>NC_134530.1:95647220-98047220 GCF_050624435.1 Tenrec ecaudatus | reverse complement strand
TTCTTCCTCTGCTGTTACACAGAGAGACAAGTGACATGGAGCTCAGTTGATAAAGTGGGCTAAGGGTTGGGCTGTTAACCACAAGGTCAGTGGTTCAAACTCAACAGACAATCAGCAGGAGAATGAGGCATTCTCCAGAGGAGCAGTTCTTCTCTGTCCTACCTGGTCATTCACTGTGAGTCAGAATTGACTCAATAATGTTAGAGGATTCGGTCATGCCTTGGGTAGCTACTTCAAGCTTTCTGGACTCCAGGCACAATGTAATGAAGTAGGAAACAGAACAGAAGCACTACTAATGAGTTTGATCAATTAATTGAATGTCCCATGAGACCATGACACGTTTTGAAACCATGACACACTCTTTTTTAATTCACACACACACACACACACACACACACACACACAACCATGGCCTCTATTTTCTCTAAACCAAGGATCCAAATCTCACTAGGCTTTAGCAACTATTCTTGTTTCCCCAATGTTGTCAATTTAACTATCACACAGCTTTCGCCAATTCAAGTGTTTAAAAGTGTACAATTTGTTGACAGCAATATTAAGAATTAGCTGTGCAAGCCTACTCTATTCAATATAATTTTCCCATCACTATAAACTTCTTTTCTTCCCCTGTCTCCTGACCCTGTTATTCTTAAGTGCTGTGTGTTTATTCTGACTCATAGCAATCCTATGTACAACAGAATGAAACATGAGCTGGTCTGCACCATCCTCACAACTGTTACTATATTTGAGCTCATTGTTGCAACCACTGTCAATTCAGCTTGTCACAGGTCCTCCAATTTTTGCTGCCCCTCTACTTAACAAGGCATGATGTCCTTTTCCAAAGATTTTACAGAGGCCGTATATTTTAATTTTGTTAGGAGACCAGAGACCAGAGATTGGTTTCTCCAGATAACATGTCCAAAGTATGAGAGATGAAGTCTCACCATCCTTGTCTCTAAGGCACATTCTGGCTGTATTTATTCCATGACATATTTGTTTGTTCGCTTGGTAGTTCATGGTACTTTCAATATTCTTCTCTAACACAACAATTCAATGCCCCATGTCTCTGGCATTCTTTATTCAATGTCCACTTTACATACATATGAGGCAAGTGAAAACCCTTTGATTGGGTCAGGCTCACCTTAGTCACCAAAGCAAACTGCGTGTTTTTCAACACTTTAAAGAGGTCTCATGCAGCAGAGTTACTCAGTGCAATGAACTGTTTGCTCACTTGACTGCTGCTTCTGACTGAGCACTGAGTATGGATCTAAGCAAGACAAAATCCTTGACAACTTCAATCTTTGCTCCATTTATCACCACGCTACCTATTGGCCCGGCTGCAAGGAGTTTGATGTCCTTTACATTGAGTTGTACTGACCCTGCTAATGGCTAATAAACTTTAGTCTTTCTACATTTGTATGTTTATATGAGAGATCATACAATACTTGTCCTTTTGTGATTGGCTTATTCAACTCAATATAAGGCCTTCAAGCTCAATTCATATTGTAGCATGTGTTGAGACTTCATTTAATATTCTTCCCGAGTAGTATTAGATTGATTTTGTGTGTCACATTTTACTTATCCATCATTGTGCTATTGCGGATTGTCGCTATGCCTTTGCAGTTGTAGTGTTGCAATGATCACGGGCGTACAAGTCTCTGCGTGAATTTCTGCTATCAAGTTTGTTGGGTGGACTGTATTAATTCTATTTTTAGATTTTTGAAGAAGTGTAGCATTGTTTTTCTTCTTTTCCCCCCTTACAATGACTGTATTATTTTGCATTTGAATCAGCAATGGATAAGGGTTCTAGTACCGACTCATCTTCTTCAACATTTAAATTTTTCTATTTAATCTATTTATTTTAGCCATTCTTATGGGAGTAAAATGGCACCTCATTGTGGCTTTGATTTACAACTCGCTGAAGGTTCATGACATTGAATGTCTTTTAAGGTTTTGAATGTTCTCTTTGATGAAATATCTATTCAAGACCTCTGCAAGTTTTATGATGGGCTTCACTCCATTCTCACTGTATGTGTCTGAAGTTGTGTTGTTGAAAAATCATATTAGGCTGTATATTTTAACTTTGTTAAGCAAATCTGTTTAACCATTTATTCAACCATCCATCTACTTACTATGAATACATGTTACTGCTCTAAGCGATAGCTATAAACACACAGATATTTCTGTCACAAGGAACTGATTGACTTATCAGGGTCTACTGATAAAAATAGCAAGTAAATAAACAATTCCAGCACAACAACAAAGCATGTATTCTTATTCTTTCCCCAGTGAAAGCACAAGAGATGGACCCCGGAGCTATTTTCACTGAGCTTTTTAGGGAACGCCCCTCTGCTGAGGAGCCCTGGTGGAGCAGTGGTGGCCGTGGCACTGCTGCCTGCAAAGGTAGCAGCTCCAAACCATGAGCAGCTGCCTGGAAAACGGCGGGATGCGACTCTCCTCGGAGCTGCAGTCTCGGAAACACACAGCAGCAGTTCTACCCTGTCCTAGAGGGCTCCTGTGAGCTGTCATTGACTCAAAGGGAATGCTTTTGTTTTTTGGCCTCCATTATGTTACAAAAAGTTAAAAACAAACAAACAAACAAATGAGAGTAAAGTGAAAAACCACACTCCCTGCCATTGAGTGGATAGTTGAGCCTACAGGACAGGGTGGAATACTCTCTTTCAGTTTCTGAGACTAGCTGTTTACAAGAGTAGAAAGCCTGTCTTTCTCTGGTTGAGATCTAGTGATGTCGAACTGCAGACCTTGCAGATCTCAGCCCACCATCTAATCACTAGGCCCCAGGGGTTGTGGGGAAAATATTCCAAGTCCTAGAAAAACAGATGCAAAGGTCTCCTGCACAGGAACTCTGTAAAGTGTGAAAGAGTAAGACAGTAAGATGGCATTGAGAAATTATATCTTCCTGACTCGTCAGAAGTTTTAATTGCCTCATATGCTTATGAAAGCCTGACAACAAAAAAGAAGATCAGAGGAAAAACTGACATTCAAATCATGGTGTTGGTGAAGAATATTGTGTCATAAAGAACAAATCAGTCTGTTTTGAAAGAACAGACTTGCCAGAACGCGCTTAGAACTGATCATGGAGAGATTTCAACTCACACACTTTGGACCCGTTATCAGGAGAGGCTAGTCTCTGGAAGAGGATCATTCTGGGGTCAATGATAGGAAGGAAAGCCTTGAGGAGATGGCTCGACACAGTGGCTGCCTCACGGGGTGCAAACGGCTTGTGAGGATGGCACAGGATTGGGCGGTTTTCATTCCAGAGTGCATCGAGTCATTCTGCCTCACAACTAACTCCGGACGGTCACACAAGAGAGGGAAGAGTGGTAATTCAGGAAGAGAGTGGAACAACTTGAAAAAGAATAATCATTTTCTCTAAGCTGTATGTGCAGAGATCATCGAATTGCTGAATCTTCTGCTGTGTACATCTGCAATGACAACAGCATTCAAATTATATATTTCCTAAAACTTTTGAGTTGTGCCAAGCAGTTTAATTAAAATTATTAGGTTGTTTTTCTGAATTCTGTAATATCTATTATGCTTGTCAGATTATAATAATTTAAAATTTATTATGATTCATTTTATCATTTATACCCACTAGTTGTGTATCAAAAGGGTATAATGGGCAACTGGAACATAGAGTGTGAGTGGAAGGAGGGAGTTTTTAGGAGAGGGAGGAGAGGAGAAGAAGCAGGTTTAAAGCTAGATTATTTTAAAGAATGTAGGGTTTATTTCCCCCTTAAGATTTGAAGTTATGAAATAACCTGTCATAGAAGTTATAAAATGACCTGTAATTAAGTCACATAGGTTTTTCTCTTAATTAAAAAAACCAAACAGCTCCAGTGGAGGATGGCATGAACGGAGGCCTGGAGGTGGGAGGTAGTTCTCACAGCGGCTGGTTGAGATAAGATTCATGTGAATGAGAGCAATGGCAGGGGGGATCAGGAGAAGGGGAGGTAGTTTGCATTCATAATGATAATTTTAGGTTTATTTATGTGCTTACTGGATCAATCAGCTCCATGAGGACAGGGTCAGGGCTTTGCTTGTCCTTTTTTGTATCTACTATACCTAATAGCATATCTGGCACAAAGTGCATAATACATATTTAATAAATGAATTAATCTAAACATTACATTTATATTAAATGCATATTATGTACTAGACAGTGTTTTAGGAAGGAAGTTGCCAAAACCTCAAAAACTCACTGCCGTCAAGGTGATGCCAATTCATAGTGACCCGATAGGACAAGGTAGAACTGCCCCGGTGTTTTCGATAGGACAAGGTAGAACTGCCCCGGTGTTTTTCTGCGGCTAACTCGTGAAAGGAGTAGAAGGTCCCATTTTTCTCTCTTTGGATGCCTGTGGTTTCAAACTGCTGACCTTCAAGTTAGTAGCTCAACTTGTAGCCATTATATCACCAGGGCTCCTATTGAAGGTACGGTGATGAGCAATTTATGAAAGACTCTTCTTCTCAGGGAGACTTTTAGAGAGGGGAGAGACAAGCAGTCCATAAAATAATCTGCAATGGTAATCAGGGTTACAAGGAAGTGAATTTAGGGTCTCTGGAGCCTGCCTGGGTTGGAGTGGCTACCTTAGATGGAGAGGTCAGTGATGGTGACAGTTGACTTGAGATTGGGGTGATACAAAGGAACAGGAGTCATCTGGGAGCAGAGTGTTCCAGACAGACGGAAATGAATAAGCGAATTAGACAAATGTGACAGACTTGTTGACGGATTGGATGTGGGAGGCAGAAATAGGCCTGTGATGATTCAGAGGAACTGCAAAATGTTATTTCTATTAACTGAGCTTGGGACTCTTGAAACAAGTGCAGACAGCGATGTAAATGATGAGCGCAGCACTGGGGCTGTTGGCTCTAAGAGACCTGTAATGCAGTGAAACAGGTGAGAGGATCAGTCACCTGGAAGAAAGATGAGAGCGTGGAAACCAAAAGGAACAGTTCGACTTTGTCCTACAGCATCACTATAATAATACTTCAATACTCATTTTCAATTCCTGATATGCTTATGAAAAATAATTTTACTTCTGTTGAAAGACCTTGTGTGTTAGGGTTCTCTAGAAAGATAAACCCTGATTGCTGATAATTTTATGTATATGTTTATAAAGATGGATATATATAACACAAGAAATGAACAATTAAGTTATAAACAGATTGATATATAATACAAGAAATGAACAGTTAAATTATAAAGCAGTACAAATGGCTCAGTGCAACTAACTCCCGTAAGAGAGCTGTGAGACACTGGCAGTCCTTCAAGTCTTGAGGGCCACCTGATAGTCCTCTGTAGAGAGAGCTAGGCTATCTCAGCACAGGCAGTAAAACAGAACAGTAGGTCACCAACTGTCAGCCAGGTCACCAACTGTCAGTCCCCAGCTCAAGAGATGTAAATTTCAATCGTGTGGTCTTAAATGGACCTCAACTTACAGCGACACAGTCCACAGACTAGGCGTCCCACAGGTAGTGTAGCCTGTAGATTGAGGCACAGAACAAGCAAGGCAGCCGCACACCGGTCCGATGATCAAATAGTGAGAGACAAGAAAGGTGAGGCTCACTGAGCCATTTATCTTTCCACCCTTCAATTAATCCCACTTGTGTTTATTGGCCAGGATGGTACAATAAAATATCTCACCTTGCTTCTTTTAGCTTAGTAAAATAACCTGTATGTATTTGTAATATATAAGACCCTTTTAATACTTTGCCATGTTCTACCTAGATTTGGGGGTCTAGTTCAGTTACCTTGCATACTAAAAATATTCCTTAATACTACCTTAGGCCATAGCTGGTTTTGTTGTTGTTGTTGTCATAAAAGAAGAGTACCATAGTTAGAGTTCGTATTAGGGATGTTTTGTGACTAAATTGTGCAACTGAGGCTGGGAGCCCCCTGGTGTGGCAGGTAAGCACTGGGCTGCTAACGGAAGTGTCCGTGGTTACCACCCATCACCCACGGCATGGGAGGACTATGTCAGCATACAGCTTTACACACTTGGAGAGCCTACTTTCTCTTGAAGGGTCCCTATGAGTGGAATGAACTTGTTGGCAGCAGGTTTGGTTGGTGGTTGAGTAATGTATTAGAGCTTCAGTTAGGAGTATTAAGTTTACTCCAGGCTACTGTTTACAGCAGAACTGAAATCTATTTATGAGTCTCCAAATAAATTCAGCCTCCAGAGAATTATTTATGATCATTTAATGAGCAATGTGTAAAGCCTTGCCCGCAGGCCCGGTGCTCTGCTGAGCGGATTACTGCAACTTTGCCGGGTAAGCTCTTTGCTAAGAGCTAGCTTGTGCCCTTAAAGGATCGTGGGTACCAGTCATATCCTGATTGGTTTGATCAAAAAGGTCCTGAACCAATCTTGTGAGCTCTCTGTCTATCATAATACACATGTCCCAATTATGGTCCCAATCTTACTTCTGTTGTCCCACCCACAATTGTGACGTATTGATTTTAAACCAATAAAGCTTTTGCAATGGGTTTATTGCAAAAAAAAAAACCCTGTATGCCCACGTCTGAAGTCAGCAGCCAGTTCCCTTTAAATCCTTGGACACATGGTTAGTTTTCCTGGTTGCTGTGTCTTTCTTTGGGCCCTATTCAAGACAATAAGCGCTCTCAATAAATTATATTTGAGATTGAAGTTTCTTTAGTCCCCTACAGTAATTAATGCCCATTCAAGATAGAAAGCATCTTTGTGGACAGACCATACAGAAACTGTAATGCTACTTTAATACACACTTACTACACTGATGGCACAAACATACTCTCAATAGAGAAATCTCAAGGATAAAGAAATGACCTGATAAATGCGTCTTGCTTGACAGATAGCTTTCAAAGTGTACCATTCTACTTGCATTTAGCACACAATTCCATCAGATATGGGCAGGACCTCATAAGCACTTATCTTTTGGGACATCAGGATCACTTAAGATTTCCAGTTCCACCAACATGCTTTAAAACAAATAGCTTCTGGTTGAGGACAAAAATTCTCCGACAGCTTCATAGTTCTGCCATATTTACACCAGCTGGATTTGCCCATTGATAGCCATTTCCTGCCTGTTTTTTTTTCTAGTTGTCTGGTACCAGGTTAACATGCTATCTCTTAGAAGGCACCCTTGAATGGAATTTTTGCTTTCTTGAGTACACTCATTTTCCATCAAACTTTTTAGGTTCCTCTTATTTGGCCTGATTTCTGCTCCTAGTCCTTTGTATGATGGGAAAATACATTACTTGGCATGCCTTGATAATGTAGATTGTATTTTGGGAGTTAACTTTCATTTGAAAGTATCTGTAAATCTTAAGTTACTATGGCTAGATTTTTAAGTTACTATGGCTAAATTTTTCTAAGGAAACATGTTGATACAAAGTCATTAAATTGTGTGTATAGATTATTATTTAAGCATACTGCTTACTGAATTTATCTAAAGGCCATCGTGTATGAACTTAGAAAAAGGTCAGCACTGTTGAAGATGTGTTATATCAAGTACAGAAACTGGCAATAACAATTGAAGTAATTCGTTGGCAGTTGCTTCAATTTATTTTACACTTAATGATGCTTTATATATCTTATATATGTGTATATATATATCATGTCATTACACAAATAAAGCATACCTTATCCTTTTTTTGCTGATTATTTTCTCCCAGAGAAGTATTTTCATCGTTTTAATTTATTAAAACATTATTTTATTGGGGGCTCTTGCAGCTCCATAACAATCCATACATCCATTGTCTCAAGCACTTTTGTACATACATTGCCATCATCATTTTCAAAACATTTTGTTTCTGTTAGAGCCCTTGACATCAGCTCCTCACGCTCTAACCCTCATAGACTCCTGATAAAATTTTAATTATTATTATTTTCATATCTTACACTGCTGTCTTCCTTTGGCCATGTTTCTGTTGTTCATCCCCCTGGGTATGGGGTGGGGTGTTACATGACAATCCTTTTATAGTTGGTTCCCCATTTCTCACCATTCTCTCCTCCCCTCCCCCAACATCCTCATGGTATCACTACTTCCATTGCTGTTCCTGAGGTGTTTAGCTGTCCTGGATTCCGTGTCGAGGGCTTTTATCTGTACCAGTGTACATGCTCCGGTCTAGCCAGATTTGTAAGGTTGAACTGGGAACATAATAGTGGGGGGTAGGAGGCATTAAAGAACTAGAGGGATATTGTGTGTTTCGTTGGTGCTATGCTGCACCCTGGCTGACTCATTCCTTGTGAGCCTTCTGTGAGGAAATGTCCACTTGTCCACAGATAGGCTGGGTCTTCACACTGACACCAATCATTTGCATTGATATATTTGTTTGTTTTGGGTCTTCTGATCCCTGATGCCTGATCCTTTCTATCCCTCATGATCACACAGGCTGGTGTGTTTCTTGCACGTGGGCTTTGCTGCTTTCCTGCTAGACAGGTGCTTGTTTAACTTCAAGCCTTTAAGACCCTACATGCTGTATCTTTTTATTTTTATTTTTTTGATGCTATATCTTTTAATAGCCGGGCCCCATCAGCTTTCTTCACCACATTTGCTTATGCAGCCATTTTGACTTCAGCAATGCTGTCAGGAAGGTGAGCATCTCAGAACAGCAAAGCATTTTCATAAGCCTCACTGTGATATTATTTTTAACGATTTGCTGTTAAAAACACTAACAACAAAACAGGACATATACAAAATTAAGGGAGTGAGGGCAATGTTGGCAACTTGTTATCTACATAAAATATGACATATTTTTAGAAATTTTAAAATGTGATTGTTAATATACTATTTAGAATAGTTTATTTTATAAGTGAACTTTAGTGTTTTCTATTATTTTTGCCACTCCAATCAATGCTAACATCAACCATATTTAAGTTAGCAATTTGAGAGTTGCTTAGTTTATCATGCAAACTAGAAAGTCTAATTCTATTTTATTTTAAACATATCACCAATTGCATAATTTAACAAATTGACATTTGTTAAATATTTGCCTTTTAATACTGATTTGAAATACCAACTTTATCATGGTTTAAATTCTTATACATACTGAGATGTTTTCTGGCTTTACATCTTGTTCCATGGACATTAAAAAAATCATGACAATATCCAGACTATTTATTTGATTATAATGGCTTAATAATTTCTGATATCTTCCCAAGAAAGTCTTTTGCCACTTATTTTAAAAGAAACTCTTTGTTTTTAATTGTAGTTTCCTATTGTGAATTTTCAGATAACCAATTTTGTATTCAACAACTTAAACGACCTATCAAATACTCCAGTAACTTTCCCTATCTCCTCTTTTGATTTCTCTTCTTCCTCTTGTATATTACAGTCTTCCATGTCAGCCAAGTTAACACCTCTTCAACCTCTAGCCCATTGCTTCATCTTCTCTCCTGTACCCTCCTCACCGTGATAACCATTAAAGTCTGCTTCCTTTGGTATGAAATATTTGCCTTGTTTTACAATAGCTGTCCTCTGTGATTGAATACTTTCACTCAGCTTCACGTTCTGTAGGTCTGTCCATGCCATGAGGTGATTTAGGAGTGCATAGTAGTCCATTCTTGTCATTATCCGTTTTAAATTTTTCTTACATAAGCTGCAGGATTACTTTATACAATCAATGATTCTTTTAATAGGGATTAATGAATATTGTATTTCCTTAATGAGTACTTTTAGGAGAAACAGCATTGTTATGATATTAAATCTTCCTGAGCAGGGAATGGTATATATTTTCAAACAGATCTTCATTTATCTTCTTCAATTTAGGATTTATAGTACTTTAATGAGTGTTTTGTCATTCTTATAAAGTATATTCCTAAATATTACTTCATCTTGTTGCTATTAGTGATTAACTGTTCATTTTGGTTTCTTATTATCAGTGACTTTTTAGTAGACTGGTATAAAGATTAATAATACATATTTTTTTGTCCCCAAGCATCTGACCAATAATAGCTTTATTCTTTTCAGTTGCTTATGAGGACTTGTATGTGTTAAGTGTACATTTTGTTTTTGTATTGTTAGGTGCTCTCCAATCAGTTCAAATGCCATGTACAAAAGAAGGGACTTCTGCCCATTCCTGAGTCATCCTCCCAATTGTAGCTGGTGAAGTCTTTACTTGCAGCTGTCTTGAGAGGCTTTCTCTTATTTGCTAATTCTCTTTCAATCCAACTAGAGTCTTTCTCCACTCAGCGTGGTGTCCTCAAGAAATTCGTCCTTGATGACATGACCACAATACAGGAGATGAAGTCTCTTATCCTTGCTCCCAAGAGCATTCTAGCTGTACTTCAAACAGATTTATTTATTTTTAGGAAATTCCATAGAATAGTATTCTTCACCAAGTCTGTAATTCAAAGATATGAATTCTTCTCCGCTTTTACTTATTGTCCATCTTTCACCTGCATTTAAGGTGTCTTAAAATACCCTGGGTTGAGTCAGTGGCACCTTAGTCCTCAGAGTGATGTTTTGTCCATTAATACTCTAAAGAGCTCTTGTGCAGTAGACTGCATAATGCAATATATTGCCGAAACAACAGATTTGCTCCATGAAATATGTTCATTTCTTAACTTCTGCTTCCACGGGCACTGATTGGTGGATACCGGTCAAAGGAAATCCTTGACAACTTCAATCTTTTCTTCACTTATCATGCTGTTATTGATCTGGGTGTGAAGATTTTTGTTTTCTTTATATTGAGTTGTAATCCAAACTGAAGGGTTTGGTCTTGGATACTCATCAATCTTCCTCACTTTCAGGAATCTAGGTTGTGCCAACTGTGCATTGTAGGCTGTTATCGAGTCATCCTCCAATTCTGACATCATGTTCTTGTTCATAAGGCCCATCTTCTCAGATTATTTTCTCAGCATACATATTGAATAAATTTGTGCAAAGGACACAACCTTTATCAATTTTAAACCATTGCACAACATTTTGATCTATTTGAACACCTGCCTCTTGGTCTGTGCACATGTTCTATAGGAGTATAATAAGTGTCCTGGAACTCTTATTTTTTGCTGTGTTACACATATTTTGTTGCTATCCACAGAGTTGAATTCCTTGGCATAGTTCACAAACACAGGTTTCTTTCTGCTTTCGACCCATATGTATCTGATCTCAGCAACGATATACCTTGTTTCTTGTCCCCTTTTGAATGTCTCCCGAATCTTGCCCATTTCCCTGTTAAGGTACTTATGCAACCATTTTTGAATGATCTTCAGCAAAATTTTACCTGTAAAATATATTAATGATATGGCTCTATAATTTTGACATTCTGTTTAATAACTTTTTTTTAGAATGGGCACCAATGTATGTGTATGTATATGCATGTGCATATATATATGCATGTGTATGTGTATACATATCTTCCAGTTGGTTAAGGTAGCTTGCCTGCCATATCTTGACACAGAGGAGTGGGCTCCTCCAGGGTTGTACGCATTCCGTGAAGCAGCTTACTTTCTATTCTGTCAACGTCTGGACTCTTGTCGCTTTCCCATGCCTTCAGTGAAGCTTCGGTTTCTTTTTTAATACCACCAAGTTCTTATTCATGTGTTACGTCCTTAAATGGTCAAACAGTTATCTACTCTTTCTGTCCAGCGATCCTGTGTATTTCTTCTCTCTTCTTTTGATGCCTCTTAATAATTCAACATTTTTCTCATAGAATTCTTCAGTGTTACAACTTAGATTTGAGTTGTTTTCTGTAGTTCTTTCTGCTTAAATTGCTGACTGTGCCCTTCCTTTATGTTTGCTTCTTGATCCAGATTTTTGCATATTTCATTGTAATCTTTCATTTTTTTTATTAAGTTGCACTTTGATATACCCGTTCTCTATGTAGGCTAGATTATATGAGAATCTAGCTGAGTATTTGTTATTTCTACTTGGAATAAAAAATCAGACAGACATATTTGAATTAACCTACTTTAATACTATGCAATGCTGAGCAAATGTCTCAACCCTATGTATTGTTTCTTAATATGAAGTAATCATACAACTTTATATATAATGAGCTATATGTATTAAATAATTGAAATGTATAAGTTATTTTAGAGCAGTGAAAAATGATAGCTGCTATTGTTATTTGTCTGCTGCAAAGCTGATTAAACAGAATCAAATGATAGAGAAAGTATAAATTGTGCAGCATTAAGACTTCATACAATTTGTTTTTTAATGTAGAATAGATGCAAAGGTTCCAATGGGCAAGTTAGATGAGGTTATATTCCCTTTTTGGGTAGTAAATCCTCTAGGCACTGTGAACCAAAATGTTGCAAAGTAAAAATATGAAAGCCATATATTTAAAAGATCCCAGGCAACAAAGTACATGTATATTGACTAACAATATTTTTACAGTAAAAAACCAAAAAGTGATTAAAAATAATCTGATTGGAGAATCGATGTCAGTATAAAAAAAGAAAAATCAACAGAAATAGTATAATAAATTAAATATTATAAGTGTGAAAGGCCACTCAAAAAAGGAAGAATTGGATTTGTAAATTGGCTTTTGTAGAAATATAGAGTCAGTGGATATGAGTGCTCACATCATTTAGTTCAATTTAACTTATTGCTACAGAAACCTTAATATAGTTTCTTCAAGTATCCTTTTAATGTCTAAATTAACTGTAGTAGGTTCTTTAGAAAACTTTTGTTGTTTTTGTTGATTTAGAATGGGTCAAATGAATGCATCACATTTATCCATTTAAAGAAACTTTTCTTCATATATTTGAATTATTTTCTGAAACTGTACTAGCTCTTAGATAAAAATCAGTAAATTTAGAAGAATGTCGACAATATTTGCATTTTTATTATTTAGCTAAGAAAAGCCTCCCAGAAATGATTAATTCACACTTGTCAAAAAGAAGAGACTTAAATATGATCGGAATCAACTAATTCTAGTTACCAGCAGAGAAAAATAAAAAGGAACAAAAAATCCTGGCTCAGGTTTCAAGCACCAAAGGCCCGGGAGGGAATCACATCATCGTGAATGAGGGGAGCATGTGATGGGGACCAAATGCCCATCTGTAGACAAGTGGACATCCCTTGCAGAGGGTTAGTGGGGAGGAGATGAGTCACTCAGGGTTCAGTGTAGCAATAATGAAACTCACAACCTTCCTCTAGTTCTTAAACGCTTCCTCCCCCCTACTATCATGATCCCAATTCTATCTTGCAAACCTTGTTAGACCAGAGGATGCACAGGGGTACACATGGGATCTGGAAACAGAGGAAATCCAGGACAGATGAACCCCTCAGGACCAGTGGTCAGAGTGGCGATACTGGGAGGGAAGAAGGGGTAGAAAGGGGGAACCGATCACAAGGATCTACATATAACCTCCTCCCTGGGGAAGGGGCAACAGAAAGGTGGGTGAAGGGAGACGCCGGCAGTGCAAGATAAGATAAAATAATAACATCTATAAATTATCATGGTTCATGAGGGAGCGGGGAGAGGAGCTGGAGGGGGAGGGGAAAATGAAAATGAGGTGCTGATTCCAGGAACCCAAGTGGAAAGAGAGTTTTGAGACTGATGATGGCAACGAATGTATAAGTGTACTTTACACAATTGATGTATGTGTGGATTGTGATAAGAGTTGTATGAGCCCCAATAAAATGATTTTTAAAAATCCTGGCTCAATTAATAATATGTCTTTAATAATTCAGTGAGAAAATTCAGATCAGTTATCAATAGTATAATGGATTTGTATCTTATGATTATTATATTGTTTCAATTTTATACATATAGTAAGTCTACTCTACAGGTATGTGAGGTTCAAATAACATATTAGAAAAGCTGCTGACTACACTTTAATCTGCATCATGCAAGAATCATATTGTATATATAATATTATAAGCAAACTGCAGGAAATAATGAACATTCTCAATTCTACTAGATTTATTATAATTTTCTTCAAATATGCATATACTGAGGACAGTCGTTCAAATGCACCAGCGGGTCTGGGAGGAAGACGAGGCTTTCTGTCCATATAAAGATTTGCCACCAAGGAAACCCTACTGAGGGACACTATGAGTCAGAGTCAGAATTTACCCCCTCAAGGTGGGTGTTTTTGTTTTGGTTTGCTTGTGTGTGTAGTAGTAGTATTTCTTAATTTAAGAAGCTTTTTTGGATATTGACACAGAAATTTAACTAAAGTGTATTTTATTGTTTTAGATAAAAAACAATTAAAATTTCTTTATGCAAAAGAGGCAGGAAGTTATGCTTATTCAAAGTATGTTGACTTAGGATCATTATTTTAGTTCTTCTTCTCTCTCTCTGTCATAGAATCAGAAAAAAAGATCCTTTGCTAAATATTTTCCTTCCCAAAGTGTTGACTCATTAGAACATTTTATGTTTTCTTTCCCAAAGGAAGAGTTAGAGACTCTGATAATGAAACAGTGATAGAAAATAATTGAGCTTTAAAATTAAGCCAAACATAGATCTACTTCTTTAGGTTTCTATCAATATAAGTTGCATTTTAAAACAGCAGATTTCAATTTTTGTGTTCTCTTCAAGTTTTCCTATGCTATAAATTGTGGTGGCACACTTTGGAGGTTATAAAAGATTCACGCCAACATTAAACAAGTTAGCAATAATTCATTGCAAAGGCTATGACAGCATAATATTACACAGCTGTGATAGTATATTCACAATATTTTTGAAATTATCTGTAATATTAAATTATTCCTTACATGATCTATGCATTTTGGTTGTTTGAATGACACTGTTTTCTACCTTTGTGCATACTAAAATATGCATATATTTAGGAGGAGAGCTACCCTGTGCTTCAATGAGTGTGTCCTCTTCCACTCGTCCTGGCTTGACTTTAGACACCCTTCTGATAATGTTGCTGCACATGTATCTCATTCTGTCCAGTGCCCCTGCTCCCACTAAGCACAACATTTTGCCTGATACTCACTCAATACCACAGCAGTGGGAAGAACTGGTTGTGACAAAACTAACATTTTCACGTACATTGGATTCTGGAGCACAGCATGCCGTGAAATGGACAAGGAGTCCCTGTGTGACACACAATTCTGGATAAGAATTGTCAGGAAATTATTTGAAAGGATTAAAAAATGGATCATTGTATAATAGCATTGCTTTATTCAAAACAAGAAAAGGAAACTATTAGGATACAGCTTTTAGATTAACATATATAATTAAAATACCTTTAACAAAAACAAGTAAGAACTGTCTGTTTGAGCATATAACTGTATATATGCTTATATACCAACCCCCCCCCCCACTCAATCCACTGCCATTGAGTCGAGTTTAACTCAGGGTGATCCTACAGGGCAGGGTAGAAACTGTCCCTGTGGTTTCTGAGACGGCAACTCTTGACAAGAGCAGAAAGTGTCCTCTTTCTCCCACAAAGTGCCTGGTGGTTTTGAACTGCTAAGGTAGCCAGCTCAACGCATAATCGCTCTACCAGCAGGGCTCCGGACTTAAAACTTATTTAACCTTTAAAACGTATTTATGATTACATAATTATGGAAACAATAAAGAAATGTTAATCTTTTACCTTAGAAAATATCATAGAATTGTGTAAAGTCATCAAATGAGAAAAATAATAGGTCTCCACTATTCATTGTGCTAGCAAAATATAAAAGTTAGATAAAATTCAAACATTATTTCTACCGATAAAGAAAATTATCTCTCTTAAATGATCCAATCAGTTTCCTTGGAGCTTTGGCTAAATAATTTTGACGAGGGTGAGATGAACAGATTTCAGTATGAAACATGCAAGGACTGCTCTGGGTCTGGCATGGAGAGGTGGCCATACAATACTGTCTTGCCACAAATATGCTACAAGCATGTTGCTAGACCGCCTGGTTCTAGGTAAACATATGCATGCTATAAACAAAAAAAATGGAAATAAAAAGACGCAATTCATGTGCCCACCAGGATGCCAGACTTTGTGGAGGAAGAATGAAATACAAAGGACTCAAGGGAGTGGAAGCCAGAAAGCTCAGGAAATGCAAAATAGATACTCATTCCATAGGCAGTTTAGAGCAAATATGTCCTGATTCGCGAGTTAGTGGTTGATTCTAATGGCATTACTCTGACTCCCCCAGCGCTGTCTTCCCATACTGCTGCATAAGCAGCTACAGCAAAGGTAGAATGGGCCATGACTGTTTCATTTAAGGGCTATTAATACTTTTATTAGCAATAAAGATGCAGACACGCACACAGAAACAAGTATACAACAAAACCACGTTCTCCCACTCAACTCATTCACTGCCATCAGCTGGTTCCTACCCGCTGTTGGTTTCTGAGACTGTCACTGTTTACAGAAGTAGAAAGCCTCATCTTTTACCCTTGGAGCAGCTGATGGATTTGAACTGCGACCCTTCGGACTGCTGACCTGACAGGCAACCAATACACAACCAGGGTTCCTAAGCCTTCCCGACACCCTCAAAACAAACACATAAACTGACTATAGTGACTAAGCCAAAATTCCCTGCTCAAAAGCAGGAAAAAAATTTTAAAATGAAGACCGTCAAGACAGCATTTCCAGCTTGGCACGGCCTGAATCGAGTGATTACGCTTTCACAGAATTTCCTTTCATCTTGAACACTAGCAGCTAGTAATATCGGTGGGTCTCTTGAAGAAGTTCCTTTGATTCTTTCCAGCGATATCACTAAGGGCCTGTGTGGGATTCAGACTGCACCAGCCGACACTGAGAGGAGCGGTGACATCACAATGACTGTCTAAAATTTCTTGTGCAGCATTTTAGATAAAATATCCCTGTAGTTAGTTACATCACGAGCATATTTCTGGTAAGCTCAGCATGCGTGTATCGCTATCCACACAGGCTGATGCTAGCTTCCTTTTCTGCCTTTTCGAATGAGCTCTGACCACAGCTGTTATTATTGTTCGGTTCTAATGATACTTCCAATCCTGTTTTTTTAACCTGCGCATGCTACAAGCAACCACTCTTGTCTTCCTTGCTGCTGAAGCTTTTATAGTCACTGCCTTCATCACAATTTTCTGGTAATTAGCATTTGTACATCTGTATTAATAAATGTTTTGAGAATAAAGTAATTAAAGGAAAAGGAGGAGAAAAACGAAAAGCTGCCACGAACTTACTAGTTCTGTTGTAAGGAATAATGTTATAATTCAACGTATAAAGGTTCTACAGAATAATTTTGTTAATATTAATATGACCTAAGATCTATTACAACTAAGCACTTTTAGACCATATTTTCGCATGCTCGTCTACAGTAGAAATAGACTGAGGATAGTTTATGGCTTGGTACAGGAAGTCCTGGGAGGCAAATGGTTGACGCTGAATTACCAGACTGGTAAAACTGGCCCTTGCGATGACCTGGACTCTCTGTTCCTCCCTCTGTAACTTTCATCACCACTTCTGTTTCTCATGGGGTTGGGTGTAAGATACACATTGCATTACAGATAATGTCAGTACATATGAAAACTGACGTTTGGAGAGGCTGACGACTTGCTCTAAGCTACACAAGTGAGGAAGGGTGGAGAGAATTTGAATGCATGGAAGCCCTCACGCTGATGCCCAACCTGCCCCTAGCCATGTCGCTGCTCCTTCTCCTCAAGTAGGCTCCCCAAACCCCAACTCACTGCCCCAAATCTGTTCTGACTCATAGAAATCCTATAGGGCAGGTAGAAATTCTCCTGTGGGTTTCTAAGACTGTAATTCTTTACCAGAGTAGGAAGTCTCATATTTCTCCCATGGAGAGGCTGGTGGTTTAGGAACCCAACATGTAGCCCCTAGGTAACCAGGGAGACATTAATAAATGAAAGAAGAACTCAGATTGTATTTTATAAAAACAATCGATCACATTTTAAAACTTGTAGAACTATTTCAGAAATAATTATTATAGTTTTTTCAAGAAGAGTTTTTCTTTTGCTATTCAACTACTAGAACTACTCATCTAAGTTGTTTTTTCCCAAAGCGATAACTCATGTTTGCATTACAAAGTTTTCAAGTAATAACTCTATTTTGTATGCGGTTAATAAAGAGACCTGCATTCATATTGCATCAGACCACACCAAGGAATATAGTGTAAAATACTTTGTGATATACCCCAAATTAATATTTGTGTTTCATCTTACTTGCTCAGCAGCCTCAGAAGGAAAATAGGGGTATTTATGTTTGGAAAATACATATGAAAAATGGCATCAGAAAATAGTGGAATTTTTAAGGGAATCATTTGTCCTAATTTCAATCCCAAACAGATCAAAGTAAAAAAGAACTATGCTGATTTACAAACACAGTGTTCATTTTGTGATTAACATAGGAATAACACACATGCCTACATAAAATAGGAAAACACATTATGCAGGCAAAATAGAGGTCTATCCAAGAAGAGGAAGACCCGTAATGGCACGAATTGCTAGGGTAGCTGCAACAATGGGCTCGACAGCAACTGCAAGGCCCAGGCAGTGTTTCACTCTCTTGTCCACAGGTACTATGTGTCGGAACGGACTCCACAGCCCCCAAGGACAACAACAATAATCATCTATGCAAACCAACCTGGTTCTTATTTCTCACCCGCTTTCTATCACAATTTGCTTAATTTAGTTTCTGCTTCTATTTCTATTAGACGATTCAACATCTTTCTCCTATAATCTGAACACATATTTCAAGAAAAGAGGAATGTGCTAATGTCTTAATCACAACAAAAGTAGAACAGAATGCCATGAAAGCATGGCTTGCTGAATCAATGCAGAAGAATCACGTCAACTAATGCTTCTTTCATACAGCAGCGGGTGATACCATGTATCGTTTATTAGTTTTCTTATGATTTTTTAGTTTTATCTGGGTGATTTGCAGTAGTTGCATTTAATATCAGGTTAATTTCAAGGTTTTATAAACTTTTCCGAGCAAAATGTCTTTGTTGTTCTAGGTGCCACTGAGTTTGCCCTGACTCCTAGTAACATTATGTATAACAGAACACAATGCAGCCTGGTCCTGGGTCTTCCTCAAAATAGTGACGATGTGGGAGCCCATTACTGCAGCATGTTGTCAATAGAACGCAGCCCGCAAGCTATACACTCTTGAGCAAAGGATGTCCAAGGCATATTACGATCCTCAAAAAGCTCACTGCCATTGAGTCATCTGACGCATATTACTTTATGCATATTCCAATACAAACTGTTCTAAATGATTTGCTTCCAAACTAATATTTGGCCATATTGTCTCACAGTACCCTACCTTCAGAATGTGTTTTTTGTGGAATAAATTTTAATTTTATATAACATTACAGAATTCAGTTAACAAAATAAGGATACTAAATTTTCTTGCAAGTAAAAAATATATTCCAAATAATCAGAATAAACATTTTCAGTTAAAATAGATTATATATTCAATTCACGAAGTGTAAAATAGTAAATGAAACCAGTGGCTAACTAGTGGCATTGATTGGCATACCATTATATTGCCAATATTAAAAAAAAAACTAAAGCCATCAAAATCAATTGGACATATATAGTGAAGTCTCTATAAGGGGGTTGATACGTGGAGTAGGTACATGTTATGTGTGCAGAGTAAAAAGGAAGAAGATATATATTTTCATAGTAATTGAAGGTCATCTGCACTCAACCAATTATTTATTGAGAAAATATCACAAAACAACTCATATTCATTTCTGGTCTCGAGTATCAAGCAAGTGTTCACTAAGTCTCCAGCCAGAGTGCAGCCTGGCTCAAGGCACATTCTTCCTTTCTGCTGGGCTTATTCCAGTCAGTGAGCAAGCATCCTGATTTCCCACATTGCTGCCAATAATGTGAAACTTAAATAGGATATCATTTATTACTCCAAACATTTTATGTCTTCATGGGGATATATACTTGTAGATTAAAAAAAATCCAATGTAATAGGTGAATATAGGCAATGCTCTTTTGACAAAGCAGAATAAAAATTGTTTTTGCGAACATTTTGTAGAAAAACTGGCATTTGGATTGTGTTTTGAAGATTCATGATATACAGAAAAGCAGAGAAGGACTAGTAATGTACTACACTCTCATTCTCTCATATTCTTACTCTCCTATATTTCTCATTTTGGATTCTGTAGTCCCGGTCTACAGCCATTCTGGTATAAACAGTCTTTGCACCTCTCCTCTTCCATCCAGCTTGCCTGCAAAAACCCAGAAAACTGCCTCCTTTTTCTATGCGCGACCCCATGTATGTATCTCTGTGTGTGACCCCACGTATGTATTTCTAGAGAAGACTGCTCAACTCTGCTGACAGGATTTTCTTTAAATACATAGCCTTTAATCCCATAGGCACACCACATGATCAGAAGATTCCAAGATACTTCAATAGGCTAATAACTTCCTACCTCTAATATTGTCTTATAAGAATTTCAAACTTTCCATTACCAGTATCAAATACCCTTTATATGTTCCTCTTTAATTTTTTTCTATGCAGAAAATAAATCATTATCCATCCAGTTAGTCAAACGTAAACGTCAGCAATGCTCCTTAATTCCCATATTTCCTTTTCACTATATATTTTGTTGACGAGCAAGGCTCTCCCAGCAAAATGAGTCCTGGGTCTGATCACTTACTGTCCCCGCATACACAGCAACCCCAGACACAGCCACTGTCACTGATGCCCGTCGCTGACACACAACTCCCAATCTGTCTCCTTTCAGTTACTGCCTACCCGCAACAGCTTCTTGGCAGAACACATAGACTGATATCTGTAAATCAGAGATGGAATCATGTGTATCCCTTGATCTCAGTTCTCAAATGAATTCTCATTACTATCAGAACATAATATAAATGATTAAGTACAGTTTCCAAGGGCTGGCATGATCTTGCTTCCCCTGCTTCTCTGACCTCATCTCACACCCCACCCATTGCCCCCAAGGTTCCAGCTGCACTGGCTTGTTGATTTTCAAACACTCCAACCTCGCTCCTGCTCTGCCACTGATGCTCTTTCTCCTACGGTTGCTTTTTCTCCAGAAGTTCAGATTATTCACATCATTCAAATCTAAATGCAAATGCTATCCCTTCACAAAGCTCTTTCCTGACCAATGTAGACCCCAACGATCCACATCATATCACCATGTTCTGTTTATGGCCATTAGCTATCTTGTCTATTTTTTTGCTTTTGTGTTTATTTTTTATCATCCTACACAAGAATGGAAAGTCATTGAAGCATGAAGAATCTATTGAGAACAAGGGGGTGGGGGGGCTCAGAGCAGAAACCCAAAACCCATCTGTAGACAATGGGATATCCCTTCACAGAAGGATTATAGGAAGGGATCAACCAGGGCGCAGTATGGCACCGATGAAAAACACAATATTCCTCTGGTTTCTTGAGGCTTCCTCACCCCACTATCATGGCCCCAGTCCTGCTGCCTTTCACTGTGGATTAGACCTGACCATGTACACAAGTATAGGTAAGAGTTAAGAGTTCATGACACACAGAGTCCAGGAAGAGAAAAGGAAGTAGCCATATTGGCAGTGTAGGGGAAAGCGGGGAGGAGGGGAGGAACGGAGAACTGATCTCAATGACTGACACATAACACCCTTCCCCCTACTCCTAGTAGGCATCCTCAAACTATGGCCCGAAGACCACATGCGGCCTGCTGAGGACATTTATCGGGCCCACTGGGTGTTTTTGCTCCGTTTGTTTTTTTCTTCATAATACCGATAAGATATGTGCAGTGCGCATAGGAATTTGTTCATAGATTTTTTAAAACTATAGTCCGGCCCTCCAACGGGCCTGAGGGACAGTGAACTGACCCTCTGTTTAAAAAGTTTGATGACCCCTGGGGGACAAACAGAAACTGTGGGGGCAGGGAAACAGCGCTTGGTGTAAGATATGAAAATAATAATTTATAATTTATCAAGGGGTCACGAGGGTGAGAGTGGGGACGGAAGGGAAAAAGAGAAGTTGATAGATACTAAGGGCTCAAATAGAAAGTAAATGTTTAGAAAATAATGTCAACATATGTACAAATAGGCTTGATACAATTAATGAATGGATTGTTACAAGAACTGTAAGAGCCCCAATGAAATGATATTTTAATAAAAAATAAAATATAATCAGAACAAACAACCCCCACCCCCAACCCACCCCAAGAATCTGCTTCTATTGTTCACTGATATATTGTTAGCACCTGGAATTGTGTCCAACACATTTTGTGTACATTTGTGGGTGATCATTTACAGCTAAACCCCCCCATCCAAACAAAATCAACTTCAATATGCAAAGCGAGAGTCTCAGGAAAGGTGAAGAAGCTGGCCTTTGGAGAAATTCAGTGGAGAGGGGGTGGGAGGGGTCGGACGGCGAACGACCTTGAGATCCATGTCTAGAGAACTGGAGTTAGTTGTACACACAATAGGAACCCGGACATTTTCACTCTTATGTGCTTTCTTTAAAAGATCATGTATGTAGCTTCAAAATGAAAAAATACAGCTGATGTATATAAACATTTTATTTCATGCATTAAAACTTTTATTGTGAATTAGGTAAAAGTTTATAGAGATCATCAATTTTCATCAAACACATTTAAAAATGTACACATACTTAGGTAGATGAATTAAAGTATTGCCCCCTTAGTTTTCATTTAGTACAAGAAATAGTTTCCCTTTTTTCTTTTGGAAATTACATGAATCATTGAAACAAAATGAAGTTGCTGCTTTAGAGAAACTGTTTAATTCAGAAAGGTTACATTATAATTTTGAGTCAATAGCTTTAATAACATTTTAAATTTACTTAAAACTATTCATTTTGTTCTAAAGAGCCTCTTATTATTTCCTAAATAGATAATGGCTTATTCTGTACTTTTTATCGAATTCATGTTGCATAATATTTCTCACTCATTTTTTAGGGCAAAAATAATTCTATCCAACTAACTTATTAAATATTGGTAAGAGTAACTATATTAAATATTGTTTAATAAATTATAATTATTGTTAAATAAAAATTCAATGTTGTTAAGGATAACATGATCTTCACCTAACTAATCTGATTTCTTATCTTGCTCATAAAATTGTGGAGAATTTATTTTATAACTAGGATGATTACTAAATTGTTATAATTTATGAAATGTGAATAGAAGCCCTATTAAAGCATTGGATGCAGTTCAAATTTAAATGGGAGTAGAAATACAATTGCCCTTAGGTAAAGGTCTGGGAATTTTTAGTATAAAGTGTAAAATGAAGCATAATAGAATAAGTTATTTAGTAAGGAAGAAATCATAGTTTTAAAGGACAAGCTAAAATCTTATGTCACTTAAGAGGAATATTAAATGTAAACATGCATCCAAGGATATGAATGTCACAAAGTTAATATCTTAGATGAATATTTTTATGAATATTGTTCAGACAAGGATCTTAAATGTCAGAGGAACTTGGAAACTATAGGAATTTAGAAATATTTCTATATTAAAAAAAAACTTCTGTTAACTCTGACTTGGCAAAAGAGCCCAGGTTAGCCTTGACTGGTAAGCTTTGGATGGTTAACTAAGAATCCACCAGCTTCTCTGTGGGAGAGAGACATGTTGTCTACATGGGTAAAGATTTAGAGCCCTGAAAACCCTATCTATTGTCTCTATGAGTCAGAATTCATTGGATGACAGTGGGTTTTGGTTTGAGTGCTTGGCTGCTGACCCAAAGGATGGAGATTTGTATCCACTAGTTAACCAGGAGGAGAAAGAAGTAGCAATCTGCTTCTGTCAAGATTACAGCCTCGGAAACTGTATGGGCAATTCAACTCTGTCCTGTTGGGTCACTATGAATTGGAACCAACCTGATGGTCTTGTGTGTAGACTCTATTGATTTTGACTATAGAGGAAAGTGGAAAAGCAAAGAAAGCTGAAAATCTCAAGGCTGCCATCCATTGCAAGTGCTGTAATAAGTCTAATCAAACCCACTTTCTGGTAAAGTGGTTTGTTGTTTACTCACTGAGAATGTCTGTAAAAAGTACAAACCAAAGCATGAGTTATGTGACAATCTTTAAAAATACTGAAATTAAACCAACCCCCCCCCCCCAACTATTCAAAGGCACAAGGGAAAATCCGCGAATGAATACTTGCTCAGTGCCATACACTTTTGCTGAGAATGTGCAATTTAAAAATGTGCAACTATGGAAGAAAAAGAATGCGGCCTAGAAACTTCTTACATGGAAATTGGCTTCAAATAATATATGAAAGATGACACATATAATTTAATGGGCAATATTTCTGACTCGCATTATAATTACATAAAAATTTCGATTGAATTTTGGGCTCTCACTTAATTCTCGCTCCAGTCTGAGAACCATTATTTCCTATGAGATGGTCGTACCTGGTACGCGCACTCATGAAGAGATCACCAGACATAGACGCGATAGCAAAGTGTGGTAAAGAAACCCGGTGGTGCCTAGCTATCAGAAAGAAGAGCAGTTGGGTCTTGAAGGCTTGTCTCAAACAAGCAGCCATCTAAGTGAGGTCAAAAATAAGTATATTATCACTCCTTCCTGGTATAACAGTACAAAGCGTGCAAACTAATTGTTCCTTGACATAGCCTTCATGAAACTATAGCTACAGTGCTTTCAACTCCCTTATTACCTGAGGCAGTTTACTCCTTTGGCAAATTTAATCTTCAGGGATCAGAGGGGTTGCTGACTGAAGCAAGCTTCTTTCTTCAGAAGCTTGCTTAAGCACAGTGTTAGTTAGCTTTCTGCCCACTTGCCAGTTTCTCATTCATCTCGACACAACCTTAGCTTCCCTAATAGTCTCAATCTTCAATTTATGTTAAAAAATGCTGATGGTCAAATGGAAATACTATTAGTTGCGAAGACATAGATCACATTCTTCACTTTTGTAAATCTTTGGAACATAAGGAAATAAGATTGCCTAAAATAAGGAAATTTTATTTAAATGTTATATCCTTATTTTAGAGGAAATCTAATAATTACATTACTGTAATGCATCATCATTTGAACAGTGCTTCATATTTGTAATATCATAAATATCATTTACTTTATTAGAATTGAAAAATATGTACTGGTAAGAAATGAAAATATATCATTCTAAATACAGTTCTTTCAGAGAAGAGTTTGTTAATATGAACATGATTAGTTAGTGAGCCTGTCATGGTATCACATTTGGTAGATAACCTAGAATGATGGTGATGGTACCATCGTCATTGCATTAAGCAAAGACATCACACCGTGTAATTGGTGTATATTAGTAAATGCGCAAGGTATATTAGAAACTGCATTATATTAAATTATGCCTATCTTCACAAATCAGAGTTAAAAGACTCAGTGTAAAGCTACTCGGTCAGCCGCTCCTCACAACGACAGGTTTTAGTGGCAATGGCACTCGGGAGCCTTTTGGTGCACTGCCCTGCAATAGAACGAGAGCGTCAAGATGCCAAAGGAAGCGCACTCACTCACTAATGGAATCCTGCAGTGGTCAGAATATAATTCAGCCGCACAAGCTTAGCATATGCAGTAATTTATAAAATGTTCTTTATTATATTGATGTTCTTTATTATATATTAGTGGGAATAAGATAATAAAAGGAAGAGAGCTAGAAAAGGAAAGTAAGATGTGTATTTTAGTTAAGAAAAATCTACTCGATATTATTTTTAAAGAACAAATAAACACGAAATTAAATCATGTTGTATAGAATTATTTCAGAAATCAAGAAGTCACCATCCAAACAGACAAGGGAATTCTACACCATTTAAAATAAAAAAAGATGTGGGTCAGGGTTGTATTCTTTCCCCATACTTCTTTAGTTCTTAGGCTGAGCAAATAACATGAGAAACTGGACTATATGAAAAAGAACATGAAACCAGAACCGGAGGAGCACTCATTAGCAAATTTGTAATCTCTAGAGGATTCATTCATTCTTGGTGAAACGAAAACTTGAAACACTTACTGATGATGGCCAAAAACTGCAGTCTGTAATATGAGTTAGACAGCAACATAAAGAAAACAAAACTCCTCCCAACTGGACCGATAAGCAAGAACATGGTAAAGGAAGAAAAGATTTAAGTTGTCAGATTTCATTTTACTTGGATCCACAATTAATGTCCCATGGCAGCAGAAGTACAGGAACTAAATGACATAGGGCTAGTCTGCTAAAACAACAACAACAAAACTTTCAGAGTGTTAAAAGAAACGATGTCATTTGAAAGCTAAGCTGTGCCTGACCTATGACATTTTATTTTTAATTGTCTCAAATTGGACAATGAATAATGATGGACATTGTCTCACATGCTTTGTACATGATATCAGGAAGGTCCAGTCCCTTGACAAGGAGACATCCTGCCAGGTAAAGTAGAAATCATGATCAGGGAATTGATTCTAACTCATAGTGAACCCATAGGGCAGAGAAGACCCGCCCCTTGGGTTGTGGAGGCTGAACATCTTTAATAAAGCAGGAAGCCTTCTCTTTCTCCCTCAGAGAGGTTGGAGGGTTTGAACTGCTGATCTTGTAGTTAGAAGCCCACCACTTAATCCACTGTGCTACTAGAGTATCAGCAAAAAACCCAGAAGACTCTCAAGGTGATGGATTGACACAATGCTGCCTCCATGGACTCAAACACAGTGAGGACTGGAGGGATGGCACATACCTTGCTTTGCTGTGTGGTTTACGGTCACTGTTGAGCCAGAACCAATTTGACTACAAGTTAGTATATCCCTTCTATTAGCTAATGTAGGTCTTTTCAAGACCATAGGCATCACTAAGGGCAAATGTTTTGGCTTTTTTAACTTTGTTTTTCAGGAAAAGTCGCTTACTGAAAGCCACCATGTCTTAGAATAAAAGTATACAATTAATAACTATATCATGAATTGATTCTTCAACATTCCTTACTTAGTATTGCAAAAGCACCATGCAGGCATATACTTGAGGAATTAAGTACATTGAGTAATTTTACCTATACATTATTCTTAATTATTTTATTAGAGTGCAAAAGTTTTATAAATAATAATGAAATAGAATCTTCTACCAGTCAAATGAAACATTGTCTAATAAACTGTCCTCTGCTTGAGAAACATGTTGGAAACATTTGTAGGATCACAATTATCCATTTGTTAAGCTGGATACCCTGGACTCTCAGACCATCTCTATGGTATTTTTACATAGTGTACTAGGTGTTTTCAGGTAGCTTATTTTACATAAGAAGACAAATCGTTTTCTTCTATTGAAAAACATAATGTGACAACTCCTAATAGCCCATTTCTTAGAAGTAGATATCATTGGAATTTTAGAATTAATGCTCTCTAGATTCCTTTCTGGAATGGAGGTAACATTCTCCTAAGGAGATAATGCCCAAGTAAACAAAGAGTCAAAATAATTCCGAGAACTATGAGTGCTATGAAGAAAAACGGAACAGAACAGTGAATTAGCATTAAGGCTACAAGGGAAAACATTCCTAAGTGTGGCCAGGGCAAGTCTCTGAGGTGTCAACATCCGCAGGAAGACTCATTCATAACGAAGACCTAGTCATGCAAATATCGATCCTAAGGGCCATGCAAGCACGGAGGCAGTACAAAGCTCTGAAACGGGGATAGCTTGTGTTCAGGAAGAACATCTACTGAAGAGTTCTGGGAAAAGTATAGTATTGTATCAACATAACGTATTCTGTGAATATGATTTGTCCTTCAGTGTCTTGAATCTGAGGCTTCATTCTGGCTCATTGTTGATAATGAATTTTCAGAACTGCAATGCTGAGAACCAGACCATATGATACTCCTGCCCCCATGCCCCCAGTTCCTGGCATTCAGCTTTATGTAATTCCCTTCCACACTGTTCCAGATTTGGCCTATGTGGCCAATAGCATTCGGCAGAAGTGATGATATGGAACTTCTGAGATTACTTTATATGATACATGGCCTCTGTATTAAGTGCTCATGTTCTTTTTCTCAGATGATTTGTCCTGGGGGAAGCAAGCTCTAAGTTTTGAGTAGCCTCATCGAGAAACTCACATGGTTATGAACTAAGTACTCAGCCTATATCCAATGGAAACTTAGACCTGCCAACTCCTATTGCATGAATGAATTTGGAAGCAAATCCCCCAGTCAAGTCTAGCCTTGATAAGACTGCAGCTGGCAGACAGCTTGCTTGACTTGTGAGATACACTGAGACAGACCCACCAGCTAAGCCCCTTCTGTATTTCTGACCTGCAGGAACTCTTAAATAAAAACAAGCAAGTGATAAATAATAAGTAAAGATATCTCATTTGTCATCCAGCGCACATTTGAATGTTCTCTACCATCCCACATTTTCTGACAATTCCTAAAACAGCATCATTAAGAGGATAATTCTGCTGTGAAGGAAAAAGGAATGTCTCATGGAGGCTAAAAGGTTTGCTTTTCGGTTTTGTACTTCCTCAGATGCTCAATGTCTTCAATTATTACTATCAAAATCTGACAGTTTCAAAGATTTTTAGGTAACTGTCTTATGCATTCATATACCAAGATGCATTATTTTCAAGTAGTGTATGAAAATGTATAGCACGGACTTCTATTTCGTAATTGAAAAAACTTGATCCCAGTACCTGCACACAACATCAACTTACAGGATACATATTTAATATATATTCTGCACAATTCTATGCCTTTTTAACATTTTTCAGGAACTGCTAATCATATGGATTGTATGGTAGAAAATGAAAAGAAAGGAAAAGGTCACTGAAGATCCGTTACAGAACTTGAATCCCATCTGTATTCTTAAAGGAAATCATACATTATCTATATTTGGAATTGCTATTATAACACTCAAATTATTATTTTTAAGAGATATTCCTTCCTTTAATTGGAAGACATAAAGCAAGATGGAGAAGGGTAGTAGAAAGCTCACACAGCCCTAAGTTGCATGTCATGATTTGTGATACCAAGGTACTGTGTATTAAGAAATAACCTCATGAAACACATCTTTATTTAGGAAAGAGATTCTGTCTGCAATTCTCATTCTACAGACAACAAAATTAAAACAGTGTCCTCATGTAGAATTTGTAAGTTTTAAAATGGACATGCAAACTATACTTTGACAATGTTTCTTAAAATAGAAAAGCTACAACAGATTTACAACTTATATTGGTTATGCGAGATGCCGACTGCAAGGTCAGCAGTTCCAAACTCGCAGTCACTAAATGGGGAAAAGATGAGGCTTTCTGCTCTCATGAACAGTGACAGTCTCAGACACCCACTGAGGCAGCTCTACCCTGGCAAAAAGGGACACCGTGAGTTAGACTCCACTTGATGGCCGTGTGTGTTTGTGTGTGTGTGTGTGTGTGTGTGTGTGTATTTAGCAGTTGACCCCATGTAGCCTGTATAGATTTACAATCTCAACCAGAATTTGATTTGTACATATTATTTTACTTATTTAATTCTATTTAATACTATGCCACAGCCTCAAAACCAGGAACCAATTGCAAGCATTGTTACCCAGCACTCTAAATTATTCACCTATCTCCCCATAAAGTTCCTATATAACTATATGCCAGGTTCGTTTTTCTGCTTGCTGTCGCAGCCATTACTTGAGAGTAGAAGGGAAAGGGCTCTTCTTCACGCACTCAATACATGCTTGCACCTAACCCTCAGATCAGATGGCAAGGGTCATTGCTCTGCCGCCGTGGTTTAGTTTCTGGTAAGGCCATTCTCCCAACCTTACTTTCAAAGAGGCAAACAAAAGCAAAGGGCATGCAAATGATGGCATTATCTTCATCTGCAAGAAACTAAGACTTGAACAAGTAACACTTTTAACCTGGTTCCCATATGTATTTGTGTGAAATCTCTTCAATTTGGCCTACGCATAATGATATGGCTTAGAGAAGGCACCGATTAATGGGGACATCTCTTCCTTTCCATGTTGTGTCCTTGTTCTCCATTTGTGGAGCAATGAATGAATGCTACCTCTCAAATGCACATATTTAATAATAATTCATGTTAGTATTGAAAATTCTATGCTATGTTGACAAAATTTTTATATATAAAATCATATATAAAATGTAAATGAAGGCATTTTATAGATATACACATACTGGCAAAAGAAAACACACACACAAACAATACTATTCAGCAGCTTTTTAAGGAAAAGAAGTTTGAAGGCACAAAATGAAATTTAGTTTTGGTTCAATAAAAGAAAGATCGATAAGTCCTGTGAATATATTTGAAAAACTGATCACTGGAATACTACTGGAGACTAATGATAGCAACATAATAATTTCTGTAGTTCAGTTACAATTTACATGCAAACTGTATTTATCTGTTTAAAAAATATCCTCACACTTTAGGTAATTTTTTACTTTCAATAAAATAATTATTGTTGTGTGAAAGAATTTTTATTATTACATATCAGTAAGGCAAGACCAGATGAAATAATGTACTTTATTAAATTAGCATTGAAGAAAGTTTGGGGGTTCATTTTTTAAACATATTCTGAGTTTTTCTATAGTAGAGCAGTAAAAAGGAGAGAATTTCAAGGATATATAACTTTCCCCCATATCATTTTAGACTCTCTAACAATGTTTACACTTTCCTGAAAAAAAAATTGAACATATTCTTTCTTTAAAAACTGAAAAATATCACAGTCTATAAAATAACTTGAAGGATTAATCACCCATTATATTAAACCATTTGAAATGATCAGTTTTTCTTTAACAATTAAAATTTTCTATGTGTCAATGTAATAATTTTAGCCATGGGTAGAAACAAGCAAATATTTACTCATGTTGTCTGTAAAAATACAACTTTATCGAATGCAATTATAAGGATACAGCTTTTTGAGGATGCATATTTACTATGCATCTTTATTAGTATACAATACTTTCATCCTCTAAGAAAACATTAATGTTAACTCAAAGTACAAATATTAGCCAACATAAAAATATACACTCACTTTTCCAACTAGTGAAAAGTCACAGCTGACATTTTAGAAAACATACAGTCACTTACTTTGGTAGAGTTTTCAAGTGATTTTCTCTTAACTCCAAAATCCGCAATTTGACAAGTCTGCAGGAAAAATTATGAATGATCATTTACAGTAACCAAATACTTGTGCCCAAATAATTACATACAATGGGTATGAGTTTGAAAGGAATAGACAAATTATGAGTTGGATTGCATGAACATTGGGTAATGAACAAATAAGCTCTGTAAAAATAACTAGATAATCAATGACTTGAAACAAAATGAGCATGAATTGTTGTATGGAAAGCTGTTTTCCTTCACAAAAAATACAGTTTAAATAAAAGTTAAAACTATATAGAATAAAAATAAAATTAATTGAGGTCTTTTGATGAGTATCATTGATTCCAAGTCTTCTAAGTTTCACATATGTTATAAAAGCATTTTCATTGTAGCTACATTTCAAACATCCAGTAGACTGACTGCAGCCATGAGCTCAGGCATAGGAACAATTGAGCAAAGCACAAGGTCTCACAGTGTTTTGTTCTGTTGTCGCGATATGTCAGAGATGACTCGATGGCACCTAACAATAACAATACCAGCCCAGGAGCTGACTGTGGAACAGGTCACAATTGCTCACATGTATATTCAGAATAAAGCTTTAGAAAATTAAAACAAGTCCATCAGAGCCAAAACACGACCTTCAGTCTATCCCTCATGGATTTTGAGAACATCTCAAGAATAGAATTGATGCATTGAGCATGAATGACAGAAGAGCTGATGAGCTGTGGGAGGACGTCAAGAACATCATTCACAAAGAAAATAAGCGGTCATAAGAAACAATGGAAAGAAAGAAACTTGTTTTTCATAATCTAGTAACTAATGAAAGGATAAGGTCAAAGAAAATTTCTAAGGGTAGCTCTAGAAGGCAAATATTAAAATGCAATGTGCAAAACCCTAGAATTAGACAAACAAAAGGGAAGAACTTTCCTAGCATACCTTAAAATGAACTAAAATATTAAAGCCTCAAGTTGCAATATCGAAAGATTCTAAGGACAAAATATTAATTGATACTAGAAGCATCAAAAGAGAATGGAAAGAATTCACAGAGTCACAATACCAAAAAGAACTAATTGACATCCCATCATTTCAGGGGTAACATATAAGCAAAACCAATGTTGATGAAGGAAGATGTGCAAGCTTCACTGAAAGCATTGGGCAAGAAATGGATGGACTACCAAATGAATTGTTTCAACAAGGTGATGAAGTACTGGAAGTGCTTACGTATCTATGCCAGCCAATTTGGAAGACAGCTATTTGGCCAACTGACTGGAAGAGACCCATATTTGTGTACATTCCAGAGAAAAGTGAACCTACAGAAAGCTCAAATTATAGAACAATATCATTGATATCACATTCAAGTAAAATGTTGCTGAAGATTATCCAACGAAGGTTGCAGCAGCTAATCAACAGGGAGCTGCGAGAGGTTTAAGCTAGATTCAGAAGAGGAGTTGGAACAAGGGATACGACTGCTGATCTTGATGGATCTTGGCTGACAGGAGAGAATTTCAGAAAGACATTTAATTCCCTTTTACTTACTGTGTCAAGGCATTAGACTGTGTGTATCATGACAAACGATGAATAACATTGAGGATGAAGGGAATTCCAGAACACGTCATTGTGCTCTGCAGAAGTGATACATCGATCAAGAGAGAGGTTTTTGAACAGAACAAGGGGATATTCGTGGTTTAAGTCAGGAAAGATGCGTGACAGGGTTGTATCCTCTTACTATACCAATTCAGTCTGTATGCTGAACAAATAATCAGAGAAGCTGCCTTACATGAAGAAGACTGTGGCATCAGGATGGGATGAAGGCTTATTAATAACCCTTGATACGCAGATGACACAACCTTGCTTGTTGAGAGCACTGAAGAAAAACAAGGATCGTGATCTTTAGTATGGATTGCAACTTAATATAAAGAAGATAAAAATCCTCACAAAGGGACCAATGGCTAGCATCATATTATTTGGAGAAAAGGTTGAAATTGTCAAGTGTTTTGTCTTGCTTGGATCCACAATCAAATCTCCTGGAAACAGTAGTCAAGAGATCAAAAGATGACTTGCACTGGGTACAATGTTGCACAATGGCTCTTTACAAGGATGTTACTTTGAGGATTAAGGTAAGCTTGACCCAAGTCATGGTATTTTCTGTTGCCTCATATGCATGTGAAAATTGGACACTGAATAAGGAATAGCAAAGACAAGTCAATACATTTGAATTGTGATGTTGTTGAAGAATATTACAAGTACCATGGACTTCCAAATGGTCAAAATGATCTGCCTTGGTAGCAATATGTCCAACAGCACTCCTTAGAGGCAAGGATGGAGAGCCGTCATCTTAGATCGGGCGTGTCTGGCGAGACCAGTCCCTGCAGAAGGATTTCATGCTTGGTAAAGTAGAGGGGCAATGGACACGAGGAAGGTCCTCAAGAAGATGGAGTGACACTGTGGCTGCAACTCTAGCTTCAAGCGTGGGAACTACCTTGTGGCTGGTGCAGGATAGTTTTGTTCTGATGGGTATAAGGTTGTTACGGGTGGAAACTGATACGATGGCACCGAAGAACAACCATTATATTACAAAGTGAGATGTTCTACAATACATCATATGTTATGGACTGTTGCCACACTTTTAACATTGGTGTGCATTTATTTATATTAAAAAAAATTTTTGTTTTTTTTGGTGTGCATTTAAACACCTCTGGTACCATCTTCCCTGTGGCATTCCTGGTGCTAAGGAAACCATGTTTACACAGCGAAAGGTATCGTTTCCATTGCTTGGAACAATGCAGTGAATGACTCCGTCTGGCTCTCCTGGCCGTGGTCTTTGTAACTCACATGGAATGGCTGGGTGGATGACTGGTTGTATTTCCTCTTTTCTTGCTGGGTTTGGTTAAGAGAAAGTGTGAGAGGACACCCAGGGTTATATGATTCCATTGTGAGTGATTGTTGACAGAGTTCATTGTCATGTACAAATTTGGAAATCTAATGTGGGAATTGGTCAATTTTGTGATCCTGCTGGGTATGAAATAAGCCATCTCAAAACAGAAGCAGCAGGAGGGGTGGGGCGTGTCCTTTGGATACCAAGGAAGATCATGCATGGAAACTTCTCCATCCACTCACTGAAAACGATCAAACAAGAGAAGTGTCAAAGGAGAGGCAGCAGCAAAGTGAAGAATCGGCATGAGACAGAGTTGGGCTTCCTGGTCCACGAAGTTCACAGCGGATTGCCACTGGGGCAGCAGGCTTGTTTGCATTCTGACCTGGGATCTAAAACTGAGTTGCCTTGGGGCTAAGATTTAGGTCAGAGTAAAGCGCCCTTTGGGCATTTATTGACAGCATTAAGGGGATTTTATGATACTTGCTTGAATGGGGCAGAGACTAAGGGGCCACAAGGCTGAAAGGCCAAGGACCCAGAGAAGTTTGCCGAGGGTACAGGTGTTCCTGAGCAGAACTCTGTACCTAGCATGTCTGATCCTGCGCTGTTACCTATTAACTTTCCTAATCAGCTCCCCAATCATGAGAATGATCTGTGAATTATGTATGACCGTTGTGATGAATGATTGAAGCAGGCACAGAGGCTGGAAAGTGCTCTGGGAGGGAGGGACGGGGTCAGAATTAGTAAGAAGGTTGGAGGCTAGAGGCATGTTTGAACTTCACTTCATAGGAAGAGTTCTTGGCTTATGAATTTGCTTCTCTTTCCCTTCTGTGAAGTCCGAGGAATTCTGGTATTGCACTTGCCCTCTTTCTACTCAGGTAATGTTTGTGATTAGCAATGCATTTACGGAGCAGTGCAGCTACCAGGTAAGCTTTGTCGCCTGGGACTAGTCTAATTATTTCCTGCTGTTGTGCTTTGTTGCTGCGGCATGTTTCCAACTCATGGCAGCCTCAAGTGTGCAGAGGAAAAGAGCTGCACAGGGGCTTCACCACCGGGACCTTTCAGAAGCTGATCGCGAGGGCTGTTCTCTGAGCCAACGACCTTTCAGCGACTTGTGTGACCCCGAAGGAACAGTGAACTGCACTGCCGCTGCAGCAGCTGCTGAGCCCATTTCAACGCCCCTGCCAACCCAGCGCTACTGAACCTATTTGGAAACAGACTTAATGCGAATCTCTAAATTCGTACTGCCTGGGGACGATGTGACTATTTGTTCTATTTCCTCTATAACCTCTACTAGTGTTTTTATACATTCACCTAAGTCTCTTTCCCTTGCCATTTTACTTTGCTATTAAATTTCCATTTTAATTTTTAATCTTACAGTTGTAACCTACATGTGAAAGAAAGTGACCCGGTCTTTCAGTGTTTTGTACTACGACTAAAATTGGTGTATTAAATACTTGATAATTCTTAACTGTTGTCAATACTTGTACTTTTTTCTCCTCCAATCTCTTAAAATAGTTCTACAAAGAAAACAGTTTTTAGCAATCAGAAAGCATACCATTAAAATCATAACTATTTTGAATTAGAATTCTATTTTAAGTAAATAGTCTGCTGAAATTTGCCCTGTCTTATTGTTATTTTAATCTATAAAGTACCTTTTTTCACCTTCAGCAAGATAGTTTAGCAAAATGACTTTTATGATCTCTTTCAAACTTTGAAAATCTGTGTTGCTAAAAGCCATGGTAAGTAACAAAATATTTCTGCTTTGATGAATCAAGAATATACTTGCTGACTATGATAAGATATTTAAAGGATTGGTAAAAGGCCAGTTCTTTCGAAGTTAGGGGAGAGTTCTCTTGAAATTCTGTCAATTAGAAAGAAAACAAGAAGAACCTATGCAAGTCTGTTGCATTCATGGGTGTTGTGATGTCATTCTTTGGAAAAGTCACGGCATCTGAGAAGTGCGCTCTGACTTTCCTGCGTTAGGGAAGCCCGCAGCATGCTAGGCGGCTTCATTGCACCATTGCAGCTAGTTTTAATGTTATCTATGGCCTTCGGTCCGTGGAATGGTGTTGAGTAATGCCCATTCTATTGTTTGAATGGCTTTAAAGAATAATATTTAGAAAAATACTGTGAGATTGATCTTAACATGTCCTAACTTGTAAGACACATCTGTTATAGAAAACAAAAAACAGTACACTGAAGAAGACAGACATAAAATGTTTTATTTTAAAATGCTTATACATATTATTTGCCTCCCCCCATGAGATCATTGTCTTAAATGCATTACTAATTATTCATTATATGTTAGGGATATTAATGATTTGTTTTTAAAAAATATTAAATATATTTCAGTTTGTTTTATTCTTTTTGTTATCTTTAATTCAAATATTTACAGAGTCAAAGCAACCCATTTAGGATATTTTCTTTTAAACAGTCATCTGTATTTTACTCCCAAATAATTTTTTTGTCTTTGTATTTAACTTTTAAATTCATACAGAATTCATTTGACTGCTATTATGGTGACATCATTTAAAGTTTTTCACTGTTTCATACTTAACTCTCATTCAGCTAGACCTTCCTTGACTACGGCTGGTGTTAGGGGCTGTGGAGACCATTCTGACTCAGAGCAGCCGTGTGCACAACAGAAGGGAACACTGCTCCGTCCTTCACCTTCCTCAAGTTGATTCCCTCCCTCCCTCCCTTCTTCCTTCTCTCCCTCCCTCCCTAACTCCATCCCTCCCTGCCATCAAGTCCATACTGACTCATAGCCACCCTACAGCACAAGGTAGGACTGCCCTGTAAATTTCTCAGACTCTAACTGTTTACAGGAATAGAAAGGCCTCTCTTTCCCAAGTGTGATTATTAGTGCAATATAGATGTCTAATTTTACCTTATTTTTGTAAAACATTTCATGAATTAACTGAACCCCAATTAATGAACAAAAATGGAAGTCTATTTGATCCAGGCGCCCCATAGAACAGTGGTTAGAGTAAGCTGGCTGCTAAATGAAAGACGGTGGCTGGAACCCATCCGCTACTTAATGAAAGCAAGCTGCAGCTGCCTGCTTCATAAAGATTTATAGCCTTGGAAGCCGGCATAATCGACTTGATTACAGTGGGATTATCTTTTTGGAGGGGAGTATCTTTAAGTACTACTTCCACTTTTAAAATATTATCCAATGGTTCTAGTACAGTATTTACCTATGAGCAAATAAAATTGCCTCATTTAAATTTCTTATTCTTACCTTCCAAAATTGGCTGGAAGAAATTCCAGAAAGGCGTCATTCATGTAGAGCTGGGTCAGGTTTAGAAGCTGTGTGAAGCCATCAGGGAGTCTAGAAGGGAGTTAAAGGTTTAGTCATTGCATTGATGTTGCTATAGAAACAGAATAAAAATATAAATCTCCAGGGAGAAAAAAAATAGAAGTGTAATACATTTTTCAACTCTCCTTTGGAATCACAGTAATGGGAGAATTTATTGAGCATGTTGTTACAGCTTGAAAATTTTGCCTGTTATTAAAATAAATGGCATTCACCCACCTCCACGCTGCTCCAGGGGCTAAGATTTATGCCATGCCGGCGTGAGAGGCATCATTTCATACTGCTCTCCTAACCTTCGGCACACCAGCAGAGACCTGGTTTCTGAAAATCTGAAGTTCGACGCTGTTTCCTAATTCTCAAATTAATGCTCATTCTCAATAGAATTTTCATATACTTAGGCAGGCAAGATTGTCTACTGACTGTTCTACTAAATCTTTAAAATTCAAGGTAGTCTTCAGGGTGCTGTTGGGTGAGCATTGGTCTGCTAACCTGCAAATCTGATGATTCAAATCCTCCAGCTGCTCTGCCAGAGAAAGAGGAGGCTCCCTGCATCATAAAGCCAGTCTAGGTTGCTATGAGAGGAGATGGACTGAATGGCGATCAGTTTGAGTATCTGGTAACAAAATTTATCTACAGTTTACCATGAAAACGAATGCTGCCCAACCTGAAAGAGAAGGAATAGTTTGTCCCCCTAACTGACATTTCCTATAATGCAGCCTCAACCTATATGTGCATCAGGATTCATATTAGTCCCTTCATATTTATTAAAAATTGACAAGAATACTGATACAGCAATCACACAGAAACTGAAGGCTATGGGAAATATTAAAAATCAAGAAAAACCCTTAGGAAAAAAAGTTTTAATTACATAGAAACAGTTATTTGAAATATTTAAACCTTCACCCCAAATATTGAACTCATGGATTTTCCAGGAAATAGTTCTTTTCTTAAATAGATATTGGGTATAATTTACCCCTATGATTCCATTTCTATTTAAATATTTTGAATATCTTCCTCAATAGCTTTAAGTAAGGCAATGTTATGATGTAAAATTACTTCTAAGAAGCAGTAACATTTTCCTTACTCTCAAGTACTAGCTTATTGTACTTACTGTCAACATTATTTAAAGACCTGCCCTATAGTACTTACTCTTTAAACCACTGCTTTTGGGAAACAACCATAATTATTACTAAAGTTCCACTCATCAAAGTCTCCAAGCTCGACTGAACCCTTAGCACCACTGGAGCCTCTTTGACTTACACTGTGTTCATTTTACTTTTCTCCTCCACAGTCTAGAACAGCGTCCACTATTGTTGGTTCTTTCCTTCTACTGGGTCACTGACCCGTTTCTCCTCTGACTTTTGACATTTCTCTGTGCTGATTCAGTGGCTCCTGTTCTTCTGCCCACTTTCTTGTTACCAATGTTTTGTACATAGAGAATGACATATGTTTACCCGGCATAGTTTACTAGAGGTACTTGCATGTCCCTCCCTCATCGTATTCTTCTATTTTTTGCTAATTCCTGAATGAGGTTTACTATTCTGTCTTGCAAAGAACTTTAGCAAACCCAGTCCAGTTCTTAAAACGGTGTGACTTTATATATCAAATCTTACTGTGCATGTTTTCCTGAGCCTTTAAAAAGTTTTACATTTAGTAATTTCATGTATGTCATGCAAATGACTGATCATAGTAGCAGAATATGATATTTATAAGTATTGGACCTATTATTTATATTGATAAGTATAGAGCAATTTATTAACTATCCTGCTCCAAGAAACATTGCAGACCTTTCCAGCTTTTGTTCATTTTATTATTTTAAATATTGCTTCTATGAGTATTTTTGAACAAGCACAAAGTACATCCTGGTACGTGCACAAGAAATTACTTACTCCCTGTCTTAGCAGGTCTTAAACGTGTACCTGGACCCAGTTTTTTAAAAGTAGTTGTATTCATTGCATCCTAAACATGAGAGCAAAAATACCTCTTTCCCATGTCTTGTTTAACATAGCATTTAAAAACATCTTTTCCCTTTATCCAATATGATAAGTATAACATAGTAATAATCATTGTTTCTTTGATTGATTATGAACATATTTTATAGGCTTATTGGCAATTTTGTTTTTTCTCTGTTGCAAAATACCTGTTTATTTTTTTATTTCACTCATCTTTCTATTGTTGCTCCAGATTTGATGCTCCAGTGCCCTACCCATATCTCTAGTGCTTAAAATTAGGTGAAATTGGGGGGAAATGTCTAATACAGGTCTGTATTGTTTCTTCGGCAGGAGGAGCCTGCTCTGTTCACGCAGATGGTGGGTGAAGACTGCAAAATAACCAATGCCACTTAGGAGCAGTTCTCAACTACTTACTGGGTGGATCATGAACAGTTAAACTCTCCCACTTGTTGAGTGTGATAAAATGGTTCGTGTGTTTGATACTTTTTTCTTAGAGTTCCCCAGAGATACTGAGGTCCACTGCTCCTAGCACACCTGCTGCAAGTATTTTCTGGGATCTGTTCTCAAATACACTGAATGCATGTTTGCTTCTGGGAGAACCCAACCCAATTAAAATGTTTTTATACTGATTTTTAAAAATTTAAAAATAAATTCTCAGAATACTACTTGCATTGATTTTATTTGATTTTTTGCTCCAAATATCCTCTTCAAGTTTATATTTTGAAGTTGAATCATTTGGCTAGAGCTTCATAGTGGCTAGTCTATGAGCTTGATGTTCGTTAGAGAGAGGCCACCTTCATGGGGCGAAGTGGGTGGGCTTTCATAATGTAGAAAAGAGCTGACTTAGGAGTTGGGTAACAGTGACTATACCTGTTAAAGGGGATCTTTTTATAGAGACTTGGGAGTGAAGATTTGAGAATACAGGTTTGGGGTCGGCCTTACAGGGCTGTAAATGCTCAGCTCAAAGAGTCAAGCTTTTCCACCAAGGGGTTAAAGAAGAAGCATTCTCTGGGTTTATCTTCATTGTAATAATTAGAACTAACATCTACTTAGTGTTATAGTTTTTATACTGCCATGGATGTTAAATAGATTTTAATCCAGATTTAACTTCTACCTTTGGTCTGTATAGTCATTCCAGAGAAAGAATCATTTAAGCATTTTGAAAAGATTATTAATAGGGATTGTTTAAATTTGATGAATATTAAAAGCATTGATCTGATAACTGACTTCAAAATGGTCACTTTTAGTAAGTAAATGGCTTTAAAAGGATCTAATTGTATAGTTACAGAAACAACTTGAGCTCCATGGCTCCCCTCAGACCTCTATTCCCCACATGAAGGCATTAGATTGTATCCCACGGTACTATTTCTATGATCAAAACTCTCTTTCTTTCTTGATGCCTCTCTGGGAAACTTCATATTGTGGAAGAACCTGGCATACTATTTTGAGTATTTCTTTTGTTTTTTAAATGAATTTTTACTTGTATATTCGACAGAGTATGTATATTTCAGACCATCACCTCTGCATTCAATAGTTCAAGCCACTCATCAGCCCTGTGCCTAATATTCCAGTCCTCTCACCCCCAAATCCTCTTCTCCCTCTTATGGATCACCACCCTCCTTTTCACCTGTTGACCTAGTCGCTTGCTTCGTTTTCCCACCCTAGCCCTCCCTCCCTTGGGAGCCTGCAATTCTTTGTCTTGGTTTTTTATCCTTATAGTAGTCGTCTCATATTTATACTTTTGTGAAGGACTAACCACACAATGTTCTCCAAGTCCATTCACATCATGAGGTGTTGCATGGTTTCATCCATGTTTTTAGTGATGCTCAGTATTCCACTGTGTGCATGCACCAAAGTTTCATTATCCACTCTTCATCTACTGGGCTTTAGGTTGTTTTCAACTGCATACTGCTGTGAAGAATACTGTGATGAACATGAGAGTGCATATATGTCTGTTCCTTTTATGACTCCGCCCTCTACCAAACAGAGGTATTGCTGCCTCGTTTGGAATTTCTATTCCCAGTTGTTTGAGATGGTGCCATGTGGTTTTCCACAATGATTTCACCTACTTATGGACCCACCAGCAGCATATCAGAGTTCAAAGTCTCCATTTCTTCCCCTGCATTTTTGTTTTCTGTTTTTCTGAATTGGCCCGTCACAGTTGGTATAAGGTGATTTACACCTCCAGATGGCTAATGATTGTGAGCATGTCTTCATATATTTGTTAGCCATTTGGATGTCATTTTTGGTGAACTGCCTGTTCACATTATTTGTTCAATTTTTAATTGGATTGTTCATTTTTTAAGTTATTGAAATTTTTTATGGATTTTAGACATTAGTCTCCTGTCTACTTCGTCATTGTTAGAGATTTATTCCCAGCATGCCAGTCCTCCTTTTATTCTTTTGATGAAATACTTTTGATATATATTAGCGTCATATTTTCAGTGGGCTGAGCCGTCTATTTTTTCACATGTGTGCTTTCTTCCCCGTACTTGATAGCATGTATATGTTCTGTGATAGAGCCTTTAATTGAATCCCTATTTTCTCACAGACAGTCTTTATATTTGCGGTATCTGCATTAAGTCTATGATCAATCTTCAGTTTTATTCTGTACGTGGGGTGAGCTACGAGTCCTGCTTCACTCTTCTGCAGAGGAAGATCCAATTTTGTCCACACCATGTGTTGAAGACACTATCTCTTTCCCCTTCAGTGTCGTCTAACCCCGAGTTCACTTCTTGGATTTCTATTCCTTTCCATTGGTGTATGTACCTACCACGGTACCAGTACCAGGTTATTTTTTACCACAGGTAGTTATAGGTCTACTTTATTGTTATTATTAAGAAATTTTTTGCTTGTGCTGTGTCTTGTCTCTCTCCATATGAAGTTAGTAATTCATTTTCCATTACTTTAAAAAATGGAGTTGTTCTGTGGCTTGGAATTACATTTTATTTATAGATTGCTTTGAGTAGTATTGACATTTTCACAATAAGTTTTCTTAGCCACCAACGTAGAATATTTTTCTATTTATGTAGGTCTTTTGTTTCTCATGGCAGTGTTTCATAGTTTTCAGTATACAAGTCTTTTTTTCCCTCTGGTTAGGTTCATTCCTAAATATTTTATCTTTTGGATGGTTATTATAAATGGTATTATTTTCTTGATTTCCTTTTCAGAGCTCTCTTTATTACTACCTACAAATCCTATTGATTTTTGTATGTTGACCTTCTATCCTGTCATATTGCAGAATCTCTCAATTGCTCCAAACAATATTTTTGTTGAATATTTGAGTTGTTATTTGGAGATTTTTATATATACAGTCATATCATCTGCAAATAGGTAGAGTTTCATTTCTTCTCTGCCAGTTCCTTTTTATTGTCAAATGGTTTTGTTAAGACTTTAAGCATAAAGTTGATAACAGTAGTGATAAGATGTATACTTGTCTGGTTCCTATTCATGAGGAAATGCTTTAAATTTTTCCAACTATTCTACAAAGTCCAATATTTTACATTAAATAAAGGAGTTTTCAATGGTAAAATGACTTTGCTATCTAACAATAATTGGGTTTGAATTTATACATTTCACAGATACATAGAATTTTCAAAGATAATATTCTTTATGTATTATTAAATAATAATTTCATTCAATAAATTGTTTACATTAAAACACATATTCAAAATACATTGAAGAAAAAGTTATCATAGGGTCAGATATCTATGTAATGTAGTGTTTAAGTACAAGGCATTGATGTAAAAAACCTGCATTTTAATCTACAGTTTTTTTCTTTTGCAAATAATTCAACTTGTATAAAATTCAATTTATGTCTGAAACAGAGATAGTGGCGTCTGCTTCTTATGCTGCTCCAAAGATTAATTTATTATTTTTCTCGATAGTAAGAACTACAGAGAAATTATATTACTTTTCTCTACCTTTCTTTTTATTTTGGCCTTTCAATGTTAAGTAGAACATTCTTTAAAATACCTCTATTATTTTTAGTTTTTATTGTTGAAATAGGGAAATCAAGATGAAATCCAGCAATCCCTGTTTCAATGGTCTTCTTTTCTACTTTGGAAGTTCAGAGAAATGTGGTACAGCCCCCAAATATCTAGTAAAATAGCTGAACCACATAAAATTGAAAGTTTTAAAGCTGAGGTTGAGAGTCAATGTAAAGCTTGTTCATAAGTGTAAATGTGTTTTGCATTTAAACATTTTCATTTATGTCTTAAAATTATATCACCATATTGCAAGACATTAAAAACAAAAATAACAGAAAACTATCACTCATCATTATACTTCCTTACCACAACCATAATGGTGACATTTTATATTTTTTCTTTCTAATTTAATTTCTGATTGTTTTAATGTAACTTCTTACTGTATTGCAATTCTTCACTTTAGAATTTATTTTCAATGTCAATGTAAAACTGGCATGAACACATAATATAGCACTCATACTAAGAGCCCTTTGACAATTAAAGAGGCATGGAGGGTGGAGAGAATGTAGGGTAGAAAGGGGGAATTGATTACAGGAATCTACACATAGCCTCATCCCTGGGGAGGGACAGCAGAGAAGAGGGCAGGGGGAGATGTCAGACAGTGTAATATATGACAAAATAATAATAATATATGAATGATTAAAGGTTCACGAGATGGGGTGAGTGGGGAGGGAGGGGGAAAATGAGGAGCACATATTAAGGGCTCAAGTAGAAGGCAAATGTTTGAGAATGATGATGGCAACAAATGTACATATGTTTTTGACACAATGAATGTATGTATGGATTGTGATAAGAATTGTATGAGCCCCCAATAAAATTATTTTTTAAAAAAAGTTGTAGTGGCTCAGTAGCTTATGTGTTGGACTACTAAACACAAGATTGATGTTTCAAACCCAATACTTGCTATGTGGGAGAAAGATGAGGCTATCTTCTTTGTAAAGATTTATAGTGTTAGAAACTCTGAAGAGCACTTCTACTCTGTCCTATAGGGTCACTATGAGTTGGAATGAACTCAGTGGCAGCGGTTTTGTGGGTTATTAATTATGCCATATCAAGAGTTGTAATTTGAGGTTATTCAGGAGAGCAGAGAAATATGGTCATGTTTTCAAGCTCATGGATAGATATGCCATAATCCAGTAGAAATTTCCTTAGAGTTGAACCATATAAATGTTTTATATTTTGCAAAATATATCTTTTTATTTAAGTGCCCCACAAAATGCTCTTTCAGAGTTTTAGAAATATAGAGAAAAAACTCATGAATTAAAAACACTGGTGTCAAGAATTTCTCACTCTCTCTTTATATATATATATATATAATGTCGATTTGCATAATAGAATTTCCATGAAGATTTAAATAGAATAAAGCAATGTCTAGAGGCATGGTAGGGTCTCAATAAATACTAATTCTAATTTTTTGACTTAAATAGTTTATATTTTCAAGTTTGTAATGATAATTTTAAAAAATATTTCTTCATGATATTCAGGCTATACTCTAAAGTTCACATCTAAAACTAAAATTATAATGACAACATTCAAAGTTATTACAGTTTCACTTGAGAACTTTTATTTCTTAATATTTTATAGGTTTTATAGATAAACAATACTAACAATACTTTCAAGGAAATTTATTTAATTAGAATAGAAATATTAGACATAAGTAGAATTTATCCTACATTTTAGAAATGGTCGCTGCATTGGTGTGGGAAGCTACTGACATTTATTTTCTTGTTTCTTGTTGACGAAATGACATTATGGCCCAAGAGCATTAGTAAATCCTTTTCAGGGTTTGGTTTTCCAATTTTACCCCCCTTCATATGTTATCTTTGAAGTAGAAAAGTTCTAGCTTTCAAGGATATTTTATTGCCTAATATTTGACTTAATGTTGAGTGTTATTAAATAAGGAGGTCTGGTGGCTGAATTAGTTTAATGTTGGACTGCTGTTGGTTCAAATTCAACAATCATTTTGCAGGAGAAAGATGAGGCTGTGTGGTTCTTTAGAGCAGTTTTGAAGAGCAGTGTTTTAGCCCCTACAGAGTTACCATGAGTTGTAATTGACTCAGTGGGAGGACTTGAAGTACTTGCCGATGAAGATGCATTACAACTCAAGGTATGGAAAACAACCTTCACAACTGGACAAAGAGACAACACTGTGATAAATGGAGAAAGAATTCAAGTTGTCAAAGATTTTGTCTTGGCTTAGATCCACAATCAATACTCATGGAAGCAGCAGTCAAAGATGAAAAGATGTGTTACATTAGTAAATCTGCTGCACAAGACCTCTTTAGAGTGTTGAAAAGCAAGGCTGCTACTTTGAGGACTAATGTGTACCTGACCCAAGCCATGCTATTTTCAACTGCTTCCTATGCATGTGAAGATAGGACATTAAACAAGGAAGACTAAGAACCCATGCATATGAGTTATGGCGCTGGTGAAGAATATTCAAAGTATTATGGACTGCCCAAAAAACCAAAAGAACCTGTCTTGGAACAAGTACAACCAGAATGCTCCTTGGAAACAAGAATGGTAAGACTTTGTGTCACTTACTTTGGACATATTATCAGGAGTGACCGGTCCCTGGAAAAGGACATCATGCTTAGTAAAGTGGAGGAGCAGGGAAAAGGAAGATTCTTGAGAAAATGGATTCACCATGGTTACAACAATTGGCTCAAATATAATAATAATTATAAGGATGACAAAGGGCTGGGTACTGCTATAGGGTCACTATAAACTGAATGGACTCAAAGGCATCTAATAACAACAATAACAATCTACCAAAGGTCTCAAATTATATTTCCAACTGTTCCTTGTAAGGAACACCACTGTAACTTCTATTTCATTGCAATGCATTAACTCACTCAATATGGCTGCTTTAGCCCTAGTCTTTGTTACTCCCATCAAAGATGTTTATCTACCTGATGGGCCTTGATAAGAAGAGAGGTAGGCAAAGTGGGTGCATAAGCAAATGTGGTGAAGAAAGCTGATGGTGCCCAGCTATCAAAAGACATAGTGTCTGGGGTCTTAAAGGCTTGAAGATAAACAAGTAATCATTTACCTGAGAAGCAACAAAGCCCACATGGAAGGAGCACACCAGCCTGTGTGATCATAAGGTATCGATGGGATCAGGTATAGCATAAAAGACCCACAATAAAAAATCATATAATTGAGAATGAGGGGAAATGTGGGGTGGAGATCCAAAGCCCATCCTTAGGCAGTTGGATATCCCTTTACAGAAGGGTTGTAGGAAGGAGACAAGCCAGTCACTGTGCAGAATAACACCAATGAAACATACAACTTTCCTCTAGTTCTTTAATGCTTCCTCCCTATCACTATCATGATCCCAATTCTACCTTACAAATCTGGATAAACCAGAGCATGTACATGGGTACAGACAAGAGCTGGAAACAAAGGGAATCCAGGATAGATATAAACCCCTCGGGCCCAATATTGAGAGTATCCATATCAAGAGGGAAAGGAGAAGGTGGGGGGGGGTGGAGCAAGGGGGAACCGGTAACAATGACCTATCTATAACCCCCTCCCAGGGGGATGGACAACAGAAAAGTGGGTGAAGGGAGACATCGATCAGTGTAAGAAATGAAAAAATAATAATTTATAGATTATCAAGGGTTCATGTGGGAGGGAAGGTGGGAGGGAGTGGGAAAATGAGTCGCTGATACCAAGAGCTCAGGTAGAAAGAAAATGTTTTGAAAATGATGATGGCAACTCATGTACAAATGCGCTTGACACAATGGATGGATGTATTGATTGTGATAAGAGTAGTATGAGCCCCCAATAAAATGATTTTTTTTAAAAGAGAGGTAAGGGGAGAAATTGGGATATATTATTCAGATGCGAACCATTGTTAACTGAGTTAACAATGAGTTAATTTTGATTGGCATCAGTCTGAGTATAAAATCACTCATCTCAAAAGCAAGAAGTAGGGATTTCACTATCACAAAATAGAACAGCCAGGAATGGATAGTGACCTTTGGACTATGAATTCCCTATGTACTGAATCTCCTAGATTCTGGAGACAGTTATGACCAAAGCCTGGGGTAGAGGGACTTCCGAGCTCACAAGACAAGTAAAGCTCAGTGCACTGGGCAAGAGACTGTCTTGTGAAGTGGTGTGCCTTTGTACCCTTGATGAAGGAAGCTGGGTTAGCTGACCCCTGGAGCAAGAGCTGGGTGCCTTCAGGCTGAGGCTTATGGTGGAATGGCATGTCCTTGGGCATTTCTAAAAGAAGTTTGTAACTTTGCCTGAGTAAGCGACAGCTGGGCCAAGAGGTTGAGGGCCAGAGAGAGTCCTAAAAATGGTCATTGCAGAAAAGAAATTGTCCTGACTTAAAATCTGTATCCTGAGTATTTCTCATTCCATTCCATTGCATTAATTGGATGAGTCTCTCCTAATAATCCCACAATCATATTATCTGGATTTTTCGGGCCATTGCAGAAAAGTAGAGGGCTGGGAAATGAGAGGACCTTGTGAGGAACTGTTTGCGTTAGGCAGGATTACCTCTAAAAGCAGGACGGAGACCTGGCTGCCTCCTGCGTTGTGGCAATCAGCCTGGGGAGCTGAAGGAAGTCAGATGTGCTGTTGCTATCAGGTGCCATCGAGGTGTTTCTGCCCCATAGCAACCCTGTGCACAGCAGAAGGAAACACTCCAGCGTCCTGCTCCATCCTCACCATGGTTCCTATTTCGGAGCCATTGTTGCAGCCACTGTGCCCAACCATCTGGTCGTGGGCCTTCTCTGTTTTGCTGCCCCTCTACTTTACCAAGGACTGTGCTCCCTGATGACATGCCCAACATGTATAAGGTGCCGTCTACCTACTCTTGCCTCCAAGGAGCACTCTGGGTGTACTTCTAAGTCAGATATGGACCAAGGCCGTTTCAGCATCCATTCTTCAGCAATTTGTTCCACTTCTAGTTCAATTTCCAGTCTCTTCCCACAATCCAAAGAAAAGTTGCCTTTACTATTTGCTCACCTCAATGTTTTTAGTGAAAAATATCCTTTCAGCTTCACTTTGGCAAACCTTCTTTTGCTCTCTGATACCATGGCATTCATTAAATGCCTTTCAGGTGAGCTTTAGCGTCACTGTCTCCATGTGAACAAAGGACTAAAGGATTTTCTCAAATTCTGGTGTCAGTTTTGTATAATTAATGTGTCAGTCTTACTTAGAAACTAATTATCTGTCTCTCAGTACTGTTGATTTGTTACAGCCTCTTCCAAATATTATTATAACTTTCAATAGACTTTCTGGGCTTTATTTTCACTTCCACAGTTAGGAATTTTTATATTCAGGTTCACAATCTTCTATTGAATCTTCTTGCTGTGATTTCTTGATCTTAATTCCAAAGACTTCTGTCCTTATATCAGACTGGTAATTTATTAACATGATCATATGCTGGGTTTTGTTTTCCCATGACTTTTCACTACTAACAGATATTTAACTAAAAGTAACTCTCCCTAAATTTTTCTGGGAGTAAGATTAAACTCTGAGTCTTATCTCAGAAAATTGTACATCTATTTCTGCTTATACCATGAAGTGTTCACCTCATTCAGGGAACCATATCTGTGGAAACTGAGTTTAATATTCTCTTTTAAATTTTATTTAATAAAATCATTGTAAATTGTATGATGGTTCACAGAGCAGATCAGTTTCCCATTTATCAATTCATACACATTTTATTTCCTGTCATTGACTGCAACTCTAGAAGTAGCACCACGGACCTCACTGCCTGTGTTCCTTTTCTGTTCCTCCTTCTGTCTAAGCCATTCTAAATTTTGTCTTGGGTAAACACTGCCCCTTTGATCTCAAATGGCTAATTATTCTAATGTGTGCATACCTCTCTTCTGTTAATATTCCCCTTTTATACCCGTCCATTATTTGTTTGAATACTGAACCCTAGAGTGAGTTCCCTACATTAAAAGAGATTATGGGTTTCAGGGGATCCATCAATTTTGGTCTGACCAGTACACCTTATTTTTTTTAATGATTTTGAGCTTTGGTTCATATTTTTCTCCCACTTTATCCAGCAACATCTGATATGATATCTTTTGGAGCAGTTGGTACTTGTAGCTGGGTAACATCTTGTTCTTCCTGTCTCAGAGTCTTGGAAACTAATATGTGACTGGTCAATTAGTCCACTGAACTAATTGTTTCCATGCATGTGTAACCATTTTCACTCTGCTTTCTCCAGACAGGGACAGACTAATACTTGCACCTCACATGGCCACTCATGAGCCCCAGACACTACTCATCACAGTGGGATGCAGACCATTGTCTTTGTGGGCAATTTTATCCTATTTGACCTTAGCATTCCCCAAGATCATAATCTTGAGTCCTTGGGCGCCATGACTAATTCCCTCAAGTGCCTGATTAAATCTAAGAAGTTTCCATAACTCTGGTTCCTGTATGCTCCACCATATTCCTGAGCATTTTCGTAGCAAAGCAAAATATACATGAATAGTTATCCTCTGTCAAACATATAGATGCAATGATAAACTCCCACTCTGCTTTGCACACTGGTTCAGTCAGTGTGACTATCCATCCATCTACTCTTGATCATCATCATTACAGGACTGTGACATAAAATATTTGCCCTGCTACCATTAACTTTTATATTCCCTCCAGTGCCTTCCCCTGCTGTCATAATGTTTTGCTGACCACCCTCTTATTTTATATTGTCGTCTGCTTTATCCAAGTTAACACGTGTTTACCTTCTAGCCTCTGGTGGCCTTGGGGTTACTAACCACAAGATTGGCAGTTCTAACTCATCCCAGATCTCCACAGCCAAAAGATGAGGTTTTCTGGTGATTTAGAGCTTTGAAACCCCCCTGGGGAAAATCTACTCTGCTCTATAGGATAATTATGAGTTGGAATGGACTCGGTAGCAGTGAGTGAGTGGTGACCCTCCAGCCAGTAATTTGCCCTCACTTCCCTTCCACCTTGAGAGTGGGCTGTATTTGGGCTGCTAACTATGAAGTTAGTAGTTCGAAACTAATAGCCATTTCTAGGGAAAAAGCTAAGACTTTTTTTACTCCCATAAAGAGTTACAGCCTCCCAGGGAAGAGGTCACATGTGGATCCCTGTAATCAGTTCCCCCTTTCCAACCCACTCACCCTCCACTCTCCCAGCATCGTCCCTCACACCCTTGGTCCTGAAGGTATCATCCACCCTGGATTCCCTGTACCTCCAGCCCTCATATGTACCAGTGTACAGCCTCTGTCCTATCCAGCCCTGCAAGGTAGAATTCGGATCATGGTATTTGGGGGGAGGAAGCATCCAGGATCTGGGGGAAAGCTGTGTTCTTCATCGGTACTACCTCACACCCTAATTAACCCATCTCCTCGCCTAAACCCCTCTATGGAAAGGGGGAACTGATTACAGGGATCCACATGTGACCTCTTCCCTGGGAGAGGGACAGCAGAGAAGGGGGGAAGGGAGACTCCGGATAGGGCAAGATATGACAAAATAACGATGTATAAATTACCAAGGGCACATGAGGGAGGGGGGAAAGGGGAGGGAAAAAAAAAGAGGACCTGATGCAAGGGGCTTAAGTGGAGAGCAAATGCCTTGAGAATGATTGGGGCAGGGAATGTATGGATGTGCTTTATACAATTGATGTATGTATATGTATGGATGGTGATAAGAGTTGTATGAGTCCCTAATAAAATGTAAAAAATGAAAAGAGGAGAAAAAAATGATTAGGGCAAAGACTGTACAGATGTGCTTTATACAATTGATGTATGTATATGTATGAACTGTGATAAGAATTGTATGAGCCCCAATAAATTGTTAAAAAAATTTTTTAAAAAAGAATGATGATAACATATGTACAAATGTGCTTGATACAATGGATGGATGGATGGGTAAGGGCTGTAAGAGCCGCCAATAAAATGATTAAAAAAAAAAAAAAGAGTTACAGCCTCAGAAACTCATAGGGGCCATTCTCTCTTGTGCAGCCCTTATTGCAGTGGTTCTCAATCTTCCTAATGCTGCGCCCCTTTAACACAGTTTCTCACGTGTGGTGACCCTGTATGTGGGCGTATCTGCAAGTGGGCGGACCCACCTGGAGATGGACAGAGGAGCAGTGTCTCGGTTCCTAAGACCATTGGAAAGATGGTTTAAGGCAACTCCTATGAAAGAGTCGGTCTACCCCCAATGGGGTCATGATGCACAGGTTGAGAACCCCTGCCTTATAGGTTGCTATAAGGCAGAATCACCTCAATGGCACTGATTTTTGAATGAGTTCTTTATCCCTCTGAAACCACCAGAAAGTGTTTCTTTTAGTGTGATAACCTTTCATTGACTTTTTACAACAGTAGTCTCATACAATATTTGCCCTTTTCTGATCCTAACATCTCTATGGTCCATGTCTTCCATCTCACTGTTCTCACGGACTTACTCTTTCTTCATCTCATAACCTCCATGACATGGAGACTCTATATTTCTGGTTATACCTTTTCTTTTTCCAAATTAAAGTATATGGTCTGCCTCTTTTTATGTATCTACCCAAACCATAAACTCTCACACTCCACCTGCCAGATCCTTGTTGTCAATTTCTCACCATACTTATAACTCATGATCATTTTCTTAGTTCTTGCTCTCTTACATATAATGTTGCCTAGCAGTCACTGAAAACGATGACATAATTTGCTTGAAAGTAATGCCATTGGGTGCCATTAGGCTTTTATTTCTGATCAGCATCTTTTGTTGAACAATTATGGTTTGATTAGTTCTTTGCCATTCTTTTATTATGTTAAATTTAAATGCAATTTCAAAATCCATGAACTTTCTCTATCCTAGTGCATTAATATTCAATAGAAACATAAGAAAAACAATTTAATTACTAATACTCACTTAGAGATTGGATTGACACTGGCTTCAATTATTGTTAAACACTTACAGCACTTTATGTTTTCTGGAAATTCTTGTACACCTAAAATAGAAAAAAAATTAAGTTATATATATTCCAGCAAAAATTCTGCAAAGTATAGTTTTAACTATTAAGAATAATTGACTAGTATGCAATGAATTATTAGATTGATTATATAAGAACAATAGCATTATAGTATGGTATATGAATACATGAATATTTCTAACACAATTTAAATGTTAAATAATATCCTATAATAGCATTATTATAGAGTTCAAAGTATAAAATTTGGGATAAGATATATTTTGGGTTTTTACCCACCAAAGGAAAAAGTAGTTTAAATGATGTAGTGAATAGCATAACATTGCCCATATCGAAGGGTTTCGGGGGAGAGAGTGGTGATCAACAGATACTATGAATATAAGATAAAAAAAATCCTTGTTCCCAGAATGCTTTAAATAAGATTGGAAGCTTGAACACAGGCCACAGGCCTCTAAAAATGATTTAAGGCCAAATCACAAAAAAACCAGATGTGCCCAAACTAATGTGGTGCTCTAACAAGCTGAATGCAATTCTTCCTTGTTAGCTGTCTGGGAGTGTGCTGAGGTGAGCTTCTGTGCCTGCGTCCTTTCCGAGCATCTCGACAGGAACCAGTTTGGCTGCCTGCCCTCAGAGAACTGCTCATCTGCTTTGATAGCTGTGCTGTTGGCTATGTGACAGAAGCATACAGGTTTTTCAAAGAAACTGAAAATCCAAGATCCACAAAACCAATCTGAAAATGTAGGGGTCAGAGGAATAAAAGATATTGGGGGGGGGGCATCTCCATCAATTGATACCAATGAATCAAACAGAATCATCTCAGAAAATGTTGAAAGAGAGCTATAGGGAAGCAATCTGAGGTGCCTGAAGTACCACTTCTCCTCACGGACGAGATGACTACACCTGCGAACAATTCCATCAAGGACGAATTCTGTCCAGGACTTCATCTGATAGAAGCAAAGGAACAGCTAGTCCTCTGATACAGTTGGATTCTTGATGACAAAGTTCAAGAAACAGAATGTTCCCAGTTACTAACTACCACTAACCTGGAACTCCAAAGCCAATTAGACAAGAGCAGGATAGACGAATGCAAAAAGAATCCATTCATTGATTGTATCTTCTGGGAAATGCCATCGGAAAGCAAGCTTTCTTTACATTATTGTTGAAGTCGTTTTGCTTCTTAAAAACAACCCAAAGATTCTTATTATGTGTGTGCTCCACGAGAAAAGGTCTCCCTGGGTGACGCAGGTGCTAACCACACGTGTGAGAAATTTGAGCCCACCCAGAAATGTCCCTCTCAATACACTGAAAAAATCAGCCACTGAGAACCCAATGGAACCCAGTTCTCCTCTGGTGTGCATGGGGTCTCCAGGAGTTGAATTCATTAGCATGGCAGCGTGTTTGTTTGTCTATTTTCCTTAAGAGAAAGGCCAATTTTCTCTTTTGGAAATGTTTTAACATCCAGAATTGCCCTTGTTAACTGGATATTTCGAAAAAAGGCAAGCAAGTCAGTCCTGAGTGCTTCCTCTTGGCTTTCCTATTTGCTTTGAATATTTGCAATCAACAGGAGTGCATGGTGCCTTCCCTCCACTCTCATCTTTCCTCTCTGTCGGCTGTCTGGGCTCATTACAAGCTGATGCCTTATCGCCACAGGTTCCAATCTTCTAGCACTGTTTACTTAAATTATGTGTAAATCAAGATATGGAAGCAGAAGTAAATTAAAATACAGTTTCACGAATCTAAATCTGTCTTTTTATCTTCTATTTAAAATGGAATTGCCTGCTGTGGCGAAAATGGTACTCCACTATTAGTTGAAAAACTTACATTACATTGTTTATGATTTAAATTTAAAAGTGTTCAGGGCACAGCTTACCAAGAAAACCAAACTCAATGCCATCAGTTGACGCTGACTCATCCTGGCTTTGAATGGAATCCCTGTGGAATGACTTCCTGGTTGACTAACCCCAGGCAAGGCACTTACACTGAGCGCCCTAGTTTCCTATTCCGATCAATGGGGACTGTAAATATGTAAAGCTTTCATCATAGGCTTGACGTGAGGATTAAGCTTTCATCATGGAGCTATACTGAGGATTACAGAAACCACACAGGTAAATTAAATTGCAAAATCCACCCTGACTGTACAGCAGTGTAGAACAGTTTCATAGGGTTTCCGGGGCTGAGAATCTTTATAGGAACAGAAAGCCTTAACTTTCTTCTATAGAGAGGCTGCTGCCTTTGAACTGTTGGTGTTTTGATTAGCAGCTGAACAGGTAATTCACTGCTCTCCTAGGGCTATTTAATTACCACAAAAGGATCCATCAATGTCATTCATAATTAGTAGAAATAAAAAGAAAGAATTCGAACTTTCAGCCCAAACTGTAAAGATCTTGTAAGTCATCACTCCTGTTCACACACAGGAAAAAAGCTAAAAAAATGAAAGGTCATCAACTCTTTTTAGATTTATCAGACAAACAAACTTAGGTCACACAAGACAAATTTAATATGTCAATTTGAGTAACTATGTGTTCCATGTTTGGTTAAAGAGTAATGGAGATGTTGTTATGAAGGTGTTCTTCTTAGTTGTCATGGAGTTCTCTCTAATTCATGACAACCAGATGCATAACAGATTTAGACATTGCCTGGTTCAATTGTACCACCTTCACGATCCAATGCTAAGTTTGAGCCGCCTGTCGGGGCTATTGTGTCTGTCTATCTAACTGAGACTTTCCCTTATCTTCCTTTTTGTCCTCTACCAAGTAGGATGCTTTACATAAGATTACATCACTTGGTTTTAAGTAGATTACCCTTTATAAAGTGAGTAGATCTTCAGGGCAAAAAGGGATTTTTTTCTGCCTGCAGACTGTAAGTGTACATTTTCCCAGCGCTTCTCCACTCTTCATTTTCCTTATCACTTGACAGGAAAATTTTGCAAAACAAGACTGCAGGAATCGGAAATCTGTAGTCTGACAGTAAGATTCTGCAGTTGGCTTTTGCAGTCACATGAGCCAATCCCTTAAAATAGCATTCTTTCTCCTCTCTCTTCCTAAACATCCCTTCCCCCCACCTCCAGCACCCCCACACAAATACTCATGAAATAACTTCTGTTGCTCTAGAAAACCCTAAGATAATTCACCGGAGGGTAGAAAGACCGGAGGGTGATAGATTCATGGTTAGAGACTTAGAGTAGACTACCATGAGACATTTAAAACAATCCTGAAGACGCAGCCTTCAGGAAAATAACACAGGTTTATAAGTTTTGGCCATATGCATGCTGTACAGATTTTTAAAATGCTTCTATCTGGGCAAGGGGCAAAGGAGCCAATTTGAAATCTACTCAAAGCAATCAATCTCCTCTTCTTGATATTGATTTTCCTCAAGGGAAACTGTTCCCAAACATGACTCACTAGTCCACATTTCCTCCTGGGGGTCCCTATCGAGTAGCTTTCTTCTGAACACATGGAGTCGTCTTCGGTTCAAATCCAGTAGATGGCAACAAAGAGTGCCAGATGGCTCATTAGCCTTGAATATTTGTTAGCCTGGACTATTTGTTTTTGCTGTTAGAGGCCCTGGAGTCAGTTCTGACTGACAGCACTGCCCCATCCGGTGCCATCTTCACAATTATTCTGACCCTTGACCTCAGTGTTGCAGATATCATGCCAGTCTATCTCCTTGAGCGCCTTCCTCTTTGTTGCTGCCCTCTACTTTACCAAGCATGATGTCCTTCTCCAGGGACTGGTGACAATATGTCCAAAGCATGTAAGATGAAGTCTAGCATTCCTTGTTGCTAAGGAGTCCTCTGGTGGCATTTCTTTCAAGACAGATCAGTTTGTCCTTTTACCAATTCATGGTATTTTCAATATTCTTCAGTAGCATCACAATTCAAATGCATCAGATCTTAGGCTTTCCTTATTCAATGTCCAACTTTGACATGCATATGAGGCGATTGAAAATACCATGGTGTGGGTCAGGCACACCTTAGGCCTCAAAGTAGCCTCCATGCTTCCCAATCCTCTAAAGAGGACTTGTACAATAGATTTACCCAATACAGCTATCTTTTGATTTCTTGACTACTGCTTCCATGAGCACTGATGGTGGATCCAAGCAAGACGAAATCCTTGGCAACTTCTAGCTTTTCTCCATTGGTCAAGATGCTACCACTTGGCTCAGCTGAGATAATTTGGATCTTTTTATTTTGAGTTGTAATGCATATTGAAGGCTGCAATGCTTGATTTTAATCAAAAATGCTCCAAGTTCTCACTTTTAGCAAGCAATGTAGTGTAATCTGCATATCACAGGTTGTTAATAAGTCTTCCTCCAAACCTGATGCTGCATTCTTCTCTTTATACTTCAACTGCTCTATTTGCAAAGCATACAAATTAAATAAGTATTTTGCGAGGATACAACTCTGTCCCACAGCTTTCCTGATTTTATACCGTGCAGTAGTCCCTTGTTCTGTTTGCACAACTGCCTTTAGATCCATGGACAAGTTCTGCATAAGCACAATGAAGTGTTCTGGAATTTCTAAAGTTATCTATAGTTTGTTATGATCCACACAGCCAAATGCCTTGGAATAGTCAATAAAACACAAGTAAATATCTTTCTGATATTCTCTGATTTCAGCCAAGATCCATCTGACAGTAGCAATATTTTTCAGAGAAAAATAATATTCTATAGGTTAGAATTTAGATATTCATAAATAGAGTGGTTGATAAGAAATGAGATCTCTTATTTTTCTTGTCATAAAATCAAGGACCACTGGGACTAAAGGAGGTTCAAGTTTTAATGAAGGCATTGCTGGAAACTGAGGCTCTAAGAATTGATGGAACACCAGTTGAAATGTTTCAGCAAATGGGAGCAGTGCTGGAAGTGCTCACTCAGGTATGCTGCAAAGAAAGAATCATCAGTCACTAAAAGAAATACTGGCCAACAGCTGTGGTGTGACAAACATTGGAAGGCTACTTTAGATATTTATATATATATATAAATATATGTAAAATGCACTGCATTTTATATGTAAAATGTAGATATATATTTATATATAAAATATACCAGAATCTGTTTTATATTTTCTAAAATTGATACAGGGGTGGAAGATCCTCCTAAAATTAAAATGTTTTTCTTTATCAAATAAAATTATTTTTAATTAAAAATTATTATTTTATTATAATAATATATTTTGCTTAAAATATATTTTTACTAAAAAATTTGGATGAGAAAAACTGAACTAACTAAAGGAGTTCTTATTCATGTCTGTTTTAAAAAATGGCCATCAGGTAGAGTATGGAAATTCGTTTAAAACTCATTAAAGGCACATATTAGAAAACTCTGCTGAGGAGAATTCAAAAGAGGTTGGGCTGCACCTTGATAGGAAACCGGAGGTCCAAGCTGGGTTCCTAAAGGGATGTGGTTTAAGTTCTCTCATCGCTGGTGTTAGGTGCATCATGTCGGAAGGCAAAGGATACCAGAAGGATGACTACCTGTCTTTTAAGACAACTTGAATAACAGCACGAACAATGAAAATTTCAGAACACTGAGGAAACTGTACATAGATCACGTGGCAGCTGTTTAAATACAAGAGGCTATTGTAAACTAGGAAAAGGTTTACAATAGAATTGTATGAGTTTTCCTGACTCAATCAATCTGTATGCTAAGAAACTAATTTTAGAAGTTGGACTATATGAAGATGAACAGTGTGATATATAAATGACACAATGTTGCTTTCCAAAAATAAAGATGATTTTGAAGTATTTACTGATGAAGACCAAACTTCAGTATGCATTATACCACAACGTGAAAAAAAATAAAAGTTCTAAAAATTGGGTTAACAAATAACATGACTGATGGTGCAAATTTATAGTTGTCCAGGTTTTGCTCTACGTGGTTCAACAATCAGCCTCCGCAGGAGTTCTGACTACAAGTCAAGGCTGACTCGGTGTATTCGGTGGGTGTCAGACTGCAGTGCTTTATGGGTGTAGAAAGCCCAGTCTTTCTCCCGCACAGGTGTTGTTGGCTTCCAACTGCAGGCCATGCCAATTTCAGCCCACCAGGCGACCCCACACCACTAGGGCTCCCTCTCCAGGAAATAAAATGATGTCTGGCATTGGGAACATCTGCTGCAAGACACTTCTTAAAATCTTGCAAGCTAAAATGCCCAATTTGATGATTAAAGTGGGGCTGACCTAAAGTACGGTATTTTCAAAGACGTCATGTGCATTCAAACACACACACACACACAGAACTAAGATGAATTGATGCATTCAAATTATAATGTTGGTGAAGAATATTGAGTATAGGATGGGTGTGTCTTGTCATCAGGAAAGTCCAATAATTAGAGTAGGCCATTTTATTTCCTAAAGTAGGGAGTCAGCAACATTTTTATTGTGGAAGGACAGAAATGCTGTACCAATAGGCATATCAATGGTTTTGAGGAAAGTCCATGCCCGGCAGCATTTTGTTCTGCTGGACAAAAGGTTACTCTGAGTCAAGGATAACTAATGCCGACAAGAACACTGCTCTAAAAGAAAGAAGTGTATTCAAAATAACAATTACAAGATTCCAGTGTATGGCTATGTGGAATGAATGATGGCTATGTATCATGGAGCTAGAAGGAGGAATTTGGTCCATACTGTTAATATGTACCTGCACTGCCAGTGGAGCAGTGCATTATTTCTAAAAGTAATCTTAAATCAGTTGTAAATGTATTTTACAGACTCCTGGGAAGTCTGGTGGCACAGTGGTTATCTGTTGGGCTGTGATCTGCGAGGTCGGCAGTTCAACCACAGAAGAAAGAGCTGTCGACTCCCCTGAACAGTTCGTCTCAGAAACCCACAGGGGGCAGCTCTACCAATCCGATAGGTCCACTATGATTCAGTATTGACTGGAGGACAGTGAATTTAAGGAAGTCATTAAAAATTATTTAAGGAAATATAACTGTTGCTCTTTTTTTCTAAAAGAGAAGACAAAATTGAGCCAAAAAAAGGCCCGGTAAGCACAGAGAAGCAAAAATGAGTGAAAGACAAAAAGAAAGGGATTAAAATGTAAGAACAAATATAATAAATAGAAATTAGCTTCAACTATAATATATATTAATCTAACTACCAGTATATCAGTTATAACTTTAAATATGGAAAATATAAAATACCAATTTAAAAACTTGGATTATCATGGTATATTTAATAAACAATATCTAAATACATATTGTCTACCAAAAACCCCACTTTAAATATAACAACTTAGCTAGAATAGAGGTAAAGGGAAGGAGAAAGGGTATTTCTTAATATTGTGTATAATACTAGTTACATTGCAGATACAAATTTCTTTTTAAACATTTTATTAGGGGGCTCATATGAAGGAAAATTACCAAGGAAATAAGGACATGATATGAAGATGAAAATGGGGAAAAAAGTTGAGTATTCAAGAAGAAAATAATTCCAGAAGTGTATATGTCCAGCAACAAAGCTATCACAGCAACTAATAGGAAAAAAACACCTGATAGAATTTCATAGAGAAATAGAAAAATCAGCAACTTTAGCTGGAGACTTCAATGTCTGTCAGCAACTGACAAAACCAGCACAAAGGAAACAAGTCGGGCCATAATGGAACCGGACAGCACCATCAATCAAGTGAATTTAATTGACATTTATGAGTGATTTCATTTGACAAGAGTGGACTGTATATTCTTCTTAAGTTCACAGGAAACATGCATCACATTCTGAGCTAAAAATATCTTAACAATTTATAAAAGAGAATCCCAGAATATATGCTCAGAAGGGACAATAGTACACAACTATAAAGTAACAGAAAGATAGCCACAAGATACCAAATGTCCTGAGAATAAACAACAAACTTCCAAATATCCAAAAATATGAGTCAAAGTTGAAATCTCAAGAAAAATTAAAAATTAGTTGGAACAAAGAGAAAATAAAAATATGATTTATAAAAATTTGTGAAACACAGTGAAAGCAGTGTTTAGAGGGAAATTTATAGCACTGAATATTAAAAATATTACCTAAGTTCCTACTTAAGGAAACTAAAAAATGAAAAGAAAATTAAATTCAAAGTAAATAGAAGAAACTGGAACAGAAACCTATGGTATTGAATAAAATAGAGAAAATCAATGGAACCAAAAGGTGGCCTTTTAAATGAAATCAATAAAATTGGTGAGTGAGATACTTAAGGTTTATTGTGCCAACCTGGCCGATAAACACGTGGAATTAACTGAAGGGCGGAGAGATAAATGGCTCGGTGAGTCTTGCCTTTCGAGTTCTCTGGTTTCTTGCTTTTTGATGGTGGGACCAGGGTGCAGCTGTGTAAGCCAGATCCCTGCTTCAGCTGGCAAGGTTCCCTTCCTGCAAGCCATCCCTGAGGCGAAGCTACATAGACCTACCCCAATGTAGCCCTGGGTGCTGGAGCAGCCGTGTGGAGACCCCTGCCAGCGCCGAGAAGCTTATACATTCCCTGGTTTGGCTTTCCTCCATGTAGTTGGCATCATAGCGTGTGTTTTTTGAGATTGAGGAGGACTTTGTAGAATGGTGTTGGACATATGGGCTAATGCTGCACTTATTGGCTTGGGCAGCACTGGGTCCAGATGCTTCCTTAATGTACACTTACCCTTTATATAAAACTGTCTTATACATATATGAGTTTCTGTGGTTTTGTTTCCTAGTTTACCCAGACCTAACACAATGAGAGTCTAGAGTAAGGCCAAGCAAGAAAGGGAAGATACAAATAAGGAATGGGAAAAGGGAAAAAGGACTGCCAATTACTGTCCATGGATACGGAAAGGATAATAATGTTATGAACAACTCAATATCCTCAGATTTTATAGCATAGATGAAACGCTGTTCGTAAAAGATACATTCTATCCAGGTGTTATTAAAAACAAAACAAAAAAGCCCCCAAACCCAAACCTCTGACATTGACTGGATTCTGACTCATGGGGACCCGATAGAGCAGAGTAGAATCACTCCTTGGATTTCTGAGATTAAATCTTTATAGGAGCAGCCAGCTTCTTATTTATCCTGCTGAATATTGGGTGAGACATTGCAGGTAACAGTTCAGTGAGTAACCCAATATGCTACCAGGGCATCTTAAATGTTGCTGTTTGGTGCCACCAACTCCATTCTGATTCAGAGCGACACTATACACAACAGAACAAAACACTGTGCAGTCCTCATGATAATTGCCATTAGGACTCTTTGCAGCCACTGACTCCTTGAAGGTCTACATGACCATGCATGACATCCTCCCTTCTCCAGGGATTGGTCTCTCTGATAACTAATCTAAAGTACTTGAGATGAAGTCTCACCATCCTCTTTTCTAAGGAGTATCCTGCCTCTATTTTTGTAATACAGGTTGTTTATTCTTCTGACAGTTGCATATATATATATATGTATATATATATATATAATATCATAGTAACTTTTACTAAACAAAAATATCAATATTTGAAGCTATTGTGTTTCTTAACATATCCTCCATCTACATCCATACACTTTTAATGACTATGATTATACCTCTCTAATCCTTCCCCAAATAATTCTTCACTACTTCCTTTATAATATCTCAAAGCATCAGCTCTGGCAGCCCAAAGAGACCCAAATTGTGTTCATAGACATTTTCTTTGAGGTTCCGGAATTAACACAAGCCTGAAGAAGGAAGATCGAGGCTGTACAGAGGATGGAGGAAGATTTTCCAACAGAATTCTCCTAGCTCTTGTTGCCCACCAAGAATGAGCATGAACATTGTTATGATGGGGAAGTAGGTACACTTTCTCTGGCTTTTTCAAACCAATTGTTTTTGTGACTTAAAAAAAATTCTTCATAATAACCCAGTGATCTTCTTGTGTCCTTGAAGAAAATCTATCAAAGTTATTCCTTTGCCATCCCCCATCAACATTACCTTCTGAACGGATCAATCTGACTTGAGTTGATCAAGCCCAACAGATTCCCTTGGAAGCCATAGTTTGGGTCAGAAATTGTACTCTGGATCATACTGCTAAATCCAAGGCACAGTCCCAGTTATGAGTCATACCGTAAAATCACCTTCACGAGTTGATGAAGGGATCAGGTAGCAGACACCAAAGAACAAGATCATCATTGTGCGATCACCTTCCCCACATAAACGCTGAAAACGAATGTGTGCATAAGTAAGTGTGGTGAAGAAGGCTGATGGTGCCTGGCTATTGAGAGATATAGCATCTGCGGACTTAAAGGCTTGAAAGAGTGGCCATCTAGCCCAGAAGCAACAAAGCTCACATGGAAGCAGCACACCAACATGTACGATCACGAAGGGCCGGGGGGGACCAAGTTTCAAGCACCAAAGGTGGCGGTGGAAGGGGGGCGGCGGGAAAGCATATCATCGTGAATGAGGGGAGCACGTGAAGGGGACCCAGTGCTCATCTGTAGACAACTGGACATCCTTTGCAGAGGGGCTGTGGGGAGGAGATGAATCACTCAGGGTTCAGTGTAGCAATAATGAAACTCAAAACCTTCCTCTAGTTCTTAAGCGCTTCCTCCCCCCAACTGTCATGATCCTAATTCTACATTGCAAACCTGGTGAGACCAGAGGATGCACAGGGTACAGATGGGAACTGGAAACACAGAGAATCCAGGACAGATGACCCTCAGGAGCAGCGGTGAGAGTGGCGACACCGGGAGGGAAGGGGATCAAAAGGGTCTACACTTAACCTCCTCCCTGGGGGATGAGCAACAGAAAAGTAGGTGAAGAGAGACGCTGGGCAATGTAAGAAAAGATGAAATAATAATTTATAAATTATCAAGGGTTCATGGGGAGGGGGGAGCGGGGAGGGAGGGGGATGGGAAAAAGGAAAATGAGGTGCTGATTCCAGGAACCAAAGCAGAAAGCGAGTTTTGAGACTGATGAGGGCAACGAATGTATAAGTGTGCTTTATACAATTGATGTACGTGTGGATTGTGATAAGAGTTGTATGAACCCCAATAAAATTATTTATATAAAAATCATCACCTTCATTAGTGTCAATCTTGCTTAACTGATAGAAATAGCATCATTTGAAATATCATTTCTTGAGACGCTCTTCCTGCAACACTTTGACACCCAATAAGCCCCAAACATAGTAAGGCCAAGATGTTTGCTTAAAATTGAAAATGGTGAATTATGGGAGATCCCACCCTCAGTAGCTAAAGCATCAATGCATCCTGCAGTCTTCTTCCCTCAGATTCTGAATTTCAGTCACTGTTTCTTATTTCAGCTTCAGATTCCTGATGTTTAAATATCTATTTAAATTTGCTATGAACTTCAGGACACATTTGAGAAATGGGTTGCAAAGGGAAACTTACCATATATATTAATGGGCTCTAGAATTTAGAAAAACCATTCCTAGAGTAGATCTACGACAACCCACACAGGAAGATGGAAATGTGAACTAATGCCAGTTTTGTCATTTTAATAATCCATGTAACTTTGACAGACATAATCTTTCAACTTCAGTGACTCATTTCTTGCATAATTGAAAGGATTGTTGTATAGATCATATGAATGTACAGCACTTTCTATCATGTCTAATTCTTAGTAAGTGGCCAATAAATACAGAATAAAATTCTTGCTTTAATAATGGTTTTACTACCACGTTTTCCCATATAATGTGTAAGATAATTTGGTTCTCTTAACAAGCTTGTAAGAAATAAATATTGGACACTAATATTTATACTTTATGCATAAAGAACCATACATTCACATAAAATGAGTGATTCATCCAAAGAATGTATAGGTTTTTATAGACATGAATGGACACTTTAAAAAGAATACTAAAAAAACTAGTTACCATATAGTCAATTCTGACTCAGATAACCCTATGTGCTTCAGTGTAGAACTATGCTGTATTGGGTTTTCAATGACTTTGCACTTTGGAAATAGATTGACAAGGCTTTATTCTGAGGCAATTTTGAGTGGGTTTGAAGTGAAGAACTTTTGGACAGTCACTGACTTCTTGATCCAAGTTTTAAAATGCTATGGTAGCATATTAGGTGAAAGTTGGACTGCTAACCACAAGGCTGGCAGTTCAAAACCACTAGTCACTCTGTATGAAAAAGATGAGGCTGTCTGCTTCTGTAGGTTCACTGTGAGTTGGAATCCACATGAAGGTAGTATGTGTAAGAAGTCCTGCAAGAGTAAAGTAAAAGGAAATAGAGGAAAGAACTATGAGGGAAAGGGCATTTATAGTCTAAATACAGGCATGTACATATGTAAATATATTTACGATGATGAGGAAATAAATCTATGTGCATATATTTATAGGTTTAGTACTAAGTTAGCAGATGGACATTGGGCCTCCACTCAAGTACTCCCTCAATGGAAGAACACTTTGCTCTATCAAACAGGCATTCCATGGTGCTCACACTTCCCGACATGACTGCTGAAGACAAATGGGTGCATAAGCAAACGTGGTGAAGAAAGCTGATGGTGCCCAGCTATCAAAAGATATAGCATCTGGGGTTTTAAAGGCTTGAAGATGAACAAACGGCCATCTAGCTGAGAAGCAACCAAGCCCACATGGAAGAAGCACACCAGACTGCAATATCATGAGGTGTTGAAGGGATCAGGTTTCAGGCATCAAAGAAGGAAAAATCATATAATTTTGTGTTCACCTTCCCAATATGATGACTGAGGAAAAATGGGGGCATAAGCAAGTGTGGTGAAGAAGGCTGATGGTGCCCAGCTATCAAAAGATATAGGATCTGGGGTTTTAAAGGCTTGAAGATGAACAAACGGCCATCTAGCTGAGAAGCAACCAAGCCCACATGGAAGAAGCACACCAAACTGCAATATCATGAGGTGTTGAAGGGATCAGGTTTCAGGCATCAAAGAAGGAAAAATCATATAATTTTGTGTTCACCTTCCCAATATGATGACTGAGGAAAAATGGGGGCATAAGCAAGTGTGGTGAAGAAGGCTGATGGTGCCCAGCTATCAAAAGATATAGCATCTGGAGTATTAAAGGTTTGAAGGCAAACAAGCAGCCATTTAGCTCAGGAGCAACAAAGCCCACTATGGAAGAAGCACACCAGCCTGTGTGATCATGAGGTGTGGAAGGAATCATGTATGAGGCATCATAGAACGAAAAAGCATATCATTGTGTGGCCAACTTCATGATACGATTGCTGAAGACAAACAGGTGCATAAGCAAACGTGGGGGAGAAAGCTGATGGTGCCCAGCTATCAAAAGATAAAGTGTCTGGGCTCTTCAAGGCTTGAAGGTAAACAAGCAGTAATCTAGCACATACGCATCAAAGCCCACAAAGAAGCATATCAGCCTGTGTGATCATGAGGTGTCGAAGACATCAGGTATCAAGCATCATGGAACAAAAATCACATCATTTTGAATGAGGGGGAGTGCAGACTGAGAACCCAAAGCCATTTGTGGGCAATTGGACATCCCTAACAGAAGGGTTGTGGGGAGGAGATGAGCTGGTCAGGGTGCAGTGTAGCAACGATGAAACATACAACTTTCCTCTAGTTCTTGAATGCTTCCTCCCTTCCCCCATGCCCACTATCATGATTCCAATTTTACCTTACAAATCCAACTATACCAGAGAATGTACACTGGTACAGATAGGAACTAAAAGACAGGGAATCCAGGACAGTAGAACTCATCAGGACCAATGGTGAAAGTGGCAATACTGGGAGGGTGGAGGGAAGGTGAGGTAGAGGGGGGGGAACCGATTACAAGGATCTACATATAACCTCCACTCTGGAGGATCTGGCGGTGTAAGATATGACAAAATAATCATAATTTACAAATTATCAGGGGTTCACGAAGGAGAGGGAAACGAGGAGCAAGGGGAAAAATGAGGAACTGATGCCAAGTAAAAAAGCAAATGTTTTGAGAATGAAGATGGCAAAATATGTACAAGTGTGCTAGACACAATGGATGTATGTATGGATTGTGATGGGCATTGTACAAGTCCCCAATATAATCATTAAAAAAAAAGAAGTCCTGGTGGTATTATCTGATAAATATTGGCACCAAAAAGATTGGCAGTTAAGGCCACAAGCCATTCTGACAGAGAAAGATGAGACTTTCTGCTTCTAGAGAGGTTTATAGCCATGGAAACCCGATATCTAAGCCACTCTGAGTCAGAATCCACCTGAAGGCAATAGTTGCGTGTTTTTTTTTAACGTTTATATTTTCGTTTCTCTTATTACATCATTGCTACCTCTACTAAAATCATGTCAAATTTTATTGTTGAATCCATAGTTTTTAACGACTCTTTGAGATGGTCTGCTTGGTATTCTGATGCCTTACCATCCAGGTTTATATGTAATCCAGAAACACATCATGCTTGTCAAGGTAGGACAGCAAAAAAAGAGCAAGATCCTCCACAAGACAGATTGACATAGTGGGGCCACAATGGACTCGATTGTAAGAGAAACTGTGAGCATGGCATAGGATTGGGTAGTGTTTAATTCTGTTGTACCTAGGATCGCTATGTGTCAAACTGATTGACGGCATCTTACAACCAAACTATAGATATTATTGTTTTATATCTTATTTATATTTACTAAAGTATAGCTCTTTTGGTATTATTAACTATTGGTCAGAAGATTGACTCAGGGAAATCTCACGAGTTAGAGAAGAATTCCTCCAAAGGATATTTTTGGCCGTCGTCTTTATGCAAATAGATCGACCATCTGGATGCCTTCCAACTGCCAACCTTGGGGTCAGCAAAAAAGAAGACCGGCGATGAGATGGGCTGATACAGTGGTGGCAAAAAGTGGGCCCCATCATAGAAACAGTTGTTAGGGTGGTACAGCCTCAGACCATGGGTCATTCTGTTGTTAGAAGTTTAAAAACCGCAGCAGGCCCTCAAAAGAACAAGCCAAACCCCCCAAACAAGCCCAATGGCATGCACTGATTCTAACGCATAGTAACACTACAGAACCTTCACTGTACCCTCACTTAGAAGCAACTGTGGGTTCGAAATACTGACCTCATGCTTAACAGCCAGACTTCCATCACACTGTGACCAGGACCTTCTATTTGGTGTCACTTAATATTCTGCCTATAGGATAGTGAGTTTGGCGAAGTAGAGGTCAGTGAAAAAGAGGACACTGATAGGAGAGGGATTAACAGTGGTAATAACTCATTCAAATAAAGCAATAATTATGAGAAAGATTCTGGACTGGGCAGTGTTTAATTCTGTTGTAGATAGAGTCTCTTTCAGTCTTAAGTTGTGTAAAAACACCTAACACTTAGCACCCCATTTCCCCTTAACTTCCCCTGCCATGTTCTCAAGAATCCATGAATCCAGTTACTGTCTCTGTAGATGTACCTCTCTGGGATTTCATACACTGAGAAACTTACAGGGGAAAAATGCTAAAAACTAACACGAATAACAAAAATAGGAGTAAACCTCCATAAAAAAGAAAGTAGAAAATATTAAAAACTAGAACAACTTTAAAGTAGGTCAAAAGGGAGCTCAACAGAGAAGGTGTTAAATTTTAATCTAACTACACTTGACAACCTCCACTTTCCAGTGTACCCAGAATGATCGCCAAGCTGCTCGTCTTCCTGGTTTCCGATCAGAGGGGATTCACCAAAGGCTTAATCCACTGTGTATTTACCCCTTCACTTAAAAAAAAATTGAAACAACTTCCAAATGAGTCAATAGGAAGAACATAATTGTCTTACAATGTTCCCTGTCTGACAGTAAGGCTATTTACAGCCCTCATCTATGGTCAGAGGAGATTCATGAGAGGCTTACTACATGCATGGATCCTGCATATGGATTTTAGGCAGGTCCAGAGTCCCCCAAAGCAGGAAGGCAAAGGAGGAGAGAGGAACCATCTCTGATCTTGCTCTTATGTAAAAGGCCACACCACCAAGGCAGTGCCATAACACTATCCCTTTATTGACAGGTTCGACTCTCACCCAGGCCGGACGTCTAGTTGACATAATCTCCAGCCATCATGAGGTCCTGGCACATTTCATTGTATTTTACTTGTCTTTGCCAGCTGCCCTTTACATTTTCCATTCAGTTCTGTGACTTCATCCTCTTTTTCAAGTGCTTTAGCTTCTCTACCATTAAAAGCAAGTTTTAGAGTCTCTTCTGTTATCTACTTTGATCTTTTCTTCCCCCACCCCCAGTTTTTCAAATGATCTTTTACTTTCTTCTTGTATGATGTTCTTGCTTTCGCCCATCAGGTTTTCTGTTGTTGGTCTTCATGTAGCAAACCTGTTATTGAGATATTCTCAGAATTCAGGCGGGAAAGACGCAAAGTCATGTTTTGGCTATCATGAACTTGTCTTAATTTTCTTCAGCTTCAACCTGAACTTGCATGTGGGCAGTCGATGGTCTGTTCCACCGTGAGTGCTGGTCTGGCTTTCGCTGCTGGTCTTGAGCTTCTCAACTTTCTTTTCTCACACATGTGGTCAATTTTATTTCTGTGCATTACATCTGGAGAAGTCTACACATACAGTCTTCTTTTGTGTTTTTGAAAAAGCTATTTGCAATGAGGAAGTTAACGGTCTTTCAATATTCCATCATGCAATTTTCAGCTGCATTTATATCACCAAGGCCGAATGTTCCCACTACAGTTCCTTTGTTTTCAACATTTGCATTCCAATCACCAAGAATTATCAATGTATCCGATGGCACATTTGATCAATTTCAGACTGAAGATGTTGGTAGAATTCTCCAATTTCTTCATCTCTAGGTTTGATAGTCAGTGCATAAATTTGAAGAATAGTTGTATTAATTAGAATTCCTTGAATTCTGACAGATCTGACAGACAGCGTTGTACTTCAAGATCTTGAAATTTCCTTTTGAGAAGACTACAACTCCATTCCTTTTTATTGCTTCATTTTAAGTCTAGTAAACTATTGATTATCTGATTCAAAATGACCAATACCAGTTCAATTCAATTCAATTCACTAATGTCTAGAATAGGGGTTCTCAAATTTTTAAAACAGGGGACTAATTCACTGTCCCTCCGACCCATTGGAAGGCCAGACTATAGTTTAAAAAAAACTACTGAACAATTTCCTATGCACACTGCACATATCTTATTTTGAAGAAAAAAACACAAAAGGACAAAAACACCTGGCGCACCGGATAAATGTCCTCGCTGGGCCACGTGTGGCCCGCAGGTCATGGTTTGAGGACGCCTGGTAGAATGTTCATTTCATTTTTTACAGCTCCAAATTAGATTCATGGTTAGTATATTCTAAGACCAATCACTAATTGATGTTTGCAGCTGTTTCTTCTCCTTTTGAGGCGTGTCCAGTCAGCAAATGAAGGCCCTGAAGGCTTCATCTCTGTAGGCTTCCATCCATCGCCATCACTATGGTTGACTCTATTTTGAGAAGGCAGCTCTTTCTCAGTCAGATTTGGGCCCCTTCTGACCTGAGAGGCTCATCTTGTGGCACTATATCTGACAGTTTCCTTTTCATGAGGTGTCCAATATCTGACAATATTTCAATTCTGTCCATTAGGTTCTCTGTGGCTAATCCTTAGAATGGACAGTTATTCCTGCTTAGTTCGGAAGCTCTGCTACAACCTGTTCACGTTGACCCTGCCTCGCATCTGTATGCATCCATAGTTTACTCCCTTTGAGAATTTTTGAAGACTTGAACTCATTATGTCTAGTAGAGGTTCAAATCTAAGCTCAAAACAAGAAGCCAAAAATTCAAATATTTTCTTTATAAGGGTTGGAATCATGTTTAGTGTAAATCACAGACAACTGTCCTATTCAGAAGAAGCAGATTTCAACAATACGTGCTTGTTTACTCCTAAATTAGAATACTGTAGTGTATTTTCCTAATACATTCTTATCACTAACCTAAAAGTATATTTGGAATTTTTCAAAGACATACAGACAAATTAAGTAAAATATTACTACATTATAAACTTAAAATGTCTTAAAAATAATATTTTTATGGAAAGAAATGTGTAAAAATTGCACTAACAAAATGTTAATATTTTGAAGTACATTTTCTTAATACATTCTTATCACTAACCTAAAAGTATATTTGGAATTTTTTAAAGACATACAGACAAATTAAGTAAAATATTACTACATTATGAACTTAAAATGTCTTAAAAATAATACTTTTATGGAAAGAAATCTGTAAAAATTGCATTAACAAAATGTTAATATTTTGAAGTACAAAGTTTGTAATCAAGTATGCTCTCTGCTGAATCCGATTGATAAATTATGCCCTTCACTAGTCTCTTTATAAGGCTCAGGTTTGAGTATGTACTCCAAATATTCTCTTGGCTATTCAAGCACAAATTCATTACTTTGTAGTTTATGCATTTCTTTACTTACATTTGATAATCTCATTGCTCACTAAATTCTTCTACCAGAAGTTGTACAAAAGAAAAGGGAGAAGTCAAATCTCCAATAAAACAGATATGGGTATTTTTGATAACTTTGCATGAATTTTGAAAGCCAAGATTAAAATTACAATTTAGCATATGCAATTAATTGTTTTTCTTTGGATAACCTATGTGTTACCAGCCTACATTTCAGCAAGCTGAAGAAGCACTGGAAGAACACACTCTTCTTTGCCAGGAAATTCTGAAGCCAGCTACTTGGTCAACTAACGAAGAAATCCATATTTGTCACATTCCAAAGAAAGGGCACACAATAGAATGCTCAAACTATGTAACTATATGATTGATATTGCATGCAAATAAAATTTAGCTTAAGATCATTGAACAATGGTTGCAGCAGTATATTGTCAAGGAATTTCCAGAGGTTCAGGAGGATGTAGAACAAGGGATATCATTGTTGAGGTCATATGGATATTGGCTCAAAATAGGGAATACCACAAAAAGTTGACTTGTTTTTCATTGACTATGCAAGGGCATTTGACTGTGTGGAATATAGTAAATTGTAGATGATATTGAGAGGCATGGGATTTCCAGAGCACTTCGATTGCTCATGAGGAACTTGTAAACGGATCAAGAGACCCTTGTACAAATAGAATAAGGGCGTACTGCATGGTTTAAAACCAGGAAATGTGTGTGACTGCATTATATCTTTTTACTTGTTCAATCTGTGTGTTGAGAAAATCCCCCCAAAACTGGATTATATGAAGAGGAATGCAGCATGAGGAGTGGAAGACTTATTAACTATGTGTGATATGCAGATGACACAATCTTGCTTACTGAAAACAAGGAGGACTGGAAGCACTTGCTGATGGAGATCAGTATGAATTACATCTCATTGTAAGGAAGACCAAAATCCTGACAACTGTATTAATAGGTAACCTCATGATAAATGGAGAAAAGTTTGAAGTTGTCAAAGATTTTGTTTTGCTTGGATCCACAGTCAACGTTCATGGAAGCATGAGCCAAGAGATCAAAATACACAAGATCTCTTTGGAGTATTGAAGAGCAAGGATGTTACTTTGAAGATTAAGGTGTGCCTGACCCAAGCCATAATACTCTCCATTGCATCATCTGCATGTGGAAGTCGAACACTGCATAATGAGCACCATAGAAGAGTTGATACATTTAATGGTGGTCCTGGAGAAGACAATTGAAAGTACCATGGACTGCTGAAAGAACAAGCCAGTTTGGATTGGAAGAAGTACGGCCAGAATGCTCTTTTGAGGCAAGGATGGCAAGGCTTCATCTGAAATACTTTGAATATGTTGTCAGGAGAGACCAGTCCTGAGAGAAGGCCATCATACTGGGTAAGTGGAAGGGCAGCAAAAAAGAGGATAGTAAAAGGAAAAAGAGGAAAGAACTAGGAGGCAAAGGATATTTATAGAGATCTAAATACATGCATGTACATATGTAAATATATTTATATATAACATAGGGAAATATATATCTTTATATATAACAAATATATATGTTATGTATAACATAGGGAAATATATCTGTGTACATATATTTATATGTTAAGGTAGCAGATGGACATGGAGCCTCAACTCAAGTACTCCCTCAGTGCAAGAACACTTTGCTCTAAAAAGCTGGCTTTCTGTGATGCTCACCTTCCTGACATGATCGCTGAAGACAAAATGGGTGCATAAGCAAATGTGGTGAAGACAGCTGATGGTGCCCACTATAAAAAGGTATATAGCATTTGGGGTCATAAGTGCTTGATGACAAACAAAAGAACATCTAGCTGAGAAGCAACAAAGCCCACGTGGAAGAAGCACACCTGCCTGTGTGATCACGAGGTGTTGATGGGATCAGGTATCAGGCATCAAAGACCCAGAACAAAAGATCATATCAATGTGAATGAGGGGGAGGCTAGAGTAGAGACCTAAAGCACATCTGTAGACAATTGGACATCCCCTTATAGAGGGGTCACAAGGAAGAGATGAGCCAGTCAGGGTGCAGTATAGCTCTGATGAAATATACAACTTCCCTCTAATTCTTTAATGCTTCTTCACCCCCACTGTCGTGACCCAAATTCTACCTTACAAATCCAGCTAGACCAGAGCATGTACATGGGTACAGATAAGAGCTCACAACACAGGGAATCCAGGACAGACAAACCCCTCAGAACCAATAATAAGAATAGAGATACCTGGAGTATAAGGGGAAGGTGGGAGGATAAAGGAGGAACCAATCACAATGATCTACATATAACCCCTTCCTAGGGGATGGATAACAGAAAAGTGGGTGAAGGGAGACAGTGGTTGGTAGAAGACATGGTGAAATTATTTTTATAAATGATCAAGGGTTTATGAGATAAGGAGGGTGGGAAGGGGGAAAATGAGGAGCCGATATCCATGACTCAAGTAGAATGAAAATGTTTTGAAAATGATGATGGCAACATATGTACAAATGTGCTTGACACAATGGATGGATGGGTTGTGATAAGAGATGTAAAAGCCCCCAATCAAAATGATTTTATTAAAATTTAAAAAAAGAAACGAGGAAAGCCCTCAATGAGATGGACTGACACCGTGGCTATCAATGGGCTCAGGCATTGGTACAATTTTGAAGATGGCAGAGAACCCTGTAATGTTTTGTTCTGCTGTACATAGGGTCTCTACGGGTAGTAGAAGGTCTGACGGTACCTAACAACAACATGTGCTGTTTTCAAGGTGAATCTTAAACTGTTAAATAATATAGTTTCTAAACTTATTTAAATACAAAATCTGATGCTAGAATGAAAACCAAAATGAAAGATCCCTAAAATCTTGTATTAAGTTGGTCTTAAAGTGCTATTAACATGTGAAATCACCCGTTTGTCCTAGTGTGACAGATAATTATAGAATGTAAGTGTAGGTAAGAAATTTACCCTATTATACTTAGAACCTAAGAATAGCAGGAGTAACACAAATTTGAAGAGTCACAGCGACAGATTCTTGAAAAACAAACCTAAGTGTGAGATATTTCTGTAGCATGCAGCCTGTCTTTTTCCTTCCCTTTCTGCATAGATTTGTGTGATGTGTTATCATTTTTACCTTCCCTCACCCACTCTCTTGCCTTAAATGCCCTTCTTTTTTCTAAACTTTCCATTTAAATGTCATGCATTCTTTCAGGCTAAATGTGAATTCTACCATCTCTCTAAAAATGGATTCAACTACTTCAGTGCATATGGCTCTCTACTGCCTTAATGTCTCATGTTTTATCTAGAATGGAGATTAGAATATAATGAGATGCTTTATATGGTTATAAATTGAACCATACTATCTTGTCTTATATGCTTCTCTTATATTCTAGTCATTAGCTTTAAATATAAGGTCTTTGAGAGGGAGGGATCATTTCGTACATTCAAGAAATCTTTATAAACTGCCTACTCTGTGTTAGATTTCTTTTAGCATTGGGGATATAGTATGAAAAAAAGGATTGGGTCACTTAATTTGTGGGGATTATATTCTAAAAAGGTAATATATGCCATAAACTGTAGAGATAACAAAAGAAAAATATACAGAATTGTATAATATTTTAAGAATGGTGTCATGGAAAAGGACAATTGAGCAATGTTTAGAGAGACCGGAAATGCTTTTGGAATTGAAAATGAAAATTGGGTGGTTATGGGAAGATTCATTAGGAAGATGGTATTTGAGCAAATTCTTGAAGGTTTGGGGAGCGTATAGATATCTGGATATCTACTGGTAGTGAACAAGATCATTTCAGGAAAATGTCATAAGGCTGCTGTGTGTTCCATGTATTTTAGGAATAATAAAGAGGCCAGTCTGGCAAGAAAAAAGCTGGCAAGGAAACAGTAGCAATACATTAAGCCAGAAAAGTAACGGTGTTTTGTTAGTTTGACAGGGTTAGGGGTGTCAGTTAAATAGAGTTTTGCATGACATCGTAAGGACTTTGACTTTGACTCTGAAAGATATGGAGAGACACTAAACAAAGGAAGTGTGATACACTCTGATTTATAATTACAGGAATCCACTCTGATGACAGAGGAGAGTAGTAGCAAGGATAAAAAAGAGAAGTCAACTTCAGTCGTAAGCCATGAATAGAGTTGATGATGGCTTGCAACAGAAGGGGATTGAGATAAAGTTTATTGTGCCAACCTGGCTGATAAACACATGTGGGGTTAATCGAAGGGCGGAGAGATAAATGTCTGGGTGAGTCTCACCTTTCTAGTTCTCAAGTCTCTTGCTTTCTGATGGTCAGATGAGGGAGCAGCTGCCTTAGCCAGTTCCCTGCTTCAGCTGGCAAGGCTCACTTCCTGCAAGATATCCCTGAGGAGAAGCCACATGGACCTACCCCGACGTAGTCCTGGGTGCTGGAGCAGCCATGTGAAGACCCCTGCCAGCGCTGAGATGCTTACATGTTCACTGAGTTGGCTCTCCTTCTGCAGTTGACATCATTGCATGTGTTTTATGAGATGGAGGAGGATTTTGTGGATTGGTGTTGGACATATGGGTTAATGTTGGACTTGTGGGCTTGGGCAGCACTGGATCAGGATGTTTTCTTTATGTGCTCTTACCCTTTATATAAAACTCTCTCTTATACATGTGAGTTTCTGTAGATTTGTTTATCTAATGTACCTAGACTAACACAGGGATTGAGAAGTGTGGATTCTGCATGCAGTTTGAACATAAGATGCAAAGTGCAAGAACGAGGAATCCAGGATGAGCCACTGGAATGATGGAATTGACTTCAATTTAGCAGAAGGCAACATGTGGAATAGGTTTCAGGGCTGGTTATAATTTGAGATGTCTGTTAGACATCTGAGAGGAGATGCCAGGTATATATTAAGATAGAATCTAGTAGAAAGGTCTGGGCTGTGGGTAAATCCTTTAGGGGATAATTATGCTATTAGGTACCATCAAACCAGTTCTGACTTGTCACAGCCCTGGGTACAACAGAGTGAAACCATCCCCGTCCGGCACCATCCTCACCATCATTGCTAATTGAGAGCCCATTGCTGTAGCTACTGGGTCAGTCCCTTTCCTTTTAAATATTGAGGATCTTCTCTTTGTCACTGATCCTCTGTTTTACCGAACACAATGTACTTCTCCAGGGATGGGCTTCTCCTGAAAGCATGTACAAAGTGCATGAAACAAATGGCTCGTCTTCCTCATTTTACTTGTACTACTTCCAAGAAAGACTTGCTTGCTCTACTGGCCTCCCATAATAGAGTCAAGATTCTTTTCCAATGCCAATTCAAATGCTTCAATCCTTCTTTGGCCTTCCTTACTTTGTTTAGCATATGTATGCATATTAGATAATTGAAAATACCATTGCTTCAGTCAGGCAAATGTTAGTCTTCAAAGTGGCTTTCCTTTTTATTATTTGCAGATTTGTTTAATGCAATATTATTTAATTTACTGACATAGGAGCTTACATAGGTGCTGATTATGAATGCAAATAAAATTGAATCATTGACAACTTCAATCTTTTCTTCCTTTATCAGTATGTTGCTTATTGGTACAATTGCAAGGATTTTCTTCTTCTTTTCTTAATGTAGCGGTAGGATTCATATCAAATGCTTCAGCGTATGATATCCAGCAGTAAATGTTTCCAATTTTCCTCATTTTCAGTAAGCAAGGATGGACTATCTAATATTGTAGTCACCGTGCCCTGTCCTTTATTACATATCCCAGCTTCTTAGGATTATTTACTCAGGATACAGATTGGATAAGTATGGTGAAAGGATACAATCCTGACACACACACACTTCTCCTGATTTTAAACCATACACAATCCCTAGGGTCTGTTTGAAAAGCTGCCTCTTGGTCCATGAGTGGGGCCTGATTTGACACGGTTAAATGCTATGAAGTTTCTGTTCTTTGTAAATCTATCCAATATTTGTTATGATCCACACAGTCAAATACCTTTGCATAGTTAATAAAACAGATATTCTCTACTCAAAGTCAGGATCCATTTGACATCAGCAGTGATATCACTTATTGTAAACCCTCTTCTGAATCCTCCTTGGATTTCTGACAGGTCTCTGTCTGTCCCATTGCGACTATTGTTGAAATATTTTTAGCGTAATTTTGCTCATTTGTTATACTAATGACATTATTCAACAATTCCTGAATTGGTACACCTTCTTCTGGGGGGCACAGTTAGGATGCTGTTCCATCCAGTAGGTTGGCCAATTACCTGCCTTCAAAATCTCTTCCATTGCTGCATCCGTTTGTTAAAACATCTCAATAGGGATCTGTCAACCCCTGTGACCTTGAATTTTTGCCAATGACTTCAGTGCATCTTAGACTTCTTGCTTCAGTACCACTCAATGCTATTCCTACACTACATCTTGTAATGGTGGAACATTAACCATCTATTTAGGTCAGTGACCTATCGTATTCCTTCCATCTTCTTATGATATGCCCCGTAGCATTCAATATTTTGCCCACAGAATCCTTTGACATTACAGTTTGAGGCTTGAGGTTTGTCTTAATTTCTTTCAAGTTGAGAAGTACAAAATATGTTCCTCCCTTTTGGTGTTCTAACTCCGGGTGTTTGCACATTTCATAAGGTTTTATACACTGTGTTCTTCAATAGGCCCGTGCAATCTGCTGTTCAGTTCTCTTAGTGCATCATTTCTTCCGTTCACTTTAGCAATTTTCCATTCGAGATCAACTTTCAGAGTCTCTTCTGGCATTATTTGGGGCCTTTCTTTCCTTCCTGTCTTTTTAAGGACCTCTGTGGAATCATTATATAGAGATATTACTTAAACTCTGAGACAAAATGTGAGCACCACTGATGTGAGCAAAGAAAATAAGGAAAGATGTCGACTGAAACATGAATGATTCCAAAATGAAATAGGGAGGAGGAAAAGACTCAGGAAAGAAGACTGAACGGGAGTCCAAAGTGAGTAGTCTACACTGGGTTATATCTAAGTAGAAAGACAGTGTCTGGGTTATATATAATTCAGTCTACCAATACCATCAACATGAAGAAATTATAACTGTTGACTGAGTAATAAAGAATAAGATGGGAAAAGCTACACAATTGACACCTGGGGTCTTTACATTTACTATTTTTATTTCGTGTCAAGGGAAAATACTATATATTCCATGAAAGAAAGTAATACTGCATATTCCATGGAAACTCCACTATGGAAAAGTTAACTTGATGGATGACACTCATATAAAGAAGACATGGAAAAAAATCTCTTCAATTTTTTGGATAATTTTTCCCCGGAATGTTTCAAATAGGATGAAAAAGTTAGACATATGAACATAAAAGGATAAAATTTTTTGGATTTTTAAAACGAATTAGTTTTTGTATATAACAACCCACACATTCCCAGGGTCTATGGTAAATGAGACATCCCTCTGTTATGTGGAAATTATTGATTAGATAGAGTTCAAAGGCATAGCTACTGTATATAAAAAAAGGAAAATGTGTCCAGTTATTAAGTTAGCAAATTCAGGCCAATATGTATAGGTCAGTCAGACTTCTGGAGAGAGCAAGAGAAAACAAGAGTAAGCAGACTGCAGAATGCCTTCCTTTACTTCTAACCACTGAAAAGGAAAAATCCAGGAACATGGAGGCATCTGAACAAAAAAGAATTAAAGCGCTTCTTAAAAAATCTGTTTATTTTAATATCATTATCAGGACAGAAACCAAATGTAGGTTAAATCCTAACTCACTATCACTGACTCACTATCATTGAGTAAACTCACAGTGACCCTGCAGCACAGGGTCAAATCCCTCCTTCTAGAGTATATCTGACTATATCTATATATGGACTTTCTGAGACTATATTTTGAAGGGAACGGACAACCTCTTCTTCCTTCTGTGGAGAAGCGGGGGTGTTTGAACCACATACCTGTAACTATCAGTTCAATGCTTAAACAACAGCACCACCCAGGCTGATAAAGCAGGTTAAGTAATCCATAGAGACAGTCACAAAACTGACCTGTCTGGGGTATAAGTATGGGATGTGTTTATGACATTAACCAACAATTGATTCAGAACAAAATGGTTTTGAATTAGTATATATGACCTGGGTGGGAGATATGATTCTCTCTCTGTGCTTCAACATTTATCGATGTTTGGGTGTAGTGGTTACTTGTTGGGTGGTGATCCACACGGTCAGCAGTTTGAAACCACTGGCAGCTCCTTGGGAGAAAGACTAAGCATTCTACTCCCATAAAGAGTAATAGTCTCAGAAGCCCACAGGGTGAGGGGGGTGGGGAATCACTATGAGTCAGCATTGACTAGATGGCAGTGCCTTTTTTTTACTTATGTCTAATATACTGTATACTAACCTTGCTTCATACTGACTTACTGGATTTTACCTTCTTTATCATTCAACCAATATTTACTGAAAACTATGTCTGTTCATTGCTAGAGGCTATTGGGGATCTAGAAATAGTGTAAGAGGCAATTATTGTTTTCAAGTTTATAATGAAACTCTGAGGGAACTAGGGTAGAAGGACAGCTTGTGATGCTTTAACAGTTCAATTTTTTTTCTATTGCTAGATATGAGGGTGGCAGGAACACAGAGCACACATCTGACTGGGTTCAAGAACAAAGCCTCTATTGTGCGACTCTATAGAAATGTAGCAGTATAGGTGACAAAGGCCAACAGACTTCAATGGTGGAAGGAAGTGAAGAAAGTTTCTCTCTTCCTTCTAGTTATTTTTTAATTAGATTATAAATTCCTTGGCGGTCTAGCAGCATCTCGTACTGGTTTTCTCTCCTCTGTGAATTCAGTGCTCATAAAACACGTACTGGCATTTTTTGCTGTTATTATTTCTTAGCTAAGATATTAGAAAGAGCTAACAGCAGGCCAAGAAGGTGGCAGAAGAAACAAATATCTGGCCTTTGGTGCCAACACATTCTTTAATGGAAATACATGCAGTCCTCAGTACCTTTTCCGACAGTAACCCAGGGAAGAGAATGTTTCAGTGAAAAGGGAAGTTGTCTCATAGTGAGAGAGGTGCTAGAGATTTTTGATAAATAACACATTAAGAGTGTTGAAAGTTGGCATTTAATAGAGGAAAATAATGAGCTTTACTTTCAATAAATGGTATAATGATTTGCCAAACACCAAAGAGCATATTTATTGCTAATTGCGAACTGCTTTGTTAACATTTTCTACGAATTCCACATGAGGCAGCTCAAAAGAAACTCCCCTAAAACCTTATAATAACTACAGTCAGCCAAAGCCTCTAGCCTATTCTTAACAGCCTCAGACATTTTTTTAGTGTTCTATCATTTAATTGGTTATTCAGATCTGAATTCTAGTGTGTTTGAGAGAAGCATCTCTGTCACTGAAAGCTGAGACTATTATCTGTCTTCAGTGGTTTGTGTGCATTTGGGTAGGGGGTGGAATAATTGGCAAGTCAATAAAACACATAATAATGCCTTCAACTCCGATTGCCTTTAATTATAGCCAACAATAGTGATTTTGCACACTATGATGCTGCTCAATTCTATTCTGGTATAGAAATAAGTTTGAGAGGGTGAGAGAAAAATCACTTAATTGCTTCAGAATTAGGAAGAGCTTTCAAATTAATTCATTTTCACTAAAGTCCTTAAATTATAGGGCCATAGTCTCTGTGAAGCTATGACAAATCAACAATCAGACTTGAAACTGAATCACTGCCTAATTAATCCTTATCATTCATTATCTTGCTTTACCACAGAAAACAATTTCATCTGCAATAATAACCACGTATCAGCTACAACAGCCACAGAGACCAGAATATTCTGAAAGACGTGATTTATGATGGGCATAGATGTTTAATTTTACTTGTAAATCAAGATGTGTGGAACACAGGATAAAAGATCCATTGATGTGAAAAGCAAAGACACAGGAAGCAAATTCAACCATGGATTGATTGCTGTATGACATTTGGGAAGCCTTGAAGTTCAGGAGGGGGAAGGATATTCACACTGTAAATATAATGTCGATATGTATTTATATCTTCAGAGTCTAGCTCATATAACCCAAAGCCAAATCAATCAAACCCATTGCCATTGAATGGAGTCCAGCTCCTAGAGATCTGTTTTGTATGGTGTTTCTGAAGCTGTACATCTTTGTGAGAGCTACTGTTGTTAGTAGGTTCTGTCCACTCTCTTCAACTTGTAGCCAGCTCCCTCGCCAACCCCAAAGTTCACAAAAAGGTTCTTCTTCAGTCTTCCTTGTTCAGTGTCCACCTTACACATGCATGTTAGGCTACTGAAAAGACCCTGGCGTAGATCAGGTACACCATCTTCCTTAAGGGAACATCCTCGTTATTGCTGTTACAATCTGGACTGCTGCTTCCATGAGAATTGCTTGTGGATGCAAGTAAAATGAGATTCTTAACAACTTCAAACTTTTCTCTATTTACTATGATGTTTCCACTGGCTCCATTAGGAGGAGTTTTCTTTTCTCTATCTTGAGTTGTCATTCATACTGAAGGCTACAGTCCTTGAGCTTCATCAGCAAATGCTTCAAGGTCTCCTCACTTGCAGCAAGTACAAGTAGCCTCATCTCTCTCCCCGAGAGTAACCAGTGGGCTTGGATGACAGACCTTTCGGTAAGCAGTCCAGTCTCACCAGACAGTGACACAAAGGCTTAATCTACTATAACCAAATTCTGTAAATCGGATGAAATTCTTTAGAAAGAATAGGTTAATGACTTCATTATGAATGGATGTTCATTGAATATGAGAGTTTAAGACTCTTCAGTTCATAAAAATCACTAAGGTATGGAATTTAGTTTAGACAATCATTATAGTGTATGAAAAAGATATATAGTAAATAGATCCTTAGCCTGTACTCAGTTTTTACTACAAATAACAAGAAACATTTTTAAAACTGACCATATACATGGTCCTGAAGGTGACAGTCAAAAGATACAAAGGTCTCAGTATCACCTGGACCACGGAGCCCTGGTGGTAGAGTGGTCAAGACCTTGGTTGCTAACGGAAAGGTCATTGATTCTCACCCACCACCTGCTCTGTGGACAGAGATGTGGCAATGCTAGGATGTCTATGACTTGGACAGACTCTTCAGCAGTGAGTTTTATCATCTGCAGTGTGCAATGTGGACTACATTCCAATACAATATTCCTAACAATAGTTTGGAATATTAAAAACAAATGACAAAAAATAGCCTTGTAGGCCATAGATAAAATAATACTTATAGAGAACTTTATATCATTAAGGGTATATATTAGAAAATAATAATAAAAAAAACTAATCAGTCAACTCCTGAAACCAGGAAACACAAACAAAGACTAAATAAACCCCATAAAAGTAAGAAAAGAGGCATTATAAAAAAGTACCAAATATCAAACTGGAAAGCAAACAAATAAATAAACAACAAATTGCAACAACCAAATGAGCTGAGGATTATTTGAAAATTTAAAAAAGTAGGAAATTCCTTGGCAGGATTAATGAAAATAATAAAATTTAAATGGTACAACTAAATAAGGCGATGAATGCAGAAGGGCAAATAGTCACAGGTAGGGTTGTTGTAGGTGCCACCGCGCCAGTTCCAATTCACAGCGACCCCTGTGGACGACACAGTGTGCTGAGGAAATCCATGCCCTGTCCTGCACAGTCCACTCAGTGGTTCTTGTGCGTGAACCTCTCGGCGCAGCCACTGTGGCCACCCATTTCGTCAAGAGTCTTTCTCTTTCTCACTGCCCCCTCTACTTTAGCAAGCACAGCTCAAAAGTATCTGAGACAAAGGCAGATATCTATATACTTCAGAATAGCAATGAACACTAAAATTGAAAATATGGATAGAGATTTATGTGTTAAAAAAACAACCCTGGATGTGTCAGTGAAATTTTAAATACACTCACAGTGGGAAGGGATGGGAATAGATTTTATCAGTTTTTGAAATGTTTTATTTTAGAAAAATGAGAGCATAATATTTAATGCAAAATTATTAACACTTTAGTCTCCATGGTTGGCACTATGTGGTCTCATATTTCAAGCATGTTCATACTTAAAAGGTTTAGTAATTTAAAAATTAAGACCAAGCAAACATTTTAACAAGTGTAAAGTGTTTGAAATACACTATTAAATGTCAAGAGAAAGAATATACAAAGTATACTTGTACACGAGGCAGACCCTTGACGTCATGTAGGATTTCTGAAGCAGCAGGGACACGTGTGAACTGACAGCTGATGACACTTCTCAGGTGGTAAAGGAGGTGATGCCTGTAGGCAGTTCAGTGCCTCCCACCACCTTGCAGGAGTTGAGGTGGGGCCTCACCTCTGTTTTCATAAAGATTTACAGCTTCGGGAGCGTTAGGGAGTAGTTCTACTCCATTCCAGAGGATTGATATGAGTGAGAATTGACTCAATGGCTGTTTTTTTTTCATTTCACTCTTCGGCTCATAAAGTTAAAAATTAGAAAGACATCCTGTTGGGATTAGCAGGTGAGATGGGATGGGAAATGAGGTCAATCGCAATAACTTTAATGCTGCAATCAGGAGCCTAGATCATAAATCCCCAAACTTATTTGGCCTACTTCCCCCAGGGGGCAGAAAAAGTACTCAGTGCCCTACTGGGAATGATAAAATCTGCACTGTAGCCCCTACTGTAGGATGAAGCACTGTTGCCAAGTAGGCTTTGACTCATCCGGACTCTATGGACATCGGAATGAAACCCTGCCTTTTCCATGGTCATCCTCACAATGGTTGAGCCTATTTTTGCGGCCGCTGTGTAGGTATCTGTTTTCGCAGTCCCCCTGTGCTGTTCTGGCACTCCTAGGGGGTGTATGGCCAATTTTGGGAAACACTTTCTTATACGCTTTTATAGCTAAGATAAGTATCTTAAACTGGAGTACAATCAAGTTATAGTCACAATTTAGAAAGAGTGCAAACACTATTTTTGTGGAGGATGAGTGTGGCAATGATCTGAATAAGAGATGACTTAAATTGTCTAGGAAAGCAAAAAAATCCTCAATTAAGAATGTAGCAATAAGATCAGTGATAAAGAAACACACTTGATTTATACTCAAGAGACCAATTAGACCAGTTATTATATTTGTGTGGGTGTAGAAGTTGGCTGTGTGCACAGCTTCTTATATCATTCATCTGTCAGTTCTGTTTCTCTAGGACAAGTTTAAAACATTCACTGGATATTTAATGTGGGAAGTGTTGTATACACACTGTATTTGTCCAAGGAATGTCTCTGTAAAAGTTATTTACCTGCCAGTTATTGAACACCTACTCCTCTGCTTTCTGAACTTGCATTTATAAACATATAGCCAAATTAGATAGCCCCACAATCTAGTAAAGACATAGGAACCAGTAGATGTTAGAATTAAAAATGAGATAAGTTTGAAACAGAAATATTAGAGATAATGCTGTCTATGATGCAGGACGCCGTTACTGGAGAACATTGAAATACCGTGCACTGTCCAAAGAACAAACAAATCCGTCATGGAAGAAGGACAGTCAAGATGCTAATTTGAGGCAAGGATGAGTACGTCATCTCAAGTTCTTTGAGCGTATTGTCAGGAGAGACCCGTCCCTGGAGAAGGACGTTGTTCTTTGTAATGTAGTAAGGCAGCTAACCAGAGGAAGGCCTTCAACAACATGGACTGAGCACAGTGGCTGCCTCGATGGGCTCCAATATCAGAACAGCTGTGAGGATGGCACAGGACCTGGCAGTGTTTCCTTTTGCTGTGCCCTGAGTTGGTCACTGTGAGTTGGAACTGCCTCAGTGGCACCTAGCAGCAATAATAATTAGATATCAGATAAGGAGTCCTGGTGGCATCGTGAGTTATGTATTGGGCTGCTAATGAGAGTTTAGTAGTTCAAACTCATCTTCTTCTTCTTGGGAGAAAGATGAGGCTGTCACTTCCAATAAATATTTAACACCTCGGAAAATTTAGGGAGCAATTTAGGGTCTCTATAAGTCAGACTTGACCTGATGGCTGTTGGTAATATATAAGCTATAAAATATCACAGATCAAAGAGTAATTAATTCTGTCAAGAAAGTTTCCTTGATTTTTTAGAATGGAAAATTTAGTATTACCTGAAAATGAAACAGGGGTAGTCGGAGATATGATTGGAAACATAGATGAAATGTGTACATTAAATTGTATAGGTATCTTATGTATACAATAACTCATTCATATAAATTTTTAATATTAAATAGTATATTGAATTGTAGAGAGCAAATGAACAATCAGGATGACAGGTTGAAGAAGAACTGGTCATGGATTATAAAAGTGGGCTATGACATAGGCAACCAAGATCAGATTTAATCACAGAAAAATTGGTTTCATCAAATGGTCACACAAGCGATCCAAGTACATTTCATTCATATTGTATGTAATTTGACTTGTACTTGCATGAGCCCTATGTCACAACTAAGCTTTCTGAGTTCAACTTTTGAACATCACTTCCGCTGTGTCGCCTGATAACTTGCTTCTTTGCCACCAGGGCGATTCCAAGCTTGTCCGAGGTGATACCAGTGCTGTACTTATTTCTGCTCCCTGCTTTTATTCCCTTGACAGGTTCCCAAAGGATATATTATACTCCTTAAGTAACTGTCTAGATCTCAGCCGTAGAATTCAGTGAGAGCTATGTTCGGTCTGATTTTCTGACACAGCTGATGTGCTGAAATCTTCTGCTGTGTGTTACTTCTGGCAACGGCAGATGCACCATCATGTCCATCAAGTCTTCAGCGCTGGATGAACTTTGCATAATGGGTTTGCATCTCTTTTGCATAAATTCTTTTAGAAAGCAGGGATCATCAGCACAGCCCGAATCCCTCCAAGATAGTAGCAAGGACTTCTTTCCATGAATGCACACAGGCTATGCTTCTAAGAGGAAGAAGCCTAACTTGGAATTCACTTCCTGGCAACATAATAGGGCAAGATGGAAAAATGCTAGGAAATTCACCTTTTGGCAAGATGAAAGATGTCTACTGGGATGTTATTTTGATGCTCAGAATATCATATTTCTCAGGAGGTTTTACATTTTAATTGATCATGAACTTTTTCTTACCCTTTAAAAATGTGTTGATGTTCGTTTACTTGGAATGTATAATAAACCTACTTAAACTCAAGTGATGTGGTCCTTAGCCACCTCGAGATGCCTGAGAAGTCAGGCCAGGCAATTTGCTTCTGCTCGAAAAGCTACGGAGCACACACAGGGGCTCCAGGAGTCAGATCAACTTGAAAGCAACTAGCAGCAACATTATTTGCTGAAGTACAGAAATAACAATTCATGCAAACGTGTGACCCAAAAACTTATTCAAACCTTTTAGAAGAATAAAGTTAGACCTATTGACATAATTTAAGGTCTCTAAATCTGGTTGCTACTCTGTAAATGTGATCGGGTCCTCTTAGGACTGTGTTTCTGAGAAGCTTCTGAGGGGTAAGTCAAGTTGGTGCTGGAAGATATTTGTACCTTGTTTGCTCCCTTCAGAAAACAAAAACAAACACAAAATCTCTCCTTATTCAGAAGCTGCTGGCACTATGGAAACTTTCAGGCTTTTAACTTGAACTCTTGCCTAATAACATAGCAGGCAATAAATTTCTCAATCCTGTAAGTATTTATAACAATTACAAACTCTGCCACATCACTAAGCACTTCATGATATAAACAAAAATCTCACATCTATGGCAGAGAGTGCATTTCCACTTATATAGACCTACTGGACAGAGCCGAATTGTATTACAGAGTTTCTAAGGCTGTAAACATTTACAGAAACAGACTGCAACCTACATTGTATTCTGCAGAGCCAGGTGTGGGTTTGAACCACTTCCTTTTCAGTTAACAGTCAACCATTTTAATCATTTTGCCACCAGACTTCCTCTACATTACATAGTTTTTTTATAGTGTAGTGATTATTTATGAGTGTCAGTCATGGGCTCAGTGACACTAATCATCTCAGGGATCCCATAGACTTAAAATGGATAAATCACTAGATATTATCACTGTCACAATTGAACAGTGCTCCATGTCATATAAGGTCCATTCATTCATGAATTAATTCAATAAATATTTATTAATTTCCTCCAGTGTCTGTCCGAGGTCTGTTGTAGGCAACAGGGATGCACTGGTAAATAAGGCACACAGAATGTACCTTCAAAAGCAGAAACAATCTACAACATCACTGAGTGTATATTCTAGTTAGTGAATTCAGATAGAATACAAATGTATAATATATCAGTTTCTAATAAGTACCCTCCAAACTAAAACACAGGGTAAGGAGGAGAAGGCATGTTTCTAGTGGAGTGAATAATAACAAGTTTGGAACTATAAGGCTTGCAGTTTTAAACAGAACTTGAAGGAGAGCCATGCTGAAGACATACGTGAGCTGCTGGCTGCACAAGAGGGAGGACGGTACACATCTGGGGGAAATTTCCTGGCAGAGTGAATGGAATCAGGGTCACTGGGATGGCCCACAGTGCTCAACAAGGCCCCAGTGAGTAAGGGACACCATATGCTATGTGATGAAGAGCCTTTCAGGCAGTCTTTGAAAGCAAGATGAATCTTCATTTACTAATTAAGTCATGACTAATCCATATTTATCCCGTGTGAGCTTGGTTATCAATTCCCTAACAACATCCATTGTATTATACCCTCCTTTTAGGCACAATCTTCCAATACAATATACTGGAACACATTTGCTATTGCTTCTGGAATAACTTGTTTAATATGTATGCATCCACTAGGATGTACTCTTCATGAGGCCAGGGGACTGCGGTGTTTATGCCTGTCTTTTTAACACTGAGCAAGTTTTCTGAAATAAACACTGTCAGCCTCAAGTTTGACAGACTACATCGATGGTGGAAGTGTCATGGGTGATGTCTTCAGAATGTGCAGGCCTAATCCTTTTGCATGTTCAATGCCTTAGTCTAATAAAATGGGACGTGGAAAACATTTAGAAGGAAATGGGGATTTAATGAATCCATGAGGACATAGGCTGTTTACTGAATAGCTATGTACCTCTCCCACCAATCCTCAGGGGGAAACTTCAACTTCAATATCAACAGCAGCGTCATTATCAATAAGACAGTGGAGATAAAAATGTCTCCAGAAATACAGCAAATACTGGTGAGCTCCTTGTCATCTGCCATGAGACGTGTGGGGTGCATACATGACTCAAACAACCCAAAGTCCTGCTCTGAGAAATAAGGTACCTTCAGTTTTAGTGGTGAGAATGTGGAAACTAAGCACAGGACAGAGGGAGAGTATTGCACAGAGGGAGGACCATAGGACGGAGGAACTGCCAGGGCAGTTTTAGACATGGTGGCCGGCTCATCCTTTCTGAGGAGGTAACAGTTGAAGGGGTGGGGGAAGATAGAGCTTCTTATCTACGCAGAGAGAAATAATGCCTCAGTGCATCCAATACATTAACAACAGCTGAGAGATTGTTTGACTGATCACCTGTGATTTAAATTTCCAATAAAATTAAATTGCAGTTGTACAGTTAAATAAAGAACACAATTATATCACTCTAAAATATGTTTTCAGTTAAAAAACCCGTTATTTAGCAATGAGATCAGAGCCTTACCATTTTTACTGATGTCGAGTTCTTTAAGATTCACTAGACTAGCAATAGCGGTTGGCAGACTTGCAAGGTCATTATCAGGGATACTGAGTTTTCGTAGAGCTTGACAGTTGAACAATTGCTGTAATGGAGAGAAAATAATACTGAATTAGATGTCAGTTTGGTTAAATTCAATCACGTGTATCTTTGTAACTGAATGCATTTCAACATCTTTAGGGCAGGTTACAAAAGCTGCACGCTTCTCCATCACATTTTCAATTGCTTTCAGAATGGTTTCCCTTTCCATCACCACGTTTGCACCTTGGCTACGCAGATACCGAAATGGAGGTCCTCCCTCGCCAGCATTTTCTGATTCCTTCTGTGAGTAGTTAACATTCACTTTGCCACATAATTCTACTGACATCCACTCCAGCCCAACCACATTTCAGAATAACTTCTGAAGTCCTTCCTTTCTCTCCATCACACTGCCTCCATCATGATCTCAATTACCTACTTTTCTCCAACCAGTGTGTATTTCATAAAGTATTTTCATCTTAACAAGAAGGGTTGTTGATAAGACGTGCAAGAATTATAATGCATCTGAATACAGGAGCACACATTTCTTTAGTGTTGCTCCTGTTTTGCCACAAGTCCAAAGCATTAGACAAGAAAAAGACAAAAATTAAAATCCATGTTTGTTAACTCCAACGTGTTTAATAATCACTTGTGGTTAACAGTGCTTGTTTAAACTGTGAAGTTTTGATAGCGCAAATCCAATAGGCATGGATGCTAGGTTGGGGATGGGGGTCAAGAATCTGTATTTTTAATCAACAGTTCAATGTGCTCACTATTCTTATGGAGATATGCTAGTACTTTATTTAGAAGAACAATATATGGAAACTTTAGCTTTGTTCATCTTATTTAGGCAATTACAAGTTGGGAACAGCTGGTCTAGAAGTTTTGATTCATTTCTGGGTGGATTGTTTCAATGGGATCTTGTATTCTTGATATTTTAAATTTTGTATTGCTGGATTTTCACTGATGAAATGTCTCACATCCGTGACTCTGCAGCTGGCCCATTGGGCACTTAAGGACCACTGTTCTTACATGCAATTCACTATTTCCAGCAACAACAATGTAGCACATGGTTGTTATTTCTGAACTCATCAGCTTTTAAACAAAAGAAACAGAAAAAGATGGTGCTAGTTGTTACTTAGGTTGAAATATGCGATTTCTTGCATTTAGCTAGTCATTCTTGGCTCCTTACAAAGATTATTTTCAACACTTCATGTGGTGCTAGAATTAATTTTCAACATGCCCTACAGAAATGCTGCTATTTCTTTTTATAAAACCTCCAAAAAAGAACTTTGATGGATAATTTCCACTAACATTTACCGACACTCATAATAAAAGTTAATTTGGACACATCCTCGCCCAGTCCCTAGTACTCTTTTAGGCCTATAACATGCAGTCAAGTTAGGCAGAAATGCGTATACTTTAAAATAATCAACTTTCTTTTTCTTTTTTCCATTTTATTGGGAGCTCTTACAGATATTACAACAACCCATAGTTCAATCAGATCAGGCATGATTGTACCATTGCTGCCATCATCATTTTCAAAGCATTTTCTTTTTTCTTGCATGCCTGGATATCAGCTTCCTTTATCCCCGCTCTTCCCTCTTCCCCACTCTATGCCAAGGAAGCTTTGTTGTTATATCAAATGTTATTTTTATTATAGTTATTTTTTCTCCCTATCTTACACCAGCCAATGCATTTGTTCACCTACCATTCTGTTATTCTTTCCCCTCCAGTGGGGTTATATAGTCACCGTTGCAATAAGTTCTGCTTTCCCCCTTCCTCTCCCTCTTTCTGTACCCTCAGGGAATCATTACTCGGATTACTATTTTGAAGGGTTTATGTATCTTGGATTTCATGCATCGAAAGATCTGAATTATACAAATGAACATACCCAAGTCTAAAAGGATTAATGAGGTAACACTAAGACCATAATAGTAGGGGGACAAATATTAAAGATCCAGAGGCTAGATATGTGTCTCAAAGTGCTCTACCTCACCCTGGATATACCATGCTTTCCGTGTGGCCCTTCTGTAAGGGACTGTCCAATTATCTTACATGTGGTTTTCGTGTCTCCACTTTCTCTATGCTCCTTCACATCAATTTGGTTGCTTGTTTTTGAACTTCTGATACCCATTCCCAATGATCAATTTCTTATAGCAAAGTTTAGTTAGATTTGGTACATATTCTTTAATCTGGCAACTAAAATAATTTTCAGCATTGATTAGATTAATGATTTTCAAAACAGAGGAATTAAAAAAATAAATTTAAGTTTCATCGTCTCAACTAAGTTATCCATTGCTCTAGAAAATTAAATCCATTTCTAAATTCTTCATCAAGTTTAAATGAAACCACATAAGAGAAATGATTCAGAAATTGCTGAGCATTCTGTTCCACAGGAAATCTAACCTCTCTGTTGTGGAGCGCATGGGATTGTGAGTGAGACTGATGTGAATTTAGTCCTAATCTACTTGCTAGCTGTGTGATCTTAGGCAAGCAACCTAACATTCTTGCACCTTGGAGAAATAACATTAAGTATTTTCATGATTTGCATTCATATTAAATACATAAATAACATTAAGTTGGGAGGTTTGAATAAATTATTTCATCAATCTTAAATACCTCCTATTTTATATATCATTGTTACAATCATGAGTTGGGCCCTGCCTTATGGCAAACTCATGCACGCAAAACAAAACACCACCCAGTCTTGTGGTCTCCTCATGATCAGTTGTGGAATGGACCATTTTGAGGTCATACAGTTTTCATGAGCTGAATATTAGAATTAAGATACCCTGGTTGTCTTCCCTAGTTCATCTTAGTCTAGAAGCGCTACTGAAACCTGTGCATGCATCATAAACACAAAAGCCTCCAATGGTAGAAAGGTAACAAATGCATGTACACAGGGTTCAGTGGCTGGGAATGAAATCTAATATTGGACCACCAGAGCCTCATCTTTACATATAACCACCTTAATGTAGTTGGGGCTATAAGAACTGTTGCTATTTTTTTTCTTAGTGGTAATAAAAATGATGTGTCTTATAATCCATGGTTCTAGATGTGATAACTGAGATACTTTGAAAAATGTAAAACTGGACTTGGTGCATAGTTAAAGCTCAGCATTATAATAATAGTATTGTTCATTAATCATAATATTAACCACTATTAATATTATAATAGTGGTATACAGGAGTATATCTCTCTAATAATCTATGTATTGGGTTTATTTTCTTCCTAGTTAACGTCTTGTCAGGCAGGAGTCAGGCCGGATTCATCTTGATTTCATCTTGAGAAGGAGAACTGCATGAAGTGAGAGTGCTAGGTTCCAACTGCGAGTGGAATGTACTCAGCTGGAAGCTTCTGGGAGGTAAATAATCTTTGTGGAATTTAAATGTCTCAAATGGAAAAGAGAACTTCTGAATATGAGTCATGATTTCTATTAATTGGAGAGACAGTAAGATGATATTGTAATGCTTCTTTCACGCATAAAACTTTGAAAACAAAATAATGATGATAAAGTTGCTGTATCTTTTTAACACATTTTTTAAGGATCAAACTTAATTACTTGCTAATTAGAGTAAAATTGTGAATGGCACAGTTATCTTGTATTTCATTTCCTAATGGTACTTCACATTTCAAAAACAATAAAATTGTTTTGATACTTAAAATATTTGTGTATGCAAGAACACTTTGTTATAAAAATCTGGCATTCTGTGATGCTCGCCTCTATGAAGACCAAGTGGGTGCATAAGCAAATGTGGTGAAGAAAGCGGATGGTGCCAAGCTATCAAAAGATATAGCATCTGGAGTCTTAAAGGCTTGAAGGTAAACAAGCAGCAATCTAACTCAGAAGCAACAAAACCCACATGGAAGAAGCACACCAGCCTGTGAGATCATGAGGTGTCAATGGGATCAGGTATCAGGCGTCTCTAAGACCCAGAACAAAACCATACCCAAGGTGAACGGTGGGGTGTAGGCATGGAGAGGAGACCCAATGCCCATCTGTAGTCAATTGGACATCCCCTCACAGAGGGGTCACAGGGAAGAGATGAGCCAGTCAGGGTGGAGTATAGCATCAATGAAACACGCAACTTTCTTCTAGTTCTTTGGTACTTCCCTCACCCTACTATCATGCCCTCAATTCTACCTTACAAATCAGATTAAATCAGAGCCCACACTGCTACAGATGAAAACACGCAATATAGGGAATCCAGGATAGATAAACCCCTCAGGACCAACAAGGAGAGTAGAGATACCAGGAGGATTAGGGGGGGGAAAGGGAGAATCAATCACAAAGATCAACCTAGAACCTCCTCTCAGGGCGATGAATAAAGGAAAAGTGGGTGAGGGGTGACAGAGGACGATGTAAGATATGGAAATAATAATCTATAACTTATCAAGGGTTTGTGAGGGAGGGCAGGCAGGGGACGGAGGGGGAAGAATGGGGAGCTGATATCTAGGGTCAAATGGGAAGAGAATGCTTTGAAAATGATGATGCCAGCATGTGTGCAAATGTGCTTGTCACACTGGATCAATCTATGGATTGTAAGAAGAGATGTAAAAGCCCCCAATAAAAGTATTTTAAAAATTGTGTATGATAGTGCTCTTTGGTGGAATAAAGGAAGTTATTTAACTGTGACAGATATTGATTTAAGAATACCTTGGGCCTCTACTCAAGCACTCCATCAATGCACGAATACTTTCTTTTATTAAATTGGCACTCTATGATGCTCACCCTCCAGACACAACTGCTGAAGCCACAGCGGGTGAACAAGTAAATGTGGTGAAGAAAGCTGATGGTGTCCAGCTATCAAAAGAGATAGTGTCTGGGGTCTTCAAGGCCTGAAGATAAACAAGCGGCCATCTAGCTCAGAAGCAACAAAGCCCACATGGAAGAACAAACCAGCCTGTGTGATCACGTGGTTCTGAAGGGATCAGTTATCAGGCATCAAAGAACAAAAAAACATATCATTGACTGCACACCTCCATGATACGATCACCAAAGACAAACGGGTGCATAAGTAAATGTGGCGAAGAAAGCTGATGGTGCCCGGCTATTGAAAGAGATAGTGTCTGGGTCTCAAAGGCTTGAAGGTGAACAAGCGGCCATCTAGCTCAGAAGCAACAAAGCCCACATGGAAGAAGCACACCAGCCTGTGCGATCACGAAGTGCCAAAGGGACCAGGTATAAGGCATCATGCAAGAAAAAAAAAAAGAATATGTGTATGTGTGCCTATCTATCTATCTATCTATCTATCTATCTATCTATCTATCTCTATCTCTATCTCTATATATACCATAGTGAATGAAGGGGGAAGTGCAGAGTGGAGACCCAAGGCCCATTTGTCGGCCACTGGAGATCCCCTCATAGAGGGGTTTAGGAGAGGAGATGGGTCAGTCAGGGTGCGATGTAGTACCGATGAAGAACACAGTTTTCCCCCAGATCCTGGATGCTTTCTCCCCCCAACTACCATGATCCAAATTCTACCTTACAGGACTGGATAGGGCAGAGGTTGTACACTGGTGCATATGGGAGCTGCAGGCACAGGGAAACCAGAGTGGATGATACCTTCAGGACAAGGGGTGTGATGGTCGATGCTGGGAGACAGGAGGGTGAGTGGGTTGGAAAGGGGGAACTGATTACAAGGAGATGGATGGCAGAGAAGGGGGGGAAGGGAGATGCCGGATAGGGCAAGATATGACAAAATAACAATCTATAAATTATCAAGGGCTCATGAGGGAGTGGGGAGCGGGGACAGAGGGAAAAAAAAGAGGACCTGATGCAAAGGGTTTAAGTGGAGAGCAAATGCTTTGAAAATGATTAGGGCAAAGAATGTTACGGATGTGCTTTATACAATTGATGTATGTATATGTATGGATTGTGGTAAGAGTTGTATGAGCCCCTAATAAAATGTAAAAAAGAAAAAGGACTAATAATGAGAATAGAGATACCAGGAGGGTAAAGGGAAAGTAGGGTAGAAAGGGGGAACTGGTCACAATGATCTACATATAAGCCCTCCCTGGGGGAAGGACAGCAGAAGAGTGGGTGAAGGGAGACATAGGACAGGGTAAGATATGGAAAAAAACTATCAAGGGTTCAGGAGGAAGGGGTTCCCAAGAGGGAGGGGGAAAATGAGAAGCTGCTAGCAAGGGCTCAAATAGAAAGAAAATATTTTAAGAATGATGATGGCAACAAACATACAAATGTGCTTGACAAAATGGATGTATGTAAGGATTGTAATAAAAGTTCTATGAGCCCCCAATAAAATGATCTTTTAAAAAAAGAATAGTAGTATTCCATTCAAATTACTGACCCCAGAAAAGTAAATATTTAGAACTGTAACCCAAGTCGTGTTCACTTTGAGAGCTGACACACAAAAAAATGTAAACCAGTAGTTCTCAACCTTACTAATGCTGCGACCCTTTAAAACAGTTCCTCATGTTATGATGATGTCCAACCATAATATTTATTTCCGTTACTACTTCATAGCTATAATTTTGCTACTGTTTTGAATTAGGCAACCTCTGTGAAAGGATTGTTCAACCCCCAAAGGGGTTGTGACCCACAGATTGAGACACTGAGGTTATTGTTTAATGTAAAAACATGTTTGGTGCTAGGATGTATATTCTGTAAGATATCATTTCATAAATTAATTCATGGAAAACTATTTATTGTTACTTTATAGACACTAGGCACTATGAAAGAGCAAAGGACATAAATTGAATAAGACAGAATAATCTCAGTTGCTTGCATGTTAATGCTCATGCAGTAAATTAAATGCAGTGTGGAAAAACAATACAAACAAAATAAAGCACAAACAAACGATGTTGTGGCAAACCTCTGGTGTAGTGAAAACACCTAGTGGGTGATCAGTACCAGATTTGGCTGGTGATGGTTGTTTGGGTGAATTCATGAAACTATTCTTAGCAGAAGCAATGGAAAGTGAATCACCAAAGAGTAAGCACAAATTAACCAGGTGAAAGCAAAAGAACAGATAATTCACTGTTTTAGTAGCATTTAACCTCTCACTAAACAAACTCACTGCCACTGAGTCATTTGTACTCACCGTGACCCCGCAAATCAGAGTAGATTTTCCCCTGGGAGTCCGAGACTAACACGCTTTGTGGGAATGAAACACTCTCATCCTTCTCTTGAAGAATAGCTGGTGATTTTGAAGAACTGACCTTGTGGCCAGCAGGCCAATGCCTAAGCTGGACCGTTCCCAAGGCTCTGTAGCACATACCGATATTCCCACTGAAGAAAATGATGTGTGACTCAAACTCGTTTTAGACATTTCCTTGCTAGCAGACGGAGAATTGAATCTTCGTCTCAATGTCCCATCTACTCCTTCAATATGCATTTTAAAATTATATATATTCATGTTTATCTCTAGTGCTAAACACAGATAATAACATATGTTGAGGGACATATATAATATATATCATATAATAAAATATATATCACCATAACATATATCTACTCTGTTCAGTACTAGAGATAAGCAAATAAAAAAACACTTTTATTTAGAAGTGTGGTGGACTAAGAATTTAAATAACTTGCTGGTGCAGCAAAACCACACACACACACACACATCCTTTATTGCATACACAGTATCTTTTATTTCATGATTGACTCTTGCTGTAAATTAAGGAAACTCAGCAAATGCCAGATTGAGAAGAAAAATTGAGAAAGAAAGAGAGAGACAGGGGAGAGGAAAGCTTGAAGGAAGACTATTAGGAATGAGGAAAGGAAAGGGAACAAAGGGAAGACAGACAGAGGGAAAAAGGAAAGGACAGAGAAAAGGAACAAGAAATATGGCCAGGGAAAGGAAAAGACAACAGGGAGGAACGGTTGGAGGGAAGAAAGGAAAATAAGTGAAACGATAGAGAATGTGAAGCAACCCCTGCATCTGCCCTGGAGTTCGATGCTCACAGTCACAGTGCGTGTTGTATAGAGAGGTTGCTGTGAGACACCTCACAACACAAGCCTGTGTAGTTACATAGCACCTACCCTTTGACACACGGATGTTCTTAATTTGTGATCACAACGGTAAACTTTTCTAGGCCCTGCACCATCTACAGTGTATAACACAATTCCAGGAACACTATCTTTTCAATAAATAATATTTTTCTTTCGTGCACTTTTTAAGCTAAGGGAGTGACATAATATGACTGCCGTATGTTTTAATAAGTGCCTATTATGTGCACATCACTGAAGCAGATTTTAAAAGGTTGCCTCTACTTAAGTCAATCTCTCAAGGCAGGCGTTGTCCTATTTGACAGATGAGAACCCTCTGGGGGTTAAATTTTATGACATCTAGCTAGGAAATGCCAGAGCAGTTTCTCAAATTATATTCTGTCAGGGGACAAAAGGGGCTCCAGCCCCTCCTGTGCACTGTCAAGTGCTCTAGATCGAAAACAGTGAAAACTGACAGTAGTGTGGTGACCGCGCGGAAGGGACAATAAACGAGTCTGCAAATGAGTCTGGGGGGAAATGAGGTCATTATGAAGGTCTCTGAAAAATTCTAGAAGTTTCAGATTCAATGACTATTGGTGTTGAAGATCCAAATTAGAGAAATTGCGAGCATATATGATAGCACTTTGCTAAAGTATGAAGGGTTATGCAAATGCAAAGTGTAATAATTTGATATAGTATTTCTATTGCCACCTTTATATTCAGGCTTTGAAAGTGTAGGAGAGTTTAAAAATGTCATGGATGTAAATGACTATAACCTAATACAGAGTTCCTTAGAAAAAATAAGAAAATACACAGTGACATTTAAAAAATAACAGTAAAAAATAGCTGTGTGTATGCACTTGATGAAATTCCAAAGTTCAAAATATAATATCCATTTATCCTTTACCTCTTTCCTCTCCTCCCTTCTTCCCTGTTTTCCTTCGTTGACCTTTTTTTCCTAGCAATTCCCTCTCTCCCCAGCTGATTCCTTAATCAAGCACCTGTTGGTAACCTACTCATAACAGGCAGTGTCAGGACTCAAAGATAAATACCAAAGAGTTCCAATCCTCAAGTACACAGTTGAGTGGTTATTACAAATATAGGTAATAATTAGAACACAATGTAATGCCGACAAATGCGATAATAGAGGTAGGCCTTTGTGAAGTAGGTGCAGGGACCAGAGTCATAAATGAAGGCATAGAAGCAGAGAACTCATGTATGATTTAAAGATAGCCAAAAGCCTGAGCGAGCTGGCTCACTGGATGTGTGTGGGACTACCCTGTCCATCAAATACCTTACAGTTAGGTTCTGTACAGACTTCGACAGCAGGTATGGCATTTAGGTTTGGCCTTGCAGATCAACATTTTTTCAAAATTTATATTTCTCAGAGGGGAGGCCAGGCATACCAATAGCAGAGTGTCCTGGAGAATTTCTTGTAAAATAGATGTCTTTTTAACCTAGAAAACGTGTGTGTGTTTTCCTTTGAAGATATTTCATACTGCTCCCTGCACACGAAACGCTGATCCCTTACATATTTTTAAGTAAAGAAGTGACGTACTTATTTCCCCGCCCAAGAAACAATTGGTCCCCATGACCAGAAGTAGGCAGGTGGGATATTATAATAAATAGTCAGATGAAAATTAATTAGAGCCTTATTTAAGGTGCTGTCAGTCGGGGTGAGGAAGCAGACAGATTTCAGCAGAGAAATCATTAAGACTTGCTGCCAGTAGCAAATGGGCAAAGAAAGAAATATTTCACGGTCAACTAAGACATACAGTTTCCATCCTGGTGGATATGTGAGGCTGGGATTGCAGCATGAGCTGAACGAGAGTGTTTCAACCTAGAAGAAACGGGGAGATTATAGTCCTTTCCCGTGTCATGTCACTGCAGTTGTTTTTAAAATACAAATCTTTTCAGCAACAATTTGTCCAAAGCTGTTGCGGAATCATTTCTCCCCTTGGAACAGCAGGGTTTTTGTGTTTTGTTTTAAGCATTTGCTATTGTCCTAAAAGCAGGGGACTGTATCTGTTTTATTGGGATGGCATCTGCCTCTTTGAACGGAAAAGCATAGGACATTGCCACATGTATTCTATTTGATAATGACTTGCATTTTAAAATGTCAGACGTGCTTCGACTTAGATAGCTTTGATTATTTTACTTGATGGTAGCAAAGTAATAACCCCCGTAAAGTAAAAGATAAACAAAAGCTGAATGTCAAGGCACAGTTTACGTATTATTCCTTTTGAGTCATCATCGTTGTTTCTAGGTTCTGAGGAAAAATATTAGTATGTCTTTTATACTAAAGGCAAGAGTGGTATATGTGAGGTGTGTGCGTACACGTGCTTGTGAATATATATTTGTTTTAGGAATGTACTTTTTGAGTAACTATTGGTTGTAAAACTTTTGGCTATATAACATGCATAACTGTATTGGTTTTGTATCCAGAGTGTGCACAATGTGGTGTATGAACATTTGGGTTGAATGACATTAATTTATATTTTCATGTTAACATACGTTGGTATTTTTATTTGTCTATGCCGGGTCAGCTCTGGGTAACTGAGGATCCAATCTCTGCAGATTAGCCCTGTCCAAGCCAGTGAAGCCAATAAAACATGGTTAGTGTTCTAGCAGGGAACGGTTCTCCACCGGTGATAGCAGTACTCTGGGATCAGACAGACTTGGATTTGATTTCTGCCTCCCACTATGAGTTAATGATGAACTATTGAAAAAAGTTTCATAAATTTTTATCTAAAATATAATTTTCTTATTTTTAAAATCATTTTATATTGTTTTTGCTTCTTGCCTGGAGCAATGCACTCTTCAAGCCAGATGTCCAGATTGCTCAACAAAGTAGAACTGGTTTTCACTCTTCGCTATTTTCATATCATTTTACAGATATATTTTATAAGTTACTTTCTAAAAATTCCATTGTAGATTTTTAGGGAGCAAATGTTTAGCAAGAGGCAACTTTGGACCCAACACCACGCTAATTCCTGTAAAAAACATGGCAAATTGCATTTAATGCTAAATTATATTGATGGAGGCAGACATACAAACGTATCGTTCTTCGTCAGCACTGTTTCCCGGGAGTAGAGTCTCTGATCAATAAATAGATATTGGAAGGATAATTATACGGTATGTTTTGCAAGTACAATTGTAGCATTGTGCTCACAGCTATATTAAGGCAAGAAATATATTAAGAAAGAATAGAGTTACATAACTATTCTAGTGAGTGCAGAATGAACATGGTAGGAGGCGATGGTGGTTGAAACGAATCTTAAAGTAGCATATCTGGGGGAAACAGCATGAGCGGAGAGTTTAAAAAACAGACTTGTGCTTCAGAAACACTTCAGGTGAGAGAAGAAGATTAAAGAGGCTCACCTAAGTGAGGTGAGAGATCTATAAGCACTGCATCCTTTCCTGTAAATGGTAGGAGAGAAAGAGGTGTATTCTAGAATGTCCACTGGTCAGATTTACATTTGAGTAGATCACTGATAGCTCAATGGGGAATAAATTGAAAGGGGACAGGGATGTTTAAGAACTCAATTAAGATATTCTTTCCATAATTCTGCCAAGAGTTAATAATGTTTAACAAAGTATCTTGTTATAGAGTGCCGAGTTGATATAGGACTCCAGAGAAATTTAGGACGTGACATTGATATAGAGAAGATGTAAAGCATGACGCTTGGCCCTGGGTATGGAGACTGACACAATGTAGGATGGGAGACAGGTTTCAAAGGGGCAAGTCAGATTTCTCAGTTTGAATACTGTAACAAATCCAGAAAGTATGTTGAAATCTGAAGGTTGAGGGCTAGGAACAACCTGCCTTAATAAATGTGAGTTGGAAAACTAGCTGAGAACATAAGGATGTATGAACATGGTAACCCAGGAAGAATGAGAAGATCTTAGTGCTGGCCCTCAGTCTCTGCTCTTGGGAAGTTGTTCAGGAAGGAGGCATGACTGAAACCTGTGACTCTACTGTCTTGCCCCAGGGGTTGATTCCAACTTGTAGACCCGGGTAGAACTGCTCCAGAGGGCTTCTGAGACTGTGTGCATCCACAAGAGAAGGCGAGGTTCTCACCACAGAGCAGGGTGAATTTGGACATTGTACTTCACAGCCCAGTGCCGAATCCACTGCACCACAAGGGCCCATCATTTATTGCCCAGTCTCATAGAGTACCCCTTTGCCCTCTGGCTTGACCTCACTCTTTGAGAGTGCAGCGGTATCACTAGAGGGGCAGGAGGTGGCAGACCACATGGAGTGACTCTGTCAGTAAAGAACGAGGTATGAAATTTCGGGACAGTGCTTGAGCAGACATTTATTAGTTTGATAAAAATAGTCTGGAGATTTATTATATCAACAGAACATTTCCTAAGTCCCAGGGTACATGTATGAATATACCTACGAGCCTGAACCTCCAGCTGCCTTACTTTTGGGGCCTGCTAATGTGATGGCTTAAGAGTCGCCTGGCTACTCAGTTCCAGTCGCCATGTGCTTTGGTCTGTCCTCACGGCAAGCACATGGAGGCGTTTGGCTGCTGCCAATGTTTTCAACTTGCTGATGCTGTAAATATTTCTGGTGCTTTAGGGATAAGACCCGAGTCCTCAATATTTGTGCACCTATGTGAATAACTTGTTTGTGACTAAAGTAGTAATTCAAGGAAGGGAAAGAAGAAAATTAATGAAAGTTTTTACTCTAAACCAAACGCATTGGCGTCAAGTGGACTGTGACACACAGCACCCCGACACAGCGGGGCAGGGTGGGTGCGAGTTTCTACATCTGCAGCATTTTGAAGGAGTAGAAAGTTTCATCGTTCTCTTGTGGAGCAGCTGGTGGTTTCAAACTGATTTCCTTGAAGTTGGCAACCTAATGTGTAACCACTGTGCCACGAAGAGGCCCTCCATCCATTACTAATATTACTGTAACTGATACAATTGTAATTCAGTGTAGAAGAACTTTACAAAATAATATTATTTGTATTTACAACCTTAGATATATTCTATTTAAACAATTTAAATTTTTATTTGTTCTATTTTTTCTATGATCCAAATGGATTACAAACATTACTAACGACTCTGGATGGTCAAGCACGGCAAGAACGGCAGAAATGACACCATGAAGTGCTGTGCTGGATGAAATTCACCCTACTGATGTCACGGTGACAGCATCACCTTTGTCACCAGTAGCTCAAATTCTGTGACTTCTTTTCTAAGTGGTGATCCCCTCAGTTCTGTTTGTTAGACTCAACCCAACCCTGCCCCAGGGTGCCTTGGCTCTGTGCTCTTGCCTCCCAGAGATAGGGTTTCTCGGTCAGCTGGGTGGCAGTGCTTCACCGGCTCTGACACTAGCAGCTCTCGTTAATGTTAACTGGTAAATGAATGTGGTAAATGAATATTACAAGCGTTTATGGAGCCAGCTCTTAATTATTTAGAACAAAGAAAGAGAACCTTTAGTACTATTAAAGGCCACTGACACGTTGAAAAGAATCAATTGAGGGCCACAGGAGTTAAACTCAACATAATTAACCTTTATTGCCACTTCACAAAAGAGAACAAAACCTTTAATTCAATCACCCCAATTTTAAAGGAAACAGAAAAGTTAACTCTCTGGACAATGTACACAACACAAACACATAGCTAGACACACAGACACAGACACACACACTGAAAGTCTACAGCACAGCTACGTTGCTGCCAAGCAAAGTCAGCAGCCTTAAGGGGGACAGCATATCGGCATTTCTTTGATCTCTGACAGAGTTTTGTCTTAAGTCTTTCCTTAGGGATAGTTATTTTAAAAATAGCAAACAATGTATTTTCCTAAGATGGATAAATATGTCTATGATTTTATTAAAATGTAGGTTACACACATATTTTGGAAAGACAGATATCTGCAAAGAATCTTTGCCCTTTTAATATCACTGAAAAGAAGATAACGCCATTTCTGAAAAACGTGACTATCTTCTAATTTTATATAAAAGTTTATTTTTTAGTATTCTTTATGGTATTGCACCTAATAATAATATTTGCAGAAGAGTGAGCCTTCCAGTTCTTGAACTCACATTTAATATTATGTTATTTAATACATGACAATGAAGAAGAAATATTATGAGGTCAAAAAAAAAACCCAAACAGAAATAAAATGTAGTTACAAAATCCTGAGAGACGGATGTTGTTCTCTCCATTTTACAATGGAGGGAAAGGCAGGTAAGAAGTTGTTTTATACTAATCTAGAATTCAAATACAAGTTTGCCTCCTAAACTTTAGGACTTTCACTAAACCAGACATTTCACTTCTAATTGTTATTTGTCTCTGAAACTGGATACTCTTGTGGAATTTTGGAGTTGATTTTTGAAATTATGCATCATTAGGTAGCTGGCAAGAAGTAAGGGTTGATATTACAGAGGGCCTGGGTTTCTCTTTTTTCTTGCCAGGTTTCAGCCCCTAGGAGCTGATTTGTAATCCATACGGAAGACTGCCATGCTTGATCTGCATCAGCAAGCGCTTCAATCTTCAATCCTCTCACTTTCAGCAAGCGCGTTTGTGTCACCTGCAACTAAACCTTACTCCAATCGAAGGCCACATTCTTCTTCAGGTAATTCTGCTTCTCTGAGGAATTGCTCAGCACACAGACTGAACAAGAACGGAGAGAGGGTACAGGCCTAACACACAGCTTTCTGATGTTAAACCAAGCAGTTTCCCCTGGTTCTGTTTTCACAACTACCTCTTGATCCATGTACAAGTTCCTGATAAGCACAATGAAATGTTCTGGAATCCCCATTCTCTTTAAGTCTATTCACAATGTATTATGGTCTACACAGGCAGATGCCTTGACATAGTCAATAAAACACAAGTAAACATCTTTATGGTATTCTCGGCTTTCAGCCAAGATCCATCTGACATGAGCAATGATATCTCTTGTTCCATGGCTTATTCTGAACCTAGCCTATGATTTTCAATAATTTTTTGCACGTGATAATAATGATATTCTACAATTTGAGTTTTTCTTGGGTCACCTTTCTTTGGAATGAATACAAATATGTAGCTATCTTCCAAATTTCCTGGCATAAACAAGTGAGTGCTTCCAGTGTGTTAACAAGTTCTTGAAACCTTTCACTTGGTATATAATTGGTCTCAATTCCTGAAGCCTTGTTGCTGGCTGACGCAGCTTTGGCTTCTTCCTTCAGCACCGTTGGCCCTTGCTTGCATGTAACCTCCTGGAATGTTGGCCTGTTGACAGTCAGTTCTGGCGCAGTGACTCTGCGTATTCATTCCACCTTCTTTTGATGCTTCCTGCATCATTCAATAGTTTTCTCAGTGAATCTTTCAATATTGCAACTGGAGGCTTTAATTTTTTCTGAGTCATTTCCGTTTAAGATAAGATATGCTCAACATGTTCTTTTTGGTTTTATAACCCTGGGTCTTTGCATCTTTCATTATAATGTGTTGCTTGTTCCTTGGAGCTGTCCCTTGACATGTTCTATTCGGCTCATTGACGCCATCTTTTTTTCTACTTGACTTAATCATGACTAAAGTACAGAGCCCTGGTGGTGTGGTGGTTATGCAGTGGGTGGTAATCTTCATGGCCTGCAGTGTGAAATAACCGGACGCTGTGGGGGAAAGGCTGGGATATCTACTCTTGTCACTGAGTCAGCATTGGTGCGAGGGCAGTGAGTTTGTTGTCGCTTTTTCAGTATGATTAAGAGCAAATTTGAGAGTCCCTTGTGACATCCACTTTAACCTTTTCATTCTTTCCTGACTTTTCAATGATGTGTTAGGCAGAGTACACGAGAAAAACAAATCCAGAGACATTCAGACATGTGTAAGAAAGAGCTTTATATCAAGAAGGAATTATAGATAAAGAAAACACCTCAGCCCAGTCCAACTCAAGTCCATAAGTCTGATACTAGTCCATAGCCTCAATTCTAGTCCACACATCCCTATACGCACTTAGAAAGCCACATGCGATGATGCAGGAGGATCACAGGCCGGTGGGTGCAAAGTCTTGTGGATCTAATGGCAGTGGACACCTCTCCAGGACTCTCACAGCTCGCAGTGTGGCTCACCAGAATGAAGGTGAGCGCATAGAGAGAGAGAGCGCCCATGTCCAGTGAGCCATGTATCTCCGTGGAACCTCTAAATGATGGAATCAAGCTGCGCCCTGATTGACAGGGTAAACTCCGCTCATATCTTCTAAAAGGTGCCATGTTGGCACAAAAACCCTAACTATGGCAAATGACCTTTTGATTGCTTCATAAGTTATGTTCTTAATGTCCCCTCACAGCTCATTATTTCTTCTGTCATGAGGGTTAAATCTGTTCTTAGAATTCAGGTGGGATTGACTCAAAGTCTTATTAAGCTTCCTCTGGATATGTTTTAATTGTCTTCAGCTTCAACCTGAACGTACATAGGAGCAGTTGAGGGTCTGTTCCACAGTCAGTCCCTGGCCTGGTTTTGGCTGCTGATATTGAGTTTCTCCATCATCTTTCCCCACAGATTTAGTCAATTTTATTTCTTTGTCTTCCATCTGGAGAAGTTCATGTGCAAAGTCACCTTTTGTGTTGCTAAAAAAAAGGTATTTGTTACAAGTAGGCCTTTGTGTTTGAGAGATTATATCCTTCAATCTCCAGCTTCATTTCCATCACCAAGACTCTGTATTTTAACTTGTGTTCCTCCTCTTTGTTTCCAACTTTTGCCTTGTAATCACTAAGAATTACCAATCTACCTCGATGCCATTTTGATCAGAGTCTGACCAAAAACCTTGGTAGAATTCTTCAACTTCTTCATCACTAGCTTTTGTGGATGGTGCATGAATTTGAATAATACTTGTGTTGGTTAGATTTCCTTTTATGGGGATAAATATAATCTCATCACAGATAGTATTATACTTCAAAATAGATTTTGAAAATTCCATTTTGTTACAAATGCGGTGCCATTCCTCTTGATTGGTTTATTTCCAACATAGAAAGTCATATGCTTTTCTGATTCAAAATGACCCATACCAGTCCATTTCATGTTACCAAAGCTGAGGATAGCAATCTTTATCAGTTCCACTTCATTTTTGATGAAATTGAATTTTCTTAGATTCATACGTTTTACATCGCCAGTTATTATTAGTAGATGTTTGCAGGGTTTGTGTTTTCCTTCCCACCTTGCATTGTGCTCCATCAGCAAGGAAGGGTCCCGGAGACTCCACTTCCACAGGCTTACTCCCTTTGAAAGGATTTCCTCCTCAGTGGCATTTTGTGTGCCTTCCGCCCTCAGAGGCCCATCCTCTGGCACGTCTCTGACAATACTCTGCTTCCATTCCTTAGGCTGTCCGAATCCGACAGTGTTTCCATGCCCAGTATAAGATCTTCAGTGGCTACGTACGCTTTAGTGGGCAACTAGTAGTGATTGCTAGCAGAGGTCATTGTGCTCGCCATCCGGCTGCTAGAAATAAGCCATCTCAGAAGCAGGAAAGAGGGATCTCACTGCCAGCAAGAGTGTAAAGTGAGGAGTGGTGAGTATCTTTTTGACCCCGAGATCCTTGCACGTCAAACCTCTGCTTTCAGAGATAGCTTTGACTCCAGAGGAGTGGTGGAAGAGCAGCAGACCTCGGCACCAGACCAAGACAGAACAGTGGACTTCCTAGCCCACAGAGCATAAGCATATAAATAAATAAGTTTTTATGGGTCAATCAGTGGCTTGTCGAATAGGGTACCTCTGGGTACTTAATAGGGGGAACTGGTTTGCTGACATATGGAGATGGAGTTGAGTACCTTCAGGTTGAGGCGTAGCATAGTGTCATGATCCTTAGGCATCTATTGGGCAACGCTAAAAGAACTATGTAACATTTCTTAAACAAGGCCAAGGCTAGACCAAGAGATAGGGCCCAAGAGAGACTCGCCTAAGGGCACAGTAGAACAGACACTATCCTGACTAAGCCACTGTATGCACCCTCCGCACTTCTCACGTGCGCTTCTTCACATCCTACCACACCCACCACTGTGAGCATCCTATGAGTTCCATGAGGCCATTGCAATGAGTTGTAGAATTCAGCTGAAAAGCAGAGAATGCTGCAGGAGGAGCAGTTGGTGTCAGAAATTGTAAGGAAGGTTGGAGATTAGGGGCAGGACTCACCTTCAACTTATACTATAAGTCAGGTGACCTCAAACTATGGCCCGCGGGCCACATGCTGAGGACATTTATCCGGCCTGCCAGGTGTTTTTGCCTCATTTTTTTTTACTTCAAAATAAGATATGTGCAGTGTGCATAGGAATTTGTTCATAGTTGTTTTTTTTTAAACTACAGTCCGGCCCTCCAATGGGTCTGAGGGACAGTGAACTACCCGCTGTTTAAAAAGTTCGAGGACCCTGCTCTAAGTGATAGTCACCGGACTTGGGCAGCTGATACTGATAAAAGTGATTCGTTTCCTTCCTGATGTGAAATCAGAGAAGCTCCGATCACATCCCATATCATGCACTCGTCATGTTCACACACTTCTGGAATGAAATTAACCCCCAGGAAATTGAATGAGGACTGTTTCTTCAGAGTAAACTAACTTGGTATCAAGTCACATACCAACAGATGACATTAAAGCATGCAATGATCAGTAATAACGTTCACAAGACTCAGTAAAAAGAATAGCAGAAATTGACACCCTTTGATGAAAGTAAATTTGTACTTTTATGTCATTTAATTTACTCATTTGAAAATTTTACGATTTACTTAGTTACTTAACAATTTATGTTTAAGAGAGCATCTAATGGATCTTTTTCAGAAAGAGGTGTAATTTGGTCAGATTTTGTCAGATTTCCCAAATGATTTATCTATTTCTTGTCCCTTCCTGCTAAGTTCTCTTTCTTTTTTAATTTTTAAAAATTAATTTTATTTTTATAAAAGCAAGAATTTCTCCTTTTAGTATTACTGATTGCAGATATAGTGTATGTGTTTTCATCATAGACCTGAGAAGTCCTACCACTCACCACCGCTTTGTCATCACTTTCTTTTCCACTATCTTTCCAAAAGAGTTGCATCAAAATAAAACACAGCGAGAACTAGAATATACATTATTTAATTGCAAGTGTAAATTGATATTTGCAGAAAAGAGGTAAGTGATGGCTCAGGTAGGTCTTCAGTTAAAGACTGTAAATAGCTCACAGAACAACTATTGTTCCACAGAGGTAACAATATCTCATTGAAACAGATAATTAACAGTTGGTACTATAAAATTTGATAGAGTAACTTTTTCATGGAAACCTGAACAAGAAAATAAATTATGTAATATTTTCTACAGGTATTTTTCCATTCTTTTACTAAACAGTCTCTCTCACTTTTCCTTAGTACTCTAGAGAGTCTACTTAAGTTATTTAATCACCAATAATAATTACAACAACTTCATTTTATTACCAAAATAATTCCAATAAAAGAGCAGATTTGCAGGAAGATTATTCAGGCAAATGATTAAACAGGGTCTATATCTGATTATTTGTGTATCACGTATGCATAAATATGTGACAGTTATTTTTAAAGGAATGGTTTCATATATCCAGATGAACTTTATACTTCTGGCATTGGAAGATAGATTAATGCATCCAGGATAGCCCTAGGTGACAGGGTTTAAAAATATCTATTTTTTAAGTTTACCCCCCACCTCTGCACCCCACCCCATTGTTATATGCAAAATCCCAATTACATGAATAATACCATTTCTCTGGAAGACAAATCCTTAAGGAAATTATTCATCTTACATTCTAAAATGAAAAAAAATGAGGCAACTTTATTAAACAAATGGCAATTTTTATGTTCTTCATTTGCAAATTTAGGTCAGGTTTAATCTAGAGCAAATCATTTCATATTTCTTCAATCATGGCAATTGCCTAATCAGCCATGATAGAGATAGGAGTCATTTCTTTCAATTTAGAAAACTTTTTGAAGAGAAAGAAAAAGGAAAATAATCAATGATCATTCAAGTGTTGAGAAACGAAAAATCACAACTATTAGCATTTCTAAAGGCGTCACCCTAAAGTTCTCCTGTGAACACTCTTCCTCTCATATGATTTCTCAGCAATAAAGGCTGCCCTTCATTTCAAAGAATTTTATTGAAAGCCTGAGAAAAGCATGGCGTTGGAGTCCTAAAGCTTAGGAACAAAATATGTCAATGAGTGGACGGTAAAAAGAATCAACAAGATTGATGATATATGTGTATGTTTTCTAGAGAATATTGGAGAACACAAATTTTTTTTTTTTTGCTTTCTGGGCACAAATTACATTTTTTTCCCATTCTTGAGAATACTCCTTCTGAGAACACGTCTCATGGCACATAATTTTGGAGGGCAGTTGCAATTTGTATCTTGAGCAAACAGCATGGTTTGGGGTGGTGGTGAAGAGGTTGTATTCTTCACAGGAATAGCATGTGAATTCATGTAGCAATTTAGAGTTCTCTTGTTCTGTCTCCCCCCATCCCCATATAACATTCCACAGACTACTGCTAATTGTATGGGCTTTAGACATAGTCAGTACATGTTCATGTTCACATAATACCACTCACTGGTTGTTTTATGTGGCTTACACTTAAAAAATGGACCGATCAAATTGAAAATCCACATTAAATAGGAAGCCATAGTAATTTCAAATGTTTTCACAGTTATTGTGGTTCTACTGTCAACAGTAAGAGTGGAGCTACCAGGAATATAAGGGGGCAGCTGGGTGAAGAGCGGGGCAATCAATCACAAGCATCAACACACAACCCCCTCCCAGGGGGACAAACAACAGAAGAGTGGGTGAAGGGTGACAGAGGATGATGTAAGATATAAAAATAATAGTCTCTAACTTATTCATGAGGGAGGGAGGGGGAAAATGAGGAGCTTATATCGAGGGCTCAAGTAGAAAGAAAATATTTTCAAAATGATGATGGCAGCATATGTACAAATGTGCTTGGCACAACGGATGAATGTAAGGACTGTGATAAGAGATGTAACAGTCCCCAATATAAGTATTTAATGTAAAAAAGTATATCATTAATTTATCCCCTTTCTTCACAAAACAAGACACTTGTCCTAAGTCAAAAGACATAGAAAAATGTGCTGTTTAAAAAGCTTTCATCTCATACACTGATCTTCACAGCAATTCTAGGAGATTAACACACATTTATTAGCATCTACTGCGATAAAGAAACCTTAAAAAGATTAAATAATTTGCCTGAGGCTCCCTACCAAGTACCAAAAATCATGCTAGATTCAGTTCTTCTCACTCCAGTGCTCTTTAGATTATATTATAGTGATTTGATGGAAATAATAAGTTATTAGTCTATTTGTCCAGAGCCCTGGTGGTGCAGTGGGTATTCATTGGGCTCTATCCCGCAAGGTTGGCAGTTTGAAATCACAACCCTTCCTTCAGGAGAAAAACAGGGTTCTCTACTCTCATAAACAGTTTCAGTGTTGGAAACTCAAAAGGGCAGTCCAATAGGATCGCTATGAATCATCACAGACTCCATGGCCTTGAGTTGAGTCAAGTCTGTTTGTCAGGAAGTCTCTATTGTTTACTGTTTTTATCAACTTAAAAGGAATCTCAAATCAATAGCAAACCAGTAAATATGGATGAAATTTTACAAAACTTTTATTTTTTTTTAAAAACTAAAAGCTTTCTATGAAACTTTTATTCCTCCCTTTTGCTCGAACACATATAAATAGTATCTTCCATGATTTTCCTTGTTGAACTGTTTCCAGAACCAGAAAACACATTTCATTATTTGAGAAAATATTGTGCCACTCTCTAATTTATAAGTATAAAGTTCTGAGAGTTTAAAAGTTCACTATAGTTACCTATAGATTATGGAAGAGCAAGATATATTATTCCATGCCACCTTACCACCCAGGAATAGGATCAGAAAACAACTACCTGTTAAACAAGGGATTTTGATTTTCTGTGTCCCATTAACATCTCCTTCAACTTTCTCATTAGCCCCTTTCTTGTCTCCACTGTCAAGAGAGCACCCATTTGTAAAACAATAGCATATCAACGGGGGCCATTTGTGTTGGTGCTTTGTAACAATTATAAAGAACTTAGAATTTTACTGCTGGTGAATACAATTAAATTGTAATTGAGATCTTCTAGACACATGATTATGCCCCTTTTTGGGGTGAAATATTATTTGTATAAATGAGGGGGCACAGCTTGATGATGAAGATGATGACCAGGGCTCTTAAGGAATGAAGAATCATACATATGCAGATGTATGATGCAGATGTATGAAGCCTTGGCAGAGGAGAGAACCAGAACAAAGTGTCTGGGGAGAAAGCTCACTTGTCATTTATGTTTAGGCTGGGCCCAAAGAGCTCTACCACAGTTGTCATAACCCATTTGTTGGTCATGAACTTGAAGATATATTTTATCTGCTGGTTACTGGTATTCAGTTAGTGCACTCTAGTTGCTTATATATTTTCTAAGAGTTGGTGAGGATTTCTGTTATTTTGTGGGCCAGTGACTGGGGCTAGGCCATGATAAAATTGTCACCAGCTTAGAACATCCTTCTTTTAAAAGTCCCTTTGTATGATCAATGTTTTCTACTACATAGCGTGGCATGAATGGCCAGCATTCTGTATTTGAGGTCATTGGGAACATGTACCTGAAGGCAGTCATTCAAGTCAGAAAAAGGAATAGAGCAGAGGGATCAGGAAAAGTATGTGTCAAGGTTGCATCCTTTCATCATATTTATTCAATCTGTATGCTGAGCAAATAATCAGAGAAGCTGAAATATGTCAAGGAGAACATGGCATCATGATGAGAAAAAGTCTTATAAACAACCTGTAATATGAAGATGACACAACTTTGCTTGCTGAAAGCTAATAAAATTTGAAACATTTGGTGAGGAAGACCAAGGATTTTAGCCTTCAGTATGGATTACAATTCGAGGCAAAGGAAACAAATTTCTCACAAGTGGACAAAGAGGTAACATCATGGTAAACTGAGAAAGATGGGAGTTGTCAAGAAGTTCATCTTGTGTAGCTCCACATCAATGTTCACCGAAGCAATAATAATCAAGAAATCAAATGACACGTTGCACTGGTAAATCAGCCACACCAAACCTCTTTAGAGTGTTGATGGGTAGTGATGTCACTTGGAGGACTAAGGTGAGCCTGACCCACACCACCATATTCCCAATCACCTCATCTGCATTGAAAGTTGGACACTGAATACGGAAGACTGACGAGGAATCTATGCACTTGACTAGCGGAGATGCTCTGGGGCTGCCTGAAAAGCAAACAGATCTCTCTCGGAAGAAGTACAGCCAGAATGCTCCTTAGCAATGAGGTTGGTTGCACTTTGCCTCACGTACTTTGAACATGGTATCAGGTTTAACATGTCCCGACTAGAAGCTTGTCGTGCTTTGTAATTAGAAGGGCAACCAGGAAGAAAAGACATTCGATGAGACAGAGTGATACCGTGGTGCCAACAGTAGAATCAAAAATAGGACTGGGAAGTGGCTGGTGCTGTTGTGAATAGGGTCACTAGGAGCTGGATTTAATCTGACAGCCCTACCAGCACCATCATGGACTGCAGAACCTCAAACTGATGGACCTACATTAAGCAAATAATTACATACCTGATGTCAATAAAACATAACTTTCTAGGGCAATTTGCTGAATTTCAAAATGTTATGTTCCACTTTTAAAGGTAGTGTATTATATATGTATATAATGGAATATTTGACAATAAAAAGGAGTAACATATTAAATGCATGCTTTTACATGGGTAAGCATGAAAACATTATGTTAGGTAAAAGAAGCTAGTTACAAATGGTCCCATATTATATAATTTCATTTATAAAGCTGTGGATGACAGGCACATCCCTGGAGGTACAGTTTGCCAGGAGTTATGGGAACGGTGAATGTGGAGTGATTCCTAATGCATATGGGTTTTCTTTGGGGGTGATTACTTTTTGGAGAAAATTTTTGAGAATTAGTGGGAAATGTAACCCTGAATACACTAAAACCAATTTTTGGTATAATTTGTAAAGATGAGCTTTGTGGTACATGGATTATAACTAAATAAAGCTTTTATTTAAAAGGGGAACAATAAGTTTGATGACTATCTTTTTACAAGAAAGAAGTATCACTTATTCTGAATTTATAGCTTCTTTTCACTTTTGTTTGTTAAATTATGTTTTCAAAAGTAAAACAATCAAAGTTATTTCATTATCAAAAGGAAGTGCCATTTACTCTTCTTTAATTTCCCAAATTTTGTTGGTCTTTGATGTTCGATCTCTCTACGTCCTGGTCTGGCCATATGGAGGCCAAACGAGATTGCAAAGAAAGACACTACTCATGTGCCTCTAGATGTGAGCAAGGTTTAAGAATAGATCCAAATGAATGTTTCATTAGTCAAATTAATATGCATTGTATTCAAATTAACATTAGAGTTATCTTTGAATTAGCTTTATATTCAAATTAATAGGTTTTTTGAATTCCAATTACCTTAAATTGTATGCATGACTTTCCTAGCTCTCACCTGTTTCTGGACCACGGAGTATCTCATGGCATTCTGAAAGGAAACCAGAGCGTCTCTTTGGTCCTAGATTAAACAGCTATTTGGAGGTTTTCAAAAGTGAAATGGGATCCCTTGGTGGCACAAATAGTTAAGTGTAGCGCTATCAACCAAATGGTTAGGAGTTTGAATCCACCTAGAGCAGCAGTTCTCAACCTGTGGGCCACAAACCCATTGGGGGTCGAACGACCCTTTCACAGGGGTCACCCAATTCATAACAGTAGTAAAATTATAGTTATGAAGAAGCAACAAAAATGTTTATGGTTGGGAGGACCACCACATGAGGAACTGTCTGAAAGGGTTGCAGCATTAGGAAGTTAGAGAACCACTGTCCTAGAGACATCTCAGCTGACCTGGAGGTCACCTTCTGAGAGGTCATAACCTTTAAAACTCCCTGGGAAATTCTATTCTGCACACTCATATATCAATAAGTCAGAACCAAATCAACAACAACTAAAAACAACAAAATGAAATGTTCATGGCCTTACATTTCAGGCATCTGAGAAGATTGGAAGCATACAGAGTTGCCCTTGAAGGTGTTATCAACATTAAGGCCATCCCTCTGTTCACTATGAATAAATGGATTTTCAAAACGAATGAAATAATTGCAACAGTATTTTTCTCACCCGTGTAGTCAGGCTTTATGCTTTCCTAATACTGTTCTTCTAAAATATCCCAAAGTGTGTGGCTCTAGAGATCAGAAGTCTCTTTCTTACAGTTCTGAAAGGTACAAGTTCGAATCAGGGTAGTGTCCGTGAGGACTCCTGTGAGCACTGAGAGGAACTGCTCTATTACTCTCCCAGCTTCAGATGGGACCAGAGGCCGCCGACACGCCTCGGCTTGCAGCCCCAGCTGCTTTCTGTACACCACTGTCCTCCTTTGGCTTAACTCCGTCTCTCTCACTTCTGGTCTTCTATCAACACCAGTTAACAGAACGAGAGCTCCACGACTCTGGTAGGACTTCATATGAACAACTAATAATATCTCCAAAGACTGTATTGAAACAAGCTCACGTTCTCAACTACCTCATATTGTTTTTCTTTGAAAACAGAATTTAGTACATAACAATGTGCTCAAAATGACTCTATAGGACAAGGTGGCCTCATAACGGTTTCCAAGGCTATCAAGCTTTACAGAAGCAGACTGCCTCACCTTTCTCCTGCAAAGCAGCTGGAAGATTGGAACAGCTAACCTTTGGGTTACCAGAGGAGCACTTTAGCCCCTGTACCATACAGAGGTTAATTGATTGAGAGTTGGACTGGCTTTATAAAAGTTCCCAGTTTTACTTCTGCATACACAGTTGCCCTGACTGCTTGGTAGAACATATATTCCTTTGGTAGTTTGCACTATCAATCAATTTTTTTACTCTTTTTGTAAAATCTTTTGCAGCACGGAAGTGTCTGATTTTTAGGAGTTCCCAGTCATTTAATTTGTTTTATATTGTTTGTGCATTTTCAGTTTCGTTTGATTTAGATAGTCAATTATTTAATATGGCTCTTCTAGCCATTGTCTCATCTGCCACAATCTATTTTATTATACACTGTAGTCTCTTTGTTTGTGATTATGATCTCATTTTAGAGAGTGCTTTCCTACAGGATTAGAATGGATGCATCTTAGACTCTACTGGTGGGTGTGAGTTAAGTCACTGTTAATTTTTCTCTGTTAGCTGTAAGATAAAAAACATATCACCATTGCCTTACTTTCTGCTGACCTGATTCCTAACTGAGCTTTGGTAGAAGCAAGAAAAACCTGCTCTGATTTTTGATATTTTTGGCTTCTGAGTCTCAGATATTTTGGGCTTCTGACTCTGGACCTTGCATTTGGCTTCTTTTTGCCTGACATTTGGATTTGAGACTTATGTTAGACATTTCTTTAATGTTTTGTGAGTTTCTGTCAGGCAAAGTAATCACCGAATGTTGGGAATACACTCGTGGGAGGAGTGGAGGGGCACATGAGTGGACCCCATCCCGGAAAAGTTGGGTATCTGGGAAATCTTCAATCTCCAATTCCTTGGGACTAGTCTGATACTAATTCTGCTAAAAGAAATTTCACCACATTGATAGTGCATTTATGAATGTTTGGTGGCTCCTATATTTGCCTGTATTTTTTCCTTGATGATCTTTATAGCTTGGTGGTTTTACATGCGTGTCTGATCCATATTGATTTCATTTTTGTATATAATATTGACTTGGGTCTTGTTTTCATGTTTCAGCCAGTAGACATCTAGTTTTTCCAGCACCATTTGTTGACAATGCAATTTCTCCCTAAAGTTAATGATTTTGACCCATTTCAAACATCTGTTGTCCATACATAGATGCATTTATTTATATTTCTCAATTATGTTCCATTGATCTATATGTCTTCCACTTTACTGACTCGGCTCCCTTGAATACAGTGATTGTGTAGTAGGTTTGAATCAGGAACAACAGGAAGATGAAAGAGGAAATATGAAGTCATTTGGAAATTGGATGACACTGCAAGAGCAGTAGGTGGAGACCACTAGCTGCCATGGGGGAGAACCATGCACATTTCTACTCTGGCAAAGCCACGGTCTCGCAAACCCAGTGGGGCGATTCTACCCTGATTGATCGTTGTCAGATTCAACTTGATGGATGTGAATTTGGTTTGTTTTCTGCTTACAAACTACCAGGTAACAGAAGGAAGAAATAATTGGAAATAGAAAGCCCCTTAAATCAAATAAGAAGAAAAATACAATATACTGAAACTTTTGCAACACAGCCAAAACAATGCTCAGAGGCCAATTCATGACAATAAATACGTTAGAAAAGAAGAAACAAAGTCAATATCTAAACCCAGCATTTCCAACATTTAGAAAAAGAGCAATACATAAACTCATAGTTATTGAGTCAATTCTGCCTCATAGTGATCTTATAGGACAGAGTAGAATGGTCCCTGGGGGATTCTGAGGCTGTTAACTCTTTATTGGAGTAGAACACTTCATTCTTCTCTCTTGGAGGGGCTGGTGGTTTCAAACTGATGACCTTGTGGTTAGAAAGCCAACTTGTAACAGCTATGCTACTGGGGCTCTTCTAAGAGAGCGTGTTCACCAGAAAAGAAAAGGAGAGAGAGAGAGAAAGAGAGAGAGAGAGAGGAATGAGGAACTTTGGGGCATCGATAAAATAGCAGAAAGAAGATAATCAACAAGACTAGAAGTCGGTTACTTTAAATGATTAATAACATTTACAAACGACTGTCAAATTTAACAAAGAAAATGAAGGGGAGGGTACAAATAACGTGAATAAAAAATGAACGATGTCATATCAGAATTAACTGAAATAAAATGGATAACAGGTTGTATTAATAAAATAAAATTTAAAAAATTAATAATGTATGTAGTATGAAGAACTGTATTTGCATGCATTTAAAAGCCTAAAAGAAATGAACAGACTTCTAGAAACATACTACCTTTTTCTACCACATAGACTATCATAGAAAATCTCAAAAGAACCAAAACAAGTGATTGATCATATCATTAAAAAACTCTAAGCAAACAAACCAAAAATACTGGTCTAAGTATCTTTAATGGTAAATTGCACCAAAGATTCACAGTAGAGTTGACATCAGTTGTACTCAACTGTTCCATAATGTAGAAAAGAATACTTCCAAATTCACCTTATGAATAAAACATGATTCTGATACTAAATCAGGCAAAGACAAAAAAGAAAATTATGATCAAATATTGCTCACAATCTATGCAAAATTTATCAAAAAAATTGACTCTATCAACATATCAATAAATGCATCATGAGCAGGTGAGGTTCATACTCAATCTGCAAGAACTGTCGAAATTACAAAAACAATGCATGATGTCACCACATATGCAAAACAAAGGAAATGAACCCTATATCCTCTTATTAATGGATGCTGAAAAGACATTTGTCAAAAGTCAGAATCTATTCCTGGCAAATGCTCAGCAAAATAGGAAGAGAAGTCAAATTCTTCAGCATAATTAAGGATATAGATGAAAAACAACATTAGTCTCAATGGAGCGAGAACAAAAGTATTTCTCTTGTGAATGAGAACCAGATGATAATGGCCTATGTCGCCATTCGGAGTAAATATTTTACTAGAAATCATAGCCAGAGAAATAAGATAAAGAAAAGAAATGAAAGGCATCCGAATCAGCAAAGATAGTATAAAACTTTCTCTATTTGTGACTTATATAAACCTATGAACAGAAAATCTCAAAAACTCAGCAAAAATAAATCACAGGAGTTAATTGAAAGTTTAAACAAAGTAGAAATTACTCAGCATTCTTTACACTAGCAAACTCTGAAAAGGAAATCAGGAAAGCAATGCCATTTGGTGTAGCCCACACAACAGATGAAATAGTTAAGGAATAAATGTCTAGCCCTGTTGGTGTAGTGGTTAAGCATTGGGCTATGAATCATCTGGTCAGCAGTTCAAAACCACAGCAGCTCCTCTGGAGAAAGACTGGGTTTTCAGACCTGCAGACAGTGACAATCTCGGACACCCATAAGGTGGTTGCTATGATTGGATGGCTGTGAGCAATATAACCAGGAAACAAAAGTAATATGCAAAGGAAACTATAAAACCAACAGAAAGAAGCCAGCAGAGAGCTACCTAAGTGTGAGAATATACTGCAGAAGAACATCCTATGCCCATGAATAGGAAGGGAGACTTCATCCTGTGAAAGTCTTTACTATGTAGATCAATGTTCAATACACTGCAATTCTAATCTAGATTCAAACATCATTCATCAATGAGATGGAAAACTAACCGCCATCTTTATCTGGTAAGGAAGGAGACCCTAAATAAACAAACGACCACGGAAGAAGAAAAACAAAACAGGATATATTATTTCTTTTCTTTCTTATGTCCTGTTTGGCTAATAATGCACAAATATCCAAGTGCTCTCAAGATAGTATCTCAGATGTAAGATACCAGACCCCAAACCCATTGCCAGCATGTTGATTCTGGTTTATACAACCCTGTAACTAGAATCCGGAGGTGTAAAGCTGCAAGGGAACAGAGAGCTTCAACTTTTCTCCTCCAGGGTGGCTGGTGGGTTTGAACCACTGACCTTTTGGTTAGCAGTCCAACATTTACCAAACAGTGCCACCAGAGATCCAGTAGATATCAAATAATTTAAGTCATAGTTTATCATTAGAAACTTCAGAAAAAACTAACTTACAGGGCTGTTTCATGGTAGCAACAAACAGCATTTGGAAATCAAATGAACCTTAAATTATATGAAAGATCTTTGACATATATAAACACACAAGTGATTAAAAATGGAAAGGTTTTTCTTAATGCTAAAATATTGGAAATACATTAAATACTTGTTCAATTATAGTACTTTTATTATTTGTTAATACCTTTTAACTAAATATCCAAAGTACATATTTTAAGTATCTCCTCTGAGCATACCTAGAGTTTTAGTGACTTAATTAATAATAGCACTCTCCGATGATAATATTTTCCTAATGCAGTCAGTGCAACAATGTGTGGCTTTCATTTTTCATAATCTGGCATCTCTCTGTCCTTCCTGTATATTGTTGGCAGTCATCCACCTGCCTGCTTCCTTCCCCTTCCCTCCGCCTCCTCGTTGCCATGTACACAGTTCATTCTTTACAGCTCTGCTTTTTGGTTTACATTCTTTCATCCTCCAAAAAATTGAATCTTTTTCTATTTAAGTTTTACTGCAGTTCCGATCACAAATTACTGTGAACTCTCTTCAAATGTTCTAGCGTTTCTCTGTAATTGGGTTGTCAGAGCATGGAGATCAAAATTAGATTTATTTTTTTCTTGTAACTCCTACTGCTGCACGCAATGTGTGGTAGAGTAGGTATTAAATATACACTTGCTTGATTAATTAATCATGCTTTAGTATTTATATTGAAAAATTGGTTTCATGTACCTGGAAACTGATTTTAAATGACTAGTTTGGCCTAGGGCTTCCAGATTTTGTAAATAAAAACATAAGATTCTAATTTAAACTTGAAGTAGATAAAAAATCAACAAGTTTGTTTGTTTATTTAGCATAAGGTAAATAGTGAAGTATTTGGAACATATTTTTATCAAAAAATGTGTGTTTTTAAATCTAAATTCACAACTTAACTCACCACCCCATATTTTATCTGGTAACTCTAGCTTGGCTGGGCTTAAAACAATAACTGTTGTACACACACACACACACACACACACACCTACTTAAATATGTGTGATGAAATGAGATGATATGCCTCCTAATGCTCATAAACCACATATCACCTCATTATTTGTACATCTCATTTTGATGGCAGAGAAAGAAGCCAAATCAGTTCCTGCTTTATAGCACTGCTCTGCAGTCAGCCCAAATCAACAGACATCCATGCAAGGGTGCTAGTGATCCTTCATGAAAATGCAAGGTCAGAGGCATCGGGGGATGTGTTTGTCTCAGAGAAGATAATGTCACTTCTGTTGGTGAGTAAAATATTGTGAACATGCTTGACATTGCCTATATAGTCCTACAAAAGGAAAATCGTGTTCCTATTTGGACACTTTTGATCTAGTTTCTATTTAGTCCTTGGTTACACAGGCTGTGTGCTATAGACAAGCAAGATTTTAGACATAGTACTTTTAAGGTGTACAACATCCTTCATAGCAGCCTTAGAAGTACTCAATTTAGAAACCCCCCGAAATGAACAGGGTTTTATCTTAAACACACATGTAGCAGTTTAAAAGACCTGAAATACTGCATTGGGGTTAAGGCTAAAATAGCTTAGTATGAGAAAAAGCAGATGCTTAATAAATGGCAATTCAAGACTACTATATAGTTGCTATTTACATACAATCTTGTTTTTTGTGATATCTTAGTCCATAAGGCAAATTTCTACCTTTAAAATGTTATTGAAAGTTTTGCCCTATCTCCAACCCTCATGTTGTAAGTAGTCTGCAGTTATTTAAGTTTTTAACCTGTACAAGTTAACCATGTATGTATGTAGTTTAGTCTAAACAACTGTACTGTACATGAATACTTTTCTCATTTGGACTTCAATTCTTTATCATAGGCTAAGTTAATGATACTATCATTAGGATCACCATATGTCACATGGGGGTGGATTCATAATGTTTCCTTATAAGATGATAAGGATGTCTCTCAAGATAACCTGGGGCCTGTATAAACTATATGTATATATGAGTGAATTTTCTGCTTGCACTTAACTGTAGTACTAATCTAAGAATAATTAGGACCTATGAAATGGCCCTACTAGATACATAACCTCATGAGGAGATCCCTGGAAATATGGGTGTGACAGAAAATGTACTGAAGAAATTAGATCTTGCTCAGATATCAGAATGAATAGCACTTAGGGTTTTGAAGGGTCGTCTTAAAATAAGCATCCATCTATGTATGGTGTAAGGTAAATCTATAGAGTAGAAGTATATCAGAGGGTGTGTCCAAAGATTGTCAACAGTAAAATCCAAGACTGGAGGAGGGAACAGTAGTAGCACGAAATTCTGAACGCCTCGTTTACTGAAAGCTATGGATGATAGTGAAAGTCTAAAATCCACTTGTAGGGTCCCTTGGCCTTTGGCCTTTGACCCGGGATGTGAATACCGTGTTATCATGTAGAGTGAATTGGAAAGTGGATGAATCCAGATGTAATGAAGTTAGAATTTAACATTTTATTTCTTCCATTTGATCTATTTTAAATTTGGTTTGGTTTTTAGTATTCTCTGCTTTCTTTTAGACTGAAATTTTCTCTAATTTTATTATGTTCTTGGTTTCTTTAAACAAATACTTTTCCTGTATATAAACTCCAGGATAAGTAAATCTATATTTTTAAACAATAGCTTGGTAAATAGTTCCTTAGAGTTATGGCATGAGGTGCTGGGTGGAAACAAGGAGTGAATAATAATGAGGACAAGAAAGAAGAAAATGTTCTGAAATTGATTCTGGTGATGATTGCACAACTCGTAATGTTATCAAGCCGTTTAATTGTATGGTGTGTGAGCTGTATGTCAATAAAACTGTTAAAAAGAAAGGAAAGTCCTCTAAACAACCCGTTTCTATTTGTTAAACAAGATATAATATGCCTACAGGCTAAGCATGTTATAACATGTACACCAAAAAAATAAAGTCACTGTTCAATCTTTAAAACTCATATCAAAGACCCAGCAAGATGCTTAATATATACAAAAGGTAAAATTAGAAAACAATTAATAATAGAGACGTACAATAGAATCCCCTGTAGTCGGCCACATCAGTACCTGACATAATCGGATTTCGACATGAAATGTCCAGAAAATTTTATATCAGAGCTCAAACAAAACATCGGCATCCGACCCAACACACCTGATTTTGGTGAACAACGCAGTTTGTGTTTCGGCTACTGAGCTGAGTTGGCATTGCTAGTACGCATTATTTAAACCTTCTGCAGATGCGTTCCCAGCGTTTTGCTATAATTTTCTTAGTTTTGTGGCTTTTAGTACTGTTTTTTAGATACAAAACATGGGTCCTGAAAGAGCTTTTTGAAAAGAATCATCATGATTGGGCTGGTTAACCATGTTATCGATATTGATGATAAGTTAGTAAACCCTTTTAGAAAACAGTTAAAAAAAGCTAACAACAGATAGATTTCATCTATTTATTTGTTTGCTCATTCATCTATTTGTTTATTTTTAGAGAAGCCAGCCAGGTCCTAGTGAAGGGAAAGAACGGAAAAGCAGCTACCAGTTGATTTTATTCTAAACGTATTATACCTTCTCTCCACATCAGTGTCCACAGATCCAGATCCTCATCAGTCTCCAGGTATGGCCCATGTTGTAGTTGTTAGAAACTTTTAATATCTTGTGTTTCTGATTTAAATTATAATGTTTAACTCTGAATGTGTTTACCTTGAAATTTCATTATGATGTTTTGTATAAAAAGGCAAGATTAGGGTAAAAACTTGGTGGTCAAAAATGGATTTATCCATTTTCATTTATTTCTTATGGGAAAAATTGATTTGGAATTTGACTGCATCGCATCTCAATGCTTATTCTAGTACTGATTAGCGTTGCGGTTCAGGGTTCTTCTGTAGTTTTTTTCTTGTGTAAGGGCTGGCTCTTTCCTTCACCTGTCATGTAGACAAGTGAAAATAAAGTTGACTCTCTGAGAAATATGACAATATATGACTTGTGCTTCCTTCTCTATGCCAATTTTTATCATAAATAAAGAGTTGTTTTACTGTAAAAGTCAATATTGCAAAAGAATACTTTTTCTATGTAGGTAATTTCAAAATACAGAGCAATTTTTAAAAGTGTGCTTATATTTTTTGTGAAATTAGAGCTAAATACTGCATTTATGAATAAATAAATGTTAAATAGTTTTGCTAACGAAATCCCATCACACAAGCATATTATGTGACTACTAAGTGACAACAGGTCCACTAAGTACCCATTAGTCAAAGATTCTGTGCATGCCTGAGTATAAGGATAAAGATAATAAAATTTTATGTCTGCCCTCAAGTGGTTCATAATCTGGAAGGGAAAAACAGCTCATTTAAATCCAGTCTTTACTTGGTGTACACTCTTGATTCTACCCTGTCTGGACCCAGCCTTCCTGAGGACAGATCCAAAATTACACCATACAACTATGTGGTTAAAATGAAATATGTTATGTTTTTAAGGAAAACATTGGATAGCTCCTGCCTTTGAAGTGCTACGTAGACGTCATGATTTATACTACACAATAAAAGCAATCATTTGCTTTGGTCAGAATATTGCATTCTCATATTTTAGCAATGAAATTAGTTTTATTATAGCATATTTGCTTTCTGATGACTGGATATTCGATTTGCATTTTTTTAAAGCTGAAGCCATGGAACACTACCGAACAAATCCCTGCCCCGAGAACATTCCTGCTCTCCAAGCCAGGGAAACACTGTGGCGCTCCCGTCATTGGAGTCCCTTATGTAGGTGACCACGAAGATCCAGTGTTTGAGATAATGAACACCTTTATGCTTTAGTCTACTTCAGCTAAACTCCTGTATTTGATATTCTCTTCAGTGGATGGTAAGGTAAGAAGAGATGTTTTCTTTTTGTAGCATAATGTTATAATAGCTAGACGTAGGTGTGCGTTTGAAGTTTGATAATAACTAAAAATGTTTCCTAAACTTTGTTGTTTAGCTTTATGTCATGAATTCAATGTACTTATAATACATATTTAAACAACAGGTTTTTCATGAATTATGCATGTGTGTGTAAGCATAATTTATAGGCTTACAACATATGTGTAGGTACAAAAAAGTGGTAGATAAATTTGATTATATTACAAATCAATTTTTCACAAACTTTTTGATGTGCCCTCATATACTTCAAGTTATTTAATGATGTCATCTTAATTTACAATATGCAAAATTTCAACTCTGGAATACATTATAATTTTTTCCTATCTGATATAAACGTAAATTATTGATTGCAATCAATAAACTTATTTTTCATGAAACTCACATTCAATTAAAATAGCAAGGCATAATTTATGAAATGATGCTTTCCGGGAATGTAAATTGTTAATAACATATCACATGAAGTGTTTGCTTCAACAGCATATATTTTCAAAATTGGAATGATACAAATAAGATTTGCATGGTCCCTGTGCCACAAACCTGTCAACATATAAGACAACACCATCCGGAAACCAACATACTTAACTAATTAGTCAAACAGCACATAAATAGAGGAAGAACAAAGAAACCAGTAACATCACACACACACATACACACACACACACACACACACACAAAACCCCAGAGTGAAATGACAGCAAATTTGCATGTATCAGTAATGACACTAGTGTCCATGTATTAAATACACTAATCAATAGAGAGTAGCAGACTGTATAGGAAAACTAGGGCTATCAATATGCTGCTAAAACAATAGGGCTATCAATATGCTGCTAAAACACACCTTAGAAAGAAAAATGAACAAAATAGTTTAAATGACTAAAGGCTGGGAAAAAATACACCAAGGAAATGGCCACTAAAATAAACAAAACATAATAGGAATAGTAGTTTTATTCTCAGTTAAAATAGACATCAAGGCAAAATCCATCTTGAGAGCCAAAGAAGAATTTACATCATGATTAAAGAACAATAGAACAAGAAGATACAATCATAATAAACATATATGCACCCAATGAAAAAACTCACAAAACATGTTACTTATACTCTTACAAAGCTGGAGAGAAATATGGATGGCACAATTTTTATTAGGTGACTTCAAAACACTACTCACAAGGAAGAACAAATTATCAGAAAATAAAAGGAAAAGGGATTCAGAAGAACTAAACATCATGACTGAATAACTCCACTTCTTAGACACAGAGCACACCACCCAACATCATAGTTCATCTTGTTTTCCAATGCTCATGAAACAGTCTCAGGAATAGATCATATGTTAGGAAACCAAGCAAATCTAACATTTAAACTATTGAGAATTTGCGATCCATTTTTAAGACCACAGTGCTATAAAATTAGAAATCAACAGAAAGGCAAGGATAAAAATATCAATTGTATGGAATATGGACAACATAATGCTTAAAAACTACCAGGTAATTCATGAAAGAAGGCATGGAGAAAAATCCCTGAAACAAATGAGAACAAAAGCATACATATCAAAACATGTAAGATGAAGCAAAAGCAGTACTCAGAGGGCAATTTATCACAGCGAGAACTAAAATCAACACCTTAACCGAACATCTCCAACAACTAGAACATAAACAACAAAATTAATCTTCAACCACCAGGAGGAAAATACCACAAGGACTCTCAAAAACTTAGTGTCTCCAAATTGATTCCATGTCTATGGGACATGGCAGAACTGCCTCTGTGGGATTGCAAGACTGTAACTATTTATAGGAGTAGCAAGCCTCAGCTTTTTCCCTAATAGCAGCTGGTGGTTTTGAACTGTTGACCTTGCAGTTAGTAGCCCAACATGTAACCCAGTATCCCACCAGGGTTCTATTATAAAGATTAGAGTAGAAATAAATGGATTGGAAAGCAGAAAAAAAGTTCTAGCAATTGTTTCTTTGAAAAGATTAAACAAACGACTGGCATCCCTAACAAAGAAGATAAAAGAGGAGATGAAAATGTCAAGAACAAGAGATAAAAATGGTGACATCACAACAGATTCAAATGAATTGAAAAATAACACATTTAAATGAAAGACTGTGTTCTAACAAATTTTAAAACCTAGATGAAATGGAAACATTTCTAGAAGCATATTATCTACCTAAATTAACACAACCGATGTAGAAAACCTCAAGAGACCAACAGATCCTCAACAGATCCATATCAAAGGAAGAGACAGACTAGATCAGTAAAAAAACTTCCATCAAAAAAAGTTCAGGGCCAGACGGTTTCCCTGAAGAATTCTACCAAACATACAAAAAAGGAATGAATTCTTTTCTAGACACCTATTCAACACAAACTGTTCCAGAATATATAAAAGGACAGCAAATACCCAAACTTATGTTACAACTCTACCCTGATACAAAGAAAGACAGACATTACCAGGATAGAAAACTATAGATTACAGATTTCACACTAAAATTGCACGCAAAAATTCTCAATTAAATTCTGGCTAATAGAATCCAACAATCTATCAAAAACAAAACAATAAAACACATCACCATTAAGTAGAATTCATATCAAGCATATAAGGATGATTAAACACTAGAAAAACAATCAATGTAATCCACCACATAAACAAAACAAAAGATAACAACTGCATAATTATATCAATCAACACAGAAGAGACATCTGGCAACATCCAACATGAATTCCTGATAAAAACACGCAATAAAATAGGCATAAAACGGAATTTTCGCAACACTCTAATGTCCCTGTCTGAAAAACCAATGGCCAGCATCTTGCTCAATGGGACAAAACTGAAAGCAATCCCCCTCCAACAGGACCCAGGCCAGTACCCACTTTAATACCAGTCTGATTCAACATTGTGCTGGACGTCTTAGCCAGAATCATTGCACAACAACAAAGAGAGCAAAGAAATCAAATGGACAAATTAGTGGAACTCTTACTATTCAGAGATGGAATGATTCTGTATGTGGAAAAATCCAAAGACTCAACTAAAATTACATGGGGAATAACCAAAAGCTTCAGCAAAGCAGCAGGAAACAAGATCATTATACAAAGATCAACAAGATTCTTATACATGTGTGAAGAGAGCTCTGAAAAATCAACCAAGAAAGCAATTCTATTTAAAATAACCATACAAAAGATCAAAGACTTAGAAGATAACCCTAACCAGAGAAATAAAAGACATGTGCAAAGAAAACTGCAGAAGACTCGTAGAGACTAGTCCAAGAAATTGGGCTAGTATGAGAAATTGGAAGAGACCTCCATGAATGAAGAATATTCATGCATAGATAAGATAGCACTATAAAAATGTCAATACTACCCAAAGTACATTGAATTCTGATCCAGATTCCAACTTAATTCCTTCAAGGAATGGAAAAGCAAATTACCAACTTTATACAGAGAGAAAAGACCTAGAATAATTAAAGATCTTCTTTTGAAGAAGAAAATAAGAGGGCTCTCACTTTTGGACTCCAAAAGCTATTACACAGAGATAATAGTTTCACCATTTGGCACTGGTGCCATTATAGGTACATGGCCAAAGGACTGGAGTAGAGAACCCAGAAATAAATGCATCCACCTACAGACACCTGACCCTCAACATAGCGTATGAAATTACAAAGTAAGCAATATTAAAAGGGTGTGGAATTCTTGGGGGAAGATTTATCGCCTTGTGTGATTTGTCTATCACCCCAAAATAAGTTTGTAGTTAACATTATCATTATGCCAAGTCTTTGAAAATCATGAAAGATTCATTTGCAGTATCTATTTTAGGTTGTGAAAAATTACCTTGGGTAGCTCTTCAATTTGATTGGCGTCTAGATAAAGCTCTTCTAGTGTCCGTTCAAAGTTGAAGACCTCCTTTGGCACCTGCTGAAGGCTGCAGTGGGAGTAGTCTAAAACTGAGATGATTTCTTCTTCACCTCGGAAACATCGGCACGGCACCAGACGGCCGATGATTTTCCGTTTGGTGGTCATCTCCAGGCACTGCACTAGAAAAACAAAACCAACAACCACTTAACTGACGACCTTTGAAAGCATAATTGTAACATTTGAAGCTTAATTTTATTAGAATTTTACAATTCTTTTATGCGTTAAAATCTACATAAGCCATGTACATGCATTATATTAGCACTAACAGTCCTGAAGAGAGCATATATGTTTTATCCTCAATAGCACATAAAGAAATGGTTTCGAGAGGTTAAGAGATTTCTCATCATCACTTAGATATTTTCAATGGACTGGAATACAATCCATACTTTAAGGTAAAATCTTCAATTCACCTTGCTTACACTCATACTTAAACCATTGATCCATAGTATATTTTAAAATGTTACAAGTTAGAATTTTTACAAATTACAGTGGAGACAAAAGCTTCCAGACTTCCTTAAAAGAAAATTATGTTCTCTCATTTCAGCAAATATAGTTATATTTCATTATAATTATTATGATCTGTCACATGATCTCATCGACCCACAAGTTTATCCATGTATTGCTGCCCCAAGGAGCCCTGGTGGTATAGTGGTTACGTGATGGGCTGCTAACTCCAAGACCAGCATCTCAGTACCACCAGTTGAGCTGTGGGAGGAAGACTGGGCTCCCTACCCCAGTAAAGAGTTGCAGTCAAGGAAACTCACAAGGACAGCTCTACCCTGTCCTCCTGGGTTGCTATTAGTTGGCATGAACTTGTTGGCAGTGAGTTTGTTTGTTCATTTTGATTTGGATTCCTGCCCCAAAAGATTTACAGACATCTGTTAAATAACCAACTACATGGTATAGTAACTGAGCTAGGTACTGGTATAGAATTCATAAATAATTCATAGGATTCATAGTTATACTCTCAAGCAAGCTTTGGAAAATAACCAATTTTATTCTGATAAGCAAAGGACACAAGCTGCCCTGCTGAAAGTGGGGAGGACTTGAAGCACTTGCTGAAAAAGATCAAGGAGGGTAGCGCCCAGGACGCATTACAGTTCAATGTACGGAAGACCCAAACCTGACCACTTGGTCAATAGTTAACATCTTGATACATGGAGAAAAGGTTGAAGTTGTCCAACCTTTTGTCTAGCTTAGATGCACAATCCATGCTCATGAAAGCAGCAGTCAAGGGACCAAAGACATATTGCATTTGGTAAATCTGCTGCCGAAGACCTCTTTAGAGTATTGAAGAACACGGATGTTACTTTGAGGACTAAGATGCGCCTGACCCAAGACATGGTATTCTCCATTGCATCATGTGAAGGTCCAGCATGTGAGAGTTGCACAGTGAATAAGGAACGCAGTAGAAGAACTGAATTTGCATTCTGGTGCTGGAGAAGACGATCCAAAGTACAATGGCTGTTAGACGGACAACCCGATCTGTTTGGAAGAAGTAAGGCAAGGATGGCAAGATTTCATCTTACATGCTTTGGTCATGTGGTCAGGAGAGACCAGCTCCTGGAGGCCACCATGTTTCATAAGTGGAGAGGCAGAGAAAAAGAGGAAGACTCTCAATGAGATGGATTGACACACTGGTTGCATCCCTGGGTTCAGGCAGGGGAACAATTGTGAGGATGGCGCAGGACCATGCAGTATTTTGTTCTGTTGTGCTGAGGGTGGCCCTTGGTGGAAGCACACTCAATGGAACTGAACAATAACAAAACCAACTCTGATTTGTATCCCAGTAAAATGTAAATGGGGGGGAAAGATAAGCAAAATTCTATGCTTTTGATGGGAGAGAACAACGCTGACTTATGGTAGCGATTCCTGTGAGACCACAAGCATGTCCTCTTCTAGGCTGAAATGACCAAATGCCATGAGACCGCAAACAGAGCGTGCTCTGTCGCCTAAAAGAGTTTATTAGATATTTTCTTTTTTTCATTGCTGGTTTCTGGAGGGGAGAATTGTGCTTTGTTCATCTCTGTGTAGTCTTGTGCTTGATACAAAATAGATATTCAATAATAACTGTAGAATTAACAAATAAATGTGTAAAGAAATTAATTTGTTTGAGAGCCTCTCCTCTGATCATTACCAATTACTGATTACTTGTTTGTGGATTTTTCATTCAACAAAGGTCATTATGTCCATAACTGTCCCCTTAAAAAGAATGAGTATCATCCTTTCCCTGAGCTTCCGGAGCCCCCAAAGCATTGCTTCTTAATTGGGCGTGCTGTTTTCCCATGCGTGGATTGCTCCTCTTATCTTCTCTTCCTCATTTCTGAATTGACAATTCTCAGTCTGTCAACTGTTGTATTAGTATTGAAGGAGTACTAGTTTGAAACTTGTACTTGGTTGCTTGCTATTTTTTTTCCATCAACAAGTTTATTGTTGAAACTATTAATTCATACAAATATATATATATATAATATAGAATTTTTGCTTTTTAAATTGCTTAGGAAAAATAAAATTTGAAGGCAAATTAATAGAATACTTAATACTAGAGAGCTGTCTGGTGTCTAAGTTAAAACCTTTCTTATTCTTTTTAACTTATGAAATTAATAAAAAGATATTTTGGGGACAATACCTGAGCCAGCACCTAGGGATGATGGTTTGCACATGGTAACATGAGGTCGGCTAACTACAGAATATCAAAAACATGACCTTTCTTTACTAGTTCCTTCTATTCCTGAATTCCTCCATCTGTCATTTCCTGAGTGTGAATGATATTTTATAATTTGTTTTACTTGACCTTACTTAAAACCCATGACTGTGAGTTTCGTGCATTGCAATGTCTCCCTGGTCACAGATTAAACGGGAAGTGGAATGGAAGATTATTGGGGCAGATGGAGCTATCTCACGAGATTTTACATTTGAGTTACTGGTAGCTATCCTGACAACTCCTCAGTGAATCCAGAGGGTGGCCAAAGACACATAGCCACCAGTGACCTCTGCGATCTACAAATCAGTGACGAATCAGCTGCTCACATTTCCTGTGGGCTTGATATTCACACTCATCCTCATCTGCTTTTACAAACGGCGTGAGCCGTTTCTTGATCTATCCCTTTCAATATCCGTACACGTATAAGCGTCACTGGTCTTGTTTCTCTAGAAGACCAAGCTAAAACACCAGGCAATATGTAAGAACTAAGAGGTAGAACAGAAGTCATAAATATGCTCTTAGACCAATTAACTTTCTCATGCAACGATAACCCTAAATTTCTAAACCAAGAAACCCAAACCAATGAAGTTTTCGATTATACCTAAGTAGTCTCAGAAACTAATTTTCTTCCTACTCCCACCTCCTTTCTTTGTTCATTGTAAATATATCCATCACACAACTTTTGCCAATTGAGTTTTTATAGGTCTACAATATATTAACTTCAATATAATAACTGGCTGGGCAATCCTACCTGTATATTTGTTTGAAAAATTGACTTTCTGAAATGGCCTATTTCATCCATAAGTGATTGATAATTTGGAAGAACATAGACATAATTAGAATAATTTTCATAAATTTGAAGACAAATCTATTTATTATTTTCTGTTCTGATGTTACTTGGAAATTTAGTTCCATTCCTAGGGGAAAATCTTCTTTCACATCCACCCTCCTCTAACCAGAAATATGTGATAATTTTTACATTTTATTCTCAGCATTTTGAAATTTTATGGCAGTGTTTAAGTGATCATTTAATTTCTTCTTATCATCCACTGTATTTTGTACTTGATTAGTTATTTCATTTAAAAAACTTTTTCTCCAATTTTGTTAAATTATATATTATTATATTCAGTTTTTTTTCTTTTCCCCTTTTCTGAAATTCCTACTAGGGCATACTTTCTGTATTTATTTATATAGTTTAAATATCTTCATTTTTAACATGTTTTATATTTTTCTTCTATTTTCTGGGATATTTTCTCTACTTTATTATCCAAATACATCCAGTGACTTATATTTATTCAGATAGCCTAATATTCTTTTTTTTTGCCTAATATTCTTTTTTTAAGAATTATTTATTGTTTCCTGGATGTCTCTGTTTCATAGTATCCTATTTGCATTTTGTCTTTTCCTTGTTCTTCTCTGTGTTACTTCTATTTTCTGTTTTCCTTTTGTTCTGGTCATTATCGTTCACAATACCTTTCCACAGTGTCCTTCAATATAAAAGAAAGACTCTCTAAAGAACTATCTGGAAGCTTTACATACATGATGGCTTTAACTGTAAGATGACCTGGCTTTAAGCCGAAGAATACTGTGGAAAAAAATCTGTGGAAGAATAATCTATTCTTCTGTTTACATATAGAAACTCATTTTTGGTTGAAGCTCAACCAAACTCATTGGCGTGCAGTCTATTCGGGGGTCATAGATACCCTCCGAGACAGAGTAGCGCTGCTCCTGTGGTCTGAGGCTGTAAATCTTCCAAAGAACCCGAAAGCCTCATCTTTCTCCTGGAGAGTCTGGCTTCCAATTGCTGACTCCACACATAGCAGACCAATATATTTCCCTATTATGGCACCAGCGTTCATAGGTGGACATCTATCTATTTTCCCCACTGTCATTGGATCTCTAGGGTATATACCTAGGAGTAGTAGATCTGGATCATAAAGTATTTCTGTGTTTTGCTTTTGTGGAAGCGCCATACCATTTTCATAGTGCTGGTACCATTTTACAAACCAACTAGAAGTGGGGAAAGCTTCCGTCCTAACTACAATTACATTAGTATTTGTTGTGTTCTGTTTTTTAATGAAAAATTGTCAGTTTTATTTCTTCAGGGGTAAAATTGTATCTCACTACAGTTTAGATTTACACCTCTCTGGTGGCTGATGAATGGGAGCTACTTCTCATGTGGTTGTTGGCTGCTTGAATATTACCAGTAGTGACATGTCTGCTTGTGTCCTCTGCCCATTTAAGAATTATATTTCTTGTATTTTGTTTTGAATTGTTCGAGTGTACTATGTTTTCTAGGGGTCATACCTTTATTCTCTATATCATGCTGATAGTTTCCAGTCTGCAGATTATCTTTATTCTAATTTATTGAAGGAAGTCTTTTGATAAGCATAAATATTTAATTTTTACTAAGTTTGCTTAGTGTTACTAATGTCTTGTGTTATTCCTACATTTATAGTTGTGTTTAGTGACCTATTTTAGAAAAAATTAGGACCCACATTTTTTTTAGATTATTGTTTCAAGAGATTCATATTTTAACTTTAACAGTTAGGTAATGTAAAGTTCATTTTTATGTGCAGGTACCTTAGAATATTTCCAGTTTGCCCTAATTATACTCCTGTAATTCATTCCACCTATTTTTAAGCCCTCAACACCCAAAACATTGCAGTTGTTATGATATTATTAAAAAGCAATGGTCCTCTATTCAGTAAAGAAAACGAAAATTAGAAGATTTTACTTCCCTTCATGTATTTCTTTCCCTAAATCTTCTTCTTTCTCTTTAATGTAGATCTTCACCCTGCCTCACAGCTCTCCCTCTGAAGAACTTTTCACTTTTCTGGAGAGGCAGCTCTTCTGGAAATACCTTCTTCCAATTTGCGTCATTTGAAATTTGAAAAAGTTTTTATTTCTCCATAATTTTGGAAGGATACTTTACTGGAGATAGTATTCTATGATAGTTTTTTTGTTTTCTTTTTCTTTTAAAGTTTAACTATTTTTCTCTGCTTTCTTCTTGCATGGTTTGAAAAGGGTAGACTGATATAATTGTTGTTTCTATTTTTTTTTACTGGTAAATTATCCCTTTACCATATCCCAGCCCTAATTTTTAAAAGACCTGATGTCTGTCATTATTTTTAGAAAAAAATTCAGCATTATTACTTTAAATATTTCTTCGGTACATTTATCTCTTTTTGTTCTCCCTTTTGGATTCCCATTATGTTTACAGAGTATCCCTTTTATATTTCTTCTACAGTTCTTTCTCATTTCCTAGTCTTTTTTTTTTTGTACTTTCATTTTTGGGAAATTTCTACCTTCAAGCTTACTGAATTTTTTTGATTATGTTTTAATTTCTAACATTTTTCTCTTAATATTTCCATATCTTGGAATATATTCCGTTTCTGCTCTTGCACTTTATGAATTAGAACTTTGTCCACTTTATGAATTAGAACTCTTAGCATATAGATCATTTAAAAAAAACTCTAGGCATTAGAATTCTAAGATGAGTGTGGTCTGATACTTAACTGTCCCTTCAGAGTTTTTTTTTTAACCATTCAACATGCCTTTTAATATTTTGTTGAAAGTGGAACATGATTTATTAGGTAAAGGAACGGAGTTTAATAAGAGTTTAGTGTGAAGATTTATGTTTGGGGGCTAGGGAATAGGTTGTGGTTCTGTTTGCTGTGGCTATGTTATCAAAGGCTATAATTTCTTCCGTGTCTTTATTTTTGCTTCCCCTGTTTTAATTCCCTTCGTGATGTCCTAAGTGGGCTCAAAGCCTTGCAGTGCTCTGTGTCCGTGGTCGTCTGGTTCTGATCCAGGAGCCCCGCTGAAGCGGTGGTGGTCAGACGATGCTCCAGAAAAGCTGTCTTTTGGTTCGGTTTCAGACTTCAGAAGTCTGTGTCTGGGGACTGTGCCCCTCACAGTGATTTTCAGCCTTTTCGCTCCTCTTTGGTAGAACTGGAAACTGAAGAGGATTGGAGTTGGGGATTTCTCTTCATAGGCATCCAAGTTAAGAATTACTTTCAGTAGCTACTGCCTTTCCCTCGGGTCAGTTAGACTTTGGGAATTCCCAAGTAAATTAGGCTCAAGTCAAATGAAGTCCCCTGAATCTAGCAATGGTTAAAGAAGAACTGGGTGACCTGAGTTTACTTCAAAATGTTCCCTTCTTCCTTTTCCCACCTGCGGACCAGACAGGGGACTTTTCTCCAAGCGTCACTCAGAGAAGCCCAGAGACTGCTAGAGGCACAGCTCTTGGAGATAGCGCTCCAGCTTTTCCTTGCTCCGGTAGCATTAAGTAGCCAAGTTTCCCTTCTGGGATCCAGCACCAATTTCAGTTCCATCAACCTCCGAATCTCTGTATTTTCCAGCCTCTTCAGATTTGGGAGTGGCAGACAACGTCCCCGGAGACTTCAGGTATCTGATGACGCTAGTCTAAGAAGACTTATTTTCAGTTTTTTCAGTTTTTTTTCCTTTTTCTTTTAGTGAGGCTGGATGCAACGACTTCCAAGTGTGTTTGTTTGCTTTTACAACAGTTTTGTCGTGTTTGTTTTTAATTCAGGTTTTACTCATAGTTCTGCTAAACATTATAATCTCTTCCTCCAGGTAATGTCTCCTTATTCATTAAGGCAAGTCTATCATTTTTAAGAATATACTCAGATTACATGCTATAATTCTTTGGCTCACATTTTAATTTCTTACGCCATAACCAATCTTTTTCACTAGATTGAACACTATCAGGGCAAAGACCCATTTGATTCTATTCAACAAGGTTTGTTCATGATAACTTCAATAATGTCTAATTAAAGGTAGCTATTTTATTAATATTAACAGAATAGCCAAATAATATTAGGACTAATGACAATAGCTTGTATTTTCAGAGTCAGTAAAATTAAAAATTCTTAATAATTTAAACTCTGCTGCCTTGTCCTTTGATGTGAAGTAGATAATATGTTATTTCCATATTTTAGATCTGGCATTGGATCTATCCACAGATCAACACATGCGAATTTTATAGAGACATGCATTTTCCAGAATTCCATTACGCACACAAATGCATATTTGACAGTGATTTACATGTAGGATACTGCACAGGTGAGAAAAGAAGGTAGCAGAGGAAGTGAGGATGTAACATCGCTCTCTTACGTTGTGATAAGTTTCTTCATTATTCTTCATCAAAAGGATGGAAATATAGTAGGTAGATTTAAGAAAATATTTTAATAATTGAGAGAACACAACACAAAAGACGGTACATATGAGTTAAATGTGCACTAGACGCAAACATATTTTTGCCTTTTTTGATCATATAGTCATTGTCCGATACGCAGCAAAAGCACGTCTCTTCCTATCCAATGTTTGGCCCTTGGTTCTGTAGGAATACGGATTGCTTGTGTTACTTCATCTCCTCAGCCCACATTCAAATTGGGACTTGTTGATGCTTTGTTTATCAAAGGGATTTAAGGAGGTAAGAGGAAGATAAGGATTTATCTCTGGACATTAAGGCCTTTGGAGAAGCCCTGGGGGCAGGATGCTTGGGCCAACCAGCAGCCTGCAGGAGAGAAGAGAAACCAACAGGAAACTTCTTTCTCCCGAGGCGGTTTGCAGGCTCTCTGCTACTAGAAATCAGGATCAACTCAACCACTTCAGCCATGGCACGTTTTCAGTTGGATGACAGACGTTCAGTCTCCTTCGTGACATAAAGCTAAGATCCTCCTCTAGATTCTTGCAACTCTGTAGAGATTTTCTTCTCTTTAGTCTTTTTAAAAAAATCAAAATTTAGTACCTAAAGGGAAGTTTTCTTCCACCACTAAGGAGTCTAGTTAACAGCCTCTATTTCAACTCTCACAGGGAGTTGATGTATTTAAACATCTGGGCTAGCTAGCTTGACTTAACTAGGTTGAATAACAGGAAGACTCATCTTGTCAATGTTTTTTGGTCTTTTTTATTGATAATTTAAACCAAAAAGATTTCACCCACATGAGAATTATGCCTGTAACAGTTAATGCAGATTATGAGTATAAAATTGAAAATTCCTGACTTTCAAAAGCTTTGTATTTTCTTATAATTTTAGACCACCGTCTTCCCCTTTCCAAATATATGGAAAAATAAACGGAAGTCCAATATTTCCAAGAGTTCTTGTAACAAATCCCCGAGCTGTCCCCATTAGTTGGCATTGTCTTGCATTTCTCAAATGACAGGTGTGTCTAATTTATTCACTGTGAAACCCTTTGTTTCACTAAGTGTGCTACAGGGATATGGAAACCTGCCAAGCTCTCTCCACGATCTACTTCAAGAAGTATCTCTAAAACCATTACCTAATCTCAAGTATGTCTTTGAAACCTTAAAACCATAGACATGGTGATTCTAAGGACTACAGGGGAACAGCTGAGATTAGCTTGTTAAAATGATCACTTTTAAAAAATATTTCGAGTCTATGGGTTTGTTTTCATCGTATCATACCTGAGTGCCTGAAATTACTGTGCACAATTGCTGGCTATCAACAGAGAACACTACTTTGTCATCACTGGGCTGCTATTAGGGTAAGCCTCCCGGGAGGCCTAGCACTTAACAGGTGATTAATACATATTTCTAAGTTCTGCTTTAGACAGAGCACTTTTTATAAAGGGCTGCAGTCCTTGTGTGCTTATTTCTACACAACCCCCCAAGGACTTTTCATCTGCTGAATTCAGTCTCTTTCTGTGATTGATTCCTAAATATAAACCATCATTTCTGATTTTATTTCTATCAAATTATCTTTAAATAAATGAACCCTTAAATCAAACATCTTTTAATAAAATAAAACTTGTCTAAAACAGAACTTGGAAATATTTGTTATTAAATTCTGACTCTATATCTGGGACTTTGCTTTCCTTTCCTTTTTTCCCCTCTATTATTTTTATTTATGTTTTATCTCTATTAAATCTATATAGTGAGGTTATTATTAGTATTTTACTGCCCCTATTTTTTTCTTCCAAATTAAAAAATATTTTGAGCATTGTCTTTCTCCATTATCTTTCAATCTAATTTAGATTTACTATCTCCTAGCATTTTTGCCACCAAACATACTACTTCCAGACCTCTCTCCTGTATATTGTCATTCAACACATACCTGTAAAATGTCTTTTCTGTGCTAAATATTGGGCCCTATCGTAGGATAAACCAATGACTACAAGGGGTAGGGTCCCTGCTATAATGAATTTATAGTACAGTACCAGCAGCAGCTCCACAGGAGAAAGACTGACCTTTCTAGTCCATTGAAGAGTTACAGTCTCAGAAGCCCACAGGGGGTTGCTATGAGACAGCATTGACTTCAAGGCAGTGAGTTTGTTTGGAAAGGAGGTGCAGGACCCCTAGTAGCATCGTGGTTACAAGGTGGGTTGCTAACCATCAGCTGAGTAGTTTGAAACTACAAGTGCCTTTGTGGGAGAAAGATGAGGCTTTATACTCCCATTAAATTTACAGGAGCAGTTCTATACGGTCCTATAGGGTCTCTGCGAGCTGACATTAGCTTGACGGTAGTGAGGATGTTTAGTTTTTTTAAGAAATAGTTCATATAAATATGCAGATGCCATTGACAATTGTATATTATAGCTCTTATAAAAGAAATTAGTGCAGTCATCCATTTTATATATCGACACATCTACTTATATGATGATTGAGCTCCTAAAATTCATAACCATTTCCCTCTTCTAAAAGTATTATTGATGGCAATTTTCAAAGCAATATTTTTCAGTCTATACGTGCATGTTGTAGCTTCTAGAAGCACGCAGGGCTCAGTAGCACAGAAGGGCTCCCTCTACGGCTCTGATAAATACATAAGTGTAATCTTCTTAAAATAAATGTTTCCTATTTTTAATTGGCTCACTTTAAAAATATGGTTTAAAATTTTAATTTAAAGCCTGTCAATATGATTAGAAGTTAGTCTTAGTAATCACATATTTGTGGGAAAACTTGTCTTTAGCTTGAAAGTCAAGTTCTCTGTAACCCATTTTTTCAGCATTTGTACCTAGTGCTTCCATGAACATACTCCTCCAGCTCTGTGTCTGACCTATACTCCTTCAAATCATGAATGAGCTCCTTCTGTATCTTTTACCTACACAAATCACATCAATCTTTGGTAAAACTAGTATTTTAAATCATGGTGAATAATTCTATTTGTTGATTGTTATAAGTTGTCTGCAGGTCTTAAGACATACAAAAGGTCATATTGGAGCATTTTACCAATCAAAACTTCTTAACATGCTAAGCAATGTTCTGTTATATGCCAAAATTTATGTGGCTCCTTGTCTTCTAATCACAGCATGTGCTGAAACTCACCCTCTATAGCCCGTGAAATGAGATTACTCACTGAGGCTCAGGTACTTTATTGCAAAGTCTGTCCTCGCAGTTCTAATTAGAAGCTACGTTTCTGTCCTTATCCTTTCCCCCCCCCCTTCATGTTATCTTTCCTATTCATGTTATCATATTACCTTCTTACCAAAAATACAAAGAACAGCAATCAAAAGAAGCAACAAAGCCCACATGGAAGAAACACACCAGCCTGCATGATCATGAGGAACCAAAGAGATCAGTTATCAGGCATCAAAGAACAAAACATATCATTATGTGCTCACCTCCATGATACAATCGCTGAAGACAAATGGGTACATAAGCAAATTTGGCGAAGAAAGCTGATGGTGCCCGGCTATCAAAAGATATAGTGTCTGGGGTCTTAAAGACTTGAAGGTAAACAAGCAGCCATCGAGCTCAGAAGCAACAAAGCCCACATGGAAGAAGCACATTAGCCTGTGCAATCATGAAGTGTCGAAGGGATCAGGTATCAGGCATCATCAGAACAAAAAATCTTAACATAGTGAAATGAGGTGGGGAGTGTGGAGTGGAGACCCAAAGCCCATTTGTAGGCCATTGGAGATCCCCTTGCAGAGGAGTCTCCGGGAGGAGATGAGCCAGTCAGGTGCAATGTAGCAACGATGAAAAATACAACTTTCCTCTGCTTCCTAAATGCTTCCTCTCCCCCATCCCCCAACCCCCCTATCATGATCCCAATTCTACCTTGCAAGTCTGGGTAGACCAGAGGATGTACACTGGTACAGATAGGAAGTGGAAACACAGGGAATCTAGGGTGGATGATCCCTTCATGACCAGTGGCGTGAGTGGCAATATTGGGAGGGTAGAGGGAGGATGGGTTGGAATGGGGGAACCAATTACAAGGATCTACATGTGACCTCCTCCCTGGGGGACAGACAACAGAAAAGTGGGTGAAGGGAGATGTCAGACAGGGCAAGATATGACAAAGTAATAATTTATAAATTATCAAAGGTTCATGAAGGAGAGGAGAGCATGGAGGGAGGGGAAAAATGAGGGTCTGATGCTAGGAGCTTAAGTGGAAAGCAAATGTTTTGAGAATGATGAGGGCAATGAATTTACAAATGTGCTTTACAGAATTGATGTATGTATGGATTCTGTAAGAGTTGTATGAGCCCCTAATAAAACCATTAAAAATTAAAATATTTTAAAGATGAAAACAAATAAAGATTACATAGTGCTAACCTGGGAAAATGTCCTCGGGAAAAATTGTGCACACCGGTGGTATATATAAGCTTATTCAAAATCTGTCTTTGTTTCCAATAGGTAAAAAACAATCTTCAAGAATTCTATCTGTTTTCCATATGTCTTCTCTTGGGAATTTAATCTACACTTTTATTTAAGTACGCAACTGAGAAAACAGTAGAAAGCAAACTTCAAGATTAGGGTATAATCAGTAGGTTCAGGAATAAATTTTAATTAGGTTATAAACGGCTTTAGCTGTTTCTTGAAGAATTTCATATGCATGAAATTTGAATTCTTATCCAAGAGCAGAATAGGCAAACAGATTTCTAAGCAGTAGGATATTATCAAAGATCTAACTTTTATAAGGTGGTAACTTAAAGCTATATTTCTCTGGAATAATATCTACCTATTTGTTTATAAAGTGACATAGAATAAGAGAGTAGAATAGTATTGGCTGTCGTTCTTGTGTGTTGTTGAGTCAACTCCAACTCATATGACAGAGTAGAACTTTCCATGATGATTTCCTAGAATATGGCAGATCACCAGGTCTCTCTTCTGGTGGAGCTGCTGGTGGTCTTGACTTGTTGACCTTTCTGTTAGCAGCTTAGCACTGAGCCATTGTGCTACCAGGGTTCCACATTAGATCATTGTTAGGGGTGGTCAAGTCAGTTCCAACTTCTTTCAACGGTGTGTGCAACAGAACAAACACTGTATGATGCTATGCCATCTTCAGAATCATTGTCATGTTTGAACCTATTGTTGCATCCACTGTGTCAATTTATTTCATTGGTCTTCTATTTTTCTCTGATCTTCTACACTATCAAACATGATCTCCTTCCTCAGGAATTGGTTTCTCCTGATAACATTTCCAACAGTCAGACAGAGCTAGTTTAATATCTAGAATTCTAGTGTAGAGTAGAACTGTAACTTAGTTATCCAATCCTTGAAATAGTTATTCAGTCTTGCACCTTATTATTGCCAGAAAAAATTTTCTACTACAGTCATAAGTAATGATTTATGTTTTCAATAGTGACTGACTTATCAAGATAAGAATCATTAATTTAGCATGGATTGTTGAAAAACCCATGTGTAGTACATTTATATTTTATTTGGCCAGTTATTTTATGTAATCAGAAATTGAGTATGTAGATGGTTAATATTTATTTTAGTAAAATATTCATTTTATATTAAATTCTTTCCTCCACACCATCTTCAAAATACTTTGTTAGGAGCAATATTATAGTACCTAATAGAGCCTTTTATTATGTGACACAATGTCAATATGGTGTCCTTCAGAAAATATAATAAAAGAGCTATCTTTTCAATTTGATATTAACAACTTTGAGAAAGTATTTTAAAATTATAATTTTGTGTCTTTCATAATCATTTTCAGTCACAAGTATGGATTAACCCAGATATTGTCTATACTTATTAATGCCTTAATTAATTCTAATAATGATTGTATTTGTACCATCAAAATACTTAGAAAAATTCTGCAATTTTGAGACTCAATCAATTAAAAGGGTCTGTAGTGATAATCTTTTATTCAAATAAGTTGCTGTGGATATAAATCCAGGCAGTTATAATTGGATGATTTTCAGAATCTCATAGAATATATATCCCTTCTTGATTTTAACCTCGGGCAGAAAGAGGAGTTCAAATGAAAAACAAAATTAATTTGAAAAGTTTTCTACAAGGGCATATAAGAATGCAATTACAGATGTAGCAATTATTAAATTAAATGTTCCTGAAAAGTTATAATGCCAGAATCACCATCTCATTTCAAAATTGAAAGGTTTTTTTTATCATTCCAAAGTTCTTTTTTAAAATTAAATTTAATTTGTTGTTGTTTTGGGAGGATACACAGCAAAACATGCACCAACTAAGCAGTTTCCATATGTATTTAGGAACACCGATCACAGACTTCATGTTATCATTCTAAAGTTCTTTCATTGTTCATCCCTGAAATTTAATCTGAAATAAGATCATTGAAAATACTCTGAATATTTAAATGTTTATTCCTTATTAATTTAATAAGGTAATAATATCAGCACTTGAAAAAATTCATTTTATAATCTTACCAAAAAGAGTACAGAGAATTGAAAGAATAAAATTAGGAGCAAAATTTTGCAAAGAGGATTTTTAAAAGTTTAAAAGAAATCAGGTAAGCTCTTTTAAAGAAAAGAAAATTCCCGAACAATTTGACCCTGGTGGGTGTAAGTGTTTTATAAATATCAGAATGTGCTTTAAAAGATCATAGTACCACAAAGATACACATTTCTTAGGGTCAATTCTTAACGTGTTTAAAATTCTTCATTGACTTTCTGCTCAGTTTCAGGACAACTTCAGTTATTGACAGGGGAATAAAAAGCTTTACAAAATATTTAGTCTTAACTTCAACAATGTGCACACAAACATTCTGCCTCACAAGCCTTTACATTTTCTTTAATAGCTTACTGGTTTACTTCTCCTGAGTTACTCTTCTCATTTTATTTTTCAGTTGAAATCAAGGTTTTTTTTCCCCATAACTATATTCTACTACTATCCCCTTACTAGTTTTTGCTCCAAGTGCTGGGCAGTTCTTCCCTGGTACCTTTAGAACCTGACATCCAGCCCCAGCAGAGACACACTGACTCTAGTTGGTTCTTTGCCATTCTCTTGACATAGCACAAGTTCTTCAGCGGCCCATGACCTCTGTCTTTCAGTTTCACTTCTAACACATGGCAGACATGAATATGTTCCCCATCAAAATGTGCTTATTCCTGGTAAAGATGTATTAAAAAATAAATGAAACAAATACGTAGTTTTTGTTCAGTGATTGTTGCCTTTGAATCCATCGGTTAGAACACCTTCCATAGCTCATGGATCAAATCTTCTCTCAGCCTAATCTTTTCCCAAAGCACTCAGTTATAGGAAGAGCCTCAGCTTTAGAATTAATTTATATAATTATTAATAAAACACATAATTTATAATTAATGTTTGCTTTCAGATATAGTTCCACTGCATTTTGTGAATAATCCAGAGGATTTGGGGAGTTTGCTACAGATCATTGTTTTTCAGTTGATGGATTCATTGTTTAAAAAATGTGAGTATACAATAAGGAAAAAGGATCAATAAATTTATGGCATTTTAGTATGTAATCTTTCATTTCACTTGTGGTTTCAAGGAAGTGTTATTCACAATAACATGATTACATGAGAAAAATTTCTCCAAGATTTTGTTCACCAATATCACTATTGGATCCTTCATAAAATGGACACAACATATTGGATGAACTTGAAATTTTGCAGCATTTTATCACAAAAAATATTTTCTCTCTTACTAACACAGAACACCACTGACAAAATATCTCGTTTGCTTATAAACACAAAACTAATGTTTTATTTTCTTTCATGAATCCAGTTGGAACTAAATCCACATCTAATTATTATAGTTGTATTAATATATGGATTTTGTGAGGCAAAACTGCTTTCTATTTTACACTTCAATTGTACTGAAGCAGAATTGGACACAGACCAAGAAATTGTCAAGTAAATAGAACAAGGGAGTGCATGAGGTTTAAAATCAGAGAAGATGTGCCCGGGCTTACATATACTCACCATACTTATTTGGACTGTATGCTAAGCAAACAATCTGGGAAGCTGGACTCTTTGAAGAAGAATGTGGCACAGAATGGGAGGAAGATCATTAACAACTTTCAATATACAGATGACACAATCTTGCTTGCTTTAAACTAAACAAATTTGACGCATTTGCTAATGAAGTTCAAAAACTATAGACTTTGATATGGATTACGCTTCAATGCAAGCAAACAAAAATCTAGTAACTGGAATAATAAACAACATTCAGATAAATGGAGAAAAGATTGAAGTTGCCAGGGATAGCATTTTACTTGAATCCACAATCAGTATCCATCTAAGCAATGAAAGGATCATTTTCATTTTACAAATGTACAGCAAAAGACTTCTGGACAGTGTTGAGTAGAGATGTCACTTGCACATCAAGCCATGGTATATTCAACCACCTCCAATTCATAGAAAACTTGGGCAAGGAAAGAGAGATACTGAAGTGATGTCTTTGAGTTATGGTGTGAATGAATATAGGGCCACATACGATGGACTGTCAGAAGAACCGTGCCATCCGTTAGGACAAAGAACAGCAGAATGCACAGTCGAAGCAGATGGTGAGACTTGGTCGCATATATTTTGGCCATGTTATCAGGAGGAACTAATAGTTGGGGAAGAAGGTCATGCTTGGTCAAGCAGGGGGTGAACAAAAGAAAGATCCTCAAGGAGAGAGGTTGACAATGGCTGAAACAATTGGCTCGAACATAGAAACAGCTTTAAGATGGCTCAGAGGGCTGGGCTGGGTTTTGTTTTCTTGTACAGAGGCTTGCCGTGGTTCAACACCGACCCGATGGCAGCTAACAGCAACAAGATATGAAAGGATCAACAGAAGATGCGCCAATGAATACAAAAGGCACCTGGCTTTTCATAAAGTAGTCACACAATCTCCGTAGGTTGGCCCTGAACCAAGGACTACATCTTTTCTCAAGCAGAAAAGTAATATAATTTCATCTATTTACATTTATAAAAATAGTAGAAAAGAATTCATCAAGTGGGTTTATATAGATTCAAAATATATGTACATATAGACTGCAGTTGCGATAAGACAGTGTTGAAATAGCAGGGAAGATTGGCATCGTAGAGCAAAAGGGGAGAAAGAGGGATCAGTGTGAACACTTAAGGGCTCAGAAACTCACAGGGGCAGTTCTAGCCTGTCCTATAAGGTCATTATGAGTTGACATAGAGTCGATGGCAGTAAGTTTTGTGTCCCTTGATTTGGCATTTCATATGTTTTTTAAAAATTCTTTACATTTGACCTAACCATAGTAGATACATAAAAGAAATATATTGATGATAATCTTTTATTTGCTTCAGAGTTGTCATGATTGTAAATCAACTATAATGTAAAGGTTGTAATAGATGTAATTGGGTATTATATAGGACTTAATGGTTTTATTATTTTTGAAACAAGTTCCACGTTTGGATAGAAATAATGAAACACGTGCAGCCTCAATATCAGAGTAATCGTCAAATGCTTTTTGTTTTTCTTGTTTATAGGTTTTACTTTAGACTACATTCACAGGATTCCTTTCTTTAATGAACTGGTTGAACTTACAGATTCTCTTACGGATTGCTACTCTCTATTGTCCTTTAAGCTACTGACAATGCTTAAGATGTGCTTTAATTACTCCCGCCTATTTTATCTTAATAACATTATCACCACTCTGTTACAGGGCCTTCCGCCTGTCTCTGAAATGCAAACTTGTAATCATTTAACACTCAATTTTCTGTTATTTTTCAATTGTAGTGAGTCACAAATCATCATCTGCTGAAACGCAGCCGCAACGTTCCTTTCTCTTTCCGCCCCTCTTTAAAGAGCGCCCAGTTCCTGCCCAGGTTTCCCACCCTCGCTAAGTATTGTCAACTGCTTCCCATGCAGCACAGATCCGCCCTACTGCTGCTCGGTTGGCTAATGCTATTTTTGCCAGGATCGATCATTACTCTCTTCTAAAATTGGAGGCTTAGTCAGCCATCCTTACATCAATACAAATGTCGTTCTGCAAATCATTTTCAACTTTTACAGAAATTTTAGTCTGTTCTCTTACTCTCAGAATACTTGTTGGCATTTCTTGTGGCAATTTGACAAAGCTTCCTCTGAGATTTCTCATGGCCTCAACTTATTCTCCCATAAGTTCAGACATCTTTGCTTTATGAGTATCTATCTCCAGCCATCTGAGGATTCATGTATAAAATTAATCAAAAGGAACATTTAAAGCATTTTCATACATACTAGAAATACACTAGATATTTAAACATACACACACACACAGCCAACTTCAGAATCTTGCCTCCTCACTGTTTTCATAAAAACACTGTGGTGCACATTATATAAGTGGCCATATTATTTATGATGGTGTGTTATTTGTGGAAAACCAAAAAAAACACTGCGTATGACACCCAAATAATAAAGTATTTTTCTCATGAAATGTCTTCTATAGAGCACTTATATAAATAATACCCTGACACACAATGATAAAATATGACCATAATTTGCTTTCTTTAGAAATGGAAAATTTTGTTTAGTCTTAGTAAATCTATGGTTCAGAAATGCTCTTCTATTTAATGTTTAAAAATCTATTTTCACCACATCAATTTGATCATGCCACATCAGCAAATGAAAGCTTTGTTCCATCCATATCATTGAAGTTGGCTCTGCTTTCTGAGGACAACGTTTCCTCAGGAGGGGCTCCTGTTCTGTCACTGTCGGACAATGGTCCACTCTACTGATAAGATTCTCACTAGTCAACTTTTCTCCAAAGTAGACTAGCAGAGTAGTCCTTCCCAGCGTGTCTTAGTCTGAAAGCTTAACTGAAGCCCATTGACTATGAGTGGAGCACGGCAGTCCACATACAACACTAAATTACCACAAAACCTCCCTGGCAGGACTAATTCTGAAACAGATCAGTTAGGGCTTTAGATTATGATGCTTAGGTTTCTCTAAGGTGAAATAATTATACTGAACTGAGGAGATTGCTTGGTGGCACTGATAGTGAGGCTGCTAACTTCTAGTTCAGTAGTTCAACCCCCACAACAGACCCATATGAGAAAAATGAGGCTGCCTGCTGCTGTAAAGATTTATAGTTTCAGAAACCCTATTCGCGTTTTTTTGTGAAGAGGGGTTGTTTTTATGGTAGTGAGTTCGGTTTACCAGAGAATAGGTTTTGACTAATTGTTAATGTGTAGCATCCAGTACCACTGATTGATTGTAACAAATGGTGACCCTGGAAGACAGAGGAGAACTTCTCTATAGGGTTTTCAAGGCCGGACACTTTTATGAAAGCCAACTGCCATGTCTTTCTCTCCCCAAGATACCTGTTAAGTCAAACCATTGACTTTTGGGATAGAAGTGAAACACTTAACCTCTGGGCTACCAGGACTCATTATTTGGTCTCTATAAACCAAACCAGGCCAGACCAGACCAAAGCCTATGCAATCCAATCCAACCCAATCCAATCCAATCCAGTCCAATCCAATCCAATTCAACCCAGTCAAATCAAACCAAACCAAAAACAAAGCCCACTGTCACCAAGTTGATGTCGCTTACAGCAACCCTATATAGGGTTTCGGATGCTGTAAATCTTTACAGGAGCAGATAATCTGAATTCCTTGGCAGGGGTCGGTGGGCTTGAAATTATACTTAGCAGTCAAACATATACCTGACAGTGCACCAGTGCGCCTTGGTCTCTATAGATATCAAAAGTCAATGTACTTATTTACTTTCATGTACAAAAGTGATCTAATTCTATAAGACCTCTCTAGCTCTCCGCTACCATATGACTGCTCTCTGCATTTGAGTTCTTGGTCTTTCTTCCCGTTCATATCTGTGATTGGTGTGTAGACAACAAATGCTGATTAACAGATGACTGGGACGATGTTTCTATAAACTTGTCAAGCAGATTTCATTTTCCCAATGAGAGTATATTTGTTGAATAGCACAAGGCAGTAGCCAATTTCTCATGGTATTGGATAGCTTGATAATTCAGATTTATAATCACTAAAGGTTGAAAGTACTCAAATCCCAAAGGGGCACTTCTACTATGTCCTATTGGGTTGCTATGCATTAGAATCAGCTTGATATTGGAGAGCTTTTTTTAAAAAAATCATATTATTGGGTGCTCATACAACTCTTATCACAATCCATACATACATCCATTTTTTCAAACACATTTGTACATTTGTTGCCATCATCATTCTCAAAACATTTGCTTTCTACCTGAGCCCTTAATATCATCTCTTCATTTTCCCCCTCCCTCCCCACTTGTCTGTCCCTCATGAACCCATGATAATTTATAAATTATTATTATTTTGACATATCTTACACTGTCCAATGTCTCCATTCACCCACTTTTCTGTTGTCTATTCCCCAGGGAGGAGGTTATATGGAGATCCTTGTAATTGGTTCCCCCTTTCTACCCCACCTTCCTTCCACCCTCCTGGAATCGCTACTCTCACCACTGGTCCTGAAGGGATCATCCGCCCTGGATTCCCTGTGTTACCAGTTCCTATCTGTACCAATGTGCATCCTCTTGCCTAGACATATTTGTAAGGTAGAATTGGGACCATGCTAGTAGGGGGAGGAAGCATTTAAGAACTAGAATAAAGTTGTATGTTTCATCCGTTGCTACCCTGCACCATGACCGGCTCATCTCCTCCCCGTGACCCTTCTGTCAGGGGGTGTCCAGTTACCTACAGCTGGGCTTTGGGTCTCTACTCTGCACTCACCCTCATTTACAGTGATATGATGTTTTGCTCTTTGGTGCCTGATACCTGATCCCTTCGACAGCTCGTGGTCACGCAGGCTGCTGTGCTTCTTGAGATTGGCGAGATTTTGATTGTACACACATTATTATGGGCCAAATGAGGCTTTCCGTGTTCAATACCTAGCTCTTCATCAAATCAGATGAAATTTAAGTACCTAGTACAGCCAACAATTAAATAACCCCAAACTCACTGCCAGTGGGGCCTTTCTGACTCCTAATGACCCTGCGTAAGTTTTCCAAAGCTATACAATGTAAGGTAAGGTAACAGACCACCCCTTCTTTATCTCCCAGAGAAACCTGCTGGCCTTGCAGTCAACAAGCCAATATCTAAGTCTAATGGCAGGAGTTGATTCCAGTTAACCAGCGAAGAGCTCCATTCACCTTGGACTAAACATGTAAACTCATGGCAAGCAACTGGGGAAACAGACAAAAATGCAAAGACCTCTAATCTAATCAGTTAATTTCCTAAAAGTGTGCTTACTATCTTAGGATTCTCTTTCTGTCTCAGATGTTATACTTATTCTGAGACAGTACTCTTTAAAGCCTCCTGAAGCTGCTAAGCAGCTTTGTCAGTATAAAGATGGCCTCAAGCTGCCCTGGTCTTCAGTGGTTTGGAAGCATTCCTCCTCTATATTCCTGGCATATGGTGGGTCTACTAATAGTTCCATGACTGTCCCTCCTGTGACTGACCCCTTAATTACTAAGCTTACTCTTCTCTTACCTGCCTTCTGCTTGCTCCAACGAGGTAATGGCTAGAAGAAATTACATTACTTATAATATTTCCTAGCAAATGTTTTCAAGTCAGAAAAGATGGATAGAGAAAAGCAACTCAATTCTCTTTTTCTACAGTCTGCGTATGTAAGCATCACCGAATCTTCAGGGGTCTTTCTCCATTAGAATAACTGCACTTCTGTTACCACCGTGACCAGCTACTATCATCTTGATGTTAGTCAAATGTCCCCACCCACTTTTGCTTAATACCTGAATTGTGCCTTATACCCAGAATCTTAAAAACTAATATTTTTACAAATTTTTGTTTGAATTTTTCTCGAAGGGGGCATATTTTTACACACATTCAACAATATAAAAATGTACCAAGGAAACAAATAAGCAATTTACCAAAGAGGCGAAGTAAAATGAAAAATAAAGCACTCTGGTTACAACAGAAATAATACAAATTAAAACAATAAAACATTTCTTTTAGCCTCTGGTGACATAAAAGGGAAATTTCATACTCCACTATAGACATATAAAATGGCAGATTTGGAACAGTTTTTCTAAATTCTTGGACCTAGTAATTCTCCTTCTAGGACTCAATTTTGGTGAAAGAAATGCTCGCTGCAATAGGCATGTGGCTGGAGGAAGTTGAGTCTCTCTGAGTGAGTCCAAGAAATCCCAACGACCCCTGTGTAAGCTTCCCTCGGCTTTCCTCAGCTCTCCTCTGTATGGCTGTCGATTGCTAGGCCGTCTTTCTGCACAGCAGCGGCTTGGGTTCAAAGGTTTGACCTGTGGGTAGCAGCTAAGTGCTTTAGCCATTGACTCACCAGTTACTCCTTACCAAAATGATAAATAGTTGTAAATATGAATAATTTTGGACAGAAGAACAAACATGAAAAACCAATTCCACAATAAAAGATTAGTTAAAAAATATTTCGATAGAGCTAAACATAGCTTATAGGGCCCTGTCTTATAGGATTGCTGCCATGAGTTAGAATCACTGGTTGTGAGTTTGGTTTTATGGTTTTAAACATAGCTAAGAGATGCAATTGCTAGGTATTTTACTCAAATTTGAATGATTATATAAAGCTCAAAAATGCAATGATCAATGTAATATATAATATAGCCCCCCTTTAAAAGACATAACAGTGCTCTTACTAGAAGAGTGCATAGTCTGGACATCAATATAGTATGTTTAAAATGAATTTTTCTAGAGCAGAGAATTATAGGAAGTTTGTATATTCCTCTTTTACTTAATACTATTTAAATATTTTTACTATAAATGACTTTTAGTACAATAAATATTCTTAATTCCTTCTAGGCCACCTATTATATATTTTAACTATTTAATTGAATGATTTTAGATATCATCACATATGCTTACTAATATTTTAAGAACACTGAAGGGAGACGCATACTTTCCCATCTTACTAAAAAACCCAGTTCCTCTATTAAAAAATATTGTGAACTGGGTGAAAGTTGACAGAGCAGATCACCAGTTTTACAATCAATGTTTCCTCCACAGTGCACTTCATCTCATTCGTTGCAATCTCTTCCACGTGACATCACTCATCCCCCTTCCTCCCTGTGTTTCCTGTCTCTACTCCTCCTTCTTGCCTAACCAATCCTAACTGTCCTGGGGTAAATGCTGGTGCCTGGATCCCAAATTAGTCTAAGGTGTTTACACATGAATAAACTTTTGTACATACACCTATCTATTGTTTGGCTGAAAACTGAGACACAGGATGAGTTCATTTCTAGTCTGTCTTGCAAGATCCTCCTCCATCAAGTAGGATGTCCTTCTCCAAGGACTGCTCTCTCCTGACATCATGCCCAAAGTACAGGAGACAAAGTCTGGTGGTCCTGGCTGCTCAGGAGCATTCTGGCTATTCTTCCCAGACAGATTTGTTTGTTCTTTGGCAATTTTTATGGTACTTTCAGTATTCTTCACCAGAACCACAAAAGCAAGGATTCAATAGCAAGGGTTCTTCCTTATTCAAGGCCCAAATTTCACATGCATAGGAGGCAATTGAAAACATCTTGGATCTGGCAGAACGTTCAAGATTTTGAGTCTTGTTGCACACTTTTCTCTCACATTATCCATGACCTTCCAGTGCAATTTCCTTCAGAGTTGTTGGTAGTGGCAGCTGGGCACCCTTTAGTTCTGATCCTGTCATGGGAATTAATGCTAGTGTGGGCCTTTAGTCCCATAGAATCATTGTTTCCAGGTGTTTTCAAATTTCATCACTCTTCTTTCCTGGAGCCCTGTTCATACAGTGGTTACATTTTGAAGTGCTAAGCACAAGGTCAGTAGTTTGAAACTACCAGTAGCTCCATGGGAGAAAAACAAAACTTTCTACCCCCATGAAGATTTTCAGTCTCAGACACCTACAATGGCAATTGTACCTGACTTATAGGGTTAATATGAGTCAGAATCAACTTGAAGGCAGAGAATTTCTTTTTCCTGGGCAGAAGAGACCTATAGCTGTACCTTAGATGTGGTCACTCTTGAGCTTTCAGGATTCCAGTCACTACTAACTGAAGTCGGATGTAGACTTTGTGAACTCTGTTATGCCGATTGACCTAAGCGTCCTTCAAGACAATAGTCCTGAGTTCCCAGACCAGGTAATTCATTCCCTTAGGTTTTGATCATGCCTAAAGAAATATTTCAACAAGTTGTTGAAGCAGTGGGAGGACTCACTCAGCTACACCAGGAAATGTGGAAGACAGCTACTTGGCAACTGACTCAAAGAGATTCATATTTGGGCCCATTCTAAAAAAGGTGACTCAACAGAATCTTCAACTTATAGAACAATATTGATATCACATGAAAGTAAAATTTTGCTGAATACCATCAACCAATGGTTACAGCAATACAATGACAGTGAACTGCCAGGAGTTCATGCTGGATTCCAAAGAGGACATGGAACTAGAGATATCATTAATGAAGTCACATTGATCTTGGCCGAAAGCAGAGAATATCAGAAATACCTTTACTTGCATTTTATTGACGATGCAAAGTTATTCGACTGTGTGAACCATAGCACACTAAGGAGAGTGTTGAGAAGAATGGAAATGCCGGAACATTTCCTGGTGCTTATTTGGACCCTGTGCATGGATCAAGAGGCAGTTGTGCAAACAACAAAGGAATATTTCATGGCTTAAATTCAGGAAAGTTGAGCGTCAGAGTTGTATCCTTTCACCATACTTATTCAATGTATATACTGAGGAAATCATCAGAGAAACTGGATTATATGAAGAAGAATTCAACAATTGGATTGGAGAAAGGCTTATTAGCATCCTGCAAACTGGAGATGATTCAACCTTTTTGGCTTAAAGTGAATCGAAGCACTTGCTGATGAGGATTAAGAACTGCAGCATTCAGTATGCATTACAACTCAAGATAAAGAGGACCCGAATCCCAGCAACTGGGCTAATAGGTAACATCAGGATTAGTGGGAAAAAGATTGAAGTTTGTAAGTATTTCATCTTGTTTGGATTCTCAGTGAAGCGTCATGGAAGTAGTAGTCAAGAGATCAAACAATACATTGTGTTCGGTAAACTTGTTGCACAACTTCTTTAAATACGAGAAGGACGTCATACATTGACAAGGAGCAGCGAAAACAGGAAGACTCTCAGCAAGGTAGATGGACACACAGGCTGCATCAATGGCTCAACCAGAAGAACGATTGTGAGGATGGCACAGGACTGGGCAGTGTTTCATTCTGTGGTACAAAAGTTTGCATAGTGTCCGAACTGACCAGAAGGCACTTAGCAAGAAGTTTTCATAACTTTGCCCTCTGTATGTTTGACCACATTCATGGATGCAATTGCACCAAAGGTAGAGACACGTGGACATATATCCTCTGTCTAGCCTAATTACATATGTTGTTATAATAGCGTTCCTCTTCCCTTACCCATACTCAACAAGAAGTCTAATATTTGCATCTACTCAGAGATTTATCTCCTTTGACGTTTACATTCCTTGCAGGGTTTTCCCAATCTTTTTTCTTCCCCAATCTCCTCTTATCATACATTGCCTTCTTCCGTTTCAAGTTCTTGACACCCACTGGATTTCCTTTCTCAATCTGGGTGCTCTGTAACTCACAATCCTCTTTTTAATTTGTAATGAATTTCATGCCAACTTGAGATCTCTAGTTTTCTATTTTCTGTCTTGCATGTTAGCTTTACTTTAATATTTCTATTTCTGGGTGGTGTGTTAATTCTGACTAATGAAATGTTGTAATATTTCTTGTAAGGTTGATTTGTTTTTACACTTATTTTTGTTTACCTTCTTGGGTTTGAGCCCACTTCAAAACGTATAATAAACTACTCCCTTTTTCTTCAACCTCCAGACTGCAAGACAATCTTTGACTTGAACACATTGGGCAGAGAAAATAGACTTAAATACAACCCTGAATTTTCACTTGTTGTTGTCAGGTGGCATCGAGTTGGCGTCCCTGCCTGAGACACAACAGAAGGAGAGACTGAGAGGTCCTGTGCCATCCTCACAATTATTCCTATGCCTCCACTCATTGATGCAGCCACTGGGCGGATCTTTGTTCTTGAAGATCTTCCTCTTTTTGCTGCCCTTCCACTCTACCAAACATGATGACTTCCTCCAGGGACTGATTTCTCTGACAATATGTGCAAAGTATGTAAGACCAAGTCTTGCCATACTTGCCTCTAAGGAGCATGCTGACCTTGCTTCTTCCAACACAGATCAGTCTGTTCTTAGTAATCCATGATACTTTCACTGTTTTCCTCTAGCACCAACATGCATGTGCATGAATTTTCTACAGTCTTCTTACTGAATGTCCAACTTTCATGCACATATGATGGTACACTGAGAGTACCGGGGCTTGGATAAGGTCCACCTTCGCTCTCAGAGGAACATCCTTGCTCTTCAATACTCCAGAGATGTCATGTGTAGGCGCTATACCTAATGCTACCTATCTTCTGATCTCTTGACTACTGCTTCCCCAAGCACTGACTGTGGATCCAAGAAAGACAAAATCCTTGACAGCTCCAACTTTTGGATTTATCATGATGTTGCCTACTGGTCCTTTTTTGAGGATTTGGGGTCTTCCTTACAGTGAGTTGGAATCCACACTGGAGTTTACAATCCTTGATTTCCATCAGCAAGTGTTCAAATTCCTCTTCACTTTCAGCAAGCAAGGTTGTGTCATCTGCATGTGACAGGTTGTTAATAAGTCTTCATCAATCCCGATGCCATGTTCTTCTTCATGATTCTCTGATGATTTGCTGAGGATATGTATGTTGAATAATATGGTGAGAGGATACAACCCTAATGCACACACCTTTCTTGATTTTAAGCCATGCAGTATACCCTTGTACTGTTTTCACAGCTGTTCTTGATCCGTGTTCAAATTTTGAATGAGCGTAATGAAGTGTGCTGGAATTCCCATTCTTCCCAATCTTATCCACAGTTTCTTATGGTCCACACAGTCGAAGGCCACAGTCAATGAAACACAAGTAAACATCTTTCTGGCATTCTGTGCTTTGAACCAAGATTCATCTGACATCAGCAGAGATATCCCTTGTTCCACATTATTTTCTGATCTGACCTGACCTTCTTGGAGTTCCCTGTCAAGGTAGTGCTGCAAACATTGTTGAATGATATTAAACAAAATTTTACTTGTGTGTGATATCAATATTATTCTAGAATTTGAGCGTTCTGGTGGGTTCCCTTTCTTTGGAATGGGCACACATATGGATCTCTTAGAGCCAGTTGACCTAGTAACTACCTCCTAAATTTTCTGGTTTAGACCAGAGAGTGCTTCCACGGCTTCTTTAGCTTCCTGAAACAATTCCATGGTGTTCCATCCTTCCCATAGCCATTTTTTTTTTGGCAAATGCATTTAGTACAATGTGAACTTCTTAAGTACCATTGGTTCTTACTCATACACACTTCCTGAAGTGGTGGAATGTCAACTTGTTCCTTTTAGTAATAGTGACTTTGTATTCTTTCCAGTGCCTCTTGATGCTTCCTGCACCATTCAATATTTTGCTCATAGACTCTTTCAAGATAGCAATTAGAGTTTTCTGGAGTTCTTTCTGCTTCAGATATATTGAGAATGCTCTTCCCTTTTGTTTTTCTAATTCTTGGTTCTTGCACATTTCATCGTTATATTTGGCTTTATCATCTTGAGCTGCTCTTTGAAAATTTCAATTCACCTCCTTGACTTCATCCTTTCTACCATTTGCTTTAGTTACTCTATGATTAAAAGCAAGTTTCAGGGTTTCTTCTGACATTCACTTTGATCTTTTCTTTCTTTCCTTTCTTTTTAATAACATCCTGCTTTCTTCATGAATGATCATCCTGATGTCCTCCCACAACTCCTCCTCTGGGTTTCTTTCATTCGTGTTCTGTTCTTGAGATGTTCTCAATATTCAGGTGGGGTAGACTCAAGGTTATATCTTGGCTCCTGTGGACTTGTCTTTATTTTCTTCACCTTTATCTTGAACTTACATATGAACGATTGATGTTCTGTTGCACAGTCAATCTCTGGGATGGTTTTATACGCTGATATTCAGTTCCTCAATTTCGTGTCTTCCCACAGGATTAGTCAATTTGATTTCTGTATATTCCATCTGGGCAAGTCCGTGTATATAGGCATCTTTTGTGTTGTTGAGAAACAGTATTTGCTATGAACACGTCATTGGTTTCCAAAATTGTATCCTGTGGCCTCCATCTTCATTTGCAACCCCAAGTCCATACATTGTTTCCAACTTTAGCATTCCAGTCACCACGCACTATGAATGCAGCTTGATTGCATGTTTGATCAATTTCTGACTGAAGTAGTTGGTAGAATTCTTCAATTTCTTCATCACTAGTTTTTGTGGTTGGTGCATAAAGTTAAATAATAGTTGTAGGTTTGGGATTTCTTTGTAGGCCGATATACACAATCTGATCACAGAAGAAATTGCACTTTATGGTGGATTTAGCAAGATCCTTCTGACAATGAATGTCACCATTCCTCACGATTTTCTTGTTTTGGCATAGAGAGTCACATAAGTTTCTGAGTCAAAATGACCAAGACCATTTCATTTAAATGCACTAATGCCTAGGATATTGATCTTCATGTGTTCCATTTCATTTTGACCCCTTCCAATTTTCCTAAATTCATATTTTGCACATTCCAAGTTCTGATCGTTAGAAGATTTTTTGGCAGTTGTGTTTCTTTAACTTTGAGTCGTGCCCCATCAACAAATGAAAATCCCGAGGGTTCCATTGCCACAGGCTTCCCCCAACTCATGCCACCGTCACAGACTCCCCTCAAAAAAGTCATCTCCTCTTTGGTGACATGTGAATGCCTTGGACATTCTGGGCCTTATCTCTGACAATGCTTTTAAGCTATGCAGAAGGTTTTCCATGGCTTCTTTGTCCTAAGTGGGGAGGTGAGTCCTTTTTCATAGTCTTTTCTTCCTCTGGAAGTTCCTGTGAAACCTACTGGCATTTGAAATACCAGTAATGTAGCTTCCAGCATCATAGCAACAAGCAAGACACCACAGAATGATAAAAGGGGAGACAAGTGCTAGACAATCCTGAATAGAAGATTTGTCTTAAATAGAAGATACAAAAACCCTCCTATGCAATCCATCCTGAATAGAAGATTCAAAACAAAGCATTAGCTATTCTGAAGTTCGTTGGCCATTCCTTTGATAGGGATAATTTCTCCCTTGACCACATTTTTTTCCTGAGGTGTGCTTGTTTCCAAGCTATTAAGAATAATTCAAGTCCTTGGAGATACACTGGGTTAATCAGAGTCGCTGCTCCCCCACCCTATCCCTGAAAGGAAACATTGCTGTGGAGTTTCCTCTTACTCCTAAGGAGCCTGTAGGGCAGAATCGATCTGCCCCTTCCGTTTCCAATGCTGCAATCTTCATGGAAGCAGATGGCTGCAGCTTTCTCGTGCAGTCTCTGAAATAGAGCAGAGTGATGCGGAAGCAAGAACATAGCCTGTGAAATAAGATCAGGGTTCAGACTCAGGCTTTGTAGATTGTCCCTGACAGTGTTTCATCCTAGTTTCCTCTCAGTGTAATAGGAAGGTTCAGACCAGTTGCTTTTGAATCCATTCTGACTCGTGGTGACATTATGTATAACAAAATGAAATTTTGACAGGTCAGGCATCATCTTAAATATTATCAGTATATTTGAGTCCATTCTTACAGCTCTTTGGGAAAGTGTTCCTCTTCTAGCACTCTATTGGACGATATTACGAAAAGCAAATATTCTCCTCTAATTAGGACTGAGTGAAATAATAATGCAAAACTCCTTAGTAGAACTCAGTAAGTACATTTTCCTTTTTCTATGGTCTCAGTGAGACATAGATGGCCCTCTCCAAGCAATTGAGTTCTCATTTTGGCACTTTTAACAGCTTCTAGTAAGCCCAGACAAGGTATTTTGCCCTTTGGAATACAATGATGCAGTTTCTGCCAAGCAGTTAGGTTCCCTGTTGGGCAGGTGAGCCATAAGCCCACAATCCAATTCCCTGGGGTGAGGTTGTGAAATAGCAAGCCACCCATGGCCTTTCCTTCATTTCCCTCCTCCCTTACCCAAGAAACATAAAGAAGTGACCTCCAGACTCAATGTTTTATCAAAGGACATGCAGTTTCCTGATCTTTGATTTAAAGTCCACTTTTAAGATGCATATTTTCATAACTTCAATTTGCAAATTTATCATCACAAATTAACCCACAGGCTGATAATATCAAAGACACAATCAGGACAATGATGGCGATAATAATAATAATCACAATGGGTACATTAATTTAATGAAGCCTACTCTGAGTCTCACAATAGGGAAAAAAGTTTTATTCTCTTAGAAAATAGTTTTATTGGGATATAATGCATATATCATACAATTTAATCATTCAATCATATTAAGGAGAGTTGTGTGATCACCACAGTAAATTTCAGAATATTTTCTTCTAATACTTGTAAGGAGCTTACATTGCCCAAACAGTGAACGAGTCAAGATTTAAGCATGTAATGCTTTGATTATAAGGACTGTTGTCTACTAACTATACTCCAGTCTTATCTCAAGAATAGATCTTTTTTTTAAAGCAAGCAGAAATTTAATTTCTCAGTCAAATAGCTAGAAGTCGACGTGCAGGGTGCCAGATCTAGGAGAAGCTGCTCTCTGTCTGTTGGGAAGGTCCTTGGTGTTTTCTTAGCTTCTGCTCCTGGGCAATCTCTATGCAGTTTTGCATTTCATTTTGCTGTTCACTCAATCTCTTTACTTTCTTTTTAAACATCATTTTATTGAGGTCTTACACAATCCATACATCCAACCATTGTGTCCAGCATATTTGTACCTATGTTGCCATCATCATTTTAAAAACCTTTTCTTTCTACTTGAGCCCTGGTATCAGTTTTTAATTTTTTCCTCCCTCATGAACCCTTGATAATTTATAAATTATTATTTCATGTCTTATTCTGACCTATGTCTACCTTCACCACTGTTGTCCGTCCCCTTTGGAAGAGGTTATATGGAGACCATTATGATTGATTCCTCCTTTCTCTCCCCACCTTCCCTTTACCCTCCTGGTACTGCTACTCTCACTATTGAGCTTGAGAGGTTTATCTGTCCTGGATTCCCTGTGTTTCCATCTCTTATCTATACCAGTGTACATGCTCTGGTCCAGCTGGATATGTAAGGTAGAATTGGGGTCATTATAGTGGGGGAAGGAAACATTAAAGAACTAGAGGAAAATTGTATGTTTCATTGTTGCTACACTGCATGCTGACTGGCTCATCTTTTCTTTGCGACCCTGCTGTAAGGGGATGTCCAATTGTCTACAGATGGGCTTTGGGTCTCCACTCCATGTTCCACCTCATTCACATTGATATGATTTTTTTTGTTCTGGGTCTTTGATGCCTGATACCTGATTCCATCTACACCTCATGATCACACAGTCTGATGTGCTTCTTCCATGTGGACTTTGTTGCTTCTCAGCTAGATGGCCACTTGTTTAACTTCAAGCCTTTAAGACAAGACCCCAGATGCTATATGTTGTAATAGCCAGGCAACATCAACGTTCTTCACCACACTTGCTTACGCTCCCATTTTGTCTTCAGTGATCGTGTTGGGAAGGTAAACATCAGGGAATGCCATGTTATTAGAACAAAATATTCTTGCATTGAGGGAGTACTTGAGTAGAAGCCCAATGTCTGTCCGCTACCTTAATACTTAACACATTAATATATGAACATAGATTTATTTCCCTATCCTTATCTATAAATATATTTATATCTATACGTACCTGTGTTTAGACCTCTATAAATATCCTTTGCCTCCTAGTTCTTTCTTCTATTTCCTTTTACTTTCCTCTTGTCCCACTGTCATGTTTGGGCTTTATTTGAGTTTCAGTGATTCCTCTCAGTTACATTGCCCTTGATCAAGCCCTACCAGGCATCCTATGCCCTCCTCACCATAGTCAAGTATAGATCTTCATATTAAAATCAACCTAAAATTTCTCTGGCTTTTTAAAGAGAAAATTTTTAGTCTCTCAGGAGATGTTTGATTCTTCTGCAGGAGAAACATCACTTAATAAGACATGCCATATACTTGAAAACAGCTTTCATGATTAAAAATGTCTCAGTATAAAAAAAGTCTCATAATTAAACTACTATTAGATTATGTTAAAATGGAAAGAAAACATTAATTCATATCTTCTGAAAATCAAAAGTAGAAAATTGAGAATTAGAAATAATATTTTGTATTCCCAAAAGTGGAACTATGACAAAGTGACATGAATGTTGAAACATTAGTTATCATAGCACTAATGAGTATATGAATGACTTCTTATTCCTAGTGACTCAGAGTGACCCCACAGGGCAGAGCAAAACTTCCCTATTGGATTCCTGGGACTGTAACTCTTTACGGCACAAGAAAGTCTTATCTTTCTCCCTCACATTGGCTGGTGGTTTCTAACTGCTGAATTTTTGGTCAACAGCTCAGTGCATCATCCATGATGCCGCCAGGGCTCCGATGAGTCAAAATGGACTCAATAGCAGTTGAGTTTGGTTTTTGTTTGTTATTTTGTTTATTGTTAGTGAGACCATCAGGAAAAAAATAGCAAGTATATGGGAATGATAGAAGCATGGAGGAAGCAGAAGAGAGTTAAGATTAGAGCAAGGCTGGAGTCTGATGATAAGTGTTTTTTGATTTACTGTGGGATTGATTCGATGGCACCTACCAACATCAACATTAATGCATTTGGCAATTACTGTATTAAATAAGTGGATGTTTTGTGGGGCACGAACTAATATTATGCATTTTCTGACATGGTACAGTAAGAATCATACAAGAATTCTGGACTGTCGAGTTAGTTCAGACTCAAAGTGTTGCTATGGCCAACAGAAGGAGCTAAAGCCAGGTCCTGCATCATCTTCACAATTGTTGTGATCTACCTTTGAGCCCACACTTGTGTCCGCATTGCAGCCATTGCAATGCATCCAACCTACTGAGGATGGTCCTTTTTATCACCACGTCTACTTTACCAAGCATATTGTCATTTCCCAGGGACTGGTCTCTCCTGATAACATATCCAACAAAATATCCAAGGTCTGTGAGATGAAGTCACGCCATCTTCATTTCTAAAGAGCCTTCCACATCATCTAAGAGGGCTTTGTTTGTTTTCCTGCCATGTCAATATCCACCACGAACACTATAATCAGTATTAGTAAAATACTATAGTAAAGCCTATTCTTCAGTTTTCCTTATTTATTGTAGAGATTTTCATGGCACTGAGTATATTGTGGCTTGGAGGAGGTATACTGATACATTTGCTTCTGAACATGTCCCATAGGTCTTTGGCCTCAGATTTGCCCAAAGTGTTGTGTCTGATTTCTTGACTGCTCTTTCCATGCTGCCCTGGGGATGACTTGTGAATCCAAGTAAAGTGAAATCCTTGACAACTACATTTTTCTTATCATGATGTTGCTTTTCGATTCTCCTGTATTTTTCTTCCCATGGAACTATACTCCATTATGAACTTTGTTGTTCATATGGACCAACATAAGAACTTCCCTTTCAGCAAACAGCTGTGTCCTTTCCATCTCAAAGGCTGTTCATGAGTTGTCTTTAAATCTTGATGCCACTTTTTTTTTCATATAGTCCAAGTTCTCAGGTAATTTGCTCAGCATACAGACTGAGTATGATGAAATGAAAAGACACAACTCAGACGCACCTTTTCTAATTTTAAACCACGCGTCATCACTTTGTTCTGTTCTCAAATCTGCCTGTTGGTGTAAGTAGAGCACAGTGAGGCAATGGCAGACACTCTTAGTTATTTGCCCAGAAATTTGGAAGAAAGCTTTGTGGCCAGTTGCATAGGAGAGATCTGTATTTGTGTCCATTCCAAAGAAAGGTGATCCAACAGAATGCATAAATTACCTAACAATGCCATTAATATTGCATGGAAATAAAACTTTGCTGAAGGTAATTCAAAAAGAGGTGACAGTCCACCTAGAAGGAACTACTGAAAACCCAAGCCAAATCCAGAAAAATACATGGAGCAGGGATATGGACAGGGATACCATTACTGATATCACGTGGATATTGGTTGAAAGAAGACAACATTGGAAAGGTGTTTATTTGTGATTTATTGACTTTTCAAAGGCATTCATTCAACAGTGTTAATAGATTTATGGAAAACACTGGGATGAATAGGAACTCCAAAACTATTTGATCCCATCTGATGTGAGGTACGCTCAGGCCAAGTGACCTACATTTACCTAAAGCAAATGGTGTAGGGTTCATTGGCAGCAGTCGGGCTCTCTACTGGGCTCTCTGGGGCCCCAGCCAGAGGGCTGGATGCCCTACAAGCCTGACCTTGTGCCCATTCTGCTGCTTGTTCTACCGCAGTGGACTCGGACAGTATTTACCCCTTTGTGCTTGACTAACTTCACTCAGCATCATGTCTTCCAGATCCCTCCACATCTTGAGGTTATATCGCTGTTTTCTAGAGATGTGTAGTTTTCCATTGTGTGTATATACCAGAGTATTTTCATCCACTCTTCTGCTGATGGGAATTTAGATTGTTTCCAACTTTTTGCTACTGAGAACTGTGCTGCAATGAACATGGGAGAGCGAATATCTTTTCATTATCTGTTTCTTATTTCTTTGAGGCATATACCCAGTAGTGGTATTGCTGGATCAATTGTTTTAGGTAGGTATCACCATATTGCCTTCCACAGTGGCTGAAATTATTTACAAGTTCACCAGCAGTGAGTTCCAATCTCACCACACCCTTTCCAACATTTGTTGATCTCAGTCTTTTAAAATTGTGCTGCCGTTATGAATGTTAGGTGGTAACTCATGGTTGTTTTGACTTGTGTTTCGTGGCTGGCTAGTGACCGGGAGTATTTCCTCATGCATAGAGCAGCCAGGTGAGTGTCATCCTTTGTGAATTGTCTGTTGAGGTCCTTTTCCCACCTTCTTGGGGATTATTAGGTTTTTGCTTGTTGTAGATTTGTAAGATACTATAGATTTTAGTAATTAGTACTTTGTCTGTTGTGTCATTATTAAATATCTTTTCCTAGTCTGTTGGCTCTCTGTACTCTAATGAAGTCTTTCAATAAACACAAGTTTTATTTTTAAATAAAAACCTATTTTAACAGGTCCCACTCATCTATTTTATTTTCTATAGGGTTTCCTTTGTTATTTCTGATAGCCTATGTATTTCCTACCCTGGGGTTCCAGTTTTGTCCCTATTTTCTCATTGATGGTTCTGATACTATGGGTTTCACATTTAGGTCTTTGATACTCTTGGAGCTTGATTTTGTGAATTGGGTGAGATATGGGTCTTGTTTCATTCTCTGCTGGTGGATATCCAGATTTCCCAATTTGTAGTAGCGATATAATTTCATGTCAACTTGATAAACCAGTATAAAGGTGGAGTCTAGTCTGTCAGTCAGGTCACAGTCTGATAATGCTTCCTAATGGGTCTGGACTTCTCATGAAGATTCTGGAGACTTCCTCTTTTCCTCCCTGAAGCTGGGCCACACATTCTCTCTGTACCTTCATCTAACCCATTGGTTCTCAACCTTCCTAAACGTCATGACCCTTTAATACAGTTCCTCATGTTGTGGTAACCCCCCAACCATAAAATTATATTTGTTGCTACTTTATAACTATAATTTTGCTACTGTTATGAATGAGCTACCCCTGCAAAAGGGTCATTTAACCCCCAAAGGGGTCATGACCCATAGATTGAGAAGCCCTGGAACTGTTGACCAACCATGGGGAGACTTATTGAGCCCTGCAAGAGTCTCTCTCTCTCTCTCTTTCTCTGCTTCACCTTCCTGTTGAGAAGCCACACTCAGCTTGAAGAGCCACATGGAGATGCATGCCTACACCGAGATGCTTCCACCGCCACTGGATCCACAAGACTTTTCACACACTGGCCTGGCTTCTTCCTGAAGTTTACATTATTACAGGTGACTGCATGAGTCTGAAGAGTGATTTATAGACTAGTATCGAACTTATGGGCTAATCAGACTTCTGGACTTTTTCGGGACTGGAGCAAGATGTTGACTTAATGTACAATTATTCTTTGATATAAAGCTCTTTCTTACACATTGACGAATGTCCTTGGATTTGTTTCTCTAGTCAACCTGGACTAACAAACCATTTATTGAAGAGGGCATACGCTTCCCATTTAACGTTATTTGGGTCTTTGTCAAAAATCACTTGTCTGTGGATGTTTTTATTCTGAGTTTTGTGTCCTGATTCATTGGTCAGTGTATCTATTTTTATACCAGTACCAGGCTGTTTTGACAACTCTGGCTGTTCTGTATGTTTTGAGATCAGGAAGTGGAAGACCACCTACTTTGTTCTTTTTGATTAGTTCTTTACCTATCTTGGACTTCTTCCCTCTCCATATGAAGTTGGTAATAAGTTTTTCCATTTCTTTGAAGAATGATGCTGGAATTTGAATTGGGTGCTTTAAATTTGTAGATTGCTTTAGGTTATGTTGACATTTTCACAATAGTGAGTCTTCTGAACCATGAAAACAGGATATTCTTCCATTTGGGTAGATCCCTCTGTGTTTCTCACAGTACTGTTCTATAGTTTCTTCATACAGGTCTTTTCTTTTGGTTAGGTTTATTCCTAGGTATTTAACTTTCGTGTGGTTGATGCGAATGGTATTGATTGCTTGGTAACATTTTGGTATTCCTATCACTGGTATATAGGAGTCCAAATGATTCTGCTTGTTAATCTTTTATCCCGCTACTCTGCTAAACTCCTCTATTGTTTTCAACAATCCTTTGTGGACTCCTTCGGTTCTCAAGATATGAAATCATATTGTCTGCAAATAGAAAAATTCACTTATTCTTTAACCAGTTGTGCTCCCTTGATATTTTGTCTTTGTCCTATGGTTACGGCTAGGACTTCGAGCACAATGCTAAATAAAAGTAGGGGTAAGAGACATTGTTGGATTCCCTTAGTCACTGGAAATGTTTTCACCTGTTCTCCATTGAGTACAATATTGGCTATATTTTTATATGGCCTTTATTATATTAAGGATTTTCCCTTCTAATTCTGTCTTCTTGAGAGTTTTTAAAAGGAATGGATGTTGGATGTAATCACATGTTTTTTTTCGACATAAATTGATATCATATGATTCTCATCCTTTTTTTGTTGTTAATGTGGTGTATTACGTTAATTTTCAAATATTGAGCCATCCCTGCATTCCTAGTATGAATCATGATGTGTTTCTTTTTAATATGTTGGATTCTATTGGCCAATATTTTGTTGAGGATTTTTGCATCTATAATCAAGAGATATATTGGTCTGTAATTCTCTCTGTGTGGGGTCTTTGCCTGGTTTTGTATCAGGATAATGTGGCTTCATAGAATGAGTTTGGGAGTTTGCTATCCCTTCTTGTGTTCTGGAAGAGCTCATATAGGATTGGTTTCCGCTTTTCTCTGAATACTTGGCAGAATTCTCCTATGAAACTATCTGAACTGGAGCTTTTTTAAGTTGGGAAGTTTTCGATGACCTTATTTGCAATGGTTCTGTCCAATTTCTTAATGTCCCTATGCATTAATTTGGGGAGAGTGTGATTTTCTAGGTATTTGTCTTCTAAATAATTGAATTTTGGGGGATACGCATCTTTCATAGTACTGCATTATTAATCGTTTTATTTCATTAGGGTCTGTTGTGATTTTCTTCATTTCATCCCTAATTCTAGATACTGGCATCTGCTCTTTCTTTTCTTTTATTAAGTTTGCTAGCTGTTTGTGAATTTTGTTGATCCTTTCCAAGAATCAACTTTTTACTTTGTTGATTTTGTCAATTGTTCTTCTGTTTTCCAGTTCATTTATTTCTGCTCTAACTTTTATGTTTTCTTTTCTTTTGCTGTTGGAAGAATTATGTTCTTGACTGCTCTAATTGCTGGAAGTGTTGTGTTAAAGTGCTGACCACAATTCACTCCTCTTTTTTTGTTTTCATTTATTGCAAAAAAGTGACCTCTAATAACGGTTTTTGCTGAAACTCATAGGTTTGTTATATTGTGTGGTTGTTTTCATAGGCTGCTAGGAACTTCCTGATTTCCTCCCAAATTCAGGAATTACCCCCTCCCCCCACTTTTTTTTGAGAAGTGTGTTGTTGAGTCTCCAGTTGGCTGGATTTGTCTATATTTGCTTCCTGTTGTCGATTTCCAGCTTTATTGCTCTTAGGTCAGAGAAGATGGTTTGAATGATCTGTATGTGTTTGAAATATTTCAAGCTTGCCTTAGTCCCAGCATGTGGTCTATTTTTCAGAAAATACCTTGGAGAAGCATATGTTGTTGTTTTTTTGTTTTGTTGTGCTGATGGTTGGAGAGTTCTGAAGTATCTAGAAGGTCAAGTTGTTTGTGTTGTTCAGCTTTTCTGTTTCTTTACTGAGCTTCTTACCTGTTGACCTATTCTTTGAGAGCAGCGTATTGAAATCACCTGCTATAAGTGTTGAACTGGTGACTTCTCTTTTCATCTCTTTGAGGATTTGGTTGATGAATTTTGAGGGTTTGTCATACGTTTTTCATGTGTATGAGTTCTTGGTCTATGAATCTCTTCAGCATTATATAATGTCCATTCTAATCTCTCATTACATAATGTACCTAGAGGTCTATTTTGTCAGACTTTACTATTGCCACCCCTGCTTTTAAATTTTTTTAATTGCCATTAGTTTGGTAAATCTTTTGCCAGCCTTTGGCTATCGGTCTATGATTGCCTGTGATTTTCGAGATGTCTCTCTTGAAGGCAGCAGATTGAGGGATTTTATTGTTTAATCCAGTTTGCTACTCTTTGCCTTTTAATTGGTCCATTTAGACCATTAACATTCAATGTAATTAAATGTAAATGTAGATGGGCCACTGCCATCCCATGCTATGAGTTTGATATTTTCCAGTCTTCCCCTTTTCTAGGGAGGTGTGTGTGTGAGGTGTTTATTCTTGTCTCCATTTCTCTAGGAGATCTGTGATGTTTCAGGTCCTGTTTTCAGTGAGTTGGTGGTGTCACAGCCCATGGTAATCTCATGTTTGTGTGCTGCGGTTGTTGTTTTCTGACCATAAAAAATTGGAAAGTATTTTTTTTATTCTTTTTTTTAATGCTGTTTTGCTTTTATGAATTCTCTAAAAGAAAACATATGCATTTCTCCTTCAAATTTGAGGGAGAGCTTTGCTGGAAAAAGAATTTTTTTTGCTTGAAGTTGTTGACTTTCAACTATCAGAATATGTTGCTCCAATTTCTTCTGTGTGTCATGGTCTCTGTGAAGAGGTATGAACTTATTCTTATTTGTTTACCTTTATATGTGACTGATTTTTTTTCTTTAGCTGCTCTCATGCTTCTCTTCTTTGCCTAGAAGTTGGATGTGACTACTATATGTCTTGAAATGTTTCTTTTTTCTTTTTTAATCTAATTGATGTGCTTTCTGTTTCCTAAATGATTATAATCTCCTTTGTTGTGATATTCCAAGAATTCTCTTACCAATTTTCTTCCTGTTCAGGCACCCCTAAAATTAAAATATTGTGTTGCTTCATGGTATTCCACGTCAACCTCAGACTTTCTTTATATTCTTTTGCTTTTTAGTTTGGTTGTTTGTCTTGTTTGCTAAAATCTGTTTAGTTACTTTCAAGTTTGCTGATTCTATTGGTCAGATCATGTACCGTGTTCCTTATTTCTGCTACATCATTCCTTAACACCTGGATTTCCCTTGGGTGTGGGGATTCTAATGTACCCATTTTTTTCATTGGTTTATTGTAAGGCCCTAAGCATCATTTTCTTGTATTTTCTAGCTGGTGATCCAAGGGCTTCTTTGTCTGTATAATCCATTGGATTTGGGTAGTCTTCAGTAACTGACTTTTGTTTCTCTTGATTTTGTGTTGTAGCTGCTGTTGTTGGCTGTGGGTTGTGTTGCATGGTGGCTGAACTGTGTAGATTTCTGGTATGTATAGTGGGGAGGGGGCAGTTCTTTAGGTTAAGGCAGGGCACTATAGGTGCTGGAAAAATATTGTGTGTAGATGAGGTGGGAGTGTTAGTTGGGTGAGTAGGAGAAATAGCATATAGGTGCTCACGAGTAGGGTTTAAGTGGTAGTATTTGTCATAGGAAGCTTTCTTGTTACATATAGTAATTTTTAATAGTTGGAGAAGAGGGTTCTGGGAGATGTGATTTAACTCGCTAAGTTATAGGAGAGTGTGTATTATTGAGGTAGAGAAAGCAGATTTTAGAAGTTTTGGGAGTTGGGATAAGTGAGAAGTATATTAAATATACCAGAGTCACTTATAAATCCTATGTATTAAGTAGGGAGAGTGCAGTCCTTCTGTTATTGTGTTTATAACAGAAGGCCCCTTTATAGTGGATTTCTGCCAAACTCAGAACTATCCACTCCTTACATGTGATCCCAGGGTGGAAATAGGCTATTTTAGTGGATGCCCCAGGGAGGTGGGGCTTCTGATTAGGGAGCAATCTGGTTAAAGACAGTGGGTCCTTGTATCTGCAGGATACCTAGCTAGGGGCAGGGAAAGCCCCTGAGAAACCCAGAAATGTCAGGTTTCATTTCCTTTGGTGGAGAAAGAGTTTTGTATTCATTTATCAAAAAAACATAAGAATAAATCTAAAATATGCTGGTCTGTGGGATCAAGGTGAATTTCTGTCTCACTGGGACTGGATCCCTCTCTTGAGAGCTGGGGTTATCTATCTGGAGAGCCTAATTGTATCCTGGCTATTAGGGGAGTGATTAGGCTCAATCAGGTATGATCCCCATGTGATTCTATTCTGTTGGCCACCTTGGTGTCCAGGGTACAGGGCTTCCAGAGGTCTGCATGGTCATCCATGGGATGCCCTTGAAGGTCAGACTGTCCAGGGAGACTTCCCCACAGTGGGGAGTCTCTGGACTGAGAGGGAAGGGGAAGTGGCTGGCAGGTGCTGCCTCACTGAGAAGGGAGGTAATGCAAGGGTGGGTGCTGTGAGGGAATGCATGCACAGCAGCACAGCTGAGCTCTTTGTAGGAGAACTGACAAAAAAACCCTAGGTGCTGGAAGACCTGGTTTCATGTTTGAATCTAGGGATTGGTCTCCTCACCCATAGAACAGGTGATAACACAATGGGAACTTCAGGCAGGTGATAGTACATTGGCACCATCTTCTGAGAAGTCTTCTGTTCAGCTTTTTACATTCACCATTTCTTCCATCTTCTGTAGCTATTTTATATTCAAGAGGAAGTTTCAGATATCAATTTTGTTTGGCTTTTCTTTGTCTTTTAAAATGATTGTTTGGTTTGTAAAAATATGATGTCCTTGATGTTATCCTACAGCAATTTTGATTTGGGGGCATGTGTGTTCAATGAGCCAAATACATTTTTGAACAGGAAACTATGAAGGTCTATTCCCCTGTCAATTTTTTATGATATTGAGCTTCTGCATTATCTGTTTACAAGATGTAGCCAACTTTATTTCAATGTATTCCATCTGAAAAGTCCACCTGCATAGTTTATGTTTGTGTAACAAAAACACTATTTCCTATGAATATATTACTGGTCTTGCAAATTTTTATTTTGTAGTCTGCAGTGTGGTTCAACCAGCTATATTAAAAACACATATATCTTTTGTTTCAAACTTATGTACCCCAATCATTAGTATCACTGATAAATATCAATACTACTTGATTGCATGCTTGATCAATAGAACTTGCAAAATTGTTAAAATCTTCAATTTCTTCACTTGTAGTTGGTGCATACATTTAAATAATAGTAATGTAAACATAAACAGGTCTTCCTCATAAGCATATTGTTAACTTATCACTGATCTTGAGATGTTATTTTTTATAGTGAATGAGACAACATTCCTCCTCAATTGGCCACTTCTGGCACAGTAAACCATGTGATTACCTGATTCAGAATGTCTAATACCAGTCTACTTCAGCTCAATAATATTTAGAGTGATGATCTTTATGCATTCCATTTCATTTTTGGTAACTTCCAATTTTCCAATATTCAAATTTCATGCATTTACATTTCACTTAATAATGGATATTTGCAGCTCTTTCTTCTCACCTTGAGAAGGTCCTGAAAGCTTAACTCCGTCCATGCAATTAAAGCTGATTTTGCTTCTAAGAGGCAACTCTTCTTCGTTCATACTTTAAGAGTTTCCAAACTGAAGGAGCTTAACTTTTGTCACTATATCAGAAAATGTTTCATTGATTTTTATAAGGTGTTTTTACTGACTGAATGTTTTAGATTGTCAAGTCCTTATTTCTTATCTGGCTTTGTCAGGATGCTCCATCAAAATTTGCCTACCATGGTGACTCTGCTGGTATTAGATATAATGGTTGCAAATCTTCCAACATCACAGGAATATGAAAACCACCAACCTAGTAATCATTTCCAATAGTAGCTAACATAAATACATGGAAGAAAAAAATCACCTATTCCAGAATCTAGATATTTTAAGAAACAATTTGCCAAGACTTTTCAAAATTCAATATCATGAAAAACTAGCAATTAACGCAAATGTGGGAAATTGTTTTATATTAAAAGACCGAAGAGACATAATAATCAGATATAATGCATACATATTGTTTGATTTGGAGTCTAAGACAAAAAAATTCATAAAAACACTTGAGAGAAAAATGAAGGAAGTGTAGACTCGAATTTGATGATATTTTAGAATTACTGTAAGTTCTCTTAGTCATAATAAGGTGCTGTGGTTATAGAAGAAGATGTGGAGTGAAATAATTACACATGTACTAGTGTAATGTCTGCGGGAGAAATTCCTGTGCATTTTCTACTCCTGTGAAGAATCACAGCCTTGAGAACTCATGGGAGCTTATCTATTGTACCCCATTCTACAGGGTCACTATGAATTAGCAAAATTGTCTCATGATCAATTTATCCCATAGTACTCTAAGACTGGAGTAAGAAAATAAGCATAAAAAACAATTACCAATATGAAGAAGTAAAGAAATTAAAGAGCTCAAAATTCTGGTGAAAAAATATACCCTTGAATCCTCTCCCAGGGGAATGGACAACAGAAAAGGGGGTGAAGGTAGACATTGGCCAGTGTAAGAGAGGAAAAATAATAATAATTGATAAATTATCAAGGGGTTCATGAGGGAGGGAGGATGGAGAGAGAGGGGAAAAATGAGAAGCTGATACCAAGGGCTCAAGTAGAAAGAAAATGTTTCAAAAATGATGACGGCAACATATGTACAAATGTGCTTGACACAGTGGATGTACTTATGGATTGTGATAAGAGCTGTACGAGCCCCCAATAAAATGATTTAAAAATTAAAAAGTATATCCTTGAAACATCTATATAGAAATTAAACATATAAGACCATGCAGAATTGCTTATAAAAGCAATGACATAATAAATGAAAAATGTAACTATGTAGGATTAATTAAATAAATATTGGCATAGTCATAGTGAAATATTCTTTAGCAATTAAGGTAAAAGGCCAGTATAAAAGATGAAAACCCAATTGAGAATGGCCAAGAATTAGAAGCTGTAAATAAAGTCAAAACCATATCAAAACTCCAAGCCAAACTCACTGCCATTAAGTCCATGTTGACTCATAGCAACCCTCTAGGAGAGGACAGAACCGTCCTTGTGAGTTTCTGAGATGGTAATACAGGAATAGAAAGCTTTATCTTTCTCCCAAGGAGCGGCCAGTGGTTGCAAACTGCTGACCTTGCAGTTACCAGCCCAATGTGTAACCACTTTACCTTAAGTATTCAGAACCTAATGCAACAACCTTTAAATTGAGGGTGTAGATGAATAATGATAAGAAATCCACATTGGTAATAGTTCTATTCTGGTCCATAGAGTTCTCTTTCATGCAGAGACAATAACACTGTAAACTCACATATTCCTAGTTTATAATGTGGAATTGAATGCATTTTTAAAGAACAGCTGAGCCATATATTGTTAAGAGGGGGAACATTGTAATGAACTGCATTTTTAACATTAGCTCATTTTGTTTGCTTGTGTGTATCTTCAGAGAGAGATACTCAGGGTTAAATAGTAATTATCTCTGATGAGCTTAAAGGTGCTCTAATTTTCTCTACATGTATTTTCTTCTGACTTTCCACAGAAATCTGTTTGCATTAGCAAGAGGGTAAAACAGTAATATAAACAGGGAAGTTAAATATATATGGCACTCCTGGTTTGCTTCTCTTGGTATTTATGTCATTTAATGTACTAGTCCAATATTGTAATATCTTATCACAAAAAGAATACTACCTCAACAACTCACACTCTCTTTTGATGTATGATCTCTATACCCCCTTTTATCTGTCAGTGGCTCATGTGTTGCTGTGATGCCGGAAGCTCTGTCACTGGTGTTTCAAATACCAGCAGGGTCACCCACAGTGAACAGGCTTCAGAAAAATTACAGGCTAAGAACAGACAATGAAAAAGGAATAGACTATCTCATTCTGAGGAATTAGCCACTGATTTGGTAGTTACTATATAATTTCGTGTCAACTTCAAGATAAGAAAGGGAGGGGGTGGCATTTAACCTGTCAATCAGTTTGCAGGTTGATGACCTCATTTTGAAGTGCCACTGAGATCATTTGGCTTTCTGGAAATGAGCCACTTTTTCTCTGCCTTCAACTTCCTGCTCATGAGTCACTCAGAGATCTGACGGAGCCATGCTGAGACCTGCCAGTGCCCTGTGATGCTTCCACCCGCTATTCGATCCACAAGACTTTGCACCCACCTGCCTGTGATCTCCCTGCAGGGATTGATAGACTGGTATTGGACTTGTGGACTAGTATTAGACTCATGGACTTGATCTGGACTCGACTGGTACCTTTTCTGGTTATATAACTACTTCTTGTCTTAAAGTTTCCTATTATATATGAGTGTCTCTGGATTTGTTTCTCTAGTCAACTCGGCCTAACACAACTGAAAACCTTCTGCATAGCATTATTAGTACTTAAAATCTCATCAACAGAAGCAGAAAATTGTCAGGGTTGGTGCCGAAAGAGGAGCCCCTCAGGCCAGAAGACAAAATATGATCGAGCAAGATGTGCCTTACTCAAAGGCGAGTCCATTATAATGACACAGATTGAGGCCTGCGGGAGACAAGCCTTTATGACCTTCATTTGCTGGTGTAGCAGGACTCAAAATGAGGAGAAACCGTTACAAATGTCAATTAATGATCGGAACTTTGGAATGTACAAAGCATGAATCTAGGGAAATTATAAGTCTTCAAAAGTGAAATGACATGCATAAAGATGAATATCCTATGAGTTGGACATGTCAAGATCTATCTGTGACTGCAGGTTGAAGTTGACTCTGAAGAAGGAAGCAGCTGCCCACTTAGGAGGAAATAGTTGCTGAAATCCTTATGCATAGCTTCAAAACACTGTCAGATCCTCAAGGTCTAAAGACTGAAACAGAACACACCGTAGGAGACAGTGCTGGGGGATGGGCCCTGTGAATGGAAGCACTCAAAACGTGGCTGAGGGGGAGCTGCTTTCTCAGAGTAGAGTCAACCATGATGGTGGGAATGGAGTAAAGCCCGTGGGAATAAAGCATTCAGGATCTCCCTTTGCTGGTAGGGCACCATCACTCAGGTGGGAAAAATAGCTGCAAAACTCTACTAAGGATCAGAACTTGGAGGTCTAAATCTAGGAAAATTGGAAGTCATCAAAAATGAAATGGAACACATAAAGATTGATATTCTAGGCATTAGTGAGTTGAAATGACTGGCATTGGCCATTTTTAATCAGAAAATCCTATGGTTTTTTATGCCAGGAATGACACAATCAAAAGGAATGTTACTGCATTCATTGTCAAAGGGACATTTCAAAACCAATTTTGTGTGTCAGCTTATCTTAATGTGAGTCTCATTTGAGTGTTGAAAAGCAAGGCTGTTACTTTTAGATCAGAGGTACACTTGACCCAAGCCGTGGTATTCTAGTAGAACACTGGTGCAGTGACCAAAAAAACATGATTGACTGACTTCATATATGGACAATAACATGTAAGGATGTATATAAGCTGATTGAGTAAATATAAATGCCTTTGAATTTAATGACAACTTCACCAAAGACATTTTTCTTTTTCTCTACATGGTTGAGAAATAAATATGAATACGTGTGTATGTGTGTGTGTGTGTTGGCAAAGAATGGTTAGATTTCTTAAAGAAGAAACATATGTCATTATGTAAAATAGCTGAGTTCAGGTAAAAGCTACAAAGATTGATGTGAGTAGACCTAATGTACAACATATTTTCCACCATTATTCAGGAATGAAATCTAAATTAAATTGAAAATCACTTGTACCTAAGGAAGCGTACATCAGTACCCAATTAATTCAAATGTTGAAACATGGACTGAAAATAGAGGATATTCTAATCATGCTACTCCTCTTTTTTCTTTTTCCAGAACTATTTAACCAAAGTATCCTACTGCTTGGTTTTTACATGCTCTTTTTTGTCTCTTGGTGAATAATGTGCCATCTCATCGTATCTGAAGAAGGGCATGTTCACAGAGAAGTGGAACAAGGGCCAATTACAAGCTAAGTTGCATGTTTAACAGGGAACATTAAGTATCTTCAGGAATCTTGCCAGAATCCCATTAAAGGGCCTTGGATTAAGAATCAGGAAACCTGAATTCTAGTCCAAGTTCTGCCCTAAAGTAGACACATGCTCAACAGGGTTTTCACCTTTTTATTTAAAGGTTCTTCATCTATAAATAAATACATTAGTCCCTATTACTTTGATTATCTTGACTTTAAGGGGTTTACAATAATTGAGATCATACATACTTTATGTATTTTTTTCTTAAAGTATCTTTTGTACAAAAACTCATTTTTCTAATTTCCTGGGATTAGATATCCTTTTCACAGCTAACTTGTACTCATCCTTTGAGTCAATTCTACTGTCACTGATTTGTGCAGACCACATGGAGGCCATATTAACCATTCAAAATGCTTGATGGGTAATTTCAGTAAGCATGCATCTTAAAATGATATATAAGTGACAAAGAAGCACATGAAAAGATGCCCAACGTCTTTCATTTCTAACCAATCGATGTTACGTAGAATCTGACCAGGTATGTCAGAGAAGGATTGTGTTCCATGTGATTTTCATTGACTGATTTTTTTTCTGGGAGTAGCTCTCCAGGCATTTGTTCCAAACCTTTCAGTTATCAGTAAACTATGTTAACAATTTGAAAATCTCAGATAACTCTCTGTTATTACCAGGGATACGCTAATCAAAACCCCAAAACAATTCTACTTCACATACATTAGGATGGGAATTACAAGGACAAAATGAAATAGAAAAGTGTCCGGTGAGGAGTTTTCCATTTGGGCTAGAAATACAAAATGCTGCAGCTGCTGAGGAAAAGTTTGTCCATCCCTCAAAAAGATGAAAAGAATAATGAGATGGCTCATAAACTTCACTCTGGGTATACTCCCTGAAGATTCCAAATAGACTCTCAAACAAATACTGCGCACCGATTGTTCAGTGCAGTCTTACTCAGGTGGAAGTCATCCAAGTGCTCATCGGCAAGTAGGATAAAGATGGGTCTTTCTATTCCCATGAAGGCAGTCCTCGCCCGTCCTAGAAGGTCGCCATGAATCAAAATTGTCTGATGGCGATGAGATGAGGCCAAACCCAAATGTGTATTCCATTGGACAAATCTGTGTACACGATCTCTTTCAATGTTACAGAATAAAGCTGTACTAAGGTGCACCTGCTGCAAGCCGTGGTGTTTTCAGTTGCCGCACACGCATGTGAAAGCTGAACAATGAACAGGGAAGGCCAACTTAGTGCCTTTGCATTATGAAAGCATTGAGTATTATAGGTCATGGACAGCAGAAAAATAAGTAAATCTGGCTTGGCGGATGTGCAGCCAGAAAGCTCCTTAGACGCAAGGATAGGAAGCCTTTGTTTCATGTGCCTTGTATGTGCTATTGAGGAGAACCGGTTTCTGAAGAACAACATCATGCCTGCAAAGTGAAACAGAAGAATACCCTCACGGGCTGCAACAACGGGCGTAAACACCACGATTGTGGAGGCGGTGTAAGACTAGCTACCTAACAGCTAACTGTACATACATATATGTAGGAGCATATATACATATAAATGCATGCACTGCTAACTAAAAGGTTAGAGTTTCAAATCCACTAGCCTCTGAGAGAAAAAGATGGGGCTCCCTCTTCCCATAAAGATTTTCCGCCTCAAGACTCTACGTAGGGCTGTATGAGTTGTACTGATTGGTGGCAGAGGGATATATATTTAGCCTATGCTTTGACAAAAGGTTGTGAAAGAGTGGTTTACTCTAAAGGAGTATATTTTGGCAAAGGTGTATATTTAAAGGATACAATAAATCTATATCCCTATATAATTTTAATGTAAAAAATATAAACTATTTCTGTTTATGAAATATAGTAAAAGTCAACACTATTTTTAAATTGAGTCAAGTATGCAAAGTATAAATGAAACTCAATTGAGAACTGCAGAATTTTGCTCTCTTCTTCACGGAGGACTCTAATTCCATTTTGCTAAATCTGAGTCCTCAGTAGTCTTGCTTCGTGAGGATGAAGCAATGTTCATCACAATCCTCTGAACCAGAAGAAGAACAAAAGTTTACAATACAGCAATTGGTGTTCCATGGCCCCTGAAGTCAAGCAAACCATCTAAATCCTTCCTTATCAATGCTTTCAAGTGTACTTTTAAAAATTATCCAAAATTTTTGAAATTTCTCAGTGATGCCATGTTTCAGACACAAATATATGCATTTTCTTTGGAAAATGTCTATAATTTTTTATTATAGGACTGCCATCTAGATGCATGTATGCACTCACGCATTCTACAGCTCTGCATTCCTCCTCCCACGGTCACTTAAAATGCACACGCGCAGACCAACAAAGCTACCCTTCTCTTTATTTGAAGTTATGTTCCAGACATTTCATGAAGAATGACTGTATTTGTAAAAATCAGACGATTATTACTACTATGAATTAGAATGATTTTACAGTTATAGGGATTGCTTTTCCATTTTATTATATTTGTTTATTTATTTTATTTTCTAAATACTAAAGTATTAAAAAGAACAATTTTATATTGGTATAGAAAATATCAGTTAAAATGTATTTTGTATACTATCAATAAGTTAGTGATTTTACCAACAGAGGTATTATTTTTCCATATAGTAAGACCATTTAAGTATAGAGGAAATTTTCACATTTTACCTCAAAGTACAAAATAATAACCTCTCTTAATTGTAAACTAGATTTTTAAAACAGTGTACCCCTTACTTGGTCACTGTTTATAATAGTCTCAGAACATCTGATGCTTTACTTCTGTCTTCAAAATATATCACTAGAGAATTCTTGGATAGATTCGCTAACATTCACAGATGGAGACCACTTTAAATAAGTTTTGCAACGAACATTTTTCCCTGTTAACATTTTTCTGACTTGATATCTGAGAGTAATGTGAACACATTTCAAAATTGCAATCCAAGGAAACAATACCCATCACAAAGACATCTTTCAAAGATTTGATCATGTGCCTTTCTGAGGAGACTAAATAGATGAAATACTTTTTGTTAGCATTCTCCAAATTAGTCTATTTTCTTGCATTGCTTCCATATTTTGATAAAAACAACAGCGGTTTAATACAAATGCCATTATCTAGTCTATAGGAATACTTTTAAAAATGCGTCTGTCCTCTATTGCAAAGCTTTGAGTCCAGATTCATGTTTTTTTGCTTAATAAATTAGTCAGATTAATGGAGCTGCAGGACACTTGACTAAAAATAAAAAAAAAATCTCAGCACTCCAAGCAAAATTGTCGTCCTGTTTCCTTCAAAGGAGAGAAACTGTGACTAAATCTCACATCTCTTTGGGAAATGGACACGGAAGGGGCTGAGCTTTGGTATCCTTATTCTCTCTCCTCCTCTCCACCATGGCAGATATTTTGATATAGCAACAAATACCCAATCTATCTTGTTCACAAGGAGTACACTGCGCAGTAGGTAAAACCAATGCACTGCAGGACGGCTTTATCCTTCCTTCCCTTGCTGCATATTTTATAGCCCTTAATGCAGCTTTGTTCCTTGCTAAATGCTTCCTCCAGGCAACTTGACAGATGGGGCTTGTGTGTGTGTGTGTGTGTGTGTGTGTGTGTGTGTGTGTGTGTGTGTATTTGGTATTTGCAAAGCAAGAACAAATTTTCCTCTAAAACAGCTTCTAGTTAGAACTCAACAAAACTTCCATGGCTGATTTTATTTATTTATTTATTTTTGTTGTGTGTTTGTGATTCTTCTTTCTTTTTATTGACTTTTTGTCAAGTGAATATTTAACATAGCAGAACTTCAAAGTTTCTAAGAGCCTGTTACTAATACATCTTAAATATTAAACTATTCTATTGATTTTTAAGAGGAAAAATCAAGGCACTATATATTCGGTTTAAAGCAATAAAACTGCCAACATGTACACATGCCTGGTGACTGCCAGATAAAGGTGATGCTGTGTTTAGTATCTACAGGGAATATACAGGCTCAGGGTAATAAAAGTGGTTGACATGATGATCTAAGTTCACATTGACTCAAATCCCTCCTGAGAACAATTTTTATACCATCCACACACTCAGAACTGCCATAAATGAATAATCACCAAAGTGATTAACAGCTTTTAGTTAACCTTTTTATATATTCATGAGCATGGGCTTCTGGTACAGTTTCATACTGATAGTTGTGCACGCATAGAATTGGAGTGATAGAGCAGTTGGTTTGCAGTTTCTAAATTCCATAACTTTGAGCCTCATGAAAATTCTCTTTCCTAATGGTAAATGATTTAGGAAAAGGTATTCTGCAAGACATGGTAAATTTTCACCGGACTTGTGTTAATGATGATGGCTATACTAACCCATCTAAGGATCCTGGGGCCACAAAGTTGTGCTAAATACTTTGCTCTGACCTGAAAGGTTGGTGGTTTGAACCGACCCAGTTGTCCCTTAGGAGAAACGCCCAGCAATGTACTCCCGGAATGCTTATAACCTACAACCAAGAAACCCTTATCGGCGAAGTTCTCAGTTGTCACGAAGAGTGACTATGAGTCAAAATTGACCTGATGGGCAGCTTACAACTGTCCTGATGTACCAGATAGATTTAGAGCAAAAGTTCATGGAGAGCAGTGTAGGAAAAGGAAGCTACTTAAATGGAGGAGATAGAAGTAGGAAAGTATCCATCTGAAGGGTAAGGGTTTGAAAGAAAGGAATAGTAGATGCAATAATAACATTCTCATATAACATCACTTAAAACTGTAGTCTCACTCTTCACCATTCTTTCTTCTTCAAGTCACCACCTGTCTTCCTGTCTGTCTGTCATATTATGTTGACCTGTGTGTTGCTGTGAAGATGGAAGTATGAAACAAGTATTTAAAATATCATCAGGGTTACTCAGGGAGGGCAGGTTTCAATGAAGCTTCCTGAAACAGAGAGTAAAGGGATAGTAGAAGCACATATGGATGAAAATCACAGACAACTTCAATATAGATTAAAACTCAACCTAAAGAAAAGACAAATCCTCACAAATGGATCAATATGTAGCATTAGAATAAACTGAGAAGCCATTAAAGTTGTTCAGAATTTCATTTGACTGCATTCACAATCATGGAAACAGCAGTCAAGAATCCATTGGCACATGGCATTGGACAAACATGCTAAACACGCTTCTTTAAAGAGCCAAAGAGCAAAAGTGCCACTTTAAAGATTAAGGTATGCCTGATCCAAGCAATGGTATTTTCAAATGTCTGGTGTGCTAGACAATGTATAGGGAAGATCACCAAAGAATTGATACATCTGAATGATGATGTTCACAAAGAGTATTGACTAGAATATGAAATGTCAGAAGAAATAATATATTTGTCTTGGAAGAAGTCTGGACAGAATGTTTCTTAGAAGCTAGGATAGGAATACACCAGCCCGCTTACCATGGATATGCTACCAAGAGAAATAAGTCTCTGAGGTGGGTGTCATTTTTGGTAAAATGAAGGGTCAGTGAAAAGAAGGAAGACCGTCAATGGATGGATCAACACAGCGGCTGTAACAGTGGGCTAAAATCCAGCATTACTTTAAATGATGGTGCGAGGCTGAGCAAAGTTTCCTTCAGTTATACATATGGCTATTATGAATCAGAATTTTCTTGGCAGGATAATAGCTACAACTCCTCTTCTGAGATATTGTGGGATGTTGCCCAGCCCAGGCCCCTGGAGGATGGTAACACTCATAATCCCAGCTGCCTATTACTCATAGATATGTTTATATTTGGGTTCTCCCTTTCCCAAGGGGAATTAATTACCTCACTCATGGTACATGCATATAGTAACTGGTTGATGGTGGTTTGAGTCTTGCTTCCTTGCCTCCCTTTAGTCTAGTTCTGAAATACGTTTCCAGTCACAGTGCGGTCTATAGCCTCTACTGAGGTCTCTGTTACAATCTCAACAGTCCTGCTTAACTCATGAAGAATCCTCCTACATACAAATCTTACCTAAGTGATTGTTTCCAAGGAAACTAACCTAAGATGCATTCAGTCTCTTAGCTTTTACTGTTATGATGTACGTCATCATAACCACTAGACTTCAGGAACCCTTAGATTTGTTTGGAGTTTGTATATCTCTATTGACTCTTCTCTCCTCTCCTTATTGACATTCTTGGGAGAAAGATGAGGTTTTCTTCTTCTGTAAAGATTCACAATTTGGGAACCCACAGTGTTCTACTTTGTCCTACCAAATCAAACTGAGCCGAACCCAACCCAACCCAACCCAATCAAACCAAACTAAACCAAACTCACTGCCATCAAGTCATTGCTGACTCACAGTGACCCCTATGAGTTTCCAAGACTATAGCTGTTAACCACTACTCCACTAGGGCACTGCTCACTATGAGTTGGAAAGGAATTGATAGTAATGAGTTTTTTAGGTTTTTTTTGATTGGGAGTTAATACAAGTATCATCTCTTTCCATAGTTCAATGCTGCCACAATCAGCCTCAAAATATTCTTTTCTTTCTTCGATTCGTTGCTGCTCTTTCCTCTTTTTGCTCTTGTGAATGTACTCTACCCTTGTCTTTTTCCTACTTCTGTATATTATTTCATATTCTTGGTTAACCAAGGTTTTGCTCTGTGTTTTCTTCTTTACTTACTCCCTGCCCACCCCTGGGAGACCTCATTTATACCCTTGGCAATAGCCCTCACAGCTCTCCTGCCCTTCAGCAATCACTTGGGATTGCAGCCTGCTATTGTTTCTCCTGCTAACCAGGTTCCCTCCCCCTGTCAGGATCCTCATCAACCTCCCCCTGACACTGTTTCCAGAAAGAACCGAAACCAAGGTGCCACATTTAATGGTATCAGACCTGCTATTATTATGGTCCTGTTCTTGTTTTAAGAAGGTGTTCCATTTTTATTTCATGGATCCATGGCTCTATAGAAGTTTTATTATGGATATAAAACTTTATTATGTTCTATCTATCCAGTTTCTTACATGCAAACTCTCCTCTCTAGTATCATAGTAGAAAGACAGTGGTCCTTTGAGTCATACAGAAATAGAAATAGACTGCAATCCAGATTTTCCCTTTAGTAATTGTGGTCACCATGGAAAAGCCACGTAACTAACATGCCACCCCTTCAGTTTTCTTCTCTCCTATAGAGATAGCATGAGTGCAAAATGAGGAAAGGTGTATATCGATGTACAAGAACTACGCAGAAATGATTAAATGAATGTCCATTTCCTTCTCCTGCCCTTTCTTTATAGCTATGGGTTTTAAAAACTAATGCAGTTCTAAATTTCAGCTAGAAAATGTTCTTTAAATCTCAGCTGGGGAATGTGCTCCTTGCTCAGCACCAATCATTTCAGAAAAAAATCAGGCAGACATCAGAATACCTCACGAAGCATCATGACACCTCAGGGCCCAGACACCAGATTGCTGGCATGTAAAGAGATTCAGTAAAGCAGCCAGGTCAGACCAGGCGGCTGGAGTATGCAGTTGCAAACCGTCTCTTGGCTCTGCCCCCTCTGCCGATGCCGGCCTTGGAAGTCAAGCACAGGCTGGGTCAATCCCTTTGCTTTCCTTCTACTTCTCTCCCTTTCCTGACTACTTCACAACCCTCCTCAAATGCCTAGTGTTTGCTTTCTTCTCAGGATGTTTATAAAAGTTAAGCAGATAAGCTTATGTTAGTATGTGAGTGCCTACACAGGATCTGAAGGATTGTGTCAACGATCTTACTCTTTAAATTTATATTTTCTGAGCACAAAAATGCCATATGCACCCTGTAATGGTGGGCTATCAATTTCAGGTTAATCACAAAATAACTGACACACATTCATGAGGATATGTGCTTGGAGATGGTTTAAAGCTTGGTTTGTTGACCCCCCTTTAAAGAAGCTACATCACTGTAAAGAAACCAAATGCATAAACAAAATGAATGAATGGATAGTAATTTGTACTGGGAATTCAAGAGGATTATGCAAAAATAGCAAGTTCCCATGGCACGTTATAGTATTTTATTTAGCTCAATGTGGTAACCATACAGCTGTCCGATTTTGGTGTGTATCTGTGAGAATTATCATCTCAAGGGATGAATGGCCTCCTGGCGGATTTCTTAATCTCATATTTAACTCATTCCAGTCCATGTCCCACGTGGTTGCCAGTAGTCATCTTTCAAAGTTGAAGTACCTTCACTGCCCTGAACAGAACATGCAGATGCAAAACAGTGTGGCCTTTGTTTTACCCACTGCTGTATACCTAGCACCTACCACTACCTAAACAATAGTTGAATAAGAAAACCATAGGGTTAAAAATGCATAACACATATTTCATTATATAATTTTAGAATTTAAAGTTTTCATTATAACTGTGATGGGAAATTTTTTTAAGTTTCAATGATATGTTCTGATCATAAACTTGTTCTAAATATACTTTATTTAAAAATGAATGTGCCCAATGTGATATGTAGGAGGGTCCTAAGAAGGTCATGGAAACTGGAATTTAAAGATAATGGAAAGATAACATTTTCACAAATTTTTGAAGCCCCCCCCCCACCGATAGATTTCTTGATTTGAAAGAAACTAATATAAGCAAGTCTTTCAACTTGCAGTGCATGTCTCATATCTCTTAAATGTAGTCTTTCATGTGAACAACGGGCAATGAGTTGCTGAGCACCTAGGTAGTATGTATGGTCTAGCAATGGACTATTAACCCAAGGTCACTCATTCAAACCCACCCAGAGATGTCTTAGAAGCATGCCCTGAGTTTTATCTGCTAAAGTCACGGTCTCAAAATATTTTTGGACAAGTTCTCCTGTACACATACATGGCTGGCAGGGTTTGAGTTAACTCCATAGAAACTAACAAAGTAACTGATTAATAAGGGTAGAAATTTTGTCATTTTGCTTGCTAATTTTTTCCCAAAGGAACTCCTGTGATGTACCCATTAAGTAAATAGCTTTGAACAAGCTCCTCAGTGTTCCCTGGGAGAAAGATATACCAGCCTGCTTCTGTTAAGGATTATAGCCTTTACTCTGTCCCTGAGGGTCACTAGGTGTCAGACTGACTTCATAACATTTTTAACATTTTAGTTATTTTTCCAAACATCTAGAAAATTCAATGAAATAAATATAATTATTGTTCCCATTGTCCAGATGAGGGATCAGACACAGTGAAATAATAAGTAATATGCTCTATTTTATATACCCATATATAATAATGCTAGGATGTAAAACTAGATAATGCAAATCCTCATGCCAGTAGACTCTACCACTTCTTCTTCTTACTTATATATACATGACTATTTGTCAACTGCAGTAGTAAAGAGAGGAGAAAGGTGTAATTTGTAAAAAGTCTCAGGTCTCTAAAATTTATAGTCTCTAATATCACCGGGAGCCTTGGTGGCATAGTGGTTACATATTGGGGTGCTAGATGAAAAGTCGGGTATTCAAAGGCACCAGCTGCTACTCAAGAGAAAGACTGGACTTTCTATTCCCATAAACAGTTATAGTCTCAGGAACTCACAGAGTAGTTCTATTCTGCCTTATAGGGTCCATCCAAGTCAATAGAAGTCAGTATGGGCTCGATGACAGTATGCTTGTTTTGTTGTTGTTGTTGCAATATCACCAGATCTTAATAGCAATAAGTATGGACATTTTAATGTTCAAATATTCTTTCTAGTAATTCTTTGAAATGATCCAGTGAAACACAGATTAAAGTAAACAGTAACAAAAGTGTGATGCAACCGTTACTTGTCTGTGAGTTTGCAATTGTGTGGTGCTTACTTGTTGCAATGATGACAGACATGATGTCACCAGTATTTCAAATATCATGGTCAACCATGGTGGAGAGATGTCAGTGGAACTTCCACACCAAGAACGGAGAACGAGGAAGGATTAGATGGCCCACTTCTGAGGGGTTGCCTACTGACAACCTTGTGAACAGTAGCAGAAGATTGTCTGATATGCTGGAAGGCACTCAAAATACCAGTAGGGAAGAGAGTTACCTCCGTAACAAAGCATCCATCTTAATGATGTGAATGGAGCTTAACTTCTGGGATTGAGGGATGTCATAAATGAAATGAAATATTTAAACAATGTTATAACCAATATTCTAGGCATTAGAGAGCTGCAATGGATGAGCTTTGACCATTTTCAATCAGATAATCACATGGGTTACTATGTCCAGAAAAATTCAAGAGGAATATCATAACATTGGTGATAAAAAAATCTCAAAATCTATCTTGAATTACATTGCTGTCTTTGATACCATAATATTTATATGTCTATAAGGAAGACCAGTGAGTATAAGTACCATTCAAAACTTTACGCACCAACCACTAAATCCAATGATTGACACAACTGCATCATCATTACCTTGAATATGTGTGCAATCCAGAATGATACAGGACCAGACAACATTCAGTCTGTTGTACACAGGTAGCCATGAGTCAGAGTCAACTTAATGGCAGCAATCTATGTACACATCTCCATCAGTTATTCAAAAGAATAATAATGGATAATTATAGGCTACTGATAAACAAAGGATATATAAATACAATTTTATCAAACAACTTTTGACTAGTATCCATATAAAACAATGCCGAAAATTTTAATAGACAAAATACAGTAAATGATCAAGATTATCAAACTGGATTTTTTAAAAGCTACTATGTTCTGCTTGTAGTAACTGTAAATATAAGAACACAATATAGGTAAAAGTAAAAAGATGCAAAAATAGAAACTATTCATAATGATAAAAGGATCAATCTATGGAAAGGCTTATATTAACTGTGATTATCTCAGCTGATTGTTCAAGTTACTCTTGCTTTCTTTGCCATATTTTATGAATTAGTGGAATTTTTAATAAAAGCATGGATTAGTTATATAACCTGAAAAAAATAAAGTTCTGTTTTTTTTTGTCTATGAGTGAATATAAGACAAGGATTTAGAACTACAGTCAACTCCTGAACAATGTGAGTTTGAATTGTGTGAGCCCACTTGTACCCAGATTTTACTTCCTCATGCTATTGGGGTGAGCTCAAGTGTTGTAAGTATCCCTTTAAAGGCTATGTGATATTAATCACAACCACATGCAATTCCTCTCTTTAGCAATTTCTAGCCCCTCACCTTTCCATCTCCCCCATACTGATTACACAGAGATAATTAGTATTGCATGTCGATTTAAGTAGATCCTCACAACACTTTAGCTCACCACAATTCAAATGCCTTCAAATGGATTCTAACTCACTGTAACCTTGTATGGCAGAGTGAAACTGCCTCTTTGGGGTTCTAAGACTTTAAACCTTTACAGAATTAGACAGTTCCATCTTTCTCCCAGAATCACTGGTTGATTTGAACTGCTGACCTTGTGGTTAGAAGTACAAATCTTAGCTCACTGTGTCATCCGGGCTCCACAAGCTCACCATAATAGCACGAGCAACTTAAAATAAAGATCCAAGTATAAGAGGGTTACTGACAATCAAACTCATGTTATTCAAAGGTCAACTGTAATCCCTTTCTAAATAAAAAGAAGATTTTGTGGCAAACCCTAGAAAGATTTGGTGGCATTTATGCTCTGATTACAGCTATGAATTTAAGTATATAGTGTTAGGGCATGAAAATAAAAAATGAAATCTCAGTTATACATTCCCATTTTGCTCTTTGTTCTATTTTTAACTTTAGGGTTCAGAAGTAATCAATAGTTCTTAATGTATTTTCTGCAGCATATATATTAAATATAATATTGGAATGACCTAATGAGACCATTCATTCACTCATTTATGACAGGTACTGATTGAAACACTGTCTGCTTGATGTATGAAGTCATTTATAAATGTACTAAAGACACTAATATCAGATTATATATCCATATCCATAGATATCCATTCGTTTTTAAGGCATAGCTGTCTTCTTTTCCTCCTCAGCTAAACATAACCTTGGCTATAGCCAACACTTTTTAAAATACCATTTCTGTCTTCTCATGAAGGACAGAAAATTGCCGGTAGTGATGTGGAGTCACGATCCACTCTTCGCAAGCCTCGGTGAAGAGCAGAACTTCTTCTCCAGCGTCTAGGCTATACTCTTTTAAAATTTGATTTTATTAAAAGATAATTTTCCTGGAGGCTCTGACAGCTCTTTTTACAATCCATATAGCAATTGGATCAAGCATATTTGTACACAGGTTGCCATCATTTTCTAGACAATTACTTTCTATTGAGCCTTTGGTATCAGCTACTCTCCGCGCCCTTCGTGACTCCTTGATAAATTATAAAGTATTACAATTTTCATATCTTACACTGACCACTGTCTCCTTTCCCCCACAGTTTCTGTTGTTCATCCCCCTGCAGGGGTGTGTGTGATTATGAGTCCATCATCGCGAGCAGTTCCCCCTTCCTCCCCTCTGCTCCCCACTGCCCCCTACCCTTCTGGTATCTCTACTCCCATTCCTGTTCCTGGATTCCGTGTGTGTCCTGAGCTCTTATCGCACGTCTGTACCTGTGTACATGCTCCCATCTAGTCCAAAGTGAAAGGCAGTACTGGGTTCATGATAGTGGGGGTGAGGACGTCTCAAGGAACTGGAGGAATATTGTGTGTTTCATCAGTGCTTTACTGCACCCGATTGACTTATCACTTCCCTGGACTCCTCTGTGAGGGGATGCCCCATTCTGGACAGATGGGCTTTGTTGGGTCTCTGCTTCGTCTCTGTGGGCTATAATCTCATGAGAGAAAAATCCCTAGGCATTTTCTCCCAGAGAGTGACTGAACAGCTCTGAGCCACCATCCTAACCACCTGCCCACCAGACTCCTGCTATGGAGAGAGCACAGATGAATTATTTTAAAAGACCTTGAATCTTGAAGATATTTTCCTGTCTATTTCTTCATACAGCACATTTGTATTACTTTAATGCAATTCTAGATAAAAGTCTAAATTCATAAACAAATACTAAAAGCTAATAATTTATAGTATAAACATTGTTTAGACTCTAAGCCATTGTTTAATGTTCTCAAAATGTGAGGTTCCAAGTGTCTGGAAGTTTGATCATTTGTATGGGAAGTGTTTCTCACCCACACTTAAAGATTATTCAGATAGTCTTTAAAGAGTGTGAGAAGGAAGACAGTTCTGTTATTTATATAATTCCTTAAGAATCTGTCCTGTTAAGTAACTAAAGCACACTTTTACACATTTTATATTATTATAGAAATGTCTGTAGTATTTTCAACATAAACATATTTAAGTACAATGCTAAAATATTTTGCTTATTGATACTACAATTACTTATGATACATTTCTGTTTCCAGGTATGTTGTAATAATCATTACCATTCAAAAATACTTAAGAACCATTTATGTGAACTTTTATCTTGGAAAAAATGTTTCTCTATATACAAACACATAAAATTTTAACAAGTATAATTGGTTTCTAATTGTAAGTTTAGTTCCCTTACCTATATCAGTGAACTACTTGATTCAAGTAATGTCTAAAATCCTTTTAGTTTTAACATGCTCTGATCTATTCAAATGTTCAAGACATAGTTGAGGGTAAAGAATCAAGTCTGACCACTTTAATATGGAGCAATGAGGTGTCCAAAGGTTTTTCTTGACAGTCAACTAATCTTATTTACTCTTCCCACATTGTTAAGTCCTCTTTTATCCACTCACCAGCATATTACAAGCATTTGTAATGGAACCTCCTATTTCATTTCTTCAAAATATCAGAGAGTACTGATAATGCAAAGCTCCTGCTTAGTGCCTGGATTTCATTTGATATCTCCTTGAAATTTTCAGATGCAACCTTCAAAAGTGAATGTAATTTCCTATATATATATTAAGAGCATGGTAAAATAAGTTCCATTAATGGTTTATGTGAGAGAAATCAATACATTTGCATAGTGATGAAGTACATCACAAAGTATTTATGGAGAATCAATTACTTTTGGTTTTCTGATTAATGAAGGAATATGTTACAGAATTGTGCCCCTTAATAATAAACCTGAGAAAAGATATAATATCTAAACTCATATTCCTGGCCAAAATTATGTCATTAGAGTATGAGTTTCTTGAAAAGACAGTTATACTTTGTCCTAATTATTTCTCTGATACAAGGTAACCCAAATACTGCAAAGTATAAATTTAAAATGTTAAGATTGCATTTGTTCATTATTGAATGAAATTTCAAGAGAAGTACTGAATTCCATGTATTTACGCAAAGTGAAGTAACAGAATATCTACTTGCTAGTTATTCCTGTCTCTGCAGACTTCTAGGTTGTGACCACTTTGACTTGCATTGTTTTTCGTGTAGCGGGCTCCTTTAAAAAAAAAAGAAAAAATTAAAAATTTTAATTAGCTGCACTTATAGTCAAACGCATCTAAATGAACAAAATAGACAAGAATGAATGTGAAGAGTTTGATCTGAAGCTCTTCTCATTGTCAGGTTACACATCTTTTTAGAAAATTTCCACAAACTAACACTTTCACATTCTGAGTGGTGGCTATATAAATTCAGTGTGTAACAATAAAATGATTTAGTTGTCTCACATTCCTTTATGACAAAACCAACAGATTAAAGGAAAAAGCTTTGTATTGATTTTCTATCATGCCTGTTTTATTCCTAAGAACTGAATGATAAACTTGAAATATATTTTCCTTGTCCTATCAATGATTATCTGGGCAGATCATAACCATATTGAAATAATAATTTATGTCTTCTTTTATTAATATTTTTAAATCAGAGTATTATTTCAGCAGAAATACAATTTTCTAAATATTACAAGAATTTTATCAGTTAAAGAAATTTGGAACATCTGGAACTTTAACTATTATTTATATTTTTTCCAAAATCTCTTTTAGAGCCTTCAAGAATAGTTTAATATCTAAGTCCTGTTATATACAACTGGTTTTATTAAGCAGATAATGAGGTGTTGAAAATTGTGTTGGTTTTCTTATGTCTTCTTTTAAATTTTTGTTTGGAAAAGTTGCACTAAATAATGACAGCAAAGCTTTGTTTTTCGACTCTTAAACAAGCCAAACACTGCCTGACTGCACATTGGTCTACATGCTTTTAATCCCCAGTTACCTGTTGGATGGATAACAATGTACGCAGTTCAAAACCATCAGCTACTCGAGAGGAGAAAGTGCAGTGAAGAGTTACTGTGTCAGAAACCCAGAGGGGACACCCACTCTGCCCTAGAAGGGTGTTATAAGTCAGAATCCACTTGATAGCAGTGGGCTGGCTCTCTTTCCAGATTTTTTACAGAGCTGTGTGGATTCTATAGATAAAAAATGTACATTTAGAGTATCATATTAATGAATCATTTTAATGTATCATTTTCCTTATTTCCTATATTTGTCTTGCATATGGAATGCACAGAGCACAAATTATATTGCAGAATGTGTATAACTGTGTTAAACTATTTTATATATCACTTTTGAAAAACATTGTTTTATTACTAAAAATACATATGAGTAATTAGGGCGCTATATTTTAATTAAAATACACTGAGTAAATTAAGCTATTACCCTCTCTGCACATGTAATAATTGTCGATGTTAATGTACTTTATTTTGTTTTTAATCATCACTAAAATTAGCAATAGAGTGTTTAAGATATAATTCTAAGAACATAAAACTTTATGAACTCAGAATAATTAAGGGAGAAGACAACTGTTACTGTATGAATTTAAATCAAGAAATGTTGTATTAAGAATTCTCTTTCTATAATTTGCACTAATAGCATGTTAAATATAAAGGATATTTGATAATAACCAAACCACTGCTGCCCAATCAATTCCAATTCACAACTATGCTATAGGACAGGGATTTCCACACTGTGAGACTTTGGGAGAGTAGACAGCCTCCTCTTTTTTCCATGAACTTGCAAGTAGGTTGACACTGACAACCTGTGGTTAGCGGTCCACTGTATCAGTAGGGGTCTGTGTGATAGTAACATTTGCGTAATAAATTACTGTTCAAACGGTGGTTCTTAGGGATCTATCCTATAAAGAGATGAGTGGTGATAATTTCATGTATCAAGTGTTTACATAGATAAATTAGTGCTGGAAAAATGCTTGAAAACAAATTTTGCCCTTGAGAGATATTTTCTAACCTTGTTTACAGCATCCATTTTGCCTTTTCTGATTAGAAACCTTATTGTAGATTGGTCAAGATGAAACAATGTACTAATGGACCATGCAAACATCAGTTCCCATAACCCTGAAACAAGACAGCTACAGGGTGCTCTGCTACCCTACCAACTGACCTCGAAAAGCTGACATGAAATGATCCTCGGTTTAGTAGAAGGAAAGTGTGGGGCAGAACTCAGGATTACAAAATAGATTAGGCTTACTGGTCAGATAGCGACTGTTGGGAATTCCAAGACTATTGCCCAACGATTTCAAATCAAAAGGGCAGCATTTCGCTAAGGACAGAGTTTAGAGGGTTAAGAATGAAGAATGGAAGCAGGAAACAGAGAGGGGCAGGGGAGTGTTGGTACATTAAGGGGTCTGCAGTGGATGAGCTTAAGGTGCATATCAGTTGTTGAATGCAAAACTGTTCAGTAAACATTCACTTGATTCACAAGAAAAAAGTTAAAAATAAAGAGCTAATAGAACATTTTCATGAACTCTTTGAAGCCCGTTGGTATTGGTCAATTAATCCGACTCCTTTCCTGAAGCTTCTCTAAAATTCAATACATGGAATGGAATATATGACTCAACTTAGAAAACACCCCTGGGCTCCCTCGTCATTTGCTAATGGCTTTTGAAGGGCCCAGGGTCAGTGTGTGGGATCCTGCTTCATGGGGTCTGGGTGGGTTTTGCTTTGGAAAATTCCATCAGGAATGTAATATGGTTTGAACTCTTTCTAGTCAAACTAGGGATGATGACATCCAACCCCTCTGAAGGGGAAGAGAGAGAGAGGAATTTTCCATCCGAGTATTATTTAAATAATACTGTTATTATTTAAAAAATAATTTACTCTTGTTTCTTGTGATTGAATGAAATTGGCCCCTGCTCAAACCCTCAACGAGTTGGAATGACACAATAGACACATCAATGGATTCCAACGTACCAAGATCATGAAGGTGGCAAAGGACCAGTCAATATGTCGTGCTATTAGACATCAGGTCTCTGTGAGTCAGAACCACCTGGAGAGCAACTACATCTAGTTCAATGTGCTCTGTATAGTCCCGATGCTTCCAAGCAAGGAGATAATTTAAGGGAGGGACATCTACTTTTAAACACCTACTTTTAAGCATTTTCTTACAGTTAATCACAGGTACTATCACAGTTTTAAGGTCAACATTAAGGGGAAATATAAAAAAAGAAACTTGTGGTTAAAATAGGAAAAAACATCAGCCTTAATTATTCCCTTTTTATTGGTGACTTAAAATGAAATGCTGAAAAGAAAATAGATTAAACTAAAAAAAATTTACCTCCTTTTGGATGGTATAAAGTATACTGGCCAAGTGCCTGAGCCTCCAGGTTAAAGTCCATTTAAAAATACATATTGGGAGAGTTTATAAATAGATGTATTGTTTGAAAGCTTCTGGAAGGTTCTTTGCTTTGGGACATATCTTTTGTTCTGTGGTATTTCTTTTAAATCAAAATCCTTAAAATATAATCTCCTCACTCAGTGCTTCTGTTGTGCGTAAATAGGGCCATAAAAGAACCCCACTCATTTGAAGGATTAAGTAGAAGTTAATTCTCACGAGGATGCACTTTTCACAACTGCCATCCTTTCCTCCATGTTCTTGTTCTTTATCTCGCTTGAATCTGTGACACAATTGATTCTAATTTGACTCGCCTCTTTGACATGCTCCTCAAAGTGGAAAGTGCATATTAAAAGTCCATCGAGTATAAGTTTCTACTTAAATTCAGGTCTCCCAGAATCAAGAGCCTAGTTCAATTACAGTTCTAATCAGTGTTTATCACCCTGTAGGCACTTCAATATTTAACAAGGGTTGCTGCTACAGCACTTGAAATATTTCTGCAGAGTAAATCAGCCAGATTTGGGTGCCCAGTACCACAAATGTCCAACTTCACATTTTGATTTTATTTAAATGTGTGTATGCTGAAATTGTTTAAATATTCATTCAAATTAACCTTTCCAATAAGATGGTGCAGAGGGCCCTCTGGATAATACCTAATAGTTAGATGTCAGTTTCTAATTACCTAATAAATGAAATTTTCCAGGTTTCAAAATGTCAAGAAGGATTTGAAATATATATTGACTTGGCCCGTGAATTTTAACCCAGGTACATGGAAATTGTTCTCCCAGAGAGCTTTCCTCTCACGTACTTTGCACGCTGTCAGGGGAGATCAGTCCTTTGAGGACATCGTACTTGATAAAGTAGAAGAGCATCGGAGAGGGGGATGAAGGCCGCAAGAAGAGAGACTGGCACGTGGCTACAGGAGTGGGTTCACACATAAGCACGATTGTGAGTGACCAGTGCTTTGTTCTGTTGCACGTGGGGTCCCTGTGAGTCAGAACTGATTCAACTAATTCGACAACTCTAAGGTATCACTATGAGGAGATGTCCTTAAGTGCAGTGAATTAGGTACATTAAGGGGTAATGAAGATCATAAACAGGCTATTATACCTAAATTAGTGTCATCTCACCTTGATCTGTCTGTGTCTTTGTTGTTTTGATCAATTCTAAAATCATTGCCTGCTTCCTTAGAGACTAGTCACCATGATTCCAATTTATTTACCTCTAAGACTATGCCTTACCGAGAGCCGAATTCCTCAAACATCTTCATTTTGTTTCATTGACTCAGGAATGTAAGGCCATAAAGAGGGAAAACTAGCACCTACTGGAAACCCTGAATTTATTATCCCGGTTATTGGCTCCAGAGAGAGTCTGGGCAGTCTCAGATTGGGTTTCTCCAGGAGAAGAACTTCCTGAGACAAAGAGTGAATCATTTGTTTGTGAGGTAATCCTAGGAAACAGCTACGCAAGTGGTTCACCAAGAGAGGAGGGAGGGAGGGAGCCAGCAAACAGTGTGTGCTGAGACTTGTTACTACTCCGGGCAATCCGGACTCTATCCTGCTGAAAGGTAGCATGGAAGATGAACGTGCCTCAGAGTGCTCTTTGGGAGTTTAAAGTCAGTGCCACTTGGTCTATAGGAATAGAGCACCCTGAAAGCTACAATGTCAAATTTGTCTTGAGTCTAGAATCCTTGTTGAATTTAAAAATAACAGTTCCTTTAACCCTACAAAAGACAGTCCTTTGCTCTGAGGTCTGGCAGGTAATGGATGTCAGATTCTATTTCCAGGGGACGTTCCACTATGGGCTAAGAGATGAAAGACATCTAGCTCATACCTGAAGGTTTTTGATGCATAACTTTATCAATAAATCTTTACAATGGACTCTCAGAAATGGACATGATTGAGGAAGCAATTTTACTAACGGGTTTTGAGAAAAAAGCTGTCCTGTCCCTGTCAGTGACCAGCCTGCAGTCAACTGAAGGACACCATACCTACTCACTGCCATCAAGTCGACTTTGACGCCGCGCGACTCTCTGAGACAAAGTAGAGTTGGCCGTTTGGGTTTATGAGTCTGTTAATCTTTACAGGAGCCCAGTCTCACCTTTCTCCCCTGGACTAGCTGTTGGGTTCAAATAACACATAACTTAATATATCACTAGGGCGGTAGGACAAGTGTCTTAAATTAATCATGTAATCCCATGTTATCCACCTCTCCTAACTTAATTACCACATCTAGGTGCCCTGCATGTCTTTGTCTTCCCTGCTTGTCTTTTAGTTAAATATGACTTTTAGTTCCAGCTCTGTCAATGCACCAGTGTAATTTTGCCCGTTGTTTATAGGAGCTTTCATTTGTACTTTGTAAATCCGAATGTGGACCACCTCTATTCCTCAATAACCTGCTGCTGCCCTTCCCTAAAAAAGATTCCCTGTCCTTGCTCTATGACAGTGTCTCCGAGAAGCGAGGTGGAAGCTGGGTAATTTATTCTCCAACTACCATTGGTAATGACTGAGGCCTGCCCCCAGGAACAGTGATTCTTCCTTTATTTTCAGCTTGCCCTGAATAAAAATGGAAAGAAATTTCTTGGGAAGAATAGCTACTGCTCCTATTTAAATGGCATCTGCTGAAAGGGTAGGTGGAGCCCATACAGGAGGACCCTCAGCAACTACAGAAATATGTTCTCATTTAAACCAACATGTCTTGGGAGAGCTATAACCAGAACTCTCCGTAGAAGCAAGGATGGTGAGACTTTGTCTCACATACTTTAGGCATGCTATCAGGAGAGACCAGTCCCTGGAAAAGGACATCACACTTGGTAAAGTAGAAGAGAAACCCTTGATGAGGTGGACTGACTGACACGGTGGACGCGATGATGGACTTCATATAGCGATAACGGTTAGGATGGCGCAGGCCTAGGCAGTGTCTTCTGTTGGTCACAGGGTCTGAGCCAATCCCAGAGCACTTAACAACAACACCACTATAAAAAAAAAACTTTCTGTAAAAACTCAGTCCAAAGTTGGATACCCCAGTTTTCTCCGAATTGTTCCCTTTTATCTGAACCCTTATCGAAATTGTTCATTAGTAATTTACTCGTGTGTGTGTGTGTCTATCTCCCTCTGACTACATACTGCCCGAATTTGTAGGGATCCAGTTTGATGTAGTGAGCCACACATTGACCTCTAACCAAAGGTCAGTAGTTCAAAAGCCCCAGTCACTCCAAGAGCAAAAGATGAAGCTTTCTACTCCTGTACAAGATTTGTAGTCTTGGAAACCCACAGAGGCAGTTCTACTCTGCCCTATCCAATTGCTGTGGCCAGAATCAACTTGATGGCAGTGATTTGGTTTTGTTGTTTTAAAATCTGTTTTTGTCATTAGAATATGAACAGAATGAAGCCAAGGAATGACCTAGTACCTTGCACAAAGGAGGAAACCAACACTTGTTGAATGAATGAATGAATGAATGAATGAATCACAGTCCCACGTGAAGGAGTGCCATCTTTATTAGCAGACAGGTAAGCGGCGACGGGATTTTAATCCAACGTGATGTGCCATCAGATCTAAGACGTTTACGTACTCTGACAATGGTGCCATGCTGGTTTCCTATTTTTTGCTTCAGAAAACACAACTATTTCCTATTTTCTACATCATTAAATCTAAACTCCTCTTTTTGGTATTCAAAGATTTGTATAAGATTGTTAAAGTAGTTTTGCATTAATAATGTTAATAAGCAAATACGATCATGGATGAATACTCATATGTGAAAAGAAGTTTCAGGTTGTTTGTGGTCAACAAGTAGTTCAATATGAGAAAACTGTGATTTGGCCTAAAAAAAATCTAATCGAAAAAGACTGCATGAATGTAAATATAAATTCTAGAGCAGTCAGAAGGGTGCGTGCAGATATGGTGAATACTAGACTCTTTCTGATGTCATGATAAAATTTGAGAGTTCTTGGAAGTAGGGAAAATTCCTTTTATTTAAGCATACATGAGAAATTGATTTTTAGATAACTACGTCTACATAAAACCCACACAAGAATACAAGCAAAATGAAATCATGAAAAAAGCCAGAAACAAGAGAAAAAGAAAATTTATTCATACTTAGGTTGCTAAGGATGTGCATATGGTCTCATTTGTATTATCTCACTTAAGTCTCAACTTACAGGTATTAGCATGACTGTCGAGTCTGACAAAGCATGGAAAGAATTTAGTATTCAGGCATGCAGCAAAGAAATTTTTGAAAGGAGACTGCAGTTAATTCACTTAATAAATAAATAGAGAAGGACATGAAACATTTTTTTGGCAGGGTGGGCAAATGGTAGAATGTATTGATTGGTCAAAAATGCTCTCAACCTTTCTCTATATGATCTTTATTGATTAGGCTTTTTCTGTTAGGAATAAATGATGAGCTTCTAAAGTAGAGCAGAACTGGGTTTTGGAGATCATTTTACTGCATAGCAGCTGCTGGACCTGAACCGTCAACTTTTGGTCAGTAGCCCATTTGCTAACTCACTGAGTTATAATAACTCCTGTCTCATACTCTGTAACATTGTTTAGATAGTTAACAATACTCTGATGTTTATACGAAGCTACAATTTGCTACATTTATACATCTAATTTGTTAATTAGATTGACAAGATTAGCTTAAGTCATTGGGAAAGTTCCACTTGACAGTGTTTACTTAGGAAAAACAAATGTATTTCTAAAAGCTTAGCAAAATTTGTAAATAAAGTCTTAAAATGATTATAAAGCTTACCAGGTTTATAAGTAGAGCTGATATTCAGCTTCAAAAACAAAATGAAAAACCTAGGTTTATTAAAGTTAAACATTTTAATTTTATAAGATATGAGTTATTTAACATTGTAAATAGTGTGCAAATAGTCGGTACAAAAGCCATTCTAGAACATGAAAAACTCAAAATGGCCAAAATTGTCAGGACATGATTTCATAGTGGTCCAAAGTCAAAATTATGATAAACTACTCAATTGAGCAATGTTGTAATTTGCAAAATGACTTTAGAAGAAGTTTCTGCAAAGATACTTAGTTCATATTTTTGCCTTTTTCTTGTTGTTATTCTTTGATAATTATAATTTTAATTATAAGTTAGGTGGAGATTTACGTTATAGATCAAATTTGTATTCAACAACTTAAACTACTAATTAAACTCCTCACTCGTTTACCCTCCAACCTCTCCTTGATTTCTCCTTCTTGTGGACTATTATTATTATTGTTGTTATTTGTTTTTACCATTCAAAACTTGTGTATGCCTTTTAATTAAAATTTTTTTCTTAGTATGGGAGCACACATAATCTCTTGGATATTATAGATGTTTGCATACTAGAAAAATTAATTGGCTGAATTCTCTTAAGTCAAAACTGGATTGTATTATTCCCCAAAGATCAGAAGAGATTTATCCTAGAAAAATTACCAATGAGAAAAATGCACATTTCAATTGCTCAGTATGTGTTCAATGAACTAAATAATAAAGTCTACAAAAATAGAAATTTAAAAATGTTTAAGTTTGTCAGTTTATCTATATATACATTTAAAACATGTAAAGTAACCCATTAGCCAAATTATTTATTTTTTTGAGATTTAGGAATTACATGGAAAACATTCAGATAAAATAAGAAATAATGATGAAAATCAAATTCACTCTATCATCTATCTATCTATCTATCTATCTATCTATCTATCTATCTATCTATCTATCATCATAGTTCTATTTCTGTCCCTCATCTATCTCATTCATCATCTACCTATGTATCTGTCTTTCTATCAGTGTCTATGTATATATAGGAGCCTAGTGCTGCTGTTGGGTAATGTGCTGGAGTGGTAAGAAGAAACTAGGTAGTTCAAACCCACCAGCTGTTCTTCAGGAGGAAGATGAGGCTATCTGATCCCACCAAAATTTACAACTTCAGAAACCCTATTTAGAGAGTTGGCTCAACATAGTGGATTTATATACCGGTATATTCATATGTTATGTCATATTTGCACTGTAAACAATGTGTGATATTAGCTGTTATTTGAGATACACTGTATGCTATATAATATAATATTGGGTGATGTATGGTATGCACATAGGGCTATGGGCTAGGGGTTGGGCTGCTAACTGTGAAGTTATTGTTTCAAACTCATCAGCTGCTTCTCAGGAGAAAGATCAGAAGATCTGCCCTATGGAGATTGCAAGCAAACTCAAGCAACATTCTGTGGATAAAAGTTGCTGGTAGTGGGTATAAGGTATATGTTATATATGACATAAAATAAAAGTATATAAATGCTTTGTTGCCCATATCCTTTCATTGGGAGTATTTTTATGTTATCAAAAAGACATTTCTAAGTGAACTTAATGTACTGAATATTAATGCATGTTCATTCACAGCAATTCAGGAACAAAATTCTATCAAGTACTTTACTATTAATTTATGTATATTGTAATATAGAATACACAAACAAGAGCTCTAACAAAATAATGTACTTTCTCAAATTTAGGGAAAAAATGGAAGTAAATTGGATAAAATAAGAAATCAAGTGCACTATATATATTATATATACCTATATTTTATATTATATTAAATGATATAATATATGGCATATCATGTAAAGTATGTTATATGATATATCTAGTCTTTTATAAAGTATTTGTATGCTAGTTAAAAGGCACTTTATAGTGAACTTAATGTATAAGAATGCATAGTATACACACACAAATGTATATGCATAGTTATGTAATCTGTTAAAGAATTCTTAAAGATCAGAGATTTTAATTTATTTTTTAAAATAGAATAGATAAGTAGATAATTTAATTTGTGGTAAATCATGAAGCACTTCAAAATTATGCCACTCTTGGATAAATTAACCAAAGAAAACAAGTTAATATTAAAAAAATCTCCTTCCTCAATTCTCATAGTTTCCCCATGCTAGTTAAAATATCAGAGGAAAGAAAAATTTTGCTAAATCTTAGATTAAATGAGATAAAGGATATATACAAAGGTATCAATACTTAGATTTGAAACTGAAACATAAAACCATATTATCCATTATAGGAAACAAAAATAAAGCAAGATCTATTTACAGTTGCTTGAAGCATTTAACAATTATAGAAAATAATAAATCTATTATATAACTCCTATTGAGTGAATAAGGGTTAAATCAACCTGAAGGGACTGGGTTGGTTTTGGATTTTTGGATTTTAGAAAACCAAAACAAAAGAACACACTCAGCATATCTGTGATTTTTTTTACTTTAATTAAAAGATCATTTTATTGGGGGCTCTTTTAACTCTTATTACAAACCATATATCAATTTTATTAGCCATATTTGTACATATATTGCCATTATTATTTTCTAGACATTTACTTCCTCTTGAACCCTTGGTATCAGCTCCTCTTTTTCCCTCACTGCCTGTCCCATCCTCATGACCCCTTGATAGATTATAAATTATTATTATTTTCATATCTCACAAGATCACTGTCTCCCTTCCCCCATGGTTTCTGCTGTTCTTCCCCCTGGGAGGGGGTGTGTGGATATGTGTCAAACATTATGCTTGGTTCCTCTTTCCTCCTCTCCTCTCCCCTCTCTCTCCCTACCCTTCTGGTATCACTATTCCCATTCCTGTTCCGTAATTCCATGTGTCGTGAGCTCTTATCTCTTATCTATACCTGTGTATATGCTCTGGTCTATTCCAAAGTGAGAAGCAGGACTGGGGTCATGATAGGGGAGGGTGAGGAAGTCTCAAGGAATCAGAGGAATATTGTGTTTAATTGGTGCTTTATTGCGCCCTGGTTGACTCATCCCTTCTCTGTGACCCTTCTGTGGGGGGATATTCCGTTGTCTACAGATGGGTTTTGGTTCTCTGCTCTGACCCCCCTCATTCTTAACTAGATGTTTTTTCACAGTTTGTTTGTTTGTTATGGGTTTTCTGATGCCTGCTGCCTGGTCCCAATGACACCTCATATCACACAGACTGGTGTGCTTCTTCCATGTGGGCTTGTTGTTTCTCTGCTGCATGGCCACCTGCTTTACTTCAAAGCCTTTAAGACCCTAGACACCATATTGTTTAAGAGCAGGACACCATCTGTTTCTTCACCACATTTGCTTATGCACTCATTTTGTCTTCAGCGATTGTGCCCAGGAGGGTGAGCATCACAAAAAGACAGTTTGTTAGAAGAAAACGTTCCTGTATTGAGGGAGGGTATGAACAAAGGCCCAAAGTCCATCCACTACCTGTACTGCCATGTAAATATATGTACAGAGGCCAATGCCTCCATTTTCATGCATGAATGTATTTATATATGTACACACCTATGCTTATACGGCTATCTAGAAAGCTTCGCTTTCTAGAGCATTCCTGTGTTTCCTTTTACCTTCTTTCTACCCCACCATCATGCTCACCCTACTTCTGCCTCATAGTACTTCCTCTCAGGTATATCACTGTTGATCCAACACTGCCAGGATCTCTACATACTCCTTGCTGTTGATTTCAATGCCCTAGTTGTTCCCCTGTCTATGGCGTTGTTTGCTCACGGCACCCTACACCCTCCCCCTTCTCCCACCAAGTCCTTCCAGGACCATTGGTCGCATTGCTATATCCTTGAGCTTGCTTCCCATGCCTGTCTTAAGAAAGTAGGCAGAGCAAAAAATAAATAAATAGAAATAAATAAAAGAAAGTAGGCAGACTATCAATGGCTTAGATCAAACAGAAAGAAAACAAATGACTGAAAAAAGAAAAGGGGAAAAAAAGAGAGAAAAAGCATAGTTCCAGGTCTGTCTGCTGACCTCTATGACTATCTTCCCATCGGTTCTGAGGAAATTCTGAGAGCTACCCCTCCTACATTGAAGCCTATTTTGGGGGGCTCTTTAGGGGCTTTGTGACTTGGCTTTACTCCAGTTTCTGATCTGTTATGTTCCCTTCTTCATTTGCCCCACACATTCAGCATATCTTAAACTGAACTGTAGAAAAAAAATCCAAGTTTTGAGATGTGACATTGAAAAATTCCATGGGAAAAATATTGTATGATGAAGGAAACATCAAAATAAGATGGAAAAGATACAGAGTCACTATATCAACAAGAACTTGCCCATAGATGACAATTTCAGGAGGTGGTATATGAGCAAGAACCAGTGGTACCAAAGACAGAAACTCAAGATACACTGATGGCATTAGCCAAAATCAAAGCTCCAAGAATTGGTGGAATACTGACTGAAATGTTTCAACAAGCTGAGGAAGAACTGGAAGCACTCATTTCTCTATTCCAGGAAATTTGGAAGACAACTATTAAGTCATCTGATGGGCAGAGGTCCGTATGTGTACCTATTCAAAAAAAGTGACCCAACAAAATGTCCCGATAATAGAACAATGTCAATGCTATCACATGCAAGTAAAATTTTTGCTGAAGATGATCTAAAAATGATTGCAACAGTATATTAACAGGGTAAGGTCCAATTCAGAGCAGGTCTGGAAACAAGCAATATCATCTCTGATATGCAATGGATGTGGACTCAAAGCAGAGAAGACTAGGAGGACAGTTACCAATGGGGGTTACCACAAACTGCTGATAGCCTCGAGAAGAATGGGGCTTCTCCCGCACTTCACTGTGCTCGTGTGGATCTTGTACACGGAGCAAGAGGCACTTTTGGGAATCAAACAAGGTTGCCACGCGGTTTAAAACTAGTTTATATGAAGGAGAATGCAGCATGAGGATTGGAAGGATGCTCATTAAGAAGCTACAATGTGCAGATGATACAACCTTGTTTTCCGAAAATGAGAAAGACCTGAAATACTTCATAATCATGATCAAGAACGGCGGTCTCCGGCATGGATTAGAGCTCTATGTGCAGAAGACCCAAATCGTCACACTCAGACCAGTGGATGATAAATGGAGAAAAGGTGGAAGTTGGCCAGGATTTTGTCTAGCTTGAATCCACAATCAATGCTTAGAGAAGTCAAGAGATCATAGGACAAACTGCGTTGGGTCAATCTGCCACACATGGGCTCTTTAAGGTGTTTGGAAGCAAGGATGCTATTTTGAGGAGTAAGGTACAGCTGGCCCAAGTCAAGGTATTTCAATATGAATGTGGAACATGGGAATTGAATAATGAAGCTGAAAGAGAAATTGATGTGCTTGAATTATGGTGCCGGTGAAGAATTATTGAAAGTATTGTGGACTGCCTAAAGAACAAACAAATATCTTGGAAGAAGTATAGCCAGAGTGCTCCGTTAAGGCAAAGAGAGTGAGACTTTGTCTCTAGTACTTCTGACATGGTGTCAGGAGAGACCAGACCCTGGAGAAGGACAACATGCTTGGTAAAGCATGGGGCAGTGGTCCCTAATGAGCAGGATCGACACAGAGGCTGCAACAATGGATCAACCGTAAGAACAACTGAGGACTGGTGCAGAATTGGGTGATGTTCTGTTCTGTCATGCAGTGTCAACCAGTTTGGTGGCCCCTGACAACAGCAACAACTGGGAAAAAATAGGATACCAGGAGAACTTTTCTCCTATGATATTTTGAGAATAAACCAAACTAGGACGAGGTAAAACTGAAATATAGCTTAAGACCCCGGGGTAAGACTCATTTAAATATTTATTGTTCTCCTTTCAGACTATTCTAGGGTGTCACAAAAATTAAAAAAACATTAGGTAAAGACTGGAGTCTTTTAAAGACAGGTGTCTATTGGTATAGCTCGGGGAGCCTGGGAACAGGTCACCGCTCAAACTTTGTTTACTGATTGTGTAGATCATACACAACACCAGAAATATAAATTATGTCAGTGTAATAAACATTTCAATTGATCTTAGGAGGAGAAAAGACGTCTGGATAATAGCTAGTCATAAAATTTCTCACCATTTCCTGACTGTCACTGATTTATTTTCAAAACACAGAAAATCATTAAGTGCATATTCAGTGCACATTATACTATGTTTTGGATAATGCCACATTTCACATCTCATCGGAAATATTCATCTCAATAATACATTTCTCAAGTGTTATAATTAGATATTCAATTAAAGATGATTTTTATATCCTTTAGATTGCATTAATTTCACCTCTCAATCATACTTATTCTTGATTGTATCCATCAGTACAAATTGTGGATTTTGAAATTTGTTAATAGCCTATGAGTAAGGAATTAAAGTGTTCATCTTTAACAGCCTCTTTCCCCCTTTTCTCCTTATCAATTAATTTTATAACAAGTTTAGTTAAGGGTTTGGCCAAATGGTAAAAATCCCGACAAACAAAAAGCCTCAGAAAAAAGCTTAAAAATAATTTTGTGGTCAATGGTGCAGGAAAGATTATTCCACCATGGATTATCCCTGATAATACTGTCTGGCCAAAGCATTATTAATAACAAGATGACAGCAAAACTGTTGCTGATCACAAAATCTGTCATGTTTACTGTCATCGCTAGTGCTTGGTTCCAAAAGAGAGCAATAAGACTGGATGCACTTTATGATGCGTTCTATCTTGCTTGACGGTAAACTGATAGGCATGTGACATATCAAATACTCTAGGTGAAAATATGTTCTTGATTTGACATGTTCTGAGATGACCTGTGAGAAGACAGGTAACATGATTTACTCTTTTGGCACGCACCCAAATGGCACAAAGAGACACATTTTAACTTGTCAAATTAAAAAGTCAGGATTTTGCTTTTTTTTCTTGACTAAAATATATTCAAACTTGCACAAAGTCTCACAAAATACCTGGTTGGGTGACATATGTTATATAAAAATGTTATAAATTTAATTACAGACCAAATGTAAATAATATTGACTTTAAAATGTTTATACTGCATAGACCAACCATCTGTATAAGCAATTAAAATATGCAAAGTGCATAATTTCCTTGGTTTATACAATATTGATGCTAAGGTAGAGAGTCAGTGAAAATTACGGAAACTCTCAATGGGATGGATTGACACAATTGCTGCAAAAAAAAAAAAAAAGCTCAAACACACTAATGATTGAAAGGATGTCACTGGGCCTGGAAACATTTCCTCTGCTGCACATGAAATCACCATATGTTGGAGCCAACTGGACAGCAACTAACGACATATAACACTATGAATGCTATGATATTTGAGTATATATAATCTGTGTACTAATAGTAAAGTCATCTCCCACAAAGTTTTAAATTAGTATGTTCTGATTGGACAGTGAATTTATAAAGGAAAACAAATCTTCAGAAACAGTGTACCATATATTTTCAGACTTTTATTTCATTGGAACTGTGCTCAAGGTTATGCATAGGGTATCGATGGGTTGGGAACTAACAACAACTCATATATATCACATCTAAAAATAACTTCATATGTATCAAAGTTTTAGTTACTGATGAATCAATGCATCGGTAAACTCCAAAGAATATGAATTCATAAACACATCGCTGACTAAATATGGAAGTTAAAAGAACAAAATTAAAAATGAATGTTTTTTTAAGAAGAAAACTTCTATTTGTTCATTGATTGATTCGTGTAATGAGTATTTACCAATCATCCCCATGTGATGATTCAGTTGTACTCAACAGAGGCAGATTCTCTGTCGCCCAAGAATTCAGAATTATCAGAGCAGAATTGATAAGGACATTCTAGTAATAATATTTCTTCTGTTTGAGAGAATTTTCACACTGCCATTATTCAAATGCCTTAACTCATTTGGAATTCATTAGTTCCCTAACTTGTATTTTTTAATACGCATCATTAATCCTTTTATGTGCGACCTTTGACTTCACTGAAGAGGATGTTTCTTTATACTTAACCTTAGTCTTTTATCTATAATTTTAAAGACACAAAAAGTTTTATCTAACACAGTTGAAAATAAATAAGTACATAACGGCCTAATTCCAATCAGTCGTGATTTTGCATCAGTGTTGGAGTAGGTAAAAAATCAAAGGTGACATATTTTAGACCTAAAAGGGAAGCCACTAGGAGTAGTAGGAGGTAAAAGGTTGTAGTGCACAACTCCCGAGGCAGAAAGGTAGGGAATGGAAAGTGTCCGAGCACAAGGATTCTTTCTTTCTGGGAATGAGCCCAGCTTTTGGAGGACTGGCCTACACTGAACTAGCTAAATTCATTCTGCTTACAAATAAAAATTGAAATACTGAGATAACCCAAACAAACCGAACCCAGTTATCAAGTACAATCTGACTGTAAGGGAACCTGCCTAGGGTTTCTGAGGTTGTCAATCTTTACAAGAAAAGACAGCACAATGATTTTAAATCTTTGAGGTTGAGGCACATTAATGATAGTACTTGAGAGAAACTAACCAGGAACTCTTTGGAGTTCCTTAGATTTTTCTGGCTCCTTTATTGCCTTCCCTGCTTGAGTGAAGTAGTCTGATATCGTGCTAAGCTTGAAAGCTGGATTATACAGGATCAAATAACATTTCTATTCTATTGAGCATTAGAGCGATCTTTAAGGTAGATGGAAATCTCTCAGGAGCTCAGAGGTTTATCCTGGCTTCTCAACCACATTGTAGAGGTAGGACATGAAAGTATCAAGATAAAGTGAGTTTCTTTTAAGATAGCAGAACTGGATAGATTCGCAAGTATGAGGTACTTATATAAACAGAATTCAATGGAGATAAGATAGAATAGATGTGATATTCCAATGATTATATAAAGACTAACACTAGCAACTCAATATATAGTATTTACTATATGCTAGGCATTAATCTTTACTACTCCTTCTCTTGTCATTCCGTGGTATCTTGTCTATTGATGTAATTCTGGGAGTCAGGCCTCTGGTATTTCCAATGCAAACACCCACGGTTGACAAATTTCAATACAGTTTCCATATGAAGAAGAGGCTGGGAAAAGCAATATGTGCCACACGTTTTAGGGGTTAGCCACTGACAACCTTACACAACAGGTAGGGTACAAGAAGATGAGCCCTGCAGGTTGGAAACACTCAAAATATGGAATGGCTCAGAATTGCCACCTCAAACAGAGGTTATTTTAATAACAGTGATGCAAACCTTTAAGGGTGCAAAACTTTGGGAACCATTCTTTTATGATGATATGTAAGCCAAAATAAGAAAAAACATCTGCAAACACCCAACACTTATCAGAAAACAGAATGTATAAACATATGAATCTAGGAAATTTGAAGGCCTCAAAAATGAAATGGACTGCATTCCGATGGATATCTTAGGTATTAGTGAGCTGAAATGGACTGGTCTCACCCTTTTATTTGAACAATCACATAGTTGATATGTCAGAAAAGACAAAGTTAAGAAAACAAGAGTTTTCTTTTCACAAGAACATTTAAAACTCTAGCATGAATTTCAATGTTTTCTGTGATAGAATAATATGTATATGCCTATAAGGAAGACTAAATAATGCAACTATTATTCAAATTCATCATAACAAAAGCTGTTGCTGTTAGGTGCCATCGAGTCTGTTCTGACCCATAGTGATCATATGCACAACAGAACAAAACGTTTCACGGTCCTGCACCGTTCACACAATTGTTTCCATGCTTGAGCTCATAGTTGTAGCCACTGGATCAATCCTCTCGTTGATTTCTTTTTTCTCACTCATTCATGAACACTAGTGATAAATGCAAGAAATATTAAAAGAATAAAGAAAACACACAGTCATTATATCAAAAATAATTGATTGGCTTCTAACCGTACCAAAAGCTAGCATATAACCTAAGCCGATGACATTGAAGGAAGGATGACATTGAACTGTCGACACTGAAGGAAGAAGGCCAAGCTTCACTGAAAGCCTCAGTGAAAACAAGGCTCCAAGAGTTGATGGATTACCAATCAAAATGTTTCAACAGAGTCATGCAGTGCTGGAAGCTTATGCCAAGAAATGTGGAAGATAACTACTGACTGAATGACTGGAAGATATCTATATTTATGTCCATTGCAAAGAAAAGTTACTAATTGAATGCAAACATTACCAATATCATTAATATTGTCTGTAAGTAAAATTCTGCTGATGATCCTTCAATAACCGTTTCAGCAGTACACATATGGAGAGCTATCAGAAATCCAAGCTGAAGTCATTAAAAGATGTGTAATGAGGGATATAATTGCTGATGTCAGATCTATCTGGACTGAAAGCAAAGAATATCACCAAAGTATTCACTTTGTTTTATTGACAATGCAAAGTCATTGAACTGTGTGGATTATAACAAGCTATGGGGAACATTATGAAAAATGGAATTTCCCCAACACTTAATTGTGCTCACAGACAGAGCCCATCATTCATACAGCAAGGGGACACTACGTGGTCTAAAATCAGGAGAGCTGTACACCAGGGTTGTTTCTTTTCTTCACCAGGCTTGCTCAGTCCTTGTGCTTGTGTGCAACTCCTTCAGGAACTTAATGAAGTGTTCCGGAATTCCCATTCTTCTCAAAGTTATCTGTAGTCTGTTATGGTCCATACAGCCAAAACATTGGCATATAAAGCACAAATAAATATATTTCTGCATACTCTGCTTTTAGCCAAGATCCAGCTGGCATCAACAATAGCAATGATAGCCTTTGTTCCGTGTCCTAGTTTGAATTCTGCCCCAAACCGTGGCAGCTCTCTGTCAATGTATCGCTGCACTTGTTGTTCTATGACAACCGGAAAAATTTATTTGAATGAGTTATTAATTAAATTGTTATGTAATTTGAGCCTTCCATTGGGCTACCTTTCTTTGGAATGTGTACAAATATGAATCAATATGGAAACCAATTGGCCAAGGAGCTGTCTTCCATATTTCCTGGCATAGACAAATGAGTGCTTCCAGGGCTCCATCAGCTTGCTGAAACCTTTCACTTTGTAGTCCATACATTCCTGGATCCTTGTTTTTGGCTAATGCTTTGGGTGCCGCTTGAGTTTCTTCCTTCACTATCATTGGTTCAGGCTCACATGCTACCTCCTGAAATTGCGGAATGTGGACTAATCTTTTTCGTATACTCACTGTGTAGTCTTTTTGTCTTTTTAATTTATACCAAGAGCTTAAGTAGAAAGGAAATGTTTTGAGAATGCCGAGGGCAGCAAATGTACAAATGCGCTTGACATACAATGGATGGATGTATGGATTGTGATGAGAGTTGTATGAGCCCCCAATAAAATGATTTTTAAAAAAGTTTTCTTGCCATATATTTCACATATGCAAATCAATGATTGAATTATGTGACTATGAGTTGTACAATCATCTACACAATCAATTTTAGAGCATTAATGAATTTCTTGCACTCACTGTTATCAGTTCTTCTCCTCCCAACCGTCACTGCCATATCTCCCCAGAAACATCAACACAGTCACTCTCTATAGCACTATTCCTTCTGGGTTTCAGATGTAAAGACCAGAGAAAACAAAACACCGAAAGAATCCCCACTGCCCTCTGCATGATAGCCAGGCTGTTCACACCTGCTCTGCGGTCAGGGGGAATTCACTGGAAACTTCTTTCATGTGTGGACCCTGCAAATGGATTTTGTCTCTCACTGTGATCCATAACTCAAATTCTCAATGGCGATGAGTTGATGCTGACTCATTGTGACCATATAGGACAGGAGAGAACAACCCCTATGGGATTCCAAGACTGTATATCTTATTGGAGGAATACGTTTTCTCTTTCTTCCATGGAAAGTTTGCTGACTTCAAACTGCTGATCTACAGGTTAGCAGACCAAGATACAACCACCACTACTCCCCTGAGACTCGTACTGCCTTTCAAAGACTGGGTTTTCATAATTTCAGCTCTGATTCCATTCCCTCCTTCACAATCCTTGGATTACACAGGCTAGTGCACTGCATCTGTGTGTGGGCCCTGTTGATGTCTCACGCACATGAGTGCTTGTTTGGAAATAAGCTTGCTTCCTGTACAATTCAATATTTTACCCAAAGAATCATTCAATATTGAGATTTGAGGCTTGAATTTCTATATTAGTTCTTTCTGTATAAGGGATGCTGAGCCTGCCATTCTCTTTTTGTTTTCTAATTCTAAGTATTTGCATATTTCAATATAATACTTGTCTTCGTGTACTTGAGATGCTCTTTGAAATTTTCTGTTCAGCTCTTTGACAATATCATTTCTTCCATTTGCTTTAGCTTGCCTACGATCAAGTTTCAGAGTCTCTTCTGACATTCACTTTAATCTTTTTTCCTTTCTTCTTAGTGGCCTTTTGCTTTCTTTAGGAATCGTCACCTTAATGTCATCTCACAGCTCATGGGGTCTTCTGTCAGCAGTGTTTAATGGATCAAATCTAGTCTTGAGATATTCTCAAAATTCAAGAGGAATAAACTCTTACTGGCTCTTGTAGACTTGTTTTCTATTTCTTAGTTTCAACCTGAAATTACATATGAGCAACTGGAAGTTCTACAGTTATCCCCTGGCCTGACTTTAGCTGCTGATGCTGAACTTTTCCATCATATCTTCCCATAGAGGTGGTCAATTAGATTTCTGTAAATTCCATCCAGGAAAGTTCAGATGTGTTGCAGGTGGGTCTTTGTGTTATTGAATGTATTTGTTATGAGCAGGTCGTTGTTGCAAACTTCTATCATATGATCTCCAGCTCTGCTTTATCACCAAGACCATGTTTTCTCACCACATTTCCTTCTTTATTTTCAACTTTTCATTCTAATCACCAATACTTATCAATGCATCTTGATTGCATTCTTGATCAATTTCAGACTGAAGATGTTGGTAAAATTCTTTGATTCTTCATCACCAGCTTTTGTGATTGGTGCATAAATCAGAATAATAATTATACTGAATCCTATCAGAGAGAGTATTGTATTTCAAGATCAATATTGAGATGTCCTTAAAATGCAAACAAGAAACAAAAGTGATGAATGCAACTCCATTCCTCTGTACTGTGTCATTTCAAACATAGTAAACCATTTGATTTTCTCACTCTAAATGGCCCCAAACCGTATCTTTCTGCTTGCTAAGGTTTTGGGTAGTAGGAGCCCTGGTGATGTAGTAGTTGTGAGCTGGGATGCTAGCTACAAGGTAGGCGTTCTAAACCACCAGTTTCTCTGGAACAAAGAGGACATTTTCCACTTCCATACGTAGTGACAGTATTGAAAACCCATATGGGAAGTTCTACCCTGCCCTTGGGATTGCTTTGAGTGAGAATTGATGCTATGACAGTGAGTTGAATTTGAATGCCAAGGATATAGATCTTTATGCACATTAATTTTTAATTCTTTTACAATAGAACCCTGGTACTCGACCACATCAGTACTCAACATAATCGGATTTTGACATGAAATGTCAAGAAAATTTTGCGTTGGAGCTCGACCAAAACATTGGAATCCGACCCAATGCACATGATTTTTGTAAACAAAAGCAGTTCATGTTTCAGTCACTTGGTAATAGTTGACGTTGTTAGTAAGCATTGTTTAAACCTTTTGCAGCTGTGTTCCAAGTACTTTGCTATAATTTTCTTATTTTTGTGGCTTTTTGTACTGTTTTTAGAGAAGAAGCATGTGTCCTAAGAGTCTTTTGAACAGAATCATCATGGTACACAACTGGGTAACCATGTTATCCATATTATTGATGATAATTTAGTAAAAACCTTTTAGAAAACAGTTAAGGAAATGCCAACAGTAGACCATTTAAGACAGATTTCTTTCTTTTTTTAGAGAAAGCCAGCCAGTTCCTAGTGGCAAAAGGCAAAGAAAGAAAAAAACTCCTGAAAAGCAGCTACCAGTTGATTTTATGGAAGGGGAATCCCCTTCTAAACAATGACTCTCTCTCCATAGCTCCTCTCCACATCCATGTCCACAGATCCAGATCCTCATCAATCTCAAGGTATGGGCCTTACTGTAGTTGTTAAAAACTTTTTTAATGTTGCATTTCTTATTTAAATTATATTATTTAACTCTGAACTTATTTACTTTGAAATTTCTGTGTAAGGTTTCTATAAAAAGGCAAGGTTGGGGTAAAACCTTGTTGATTGAGAATGGATTAATCTATTTTCAGTTATTTCTTATGGGAAAAATTGTTTTGGAACTCGATTGCATCACATCTCGATGCTCCTTCTAGAATGGATTAGCATCGAGGTTCTACTTTACTTCCAATTTTCCTGGATTCATATTGCATACATGCCAAGTTCCAATTAGTAATTGATTTTTCAGCTATTCTCATTTTGAGCCATGTCCCACCAGAATACAAGGGGCCAGAGGGCTTTATTCATCATGGATTAAAAAAATATCTTCAATCTTGAAAGAATCTGAAAGGGTAGCATGAAAGGGTAGTGATAAAGTGAAAGAGGTGGAAGTGAAAAAACTTGTCCATATCTTTAATATCTAAAGTCAAACAAGCAGACAACAGATGCAGTGAAGGTGTGAAGTCATACATTTGAATTAATTAAAATATTAATCAATATTCTGTTCTAAAATAATCAAATTATGAAATTAGGCTTAGTTTTGTTATTTCAATCAACCAAAGAATTGTCTCTTACCCCCAAGAGGGCTAATAACATCAAGGGAGGGGACATTTGTGGATAGAAGGAGCTGAAAATATAGTTTTGTTTTGATTATTTTGTGAAACACACTTGGTCAGAGTGCCAATTATTCAGGAATGCCTGGAGTAGAAGTAATTCAATGAGTTGGCTGAGAGGATTAAAAGCAGACTGGAATCCAGACCTGTGGACGTTCTTGGGAACAGGAAATAATAAAGGAGAGTTCAACTGGGTTCTTCAACTACAGGAATATTTTTCATAATTAATAGCACCCTTAGAAGAAGGCTTTGTTTGTTGGGCATGATTTGGAAGTGATTCTGGATAAAATGTTTTGCTGGCCGTTCATGTTGGCCAAATACCAAGAAAGTCAACTCTGTCTGCCACGAGTCACACCTTGTGGACACAGTAGAACTGCCCCCCTGGAATGTCCAGATTGTAACTCTTTACAGCCATAAAAAGCCTCAAACTGTTGACCTGTGGGTAGCCGCTCTGCTTTTAACCACTATAGCTTTGGGCCCCTGGAAACAAGTCCTGGGGGGTTAAGTATAAAATACATGAGAATGGGACTGTCCTTATGAAGTCATGGTGGTTCTTTGGTAGCTGTCAGGTTTGGCCTTTCAATTTTGCAAGAGATATTCTAGGCAATGATATGAAGTCTCCCCATGTATTAGGGCCCCTTGTGGATTTCTGCCAAAGCTTGAAATGGTTCTTTGTGTCATAAAAGGTAACTGAAATGGGGACAAACGTTCTTCATTTCTTAGGTTTCTGTGCAGAGAAATCTCTCCTAAACTTACTGGTTTATTGTCCCATTTTCTCTTCCCCAAGAATGTGGACATTGTTTTCCAATTAGTTGATTCTGAAGAAGAGTTACACAGAAAAGCAAAATTTAGCTCCTTCCCCTCTTGGTATCAGAACCTAACTGAGAACACTGGGTTTTGCCCTGCAAAGTTATAGCTTTGTGACCACAGGTACCATGATATGAGGCTAGGCGGATTTTTTCCAAAGAGCATTGTGAGTACATATATCAGATTTATCGGCAGTAAACATACCTTAACAAAAAGTGGATTTTAATGACTCAAATGACACCGGGACAATGATCCTTACAGGGTTTCATTTCAGCAAGTGGACCAGGCAGAAGTTTGACTTCTGAGTTTGCTGTATATCTTACGTCACTTTTATACTCTCACAGGTGGCTGTTGTTGTACACACCGAAATAGTTTATTGACTCCTGAAAACCATTTTATCAAATATTTTATCAGATATTCTAGCCTGAAGATGGTCATAGAATCTGAGCCCAGTTTTTGGAACTTGACCTTTGAACTGGATTATTACACAACTATTGTCTATTGCCACATAATTCAGAGATGACTCACTGAGGATTCAGTCATTTAAAAGGGGTAGATTGACTGAAAAACAATAACAATGAGCAACCTTAATATGAAGATAAGCTGTCATTTTCTCTAAAAATGAAAAAGGTAATAAGTGAGTTGTCAAAATTATAGCATACCCAAAGGCTAAGAAAAGAAATAATAAAGCCTATGTTTAGAGCACTTGGCCTTTAAGAATTGAGTTTATGTGGGCTACCCAGGAGTAATTAAATTCATGTGAAAAGAGATGTATTCAGTTTTATTATCACAACAGCAGCAGTGGAAAAATAAAAGCAAACTAAAGGAAAATTGGCTGCTTAGAGAAAAGGAGAAATTTCCTTAAGAGAAACATGGAAATGTTATGGAGAGCTTGAACCCATATGAGATGGAAAATGGAATCAGGAAGGTGGGGAATACAGATATTAAAAGAAAATGGGAAGACTCAGATCTGACTAAGTTAAAGAAGGAAAGAGAATGATGGCTCTGTTGTTACCAGGCTAAGCAATTGTGCCAGGAACCTAAACTAATTCGACACAAGAAAAGAAACCACTTCAAGGAACATTCTGGAATGAATCCCTGAGAAATGGGAAGTATCAGGTGAATTACTGAGTCTATGGGGAGGATATGGTCCTTTAAAGCTGCAGATAAAGAGTATAGAGTGACAATACTTAAGTAAGGACAGCTTGAAGAGGAGGGAGTCCTGGTGACTCAGTGGTTAAGTGCCTGGCACTTAACTGCAAGGTCAGTAGTTTGAAACCACCAGTAGCTCTTCAGGAGAAATATGTGCTAGTATGGTTCTCTAAAGAGCTATAATCTGGGAATCCCTAAGGGACGTTTCTTTTCTGTCCTATATGATTGCTCTGAGTTGGAATCAATTTGTTGGCAATTAATGAGTTTACTGTTTGAAGACTAGAGAATTCCCCACATCTTTCTTGTATATCATGTATCCAAATATCAGGGCAAATTTAAGGGGGGCAGAAAGCAAACACACACACACACACACACACACACACACACACACACGTACACACCCTCCAGACATTCTTAAATGAGCTTCTAGTAATAAAGATCATTATAGCTTACAGTGACGGTATTACCTTTCCCAGGTCTCGGGAAATTTATGGAATTGGGGTTTCAAAAGAAGACAGAACAAAGATGAGACATATCACAGGAAAGTCACAGACAACAATAAAAGCTCAAATCCAGAGTCTGGTGCTGATGTTATGGGAGCTTTCCTTCAGAATGGGATTCTCTAAGCCAGGAAGGTGAAATTGGATATGATTTGTTTGCATAGAGAAGACTTTTGGAAGTCTTGGTGTTTACTGACCTCCTATCTCTCATTTGAGAAACTTCACAAGACAAAATTGAGAGAAATATGATAGCCCATATCTGTATGGGCTAGAAAACAATGAGAAACTACAAAACAAAATATTAGTAAATAGAATTCGCTTTCAATTGTTAAAAATTATTTCAAATAACAGAGCAATTTAACCTCTTAGAAACTCAATTCAGACCCCTTTGAAACAGGTTTACTGGACATAGCAAATAAAAATGAGAAGTCCAGTCAAATCCGAATTGTATTCCAAATATTGAATGGGATAGACTTATAACAATTATTTGCAATTTATCTGAAAATGCAGTTTCACTCCATGTCTACTATTTTATCTGGCAATCTTACCCTGACAATACTAGAACGCAATAAAGGGGATGAAGCACTCTATTCTCATTTCATTGCTGTGAAGAGAGATGTAACAGAATGGGGTTTTATTGTCAGAAAGAGTTAACACTTAAACAACGAGGAAGGATAATTTCTTGAGAGAGCCAGCATTTATCTTCATTAGCTCCCCAGAGGCGCCGGTGATGAAGTAACAGCAGCTGTTTCAGGTCAGGAGTGTGCGGGGGTTAATTCTCCAGATGAAACAGAGCTGTTGTGTTGGCCTATGCCATCCCGTGGCTGTGCGATAATGACAACAGCCATGGACCAGAACCACAGACAACTGCTCCTCAGACTTTCTGGACACCTGTCATTCTGCATACTGACATTCAGTCTAGGCTTTGTGCTCAATAAGCAAACAGAAATGGAAACGGCTCAGAAATATTTCATGGGAAAGAAAAACATCTCGAACAATCTCTGATGATAGGATGCCCACCATGGCAAATGCCTAAACCTTGTAAGGAGCAAAATAATTGTATCCGTTCCTCGGAGGGATGAGACGGCCTGTACAAGTCATGCTCCCTCCACCTGCCAGAGATTTATTGTCACAAAATTAGCCTGTCAAGGGGGGAGTACGCCCAGTTGAATTAAAATGTATAAATTGTGGATTCTGTACATCCAGTATAGACTGACTTAATTAGTTCCTTCACCTTCTTCAATTTTTGGTCCATGTGTCACCTGTGCATGAGGTCTATAGTTTCTCTTTGCTTAAAATTTCCCTCAAATCTACTCTACTATTAAATCTGCATAATTTTGCTCTATATTTTTTTACCCTTTCAATGTGGATGATGCTGTTATTGCTGTTAGCTGTTGTGGAGCCAGCCTTGACTCAGGGTGACCCATGTGTGGATTGGACCATTGTCATTCACAAGCTTTTGATTAGCAGATTTTCAGAAGTAGCTTGCCAGTCTTTTCTTCCTATTCAGTCTTCTTCACAGAAACCCAGTGAAACCTGCTTAGCATCAGAGAAACAGGTAAGTCACCACACACAGACATGTAGACGTAGTGGCTGACCAGGAGGTCCACTGGCCTCCTAGAAAAGATCTTGGTCCTGAAAAGCACAATTCTCCACTGACTCAAGTACATCCAATTCCGGATGCTCATTTAGGCCACACCCACCACTCTAATTTTTGTAATAAGACTGATACTTGATGGAGCTGCCTATGACATTTTGTCAATATCTCAACTGGCTCAAAAATTATTCTAGATCATGGGAGTTATTTGTGCCATCAAAACTCAACAAGTAAACAAGTATCATGGTTCACAATAAATTGTCTCTTCTACAATTCAGTCTATGTTCTTTTGGCTAATATGTATTTCCATGAGGTCTATGTGTTTTATGTGTTAAAACTAGAGTTACACAGATAGATATCATATGTTTGCTTGATCTTTCACCACTCTCTACCATCCCAGGAGTAAACTGACATGCAAACAACTGAATAAAATACAATGAACTGAGCACACTATTCCCAATCTGTAGAAAGTACATAAACTGTGTGTGTGTAGGGGGGGGGGCGGTTGGTGGTGTCTGACCTCTACCACGGTGAACAGGATGCCCACAGGGAAACACTCCTGAAGGACTTATGTGTTAGTAGGAAAGGAGTGCACAGGGCTGACATTTTATTGGAAAATTCCCTGAAACAGATAACCAACTCAACCCTTCTGCCAGGGTGAATTATCAAATAAACATAGGCAAGCACTGGTTTACTTGTTCTTATGTATTAACATGTAACAAACAATTTCACATGCGTTTCACCACACCATTAAATTGGGAGAATTTTCCATTTATATCTTTGATGTGGTTAAACAACAAAAAAGTGAAACTGTTCACTACAGCTCCGTAAGTCAGAATCGACACATCCTTCCCTGGGAGAGAGAGGGGACACTGGATGTTGTGGGATTCCATAGGAAGGTGTGCAGAGTTGGGCGAGAGACACATGCCAGGAAGCGAAATCTTTGATGTGGTAAAAATCATCAACATTTAACTTGAGATTAACACGTAAACCCCAGTGTAGCCTAGGTTGCCTTGCCTAATATTCAGTTTGACATTGCCTTTGGCAAAAACATGTAGTAAATAAAATTATTTTTAAATCCCTATCTATATATTGTTTTGTCTGATTGTCCCTTCTCTTTTAGGTAACTAAAGATCTCTTGCTGTTACATTCTTTCTGGTTATTGAGGCAAAGGATCTGTAAACACTTTCAAGCTAAAGAGTTTATGGCTTGACAGTGTTACTTTTCAGAAAAATATATATTTTAAAAGAAGTCTAGTGGGTGTTTAAGTCCAAACACAAATGAATGGTTCGCTCAAGACATGGTAGGAAAATAAGTGCTGGTAGAATTTTGTAAAAAACAAAAAGTACTCTGTATAGAATCTTCAGAGGTATATAGTTGAAAAGTTGCTGAAGAAAGAAAATTGTATAATAAACCACAAGGTGGCCTGAACCATGGAACATCCATAGAAGAGTTAAAAACGAACTTTTGATAAGTTCTTTGTCTGAAATTTTATTACTCCCTTAAAGAATAAAGCTGCTAAAATATTATAATTTGTCAAAGTTTGTTGCATACCTTTTTTCATTTTTCTGATAGGGCTTAAAAGATTAAAATTATGCTTAAAATTTATTGTAATGTCTCTATGTTACTTTTGTTTTTCAAAGATAATTAATCAATTAAATGAATTGATTTCAAAAGTCTATATAAAATTCAACTGAGTACAATTTCAGTTTTTATTTAATTGTTATGAGCCTGTTTGTAGTATTTTTATTAAATCATTTTATTGAGGACTCATACAAATCTTACCACAATCCACATATACATCCATTGTGTCAGCACTTTTGTACATTTGTTTCCCTCATTATTCTCAAAACATTTGCTTTCTACTTGAGCCCTATTACCTGCTTCTCATTTCCTCTCCCTCCCCACTCCCTACTCCCCCTGGAACCCTTGATAATCTATAAATTATTATTATTTTTGTCATATCTTACACTGTCTGATGTCTCCCTTCACCCACTTTTCTGTTGTCCATCCCCCAGGAGGAGGTTATATGTAGATCCTTGTAATTGGTTTCTTTATTCTACCCCACCTTCACTCCACCCTCCCAGTATCACCACTCTCACCACTGGTCCTGAAGGTATCATCTGTCCTAGATTCCTTGTGTTTCCAGTTTCTATGTGTACCAGTGTACATCCTCCATTCCAGCCAGATTTGTAAGGTGGAATTGGGAACATGATAGTTGGGGGAGGAAGCATTTAAGAGCTAGAGGAAAGTTGTATGTTTTATCGTGGCTACAGTGCATCCTGACTGGCTTTTCTCCTCCCCTTGACCTTTCTGTAAGGGGATGTCCAGTTGCCTACCGATTGACTTTGGGTCCCCACTCTGCATTCCCCCACATTCACAGTGATATAATTGTTTTGTTCTTTGATGCCTGAAACCTGATCCCTTCGACACCTCATGATCCCACAGATGGTGTGCTTTTTCCTTCTGGGCTTTGTTGCTTCTCAGCGAGTTTAACTATGATAACCAAGGGCTGCAATGCTGAAAGCACTCACTTGTGTGTGCCAAGAAATCTGAAGAACCACTTGACCAACACAGTGTAAAAGATCCAGATAGGTGCCCATTCCAAAGAAAGGTGTCCAACAGAGCACAGAAGAATTAAATTTATTTATTTTTATTAATTATATTCTAGAGATAATTTTAAAAACACAGCAGTGTATCAACAGGGAATTGTCAGAAAGTCAAGGTGGATTCAGAAGAGGACATAGAAATTAGGGCAGCATAGCTATTGTCGGATGGATATTGGCTGAAAGCAGAGAACATCACAAAGATGCTTGCTTATATTTTTTTGATTAGTCAAAGGAAAGATGTTTGTTCATATTTTAGTGATTATTCAAAGGAATTCAACTCTGTGGATCTTATAAAATAAACATTGGAAAAGATTTAGAAGAATAGAAATTCTAGAACACTTTATTGTGCTCATAGAGAACCTGTATATTGGACAGAGGCAGACCTTTAAACAAATCTGGATGTGGTGTGGCTTAAAATCAGGAAAGGTGTACATCAGGTTAGTATCCTTTCATCATGGTTACTCCTCTGAATCCTGAACAGGTTATCACAGAAACTGGGCTATATGAAGAAGAACATAGCATCGAAATTGTATAAAGACTCATGAACATAGCTGAAAGTGAAGAGTCCTTGAAACATACACCCATGAAGATCAAAGACCACATCCTTCAGTGTGGATTATACTGTAATATAAAGAAAACAAAATCCTCACTACTGGTTCAGTAAGCAACATCACGATGAGCAAAGAAAAGTTTGAAGTTGTCAATAATTTCATTTTATTTGGATTGCAGTCTATGCCAATGATTCACCATTAACATCAAACAGCAGTCAAGAGATCAAATGACTTCTTGTGTTGGTCAAGGATCCCTGCTGGCACTGTGGGGTAGACACTGAATTGCTAATTGAAAGGTTAATGGTTCAAATACCCAACTAGTCCTTGGGAGAAAGATGAGGCTACCAGCTCCTGTAAAGATTTGCATACCCTTAAATACACTACCTAAGGTCCCTAGAAGCTGGAAGTGATGTGATGGCAGTGGGTATTGCATCCGGCAGATTTGCTGCCAAACGCGACTTTAAAAAAAAATCATTTTATTGAAGGCTAATACAATTCTTATCACGACTTTAAAAAAGTCAAGTTTTCACTTTGAGAACTAAGGTGTGCTTGACCCAAGCCATGATATTTTCAATTACCTCATATGTATGTGACAGTTGGACAGTGAATAAGGAAGACTGAAGAAGAATGGATAGAGTTAAATTATTGTGTTGGCAAATAATAGTGTATATGCCCCCCAAAACCTGTCAGAAAATCAATGCATCTGTCATCAGAGTACAACCAGAAGGCTCCACAGAAACAAGGATGGCGAGACTGTGTTTCATGTAGTAGTCACATGCCATCAGGAAAGAAGAGTCTCTGGAAAAGAACATCCTGCTCAGCATAGTCAAGACTCGGCCTCAAAACAGAAGATGCTCAGCCAGATGTGTTGTTGCAGGGCTGCAACAATGGGCGTGGGTATTGCAACACTGATGAGGATGGCACAGGATGGGGCGGCGTTTTGTGCTATGGAATGTAGGATTAATTGGGACCAACTTGACAGTCCTAACAATAACAACTTTGAGCCACAATCTAAGATACAAACAGAAAGTATAATACTTATTAAGATTCTCTAATCATTCAGGGCAGTGAAAGCCACCAACTGCTTGTTTCTTCTGAGTGCTTTCCAAAAAATTATATACCTTATTCTTTTGACTTTGTTATAGGACATAAATTGTCACTTATCAAAGTACCCAAACACTGAAGAGTAAGGATGATTGATTTCTTGGAATAGATATACAATGAGAGCTTTTAAAGTCCACAGGGAAAATTTCATCAGCTTTTAATTCCAGTTTCTATAAACTTTTTGAAATGTAAAGGGATGAAGATTGAGGTAGTTAGTTGTTAGTGCCAACCTGGCCAATAAACACATGTGGTTAATTGAAGGGTGGAGGGATAAATGACTCAGTGATCCTCACCTTTCGAGTTCTCAGGTCTCTTGCTTATTGATGGTTGGACCAGGGTGCAGCTGCCTTAGCCAGTTAGTTCCATGCTTCAGCTGGCAAGGCTCACTTCTTGTGAGACATCCCCGAGGAGAGGCCACATGGACCTACCCTGATGCAGCCCTGGGTGCTGAAGCAGCCGTATGGAGACCCCTGCCAGAGCTGAGATGCTTACTGACTCACTGACTCAGCTTTCCTCCTGCAGTTGGCATCCTTGCATGTGTTTTGTGAGATGGAGGAGGACTTTGTGGATTGGTGTTGGACATATGGGTTAATGGGTTAATGTTGGACTGTGGGCTTGGGCAGCACTGGGTTGGGATGTTTCCTTGATGCACACTTAACCTTTATATAAAATTCTCTTTTATACACGAGTTTCTGTGGATTTGTTTCTCTAAAGTACCCAGACTAATACAAAGAGTGCAATGGCTTAACACACTCAACTAAATAAAATATTGGAGGTTCTAACCACCTCAGCGGTGCCTCAGAAGAAAGGGTTAGAAATCTAATCTTTATGAGCACAGGTTTGAAAATCCTATGGAAGTCAACTCTACTCTGCAACACATGGGGCTGCCAAGGGTTAGACTCATTCGATGCTCACCGACCATAGCAGTAGTAGTTGTAAGATCAGAGCAGAGACAGCATCATCATTGGACCATTCAAGTGGTTAGCAGGTTCCGATATTAAGTGAATGTTTGGAGGCTGTATTTCAAGAAAGACCTGATTATCTAAGTTGTACATGCATATTGTATATGCTTCTTTGTGTGATGTTTATGGTATAAGATTTTGTGTAAGGGTTAAGCCTAAGGCCAACACTGGAGAACTAAGATGGGGACACAGTGTGATACAGGTAGATAGCAATAAATCACAGATAATTATTGGAGTCAATTTGGGTTTATATCATAGTGTTGGTAATTAGTTAGCTGGACGATATTGCATGGGTTATTTTACTTGTTTGTATTCCTGCAGCCTCATTTATAGAAGGCGATCAATAATTCTTTAAGAATGAAAACAAAAAGGTCTACTCATAAAGAATAGGAGAGGAAAGGGAAGTAAACGGTTTAAAATCACAAGGAGACTGGATTGTTGGAAAGACAGATGAAACGGAACATAATTTCAACATGAACAATCTGCAAAGCTTTGAATGATATATCTTGGTGGCCTAGAAGTAACCTCAGTATTTGTTTTCAAATTCTCGATTTCCCCAGTATCATTTCCACTTTTGCAAACCCTAAATTATTTTGGAGTAGCTGACAAAATACATAGACAAATAAATAATACAAACAAGAGTGTGTGCCCCCCACCCCCTCAACTCCAAAAAATCAAACCAAACCAAACCCAGTCACTTCAGTCTTGTGACTTCGGACTCATATTGACCCTACGGGACAGGGAGAGCTGCCTCTGTGGGTTTTGGACACTGTAACTTTTGCATGAGCAGAAAGTCTCATCTCTCCTCTACGGAGGAGCTGGGCTGTCAAACCGCTAACTTTGTGGTTAGCAGCCCAGCATATGCCCCACGGCTTCACCACAGCTCCTCAAAGTTGTCTTTCAGGAGTAGGCACATAATGTTGAATAGCCTTACTTGCTCCGTTACTTATGCTAAACCAGGGAATAATCCGAGATTGTTTTAATATCTCACTTTCTGTATTATTTCAGGGCACATGGAAAAGTTTCCTATTACTATGAGGATCCCAATACAAAATACTTGGCAGAGTTGGCAAGATCCTTATTTTATTAAATTAAAAATGCATTCAGGGATCAAATTTCCATGATAGAAAACCTTAATTTCTTCCAGGAAGATTCTTTGTCTCGGCCAGTATATAAATCTCCCAGGAAGATTCTTGGTCTAGGTGGAAACATTTCCAGGGGAGAAAGTGGCTGTAGCCCTTGGCCTGTAGTGGTTGACTAGATAGTTGAGTCATCAAGAGATGAAAAAGGGTTTGGTTTCAATGGAAAGGACAGTCCTTCATGTTGCAAGGCAAAGATCCAGGCCCCAAGATTAGATGCCATTGGATGAAAGATCAACGGAGAGTCAGAAGAGGTCCCTGAGTGGCGTTGTAGACCATTACTCACCAGCCAGTCCTGGTGTCCTACTTACAAGGAGAGGAAATCCGAAGTGGTGCTTTGAAGATGAATGGAAACAATGACGTGAATGCACAGTATGCAGCAAGGATACTTAAGTCTTTGACAGACTCCCTGGAAGCCATGGCATTTCTGTTTTTTCATGTCTTATTATCCCAGACTAACTCTCGAAAATTATAGGTTTAGGGATAGCAAGCTTCAATGTTCCACTGATGTAGAATGGTAGTAGAGGTCTGAGGGTTCTAGTCTAATTTAGGTTATTGAAAATTTCCACGGGGCTTCCAGGAAGTTTGCGAGCTTAAAATGAAGCCTAGCAAGACATGGAATCTCTTTCTCTTGAGGTCTACATGACTGTAGGGGTAGCTTTATACTATCCTGTGGACAAAGTTGACACAGAGTTGTGGAGCCCCAGGCCCTGTCTTATTCTTAATCTTTTATTATACAAACCATCCATTTTCCTCTAGAGATACTTCATTTACCATCATTGCCAAAGCCCAGAGACACGTGACTAAGCTGACAGCAGCGCCAACACACGATCATAGTTACTGAAGTCATTGGAACATGGCTTAGAAACTGGGGCTTGATGAAGAACACGGGTTTCTGGGTACTCAGTACAGGCCTGAAATGAAGGCAGTTAGAATAGAGAAAGACCCGGCATCGTCTAGCCAAACGCACCAGACATCTTATGTTGACTAATGTTCTCTATTTCTCTTGCCCTGCTTTTCCTACAAGATCTGAGGTTTGTACATTCTGAAGGAGAAAACTAAAATGGGAAGCAGAATTTCAAAAGAACAAGTAGTTAAAAAGTAAGAACAATCATAGCAGAAGTGACGGCTGACCACTTAACATGGAAGGAAGCACACAGACAGAATTTATTACCACATTTTGCAGTAATGAGTGTTTATAAAACTGTCCTTCAGCTATCAGGAAAAGGTTAAATTATGTTCAATGGCTTCTAACAAGAAGATAGGAACATGATTAATCAAAACTATTTTTTTCTAAATTGGCTAACATTAGAAAGGGTAATATTCAGCTATGTGAAAAAATATTTAATAATTTTATCTCGATAAAATTACAATAACAAGTGTTAAAATTTAGGAAAGCTATAATATTACTGCTAAAATGAAAAACATGTTATAAGGAATTAAAATTTGTAAGAACATAAAGCTTCAAAAAACCTCTTCAATGTATTCTAGCTATTTGAGGTAGGTAGTTTATTGTGCCAACCTGGCCGATAAGCACATGTGGAATTAATTGAAGGGCAGAGGGATAAATGGCTCGGTGAGCCTCACCTTTCTAGTTCTCAGATCTCTGGCTTTGTGATGGTTGGACCAGGGTGCAGTTGCCTTAGCTACTTCCCTGCTTCAGCTGGCAGGGCTGACTTCCTGTAAGACATCCCCAAGGAGAAGCCACAAGGCAGCCCTGGGAGACCCCTGCCAGTGCTGAGATGCTTACATGCTCACTGATTCAGCTTTCCTTCTATAGTCAGCACCATAGTGTGTATTTTGTGAGATGGAGGAGGACTTTGTGGATTGGTGTTGGACACATGGGTTAATGAGTTAATACTGGATTTGTGGGCTTGGGCAGCACTGGGTTGGGATGTTTTCTTGATGCACACTTAACCTTTATATAAAACTGTGTTTTATACATGAGTTTCTGTGGATTTGTTTCTCTAAAGTATTCAGACTAACACACTATTATTAAAAACTTTAATAGACAGGGTTATGCCATTTTAAGGACTCCGGTTAATGATCAATATGCAAAAAATTTTATTGTTTAATATCAAGCCACATCAATGTATCAAGAATTCTTTAGCCATTAGAAACCAAGTTAGACTGAGTTAAAAAAATAAGACAAGAAGCCATAAAATCAAAGATATCCAAATGAAAACTAAGATAATACAAACAAATTCGTAAAAACTGTTTTGTTTTCCTTTTATTGTAAGAGGAAGCTTCATTGTAGAAAATGTTAAACTGCTACAAAGTAGAAAGAGGAAAATATTCAATCTTACTATTCTAAGAGAACCAATTGGTAATATTTTGTGCTATTTTATGTGGTCTGTTATACATATTTTAAATATAGTGGATCAAATAAGAATTTAAAAATTAAAAATTTATAATATAATGAAAATAAGAATTTAAAAATTGATTGAATCATCCATTTGCTCTTGAACAAATTACATTTTTTACCTAATAGAGAAGATATCTTTACTTATATTTCCCATCCCCATCTTCACAGACAAACAAACAAACACAAAAATAAAAATCTCTGCGGTGGACGCAATTCACACTCACAGTGATCCTACAGGGTGGAGCAGAATTGCCCCCACGGGTTTCTGAGACTTTCTCCCTCTGAGAAGGCAGTGCTTCCAAACTGCTGACCTTGCAGTTAGCGACCCAACACGTAACCACTACATCACCAAGCTCCTTCTTTGCCTAGCCAAGGATCACAACAATCCTAAGTATTTTCAAGATGTTTTATGTATACTGTAGTATAATAATATGTGCCTTTCTAAACTGGAGTTAGAAAACCAAAATGGAAGAACACTTCAGAATTTCTCAAGCTGAAAGAACTGGAGAAAAGAGTCAAACTCCAAGTTACACTGTTGAAGGATTCTGTGGGCAAACATTGAGCGACAGGAAACATCAGAAGAAGCTGGGAGGAACACACCGAGTCACTGTGCCCAAAAGAATTGGTCAGCACTCAGCCATCTAACGAGGGCTCACGAACCAATGCCACTGAGAGAAATGCCCAGCCATGTTGACAGTGAAAAACAACACTCCAGTTAGTGATAGAACATGTTTCAAATATTTCAGCAAACCGATGCAGTGTTAATCACGATGCAAAACTGCTGGAAATTAGTACTTGGGCAACTAACAGGAAGAGATATTTGTACTCATTCCAAAGAAAGGTGAACAACAGAATATAAATTTTTAAAAATTTTTCACTTAAATCACATGCAAATAGAATTATGCTTAAGATGATTAATAATTAATAAATGGTGGTAGTAGTACATGAACAAGGGCCACTAGATGTGCACGCTGGTTTCACAGGAGATCATAGAATGAGAGGTACCGCTGCTAATGTCGAATAGATCCTGGCTAAGAAATAGAGAACACCAGAAAGATGAATGTTTGTGCTTTATTGATTTTGTAAAAGCATTCAACTGTGTGAATCATGACAAGCTATGGGGAACATTTTCAAAAACAAGAATTCCATAGTGCTTCATTGGGCTCATTTGGAATCTGCACATAAACCAAGAAGCAGGTGTTCAAACAGAGTAAGAGGATACCGTGTAGTTTCAAATCAGGAAAAGTTTGCAACATACTCATTTGGTGTGTATGTAATCCAAGAAGTTGAACTCTATGAAGAAGATATTGGCTGAAGGAAAACTCATTAATAATTGGCAATATGTAGAAGACACAACCTTCTCATCTACCCCAAAGGAATGGGATAGATCACAAACAGACATAAGTGCTTTCATATTCATTACAAGAACAATCGAAGGAACAAGAATAATCAAAGAGCAACCTTGCCTGTGTTAAAAAAAAAAAGAACAATCAAAGAGCTGGTAAATGAAGGTCAAAGGCTACAGCTTTCAATGTGTGTTACAGCTCAATATAAAAATCAAAAACAAATCCACACACCTGGACCCTGATAAACTAAGAAAAATCTGAAGTTGTCGGGAGTTTCATTTTATTAAGATTCATAGTCAATGCTATGGAAGCATCACTAAAGAAATCAAATTATATTCTTGCACTGAGAAAATCCACAGCAGAGGCCTACTTTAAAAGTATTAAAAGGTGAAAAGGTCAGTTTGAGGGCTTGGTGTGCCTGAGCCAACCCCTGGTATTTCAGTTACTCCTGAGGCATGTGAAAGCTGTAAGAATCGATGCGGTTAATTTTATGTGTTGGGGAGAATACTGAATATCCTATGGATTTCTAGAAGACGAAACAAATCTACCTTGCAAGGAGAACAGCTGGAATGCTCCTTAACAGCAAGGATGGCGAGCACTCCATGCCAAGTACTTTAGGCACACTATCAGGACATCCTGCTTGATGAAATAGAGGGTCAATGGAAAAGAGCATGGCTCTCCACAAGGTGGATTGGCACAGTGGCTGCACCAATAGGTTGAAACACAGCAACAAGTGTAAGGATGACATCAGAAATAAACAATGCTTTGTTCTGTTGTACATAGAGCACTCTGAGTGAGAACTAGAGTTGCATTTCCATGGAAAGCTTAGGTTCTGCTTGTTAACATAAAAAGAACTACTGGAATTCTTACTGGAATTGTATTTAATATAAATTCATTTTAAGTAGCCCTGGCATATTTATGAATTTTCTGCCTTATGATCTCAGCATATCATTCTCTTCATTTATAATTTCTTCCAGGAAAATTTTGTAATTTTTGATATATAGACCATTCACATTGGTTATCACATTTATCCCAAAAGTATATCTTTATATTTTGTGCCATTATAAATATCATTTTAAAAAATTCATTACCAACTATTATCAGTATATAGCAAATGATTATATTGTATTGATATTGTACTCTTTGAACTTGCTAGCATCACTTATTAATCTTAGTAGCATTTTTGTAGATTTCATCATAAACTTCCCCATAGATGATCACATATGCATTATTTCAACATTAAATATTATGTCAGTTGTATATATTTCATAAAAGTCTATTTCCCTGGGGGTTGATTCTAACTGATAGCAACCCATGTGTGTCAGGTTAACTTGACTTCCAATTGCATGATTGTAGATTCCATTGTTAGCAGAGTCATCTTAAGAGAAAAATCTGGTGTTATATTTACAAAAATAAGGAATTTTAAACCTGTGGTTTTTATCTTACACCCACAACCAAGGCCAATTTAAAATAACAGAATGACAAATGCTGGAGAGAGCTTGGAGCAATTGGAACACTTAGACACTGCCAGGGAACTTATAAATGTGTACAACCACAGTGGAAAGAGATATGACAACTGGTAATAAAAATACTGCATGATCTAGCAATACCGTTGCTGGGTATACACCCCAAAGAAATTAGAAAGATCACACACAGGCATATGCTCTCCCATGTTAATTGCACCACAGTTCACAGTAGCAAGAAGTTGGAGACAACCCAAATTCCTATAAGTAGAAGAATAGATATAAACTATCTCTGATTCATACACAATGAAATATGAAATGTCCCTTAAAAACTGCGATGAAACCATGAAACACCGCATGACAAGAAGGGATCTGGAGATCATCCGGCCAAGTTAGTCAATTACAAAGGACATGTGTTCTCAGATGTGCTGTGAGGGTAAACACCACAATGAAACAAACTTGGGCTTTGGGGCCATGCAATCTGCCCGCCATGTCTGCCAAGCCTGGCAAGTGCCCACGACCCACACAACAGCCTCTCTCGATAGCTTGAAAATCATTTTGATAGGGGAGACCTCACATCAACTGGGGACAGATTTTCAAGATTGGGAACAAGGAAGATGACCATTTAGTGGCGGTCTTATGAAAATGTGAAGGTATGCCCCAAACCAGCTGACCTTCCTACAAAAGTGATGAGTGAGGCTGTTGGGAAAATCAAGTCCGGAGCAAGGAGGGGAGCATACACATCTCCATGAAAACAAGGGCATTTCTGTTGGTTAAAAAAGGGGGAAGGACCAACCTTTCTGTGCAGAAAACATAACTAACAATACAGACACAGGCCCCAGGGGAGAGTATGCCTGGTACTAGGCTCCTAATCGGGCACGTCGGTTGGAGATTCTGCCAACCCTTAAGGACCTAGGCCAGGTGCTATAGGATACTGGGGCATTGAACGCTGGATCTTCAAGGGGTATAACATATCTAAAGTCCATTCCACAGGGTTGTGATGTGGATACCACACTGCATGAACTGGCTCGACCTCAAACACACCTGTAGCCAAGGACTTAAGGCCAAAACTACATGGTGTATGAAGAAACAGAAGACAGCTATATCAAGAGTATTAAACTACTGGTAGGCAAAACACCAATTACGAGCTATTTCAATTCCATACTTACCTTATAAGATATATATTATTATGGAAGATTTGGGTATGACATTGTCAGTAAATATATTGTAAGTTTTGCCTGGCTAACAACACTCATTTTTGTGTGTGTAGTGTCCAGACATGTAAGGATTTAATCCGTATAAATCAATAATACCTGTATTGAGATTTGTAGTTAGCCTATATTTGTTCAATCTCTTTTTCTCAATTGTGTTTTAAACCCATTGCCATGGGTTTAAATCAATGATATTATAAACAGAAGGACATTGTCCTCCAGAGAGGTAATTGGTAAGACTCTCTAACATAAAATAACAAAGATGTCTCTAAGGGGAACCACAGGCAGATAGAAACATAGATATCGGACTGGATTTGGGGCTCACACATAATCCTAGATCTGTATAAGAACAATTAGTTCTTATGACATGGCCCAGCTCAATGAGGACCCCATAAAGGAAACAGGAGGTATGAGTGCTACAGCAAAATGTGGTGAAAAAAAATGAGATAATGTCTGGCTATCAGAAAGAATAGAGTCTGGTGTCTTAAAGGTTTATTTTCAAACAAGCAGTCAACTAGATGAGATGTCACCTAAGTTCACATGAAAAAAGCACATCGAGATGTAAAGATTGTAAATAATATAATCCACACCCAAAGGAGGGAATGGTATCAGAGCTTAAATTGTGAAATTCGAGTTTGCAGAAGGCTATGGAAGACAGTGAAAGTCCAAAATACACTGGCAGGATCCACCCATGGAATATCCCCAGTTACTTGCTTCCAGCCATAATGGAGGGATGGAAATTGCCTGGTTATCAGACAGAGTATTGTAAAGATGATTATAGTAGATTAAAATGAAGAATATGACTTGAGTGGTTGTGTGGTGTTATTTTTGGTTGCCTTCTTGACTCTGTTATGCATTTTTATATGATTTTTGGTATATGAAACTCAGGATGGGTGAATCTATAGAGACAACTAGATTAAGGGTTCCTGCAGCATTCAGCGGGGGAAGTGGCAGAGGATCATGGGGAGTTAATTCCAAGCAGTATAAGAAGGGACAAAATGTTTTGAAACAAATTGCAGTAGAGATTGTAAAACACTTCTTCTTATGACTGATCTATTGAATGGTATGATGCCTGGATTTTGTCTTAATAAAGTGATTTGAAAAATCAAAGTAGAAAAGTAACCCTGTGGCTTTAAAGTTCTCTTGCATATGTGATCTGGCTATGAACCTCAACAAATAGCTAGTTCTTATAGTTGGTCTGTAGCACATTAAGGAAGTTAGATTTTAATTCCTAGATGAACGTTTTTGATTAAGATTGCATTTTGTTTCTTCAAGAAAGGTAGACAGAATTATCAACTGGGCAGCAAGTCCCTTTTAGAGATACACCCAAATAACTTGTATTACGGACCAAAACATCAAGAGTGGGGATAATTGAAGCATTATTCACAATAGCCAGTGGACACGACTTATACCCAATAACAGATGAACGGGTGAACAAAATGTAGGATGCACAGACAATGGAATAGTACTCAGATTAAAAAAATGAAGTTCTGATACATGCTATAGAGTGAATGAACCTTGGAAACATTATGCTGAGTGAAATAAATCAGACACAAAGAGAGATATATTACCCAATCCTACTTGCATGAACCATCTAATAGAGGAATAGAGATGAAGGTTCATTAGTGGTTACCAGGTGATCAGTCAGAAAGATGGAGCATTATTGTTTGATGGGCACTGAGGTTCTGTTTGAACTGACTAATAACTTTTTTGGATAAGGAATAGCACTAATGATGTGTATTTATACCTTATCTACTTGTTTGAATGCACAATTGAAGCCCTTTGGGCCTAAATTTTTCCATGTGGGAAAGCGAACTGCAAATCCAACTTATTTAATAGGTATTCAAGGGTAAGTCACCTACTAATGCTGCTAGGGTTCCAGACATACATGCAAAGGATTATTCCAAATGAAACATATTTAATTATGACTCTGACCAGTGGATAATGACAGACACGTTATCACAGAATACACTTGTCTTACTCTCCTTAGGATGCTTACAAAATATCTGATCCAAACAGGAGCCTCCAGGGGAATCTGCTGGATCAACTAAATTCAAGGCGGAGAGGTCAGCAAAGGTTAAGGGAAGTGCTTTTACGGCATTTCATAGTGATAGTGTTTTAAGATTTTTTTTCATAAAACAAAGATCAATCATGAGAGATTATATTAATGTTAAGGACTTTGAGAACTGTACTGGGGAAATTTTGCTGGGGATTTTATTTTCATCACAACAATGCACTCTTTCTTCCAGGATAACAAAGGCATCCTAAGAGAATGTCTTTATCTCATCCACAATCACATGCAAGTCTTATCCTTCCAGACTTCTTTTGATGACTGAAATGAAAAGAACCTTTAAGGCATTGTTTGAGTCTCTCTCCTGTGCTAAGACTGCTGTTTTGATGTGGTGTAAAAAGCATAGACTTGGAAAAGCTCCGAATTGTTCAGGAAAAGGATAGAGAAATGGAAACTCACCTTCAGAAGCTTGTTGTAGCTTCCCATTTTAATATCTTGAGCTATTAAAAGTTTTAATTTTGTATCAGTAATTTTAACTTGCTTGTAAACAAAGACCTACTCCTCACTTTTTGACTATTTCATTACCTGATATTTCACATATATCATAGTTAAAATCTACGAATGATCTTGAGTATTAGTAAGCTCAAAGTGCAAAGTAAGAGTAAAGATGGATATGGTGAGTAAGGTAATTGTGAACTTAATAGGCAAGCCACAATTCTTGTTGTTTTGGCCATTAAATAATGATTGTACCTAGTAATTATGTAATGTGACAGTTAATGATTTAGCCATCATCCATTTTGTGATCATATGTGGTCATCATTTATTTTTGCATAATGTTACATTTTACATAATGGCCTCTTCTCTGGAACTTAACCATGTTTATATGTAAGGAGTAGATGTACAGCCGATTACTTATATTTTTCACCCAGATTACTACTTCATCATGTCTCATGAATTCTGATATGATTTTTTTTCATTTTAAATATGTTCTAAAATCCAATTTGAGTTGGTGTTTTCATACACTCTTTTATTGGAAGTTTGTTACTTGATATCAAAGATATTTTCCCAAGATATCATTATGTTTCTGTTTTCTATTTTAATACTCATGTGTTCACAGAACATACTTTGCATAACTTGAATCTTTTTAAAAGTCTGAACCTTATTTTATTGTCTAGAATATGGTATATCTTAATCATTGTTCAGTAGGTACTTAAACAGAAAGTGTAATTATTTTGTAGAATGTTTGGCAAACATAACTTTGATCCTCTGCTCTATAAGTGTTTAAATCTACTACACCCTTGACGATTTTTGCCTACATGTGCTATTAATTTTTGAAAGAAGGCTATTAAAATCTCTAACTTTGAGGATTTTTTTCAATTAACAGCTTTTGGTAAATGTATTTTGAAATGTTGAATTGAGGCTTTAAACATTTTGGATAATATGTCATTTGAAAGAAATCACTTCACTAATATTATAAGAAAACAACATTTCTCACAGACAATGTTTTACTCTGAAATCCATTTTAAAGTGATAGTTATACTTGATTTCATCTAAGTTGTGGTAACATGATGTGTACTTTTTGTCTTTTTATATGTAAATTTCCCCAACATATAGTTGGGTCTTTCTTTTTTAAAATAAAATTTGTCAATCTTTTTAATGGGGCATTTGTATCATTTACACTTAATGTAATTATTGATATGTTGGGACTTATGATTGCCATGACTTGGAATCAACTTGAAGGCAGTGGCTTTGGTTTTGGTTTAAATTTGTCATTTTGCAATAAGAGAAAACTACATGGTTCAAAATCAGAATATATATCTATCCTTAGACCATATTTCATATATATATATAACACTAAAAATCTGTGCAGCTGGACTGAATGATGTAAAATATGACAATAGAGTTAGAAGGAAGACTCATTAACAACCTGAAATATACAGATGGCCCCAAACTGCTTTCTGGATTGAAGAGAACTTTCAACATTTACTGATAACAACAAAGATGATTGCTATCAGTGTGGATTCTCAAAACTCCTTTCAACTGGACCAGGAAGCACCAGTATGACAAATGGGGAAATAATTGAAATGTTCAAGGATTTCATTTTACTTGGAGCCACACTATGTGCTCAAGGAAGCAACAGACAAGAAATCAAACAGCATTATGCATTGGGAAAATCTGCACAAACTCTCTTACATGTTTACTGTTTTATTACTTGTTTTCTGTTTCTTCCATCAGTTTTTCTCATTCCTCTCTTCCTCTTTGCTGCGTCTGTGGGTTACTGAACTTGTTTTCTTTTTCATTTCCCTTTTGAATTAGTTACACTGTTTTTGAAAGTATCATTTTCTTAGTAATTGATCTTGTTTTTAGTTGTTGACTTAATTCCAACACAATTATGTTCACCTAATGTATGCATTTAGCCATTTATGCTTCCTCAAATTTTTTATTTTGTGTGTATATAAGTAAGGTGTCACAGTTTATTGCTATCAGTGTTTCCTTATTAAAGAAAAAGATTTTTAAAATCCCTGAAAATAGGTGGAGAGAAATAACTTGTTATCTTTAAAGGAACACCAATTTTAATGAAGAACAAAATTTAATCTAAAATCATAAAAACCTCAGTAAATGAAAATACATTTTGTGTGTTATAAGAACTCTCAATTAAGAAATTTATATCCAATGAAAACTTTTTTTTAAGAAAAAAATGACATTCTCGGTAAAAGAAACTAAGAGTCTTTGTTACTAACAAAACTACTACAATGAATGGCTAAAAAAAACCCACAAAAGCAAAAACAAAAACTCTCCAAACACAAAGAAAATAACCAAAAAAAATTTATCTTCAAAACAGAAAAAGTACAATAAAATGGATGTAAGTATTATTAATAGCCAAACCTTTATCTTATATTTAACGTGTTAAGCAAATATCATAATATTACACTATTGCAATATTATTTCAACTTAAGTACTAAAGCATTGATTAAAAAAAAGACTATGTACATTGAAAGACCAAAGTCTTTGGGAAACATAAATGGCTGAATGCTCCATTACTAACTGTGCTGGACATTCCAACCTGCTCTGCAGTGCCTCAGAAGACATGTTTAGTAGTATACTTCAGGGAAATCTGTTGATACAAATACTATATACATTTTGTTATTTCCTCACAGGTCCATGATGTGTTTTTCATCTTTTGCTTAGGCATTCTCCTTATTTATTAGACTGAATATATTCTGTTGATCTGTCTTCAAGTTCACTTATTTTATCCTCCATTATTTCCAATCTGCCACAAAGCCTGTTCAGTGAGATTTATTTTGGTTAATTCAACTTTTCAGTTATACAATTTTCTTCTATCATTCTATGGAGATTTTCTTTTACTAATTTTCAAGAGAATGTCGAATGGCTTTTGAAGCATTTTTATGAAACCATTTTACTTTTCTTGTCACGTATCCAATATCTAGTTAATTTGGGGGTTGGTATGAATTGTCTTTTTTTCATTTTAATCTTTTATACTCTGGGTTCTTGGTATGATGGATGGTTTTCAATTTCAAATTGGACATGTTCATTACATGTTTATTTGGAGACTGATGATCATATTTCAAATGTCTATTTTAGCAAGTGCCTTCTTGTTTATGGACAGCATATAGATTATGCTTTATTTAGTTCAAATAAGAGTTTTGTTTTCATAGCCCTTGGCATATTATTCTGGTCTGCTTAACTCTCCTGGCACTGCTGGGGATCTTGCTCAAACCCTGTGGGTGCCATCTGGAATGGCCTGAGTCCCTGCTGTTCTCTCACTACTGGTGGATCAAATTGCCTGCTGGACAGACTTGGGCATTTAAACGCTATACTATGTCTCTGTTAAGTTTCCCTATTCCAAGTTCTCTGGATTCAGAAACCAGGCATTTTCTTTGTTTTGTTTTCCTTTGCCTTAGAAAAGGCTAGAAAGCTTTTTGTATCGATTTATGTAGCATTTTTGAGTTGAAAATCTCTTATAGGAAGCAAAAAGAAAACTTAAGGAATGATTCACATTAGTTTTACTTAAATCTTAAAGTTGTGGCCAGTATGCCTCCTTTCAAGCACTTAAAATCATTTTATCTTTATCAGTTGGATAATTTTCAGAATGCTTCAATGTAGATAGAGGGGAAATAGTGAGTCTCCAACAAGATCTTCTTTCAGAATCAAATGTTTCTCTTTTTATCTTTGTTTATTACTTACTTTGCTTTTTTATTTATTTCTTGAGCTCTTTTATCTAATTCTTGCCTTCCTCTCTGCTTTTGACTTGCTAGTAACCTGGTGAGAATCCCCTGCCTCAACTTCTGGCCTATGGACACTGTGAGCTAATAAATGTGTGTTGTTTTAAGTCAATATTTTTGTAGTAATTTTACATACAAGTAAAAACCAAAATGCAATATTTTGGTATCTTGCACACAAAAAGTATTTTGTATTCTATCTGTATAACGACATAGTAAGGTTGCTGGTGATCTAAATGAAAATGGTTTCAATAAAGTGATTAGTTTGGAGGTAGACTGGATGAACTGAAAGGGTAAATGGGAGGTAAGCCAAGGGAGAAAATATAGATGACAGTATACTTACTTGAGAATAAAACAAGAAAGTAGGACTATATAAAATGGGGCTATGGTTTAGGGAAAAGTTTTATTGTTTTTATTTTATGAGGAAATGTTTTGAGCATATTTTAAAATATGCCGTTAGCAGAACCAACTTATTTTTACAGAATGTGTGCTTAGTTCTGCTATATGCAACCTAGATAGAAATAATTCATCTGAGAGAATTGCTGAAGAGCTCTACCTAGTGAAGTAATGTTGATCTCAACACTATTGTAGAAGAGGATAAGAGATTAAAAAACAGGATGAAATGTTATTCAGTAAAACCTTTCTGTATCTATGATGATTTTCTAATGTGGCTACTTTCCATGAGGAGTTGACAAAGAAATATTAGCCAAGATATCCTATTTGATTTATAATATATTGGATTTGTAATACTATGCCATTGTATTAGACAAATTTCTGTCTAACAGTGCTGCAAGAATTTCAGCTTATATTTCCAGATGATAGAGGCTTCTCCTTGAATACGAAAGACATTATAAACTAATCCAATATCCTCTATTTCTTTTGTACCTCAGTAAAGGGAAGTCACTACCACTTGGCATTCTACAATAGTTTTATAAGGTGACTGGCTTTCCCTGTGAGTGATAAAGAAATTTTGGTCAAGATTTCATATTGGATTTGTAGGATCATATTGAATTTTTGGAATGAATACCAATGTAACAGACAAATTACTATCTAATAGTACTATAATAATTTCAGTTTTATGTAATTTATATTCAATTTATGCCTTCTTATATATTATTATTTTTAAAATGGTAGTGCTTTATGTGGATCAAGATTTCTTGAATCTAAATCATGTCTTATGTTCCTTATCAGGTGTCAAAGAGCAAAAATTCTTATCATTGTGTGCTCACCTCCCTGATATGATTGCTGAAGACAAATGGGTGCATAAGCAAATATGGCAAAGAAAGCTGATAGTGCCTGGCTATCAAAAGATATAGCGTTGGGGGGCCTTAAAGGCTTGAAGGTAAACAAGGGGCCATCTAACTCAGAAGTAAGAAAGCCCACATAGAAGAAGCACACCAGCCTGTGTGATCACGAGGTGTTGAAGGGACCAGGTATCAGGAATCATCAGAGCAAAAATCATATCATTGTGAATGGGGAGGGGGAGTGTGGAGTGGAGACCCAAAGCCCACTTGTAGGCCACTGGACATCCCCTTACAGAAGGGTCTTGGGGAGGAGACGAGCCAGTCAGTGCAGTGTAGCAACAAGGAAACATATAACTTTCCTCTATTTCCTAAATGCTTCCTCACCACCCCCTGTCCCTACTATCATGATCCCAATTCTAATTTACAAATCTGGCTAGACTAGAGTATGCACACTAGTACAGATAGGAACTGAAAACAAAGGGAATACAGGACAGATGATCCCTTCAGGACCAGTGGTGAGAGTGGCGATACCGGGAGGTGGAGGAAGGGAGGGGTGGAAAGGGGGAACTGATTACAAGGATCTACATGTGACCTCCTCCCTGGGGAATGGACAACAGAAAAGTGGGTGAAGGGAGATGTATGACAGGGCAAGATATGACAAAAGAATAATTTATAAATTATCAAGGGTCCAAAAAGGAGGGGGGATTGGAGAGGGAGGAGATAAAATGAGGAGCTGATGCCAGGGGCTTAACTGGAGAGCAAATGTTTTGAGAATGATGAGGGCAATGAATGTACAAATGTGCTTAACACAATTGATGTCTGTATGGATTGTGATAAGAGTTGTATAAGCTCCTAATTAAATGATTAAAAAAAGAAGTGATTGATCTGCAGTAAGACAGAAAATAATAAGTGTAAAAAATACAGAAATTTTTGTTTATTCCAGGTCCTATATAAAACATTCATATAAATATCTTCCTTAATTATATATAACACAAAAATAAACATATAGAAATCCCAAAGCTCTTCAAGGAAGCTTTATTATTATCTTCACTATAAAGATAAGGACAATGAATTTTAGATTTTTTAAAAAAATTACCTAGTCTTACAGCACACTAGAGAATAATCTTATCAGTTTTAAGTGGTACTGGAAGCTAATGTTGAATTGCTGACTACAAGGTCGGCAGTTCAAATCCACCAGCTTTGAGTTCAAAACCCAGGAGAAAGTTGAAATTATCTGACCCCATAAATATTTACAACCTCAGAAAAATTACTTGCAGTTTCTATAAGTTTGAATCCATTTGATGCCAGTGGATGTGAATCTAGTTAATGTTTTCAGCCTTGTATATTGCTTCCATGACAGAAGGTGGTTAATTTTTCAGAAAGACTATCAGAATGTCTTTATCTCTGACCGGACAAACAGAATGGCTCAATATATTAACAAGGGATCATGAAGGCCTCTCTGAAAGAAAATAAACTTTTATAGATTTCTCATTATGTCTTTCCATGCTCAATGACATGGTCTCTCCAGCTGAATTCCTGTGGTGACATTTTAAAATACTGCTCTGAGTACCTAATGAGGACCTCAAGCAGTAGTTATATCATGTTCCTAATTTAGATGACAACAAAATTCAATTCTGTAATATGCCTATCATTTTTTGTTTCACTAATCATTGAATATCATCTGCAGTGAATCAGTTCACCTGGTCCAGTGGGTTTCAAATGTGAGCTTACATTAGATTCTTCTATAGGGCTTGTTAAGACACAGATTGTTTATCACATGGAATTTTCAATTCAATACGTATATATTGTAACCCTAGATTTTTTTGTTTTGTTTTAGAAATTCCCAAGTTATGTCATTGATGCTGGTCTAGAAACCAGAATGATCCAGACTAGTTGTTTGTTTTTTAATTCAATGGGGCAGATAATGATTTATAAAAAAAACAAACAAACCAATTTTATAAATCATCTGGTCACTTAATGATTCCTCTGTACTGCAAAAATAGCCCTAGACAACTGCAAATATGCTTCGATAAAATTTTATTTCCAAAAACAGGTGTCAGGTTGGATTTGGCCCACGGACTATCTAGACTAATCCAATACAAATGCCCTGAAGAAAACATTTTGTACATTTTAAAATCTCAAAGAGAATCACCTGTGGATTTATCTACAAAAATTTATTCCACAGAACATGCCACAGACTATGTTGATTCTGTTAACTATCACAAAACAAAAACATCCAAATCACTGCCAGCGAGGCAATTTTGACTCATAGTGACTCCAGAAGACAGAGAACTTCTGCTGAGAGTTTTTGAGGCTGTAAATCTTAACTGGAGCACAGAACCTCAGCTTCTGCCCACAAATCAGCTGGTGGGTTCAAACTGCTGACCTTTTGGTTAGAAGTCCGTCTAGTATCCTGCGACATCATGACAGAGAAAGAAAGTAAACAATGCTTTTATACAAGAGGCTGTGTTGTGCAAATGGTCTTTGATTTAAGATATCCATAAACATTTCACATTTTTACAAAATTTTCATTTTAATTGAATATTGTTGGTAGTGTTTGAAGGTTAAATTTACCACTTAGAATAGACTAATCATATTTTTAATGGCATAGGTGTCAGCTCAATAATGTTATTTATTAATTTTGTAATGAAATAAAATAAAATACCATCCTTGCCTTGAATATGACCACTTTTATTAAGTTTTATATTTACCCAGAGCACCACATTTTAAACTAATTTAAAATGGCAATATAATCTTGAAAGTCTACTAAATTGTGTATTTCAGTGAACCTGATATATTAGCTTCATTCTTATATAATGTAAATTCTTATAAAAGGACATAATTTAGATTAATTTTTGTCATTATGGAATGTAGTTTATTTCATTGAATACTATGGTATGTAAGTATTATAAAAAGTTATTATAGTTAATTTTAAAACTTAATAGTCAAGTTTTATGTCAAAAGTTTCAATCTACTAAATGCTATGAACTAGATATAGTTATACATTAAAATGATAGATTCTAAACATAGTAATTTGATAATGGACTAAAATGAAGATTTTATGTTGTGATATGTAGCTCTCATTTTCTAAATTTCTTGAATTTAATCAACTCAAATGTTACAGTTTAAACCATGGCAATATATTTACCCCCAGATTTTGGGGTTTTTTTCTCTCTAAAGTAGAGTGGTTTTCAAGAAGTGATTGCTAAGAAATCACGACAGCAAAAGAAAAATGGAAAATATTAATTTTAAACAGTTCCTTTAAAAAAATTCAGGATTTCTCAGATCCCTTGATACGTAAAGAACAAACATCTAAGAAAGGTTTGGTAGATAGCATAATATTTTCCAATTTAGTTGGAAAAATCTAGTTTGCAGTATAGTTTTCAGTAGAACATTTGTTTGTATCAGAGGAACCCACCTAAGGAAATATTGTTCTAAGTGTTTTAATTTAGGTATATAATAATTTGTATTTTAAAAAATCATTGCAATTCTATTAAAACATTAGTATATGAGTATATATTATTTCACTAAGCAGTGAAAGGTCAGCTCTTGAGTTTTACTAAGCTACTAAACAGAACAAAAGCTCCCTGGAATGCGAGTCTTTAAATACACTTACACTCCTCCTCAGGCCTCTTCCAAAGTGCTGCACCAGTGTCTTTACAGGGACTTCTCGGAGATTGTGGGGGATTCCTTCCCCTTATTAGACTCTCCATCCTACAAGAGAAAATAAAATGATATCTTAACACTCACATATTGATAAATGTGGACAAGTTGAAGGATGTAAGTCAAGAGTTGCAAATGTAAGTATCTAATGTGTACTGCTAGGAAATAGATCAGGTGCTTCCAGTTCACCTCCCTTTCGGCAAGCAAGGGTGTGCTCTCTCCACAGTGAAGGTCGTCAGTGCACCTTCCTCCAATCCTCGGGCTAGGTGCTTCTTCGTCTAATGCAGTTCATCTCCTTCTTGGCTCAACCTACAGATTGAGTAAGCGTGGTGACAAATGCAACCCTGATACACACCTTTGTTGCTGTGAAATAATGCAGTATTTTCCTTGTTCTGTTTGCACAACTGCCGCTTCATCCATGTATAAATTCCAAATGAGCACAACGAGGTGTTATGAAGCTCCTATTCCACTCAAGGCCATCCATATTTTGTTCTGCTCCGCACAGTGGAATGTCTTGGTATAGTCAATAAAGCACAAGTAAGCATCTTTTTTGTATTCTTTACTTTCAGCCAAGATCTGTCTGAAGTCAGCAACGAAAGCTCTCAGCTCACAACCTCTCCTTTATCCTGCTTACATTTCTGGCATCTCCCATCCATCCACTCCTGGAACTGTTTACTTGTTTTCAGCAAAATTGTACTTGCTTGTGATATCAGTCATATTGTTAAATAATTCCAATTGGTCATATTTCTTTGGTATTGGTGCAAATATGGATCTCTTCCGGTCTGTTGTCCGGGTAGCTGTCTTCCAAATTGCTTGGCAAAAATGTGTGAGTGTTTCCAGTACTTCATCAGCATGTTGAAACACGTAAGTGGTTATTCGGGAAATTTGTGGTTTTGTTTTTCTCTAATACCTTCTGTGAAACTTGAAATTCTGTCAGCACCGCTGGTTTTGGATCGTATTAAACAGTTGAGTGTCGACCAGTTCCTTTTGGTTCAGTGACTGTCTAGTCCTGCCATCTTCATTTGATGCTTACGAACCATTCATTGTTTTACCTGTAGACTTTTTCAATATTGCAACTCGTGGCTTGGATTTTTTTCTTTAAGTCTTTCAGCTTAGAAACACTGAGCATATTTTTCTAGTACTTATGCAGTGCACTCACTAGTACTTACAAATTTCAGAACCATCAAAGTGGCGTGAACAGTTAAGCACTTGGCTATGACTCAAACGCCCTCCAAAGAGAAGCCTGGTGATTTACTTCTGAAGCTGATGGCCAGTGAGAACATTGGGAGCACGGCTCGAATGCCAAACCCACAGGGGCAGTGTGAGTCCTGGGGTTGAAATACACTTTTTGGCAACTATGCATATATATTTTTCTATCCTATATATTTCTAATATATATTCAAACTATATATATATTGCTTCAGTTTATAATATTGCTGTTGTAAACTGAAAAAAAGCTACAATATGCTCAGATAGTAAAATATAACAAGTTTTTGCTGTAAATGTCTCCTAAAAATTACAATGTAATTAGAAAAGAAAAATTACAATGTAATTACAATGCAATTTTAGTCAACATGATTACACTGATGAGGAGTGACAACTTATTCTGCCTAGACATCACTGCCGATATCTTGCTGAGATGGGCTATTATTCTTCATGTTATATATCCAATATGTAAAAATAAAAATGGTCTAGTTGATTCATATTTAACTATGATTGAAGTTATGATGGAAAATCTCTAAGATATGATCAAAGTCCCTCGAGGGCTCTGGAGAAGTCCCACTTAACTGGCTGCTGCGGGCGTCAACGTTCTCAAGTCCACCACTTATTTTACCCCAATGTTGCTTTCTGGGAGTAGCAATATGGAGACATACAGGAGAGTAATTAATTTTAGAAATATAAGATGTTTTTTTGTGGTAACCCTGGATTTTGGAATCACATTATCTGCACCCAAAGTCCATTTTCTCTCTCTAAATATTTTTGGAAAGTTGAAAGTTATAGCAAGCTTTTATTAAGCATGATATCACACACACACAGTGACAGAGAGAGGAGAGAAAGAGAGAGAAGAGAGAGAGAGAGAGAGAGAGAGAGAGAGAGAGAGAGAGAGAGAGAGAGAAAGAGAGAGAGAGAGAGAAGCAAATAGTCTTTAGTTGGTGATGCTGTAAGTCAGGCATTGGGGTCACCCCAATGATTGACAGTTCAAACTCATCAGCCTCTCCTCCAGAGAATGACGAGGTTATCTGTCCCCATAAAGTGCAACAGTCTCAGAAACCTTGTGTAGGGTTGCTATGAGTCAGAATCGAATAGATGGAAATGGATGCTATATAGATAGGAAGTAGTGTATATTGATTTTTGATGATGTAACTCTTGTGGCTAATGTGTTTGCTTTTATCAATGGCATTTTAAAATTTGGAAACACATCAAAAGGATAGCTGGGACCCAAGAATCTCACTATATGTTAATGATACACCAAGAAATAAAAATATCCATGTAACAACAGCATTAAAATTTTCTTTTCCTCCATTTATAAAGCTAAATATTTAATTCACTGGGAAATACACTTTTAATCATGCAAAAGGTTTACAGAATAATCCTCATATCCAAACTACTCTACAACTGTGAAACTTCCATCTTTTCAAGACTATACTCCAGGCTGTTTGAACCCTTCCATCAGTGTCATCTATGATCTACAGTTTGACTTACATGGCCAGACAAAATGCCCAGCAATAAAGCCATGACATACAGCCAGGATACAGCAGTGGAGTTACGCTGCTTCTCTTCTGTTTGTATAGCCACCAGTGGGAGGGTGTTAACAGGTTCAGCATGGACAAATTAAAAATGATGAACACAGGCAAGACAGATGTTCTGACAACCCACTGAAAATCTCCAAAAAGTACTGCCTGCATGTTCAACTACTGGGAAGAAACACAAACAGTCAGATGAATATCTGATGGCGTGAAACAATTATTCAAGGTTATGAGCAAAAGTGTCAGCACCTCCCTTGGCCACAGCTATCAAACTTCACTAAGTCTCAAAAGCTCCTGAAGAGCTGTAAACAAAAACAGCCCAGGTTCACAAAACCAATGCCTCTAGCGCAGGAGACAGGGTGCAACGATTCCCTTGATAAGGCTCTTCTAGCCATAGACTTTGAAGCTTCAACCCAGCCACTGGCTGAGACTACGAAGATTGGTTACCAGGTGTTTCCTATTTTCCCGATGAGTCTAGGTTAGAGAGCTTGGGAGGAAATACTGTTAGGATTCTGTGATTCAGTTGTAAGTAATCATTCACAGGGTTACTTGTGATGGTGAAAACTTGGAAATCCAACATGGAGATTGGTCAATTTTGCTATCCTGCTGGGTGTCAATGGAGCCATCTCGGAAGCAAGGAGAGATGATCTCACTACCACCAAGGAAAAGAGCCGGCAGAGCACAGCCGGGTGGCCTGGGCTCCCTGTTTGCTGAAACTCTTCCATCCAGGAGAAAAAGCACTGCGACACCAGAGGACTGGCAGGGTGGCCGAGGTAGCAAGACCAAGAGTCAAAGAGCTGTGGCGTCACTGCCCTGAGAGCAAAAACAAAACCAAACCAAACCCGATTGCATTGGGGTAGGAGACTTCATTTCGGAGACACGTACCTCCAGGTAGTGAATTAGAGGAGCTAGGTTTGCCAACCTACTGGAGCTAACGCTGAGCGCCTGCAGACTGAGGGGTGAAGTGTCCTTTGGGCATTTATCAGCAGTGCTCCAAGAGCCGGGTGGCATTGTCCAAGCAGAGCAGAGAACAAGGGGTTGTGGGACTGGGCCACAGAGGCATGCCTATGGCCATGGCTGAGGAGAGGTTGTCCTGACCAACGGATTGAAACCTGAGCACATCAGATCCTGAATTGCCAAGAGCTGACTTCCCTAATCAATCCCATAATTATAACTCTTGCCTGTAAGTACTAGTACGATGGGACCATTGCAATGGGTTACTGAAGCCAGTGGAGAAGTAGAGAGTGCTGTAGGAGGGATGCGGGGCTCAGAATTGCCAAGGAAAGTTGGAGGGTGGAGGCAGCAGTGGGATTCAGCTGGCTCACACAGGTTGCACAGAAGTGATACCTGAGAGGTTGAGTTCAGCAAGCTGATTATTAAAACGGGACTGAGTCAGGCATCTCTCCAAGGAACCACACGTTGACGCTCCTTACTCTTCCAACTCTCCTCTGCAACAGCGCATTCCAAGAGCCCGCGGTCATGCTCATCCCATCCATAGGTGTGAACGATTAGACGCACGTAAGCTTGTTAATCAATTCACTTCACTAGCCTCCTTAAGCTTTTGATGAAACACTTGATTCTTGTCACCTGGCATTTGTTACCTCAGTAAACAAACATACAATGAAAAGAGACAAAGTGCCCACTCTAGGGGGACATGCTGTTCACTGGTTTCAGCTTTGTGTTACACCCCATATTCTCACAAGATAATGAGTGAAGTATGCAGTTTCTGAAAGTGCACAATGAAGTAAAAATATTGTCAAACAATTGCTGTAAGTTCAACAGAAGAGGAAAGGGGTTTTTCAATGACGAACATAATATGTTTAAAGAAGAGAAGGCGTATGTTTCTAATATATCTAACACAATGACTACTGTCTAATTGGCCTACCTTTAAAGCAGTGGTTCTCAACCTTCCTAAAGCCATGATCCTTTAATAAAATTCCTCATGTTGTGGTGACTCCCAACCATAAAATCATTTTGGTTGCTACTTCATCACTGTCATTTTGCTACTGTTTTGAATCGGGCGACCCTGTGAAAGGCTCGTTCCACCCACAGGTTGAGAAATGCTGCTTTAAAGGAATGGGATCCTACTCCTACAGTAAAAAGCCGATTAAGGATAAATCACACAGACAATGGTGTTCATAAAATGCTGAAAACTGTGGCAGGTGAGGAGGCCAATCAAGAAACAACATCTTAATGACAGTTTTATTCGTTTGGTTTTGGTCTGGTATTGTTTAATATCTCTTCTTAATATTTTTAACTCTTATAGCACAAGTTAGTTTTTGTACCACCTTTATTGTTCCTATTTAAGTATTAATTATGAAATAATAAACTATTTTTGATATGTCATTTTTGTATGAAAAGTGGTAACCATGGGAGTGAGTGCATTGTTAAATTATTGGAATCCCACCACTGGGTGAATGTATGTCTGACCTCTGATTCATAGGAATTGCTCTTGGGTTGATTCTCTTGCCTGCTTGTGAAGTTTGAGCGTCTTACGTTCTTGTGAAGTCCCATTTATAATCTGCTTTTAAGTAGCTAGCTGGCCCAGATACTGGTATTTGAGAATGTTGATAAATAACAATTTATTAAATTGAAGAGAGAGAGCAACCTGCTGCTACAGAGGCCTGGGTAAGAGACTGCAAGTGGTGCAGGCAGTCACAAAGGAAGAGGAACAAAAAAGGCGCCATTAAAAGGAAGCAAAGTTGCCTGGGCAGCACCCAGAAGAACCTGGCATTTGTCTCTTTCTAAAGATGCAAATGTCAGTACTAACATAATTTCCTCTAAGGAGGTGTTGAAGACTAAGATGACGAGATAGCAAGGTTGGATTGATCTAGGACTGTCAGCTCACATGTCAGGGTGGCAGAGGACTAATAAATAAAGGAAGGGAGATGAGTAAAAAGCATGGTTATAATCAGGGTACCTTGGAGAGAAAAAGGAAAGCAGAGGACAAGGGAGTTGGATTAATAGAATGAAAATATTAGGTATAAGTCTTTGTGAGAAAATTAAAATGTATCGGGTACAAATTAGGCTTTGTAAATAAATATCTGTGCCATTTTTAGTTATCCTATAGTTAATTGAGATTCAGAGATGTTAAGTAATTGCTTAATTTCACATAGAGTAAGTGACAAAAGGGCAGAATTTAATCCAGATTTGTGTGAGCCCAGAGCCCATGCAATTAATGGCTATGTAGATAGACTGTGCAACATAACTTTCTGCACTGACTGAGATGGTCCATACATGTGCTGACCAATACATTGATGCATGTAGTCCTCTTGAGATACAGTGAGTGTGATTGTGGAACCGGATACGTGATTGTTAAACATTTTACTTAATTTTAAATTACTTAAAATTTAAACTCAAATTTAAGATGTGCCTAGTGGCTGCTGAATTGAAGAGTACAACTGAATAGAAGCTAGTACAAATGTTTTATTCGACACGCCGAGAGAAAAACATAAGGTTCCACTGAGGACCCCTAAACTTACTTATGTAAATATGAACTTACGTAAATATGAACAGGGAAATGAAATGTTTATAGAGTGTTATTATGGGATCTTTTGGGGACAAATGGACAACTGAACTCCTCACTGTCGTACTGGTGCAAAGGAACCACTCAGGCCTCTGCAGAAACATACTTCTTCATATATCTATGATTTTCAAGTATGGCCCTCTTCTCCCAGCTCATCTAATTTCTTTGAATATGCACTTGAAACTCCTTCCTAATTTGAGACTTTTACACAATGCCTTCAATGGTCTTTCTCCTACTCTACCATAAAACCCCCTTAGCATCCTTCTGGCTATAATTATAGTACAATACAATATAATAATATAAAATCCTAATATAATTTATTGAGATAATTTCCTTTGAGTACTTCATCTAGTGTGGTTGCTATGGATCCTGTAACTTTGTAACCGAAACCGTGCCTGGTCCTGGAGCAACTCAGATCGTTGGTGTGCCTGAGTCCGTCTCATTGAAGATTTCCCTTGTTTTTGCTGCCCTACTGCTTTTTCAACATGATGTCCTCTTCTAGAGCTTGTTACTGCCTGGTGACCCATCCAAAATAAGTGAGCCAAAGTCTCCCTGTGCTCTCTTCCAAGGAACATTCTAGTTGCATTTTTCCTAAGAGTGATTTGTTCATTATTTGGTACTCCATACATATAAGCGGGCTTCAAAAACTCAATAGAAAAATCCATGATTTTTAATTGAATTGGTTTAATTACACAAACTTTTGGAAACCCCTGGTTTGTTAAGCCGGGTTATCTAGAGAAACAAATCCAGTGACACTCGTCTAATATATAAGAAAGAGCTTAATATTAATAAGTAATTATGTATCATGAAGGATGCCAGTCCAATCCAACTCAAATACATAAGTCAAGTGCTCGTCCATAACTCTCTCTTCAGGCTCACATGGCTACATGCCAGTGACATAGAATGGTGAATCTGGTAGCAGAAAGATCATAAGCCAGTGGATTCAGTCCGTGAACCCAAAGTTGGTGGAAACCTGGCAGGATGCCTGCAGGTCTCAGGGTGGAGTGGCCCATGTGGGGCCACCCATCAACGCAGGCAGAGTTCCAGCAGGCAGGGCGGCAAATGGACAAAGACAGAACAGGTCCCAGAATTCATCACTCTTACACAAAAGGCCACAACCCCAAGGAGGTGTCATCAAGGTGCCACTTGATTGACATCTTTGATGCCACAAGTAGCCATGAGAGTATAGTTGGCATAGAATCATCCAAGGACAACACCTGGTATTCAATAGTATTGACCAACCCTACAGTTCAAGTACATCAATTCTTGTTTTGCGTTTCCATTATCCGGCTTTCACATAAATATGTAAAAAGAGAACTTTTGTGTGAGATTTATCCAAAGTAAAGTGTTATTTGATATTTTGGGATGTATTCTTGTTTTTCTCCATAGATGTTGATTGCTGATTGAAGTAGAACACAATCATTTACAATTTCAATTATTTTTCTCCACTAATCTAATTATGTCCCAAAATATGGTTCTGCCCTCTTCTCTGGAGTTTTCTATCATAGTACTTTTCACCATTTCAGTTGTGTATTAGTTTTCTTAGCATTCTGTTTATGAACTGCTTTTATTTTGTACCCTAAGCGCCATGAAGATAAGGACAATGAAAGTTTTATTCTTCACTATATCTGAAAAACTTCGCAGTTACTAGCTTTCATTAATTATTTTATTGTGTAGGCATCTCTTTGTGTGCATAATTTTTCCCTATATCTTCTGAACCTGCCATGAGTAAAAACATATCATCCTGGAAGCATGTTTTGCAGCCTAGGTAGTCAAGTTATCGGCATTGCAGACATTGCCGCTGTCCTCTCACCCACCATGTGCTTCCTGGATTCATTCATTGGTATTCCCTAAAATGATCCCATTCGACCCTCACTTGGTAATCAAAGAGAGTGCTAGAAATAGCCATCCATCTCCATTGTCGAAGGGATGGGATAGTAAGGGAATAAGATCATAGCGTGAATGAAAGCCGGTTGGAATTTTCTCAGCAAAACCCTGAAATTCCCTATGGCCCGAGCAAAGAAGGCAGATGTTGAGAAAGAAAATCATTTGATTATGGTAGCATAAAAAATAAAATATTAAAATCAACTAAAATTTTTTTCTTATTGAACTTGCTACTGTGTTCATTGTGAGTACCATGGGAACGGGATATGTAATGCTGAACGGACTTGATGAATTTATCATTTAGATAAATGGAGGTCAGTGCCAGGCAATGAGTTGAACATTTGAAAGCCCATTTGCTTTGTGCTCTGTAGACTCCCTAAGGACTTTTCCTTTTTAATCAGTTAAGTGGATATCAAATAAATTACATCGTAAAGATTCTTGTCTTATTAGTTTCTTGGAAAGGAAAACCTGCAAGTAGGTTTTAATAATTAACTATCTATAATTAAACAATCTTGAACAAATAAAAGCATTTTAAAAAGTTGCATTTTATTAAATCTTTTAAAACTTGATTATAAATCAGAATTTATGGCAATACATTACATCCCTATTAATAAAATAACACCGTGCATTTAGAATAAGAATTCGGCAAGGAATGGCGATCTGCGTCCATGAAGATGCAGCCACGGCCAGTTTGTCGGGCACTTCTACTCCACTCTGCAGGTCAGCACAGGGTCCATGTGAATGGAAATGGACTGCATAGCAGTGGAATGTTTGGTTTTATGAGGCGGAAGCTTAGCAAGATATTATACTAAAATGCGATACCATTTGCTACTGTTAAATTTTACACGGAAAGAACAGGAAGGATTATTTTTGTCAAAGTACAGAGCTATGCAATATTGACTATCAACCAGAACATTCACTGTGTTAGTCTTAATGAGCAGTGTTGCCTTTCCATTTGCCACAGTACAATGACTAAAATGCATAAGATGTAACAAAAGTCATTTTTTCTTTCTTTCTGTCACAGCTCCAGTTTCCATGGTATCCTTTAGAACAGCACGAGGTCTCTGGAAAATACTCCATAAACATTTTGCAGTTGACTTAATGATCGGAAGATGAATGCTGCTCCTTCCAGGCAGGAATATTTGGAGTATTTTTCTTTTCCATGTCACATTGTATGCATCCTTAAAGACATATTTGTCTCTTAAAATTCCCCAACAATTTGGAAATGTTCTCCACCAAATTCAAATTATATTCAGTGTTTGCCTTTTCAACCGTCCGAATTCCTTATTGTGCTTTGTAACATTTGGTATAGTGACCATTGGTTTTCCAGATGATATTACTCCCCATTTCAATAATTTTTCTTTTGTATATATAAATTCTAAATGACTTGAGGGTTTTTATATAGTATGCTAGAGTGATCAAATACTACCTCAATCAATTATGTATTTTATTTCAATTTCCTGCTGGAAATAGGTTATAATACCACCTCTTTGGAAGACAAGGCACCTGGAAGCCTGAGCAAGTAATTGATATGCCGAGTAGCAAAGGGGGTGTCAAAGTAAGTAACATAGGTGGGGTCAAAGTAATTGGTATATGCAGAGTAACATAGGCGGGTGTCAAAGTAATTGATATACACAGAGTAACATAGGCGGGGTCGGGTCACTTTGCCTTTGCCTGCAGCTTTTATTTCCCCCCTCAGCCAGGGCCACTGCTGGATTGTCCCCCCCCCCCAAGGAAATGTTGAATATGAATTACATTGAAGCAAACCCCTGGCAAGGACTATGCTGAAAGTATAGTAAGCATACAATAGCCACTGGAAAGTGGTTATAAATATCCCGTTTGAACTGCAAATGGCAGGTGCTAGTCAAGAGTTGGTCATACCAAGCGAATGTGTTGGGCTGACAGTTAATAAGGAACACTGAAATTAAACAAAACGATTGGAAAGAGAATCACACCTTATTAATTAAACCACTAGAAAGAGAATGAGGTAGGTAACAGAACGGAAATGTTTAATAAGGCGATGTCAAACAGAAAGGAATTAGAATGTAATATTGTAAGGCTAGGAAAATTAAAGGTGCCTCAAAAGTTACAGAAACAAGAAACTAACTCTTGCACTGCCATGCCACACTTGGGACACTGGCAAACACAGTGGTCCGTTGTCCCTGTCTTTACTCAAATAAATAGAATTCAAAATAGAGGCGTGTCCTTACGGGCTTTTTGAAAGGCTAGATTTTCAAAATGGCAAATTGGGACTGACGGTGAACAAGGGTTACTTGACTGCACGGAGGTCGCAGTAAGCACGTGCTCCGTGAGAGAAATGCAAGAAACCAAGGCGAACAGTGGCAGCAGTGGGGAAAGCATCGAGCTGTGCATGTGGCTCGAGCCTTCAACCCATTTTCTTCTCTTCTACATGTACAGGACATTAGTTTCCCCTCCACCTTCACGAAGTAGTACTGCATTAACTAAGTCTGTTATCTTTATGAAAATATTATTTTATTAGGAATATGGGCCAGATAGGACTTCTTTAAATACAAAGTTCTTTTTAAGTGGAAATGGTCCCTTAGTTCAGGTTCACACAAAAACAACTAACACATCCCTATAGGTAAGATTTTGATATATGTTCATTGTCTAAATCACAAGACCAATTATGTTTGTTATTTCAGAGTGATTAGAAAATAAATTCCTTAAAATTATAAAAAACTGAGTGAATATATTAAAGAAAGCAGTTCCTTAAAGATTAATTATGTATAAGAATTATAAACACATAGTGTACCATGTACGTCCTTACGTATTGCAGTCAGTGCGCGCAAGACCACTAGCTGAAAATTTGATGGTTCAAATCTGTCAGGAGTTTCAGAAGGGCGGCCTGTCAATTTCCAAAGCATTACAGCCTTTAATGCTTCTACTACTTTTCACCATGAGTTGAAATAGACAAAAAAGGAACATTGTAAGAAATAACATTTATATAATAAAACATAAACGTAGTAAAAAGGAGTACATCAAGACTAGTAAAAATGTTCATCTTACATAGCATAGCAGATAATATCAATTAAAGAATAGTGAGAATTTTTGAAAGAGGTCTTATTCTGAGCTAATATAATTATTTAAATATAAAATACATAAAAATTCTTCAAGGTATTTTACTGATTTGGCATTCACTGGCACAGAAAATACTCAGTAAACGTGTTTTCATACAAAAATAAAGGAGTTAGGATTAGATCGCGTGAGTACACTTTGATGTTGGTGACGCATAATGATAAGGCAAAAGAAGCCTCAAAAAAAAGAATCCTTTTAATGAATTTGTGAAACCTGAAAAAAATCAGTACCCTATTTATAACTTTCAAAATGTCAAGTGTGAAATACATATATTGAGATGAGAAAATGATAGATGATGGAATTTGTAGTAGGGAAAAGAACTCAAGGACTCGTTTACTGAGAAAAATATGTTTTATTATTGTTAGGTCCCATCGTTCACTTAGGAAACTGTTTTATCATTGTTAGGTCCCCTCGAGCCACCTTCAGCTCATAGCCAATCTGTGGGTGACAGAATAAAACATGCAAAATCTATGCCATCCAGGAAAAATAGCTACTGGGGAAAATATTAAGTTCTTCTAGAATGAATGAATTCTCCATCTGCCTAAATTATTGAGATGGACATCCCATAATTCTGTTGTTGTGAGGTGTCCATCCATTCGGATTCATGGGCCCCTCTGTGACATAAGAATAAAATATGGCCTGCTTTTGTGCTAGCTTCTGGCCATCGCTAGGTCAGATCCCACTATCATAAGCTTGCCTGCATCAGCCCTTCCTTGCGGCTCTTCCTCCTTCCCACTGACTTTCCATTTTATCAAGCGTGATGTCCTGCTACCTTGCCTGTTCTCTCTGGCTGGCAAGTCCAAAGCATTTAAGATGAAGCTTCATCAGCCTCTCGAACAGGGAAGACAGTTAAAGAGTATCCTGGGTCCTTCCTCTCCATAATACAATAAAAACCTGGTAATATTTAATTCCATATATGAGCATATATCTTACTCGGAATTAGTTCTCTGTTCTTGTTATTGTGTGTTTTTGAGTTGATTCTGACTCATAGTTACCCTGTAGACACAGGGTAACTTTTAGAAACAATTGACCTATAAGAAACAAAACCAAATCCTGGAAATTAGCTGGATAAACCATATATTAAAAAGTCAATGATAAGATATTAACTGTCTTAAAAGGAGCTCTTTTAAAAAGATGAAGAGACATCTTACTTATAAATATTACAATGAGTAAAATAAATAGATCAATCACAAGGGGTCAAATATTGTATGGCAATACTTTTATAAAAAACAAAAACAAGGAAAGGCAAACGCATAGGAAAAACATCTGTTGATGGCTATGAGGCGTGGGAATGAGAGCAGAAGAGACACACGCGATGGTGATGGAGCTATCTCACTGAGTGACGGTCGGTCGCAGAGCTTCTCATTGTAATTGCTATCAATAAGCTATAACTTGTACAAATTAAATAGGCAAACTTTATGTCAAGTATACACACACACACACACACACACACACACACACATATATATGACAAAAACATAAAAGCAGCTGCGGAGGTTTCTAGTGAACATCCAAAAACCTCATGGATGTGGTTTCTTGATTTGGGGATTTACGGTCATGATTTCACTAGAAATCCTGGTTAGTTGGCTTAAGAACATGTTTAGTGCTTCTGTTTGACCTCCTAACTTATTTCCCAGAGTCTGGAGTGTTAAAGGTTTGCAAGGGGGCCATCGGGGGCACAATCATTCACTTTTCATCTGGAGCAAGAGAGTTCAAAATATAAGGAGGATATCTTAAAATAGTTATACTGGCATATATTTCATTTACCATACAATTCTCTAATATTTTTAAAGTGTGCAATCATCACCACAATCCATTTTAGAGCCTTCCATTCTCATACTCATTAGTTTAAACTCCCCGTTTCACCCCTTCCTCTCCTGCCAGGCCCCTATCCTATTGCTCTCTCTACAGATATACTTATTGTGAGTTCCATGTAGAGGAAATCAATCAAAACAAAACACAGTCATACAAAGCAAACAAAACATTAAAAAACCGGCTAGATAAAACATAGAAAATGTTCCACCAAAGAGAAAGCAGAAAATATTAAAAACTGAAACAACCCGAAAAGGCGTCAAAAGGGAGATCATTTTGACCTAAGTAATCTGCCATAATTGACTTTACTGTACCCTCTAATTGACTTGACTCTACTAATAAACTATGTCTGCATTCTGTATTATTCTCTTTTATGAGCTATATACATGAGGTAAAAGTGACAACACCAACCTGAAAGTTTAGATAAGAATCTTAGGAACCAGCTTTGATTTGATAATAGAGGAAGAGTCACTCGAAAAGCAAGGTGCATATGGTTGAACAACTCAGAGAATGTTGTCAATGTCACTAAATGGTGCTTATAGAAACTGCAGAATTGGTGTATATTTCCCGATTTGCTCAAAAATCACAAAATAAAATTTAACATCTTATTATTATGATGTTTAGATTAATTATACAGCAGTAATATCGGAGGCATATTAATCATTCCTAGTAACACAGAAATGCTGGTGAATATTAGGACAGCATTAACTTAGGTCCGTCACTAGTAGCACACACACGCTGAGTCATAACAAAAGCTTATATCTTCTGGGCTATGCTCTGTTTGCACATTTTTATATCATAACCAATCATCATTTTACTAATTAAAAATTTATAACAGTTGTTCCTTCTTTTCCCTTTTCTTCTCTTGTCTCCCCTTCCTTCCCATTCTCTTCTTTTATTTAAAAAAATATATATATATATATATAGCTACATTGTAACCTAGAATTATGGTAGTTCTTTCTTGGTACTTTCCATTTTGTCATTAAGATTATTTATCTCCACTATCGTGAACAGCATAAACATTTATCAAAATTTAAGAAAGCATTATTATGATGTAAAAGTTCTGTATAAAGCAAATCCTTTGAAACTATATTTTTTTATATTGAGAGAAATTCTTGTACAGTAAAATTGCTAGATAACCTGTGAAGCCTTGTTCAGAAACTGAAGCCACAGCAGGTGACTTGCCAAGGATTTTTCAAGGTTATTCATCCCTATCTATCCATTAGTGTATATTAAAAGCTAAATATCATTCTTTTAAATGCTATACAGCAACAATCTCATTTGAAATTTTAATTAAGAGAATCATTGGCATGTTGGCATGAGAAAGCGTACCCTGTTCTAAGCATAGGCCTTTAATTAGTTCTCTTGGTATTTACTGACTCCCTTTTAGATTAGCTGTTCTCAAGTTTGGGGCTGCGGATGACCAAGTTCTCAATAGCAGAGAGAGAAAAGGAAGCAATGTATTGAGATTTCCACCCAGCGATCTGTGGGGTTTTGAAATGTTATTTCACTTACATAGTGGGAGAGAGAATTCACGGTAAGGTTATCATCATCCTCGTTAAAATGTCCCGATTTCTAAAACAAACGAAATGGCATCCTTGACCAACTTGGAAAGACGGAAGTTAGCAATATCTTGCTTAAGAGAATGATGCAAAAGGGCAAGAGGAAGTGCTAAGCACTATGCCTGGCTCGGAGAAGGCGCTCCCGAAACGCTAGCTCCATGAGAGTGAATGAATGTAGAGCTATAAATGTGGATAGGGTATTTTGAATGTGTATTAATGAGTGCTGTCCATTCGGGAGGTTTGTCTTTGAATGAATGTCGAGTGTCCTCTGTCTGGCAGCATGATCATGATAAGCACGATAATATGTGAATAATTACTGACAAGCAACAAATACCAACAGCTAATGTACATCATGATTACTCATCACCCAAATTGGAAAATTTGAGGAGGAGGCAAAAGTGCTAAACAAAAGCATTGTAAATCCCGCTGCATTCCCAAAGGAAAAAAATCACGCGATGAAACTGACAAAATGTTAATTGAATATCATTTATTTCACATACACATTTTCTCAGCCTTTGTGCAATATTATCTTCTTTAGGGGTTTCTAATCAGCAGCTTTTTTTACTAATATTGAATAAAAGGTACGTTTGCTAGCATTGAATGGCAAGTAACATGTACTATTTCTAATCCTTTCACCTACAATGGCATTTTCTTCTACAAAAGTTGAAAATAAGAATAAATAAATTCTAAATCTAAGTAAATAGCTGCATTAATTGAACATTATGTATCCATTCAGTGATTTCATATAAAACGACTCTCACCACTAGATTTACTTCTTTCACTGAACTGATACTTAAATAACTTGCCTTCTATGTTTGTTAAAATAAGGAGCAGGATTTTGACAAGGGAACCATCATGTATTATGGAAAATGTGAAGACATTTTATTTCATAATGATACTTGCTTATAAATTTTACTTGAAGTCTAACATAAAAGAATTGAGAGAGGGGGAAGAAATATGATATCTCTATAGAATCTCTCTCTTAGACTTTGCTGTTAACCATGAACGGGTTTATTAACTGAGATCCTGTGGTCTGATTACTGTCAGGATGAAAAACTCTTTTCTGAGCCTGGCTCTGTCATTTTAGATTTAGGTGGGAGACAGATTGACTCATTATTCTGTGGGTGGAGGCTAAGCTTTTTTTAAAAATTCAAATCTTCTCTTACTGTGAACTTTTCTTTTTTAATTGATTGCTTCAGAATTTTAAAATTTCATATTGACTTTAAAGAATTTCTGGATGGGAACATCATTTTATCGATCCATCAAACATTATCATGATATCATTGGTAGAGATGCTATTTCAGTGCATAGAATTGTGATCTCCAAAATCATGTCCAGGTCAGAAAGCCCGGTGGAGCAGTTCTATCATGCAAACAGGACCACCATGGGTTGGAATCAATTCACAGACTTCAACAACAGCAATATAAAATAAAAGTTTTAATAGTAAAAATACTTCAATGCAAAGAAAAGTTTAAATACTGCTTACTATGATTTGTTAACCAAAAAGTTCTAAAAGTGCCTAGCAATATTGGGAAGGGGTGTTTCCAATAAAGTTCAAGAAACCTGCGTGAGTGGTGAAGTGATTTGACGTCCATAATTAAACAAATTCATTGGGAAGGTATGATTACAGGGATTTAATTGCTCATCAATTCTTAATAGTTACCCTATCAAGTGTGGCGAACGACATGTAAGTGGGTCAAACCCACCAGATGCTGCACAGGAGAAAGAAGGGGCCGGCTGCTCCCTGGAAGATTTACACTCATAAAGAGAGTGCTTCCACTCTGTCCTGAAGGGCCCTGTGAGTTGAGATCTGTGGATGTGGTTTTTGGTTTCTATAATGAGTCAGAATTGACTAGATGGTACAGAAAACAATGGCATAGTCCTCGTGAGAAGCCATACTGTTGCAATGGCTATGTGTTTGGCTGCGAATTGGAACCCACCAGGAGCTCCATGGGGGGAAAGGTCTGCAGGTCTCTTCCTGTAAACTGTGTAGCTTAGAGACTCCTCTAGGACAGTGCTGCTTGGTCCTCTAGGGCGTCTATGAGTTGAAATTGACCAGACAACCCACAGAGATATATTATTAATGACTAATGTAATCCACAACATGCAAAATTCTTAGGAGCAAACATACATACAAGGTCCGAAATCTCTTTTATTTAACTCCATTAAGTATTTATAGATGTGATAGGTTTTGAGTCCACTTGACTAAGCCAGAATTCTCAGTACTTTAGCAGTAATTCCTCATGATGTGATCTAACATAATGCAATCAAGTTCATTGATGGGATCTAGCACAACATGCTGACAAATCTGTCTTGGAAGAAGTATGGCCAGAGTGATCAAGAGAGGATTGCTCTGAGTCAGAATGGACTTGGTGGCACTTAACAGCGACAGAATCACATCATCAACTCCTTGAGCAACCAGTAGAGGTGGTAGAGCAGGACAAACAGCCACCCCTCCCTTGGTCAGGTCACAGTCCTCATGCTATTGGAAGGAAGTCTTCCCAGAGGTCTGGACTGCTTCTTTTTAAGGGGACTCCTGTAAAACTTTTCACTCCCACTGGGCTTTGCACCTGGTAAATCGACCTCATGTTACATTGTCTGCTGATATCAGGAGCCTTCACAGCGAGCCATGAACAGACTGCAGATTTTGGCTCCATGTGACTCGGCATCCATAAACTTGAGGCCTTTTTGTTTCATCTTCCTGCTTCCTGCTTCATCAGAAAAGAGCAGCTAAAACCTGCCCCAAAGACTTGCCCCACACTGAACTTGTCTCTTTGTCTGATTGTGTGAATCTCTTTCTTGATATACATTTCTTCCTCTATAGACAGACCATCGCTGGTCTAGCTGCTCTGGCGGACTCAGTTAACACAGTGGAGAAGCAATGTATCACATAAATCTAAGCAAGTTCTGATTTTTCTCAGGGAGCTTAACTTATTCCAAGGAGTCATTTACTTACTGGCTACATGAGCCCAAATATCTGGGAGATATAGAAAATTGCACTATAATAGGAAATAACCCCATTCATAATGAAGAGCAACAAGGAAGACAAGATGAAGTCATTCTAGTTGAAATACTTCTCAGCATATCTTGCAAGCATAATTCCCATAATTTATCATCAAAATGCATATTTTTATTAATTCCACTTCTAAAAAATGCAGCCCATTTATGTTATAAAAACAATCGATCATTTACTGATGGCAAATAAATGGCAGGCGAGTCGCCATGCTATTTCTCTCACTTATTTGCAGAAAGATGATATGCATAGCTTCCCTTGTAGCCTAATAGCAGCTATAACCTTTAAAAATGATCCTATAATACACGAGATTAGTAAATTAGGCAGTGATTCATATGTGACATTTAAAATCAAATCACTGCGTAATCTGTATTAAGAATGGTGACTTTGTACTTCATCTAGCATAGCTACACAGGAGCACTGACACGGGGGTATTTTAAGGTCTATTTGCCACATAATCGGTGTGATAACTCTGGCAACTTAAACAGGGTTCTCACAACTTGCTATCACAATTCCTATTTTGAAAGCAAAACATCTATTAGAAGCTTAAATTGTAAAATAGTTGTTGTTAAGCTGTATATAAGAATCTTAGTATCATATCTGAGCCTTTTCCAGAGTGCTCTTGACTTTTAAATAAATTATCCAATTAATGTATCTGTTAGTAGCTTTTAAAATAATTCTGTAGCTCTCGTGAGGTCTAAGAATGATCTTTAAAATAACAGATGCTTTTAAATTTCCAAAATACTCAATGCTAACAGGGATGTGTAATTTTGGATTCAGCTACAAAAAACAGTAAAAATTACTTATGTTTCAAATATGTTTTTTTCAAAATCAGTACCACAGGCTTTTTTGTAAACTAGGTTAAACCTGTCTGAAAATAAAAGATTTTGTTAACTAGTTTTATTTTGTTAAGTGGAAATACTTTTAAAAATAAATATTGAGTCAAATATTTTTAAAGTACCCATCATTTACGTCTCTAAAGTAATGTTTAAACATGGTTATATTCAGGTGACACTTCTAGCTGGTCACCTAAGAAGAAAGAATTGACATATTTATCACTTTGTTTCATGGACCTAGATGCTAACTGATATAGGGCGTGATATAGGGGCCTCAGTTCAAACTTCTGGAATTGACACCAGTACTTGCCATCATCTCTGTAACGTATATGAACAGGCAGCACTTCTGTTCATATGAAATGGCAGTTCTAATTGAATGAAAATGTACTAAAACATACCCATTATCTTAGATAAGCTATTGACAGCGACAAACGAATGGTGCTTGCACTGTACCTCCACATTTGGTGATAGTGTCAGAAAATGTGAAGTATTCAGTAAATTTATGTTGTGATATGCTGTCAAGTCATTCTGACTCTTAGTATCCCTATGTACAACAGAAGAAAACTTTGACCGCCTCACAATGGTTATTGGGTTTGAGCCCATTGTTGCAAACCTTCCTCTTTTCTCCTGTCCCTCTGCCAAATATGATGTTCTTTCCCAGGAATTTGCCTCTTTGTTAACGTATCCCACGTATGTCAGACTAAAGAGCACTATCCTTGCTTCTAAGAAGGATTTTAGCAGTACTTCTCCCAAGACAGATTCTTCCATCTTGTGGCAGTTCATGGTAATTTAAAAGTATTTTTTCACCAGCATCAATTCTTCAGTCTTCCTTATACAATGCCATTTTCACATGCATGTAAGAAGATTAAAAATGCCATGGCTTAGGTCAGGTGCACCCTAACCCTAAAAGAAACATTCATGCTTTTCAAAAATTTAAAGAATTTTTGTGCACCAAATTTACCCAATGAACTGTAACATTTGATCTCTTGACTGCTGCTTCCATGAACATTGATTGTGGATCCAAGCAAGATGAAATCCTTAAAAAGTCCAATGGTTTTACTCTTCACCATGATTTTACCTACTGGTCCATTTGGGTGTATTCTGGTTTATTTTCATAGAGATGTAATTCACAATGAAGGCTGCAATCCTTGATCTTCATCAGCAAGCACTTCAAGTCTTCCTCACTTTCAGCAAGTGAGCAATCTTTGCATATCAAAGATTGTTCATTCATTTTCTCCAATAATAATGCTCCATTTTTCTTCATATAATCGCGATTCACTGATTACTTACTCAGTATTCAGATTGAATAATATGGTGAGAGTTTACAACCTGGATACACACTTTTCCTGATTTTATACCATATGTAATTCTCTGTACACAACTGCCTTTTGATTTTTGTACCAGTTCTTCATAAGCACAATGACGTGCTCTGGAATATCCATCCTTCTCAAGGCTATCCATAGTTTATTATGGTCCACACAGTTGAATGTCTTTGTCTAGGTATGTAAGAGGAAGGCAAAACAGAGCTTTTGTAGTCTGCGTTTTTCCCGCTAGGGGGCGAGCATCGGAGCAACTCGCTCTGAGTCAGTGCACCAGTGGCATTTCCTGTGACGGTTCTCTGGTCACTGAATTTTTTCACAAAAGCTGTTTCAGTCAAATCTCATTTTTTTGTGATGGCCCACATAAGAGAACAGCATGCAGCTGTGAAATTCTGTTTCCTGCTCAGGGAAAATGCCACAGAAACTGTTGTGATGTTGAACACAGCTAACAAGGAGAGCGCTCTGGGAAAAACTCAAGTGTATGAGTGGCTTTCTCCTTTCAAAAATGGTAAAATGTTGATTGATGACAAACCTCATTCTGGATGTCCATCAACTTCCCGAACAGATCAGAATGTTGACAAGCTTCCTGCACTTGCGCTTGAAGGCTGGCGAGTGAGCGTGGAAGAGATGGGGGAGTTATCTGAACTATGTTGTAGGTCAGTTCAGCAGATTTTAATAGTAGATTTGGGACTGAGAAGGGTCTCTGCAAAATTTGTGCTTCGCGTCCTGATTGACCAGGAAAAAGAGCAAACGCTAGTAAACATGCTGTGCTTTGAATGAACAGCTTTGAAGCGACCCAGAATTTTTACCCAACCTCATTACTAGTGATAAGACTTGGTGCTGTTTTCATGATCCCAAAGTAAACACCAGTCAAGCCAGTGGAACAAGGCATTGTCACCTCACTCCAAAAAAGCTTGTCAAGTGAAATCAAAGATCAAGATGATGCTCATTTGTTTTTTGGATGTGAGGAGGGATAGTGCATTTGGAGTTGGTTCCACCAGGTCAGACTGTTTCTATTTAGAGATTCTAAAAAGATTGCTTAACAGTGTCGGACAAAATAGACCTGATTTGTGGCAGTGGGACTCTGGTTTTGCCACCGCAACAATGCACCTGCTCATGCAGCCATCTGTGTGCTAGTTTTTGGCAAAAAATATCCTGCCTCTCTTGCTCACGCACCTTACTCACCTGCCCTCACTCCGTGTGATTTTGTTTTGTTTCTGCAAATGCAGAGGGACAGGAAAGGACAGTGATTTGACAGCATAGAACAGGCGAAGACAAAAACCAAGGAGGTGCTGTAAGCCATCCAAATAGAGGATTTTGAAAAATGTTTGCAAGAATAGTATCATAGATTTGACATATGTAGTAAGTATAATGGAGAGTACTCTAAAGTTGATAAGGTTGCTTTGTAAAAACAATTTGAATACATAGCTTTGAATAAAAGTCTGTTTTTGGGGTGTACTCCCTCATATACTTTCGAGTATAAAGACTGCAAAGCTATGAAAATGTCTTTGACCTAAGCAGATGCCCAAAGTGAACGAGTCACTGGGACCTCAGATTCAGGCAATACCCTTGGGAGATGTTTCCGGCAATTAGCATAAATTACTCCACAAAGCCAACATTTTGTATCTTACTTTGGTGAGTAGTGATTAGAGTCTTAAAAGCTTGCAAGTTGTCATCTATGATGCAACTATTGATATTTCTAATCCGGAGATATGAAGAATGAAGAAAATCAAAGATGAGGAAACACTTAATCCAAAATATTAAGGGATCACTTGAATCACAACCGATATTTATCTACAAAAAGAATTAGAGGGTGTCCAGTTACACAAATGACTGCTCTGTCAAATCACAATGAAATATCCTTGGTAGAATGCAAGAAAAATGTTTATCAAAATTCAAATTTGTAAAAAGGCCAGATTATTTGATCTGATAGAGACCGAAAGGAGCCTCAAAGCTATGGTCCCTTAATCACCTTCTATAACTGGATCAATTACACCAACACATCAGTCCCAGCCCTCATCCCACCACGAGGGGCTCACCTTCTGGCCCAACAACAGACAAAACCTGTAAAGTGAACAGTTACACCGGGAAGGGAAGGAAGTACCCTCGGAACAATCAACCTCAGGAGATGTGCCCGAACACAGAGCTCCAAAGGCAGACGGGTAAAAGAAAGAACGACAGGTGCAAAGGGGGCGCAAGGAGGGGGTGGGCACAGTGCTGCAGTGCTGAGGGATGGAAACTAGCATCACAAAATAAAAGTGCACATATTCTTGAATAAAATTAATTTGCTTTAAAATATTCAGCCAATCCACAATAAAAGAAGTTTAAGAGAAGAAAAAATTAGCACCTTGTGTTTTACTCAAAAACTATGTTTGGAAAAGTCAACTATGTACCAAGCACAGCAAAAAAAATCATTAAAATGCGCAGCTTAATATATGTTTCACAGATACATGCATGTATAGATTTCACGTATGTATATATGCCATATATACACATGTATAAGTGAATATCTTTGCAACAAATAGAAAATTTCTTGGATTAGTATGAAAAAAATTTAGAGAGCCTTCCAAAGGAGCTTTAAAATAAATAGGCTTCCTTTCTATGAGGAGGAACAGAATTAATAGGAAGATGCCATGGAAAACATTTCTTTGGGGGAAAATGACACACAATAAATAATGACCTTGTTGTCCTGTGACCTTTAATTTCATTAAAAGAGAGCAACATAGACATTAAATTAATATTTGATTTGGAAAATATTGATGGAATTTCTTCCTGCATCCTGCCATTTCTTATTGCATGCTTTCCCACCCTCTATTTATAAAACATTCTGATATGTTTATGAGTGGTCATTTTGATGAATATATGATACTCATTAAAGATCAAAATGTATATTGTGAGTGAATCTCTTTTTAAAATCCATCCATTCATTAAATGAGGGATGATCTTCATGAAGCCCTTGTTTCATTCCCGTGCTATTTGCTTGTGAGGTTCTATGGAGTCTGTTAGGATTCCTAATGGTCTAATTTACAACAGAATGAAACTTTCCAGTCCAGCAGCCATCACCCATTCCATGTTGTTTGAGCCAATGGTTATAGTCATTTTGACAATCCACATTGTTCAGTCTTCCTCTTGCATTGGACTTTACCAAATATGATGTCCTTCTTCAGGGTGTGACTGTGCCTCTTCCTGATGACAAGTCCAAAATAAGTGAGGTGAAATTTCACCATCCTCACTCTCAAGAGCATTCTGGCAGTGCATCTTCCATCGAAGATCTGTTCACTCTTTTGGCAGTCCATAATGTTCAAAGAAACAAATATTTTGTTGTTGTTGTTGTTAGGTGTTGTTGTTGTTGTTATGAGTTGGTGCTGACTCACAGTGACCTTATGTAAGACAGAATGAAACACCACCTGGTCCTGAGCCATCTTTACAATTGTTTTTACGTTAGAGCTCACTGTCGCAGTCACTGTGTCACTCCATCTCCTTGAGCTCCTCCCTCTAATATTCTTTCTTCTGCCATAAAACAATTGCATCAATTATTTTTCAGTCTTCCTAGATGGCTGAAAATAGTACGGCTTGAGTGAGCCCCACCCCAGTCTGCAAAGTTAAATATTTGCTTCTTCACACTAAAAAAATTTTTTTTATTGGCAATTCACAAATCATACAGGTCAATAGTTCTAAGGTGTATAATTTTAAGAAGAATTGTACAGTCAGCTTCTTAGCACTGTAAAGAGGTCTTTTAAAATAAAGTTGCCTAATGCGATGTGCCACTTGATTTGTTTCCTGCTGCTTTCACAGACATTGTTTGTGGATCCAAGTAGAATGTGCCCTCAACTAGGTGTAGGTTTACTGCATGAGGTCTCTTAGCTTAGGAGTCTCCATAAATCTCTGGGTGGAACTCTAACTGCATGGCAGACTTTGTTTTCAATAAACACAAAGATATCAGGTGGACTAATGGCCTTTTTTTGATGTCTGTCCTGGAAAATGAATTAAACTTTATATATTTTTCCATAGTTTCATCTTCAACTCTCATCATTTCATGATCTAAAAGGATCCCAGAACATTAAAAAAATCCAAACAAATGGATAGGACCATCGCTCATCATTACTTAAGAACCTCTGAAAGTTGATTCTCCATTAAATTTTATATGCGGCATAATTATAATTTTTTTAAAAAAACCCAAAACTCACTGCCATCAAGTTGCTTGTGAATGCAGAGCCCTCAAAATCTGAAGCCCACCCACCTTTCCAGCATTGGCTTTCTCCTGTTCACAACTCTCAGAAGGCTTCGAAGCTTGCTCAGGAAAGGCTGAAGCACTGCTTCCCTACTTCACAAAGAAAAGACATCTTCCCTTCTGCAATTTGGAGGAAATAGCAACAATTACCATCTTACTGGTTTCGTTTTTTTTACCCCCTGGACATATCTTATTGTTACTGAAGATAAGTGTGTGTGTGTGTGTGTGTGTGTGTGTGTGTGTAGGGAGGTGGGGGTGCTCAGTCCTCCGTAGTCAGGTCTTTGTAGAGGCCAGCCCACTGCTGAGCTACTCTCTGTATTCTTACTTTTCCCAGGTGGCCCCACACTCTTCTTGTTGAACCTGAGCACCTGATTATCCTTGGAGACGTTGAGGAGCTCCATAGTGGGCCATTTGCTCCTTGGACACAAAGCTGCTAGATCATGTCCTTCATGAATTTGGCGTGCTTGCTGGGGCGCCAGTGATGGGGACTGTGCCTCAATTTGCTAACATTCTGGTCACGTGAGGCCCTTGAAACGCATCACCCCAACAGCTACTCTTCCCTGGTGACTGGAGTAGGATGGATTCCATTTTTGAGGACATCTTTTGGAGCACTTAGGATTTGAAGTAGTTGAGAGACCAGATCCAAAAATACTAGTTGGCTTGCCTTGCAATTAGGAAAACACAGATGAGTGAAAAATCTTGAAAAACTGCCATTTAAAATCATTATTAAATCCCTAAGTCTGTTAGTCTAGTTCCTCCAAATGTGTTAGCCTTCTAAAATCCCTACAAACAACACCCCATGCACGGTCTCTCACATTTTGACTTTCAAACACAGTCTTTGTATTTAGAACACTTCTATTTTTTTTAATCTGGTGTATGAGTCAGGGTATTATTACAAAAATAAAAGCCACTTTAAATATTTATAACAAAGAAAGCTTAATGAAGAGAAATTAGTTCAATAAAACCAAGTCTATAGAGGCAGTAACTGGATTAATGGTGCCTTGCGGGTATAGCAAGGAAGACTGGCGGGGGTGGAGGTCTAGCAATGGGTGCAAGACAGAGGAAAGCGTTCCAACATTAATTGTGATGTTGACTGTACAGCTCTTTTGGATGTGATTAAATGATTGAGTTGAATTATATGTCAGCAAAACTGTTTTTAGAAAACAAACAAACAAACCCAAAACTCATTACCATTAAGTTGCTTCTGACTCCTGGTTAAACGATAGATTAGAGTAGAATTGTCCCTTTGAGGTTCTGAGATGGTTAATCTTTCCTGGAGTAGAGAGCTCTATATTTCTCCCCTAGAATCGCTGGCGGGTTCAAACTGCTGACCTTGCAGTTAGCAGCCCAATCTGTAGCTCACTAAGCCACCAGCCAAACAGAAGATTTATAACGGCAGGAAGGTACTGTCAGCATTAGTCTTCAGAAGCAGAGAGAGGCAGCATGCAGGGCGTCAAAGACAAATGATGTAACCTCAGTAGGTTAATCCAGCAAGAAACAAACCCATGGAGAAAATGTGCGGGCTTCTAGGGTACCCTTCTGATGCAGAGAACTGAGAAATAGGCTAGCTTTCTCCTTCTTCTTAATCTCTTCTCTTATCAGTGCTGTTCATTGGGTGCTTTCTAGTCATATAAGCCCAACCAGTCCTGCTTCTGGAATCTGGAACAAGGCCGGGGAAAGGCATCACCGGCTCCAAGGGCACACGTCCAGTCCCTATGTGTTTGCTAATTGTTTCACGCTAAAGTCTTCTTAGAAAGATGTCCGATTCTCTTACATTGTACCACTCAAACTCACAAAACCCAGCTCACTGCCACCAAGCCGATTCTGACTTATTCCAGCCTTTTAACAACTCCTCATGCATCATCTCTGAGGGAGAAAGAACTGACCATCTGCTACCATAGAGATTATAGTCTAAGAAAGCCTACAGGGCAGCGCCACTCTCAAAAGGAAATGAAAAACCAGCTTAGAAAGAGGAACAATCATATTATTTTACTAGAATTAATAATAGTCGATTATTTGTGAACAAACATTGATGGAACAGACACTGAATATTACATGCCTTCTTTTTAAATCTCCCAATATCCATGACAACTGGGCCTGTGTTTTCTTTCTTTGTTTGCTTCTAATTCTTTTCAACCGTTTTATTGGCATACAATTCACATATCATACACATCAATAGTTCAATCACATCAATAAGACTTGTACAATCATCATCACAATGAGTTTTAGAACATGTTCTTCATTCTTGCACTCATTGATACTCGTTTTAGAGGCTAGGTTCCATGCTGACAAAATCCATGCGTCTACTTCTCTACTATTTACCTGGGATTTAGGTTAGCTCCTAAGACATAGTATAAAACCAATGTTTTTGTCTTGATTCATTAAAATTTCTCAAAATAAATGAGGAAAAAAGAAAATTAGTGATATAGATGTTTAAATATCATATTATTTAAATGCCTTTAAACTGTACTTAGAGACCCCTACTGAAAGCAAAACTAAATTTAATAACTTAATTTGTGAAAAATCCTTATATTGTGGACTAAACAAATAATTGTGAATTCTCAGATGACTCATATTCAAAATATTATCAAAAAGTATTTCTTTTAATAGATTTGATTGTTTCAGTATTTCTAAAGTAAAATTTTTATGAAGTTTCCAACTAATGGTTTGTATTCCTCTCTAGAATTGGTGCAATTTCCTGAAATGTTCAGTTCATTTTTATTTTTAATTACTGTGGACATTTAAAGGAGCAGTAAAATCACTTACTAAATAAAATTTTCAGGTTTTGATAATAGATCATCTAGAATATGCTACTTAAAATACAGAAAGCAGTTGCTCCACCGATGATCAAGAAAGCAAAGAAATGTGTGCACGATACTCCCACTTGCCAATTCAACTGCTATTCCTACTTCTTTAATATCTGAACTCTAATTTTGCCTGGAAAAGTGATGTGCTTAACCCAAGAGGATGAACAATATCGTTTTCAAGGATCCAGTTATTCCCCAGATGTATCATCTCTCTGCTTCCCAAGTGTGACCATGTGAATTGGTTCTGACCCATGAATAGTATGATACTGAGAGGTTTGGATCCATGGAAAGACTCTCTTTAATACCAAACTGTTTTTCTTCCTAGTGTGGCTAAGGAACTAATTTGAGATTCAGAAAAGCCGAGAGAACTGTAAGGAGTCGTGACAATAGTTTTCAGCTCCTGGAGGAAAAACAAAACGAAACAAACAAAAAGACAAGACCCTGGAACTGCCTATCTTCAGATTTACTTCTTCCAACACAGCACATCTCACTGATTGCGACTCACAGCGACAATAGAGAACTGCCCCTGAGGGTTACAGGAGTAGAAATCCTCATCTCCCCGCCCCCCATGGCGTGCTTGGTGATGTCAAATGACTGAGTTTGCAGTTACGTGCCTCATGTATAACCCACTCTGGAACCAGGAATCCTTAAGCACTCAGTAATAAGCATTCATAAAGTGTAAGCCTGTTTGAGTTATATTAAGAAAGTGGAAAAACCTTCATAATCCTAAAATTAATACTTGAATAACCCTTTAATATGAAATATACTTCATAAAAGGTTGTATTTTTTTATTTTAATTTTAACAATTTATTGGGACTCATACAATTCTTTTCACAGTTCATATATATACATACATCAATTGTATAAAGCACATCTGTACAGTTTTTGCCCTAATCATTTTTTTCTCTTTTCTTCTTTTACATTTTATTAGGGACTCATACAACTCTTACCACAATCCATACATATACATACATCAGTTGTATAAAGCACATCCATACATTCCCTGCCCCAATCATTCTCAAGGCATTTGCTCTCCACTTAAGCCCCTTGCATAAGGTCCTCTTTTTTTTCCCCTCCTCCCTCCCCATTCCCCCCTCCCTCATATGCCCTTGGTAATTTATACATCGTTGTTTTGTCATATCTTGCCCTATCCGGAGTCTCCCTTCCCCCCTTCTCTGCTGTCCCTCTCCCAGGGAAGAGGTCACATGTGGATCCTTGTAATCAGTTCCCCCTTTCCAACCCACTCACCCTCCACTCTCCCAGCATCGTCCCTCACACCCTTGGTCCTGAAGGTATCATCCACCCTGGATTCCCTGTACCTCCAACCCTCATATACACCAGTGTAAAGCCTCTGTCCTATCCAGCCCTGCAAGGTAGAATTCGGATCATGGTAGTTGGGGGGAGGAAGCATCCAGGATCCGGGGGAAAGCTGTGTTCTTCATCGATACTACCTCACACCCTAATTAACCCATCTCCTCTCCTAAACCCCTCTATGAGGGGATCTCCATTGGTCGACACTTGGGCCTTGGGTCTCCACTCTGCACTTCCCCCTTCATTTAATATGATATATATATACATATATATACATACATATATACATATACACATATATACACATACATACACACACTTACATCTTTTTTTTTTTTTGCATGATGCCTTATACCTGGTCCCTTGGGCACTTCGTGATCGCACTGGCCGGTGTGCTTCTTCCATGTGGGCTTATTTGCTTCTGCGCTAGATGGCCGCTTGTTCACCTTCAAGCCTTTAAGACCCCAGACACTATCTCTTTTGATAGCCGGGCACCATCAGCTTTCTTCACCACATTTGCTTATGCACCCATTTTTCTTCAGCGATCCTATCATGGAGGTGTGCAGTCAATGATATGATTTTTTGTTCTTTGATGCCTGGTAACTGATCCCTTTGGGACCACTCGCTCACTCAGGCTGGTGTGTTCTTCCATGTGGACTTTGTTGCTTCTGAGCTAGATGGCCGCTTGTTTATCTTCAAGCCTTTAAGACCCCAGTCACTATCTCTTTTGATAGCCGGGCACCATCAGCTTTCTTCACCACATTTACTTGTTCACACACTTTGGCTCCAGCCGTTGTGTCGGGAGAGTGAGCATCATAGAGTTCCAATTTAATAAAAGAAGGTATTCATGCATTGAGGGAGTGTTTGAGTAGAGGCCCAAGGTCCTTCCACCACCTTAATACTTGACCTATAAATATAGACACATAGATCTATTTCCCCATCCTCCTATATATATTTGCATGTACATGTCTTTGTCTAGACCTCCATGAATGCCAAAAGGTTGTATTTTATGTGCATAATGTACAGAGAATAAAAGCCAGGAGTAGATATAACTGTATTCCCAGTAATTTCAGATAAATATCACGTTCAACAAACTTTAAATAGCTAAAACTCTATAAACTAATAAATTCTCCTTGATCACCAGAAATATGATCTATAGCACAGTGACTATTGCCTTGCATTTTCTCCTTCAATAAATATTTATTGATTATGTGTCAGGCACAGTCCTATCTGTTGAGCATATAGAGGTGAAAAAAAAGGTGAGGTTCTTATTTTCTTGAGGATAAGTATAGAAGCTTGAAAGTGGTATTGAACAGCAAACATCGAGTCAGAAACGCCCACAGCGGCCCTACCTATAAGAGGTGAGGTGGGCTGAAGTAACGCTTAGGAGCCCTGGTGGGGGTGTCAAGTTATGCCTTGGATTGGGATCAGCACGGTCCAGCCACTCCGCAGGGGAAGGAGTGTTTCTACTCTGGGGACCGTGAGTCTGGGAAAGGGCCACTATTAGAAGATATCAACGTAGTGGCAGTGAGTGAGTGAGTGCCTGGGGACATCAATCACAGGGTTTTAAGTACCGAACCGCTGCCTTGCGGTTAATCAGGACTCATAAAGACACCAAGGGGCTTTCTCAGGCTGTGAGTTTGTACAGGAGCAGATCACCCCGTCTTTTCCGCCTCAGAGCAGTCAGTGAGTCTGAATCATTTACATCGTAGTTAACTGCCCAAATCTCCCCAGACAGTCTGATGAGTAGGAAATGGTGGAGTGTCTGAGAAAAGACTGCTAAGCCTGTCACTCTGAACATGGCCCAGTATATATGTAGATCAATCGAAAAACATTAACTCCTATATGGTTCTGGCAAAAATGAACAAAAATGTTGCTCCACAGAAGAGTTCCACTATCTCAAACCCCCAAACTCCTAATTTCTAAAAGAAATAAACAACCATGTAAGACTTCCACACACTAGCAAAGGGAAAGTTGATCAAAGAGGGCATTCAAATAACCAATACACACATGAAAAGATGCATGCAATATTCCAAGTGCTAGAGGTAGAAATATCCTGTGATCCAGTATCCCAATCTAGAGGACTAACACTATGGACATTAACAGGCAGTCTTTTATGCACACCTTTGCCATCGCAGCACTATTCACAACAGCAAATAGAAGGAAATGACTGTCCACCAACAGATGAATGGATAAACAAATCGGGGCAGAAATAAACAGTAGGTTAATATACAATCATAGATAACAATAATAAGCTCTCAAAATATTTTGAATGTAAATGAATATGGAGACTGTTTGCTGGGGAAAATAAGTCAATTAAAAGAGGGGGGAAACTATAATATCTTCCAACTGTAAGTACAAAATTAGATTTCTGTACAGTAAGCAGTATTGGAGTGGTTACCAGAGATAGGCGGTAAGAGAATAGGAATCACTTTCTAGAAATTAAACACTTGTTAATTTTGGGGTGATGGTAAGGTAGTAGCAAATTAGAGTGGAATCAACACATTTTACCAAGGTAAAACAAGCCCCTAGGAATTTTAAAAGAATAAAGGATTATTTGGGTAAAGTCCACAGAATACACAATTTTGCAACAACATAATAAAAACCAAGAAATTATGTGTTATTTTGTAAGTACCAGTAAGTCCATTTCAGCCCATAGAGACCCTAGCGCACACTGAATGAAACACTCCCCAGTTCTGAGCCAGCCTCACAGTTGCTCTCATGCCTGAGTCCTTTGTCACAGCCACCGTGTCCATCTCTCTTGGAGGGCGTTTCCCAAGCATGATGTTCTTCACCAGCAATGGCCTTACCTAAAACCTACTACTGGTGGGAGGTGGGGGTAAGAGGGGTGGGGTGGTCGCTGAGTTGTTAAAATTGTAGAGTAAAAATTGATGATCAGATATTTAAACCCTCAATTCACAAATAAAAATTTAAAATAAATCAATAAAATGGAGGAAATGCACAGAGCCATTATACGGAAAGAATGAATGTCTGTTTTGGGATGAGTACATCCGGAATGGTCCTTAGAAATGAGGATGGTGGGACTTCAGGTTTGGACATGGAGGTAGTTGGTTTATTGTGCCAACCTGGCCAGTAAACACATGTGGAGCTAATTGAAGTGTGGAGGGATAAATGGCTCAGTGAGGCTCGCCTTTCTAGTTCTCGGGTCTCTTGCTTTCTGATGGTCGGACCAGGGTGCAGCTGCCTTAGCCAGTTAGTTCCCTGCTTCAGCTTGCAAGGCTCACTTCCTGCAAGACATCCCTGAGGAGAAGCCACATAGACCTACCCCGATGCAGCCCTGGGTGCTGGAACAGCCGTGTGAGATGCTCACATGCTCACTGACTTGGCTTTCCTCCTGCAGTCGGCATCATTGTGTGTGTTTTGTGAGATGGAGAAGGACTTTGTGGATTGGTGTTGGACATATGGGTTAATGTTGGACTTGTGGGCTTGGGTAGCACTGGGTTGGGATGTTTTCTTGATGCACACTTACCTTTTATATAAAACTCTCTCCTATACATGAGGGTCTGTGAATTTGTTTCTCTAAAGTACCCAGACTAACACAGACATGTTATCATGAAGAACCATTTCCAGAGAAGGATATCACACTTGGCAAAGTAGAGAGTTAGTGGGGTAAGAAAAGTCCCTCAGGGAAACGGACGGACAGAATGGCTGCAACAGTAGACTGACACATCGGGTGATTGTGAGGACAGGACAGATTTAGGATCCCTTCTGTTAATGCATGCAGTCACTGTGAGTTACAAATGACTTGATGGCGCCTAAAACACATGTGCCATTTGTTATCACAACTTTAAAGTACTTTTAATTATTTATTTACACTTTCTTTTTCCTTCATTTTCTCCAAAAATGTATTTTAAAAATAGAATTTTTAAAAATGTAAATTGGTGGCATAATTGAAAACTTATGCAAAATACCCATCAAATACTCATATCATTTTAAAGTACCCCTTAACAGATGGAATAAAGGATAAATACCTAAGGGCCTAATACATCAAAGCAATTTTATGTTATTGGTATAGCATCAAAACTGAAATTAGAAATATATGGCAGGGGATGTCCATACTTGGTTCAACGTAAGTAGAACCAGGAGACTAGCACTAAGTATGGTGTTCTATTGGTGGATTTTCACATCTTTTAAGCCATTCATTAATAGTATTATAATATAATAAATGATTCATTAACATGGTTAATTGATACTGTAATAATAATAACACTTCCAAATCTTAGAATGTTAGTGATATGTCATTCACAACATATTCTTGGGGCAATGGTCTGGCTCTGCACCTCTTATCCAGCATGGCAAAGTGAAGATCTTATGTTGGACATTGATACAGTTTCTTTATAAAAATTCCTTCTCTTTATCATTGAACCCTGTGGTAGTTATATAATCATTTGTCAGTTTCAGGATTAAGAGTGTAGGGGTGGAGTCTAGCCTGTCAATCAGATCATAGCCAATGAGGCCTCTGTGTGGGCATTGCCCTCTCCTGAGAATTCTGGAAATTGGTATTCCTTCTTGGAGGTGGGAGACACTACCTCTCTCGGCTAACTCCCTTCGAGACATCCCTAGGAGAAGCTACCTGGACCACGTGGAGACTGCTGCCAGCGCTGAGATGCATACAATGCCACAGGATCTGTAAGCCTTTCAAACCACTGGCCTGTGAGCTTCCTGCATTTGGCATCATTTCATGTGTTTCATAAATCTGAAGAGGACTTTATAGATTGGACCAGACATTTGGGCTAATATCGGACTTAGGGGCTGGGACTGGATTGAATTGGCCTGGGAAGTTTTCTCAACATTCAATTGCTCTTGTATATCAACTCTTTCCCAAACAGAGATGAATCTCCCTGGATTTTTTTCTCGAGTCTACTGGACTAACACAAACCCTTTCCCTGGTTTGGGCATGCAGGCACTTTCTCTGTCTCTTGCACATACATCGCCACAATATAGCACCAGGCCAACACCATTTCTGGGTGGACACTTCTGTTCCCAGCTCTGACAAAAAGGTGTCTCTCATGCTAGTTGGAAATGTAGAACATCTTCCCGGAAGCCTACATGAAAAAGATGTGCCTGGTGACCAGGGGAGTCGAGTAGTGACACTGATTTCAATCTATTTCTTCTCTGTGTGAATAGAACATTTCTCATGCACTGTTAGAGCAGATGTGTGTTCCTAGGCTGCCAAAGTAGACATTTCCTCCACATTGTTTTATGTGTACCCATAGCAACCCCAAGCTTTACCAACATATGGTGTTTCTCTAGGCACCGATCTCTGCTGACAACATGGCCAAAGTATAGAAGATGAAGTCTTATCACCTTTGACGCTAAGGAGCATTGTGGCTATAATTCTTCTGAGACAATCAGTTTGCCCTTTTAGCAGCCCATGGTACTGTCAATATTATTCTCCAGCACCACAATTCAAATACATAGATTCTTCTTTGGGCTTCTATATTCAATACTCAACTTTAACATGTAATAATTGAGAATAACATGGCTTAGGTTAGGCATACCTTGGTCCTCAAAGTAAAATCCATGCTTTTTCACACTCTACAAAGGTCTTGTGTAGTTCATTTACCAAACGCTACCCGTCTTTGATCCTTTGATTTCTGCTTCCACGGATTTACCCAATGCAATGAATTGTTTGGTCTGTTAGCGGCAAAATCTTTGGAAACTTCTATCTTTTCTCCATTTAGCACGATGTCACCTTGGTTCAGTGATAAGGATTTTTCTCTCCTTTACATTGAGTTATAATCCATACTGAGGGCTGCAGGCCTTTATCTTCATCAGGAAGTGCCTCAAGTCCTTGCTTTGAGCAATCAAAGTTGTGTCATCTGTATATCTCAGGCTGTTATAAGCCTTTCTCCAGCTGATGCCAGCATACAGATTGAATATGTATGATGAGGGGACCCAACCCAGAGGCACCCCTTTTCATAATTTCAAGCCAAGCAGTACTCCCTTGTACCACTTGCTCAACTGCTTGGCTGATATAAAAATTCTGCATGAACACAAGGAACTGTTCTGGAATTCTCATTCTTCTCAAGTTGTATATAGTTTGTCAGGATCTACACAGTCGAATGCCTTTGCACAATCAGTACTTTCAGATTGAGAAATGCAAAGCATGCTCTTCCCTTTTGGTTTTTCATCTCCAAGGTTTTTCTTGTTTTCTAAACCTGTCTTTGACAGCTTCAGTTAAGGTCTTTTTCTTCATCGTTTCTTCCTTATACCTTGATTATTCTACTTTCAAGGGCAAGTATAAGGTTTTCTTCTGGAATATCTGTATTTTTCTTCTTGCATTTTTGACGACCCTTTCCATTTTTTTCATGTATGCTGTCCTTGATGTCATCCTACATTTCCTAAGGTCTTTGGTTTTTAGTGTTCAATACATCAAATCTATTCTTGAGATGGCTTCTTTGTTTGATATTAGCATAATATAATCAATATAATTGATCACTACATTTGAGATCTGCACCAAGGTCAAGTCTCTTCAAACCAAACTATGAAAGAAAACTGGATAACATAAATAACCCCAGGCCAATATAGTGAAAGTATGTTGGGATACTTCCCACAGGAAGACAAACTGTGGCTGCCTCTTTTCGGAGACTGGGATGGAGAAAAAGGCATTTACAAGCTTAATCACTGAAGTTCAGTGTCCTTTACCTTGCTGAATTTTCTGCACTATGGATACCATGTATGGAACAGATGAAGCCACTGGTGGCCCCACTTTATTTAGGCCTCCAAATCTGTCAATCACCATCAGCCATAACCGTTTTCCCAGGTTATGCAGGCTTGTAATAGAGAGAATTTATTGGCACCAAGATGCTGGCCATTAACCAAAGAGTAATATTTTCCTGCCAACCAAGCATCCCATACTGTTTCAGATGAACAATTTGAGTGGATTCCGACAATTGTAACGGTTCCATTTAAGATGTCCAGTCCATACCAACCTAAGGGCAGAATTATAGGCCTTCAAATTTATAATACCAAGTAGAGGGAAAGCTCCTCCATTAGACATACTACCCAAACCAATAATATAGTTAGGTAAAGAGGAGGCAACTACTTCATATAAAATCATTTAAAAATCTTATCATTTTTATCCAAACTTTCACCATAGTCCCATATCTTTGACCCTAACTGTAGGACATTTCAATATTTTATGAGCAAGTTTGGGGGTTATAGTACATGGGGATCCTGAGTCTAGAAGCCCAAGGAAAGTCTTGTCCCCACCACAGACCATTTTACCCACACATCTGCATATTGCCCAAGCTCCCTCTTGGGAGCTGGACAAAAGAAAACCCTTGCCCCCTTGTCAATCCTCATCTTCACCAACTCTCTGAGTCTCTGCTACACAAAGTTCCCGGTGAGAATTCTCATCATGAAATACCTCTCAGTCAGGGTGAATAAAAAAGCCTTGTTTAGACCTCCTTAACATTGGGTACCAGCAGAAATTTCCATTTGTCCATCCAACATCCTATATGAGAACATTTGTATGAACTCCATCAATGGCTGCTCTATTCATCTCATTTTTAGTAACCATCTAAAATTCCCTTTCCTATTGGGATAAAGTCTTTTCCAATTGACCTATCCTATTCTTTTTTTAATTACCTGTACATTTCTTGCATCTGTAAAACCCATGTCGGGAAGTTGTTTCAACAAATCTGACACTGTTTCTGGAATTGTGCCTTTGTTTTGCAGTAGTAAAGTTACATGAGGTACCCATGTAGAAGAGGCCCCCTTGGTTACCACATATGCCAAGACCTATGCCAGGGACATACTCACTGGATGACTATCTGTTCACTAGTGAATAAAGCCATTCAAGCTTTATTTCCATGAGAAACACATTATTTGCTCCCGTTGGAGTTCTCCAGTTAGTACTTATGGAAGGAGAGGGTCAATTTTCCTTCTGAGGATAAATAAGTCTCACCTCAAATTTTTTTCCAGTCCACCTGGATGGCTATTCCTTATGAGTTAACCTTCCTTGTTATTGGATCTAGCATTACCATTTGTGACTTTTCCATAGTGAACAATGGGTCCTACATCAACCCCAACCTACTCTTCCATTGAGTAGCATTAAAACCAAAGACCCTACCCTAAATTAGTCATTCTCAAAAATTCATTTTAGTAAAGATTCCTTGGGAAGCTGTCACTATCAGTTTTTAAACTGAAACAACTCCTTTATACTGTACCCCAATTCTTGATAGTTTATTGGCTTTCCCTGTGCCCCTGCTGGATCATTTTTTCATGATCAGTGGTCATAAGAGTCCTTCCTGTTTTTCTAAGATATTTTTTCCTTTTTGAATGGATCTTGAGAATAGATATCACATCTCTGAATGAAGTGGTTCTGGACTTGTCAATGTTATAATTCATATATATTTTTTCACCTGCCATTCTAGCTACTACTGATACCAGAAACCAATGAATTATATGTCTTGACTTTCCTTATTATACTATACTTCCATATTCATCCAACTAACTAACTCCTTAGCAGTTAGATTTATATCTATTAATTCTGTGGCCCATGAATACCTGTTTCCTTTCACAGAAAAGTTGCTTTAATCCACGGGTGTTCTTTATTCCAGCCAGAAGCCAGAGGTTTCTCATTTCCCCCTTAATTCCTCTTTTCACAGAACATTTTCTAGTTAACCAGGGTCACCGCAGTGAATCCCACCATTTTGACACCAACTGCAGTAATAATTTCTTTTAGAAGAATTAAAATTGAATTAGTCCCAAGTAGTTGGAGATTAAAATGTCCCCAATGTCTATTCCAAGCTGCAATTCTGCTCCATCTTACCTCTACTCCTCCCTTGAGTATATTCCCTCACTGTCCGGGGTTCTGCGATTCATTGCAATGTCTGTCCTACGGACACTCATGAAACTTGGAAGCAACGTCTCTTGTGGTGGTGGGTGCTGTTCAGTCCCAAGTCTGAAGGTCAGGCAGAGGTGAACCAAATGTAGGGTCTAGAGCTAGGACCCCAAAATATTCATAAATCATAGCAAGTTTACTTGTTTCTACTAAAGCTTCATCATGCAATAGGGGTGTGTCTTTCCAGGTGATGTGAGTGTGCTAGAACTGTTGGCAGCACCAGTTTTATATCCCCTATCCAAGGACAATGAAGGGTGGAGTTAACTAAAGTAGAGTCAAGGATACCCTCAAGGACAAAAGGGCGTGGTTTAGGATTAAGGCCAAAAGTCTTAATCCCAACCCCCGTCTAGTAATATAGTAGAGAACAGTCTCCAACATGGGATGATAGCCATCGGCACAGAGCATCTAGAATTATAATATATCACACAGGAATTTTAGCTAGAAGGACCCTGTTAATTGACTATAATGTAGTATTAAGAACAAAGAAAATAAACTTCACCAAAAATCTCAGGAATATTTGCTGCCCAAGGTTAAATTCCATGAACCAGTGGTGTCATTAAGGTTGGTATCACCAAATGCAGTAACTCATGATGTCACCCTATAATCTTCCTACCCATTGCTGTGTACCTTTACCAGACCAGACCATAATGTTGAGTATCAATTTAGATCATAGAAAATATGTAATAAATATAGCTATAAACATCTTACAGTAAGTATTTCTTACATTAAAGCAAACAAAGAAACTCACTCCCATTGAGTCAATGCTGACTCATAGAGACCCACTGTCTACTTCTGAGACTGCAGCTGTTTACAGGAGCAGAAAACCCAGTCATTCTCCCATGGAGCTGCTGCTGATTCAAAATCCCTGACCCTGCCAATTGCAGCCTAATAATCACGACACCACCGGGGCTCCGATTTTTTTCCTATACTAACAAAACAGCTTTGTAAAAGTTTTCGATATTGTATTACATTATTACTGACAGCATTTTGTTAACCAAGTAGTAGAACCCTTAAAATTTTCCCTTTCTTTTCCTTTAATTATTATTACATTCTCAAGTTATTGATATAAGTTCACAAATACTAGTTATCAGAATATTTTAGTTAAAACATCAGAAAATATGATAAAATCAGCCACCATAAAACAACCAAAAGGTTTTTAAAGCAAAGCCTATCAACTTTCAAGAGCAGATAATCCACGTTACATAAAGCATTCTAGTGAAAGAAACAAAAGGCTAAGAATGCAGAAGGAGCAGAAGGAGGAATGTGACATGGAAGAATTTTCCCCCACTAAAAAAAAGTTACTGCAAACTCTTGCTCAAAGAGCACACAAAGGCAGTATGAGAAAAGAAAGTTACTATCTAATCTCATTCATAAACATGGTTGAAATATCATGAATAAAATATTAGCAAACTACATTTAGCCACATATAAATATTTATATCTTTTGTCATCAGTATGAACTTATTCCATAAAAGCATGGTTAGTTTAGCAGTAGAAAGTGTCTGTTATTATAATTCCCCTTAGGAGCCTGTTAAAGAAGAGAAACGTTATGACAACTTCAATAGGTGCAGAAAATTATGTACGAATATCAACTCTAATATTCATATGAAAACAATCTAGGAATTCCAAAAGTTCATTAAACTGAGACAAGGTATCTACCCCAAACTTTTCAGCAAATGCCATGCTCAATGGTAAATAAAATTGATAGCATTCTCTTTATAATAAGAAATATATATAGTCAATATTTATAATTATTATTATAATGGAGGCCAAAATTAGCCCATAGTAATAAAACAAGTTATTATAAAATTCAAGGAAGTGTTTACATCACCCCAGTCTTTTTTTTCAGTACTTTCTGACTGAATGTGTTTCTTGGATTTTTTTCTTTAAATATGATCATGAGCATTTTGTCAGAATTTTACTTAAGGGAATATCATATTAGAGATACATTTTCTGGATCTATAGTGATGTTATAGTTCACTTTAATATTTATTATTAGTTGAAGTATTGTAGAAATGATTCATTTTTCAAGAAATGCCTTACTCTACACTTTTCTTAAACAGTAAAAAATCAATGGTTACACTCATAACTCCTAACTGAAGGCTTAAAGGTTCAAATCCCCCGAAGGCACCTGAGAAAACAATCCTGGTGAATGCCTTGAGAACCCTACCGAGCAGTTCTACTCTGTACACCCGTGGAACTAGCAACTGTAACAACCCGGATGGTATTGAATTAGTGTATAGCAAATCCTTTTAGATTGGAAATTACTTGTTGATAGGTGTCTACAACAGAATGAAGCACTGCCTGGTCCTTCACCATCCTCATAATTGCTTTCATGTTTGAGCCTATTGTAGCCGCTGTGTCAACCCAATTCATTGAACATATTCCCTATATTGCTGCTCCTCTACCTTACCACACACACCATCTTTTCCCAGGCACTGGTCTCTCCTGAGAACATGAGAAAAGTGTGTGAGACACAATCTCATTATCGTTGCTTCTAAGGGGCATCCTGACTTTACTTCCAAGACAAAATCGTTGTTCTTCTGTCAGTCCATGGTGCTCTTATACTATTCACCAGCACCGTCATTCAGACTTCATCTATTCTTCTTCCCTGCTCTTTACTCCATGTCCAGATTTCATGTGCATGTGAAGCAACTGGAAATACATGGTATGGGCAAAGCACACCTCAGTCCTCAAAGTAACAGCCTTTTTTCTCAACACTTAAAAGAGGTCTTGTGCAGCAGACTTACCCAATGCAATGTGTCCGTTGATCTCTTGACTGTGGCTGCTATGAATCGAGGATTCAAGCAAAAGGAAATCTAGAAAACTCCGATATTTTCTCTCTTTATCACTATGTTGCCTTTTGGTCCACTTGTGGATTTTAATTTTATTTTTGTTGAGTTGTGATCCATGCTGAAGGCTGCAATCCTGCGTCATCTGCATATCACAGGTTGTTAATAAGCCACAAGAAAGTGGGTTCAGCATTTATTTGTTTAACCATTCATTGGATATGAGTCAAGCAAAGCTTGTGCTAAGTGTATCTTTTGCCTAAAAAAACAAAATTGTGAGAATTCATCTCACTGAGAAAATTTTTCAAGAAAGGGAATGTGTTCCAATGTATCTGTTAATGTCTGCATGATTTGTACTTAAAAGTCAATGTATATTGTGCTCATCACCTTCTTACTAATTTATTATTCAAAACCCAGACTCACTGCCATTGAGTCAATTTTGAATATGACTTTTGTATATTGCTGTAGATTAGGTTTGGGGCTGCAAACTCCAAGGTTAGCAGTTTGAACCCACCAACCACTCCATGAAAATGATGATGTGCACTCTTCCCTCAAGATTTATAGTCTTTGAAACCACAGGGAACAGTTCCACTCTCCTCTACAGGGTTGCTATGAGTCAGAATAGACTGAATGAGTGGATTTATTGGTATATCATCAATATACGGAGTTATTATCTGTTGAGTATACCTGGTAGGACAGCGTTAAAGTGAACAGTTGTCCTTGGATTGTTATGGGATTAATGAGTGAGTTTAGAGAAATATAGTTTGTAGAATGGGATGCTTAAGAGTAAGGCTTCAAAGAATGGCATTTCAAGCTTATAACAAGATCCAACATACGAATAATATACTCCTGAATGGAACTATTCTACTAAAAATTCTGAAAACATCAATAATTCTTAGCTTAATTTTAAATTTTCTTTGAAATTTCAAACAAAATATTCATTCAACTAGCAGATTGTCCAAGTGGTTAATGTACCTTTTAAAGAACACTTACTGGATTGAAAAAAAACTAATGAAAAATAATACAAGACATTTATTACATTTAATGGAAATGTAATATAATTACACTATTACATTAGCACAAAGATAATAAAATGAGCTAAAATATGAAGTAAAATATATAACTAATTAGAAAAATGTATATATAAAGAGATTTTAAATTAGGGAAGAATATATTTAGTAAATTGTGTTGATTGAGTTTTTGGAAAAAAAGGTGTTGTAATTACATAATCTGTTACCAATTTGAGATTTAAGAGTGAAGGGGTGAAGTTTAACTTGTCAATCAGGTTGCAGCTTGATAACCTCAGTTGGAGGCTCTAAGGCAATAAATAGCATGTGGGACACACACCCACTCCCTGCAAGACATTCCTGCGGACAAGACACATGAAGCTACGCTAGAGCCCTGGAGATGAAAGAGTCACATGGAGACTCCTTCCAGCACTGAGATGCTTCCACTGCCACTGAATCCACAAGACTTTCCACCCACTGACCTGTGATCTTCCTGCATTGAGCACCGTTTCATGTATTTCATGAATCTGAAGAGAACTTTATAGATTGGTATCAGACATATGGGCTAATGTCAGACTTATGGATTTGATCTGGACTTGGCTGGGATGGTTTTCAATATTCAATTGCTCTTGTATATAAAGCTCTCTCTTATACACATATGAATGAGTCTATGAATTTGTTTCTCTAGTCTACCTGGACTGACACGAAACAGGTTCAGATATTTAACGTACATCAAAATAAATCCCAAATATTAACTAAAAATTCTATAACAAAGAAGCCATCAAAAGAATATATCCATAGATAAATGATTTCAGTGAAAAAAAAAACACCTTTCTAAGATAAAATATAACTAGACCACATTGTTATTCCTATTGTTGGCTGCCATCAAGTTGGATCCTAACTCATCGAAACCCCAAGAACAGTTGATCTAAAAGGAAAAACACTGCCCTGAGCTGTGCCATGCCCTTGAAGGGTTGCAGACCAGACTTGGGACCCATGTGGTTTTCCCAGGCTAAAGTTTGCAGGTGGGGCCCCAAGCCTTTCTTTCTAGTTTATCTTAGTCTGGCGGCTTCTTTGAAAGCTAGTCAGTCTCATAGCCACCAACAAGGGTCCACTGACGGACAGGTGAAAGCAAACCTGATGTTCAGAATGGAATGGCAAGTTTAGCATTAAAAATTTTTTCTCTTAATTTCTATTTGTCAGAGGCTTAAGTTTATGCCTAATTGCCTGTCCTGTCAGAGAAATACTGCTTGCTTAGGTTCTTAGTTAGGCATAGAATACTTCAAGATGATAAAATTGTTGATTTCAACTTCAAATCAACTTTCCTCTTCAGTCACAGGATCCGTGCTGGAGCTGTTGGGTAAGCACTGCACTGCTAACTGCAGAGTCAGTGGTTCAAAACGGACCAGCCATTCCATGGGAGAGAGGTGAGCTTCTCTGTCCCCACACTCAGTGTCTGTAATTCTACAAAGGGTCAACGTGAGTCAAAAGGGACAGTGAATTTCATTTTGCCATATTAACTTATTGTTTCTTTTGACAAAGCTAGGCCACATCTGTGAAATTTGGACAACATATTAGTTTTCTATCACTGGGTTGAATTTATTCTATGCCAACATATTGTCCCATTTCCAAGGGTGATAGTTAAGGACTTGTGGCAATTTTGTTGGCTAGGAATTTCCAGGATTTGACAGTAAATAACTACAAATCTCTCATGATCAGATCTCCTTGAAGGTGTCACCTGCTGCCCATATAAAAGCCCTGGTGGCGTAGTGGTCTGTTCCCCAAAGGTCAGCAGATCTAAATGACCTGCTAACTCTCTGCTGGAGAAAGACCAGGCTTTCTACTTCTGGTAAGAGTTACAGACTCAAAAGCTCATAGGGGCAGGTGGACCCTGATTTTCAGGGTTGCTATGTGTCAGAATTGACTTGTTGACAGTGAGTTTCATGAAACTGCTCCACCACTTGTCTGTGAGTTTGTCCTAGTACAGGGGCTTGTGTGTAGCCATGATACAGGGAGCTATGCCACTGGTATTTCAAAGACCATCAGAGTCGCACAAAAATGACCAACTTTCAGTGAAGTTTCCAGACTAAGAACAGACTGCAAATAAGGAAGCAGCCTCAAAACCTTATGCAGAGCTCTGTAACATTGTCAGATACTGAAGACCTTATGCAGAGCTCTGTAACATTGTCAGATACTGAAGGCCTTATGCAGAGCTCTGTAACATTGTCAGATACTGAAGGCCTTATGCAGAGCTCTGTAACATTGTCAGATACTGAAGGTCTTATGCAGAGCTCTGTAACATTGTCAGATACTGAAGGCCTAATGAATGGAAGCAGCACATTGTTGCCGATGATGCCAAGGACAGGACCTTCCACAGAATATTTGAAACGTGGCTGAGGAGTTGCTGCTTTCTCAAAGGAGAGGCTGCCATGATGACACGAATGAAATAAAGACGGAAGGAGTCTTTGGGATCTTCATTTGCTGATGGGTATGACTCCTGGTAAGAAGAAATAATCTACTAGTCATTGGAACTTGGAATGTAAGAAGTATGATCCAGGAAAATAGGAAGTTTCCAAATTAAACACACAGAGATCAATATCTTAGGTAAGTGAGCTGAACTTGTATTAATCATTTCATATCAGAAAATCATATTATTTACAATGACAGGAATGGCACATTCAAGATGAATGATGTTGCATTAATCTTTAAAATAGGATATTTTAAGATCTAACTTGAGGTCAATTGCTCTCTGTGATAGGAATTATATCTCTCTACCTTCAAGGAAATCCAATCAATATTATTATTCAAATTTATGCATTAACCACAAAAGCTAGTAATGAATAAATTGAAGACTTTACCCATGTCTTCAATGATCAAACATGAAATTAGGATGCGTTCATAACCATTGGTATCTGAAATATACGTCTGGAAACAAAGAGGAAGGAACAGTAGCTGGAACACATGGTCTTGGTGATAGAAATGAAGCTGGAGACTACATGTTGGAATTTTGCAAGACCAATGACTTCTTATAGCAAATACCATATTTCAACAACATAAAGGTGGCTATACACATGGACTTCTCCACATGCAGTACAGAGAAATCAGATTGACTGCATCTGTGGGCAGAGACGATGAAAAGCTCAATATCAGCTGCCAAAACTAGGCTGGAGGCTGACAGTGGGAAAGACCATTGGCTTGAATGAAGAGCAATATGAATTTTGATGTGTTATAGTGAAGGATTGGAAAGGCATTTTCTATACTTGGAAAAGAAAACATGATTAGAACACTTTTTTTGCATTCATGAGAGACTCAAAATTATTTCTCTTTCGATCACCATCTATGCAATTTCCCAGAAGTTCTTCATCCTCTTAACCTTCAATAAGAGCGAAGACTTCTGTGAGGGACAGCGCATCCCATGGCAGCCATATCTTTTGACCTTTGGTTGTTATTGTTGTCCAGTGCCACTAAGCAACTGATACTGACCTGATGCACAACAGAGACTCATCTAAAGCCCATCATCTCCTCATCTGATTCCAAAATAAATTAGCTGGCCTTGAACTCTTCATCAGAATTGTGAGGGTCAAATGGAATAATTTGTTACCTTTAGGTTATAAGAAGAAGAAAAACATTGTTTTTGTCTTTTCATTATGGTTCTGATAGACTTCCATGAAGGAAATAGTCCTGAACTAGTTACAAAGCTACATGTAGACAAAGTAATTTGAAAAAATAACTATAATGAAAATGAGGTCCATAGGTGGACGGAGAACTTTCTGTTCTAATCATAGTGCCAAGAAATTGCTGCTTTAGAAAACTATTTACTCTTATATAATGCTTAATCACAGAATGTTCCACTTACTACTAATTAGTAAAAATTAGAAAGGAAAATAGTACATTTCCACTACCATTATACAGAATGTGGAGTAATTTTAAAGTTGATGAATAATTCCCTGTTGAACAATCGTTACATATGTCATTGCTGGAATGAAGGATGTATTATGCAGAAACTCCTTGTTCAATTAAATTAAGAATCTAATTTCATAAATATTCCAAATATTCAAGTAGATATATGATACAATGTAGCATAATAAAACCTCAAAGAAGATAAACACAGAAAGAAAAAAATAATTCAGAGGAGGGCAAATATAAAATAATCTGGTTGCAATTTGGCAAGCAATCATGATTAAAAAGACACTGAAGAATCTACAGCATTCAGATACTGGGCATGAATCTGGTGGAACAGGCATTGACAATGAAAGAAAAGCCGCAAGTAGAGGCAAAGGGAAGACTGAAGGCAATACAAGTTAAAGCATGAGTGGTTAAGTCGAGTAAAAGTCTAGGAGAGTACCAGGCGAAGAAGGAGAGAAATGAACACAACATAGAAGGTGGCTTCGATTCCATTTCTGTTCAGATTTTTAAAACATAATTCAATAGATACTGAAGGAGTATTTAATGGACTGGGAAGTGGTTCGCTTGGTCACCAATGTGTACAATGAATAGGACCAAGGCAAAGAAAACTCAGACTGAGGCTGAAGAAATTGATAACAAGTTCATAAGAGCCAAAATATGACCTTGAGTCTATTCCACCTGAATTGCAAGAACTTCTCAAGAGTGGAGTTGAGGCACTGAGCACTAATGACAGAAGACATGATGAGCTTTGGAAGGACACAAAGAGAGGAAAATCAAAGCTCATTCAAAATATAAAAGATAAAGAAAAGATCAAAGTGGATGTCAAAAGAAACTCTGAAACTTGCTCTTCATAGTGGAAAAGCTAATGCAAGTGGAAGAAATGAAGTCAAAGAGCCTAACAGAAAATTTCATAGGGCAACTCATAAGTACTATAATTAACATTAACATTTAATTAAAATTGCTAGTATTTTAAAATATAATTAGAAGAGTGACATTACTTAAGCTTTGCAAATGTCTTTAATGTCTGCCTTAAAATACAAAACAAACAAACAAAATCTCACTGCTCTCAAGTCGATTCTGACGCATAGTGACCCTCTAAGACAGAGACGAGAACTGCCTCTGTAGGTTTCTAAGGGTAACTCTATAGGAATAGAAAGCCTACCTTTCTCCTGAGGAGAAACTGGTGGTCTCGAATTGCTTACTTTGTGGTTAGCATTGCAACGCATAACTATTATGCTACCAGAGTTCCTGCTATAGTTTAATATAGGATAGCTAATATCCCACTTCCCATAAAGCCTCAAAGAAGCAAAAGGGTTCATACACAGAAAATATTTTATAAAATAATCTGGCTGTATTTTTTTCTGAAGATATGAAGAATTCCAGACTCAAACCATTGTAGTTTGACAAAGATTTAGACAGCTTTCTTCAATACACCAAAGCTAATTGTTACTTAGGGACTCAATACAATAAAGAATTGTTTTGGGTCTTTGATGCCTGATACCTGATCCCACCGACACTTCATGATCACACAAGGCTGGTGTGCTTCCTCCATATGGGCTTTGTTGCTTCTCAGCTAGATGGTTGCTTGTTTATCTTCACACCTTCAAGACACAGACTCGATATCTTTTGATAGCCGGGCACCATCAGCTTTCTTCACATTTAATTGTGCAACCATTTTTGTCTTCAGTGATAGTGTTTGGAAGGTGAGCATCACAGAGTGCTGGTGTGTCTGTCTGGGTAGACTAGAGAAACAAATTCACAAACACGCATAAGTGTATAAGAGAGAGTTTTATATTGAGGGTAATTGTACACTGAGAAAGCATCTCAACCCAGCTAGTCCAAGCCCATAAGTCTGACATTAGCCCATATGTCTGAAACCAATCGATGAAGTCCTCTTCAGACTCATGAAACACATGCAATGATGCTGAGCGCAGGATGACCACAGGCAAGTGGGTAGAAAGTCTTGGAATCCAGTGGTGTTTTAGGTAGATGAGTGCTGGCAGGGGCCTCTACATGGCTTTTTCAGTTCCCAGGGCTGCAGCATGGTGGGTCTATGTGGCTTCTCCTCAGGGATGTCTTGTAGGGATTCAGCCTTGTCAGTAGTTTGTCTGTAAGGGAGTGAACTAAGAGAAAAGTCTTCCGCCTCCAAGGAGAAAAAAACCCCAGATTTTCCAGAATTCTCAAAAGAAAGCCATACCCACACAGAGGCCTCATTAGCTAGATCTTGATTGGAAGGCCAGACTCCACCCCTTCACTGGTACTCCTTTCAAACTGACACTAGATTATGTAACTACCACAGCCGAGTTAGTAGAACAACGAGTTCTTGTGTTGAGGAAGTACTTGAGTGGAGGCCCAGTGTCCATCTGCTCTTGTAATATTTCATAAATATATGTACATAGATCTATTCCCCTATCATTATATATAAATGTATTTACATATATGCCTGGATTTAGACCTCTATAAATGTGCTTTGCCTCCCAGTTCTTTCCTTTATTTCCTTTTAATATCCTCTTATCCCACTATCATGTTCGGCCTTCCTTTGGGTTTTTGTAATTCCTCTTGGCTACATTGCCTTTGACCAAGCCCCCACAGGCATCCTATTCCCTCCTTGCCATTGATTTTAGATCATTTGTTGTTCCTTTTCCCTTGATTTGCTGGTATCACCCTTTTTATTTCCCACCTGCCCCCCTCTTCTGTGTCCCCCCAGAACTGTTGGTCCCATTGTTCTCTTCTCCAGATTGTTCATCCCGCCTATCTTGTCCAGATAGACATACAGAGAGACAATAATATGCAAAAAAGGGGAAAAAAACAAAGCAAAACATAACAACAAAAGAGAACAAACCAACTTAAAACAACACCAATAACAATAACAACAAAAAATACAGTGAAAAAGAAAAGCCCTCAAACAATTCCAGCTCTGTCCTTTGACGTTGATGGGTGTTTTCCAGTCAAGTTTGTTAGAGTGCCATGACCTAGCCCCAAAATCCATCTTTGGCTCAGGGACTTTGTTACTTTGCTCCCTCTGCTAATCTCCACACTTAGTGTTTCACCCCGGTGAAGTAAGGTCAGATCAGACACATCTCCTGCACTGTGTCCCCAGTGTTGTCCCCCATTGTGCTATGGTCAGTGAAGGAGGTCATTTTTCATGGTGGGGCCAGCCCTGTGATCCTCTCTGTGCAGGAATATTGTCCTCAGGGCTTGGTGGGCCGGGATGTGTTCCACTCTCTCTCCTTCCCTCTTCGTTTGCTCCTGATCAGAAATGCCACTCTCCCTGAGCTGCAGCTTCAGTACTGTCCTCTGAAGTGCATTCCTCTGGGGTGGGGATGGGGGGGGGGTTGATGGAATCTGCTATGAACCATCGAAGACCCCAAAAAAATCATATCCATGTGAACAAGGAGGAGGATAGAGTAGACACGCAAAGCCTATCAGTGGTCAGTTGGACATCCTCTGTCAGAAGGGCCACAAGGAAGAGACGAGTCAGTCAGGGTGCCATATCGCACTGATGAAACACACAACTTTCCTCTAGTTCTTTAATGTTCCCCCTCCCCCGCGCAAGCCCAACGACTATCATGACCCCAATTCTACCTTACAAATCTGTCTAGATCAGAACATGCATGTACACTGGTACAGATAAGAGCTCACAACACAGGGAATCCAGGACAGATAACCCCCTCAGGACCAATAATGAGAGTAGCGATACTAGGAGTGGAAGAGAAGGGGGTGAGGATAAGGGAAACCAATCACAATGATCAAAAATAACCCCTTCCCAAGGGGAGAACAACAGAAAAGTGAGTGCAGGGAGCCAGCAGATGGTGTAAGACATGAAAAATAATTTAATTATCAAACATTCATGGGGGAGGGAGGGTGGGGTTATGGAGGATAAAAATAAGCCGATACCAAAAGCTCAAGTAGAAAGGCAATGTCTGGAAATAATGATGGCAACTCCTCTACAGATGTGCTCGACACAATGGATATATGTATGGATTGAGATAAGAATTTTAAGAGTCCTCAATAACATTTCTAAAAACAAAGAATTATTAAAAGTATCAACTTTAAAAAAAATGTAATGGTCCAATCTTACACCTTTATAAAACTCATTGATGATTTTTGAAATATCCATTTTCATTTGGATAATAAAGGTATATTGGTTTATGCACTTCTAAATATTGGCTTATTTAATTATATGTGATTGCTTAATCCCATTTGGGAATACCACTTTCAGACTTACTGTATTAGTCTTTAAATATTAACAAGCATTCAAGTTCATGGAATTAGACTCAGATTTTTCAGAATTCTGATTTTCATTGGAAATTTCGAATTTGTATCATTCATCACAAAGACTGTCAGTGGTTGTTCTATAAACAATAGGCTCCCCTTGTTCATGTTTGAGGAAATGCCTGTCAAACACTCACATATGGATTGCCTGTTCCTTCAAATAACAATGTGTTCCAGAAATGGGGAGGGGGTGGAGAATAGAAGGGTAGATCAGCCTAGAACTCAAATAATAGCACGCGAGTTTTTTCTTGAGACAACCATTGTGGTTTGGTGTGCAGAAGACATACTTTATGCATAGTTCCATTTCATTATAGAGCGTATGAAAAAGACTTGCACTCCACAGTGAAGAGTTTCTAAAATTATTAATGCTCCTTCATCAAAACATTCTTAAGTGGACCTTGCACCGCATGACCCTGAGTGGCAGTGAAGAATAGCACAATGAAGAGTGGTATAGTGTGATGTCACTTCCCTGATTTGTTATAAGCCACCAGCACTTATACCAATTGCTTTCCCCACCAGTGCAAATGTCAACACACTGAAAAAGGCAAGTAATACTTTAGTATTTTACAAAAATAGTTTTGACCTTGGAGACCCCCTGAAAGGGTTTCAGAGGCCTGACGCAGATCTGTGAGCAGCACGTTGAGAACTGCTGACACAGCATGAGAGTCATAGATGAGTAGGGCATGGCTGTTGGAAGCCTTGCAGCGGAGCCTGCACACATGCCAGCCCCTCCATAAAACACAGGCCAGTATTGGGCTCTGAGCAGACTAAGAAACTTGTATTGCCTCGGCAACTCCACTGTTCAGGTTTCTTGGCACAGTAAACCTCCTCTGAATAAGACAGTGATTGAGACTTCAAAGTTGGGTTACCATGAAAAAACAACAACATATGGATTAATGCTTACTATCTGAGCCATAGATGGCAAAGAAACAGAAGCAATGAATTTGGGAAACTTCAGTAGATATTTTTTCAAATGATTGGTAAAACTATCATATGTGACAACCTGAAGGCAAGAAGCACCTCCCCAAAGCAGTGAAGAGAGAGCAAGTGATGAGAAAGAATCGGCGATTGTGTATGTTGAATGGCATGACTGTTTTCAGTGAACGTTTGTGACTATAATAATAGATGAGTTAAAAAGAGTTAACAAGTTTGTTAGCTGAAATGTTAGGGAAGGAAGGGCCCATATTTTGAGTCCTCAAAGAAAGGTTAGGTGGACTGCTCTTAACCCCAAACAAAAAATGTCTCTGGGGGGGAAAAAAAAGGACTGCTGAAATATACTTAGCCCTATAGCAAAGATCTGACTAATGATATAATCTCCACACCCAGGTCTCAAGAAAGTCCATGCGACCCTACAGAACAGAGAAACTGCCCCTATGGGTTTCTGAAGCCCTCAAGATAACATCAATCAAATAGAGAGAGACAGAAGACGTCTATGGGAAACAAATTTTAAATGTTAGAAGTCATTGTTATTTGAAAAGGGTTTCCTGTTGCATTTGCGATAATAATTCTACTTCTCTTAAGACCAAGCTACATGACAAGAAGCTCAGTAGTGCTGTTGGGGAATCATTGGCCTGCTATGCACAAGGTGAGTGATACAAATCCATCAACAACTTCTCTGAAGAAAAATGAGACAATCTGCTGTCTTAAAGATCTAGAGCAGTAGTTCTCAACCTGTGGGTTGCGACCCCGTTGGAGGGTCGAATGACCCATTCACACAGGTCGCCTAGCACCATTGGAAAACACATATTTCTGATGGTCTTAGGAACTGAGACACTGCTCCTCTATGCGTCTCCAGGCAGGTCCACTCACAGGCAGATACGCCTATATGTGAGTACCCGGTGTGACGACTGTTACCCATGCTACACCATGCTTCAAGACAAAATTTCATTGATTTGTAATTAGAAATAAATGTTACACAATATAAACCACATATTGTTTTTGTGATTATTAACTATGTTCAATTTGTAAAAATGAAAATACATCTTGCATATCAGATATTTACATGATGATTCATAACAGTAGCAAAACTACAGCTATGAAGTAGCAACAAAAATAATTTCATGGTTGAGGGTCACCACAACATGGGAAACTGTATTAGAGGGTCGAGGCATCAGGAAGGTTGAGAACCACTGACCTAGAGCCTCAGAAACTGTAAAGGGTCATGGTAAACCAGAATCAGCTTAATGGCAGAGGATACATGCCAAAGAAATTCAATTTTAATCAGTAACAACACATCCTGTAACGGTCCTAGCAGCCCCGAAAAAGGCATATCTTAATGTTCACATCAGATGTAGACATAGAAGATAATGGTAAAGAAAGAGCTCCCTAAGCTGAGAATCAGGGATCATGGGGGGGGGAAGAGTGGGGGATGAAGGTGTTCCATTGAGATCGTGCTATTGTTGTAAGGTGCCATTGAGTGGGTTCTGGCCCATATCCACCCTCTGTACAAAACAGCAAGACACCGCCCGGTTCCGTGCCGCCCTCACAATTATCCCCATACTTGAACGCACCGTTGAAGCCACTGTGTCCATCCATCTCCTCGAAGGGCCCCTCTTTTTCACAGCCCCCCCCCCCCCACACTTTGACAAACAGGATATCCTTCTCCAGGGACTAGTTTCTCTCGGCAACAAGTCCAAAATAAAAGTCTTGCCATCTGCCTCTAAAGAGTTTCTGGCTGTATTTCTTCCAAGACAGACAGGTTAGGCCTTTTGGCAGTATGTAGTACTTTCAATATTCATAACCAGCGCTGCAATACAAAAGCATCAATTCATCTTCTTCGCTGTCCATCTTTCACATGCATCTGGGTGATTGAAAGCTCCGTGGCTTGGGTTGGGCACATCTTAGTCCTCCGTGTAACCTCTCTCTCATTTTTCAACCCTCTAGTCTAAAGAGGTCTCAGGCAGTTCCATTTACCCAATGCAATACAGCTTTTGAACTCTTGACTGATGCTTCTGTGACATTGATTGCTGCCCTCTACAATTTCAATCTTTTCTCCATTTATAATGATATTACCTCTTGGTCCAGTTGTCAAGGATTTGGTTTCTTTACATTTAAGTTGTAATCCATACTCAGTTCTAAGTTTGTTTGTTTGTTTATTTAACTATGTTCAGTAACTTTTATCAAAGGCCTGCAATGTGCCAGGAATGGTAGGTTCTGATGGTGCAATCCTAAGCAAAAATTTATATCCTCCCTCTCATGTAAATCATATATTTGCTTTAGGAGACTTGATTGCATTTGACTAATATCCTCTCATGGGAAGGAGACGAGGCTATCTACTCCAGTAAATGTTTAAAATCTTGGAAACCCCAAAAGGCAATTTCTACCTTGTCCTATAGGGTCCTTATGAATCATATCCATTCGATTTCAGTGAATTTTTGTGAACATAATCTCTTGTTATGTTACATGCCATATACCATTCCTATCTAGAGCCAAATTACAAATTATAACTCCTGCCACTCACATTACACCATAATTGGCACATTAATCTAGCAAAGCTGTGTGCAAAATGTATAAGATAAATAGATAGATAGATGATAGATGATAGATCGATAGATAGATATCAATGAAACTGGTCACCAGACATTTATAGGTTGTAGCTTTTGTTATTAATTAAGATTGGATTCATTGTCATGTAGTTGAGAATATATGGAATTAGGATTAAAAATGATAATTAAAATTTTTTCACAGATAACGAATGAATGACCTTGACTTCTCACATTTAAAGTTTATCTAGGGGTTTAAAGTTCAACATAAATGATGACAGTTTGTTCAATAGTGTATTCTTCTCTTTCTTCTATTAAGTGCATTTCCAAAATGGGAGTTATTTTGGTTGTGAAGAAATAGCTCATTACTAAGTAATTCTTAATTTACTCTCATATCCGCTGAGACTATTGCTGCCATTTTGAAACCGTCTCTTCCACTTTGAAATCTGGCCCACTGCGTTTCTCTGGAGACCTGGAAAGCATGGCGCTCTTCTCCTTTTGATATGTCTTTAAGGTAGAGAACAAAGAGATACAGCATAGTTTAAGTGAGACATATTTTCAATGACGATTTCAAGGTTCTAAGTGATCATTTTGTCACACCTTAAAGTGAATATGTAGCAACCATTCACGTCTTTAGAAGGCCTTGCTATTATGTTTTCTGGACCCCCCGGGGCCTGTAAGTAGCAATGTGTTCAACTGCCTGCACAAAAGTTGAAAATTGGAGTCCATCTAAGGTGCCTTAGAAGAAAGGCCCAATGGTCCACTCCTGACTAAGCAGCTATTGACAAGTCTATGGAGCGCAGGTCTACCCTGAGACGCAGCTGCAATGTTCTCAACAGCCGCTCATATTATAATAACGATGCCTTCAAATAAAGGGTTGCTGACTAGCTTGGTTATTTAAGTTCTGCTTGAACAGAAATACCGCATGTGGTATTTAACAAACCACTTTGGCATATTGAACAAATTAATCTTCTCACAGCTTCAACTGAAACACAAACTCACTGCCATGGGGTACATTCTGACTCCTAGGGACTCTGTTGGTTAGGTTAGAACTGCCCCCTGGTGATTGTCACTCTTTACGGGAGCAGAGAGCCTCATCTTCCTTTCTCAGAGAAGCTGGTGGCTTCAAACTGGTAACCTTATGATCAGCAACCCAACATATAAACCACTATCCCACTAGGGCCCCTTACAGTTTTGGAGGCTAGAATTTCAAATTCAGAATTACAGCTCTGGAGGAAGGCTTTGTATCTCTGTCTGCTGTAGCATCCTTATTTTCTTTCAGTGTCCTCAGACTCAGCATTCCTTGGAATTCTTCAAGTATCCAGGCATACGTTTTCTCTTGGGTATAGGAGTTTCTCAGTGAAGGGAACTGAGTCCAAAGGGCACACCCCACTCTTTCTCTTTGTGGCAGATACATACTTTCCTGTCAATATGCGAAAGGGTAGAGTCTAGCCTGTCAGTCAGGTCACAGCTTCACTCTGCTTCATCTTCCTGTTGGCAAGCCACATAGAGTTATGCTGATGGCAGCCAGAGCCTTGGAGCTGGAGGAGCCACATGGAGACCCACAGCAGTGCTACGATGCTTCTACCACCGGTGGATCCACAGAACTTATCACATGAAGATGGAGAGTGGATGCTTGTTTGACCTCTGCCTTATGGTAGCTTTTATTCTTTGGCTAGCCAGAGGTCAGCTATGGCCATGCAGTTGTTTTATGGAAAGAAAGTGGAATTTAAAGTTTTGATTCCTAGAAATAGTCTTTGGTTAATCCTTTCTGAAATGGTGAAAATGACTGTGATAAATGTAAACCTTGAGCTCCAGTGGCAAAATTGCCTTTTGAACTTCCTGAGACCATGCTGCTTAGTGAAAATGGCTGACTGAGGTAAAAATCGCTGACAGAAGGTCCCACCCAGTTGGAGGCAATGCAGTCAGAGGCAAAGGCCATATTCGTATCAATAGAATAGTTGAGATAAGGATTAAAATAGTTAAGATAAGGTTTCAACCTGACTGTTTTAAGAATTGAATTTAGGATTTGATTCTCCTTTGTTTATACTGATTTCTTAATTGATGGAAATGATTGTTAGGAATTATGAAACGAGAGAGTTTATAAGCCCACTTGCCTTCAGTGAACAATTTGAATCTTCAAATGGGTTAGGACATGCCTGCAAAGAAGGCTCTGAAAGGATAAGCCCCACCCAGTGTCATGAGTACTCAGGTCAGTCAAAGGTGAAGAGAGTTGCCTAGGGGGCTGTTGACAGATTTAAAAAAAAAAAGAATTCTTTGGATTTTGAACTAGTGTTTTTTGTAAGAAGCTGGAAAAAAAATTGGAATCAGGAAGAAACTCCTCTCTAGGATTGAATGTTAAAGGGGGCCTGTGGGCAGGCCAGAATACTTGCTAGGTGACCAACTGGATCCACTTATTGAGTGGAAGTGGGAGAAATGCAGCAGTAAAGAGACAGTTTAAGTCTGGCCACTAACAACCATGGACCTGGTTCACAGGGACAAGAGGAGAATACGAGAGCAGGTTGGCTGGTCTGAAGTTCATGACCTAGTCCAAGGCTAGGATTGTTGAGAATTTGTGATGGGGCCGATGGTCTAAAGGTAAGGCGATCAATGGGTACCCTGATGAGGCTAAGTGAGGCAGCCCACATTGAGTTGACCCGAACCCAACGAGATGAAGAGAAGATTTTTGAGCCTATGAATTGGTGCATATTGCTGTTGACTTTATGGGCAGCCTGTCCTGATTTGACTTTGCTTATGGATGCAGACTCACAAGGTTCAAACTGGAATGAAGACTCTTCACATCAAAGAATATGATTGTTTCCTCAGAGCACTGGGTTGATGTAAGTGGAAAGAACAGAAACTGGATACCCAAAATTGGGGGATAAAGGCATGAAGTAGTTAGCTTACAAACTTTCATAGGACGGGGATATGTTCACAGGATTATGGTATGGGTGTTCACATAAGTATAGAATATTCTTGTTTCTTCACTTGTAGATTGTTATATTTAAATGAGGGTGGCACATTTTTGAATTGTATGCATTTTAATTTTATTTTGTTAGGTACAGATATGATTTTATTATTGTTTTGTTTTAAAATAATATATATATATATATAGCTAAAGAGTTGTGTAAAAGTGTCAAGTTTACAAGGGGTTGTCTGTGGCAGTTACATGATTTCCTGTCAACTTTCAAAGGGGTGGAGTCTAGCCTGTCAATCAGTTGCAGCTTGATGACCTCATTTGGAGGCAAAATGGAGATAAATAGCTGACTGAAGACAAGACAGACACAGATACTCTGCTTCATCTTCCTGTTGGCAAGCCACATGGAGCTATGATGCTGGAAGCTAGAGCCTTGGAGCTGGAGGAGCTATGTGGAGACCCACACCAGTACCAAGATGCTTTTACCACCAGTGGATCCCACTAGCCTGCGATCTTCCTGCACTTGGAGTCATTGCATGTGTTGTGTGAGTCTAAAGAGGAATTTACAGACTGGTTTTGTACATATGGGCTAATAGCAATCTTATGGACTTGAACTAGACTGCACTGGGATGTTTTCTTAATATATAATTACTCTTTGATATAAAGCTCTTCCTTATACACATATGAGTGTCTATGAATTTGCTTCTCTAGTCAACCCAGACTAGCACACTCATCTCTCTTGGTGATAAGTCAATCTCTCTCTCTCTGTGATTGTCTCTACTTTTAACTCTCATAAAATGAAAGATGTTGTAGGATAAAACTCAGGGAAACTCCCCTCACATTAGAGGGTGATGCATCTCACCTTTCAACCTCTTACAAGTGATGGGCTTACCACATGAGATCACATTTAGGGAAGCATTACATCATTGCCATATTACATCATTATATAACTCAAAACCCACTAAGAATTGAGTTCCAACCAAGCTGACACATCTGGGGAGTGGAGGCACAGTTCAATCCATGACACTTGATTAGTTGAAGAACAAACATATGTACACAATACCCAAACATTTTACTATCTATTTAATAAAATGTTTTTGTTTTAGGAAATTTAGTGATAATGAGAGTGCTATTCTAGACTTATGTTTATATATAGTATAGTATTACTGAAAATTTTTATTTAACAGTGAAATAAAAGAGTGACCTCTTAACCACTTTAGAATATAAATATAAAAGTTAGTCACATATGTTTACAATAACCAAAAGAGCCTAAGTTTTGTTAATAGAAATTAATTTTTTTGGATATTTAAAACAAACATTAAATGTTCTTTACTATACCTTGATTCAAGCCCTGAAGACTGTTTTAAACATATTCAATATTTATTATAATTCTGCTAAGGGCACATATTAAGAATTAAACTTTTATTGTAGGACCTGTAATGTTGGACAACACTGATTTTATAGAAATACTGGGAAAATATTTACTGAATTGCTTTGATGATCACATCTAAAATTTATCTGATCTTTTTCATTAGAGTAAATTGACAGGAGTTTCATTAATTGAAATTTGTATAATACATAATTGGTGACTAAACTCCATTCTCTTTTCAGACCTTAAGGAACTATACTTCTTGTTCAAGTAGTGAGGGTGCTGTGACAGGAGAGAAAGGCAGTGAGAAGTTAGACCCTGCTTCTTGATCGTTCGCTGATTAACATGTCCGATTCATGATCCTTCTCATCGTTCAGCTCCTTTCATGAGCTTCCTGCTGCAGTGTCTTTTCAAAAAGAGCATGAAGAATCTGTGCTTCTTTTAACAGGAGAGCAAATAATATTTCTGAGGAAACTCTTATTAGCTTTCTGATTTAATATTTCAGTGACCTGAGACGTATGTCACCAGGACTATCCTACTGGAAGGGAGGCTGAAAACAAAAGAGAGATTAGACAAATGACATGGGAAGTAGGAACTAAGAGTAGTTACCAAAAAAGTCGTGATAAGGTAATTATAAAAAAGATTATTCACAAAAGTTAAAATAAAATCTAATAAATGCTTTTAAAGTAAGAAGAATAATTGCAAATTGTTTAGATTTAGTCTATTTTATACCAATTATTTGTCTCAAAATAAGAAAATGTAGAAAAAATCTATTTCAGGCTCTCTCAAAGACACACAAACAATTGCTACATACCAAGTGTTATTGTTTGTTTGTCTACCAAGATTCAGTAGAATAAGTATGGCGATGTCTGTGTGCTACATTTAGAGACACTTTATATAATCCATGTCTACCCCTAATTTGTGTCATTGTTTCTAGTCAGTTAAGTCATTAGAATTGCCTGGTGTTATTAAGAATTCCACATTTTGCCACAGTAAGTAGATTAGTTGCATTTTACAAATGAGATAGATCACACAAACTGTTAAATTTCTGAGTCCCTCAAGAAACATGGAAGTTAATAGGAAAGCCAAGATAAGCAATCAGTGCCAAGAAAAGGAACATGAATGGAGACAATGAAAGTTGCCTACGGGTGATTTTAAATTGCTCCTGTTTCTTCCTGTACAAAAGAACGAAGCCCAAATTGGTATTTGTTCCATGATATCAATGAGCCACAGAGGCTAAGACAAATGAGAATGTTATCTGCCTACAGCGTTGATAGGCAAACTCGAACACATTCCTCAGCTGAATTTGTATCGTTTTTGTGGTGCCGAAAAGAGTGATAGAGGGCTATCACATACTCCATGTTTCTTTTCAAATTAGGTTTGAAATAAGTTAACAAGGAGATTGGGTTTAGAAACTGTTTATTATTATATGCACGTTAAGATTATGCTTGCTTCTGGGTCTTTGTCTTTATCATAAACTTCTCCACGATGAGAGGCTCTGCCATATTCCTTTCACTCTGGCGCTCATCATGTCACTTAAAATACCAAGGTGATCAATAAATGTTCTTGATAATGAAGTACCATTTCCTTGAAAACAGCTTGTGCTGTGTACAATACATCCTGGTATACAACTTAAAAATAAGTGAAAAGTGAAGAGGTCTATCCAGAACAGAATTAGTAGATATATGGTTAGATTGTTAATTTAGTTTCTTAGATGCTTTTGAGTTGGTGCCAACTCATAATGACTCTATGTGCAAGAGAATCAAACACTGACCCATAGTGCGCCATCCCCACAATTGTAATGTTTGAGCACATTGTTGCAGCCATGGTGGCATTTCATCTCATTAAGAGCCCTGCGTTGATCTTCAAATTTATTCAGCAAAAGGTCCTTTTCCAAAGAGTGGTTCTTCCTGGTAACAGGTTCAAAGTGAGTGGAAGACTTGCTATCCTGGCCTCTAAGGACCCGTGAGTTGTCCTTCCCTCCAAGACAGATTTTGTTCTTCTGGCAGTCCGTGATGCTTTCTATATTCTTCTCCCCGACCCTAACTCAAAGGCATCGTTCTCTGGTCTCTTGTTCATGGCCCAGCTTTCACATTTATGTGAGGTGGTTGCACTGGGAGTACCTTAGTCCTGAAAGTGATATTGTTCTGCTGCAGCACTTCAGAGAGGTGCTCGACATACTATTTCCCCAACTACAATAGTCTTTTGAGTTCCTAACTGCTGCTTCCATCAATGTTGACTCTGGATCCAAGTAAAGTGAAGCCCTTGACAATTTTAAGGTTTTCTCCAATTACCATGATGTTATGTTTTACTCTAGGTGTTTTTTATTCTAGTTTTCTTTACATTGAATTTTAATCAATATTTAAGACTAATCTTTGACCTTCATCAGTAAGTACTTCAAGTCTTCTTCACTTTCATCAAAGTTTCAACAAGTATATCAAAATTTTTAGTGAAGTGTCCTCCCATCCTGATGATCTACTCTTCTTCTTTTAGTCCATCTTCTCAGATGATTTGTTCAGAAGGAAGATTGAATAAATATGGTAAAGAGGGACTTAAAGACTAATATCAGACTTATCAACCCTGACTCACACCTCTCCTGATATTTAACCAAGTAGCATCCCCTTGTTCTGTTTGAATGGCTGCCTTTTTGTTTTATGAGCACAATACAATGTCCTGGAACTTCAGTTTTTCACACTGTTATCAATAGTTTCTTATGATCCACCTAGTCAAATGTCTTTAGTCCCAGAAAGCACATTTTCTAGTGTTCTGTGCTTTCAGCCAAAATATTAATCAGACACAAGCAATGAGATCTCTGGTTCTACACTTCCTTCTGACTCTGACTCCCTGTTAACCTACTGCTGCAACTATTCCTGAATACTCCTCAGGAAATCTTACTTGTATGTTATACTCATGATACTGCTAGATAATTTCCACATTCTGCTGGGTCACCTTTCTTTCAAAAGGACAGATAAATGAATTTCTCTGAATCTGTTAGCCAGGTAGCTATCTTCTAAGTTTCTTGTAATACATTAGTGTGTGCTTTCAGAATACATCTGTTTGCTAAGACATTTTAATTGGCATTCAATCAATTCTTGCTTCCTTGTTTTTCACTAATATTTTCAGTTCAGCTTGGACATCTTCCTTCAATACCATCCATTTTTGATCATTTGCTTGAGATAGCTGAATTCAACCATTTTTTTCTTTTATTTTGTATTTTTTGATATCTCATTTCTGTGTTCCTCTCTTCTTTGGATATTTCCTGCCTTATTCTACTATCTGTCTATAGAATCCAATATCATTTTTTTTCCTTCAATTCCTTTGGAGAAATTGAGAATTTATCCTTTGTGGTAGCTATATCTTTTCATGTCAATTTGAAGATATAAAAATATAGGGGTGAAGTCTACCCTGTCAGTCAGGTCACAACCTGATGGTGCCTCCTTGTGGGCATGGCCTTCTTGTAAGAAGGGTTCTGAGAAGCCCCCTCTCCTCTCTGTCTCCACCTTCCTGCCAGCTGACCCTGATGGCTGCCAGAGCTAACATTGGATCCTCAAAACTTTGCACCCACTAGTCTGTGGTATTTCTGCATTTTGCATCATTGCTTGTGACTGTTTGAGTCTGAAGAAGGACTTAAAGCCTAGTATCAGACTTATGGACTTGATTTGGACTAGGCTGGGATGTTTTATCGATATATAGTCACTTCCTGATAAAAGCTGTTTCTTAGACATATATGAGTGTCACTCGGTTTGTTTCTCTAGTCAACGCAGCCGGGCACCTTCTTACCTTTTGTTTTCCTAACTCCATAATTCATGCAGATTTCATTTTACTACTTTGTTCTCCAGAGGCAGTATTTTGGGAATTTAATATTCATCTCTTTTACTTCACGATTTCTTCCATACAGCTTAGCTACTCTATGTTCAAGGAGCAAAAGAGCCACAGTATCTCCTTACATTGGCTGCTTTCTTTGTGTGTGACGTTCCTGAGGCCACTGCGCTAGTCACCCGGTTTTCGAACACTGGGGCTCCGTTTTTGAGATGGGCTCTATAATCTGGGGGCACATACTCAAGATTGTATTGTAATTTTTATTCACTTACTTTAGTTCTCTTCATTTTCGACCTGAATTGAAACATGGTCTGTTACATAGTCAACTCCTGTCCTTGTTGGCTGATGACATTGAGCTCCTCCACAGTTTCTTCTAACATAGACAGTCAATTTGATTCCAATGTATTCCATCTGGTGAGGTCCATGTGTATAGACACCATGTATGAGCTTGACTTTAGAACAAGTTATTGATCTTGAAAAATCCTATCATGTGATCTTCCACTTTATTTCTATTACCAAGGCAACATGTTCCTTCATATTGATTTCCAAAGTTCACATTCCAATCACTCATTGTATATTGACTTGCTTATGCTGACAAATCATTGAATATTTATGAATGATAATCCATTTGGGCTCACAATATTGTGTAACTACTTTAATAATTTTTGTTAGACCTTCCTGTTTTCATGAATTTATGAAAATCATAAATTTATTTCATTATCTATTTCTCTTGGACATCTATGCTTTGTACCATACAAGAGTAAAAAGTATTGCTACATACGCTTTAAAAAATTAAACAAATATGTTCAAACTGGTCCCTGTGGTCAGTGGATGGCTGCAGAGAGGAGCTCTTAATAAACATGGCTCGTTTTAGAACCTTTACCAAATATGGGAAAATATCCTTAAAACAAAGCTCAGCTATTTCAAAGTGATTATATTTCCATTAATATTTAAAGCAAGATTGGAGCTAATGAAAATTCTTTTATGTTGCAAATAGTAATCTAGGATGTGTTGGATTTTCCAATATAATCCAGAGAACAAGGCCCAATCAACACTGTGGATTCTGATGATACTTTGTCAGTTCAATTTCAGGCAGAGAAGTGAGCTCAGAAGGTTAAGGTGGCTATTAGCTTGAAAGATTAGGGCTTTCAAAAGGGCTGACTTGATGAATTTCTTCAAAAGACTCAGGATGATTATGAGAGTTTATTATGAAGAAAGGTTAAGAAACTGGAAGACTACATTGACGAGACAAAGGTCAAGAAAGTTTTATCAAGGATCCTCACTCTCCCCCCCTTCTCCAAATCATCACAATGTACATCATCATTCTTTAAGGGGTAACAAAACCTTTCTGCCAAGGTTTTCATTAGAAAACAATAACTTATCCCCTCTATGACCTTGATTTTTTCCTTTCCGGTTTCTAGAAAAGGAACACAATATGAGTCTCTTTATCATGCTCAACTACTGTTTTTATATAGTATATGTCAAATAGGACAATTTAGGGAATGGGTAGAGAGATGGTAACACTGCCTTCAGAAGTGTAAAGACCTAGATGGGGATATGTTGATAAGCGGTATCTTCATGTTTTTTATAATGTTGTTTAAAAGTGATTTCTGTGATGCAGTAGCAATACTTTTTACTTACTTTTTTATACTACAAGTGTAAGATAATGACAAAAAGTAACTAGTTTCTATCAAATATTCTGAAACGCATGGAACCCTAACCTACAATAGAAGGGGGCTTTGTTCAGTCTTGGTTCATCCTCACGATCACTAGTATGTTCAATTCCATCATTATGGTTATTATGCGAATCCTTCTCAGTTTTTCTCTCTCTAGTGCACTGCTTTACCAGATACCAAGCCCTCCCCTTCAGCAATTGATATCTCCAGATAATGAGTACAAAATAAATGAGTCAGACAATGTTTTATTGTGACCCATAAGATTTTCACTGACTTAACTTTAGAAATAGAACACTTTCATCACATCAAAATCTATCAATATGATTGCACAGTCAAATTTAGATACATGAAGCTTTGCTCAAAACATAAACATATATATTCACTTGAGCAACAATGATTGCCCATCAACTTTGCTCAATATAAAGAAGTCATGGACACCAGTATGGTGTAGTGATTAAGTGCTTCGCTGCTAACTTAAGGTCAGAGGTTGAAACCTATCTCTTGCTCCGCAGGAGAAAGGTGTGTCAGTGTCAGTCCATAATATTACAGCCTCAGAAGCCCTATGGGCTAGTCCACGCTGTCCTCTGTCCTATGGTTTCTATAAGTTAGTGTCAACTCATAGGAATCAAAGGAATGGCTTTCATTTTATTTGGTTTGTTTCCATGCAGAGGTTAGTGTGGAAGAGGCTGAAGAAAACAACAGGGAACCATCCATGCACTCTCTCTGGCCCCAACAAGAGAACATACAAGCAAGAAAGTATGTATGACACAGATTGCTCCCTGGCACAAAGGGACACCTGGCCGGGCAGCAGTAGATCAGAGAGACACCCCAGGCGACTGGACTGAGATGCTTCAGAGTGAAAGTAGAGTCTGATGGACATTTATCAGGAGGAGACTGTTTAGGTTGAGGTAGATTGTTCAGGAAGAGAAACTAGTTTAAGAAAGATGCAGAAATCAAAAAGAAGATACTACCATAGACAATCTGCAATTGTTTAACCTAGTTAGGCCATATGTGCTCCTTTCCAGGACTGTCTGGAAGTACAATTGTCAATCGGTTTCTCCACCCATTCAGCACTTCAGTCATCTAGCTCTTTCTACCTAACTCAACTGTGACGATTAGTAGGCGCCTGGTATGTCACCTCGAAGATTTCACCACTTCCAAAGACGACAACATTCCATTCAATTTGGCATTCTCTGTGACATGTACTCAAATGCTTGGACTAAGTAGGAGCCCAACAGGTCTGATGAATGAAGTCGACAATGTTGGTGGAAGACTAATCTAGTACACTAGGGCCAATTTTTCTTACGAAAGTGAGAAGTCATCTAAGAAACCAGCCAGCCCCGGCAATCGTTCTAATGTTCGATGGAATGCTACATGTCATGATCACATTGCCCTCACCCATTTGCTGAATGTAACATGTCTTATATTTGGTCATATATTCATGACATCTTTTCTGCTTTGTTTAAGAATACCATTAATAGAAAGAGCACTTTTTTTCTCTTTCAGAGAAGACCCTTTCAATTTATGTAAATTATATCATCATACATTTTTTAAAGTGGCAAGGCATCTCCTGAGAGTCAGCTACCTACATTTTTACAACCAGCTACCATCTGATGTCAGCAATCTCAAGGGACTGTGATCAAAATGTTGGTAGATTTAGATAGCTTATAAAATAATTACAGCAAAACCCACAGAACAAAAGCATTTATAAAGACATTACAGTTCTTCATGAAAACGTAAGCTATCATATGAGTTATTCTCTTGGGATTATATTCTTTGCTAGAGGCAATCCAATAAGCCAAATGTGTAAATCAAGTTAAGGTATTAATGACTCAATGCTTTTCTAGTTCCACATTGCATGTAAATCTTAACAGAGAACTGCTATAGCAATTTTCTTTTTGCCAATCAAGATTCCTTGGAGAATTTTCCACCTGCAAATTATTTTAAGGGTCAATAAAAATTCCAAATTACTCTTATTGGCAACATTTAAAATGAGATGATATGGTTTTGAAGACCAAAAGTAAAATGATGGCCTTTTCCCCCTGTGGGTGAGGATTTTGTCCAGAATAACTCAGCAAATAAAATAATATCCGTAATCTATTTAAAGTTTGAGAACATTTTAAGTGTTTGCTTTTTCATATTTAATTTGAAAATACTATGTCCACATGTGTCATAACGTTATTCAGAAAAGGATGAGGAACAAAGAATATCAATGTAGATGTCACATGGATCCGCTGAAAGTAGAGAGTACCAGAAATGGGTGAGCTTATGTTTCCTTGACTATGCCAAAGTATTTGACTATGTGGATCACAATAAACTCTGTAGCTTTGAGAAGAATGGGAATTCAAGAACACTTAATTGTGTTCACGTGATACCTCTATATCGAGCAAGAGACAGTTGTGTGAACAGAACAAGGGCATGCTGATGGGTTAGACTCAGGACAGGTGTGTGGCACGGTTGCATCCTCTCACCATACTTATTCAACTTGCATACTGAGCAAATTATCAGAGAAACTGGATTATATAAAGAAGAATGTGACACCAGGATTAGGGAAAGTTTATAACAGCCTGCAATATTAGATGACACAACCTTGCTCGCTGGAAGATAGGAGGGCTTGGAGCACCTGCTGATCAAGGACTGCATCCTTCTGTATGGGTTCCCACTCGACACAGAGAAAACCAAATGTTTCACAATTGGAACAGTAGGAAGCATCGCAATAAATAGGGGAAAGATTGACGCTGTTAAGAAGATCTTTGTGTTTGGATCCACAATCAATGAGATGAAACAGCACATTGCGTTAAGTACACCTGCTACACAAGACTTCTTTAAAGAGTTGAAAATCAAGGACTAGGATGTGTCTGATCACAGCTATTGCATTTTAAATTTGCGTATGCATGTGAAAAGTGGACACTGCATAAGGAAGATCAAAGAAAAATCAATGTCCTTGAGCTATGATGTTGAGGAATATCGAAAGTACCATGCACCACGAAAAAACAAATAGCTCAGTAGTGCAGTCTGAATGTTCCTTAGTGGCAAGGATGGCAAAACTTCATCTCGTGTACTTTAGAGCATCCTTGGTCAAATGGAGGGCCAGGGAAAAGAGGAGGTCCCTGAGCAAGGTGGATGGACATAGCGGCTGCACTATGGGTTCAAACAATGGTGAAGAGGGCTAGGGCTTGGGCTGTGTTTCATTTTGTTGCATGTGAGTGAGGTCACTGCTAGTTGGAGCTGAGTCCTCTGCGCCCACAGCAACAGCATGTGCCGAACAGGTGTTTTTACAAGTTCAAGACGTCTAATTCATCTTCTAGGTCCAACGAAAAGTAATCAATATAAAAGGAAAGAAAAATATTGAATTTCATAGAGCAAAACACAATTACATTTAAGTAAACACTATTCATGTGTTTCTTTTCTTAAAAATTTTTACAAATGTAAAACAAATTTGCCTTTTAGTAGCATAAAGGTATCAACTACTTAGGATAAAGGAAGAACGAAGTCCTAGCATAGTGACTCAGAAGGAGATTAGTCAGTACAATTGTTAAATTCAGTCATCCCATTCTGGCATTCCATAGAGCAGACAATAAATCTAGATTTAAAACCAACAGCAACAGCAAATCAGAAAACAGAAACCTATCAATGGGTATTAATATGAATGAGAGAATTTTAGAGCCACATAATAGCAGACCAGTAGGTCATAGAGATCTACAAATCAATACATGTAGCAAAAAAGGTTTTTTGGATTTTTTTCCCCTTGAAAATTTCTATTTCCATTAGCCTTTTTAGATTAAGCATGAATCAAACAGAAGTTAATTATGTGTGGAAAGTACCTAGCAATGCTATTTCAGTATTGACTGTAATTAATATAAATTACAGTAAAATATGCAGTACCTTTTTATGCAGTATAAAATGTAATAAAACATAACTACTGTGATGTACAAAATTGTTTTCAACATATTTTAGCTCTTTTTCTCTCATGCAAGAAAGCTCTCCTATTTATCACATCTAGCATTATCAATCTCAAAAAATCATGCAACTAACAAAATGTGTTGGAATGGTCTAAATTATAATATATATACATAATATATCATGGAACAATGGAAGTTGAATTTTAGTGGACAGAAGACAGAACATATTATTCTAAAATAATGAGCACACTCATTTTAAAATTAACCTAATTCTCCATTTATCTAAAATATTCAAATTTAAGGCATTATAAAGTTTAGATAGAAATAAAATGTGTATTAGAATAACTAGAAATATACCCTTCTAATAAAAAAATCATAGCAGTAGTTCAAAGGATATTGCTCTTTTTGTAGTTTATGTACAATATACTCATTACTTAGGCGTCTTTGATTGGTACTGATGCTAACTGCCAACTGTGAAGCAAAACGCTGGAAGTTCTGCTCACGGAAAAGGATCTACAAAGGTCGACCAAAAGGTCACCATCTCAGATCCCAAAGGATCAGTTCTGCTCTGCACGCAGAAGGTCCCTGTGAGTCAGCGTCAACTCAGTGACAGCTACACCACCGACATTAGTTGGTAACTTCTGTACTACTATTAAGAATGATGTCTTTATTATGAAGTATCATTGGGTGAATAGGAAAATGTTTTTTAAGAAAAGTAAAAAGAAAAAGGAAAACTAGAAGAAAAGATAAATATTTTTCGTAAAGTAAATCAATTTGGTGGAAAAACAGCATAATGTTGAACAGATAAAGGTAAAAATAGAAAAGAGAGATAGAAGGTTTGTATTCTGTTGTTAACTCTACTAGTTTAAGTCTTGTGACGATGGAATCAACCACATCTTGGTTTCTTCATTTCCAAAGTGAAAATGTATTTGAAATTCTTCTTTAAATTCTCATGGCAATGAAATATGATGTATATAAATATGTTTTAAATATGGTTGAGCTATGTAATTAAATATTTCATTGGTTAATTCCCATGATATAGAAATTATGTGGAAGGGGAGTGTGGGGAGAAAGGGGGAACCGATCACAAGGATCTATATATAACCCCCTCCTTAGGGGATGGAAAACAGAAAAAAAATGGGTGAAGAGAGACGTCAGACAGTGTAAGACATGACAAAATAATAATAATTGATAAATTATCAAGGGTTTGTAAGTGAGAGGAGGCAAAGAGGGAGGGAAAAATGAGGAGCTGAACCAAGGGCTCAAGTAGAAAGCAAATGTTTTGAGCATGATGATGGCAACATATGTACACATGTGCTTGACACAATGGATGGATGTATGGATTGTGATAAGAGTTGTATGAGCCCACAATAAAATGATTAAAAAAATAAAAAATAAATTATGTGAATTAGTGAATGTACCTTTAAAAAAACACATTCAACTGGCAACAACAAAAGTTTCTCCCAAAAGTGTATGAGTAACATGTCTATTACAAGTAATACAACTTTTAAACAAGAATATCAGGTGGGCTTCATAAGGGCACATCATTTATTTTTAACTTCTTTTTCAATAATGTATATCCTCGAGTATAAGTCGACACAAATATCAGCTGAGGCACCTAATTTTACCACAAAAACTGCATACAAAATGTGCTGAAAAACTCGCTGACATATGAGTGTATATATATATATATATATATATATATATATATATATATATATATACAGTAAGTGAAAAAGCAAGCATAGCATATGTAAATTAGCAGCAACACTTTGTATCTTCATTTTCACCTGGTGATTAGGAATATGTTTTACATATTGAGTTTTACAAACTATTGATCACAATTAATTTAAAGAATATTCTAGTGTGTTGGGATAATGATATTGGTGGCAGAAAAATGTTTTAAAAATGATCAAATGATTTAAATTAACATTTTAATACAATATTAATTCATTACTGAATACAGATAGAAATATCGTGGGTTTGAGTTGTCTGTTATTTACTGATGAACCAATTTAAGTGATGACTACTACTAGCCTTTACCAGTTATTTTCTGCCTTCAATTCTGTTAGAATGTATTGAAAGGTGTTTCTGAAACAGAATTAAGTTTTACTATCCTCAAACATGGTAATTTGAAGCAAATTTGTATCCCTTTGAAATTTGTAGGAATGTTTTTGAAGTCATAATGAGGTATATTCTTAACTGCTGCATAGGCTTTGTTTTCTATGAAAAGCAAACATAGCTAAGCTTAGAATAATGTTTCTTTAAAAAATCATTTTATTAGGGGCTCATTCAACTCTTATCACAATCCATACATACATCAATTGTGTAAAGCACATCTGTACATTCATTGCCCTCATCATTCTCAAAACATTTGCCTTACACTTAAGCCCCTGGCAGCAGGTCCTCAGTTTTTCCCCTCCCTCCCTGCTTCCCCCTCCCTCATGAGCCCCTTGATAATTTATAAATTATTATTTTGTCATATCTTGACCTGTCCAAAGTCTCCCTTTACCCACTTTCCTGTTGTTCATCCCCCAGGGAGGAGGTCACATGTAGATCCTTATAATCGGTTCCCTCTTTCCAACCCACTCGCCCTCTACCTTCCCAGTATCACCTCTCACACCCCTGGTCCTGAAGAGATCATCTGCCCTGGATTCCCTGTGTTTCCAGTTCCTATCTGTACCAGTGTACATCTTCTGGTCTTGCAAGGTAGAATTCGGATCATGTAGGGTGGGGGATGGGGAGGAGAAACCATTTTGGAACTAGAGGAAAGTTGTATTTTTCATCATTGCTACATCACACCTCGACTGACTCATCTCCTCTAGACCCCTCTGAGAGGGGATCTCCAGTGGCCAACAAATGGGCTTTGGGTCTCCACTCCACACTCCCCACCTCATTCACTATGGAAAGATTTTTTTTGTTCTGATGATGCCTCATACCTGATCCCTTCGACACCTCATGATCGTACAGGCAGGTATGCTTAGAGTAATGTTTCATAACCTATTAATAGTTACAGGAGAAATGCATAGTATAGGTAGCCAACAAGCAAAGTTTCATAGAAACATCACAAGGAAAACAATATTACTTTTAAATTGACTTATTTTTACTTATTGATAAGGAGACGTTAAAACATTTGTATAAAAATGTTAATAAAAAGAGTGAAAAAGTTCCATGAGCTTTTGGAAGTTTCTTCTTGTTTATTTTCTGGAGATAAAGATACTGCAAGATATGGAAGTGCCTAATTCTAAATCACATATATCAATTAGAAGATATTTATTTGAGCAGAATGAAGAGCTGGATTCTTTGGCCTAAACAATAAGTGTTTTTAAATTGTGGTCAATATTCACATAGAGGAACTGGAAGATTTGTCATTTCTATAATGGTCACATGTTCAGTTTAGTGACAATAATTGTGTTCATCACTTGGCTCAACAACAGCAATTGTTAGGTGCTGTCACCTTGATCTTAACACAGTGACCCTATAGGACAGAGTTGAACTCACTACATGGCTGCTCTGGTTGCCTCTGCTCTACTTTATACAGGAGAAGATCACCAGGTCTTTGCACCATCAAGCTTGCATTCAACAGCTGAACATTGAGCATCACACCTCCCGAGCTCGTTCCATAGTTAACTGTTACCAAATGTTTCTCTCCTGATGGATAAGGCATTGTGGTTCTAAGCTCAATCTGATCAAGTCATCAAAGATCTAGGTAGCTTCCATTTCCCCATCCTATCCACGCTCACATTAAATGCACTTTAGAGATAGATAGGTCCTACTGTGGTCAAAAGAGGGACACACCATTGTCAACAATAATGGGTCTCCAGAGACAAGAAGCGACTCGTGGCACATGATAGCATCTAGATAAGAAAGTGTATGTAGACATTCTTGCAAACTTCTTTCATTCTTTCTAAGCCAGAAAAAAAAAATGTACTGGTAAAGAAGATGGGAGAGTCGTAATTGGGTTAGGCCGATTATGATTTAGCCACGCACATGATTTAGAAACATTCTTCTCTGAGGTTTCTGTGGGCAGCCAGATACCCAAACAAAATCAGGGCTCCTTTGAGAAAGAAATTAAGTAGATTGGGCATCAAGCAGGTAACTCCACATGCATGTTGCTATAGCAGTCAATAAATAGATCGAAGAAGGCTAACACCCAAGCTCCAGCCCCGCTAGTGACCACGTGCGGTATGTTGCTTCTAGTTTGTCAGAAATTATTATCCGCTGCATGAGCAGTTTCTGAAGACTGTACTGTAGATTTTATTGTACCAAATGGGAAAACAAAACACTTGACATATAATTTATGCTTTGGCTAAAATAGGAACATTAGAGTCAATTCCATATACTGCCTAGTGCCCTATCATAAAATAAACATACTAACAAAATGTGCCCTGGAATTGATTCTGACTCATTGTTACCTATTTGTTTCAGAGTAGAACTACAGCATTGCTTTGGGGGGTATTTTCGGCTGTAAAATGTGCAGAAGCATATTGTCAGGCCTTTCTTCTTCCATGCCATGAGCGGGTTTGACCCATTTTGAAGTCAGTAGTCATGCATCATTTGGTTGTCACACCAAGAGGTCTATTCTATTACGAAAAAACATATAATAAAAGGCCTCACAGTTTTCAGTAAAGTTCTCAGTGAAAACTGAGCAAATGCATAGGATTGCAGATGAATGAGGCTCTGTAAAAATGTAAACGACTAAGGAATCTGCCAAACAACTTCCCCATGAGCGCACATGGGTCCCTGGGAGAGGTCCTGAAATGGAAAGAGCATATGCATAACAAATAATGATGAATGACAACGCCACCTACATGCCATTCTATTTGTGCGATCCTGGACTCATTTCTCGCCACTTCTAGCAACCGGCCCCAAGAAGACCACACCCTGGAAAGCTTAGAGGCTACCTCTACTCTCTCACACGGGCCTATGAATGGAAAGGGACAAAAGGAAACCCAGGAACAGTAACAGCATGCTCCTTTGTCTCCTCATATAACCAGGATAACTTCCATCTGTTAGATAACAAGCAACATTCTCCACTGACTTTGCAGAGGCTCTTCCTGGAGTTTCAGGTGGATTTCAGACAGTGGCTATGCTTTAGTTGCCTGATAGGTCAGGTAAGGAACAGTATATGGATAAATCCACTGCCATTAAGTGGATTCTGACTCATAGCGACCCTATATTGGGATTTCAAAGCTGGGAATCTTTACAGGAGCAGTCAGGCCCCTCTTTGTCCCTCTGAGCATCTGGTGGTTTGGAACCATCAACATCCCCGTTAACAGTCCAAGGCTTGCCCAGCCATGGCACCTGCACTCCTTTTCTGTGTGACTCGAGCTGATAAAATCTGAAGCCTCACGCATATTAAAGAAAGAGAAAAAAAAACATTGAATGGGAAAAAAACTCATTGTATTCAGTAGAAATACTTGGCACATGAAATCTGTACAATATTGGATCAAAAATTTAGCTAAGGCCATCTCTGATTTAGCCAATTGCGTCCATTTTTCTTTTCATTCTGGGAGCACCTTGGTAGATAGCCTCCCACAGCTCATGGTGCAGGAGTAAGAGCACATATGCAGGCAGAGGATTTCGTTTCAGTGACAGTTCTGCTATTACCTAATTCTGGCTGAGTTTCTCTAGTTACTTCTCTGGTAGTTTCTTTATGTTCCTGGGCCTCTGTTTTCTTCATGTAGCATATACGAAAATCCACATCTACTTCACAGAATAGTTATGGATATCAATATATTTAAATGTACTTCTTAATTACAAGGTTTAATACTTGTAATTTCAATTATTATAACTATATTAAGGACCATTATTCACAGAACCTGGTAGAAAATGATCAATTCTTTGACAGCAGCACCAGCTTCTCCCTAGAGAAGCACAGCTTCTGTCTCAAATCTAAAATTGGCTTTTGGAAAATTCCTAGGTTGGGGGGAGGCAATTTTAATAGAGGGAAATAACATTTTCTAAATCCCGAGAATGTCCATGAGCTTGATACTGTCACCCAGACACCACCATACTGTTCAACAGATCCTTGGTGAAGATGATCAATCCAGAAACATCCCATTGTCCTCACCCAAGAGATTTACATCACTGTCCATCAGTACATTTTAACCTGTAATTCTCTGTGATATTTTATTAGAGGCCATGTTCCTCAAGGATAAGCAGGAAGTGTTATTCCAGGACACTGGATAAATGAAGCGTGGTAACTTGAGACTGCACATGTATATAAACAGAGTAAGAATAACTCACACTTCATTAAAATGCTCTAGCTTAGTTCACTATGACTAAACACATCTTTCCACGTATGCGTTAGCAAATGAAACAACACATTCAGATTTAAATCTATTCAAGGGGTTCAATGGGTACATTAACAGATTTAGCTTATCAAATCAATTGACCTCATATGCAACAATTTTATTTGGTAGATGGGAAGCAAACCGTCTCTCTAGTGCAGTGATTGCTTTGGTCTGGTCTTCTTGCTTACTCTCTCCCAGCTTTCTATCATGATGATTTAAGTGAACTCACAGCCACAAAAGTATATGCAAAGGTGAGATCATGATGGTATTTATGAATGTATCATACAACTCTTTGAATTAATTCTCAAATAGTCTATTTTGAAATTAAGGATGAATAGACCTTCGAAATAGGTGAAACTACAGAATTCCCATCAGCGACCCATTACTTAATAGCTTCTCCACATTCTATGTACAGTCCGTCTACTTTGAAGTTGCAAACTTATCTTCCATTTTCAGACAGCACTAAATAGTTTTTGCTGAACATCTATTATGAGCCAGGCATTTTTTATGTCCTATCTATATTGTACAGGGTGCCAGATTACACATACAACCTGCAAGGTTTATTGTTGTTGTTGTTATTTCAGTTAAATTGCTCCATGCAGTTCTCTGGGCTGTAAGTTTAATGAGGACAGATTTCTTGGTCTTTCTTCCATAGGGCCACTGAGTGGGTTCAAGCTACCAACCTTTGAGTTAGTAGTCAGATGAAGAACATGTTGGGAACATAGTTGCTTAAGTCAAAATGATTGCAATCAATCTCATTTAATAGAAAATGTCCTTTTTTGGAGATTGTCAAAGAGGACAAAAGCAAAAAAGAGTTGGGAATGAACATACAATTTCCTTATTTCTGAAGACTGAGAATCTAATTACTGTGAATGATAATGGATTCCAATAGTTTAGAGAATCAAATGTGAACTTTGTGATGGTTGGAATTTTGCACACAAAGTTTGTTCTCACGCCTCTCTTCCCAAATGTGAATGCCATCCCCAGATGTTAACGTTCTCCCTGTCTCTCTGTTAGGACTCCATGATTGTGTTCTTTTCTAATACCATGTGTACTTACTCCTATCATAGAATTATCACACTTTGCTTGCTGTCAGTTTTTCTTCCCTCCCCACAATATACTTAAAACCCTGTTTTCATTGCTCAATAGTTACTTCTAGTATACGGTAGACACTCAATATTTTTAAATAGTAATGATGAAAGCATAACTTAAGATACTTTCAGTATAAGGATTAAAAATCCTCTTCAAAAATCCAATGAACCTCATATTTCAATTTCATTCATTCTTTCATTTATTTGTTAAATAATTAAGTCTTCAGGCTCTAAATTTGTTTACCAAATAAAGATTAAATATTTACCAGGTTTGCTTCAGAAAGCTTACTGGGATATTAATTAGCTAGGCTAATTACTAATATTGAAGTAATTATTATGCTTAACACATTATAAATTACTTACATTTAAAGATATTTACCACATATTACCTACCTCCACTATACTACTATAATATAAATTCTATGAAGACATTAAAATTTTACTTTGCTTTAAATTCTTAGACTATAAATTGCTCCATAGATATTTCTTGAATCAACAAAATACTGAATAACTGAATATCGAGTAGTGGGGCAGTGGTTACTTGATATTAGTCAAGTATGGATCTTCCCATCATAGCCTTTGTAACTCCTACCAATGGACTGGGTTGGATCATGCAGATTTGAAGTATTTCCTATTTTTCTGATGAGTCTGGATAAGAGAAGTCGAGGAAAGATATTTAGGGTTATAATATTCAGTTGTGAGTGATTACTAACAGGGTTAAAAACTTGGAACTTCAAAGACCAAAAATATATTTTTGCCAATCTGTTGGGTAAAAAATTAGCCATCTCAGAAGCAACAAGGGAGGTAAGGGAAGATCTGCCTACTCTTAAGGCTAAAGATCCAAGAATGGATCTTGGACCCCAAGATGCTTAGGACCCTTTGGGCCCCAAGATGCTTGTGTGCTGAACCGCCTCCACTCAGGAGGAAGTGATTTGATATACCCCAAGAGTCTCAGGGGAGTGGCTTCAGCTGAATCAAGAGACAAAGTACAAGAAAGAGCGAAGAGCTAAGTGCCTATGGTTAGGAGGCTAGCTTGCAAATTGGAGTGCCTACATACACTTAATAAGGATTTGCTTGTACCTTGGTCTACTCCTAGGAATCAAAGCCTTCCTGTGCAGGAACCCAGGCACCAGGACATGCCATGAGAACGCTTCCACACAGTGCTTAGGAGTAAGGGCTCTGGAGCCACATTCCAGGGTCTTTGTTCCAGTTTCGCCCTGCCTGCCTCTGTGGTCTAGAACAAATTCCATGCCCTTTTTGCAGTTTTCATTTTCATCTGGAAATGGAATTAATAATAGTGTAATTTTGAAGATCAGAGAAGATGATCTAAATACAGTAGTTAAAATGATGTTTGGCAAAAACTAAGTGCTTTGTAAATGCGTTGCATTTTTTTCAGGGGTACTTCCCTGAAAAAGAAAAACAGAGTCTTGTGCTATCTGGGTAGACCCACAGATACTTACTCAAAAGGATCCCTGTCCATTTGTGGATAATTCAGGATAATTGTATAGAAGAATCAAGTAGAAGGTAATTAAATTTTGAATCGAGTCACATTTTTACCTGCTGTATCTCAGACAGTTTTAATAGCCATGAATAGGTGATCACTGACTGGAGATGCTATTAAATAAAGATTTAAATTTTTAAAGTAATGGTCTATTATAAAAGCTGACAAAGTTAAAGAAAACTTACTAGAGACTTAAATAATATAATTACAGCTAAGGGTATAATTTTCCAAAGAGGTTAGTGATGGAAAATCTGAACAGATTTCATAATATGTATTTGAACCACCATCTGGCGGAGTTTGTTGTTGGCATGAATTATGCGATACTTTTCATCACATCTGACACACTGCGAAGCCAGTACAGGTAATGCCCGTTACAGAGCTAAAGAAGGAAAACCAAGGTAGGGAAGACAATGTAAAGTTAGCCGTTTTAACAGAACAATTGTGCAATTACTATAGAAAAAGAAGAGAAATAGGGAGGGGGCTGTTGGTCAAATAGTCTTTAAAACCTGACTTCCTAGGCCTGAAATTCAATTCTATCCATTAACTTCTTGTGTCTTCATTTTTTCATTCAAAAATGGGGACAGGATGATACCCCTCATCCTGTAGTTTGAGGTTTAAAAGAAACTAATGCAAGAGAAATGCTTAGAACAGTAGATGATAGATAGCCTTCAGGAAATCATAGCATGGATCACTTTGGCAAAACGCTTTTGGGAACACTAGCATTATCCTGTATGTATGCTGTCATGAAATGGATCGAGTTGATGTGGGAAACAAAAAGATTTCTCCCAAGCCCTCTCCCCCAAATATATGTCAGACTTAGGACACTGCTTGCAACTAATGGTAAATGATTGGAGCCATCCAGAGCAAGCAGACACCATGGTTTCTCCCACAATAGGTGGGGCTCACTCCCTGCTGTTAGGGACAGTAGATTGCTTCCCCTGACAGCTTAGGCTAAATAAGGTCTCCAGCTCTAGGGCAGTCAAGGTTAGGCTGACATCCTGAATCCAAGATCCGCCCATCTTGTCACATGCATAACTTTAATCCCTCCTCTTCCTATTGCACATACACCCCTAGATTGCCCCCCTCCCATTACTGTATCACCTATAGTACAACCCTTTCCTGTGACATATGTCTTCACGTGTAATTAGGGGGCTTACATGTTGCCAGAGAATATATAAGCCTGGTTAGCAATAAATCTCTCTCTCTCTCTCTCTCTCTCTCTCCCACATGGACCAACAAGTGAGGTTGAGGTGAGCATGCTACTATGAAATGTATCTGACTCCATTATTTCAATCTCTCCTCTATCTCTCATGCTTTCTATGACTTCACTATAATCTTTACTTATTATCACTGTACAATTGTGCCTACCGGATCCGTGGTGATGTGTCAAGGGCTGGTTTCCCTGACAAGTTAAGACTCTTGCTCATCCTAAAAGGGTCTGCGACAGACACCACCTTCCAGGATGAGTAGGATTCACCGGTAAGCAAGGGTAGTAAATGATCTAAAGAAAGACAGCATTATATTGATGCTTTGATCTGAATTTAGGTCTTCGAACGATCATTAGAATGCTTAAAAAACAAAACAAAACAAAAAAGAGAACTAGTCACAGCATCCCTGAATATTAGTATAATCTTATTAGAACTTGACAGTGGACACGGAAGGCATGCAGCTATTCGTAACCATGCGATTGTCTCACTTCTGAAAAAATAGTTCCAGAAATTTAGTCTATATTTGAATTAAGAATAATGTAAACTATTGATGATAGGACAAATTATCTGTATAGCCTGACGATCTTCAAGAGGAAAATGGTTACCTTATCAACTTTGTAGAATGTTACACAATCAATGAGCATTACATATCTTAATAATGTCTAACATTGAAAGTAAATGTTTAGAAAATTATGGCAACATATACACAAAATGCCTGATACAACTGATGTAGGATGGTTATCAGAGTTGTAAGAGCCCCCCCCCCATAAAATGATCTTAAAAATTAAAATAACATCCAGCATTTCATAGTATTCTCACTTAATAGGAAAAAATGAAGCTGTAGAAATATTAATAATGTTTTCCAGTATCATCTAAGCAATGAGTGCAAAGGGACTAGACATGTTGGCAAAGGGTGTGTTTCAGTATGAAGTTTAATTTAGTTGTGTGTTCATGGCTCTAAAAAGTCACATTTCCCCAGGGGGGAACTCGCAGAACAAAGATTGCAACGAATTCTGTACTCAGAACAGCAAGCTAAGATCGTAAAGTTAAAGTGAGAAAAAGGATATTATGTACAGGCTTCGATTTCAACTACCAAGTAAGAGAAAGAGAAATCAATACAAGGAGAGTAGAAACCTAGTGTTAATGAGTTTTTTAAATTTTCCCTCTAAATTCTTGGATTCACAAAGAAAGAAAAGTTTTAGAAAAGTGGATACTCTGGTTAAGAAAAGTCCTTTCTAGTATGCCTTATACATTCAAACTTCTTGTTGACACCTCAAACTTTAAATTCATTTTTGTAAATCCATCAACAAATATTTATTGAATTTCAACAATTTGGATAAAAATCATTTTGAAACATTATCACAATTGTCCAAGGATTCGTTCTGAGAGCAAATCAGGAGAATTCTAAAATGCGGAAACACCGTGTGTTAGATGCCCAAATATAACATCATCATTATTAAAACCAAGTGGATTCTATTTCATTAAATTATTTTACTAGAATTTTTCATGAATTTATTTTAATTGAATTTATTATAATAGAATAATCATTTTTAATTACCTGAATTCTAAATTAACTAAACATTTAAGTAAAAAATAATATCTAATTTCCCAGACTTTCTTCAATGCTATAAAGTTGAGACTACTTAAATATCAGGAAAAAATTATTTAGTAAACCTAAATACAGAATCTAGCAACATGTTAATTAGAAATAATTTCATTAAAAGAAATGCTTAAAACGTTAGTGAGGGAGTAAAAGGTAGCATTAAAACACCAGGCAGGCTGGCTGCTTTCAAACCTGAACTTGACCACGTAAGAGCTTGCCCCTTAAGTCACCTGTCCTTCCCAAACCCAAGTATCCTCATATGAAAATGTTGGACAGTAAAATTTCCTTTCTCATGGAGATGTTACAAAGTTTCAATCCATGTAAAGCATTTAGAGTGCCTCGTACATAAAATATTAGCTCTCTTAATTATATCAAAAAGGAAGATGTTTGGATTTTTAAGAAATTATTACTAAAACACGTTCTTCAATTTCCACCCAAAACCAAACCCATGCCAACAATTCTGTTCCATCCATAACGATCCTCTAGGATAGAGTAGAACTGCTCTGCGGTGCTTCCCAGGCTGTAATGTTTACAGACAGGAGCACTGGTGGCATGCGTGGTGATGTGCTTGGCTGTTTAGCAACAGGCCTGCAGTTGGAGTAGAAAGTTGCTGCAAAGATGTGGCGGTCTGTTTCCCTAAGTACTGCAACTTTGGAAACTCAATGGGGCAGTTCTACCCTGCTCTCTAGGGTCAGCATGAGCCGGGATCCAAGTCCACAGAGTGGGTTATGGACAACCTCTATTGAAGCCAATCTCTTAATAGAGAACTTCCGCACTTTAAGTCTAGACTCAACTCAGAAAATGTCCCATTCCTAGACTGAAAATTTGAATACTATTTGGCCAGCATCAGGTGACGGCAGCTGACAATAACAGTCACAGGAGCTAATAGCTTCATGACTTTAACGGAGCAGTTACTGAACATCTGAGTGGTTTTTTGGCTATAAAGTCAGCCTATGTTGTTTAGTTTTTAGATTCAGAATTTTCATTTTCGTATTCAAATGCACATCCAAAGTAATAGGTTGCTCTCTCTTTATCTTTTTCATTCTTTTATTGGGAATAAAATCAGTCTCTGACGTTTTTTATCAGTGATCACTTTCGGATGACGTCATATGTTATTTTGAAATAGCAGAATTCAAATAGTAGCTTAATTTTATTTAAATTTGTCATTAACTGAGTATCTGTTATTTTACATGCCAGAGAGAGGTGGTGTGTGTGTAGGTGTGTGTTCAAGAGCGAGAAAAGATAAAAATTATATAAAAGAAGACAAGATCACTATACTACCCTAATGCATATGGGACATAAAGAAGTACCATTACCACTCTTTTTTCTAGAGTGTAAGGCAGGTGAAGATAGGATTTAAATTCATGCCCATCCTTTGTCCCAGTGCCTTGAACATAGAGAATATGATCAGCATAATATATTTTTGAATGAGTGTTTACAAAGAAAACCAAAACCAAATCAGGCTCATTCCCATCAATTCAATTCTGACTCATATCGACCCTATAGGACTGAGTAGAACTGCCCCTTTGGGTTGCTTAGGGTGTAAATGTATACAGGGCAAGAAAACCTCATCCTTATGCCATTGATTAGATGGTGGATTCGAACTGCTGACTCTGCAGCCCAACACATAATCCACTACACCTCTGGAGTTTCAACATGGTAAGAAGGAGACGGTCAATTAAAAGGCCGGATGAAGACAGAAGAGGGATATTATCTGGATAGTATTATCTAGGTAAGACAGTAGGCCAGCCATAAAGAGATACGTAAATAAACATTACCCACTTCCTGGATGAAGTCAAAGAAATCCTGGAACATCAGTCTTGAATTTTAGATATTTGGCTTGATTCCAGATAATATTTTAAAGATGCAGGATATCTTGATGAGACTGGATTATAAAAAACTGTGGAGTCAGAGGGTGTTGTCAGAATACAACATTTCAGATTTATAAATGTACTTATAATAAGTCCATCATGAAAATTATTGTTTTCTTTATGTGCATCTATAAGGAGATTATTTGAGGATCATAGGGCCTTACTGTAAAGCATGTATGATTTATGTTTGCTGGGTGGAGAAAGTCTTCCTTCTGGCATCGGTAAGGAAACCACTGCTCTGCCAAATAGGTTCTTGCCCTCCCCTCTGCCGGCCTTTCTTTAGGTGGCGGCCCCAACCGTTCTCAGCGCTGGATACTGGTGTGGACATTGAAACTAGTGGCAGCCTTCCAATGGCAACTGAACCCAATATTTTTGTTTGGCATTGATTATTACTTTTCTGTTTATTTATTTTGAGGAACTCTTTGGAAAGTCTGAGGATACAAGGTACATAAACAAGATAAAAATCAACAAACGTGAACACTCATAACTGTGGAGCCTAGCATCCTTCTCTGGCATGTTATCTAGAGTCAATAATAAATGTCTATACCATGCTGTTTTCAGAGAATTAAAAAAAAACACAAATTTTCCCATTGCAGTTAATCATTATCTGCCTTATCTATTACAAATTAAACCAGTTTATGTGTAGTTAAGACCCCACTATTTATAGTTATAATTTCTGACTGTCATTTCTTAATATAATAGTAATAACAATATTAATATAATATGTTACTTTATTCAACTTTATATTCTAAATAGTCTTTTAATACTTATTCTATTTTAATATATAAGTGCCATATTATGAAAGTCTAAGGAGAATCAATTTTTACAAAAAGTACATGCAGTGTGTATTGTGATATATACAGCTTTTATTTTATATTCAACATATACTAGTAAATGGGAAAAAAGAGCCCTGGTGATTTAGTGGATTATGAGTTGGGCTGTTAAAGGTCAGCAGTTCAAATCCCTAAGTTATTCCTGGGGGAAAATATAAGGTTTTCTGATCACATGAAGATTTATACCTCAGTAATAGCTATGAGAGTTCTACAGTGTCCCATGGGGTCACTGTGAGTTGGAAGCACCTCAATGGCAGTGAGTCCGGTTGAGTTGTAGGGGACTCGAGGCCTTTTTGTGGATGGTGCTAGTGAGGTGGTTCTGACTCAGACACTATGCACAACAAATGCAGCACCCCCTTCTCCGCCATCCGCACAATGACTCTTAGGTTGGAGCCTATTGTTGTGGCCACTGTGCCAGTCTACCTGATGGAGGGCCCGCCTCTGTTGCCCTGGGTGGCACAGTGGTTAACGCTCTCAACAACCAATGGAAAGACTGTAAGTTTAAATGCGCTCAGAGGAGCCTTGGAATTAAGGCTTGGTGTTCCATTTCTGGAAGATCAACCATCGTGCTCTCGGGAGCACAGTTCTCAATTGTCATGTGAGATAAGCAGGAGTCAGAACTGATCGTATGGCAAATGCTTTTAATGAATTAGCTAGAGCTGAACACAATGCAATAACTTAAGAATACATCAATTAATAGATGCATCTAGTAAATGGCTTGTATTATCATAACTGATTGGACACAAAATCGTTAGAAACATAACATCTACATCCTTTTCAAGGACTCAACCCTATCTTTATGTGACAATCTAATTTATTTTATATTAATGTGCCAATTGAAATAGTGATTTCTAGAAAACTCTCTCTAATTCCCATTGTTGCTGACAATATTTGAAGTACACCAGAGTTTCTTTGCAAAAATGTTACATTATATTCATACGCTTCAGCAAAAGTTTCCAAAGTCATCACAGTTGGCTGATAACCCACTAGGTACAAGCTATTGTCTTATTGTTAATAGCATTAGACTTCATTGATACTGATTCCTGACTCAGTCTGTTAGATGATGTGTAGGGAGGAACAAATACAAACCTCGCTTTACTAAGCATCCATCCTTCACTCACTGCCACTCAATCAATGCCATCTCCTAGAGACCCTAAATGCATCCTATTGGGATAGAACCTCTGTAAGTTTATGAGATCGTAATTCTGAACAGGAGTCAAGAGCCCTTTGTCCCGAGGAGTGGCTGGTGATTTTGATCTGCTGATCGTAAGGACTGTAGCCCCACATGTGACCACTATGCCCCGAGGGCTCCTTAAGCACGTATCATGGTCTAACACTTTACACTGTGCTGTTTACATGATTACGTTCACTATATTCAAAATAGCTGGATGAGATTTACATTTGTAGTTTTGTAGATAAGGACACTGATGCTTAGCTTTTCCCTTCAATGCATAAAACAGTTGATAAGACGGAACACACAAACAACTAATCAATTTTTTATATATGCCCTTAGGCAATTTTAGGATTTAATCGGTGGCTTATTTAAATAGCAGTAGAGTCTCTAAATTGTAGTTGCTTATATTAAACATATTATATTTGAATAATATCTAGAGGTATTTATGGAGAATATTCTCCCCTGCCATCTGTTCCGATGTCTCTGATACCTGTAAAGCCAGTGGCCTTCACTGCACAGGAAGAACATGGATAGAACTGAGAACAAAGAAGTAATTGCTCGGCATTGCATGTCAGAAGAGAGTGTTAAAAGTCCTTGTCTGGCAAATCGTCTGGAAAATAAACACTTTGGATGTGGATTTTTCAGGACTTACTTGAAGAGAGACTTCTTGGCCTGTTAAAGATCTGGTCATTAAACATCAAGGATCAAAGTAGAAAAATGGGCACGTTACGATGAAAGAAGAGTGCTCCATGATATGACGCCTAATTTCCCCAAACTTAAGAAGCAGAGTTCATCACAGAGGCAGCAGGAATCATTGAGTGTAAACAGGACGGGTGTGTGAGTACAAGTGGGTGCTTAATAGTGGGCCTCAGCATCTGGGCTCTCAGGGTTAAAATCTCAGTGTACGGATGACAGGAACATCCACAGAGCTCTTGTGACATCCTTCACATGGGGTTTGTGTGCCTCTCTGAGGCTAACTCTAGGAGCCTGCGAAACTTTGAAACATGTGGATCCACAACAGGAACGCTCTCTAGAAACATGGCTCAAAGATCGCCTCTGAGAATGTCTCACGCGACAGCAACTTTTGAGGACAGTAGGGAACAGTTTCTGAGGTGAGCCTGAAGTGCTGAAAAGGGGAGATGGATCTAAAGAGATGACAGGGAGAAATGTGGACATGACAGAAAAATTCCACAGCCTGACATGTGGAACGATTAAGGGGCTGTGGGCTGTGCGCACATTTCTAGGGTATGGTTATGAGGATGTTATGAAACATGATGAATGTAATAGGGAACACTACATTTAACAAGGGAAAAGTGCACCTTTGTGAGCTAACAATATTGATCACAAATAAAATCTTAAAGTTACATTTTGGTACATTAGAGTTTACAAATGTGACTATAAATTCAAACAAAATAAATATTTAATTAGTAATATCTGTTTTTAATAGTTTAAAAATATTCTACATGCATCACTTTATCCTAATGACCAAAATGTAAAGTAGATATTAATATCATTATTTCCCTTATATGGACAAAGAAAACAACACAGATTGAAAAACATGTTAAATAGCTTACTCCAAATTTTGTAGCTATACTTGGTAAAGCTAAAATTCAAATCCTTGTTTTGTAAAGCTAAATATCATGCTTTTGCCTCGATTTTGCATTGCTTTATTTTATTTAATATTGCTCCATTGAACATGGAATACTTAAAATTCAATATATACTTTCATATATGTTTACTAACTAGAGGAAAAATAGACCATTTCAATTATATAAGTCTGATGTAATAAGTCATATATATATTACTTGGTTAATTTAATATAAAGTTGGTTTGTTCTTTGGGTATTTAGTATTTGCTGTGTCCTAACAGCTAGGTATACATATACACACACATATATGTATATGTAATAGCTAGGTATACATATACACATATTATATATCATATATGATTATATATATCATATATATATATATGATTTCTGATATGCCCAAGAATTCTTACTCTACTGGAAAAGCCAGGCGTGTTAACAATTAAGCCATAACATAATAAATCCTAGGAGGAAGATATGTACAAACTATTTTGAAAACACACAAAATTTGCCTATAATGGAAGAAGGAAAAAGGAAAGTTTCAGAAAGAACGTTTAAAGTTCTTTAAACTTAACATTTAAAGAATGAGAGAAGGTATTCAGTATTTATGGCTGAAAGCCTTGCTTGGGACACAGCAGGGTATGTTGCTGGAACTTCTAGTAGCTCATGCTCGGAATATAATACGTTAGATCATGATATGAAAGATCTCTAAAGCACTGAAGAGCGAAGATGCCCTTTTGAGGATGAAGGTGCACCTGGCCCACGCTATTGCGTTTTCCATTGTGTCATATGCAGTAGAAGACTGACAGCCTGTGTCTCCACGTTCTTAACAAGGGGAACTAGTCCCTGCAGAAGAATATCATGCCTGGTAAAGTAGCCGGTCAGCAAAGCAAGAGAGGTCGTTCCTCCAGAAAATCAGTGGGCTCAAGCCTGGCCATGATTGTGAGGCCCGAACAGGAGTGGGCCATGCTCTGTTCTCATGTCCAAAAGCCATATGAGGCTGTCATAAAGAGCAATTACTTGTTACAGTTCTTCTATCTGTAAGATGGGAACATGCAAATAAGTTAGGTGGAACTCTAATATTGGGATTCGTCTCTCTGCTTTCTCAGAAGCAGAAAAGGAGAATCTCACAAGCATTGAAAAGAGTCAAGCGCAGAGTGCATCTGAGACCTCTCAGATTAAGTTTCAGTAGCAGCTGAGACAACAGAAGTCACATCCCTGAGACCATGAGTCAGAGTGACGGGCTCCCTGACCTGTCCCAGGAGTAATGCTCGGGAACTTTAGGCAGGAGCGTGGCGAACACAGAGAGTGCTCTTTGGACACATGCCAACACCAAAGGAGCATTTCAAAGCTCACCTGCGCAGACAGAGGCCAGACATTTGTTTGACCGACTCTTGGAACGAAGATGTGCCTACAGGTATGGCTGAGAAGAGGCTCTGTGGACAAAAGTACTTTGAAGTTTGCTATCCTAACTTGTGTTGTCATATGTTAACTTCCCTAACCGGAACTCTGGGGGCACAATGGTTCCACACTGGCCTGCTGACCACAGTTCAGCAGTTTCAAACTACCAGCTGCTTAGCAGGGGGGGCAGGGCAGATGAGCAGTTCTACTACTGTAAAGATTACAGTCCCAGAGATGCACACAGCACGGCTGTACTGTGTTCTATAGGGTTGCCCTGAGTCAAAACCGACTGAATGGCAATGCGTTTGAGTGAGAACTTCCCTAATAACCCCCCATAAACGCGAGTATGATCTGTGAGCTCATCATGGTCACCGCAATGGGTGATGGAACTCAGCAGAGAAGTAAAGTGCTGGGAGAGGGAGAGCTGGTGTCTGAAGAGGACAGAGAAGGTTCGGGGCTGGAAGCACACCTGACCTCCATCTCGTAGGAATCTCCCTGGGGGAGATGTGCAGGTGGGATTCTCCAATGTTCATCCCTCCAAGATCACAACTAACAACCACAATAGGCATTAACTCGTGTGATCTCCCTCCTCCAGAATATTTTATGAGAGCACGATTATTTTGCATATTTTACAGATGAGAGATAGCAACATTTAAAGAGATTAACTTGCTCATAGTACCACAGATGGTTAGCAGCAGAGCCATAGAAGCAGTTGAAGTCCTTGCTCCTAACAAAAAACCCTAGACTATCTTCATAACCAATAGAGAGTAGTTTTCACTGTGAACGCTTGGTCCTGGTACGACTAGAGGAAGCAGGATTTCAATAAAGCAAGTAGAAGAAGAACTAGAATTCATCATGTCTCAACCAGTTCTAGCCTCCTATTGCTTTGCATATATAATCCTATGTAATCTTCAAAAAGCCGTGTACATTCACTATCCTAATTATACTTAAGGTTACTTTTCTTTTGCAGTAGAAGAGTCTGAAGGTCTGAGGAAAGCAGGGGAGGCGTTTACCTTAAAAGTCTCATATATTGCAGGTAAACAGTGGAACCCAGAATCGTGACTGAATAGCCAGTATACAATCACTACACCCCAGGACACCAAAGGAACTATGAGATCTATTTGGAGAGTACTCTGTTCAGCTTCAATGGAGTGGAACATTTGCTGGAAGGAAAGGCAGAAAGTAAGTTTGAGAACATTTTGAATGAGACTTGAAGGATTGAAGCATCAAGGTAAGAAACTGTGACTTTTTAAATCATCAGCAGAGACTCATTGGAGAACGCTGTAAAGAAAATGGAATCTTGGGAAAGAAGACATTCACAAGGATTACTGTCATAGAAAAATGAGGGAGACAAATGCTTTCAAACCAATGAAAATAGAAGGAGAAGAAAAGGAAAAAAGACAGAATTTTGAATTAATTGTATTTCAAATATATTTTTTAACCTTTTGATTTAACTGAATATTGTCAGACTGATTGAGTCCAATTTTTGGAACTGCAAATAGTTAAAAATACTGATCTAAACCTACAACAGTCTACTATCTACAGCTTGATAAAGAATCCAGAGTTCTTCCATTTTATGAATGATTTCTGTAACCAAGAAACTTTAGCTTGTTGATACTCTGCTTATTTGTGGTTTAGAGGAATGTAGATGACAAAAGCATCATCTTGTATAATTTACATGATAAACATTAGAACCATTTGCTGACTTGAAAAGTTATAAAAGGATATATTTCTTAATAATAGTTTATGTAGTTCTTTCTGAATTCACCAGTGGCTCTATGTGTCATTCTGACAGGGTCAGTGGCCTCATTTAACTGGCTGCAAATGTTTTATCACATGTTATTCTTGTAAGAAATGTTTACTGCAATGGCCCACAATTTATTCTTGATATTTCAACCTCTATCAAAGCTTCTGTTTTGGGTCATACAGTGCGAATGAGTGTTAGCATCATAGATTTCTGTATGTGAAGGAAATTACTTTCAAAATGCTATTTTAATTTGTAAGTATATCACATTATATGACAATAGAGGCTATTTTTTCATTTTTAAAGAAATTCCATGTATTATATAGCTTCATCCTCGGCAAAAATGTATGGGATATTTTAAAACATGCAACTTTACTTATATAAAATTTCTCTGTAGTTTTCTAGTTATTTTCAACAAAAAGAAAGGTATACATTTTGACTTATAAATTGTATCTGTTTCCTTTTCTCTTCTTGATTTGGTACATTGCTGCTATTAAGTGAAATCTGTCAGTTCAGATGATACATATATATGTATATATATATATATATATATATATATATATATATATATATAGTCTCCACCACCCATCTGTCCTTTGGTTCTACTGTCATGACTTGCATGTTTCTGTGATGCTGAAAGCTATGCCACCATGATGGGTCACTCCTGGTGGATGGTTTCAGCAGCGGTGCTGGATTACGACAAAATGGGAAGAAAGATGTGCTGATCTACTTCTAAAGGCATTGATCAGTGAAAATCTCATGAGTCTTAGTAGAACACTATCTGATTTAATGACAAAAGACGAAGCTTTCAAATACAATAATAGAATCTCTGCCTCCTCAACATAGAGTCAACTGCAATGGCATGGATGAAGAAAAGCTTCAACTGCTGACGTGGCATGATTAAAAATATGAGAAAACAACTGCAAGCCTCCATTACTAACTGGGATTTGGAATGTATGAAGTATGAATCTAGAAAATCAGAATCTGTCAGAAATGACAAGAGTAATGCATGAAGATGAATATCCTAGACAACAATGATCTGAAATGGAATAGTATCGGTCATTTTGAACTGGACAATCACATGGTCTATTATGCTGAGAATGACAACTGAAAGAGGAATGGCATTACACTCATCATCAAAAATAACATTTCAAGAGCTATCTTAAAGTACACTGCCATCTGTGATCAGATAGAACCCACATGCCGACAAGGAAGACCAGTTAATGTGACGATTAGTCAAATTTATGGACCAAAATGTCAAAAGTGAAGAACATGAAGATAATTACCAATTTTTGAAGCCTGAAATTGATTATATAGATATATAAAATCAAGGTGTATTTTTAACTACTGGTAATTGAAATACAGAAGTTGGAAACAAGTAAGAATTGCTAGTGGGAAAATATCCCATGGCAAATGAAATCGTGTTGGAGACTGCAGAAGAGAATTTTTCAAGACCAATGACTTACTTATGGTAAATACCCCCACACTTTTTTTCCCTTACAAAAAGACAGATGGCAGTGATACAGAAGGACCTTGCTGCATGGAATGTTCAGGAACAAAACTGAATAAACCTGTAGATGCTGGTGTCAAGATTATGCATTCTGCTGCAGACAACAAGGTCAGCCATTCAAAACTACTAGCTTCACCAAGGTTGAAGGACAGGGCCTTCTAATTCTAGAAAGAGAAACTCATAGCAGTTCTGCCCTGTGCTATAAGGCCCCTATGAGTCAGAATCGGCTCAATGACAGTGAGTTTTTTGAGTGGAGACAAAATAAAGTTCAATATTATCAGGGAAAATCTGGCCAGGTTCCAAATGAGATACAAATCATCACTTATTCATATTCAAGTTTCAATTGAAGTTTAAGAAAATTAAAACAATTCGTGATAGCAATCTCACCTGGATTTAAAGACTAACTCAAGAAGAAGTTTGACACAGGGAGCACTAGTGACTAGATTAGACAAGTTTAAGATGATATCATTGACATTATGTTTGAAGAAACCTAAAAGTCATTATAAAAAAGGAAAGAGAAGGCCAAAGTAGATGCATGTAAATACTGTAACTCACGCTTAAACGCAGAGCAGCTAAAGAAAGGGGGCAATAATGATGAACTAAAAGAGCTGAACAGAAGATTCCAAAGGGCAGCTCAAGAAAACAAACCAAAATACTATGAAGAAATGGACAGAAATTTGGAGCTAAAAAATCAAAAGGAAAGAAGACAGTTGGAATGTCTCATGATGAAATAACTGAAGAATATAAAAGTCCTGAATTGAAATATTGAAGTATGCTATGGGCAAAACATGGAACAGCTGAATTGTATAATATGTAAATTATGTGCCAATAAACTGTTTAAAAAAATCAAAAAACACACAAACAAAAAAGTAGGTTGAAGGAACACATAAGTCATTGAACCAAAAGAGAACTGGTTGATGATCAGTCATTTCGGGAGGTACCACATGATCAAAAACTGATGGTTTTGAGGGAAGAAGTCTAAGTCATATTGAAGGCATTTGTGAAACAAGCGTCTAGGAATTTACTGAGCATCAATTAAGATGTTTCATAAAACTGATACAATGCTGGGAGCACACATTCATCTTTGCCAAGGAAAGAAAACTCCTCAGAACTATACCAATCAATAACTCATAATAAATGGAGATAAGATTAATTTTTTCCAATAAACAATTTGCCTTGAATCTACAATCAATGCCCATGGAATCTGCAGTCAAGGAATTAAAAGGCGTATTGCATTGGGCAAATCTGCTGTAAAATACCTATTAAAAATATGTCTCTTTGAAGATGAATGAGTGTCTGATCCAAGCAATCGTATTTTCAATAGCCTCTTATGCATGTAAAAACTGGAAAATGAATAAGGAAGACAAAAGAAGCATTAAGTCTAGAAGAATGAAAATATCTGTCTTGGAAGAAATCAGCCAGGAGGCTACTGAAAAACAAGGATAGCAAACTACATCTTACCTACTTCAAACGTGTTATCCAGGGGCCCTGCCCTGGTGAAGGGCATCATGCTTGGTAGAGTATTAGCTGAGAATGAAAACACCCTCAGTGAGAGGCATTGTTCTAATGCCTCAAAAACGAACTCGAACACAGCACTTTGGTTAGAAACCAACAGGACCCTGCCGTGTTTCATTCTGTTGTTGTATGTATTATTATGACCATTTCAAAGGTGAGAAAATTGTGATTTGGAGAGTTAAAATAATATTTTAAGCTATAAAGTAATTAAAAACAAAATTAAAGCCTATTGTTTATTTTGCTCTAAGCCGGATGCACTTGTCATTCTGCCAAAGCTAAGAGAATACAATTCTGAGAAGTACTTGATTAAAGCAACAATTTAAAGGCTAAAGTAGGAAATAGAAATACAATATAGTCTGCCTTGGATAAGAAGAAATAGGAATCCCTTGTCTTCTAAAATAGAAGACCCCCTAAAAAAATCATCACATATTTCTGTTTTATGAGTGAGTTTCTGAAAAAAACAAAACAATCATTGTTTCCACTTTTGCCTGGGAAGCTTTTCTTTTTCTTGGTCAGCCTGGTGACCTCTTTATCAAACACCATAACCAGGGTCAAAAGGACATTTCAGATGAAGCAAGTGTGACCCCAAACCCTAACCAGACCAAAAAACAAAGCCATCTTAATGGCCACATTGAGAAAGCTGAGTAACTCTTTTCATCGGCCTCTAATTACCCTGGAAAGGAATTTTCTCTGCCATTTTGAATATTTAACTCTGCACGGAAGATATTCCTGGAGAGACAGAACTGGCGGCCCCAAATACCTTTCTGTCTCGCAGAGGCCCGCCATACACGTTGATAGTGGGCATGATAACACACTGATAGTGGGTGTGATAAAACAAAACCCCTTTTATCTTTGTGAGGATCATTCCATCCTCTGACAACCGAAGAACAACCACCACAAAGCTACTGCAAGGCAACCCTGCTTACACTCAGGAGACGATTCAAATGACTTCGCTCAACTCCAAATGTATCTATAACCTGTAACTGAAATGAAGGCTCATGTTTGTGTAGCATTCCACCAACTAGGAGTTAGATATTTTTGTTAAAATAGAAAATCAGAAATTATACTTCTACATGATAATCCTTGAATGCCAAGTATCACCATTTCCAAACACAACAGTCTTATCTGCCTTTGTTTTCTGTACTGAGACTCATTGAAATGTTTTCCTTAAGAGAATGAAGTTATAAAAATGCTGGAAAACCACGAATGTAGTGGTGGTTGTGTTACCTTTACAGTAGGAATTCAAATTGTTTCAAAAGAGCAGCTAATGAAGTATAAGCATTAAATGTTCTATTCATATCTGAAGATATTAATGATAAATATTCCCATTTTAAATGATTTCCTCTGACAATGAAACACTAAAATGCCTTAGTAAGAATATAGTTAATGAATTAAATTGGGATAGGAATGCAATGGCCTGAATATAGCAGACTTGTATAAAATCTAGAACCTTTCCAACATTAGAGGAAATTCCCGGTGATAGCTTTGTAAACTGATAGAAGCTCTAAGTGACATCTGTTCCTAAAACCTTCATCACCCTCCAAATCCCCCCAATTTTTATAAAATAAACTTTTTTTCATGACTTAATGTTAACGCTGAAAGGATAAATTCTCTTTCCTCAAGTTAAAAAACAAAAACCATGAGTTGCCATTAAACTAGATCCAATTTTCAAAGTGAATAGTACTTTTTCCAAAAGTCCCACAACCTAAGGAAATAGCAAGGCATACTCAAAACTAAACTCACTGCCTTCCTGCAAGTCAATTTGGACTCATTGCAGCTCGGTAAGACAGAGTAGACCGCCCCCATGGGTTCGCAGGACCGTGCTCTTAAAGGATGCTCAGGGCCATGTCCTCCTCTCATTAAGCAGCCTTTGGATCAGCAGGCGAATTCTGAGTTATTGTACCACCAGGACTCCTTAGCAGGGCAGAGTAAAGGTAATTTATTTTAGGAATTTTAAAAAAATCAAAGAATGAACATATCAAATTATGTTTTTCAACACATCTGCATTCAGCACGTCTGCTTGTTGGCCAGGCTCAAAAAGCCGGGAAAGAGACCCAGGAAGATCCTCATAGCACTACTTCTATGACTCTGGTGTCAGTCCAGTTGATGGCACTTTTGGTAATGTAAGAAAATAGTCTTTCAAAGTACAAAGCACTGCCCGAAATGGAGCTAGAGGTTGAAAAGTCTGAATGCCTACAGGCATGACCGGGTGAACACACCTCTTTGGAGGCTTAACCAGTCGCTCCTTTGCAATGCTCCCTGGAGGTGCAGTGCACTCCCTTGGTGTGGCTGTCAGGCTTTTGTGAGAGGACTTGCTTTGACCAATGGGAGATGAATGGTCATAAAAGATAGAATGTCTAAGCAGAGGTTGTCATTGAATGTCAGTGGGTTAGTTTGACTCATGCACTTCCCTTCTACCAGAGGACTAGCTCACTCTAGATAAAGTTTCTCTTTCAGAATGGACATAGCAGTGAGACAGTGAACATGGCTGTAAGCCACTGAGATGCTTTGGGATTGTCATTTACCATTGCCAAAATTAAAGTCCCCCCTCCCCATCTAAGCTGTCGATGCTTTGCTACTTGCAGAGGAATACATTCCCAACATGCCTAACTAAAGCGTGCATAACATGTACATAAATGCAAGATCCCGTTTAAACTTAAGGATGTGCACTGATGGTAATCCCTGGACTGCTAATCTCAAGGTCCCTGGTTCAACCCCCTAGCCACTCCTCAGAGGAAAGGTGAAGTTATCCTGCTCTGTAAAGACCTGCAGCCTTAGGAAGCCTGCAGAAGGATGCTATGAGTCAGAATTGACTGGCTAGCAGTGCATTTTGGCTTATGATCTCCTCTGGGTAGCTATCTGTAATATCTTAACTGGCAAAAGTCAGCGCCAGGATACTCAAGGTACCCCAAAAAGGGACCACGTAGGTGACCATTTGGAAATGTGTGTCCAGAGAAATTCACATATGGTTTCCAGAATAGTGACAGGTTTTTTAAAAAGCTACAAAGTGATTGAAACAAACTCCATCAGGGGCTAACATCCTTCTGCTCATTTCAGCTAACCATGTATTAAAAAATAAATTAAATAACTGGAATGTTCCTTTAACATTGTAAAGCAGAAATAAAAATGATGGAAATTAGTATTCCAAAGGAGTGGATGTGTGCCTTCATATTTTCTTTTCATGACACAACATAATTAAAAGAAAACCAAGATAGCAATACAAAATGAGTTCCTTTAATGCATACATAATTTTAATTTATTTGAAAACATATTTTTCTTTGAAAGAGGCTTTAATTATTTTCAATTTTTCAATATTAATCCATGTGTCTTCAGTAATCTTACATAGGGGAAATGTTTAATTTTATAAATTCATGTTCTGTGTCAATCTGGCATTGAGTTTTCTTTATACCAGTGTCAATCTCTAGGTTAGACTGGCTCTCACTTCCAGGGTTCTCCATTAATAAACCGTTCTCCCAAAGTATGCTGGTGCTCACGCTACAGACCTGGGAGTCACCCTGATGAAACGCTTCCTCTCACTAACTTCCTCCTACAATCATTTCAGCAGTGACCTTTACATTTTCTGCAAAGCATATTGCAAGGCTATCTGTTTCTTTCTGCTTCATATCCAAACCCTAGTACAAAATACCTTAAAATCTTGCCCAAAGTATTATAAACATCTCATCCCTGGTGGTGCAATAAGTTAATACATTTGACTTCTACTGGAACATTGCGAGTTCAAGTCTAGCCAGAGGCACATCCGCAGAAATTGATCAATAAGTCTCCATTGTCCATCCTTCTTTATTTATCCTGACATCAATTGTTCCTCCGACGCCATTCTGCATATATGCTGGGTTCAAAAATTGGTTGCACGGCCACACAGAACTCACAGACAATATTCACAATGAAGGGGGCTAATTAGGGAAATCAAGAGATGACCACTTCAAGTCAGGATCAGCCAATGGTAAGGACACTGTTATTGCTCTCCCCAGTCTCTCACAGGTTCTCAACCTTTCAGGCGCATGGTCCCTTATCCTTTTGCCTTCTTGGGCCAGAAAAGCAGCCTGTCTACTGCTTTCTTGGTTCCAAGGTTCCCTAGTCTCAGGTCCCAGGAGGAGACGGTACCCACAGTGTGGGTGCTGCTCCTGAGTCTGTGTCCAAGTACCTTGACGCACCTGATCTGTGCTGGCTCCTTCCCTTCGGGAACTTGAACATCCTCTTCCAAGGTCTTTGGTGAGTCTGGACCAATACATGGTACTTTCAATCACCTCGTATACATGCGAACATTGAACATTGAGTAAGGAAGACCAAAGAAAAAAATTGATGCATTTGAATTATAGTGTAGCAAAAAATCTTGCAAACACCACTGACGGTCAGGAGAACACACTGATCTTTTGGGGGAGAACCACAAGGATGACGAGAGTACATGTGATGTCCTTTGGACATCTGGTCAGAGACCAGTCCTGGGAGAAGGACATCGTGCGTGGGGGCAGGCCATAGAGAAAGAGGAAGACCTTCGATGAGATGGGTTTACACAGTGGCTGCAACTCTGGGCTCAAACATAAAAACAGCTGTGAGGCCGTCATCGGACCGGGCAGTGTTTTGTTCTATTGCACATGGCATCACTATGAGTCAGGACCGACTCGATGGCACCTCACCACCCAACCCCCGCCGCCTCCACACCCAGTCGCTTTGTGGGGGTTATGACGCCTTGGGTAGAAGAGCCTTGTGAAGAAATTGCACTGCAGGACACAGAAGTCCTAGTACCGAAGGTCAGGTAGTCGTTAGAGTGAATGAGATTCTGCATGAACTTGAGTGAAGTTCATTCCATCTAGAAAAAGTTGCAGATTATTTGGACTATTATAAAAGTAGTCCAAAGGACTGAGACATTTCTAAGAAGTGGGGGAATATGTATCATCCAAGTTTCCTTGACTTGCAAACCAGAGGCATCATTGCTGAGTCTGTGGGAGCACGAGCGCAGTTGGTAGAGGTGTCGTTGTTTTAATACATGCAAGTGGAAAAAGTCAAAGAACTCACCTATATATTTTTAAGTAAGTCAACATTTCCTTCTTTTTAAGTGACCGTTTTACCATGTTGGAAACGTTGACTATTCGTACAATGTATTTTTTTTTAATTTTAACAATTTATTGGGGCTCATACAATTCTTTTCACAGTTCATATATATACATACATCAATTGTATAAAGCACATCTGTATTTTTATGTGACAATTTGTGTTAGTGGTACATTCATACAGCTTGTCTGTTGCTATTATTTAAAAACTTGGACACCAGAATTCTACTTATACTAGAACTTCATTTTTTCTTAAAATCAAGGAATATGAGAGAAAAGAAAGATGAGACCACCCTGAGTCAGAATGAGCTCAAAGGCAACCTTTTCCCTTTTTGTGTTTTCCTTTCTTGCCATGAGCCACAATTCCCCCAAGACGCCCATTAACATAGAAGCCATTTTTGTTCTCCTCTGCATGTTCACTGCGTGGGTGCTGCGTGGAGTCCATGTATTTTACTGTCGTTCTTTAGAAGCCAGGCTGATAGAGGACCCACCATGAGCCCTGCATCTACCATTGCTACATCAGGGGAGAAGCAAAGGGTTCCCTAGTTTATGAGTACTTCTCCTCCTCAGGGAGTACTAGAAATAATACCGCCATGCCCAACGTGAAAGAGGGACCTGATGATGCAGTTCCATCGGATGTTCACAAAGGTACAAAAGGAAGGATTAGTGTTCGGGAAGACCACCTTCAGATGTGCTTACACCTAGCTAGGGGATGTAAAGAAACAATGGCTTTTCCTTTTGATGTTTTTTGGCTAACAAAGGTTTTTACTCTATCTTTAGAAAAATTTTTTTTACTTACCCTCATATCCAATAACCATTTTCTTTTCTCTAGGCCATAAACTAGTATCTTGACTGGGATAAAACTCAAATTTACCTATATTCTAGTCATGGAGGAAGTCGCTTAAGCAAAGAATTACTCAAGTGGCATAGTGAAGAATGAGTTATCTAAATAGGGAAATTTGAAAAACAAACAAAAACCCAACTTAAAGTGACCTTTAGGGGCTGGTGCACAACTCAAAGTTTTGCTCAATTAAAAAGAGTAGAGGGAGGGAACACTTTCACAAATCTATATTAATATACTTAATATATTTTTCATCCAGCTAAACACCCTAAAAATAATAACTGATGAGTGATATTAATTCGGCTTAATGGAAAATTTCTCAGCTGATTTAGCTAAAATGGGAGAGTGAAAACCACTTTGAGTAATATCCTAGCATTATTGTTACCTTAATTATCAGTGTTAATTCTAGGAGATATTATACTACTTTGATAATGAGAGTCTTAATAAAATGTTTCATCCTCTATGTTAAAAATATTACTTTATCCATCATCAATATTGTTAAAATATTATATGAAACTTATGAACATTTTCCATATTTTCATGATTCAAAGAGGGTGTATTTTTGCCTGTATTCATTTCTTCACATGTCATCATAACTGGAAATTCTACCATGAAAAGGAGGATAGAAGCTAAGGAAACGTTTCTTTCTTGCAATATGAACACCTTCACATATACAAAAGAGAGCCGTATCCCAGAACTTTGGGACAGGCTAGTCAGATGCTGACTCAAAAGGAGTGGAAACTCCATGCCTAAGGCTGACTGCAAAGAGACTGAGAGGTGATTTAGTTAGCAGCTTCCATTGCCCTGTTAAAGGGAAGGAGTTCACTCTAATTTATAAATTGTGGCAAAGATAAAAGCCTTCCCTGCCCGACTTTGCTCAGCAAGTAAGTTTGAAAATAGTTTAAGTGCTTTTACTTGTATAGTTATGACAAAAAAATAGAAGGCCATTTTTTTTATTTCAGGAAGAAATCATCTGTACTTTTAGTGAAAGCAGTAAGATTTCTTGTAATTTAAAAATTTTTTAATTAAAAAAAGTTGTTGTTGTTGAGTTAAGATACTTATAGAGTGTTTTTGAGTCAAAGAAGTTGGCATACATTCATCTGTATTTAAAAGCAGAATTTTTAAAATGACTCTGTAAACATAGGTCTAATTTTTGTTAATCCATTAGCGCATTTGAGACTACCTGCCATTTTCCTGATTCTTCCAATATCAGATATTTTTCAAAAATGAGCACACACCGAATGTAAGATAGAATATGATTCTGTTAATCTGTATACCATTACTAATGGTTACCTATTTTGATTTTCATGAAGAGAACAAATCTACAAAGCAGTTCCAGTAGGTCTTTCCTTTACCAAAGTACAAAAGCACCTCAGGGTTTGTGACCGCGCTCCAGGACTGTTTGTTTCTGCCCTGCTTTGGAATCGACTGTGTTTGGGGTCCAGTGGCTTAATCTTTGTCTGCCTGAAGTAAATCTTAGTTAAGTCAGGGGAGAAAAAGGAAGAAAGCAAGTACACAAACACACAAAACACAGCTTTTCTTCATAATGCGTGTCTAAAGAAGAGCTCACTCAGTGATAGTTTTAAAGATATAGCAAATGTTGTGACGGCAATTTAAACCCTGGACTGATAGAGGCTGGCATCTTGTCTTAATATTTAGCACTTAGTCTTAGGACATTCGGATTTGTCATGTAAAGCGCTGTGTGGGATCATATTCACAGATACAAAAATATGTTCCGTTCTAGCACACCCACGAGTCGCAGAACAGTACACTGAAAGCTGGCACGAATAAGAGCCATTTTACAAATGGAAAGCATAGCTAATGTGCTGATATATAATGCACTAATTTACTCATTATGCTTTCCCTTCAATTGCCAACATTACTGCTGTACTAAGAAGGTATAATTTGCATTTCCAAGAGAATTACTTGATTTGACTATGTAGATATATCTTATTTTACTTAATATAATATATATATTGTTTTTGTTTTCAAACATTCTGTACATCGAAATTGTAAAAGATTTTTGTCATAACTTTAAAAGTGCTTCCTAGGTGTTATAAAATGTGTTTTGACAATACATCTTAAATGCTTTGCCTTAAGATTCCTAGTAGTCACAATTATTCTATAAACCCAAATCAGAATTTATCTCTAGAAAATTATTAAATGAGAAACATTTATTTCAGACATGTCTCAAAATAGATATATAGCAGTAAGAAGAAACTTATTATTTAAATAACTCTTTGAAAAAATGATTTGCTTCACAAAATCCCACCATACCATGTTGTATTTTCTGGCTTTGAATATTTTCTGACTAATTTTAAAGCAATATTTATGAAAGCCTTGATGTGGCTCCAAATTATCCTTGATTCTTGGTTTAAATGAATTAATTGATTATTAATTAAATTATCAACCCCATAAGACAATGTATTTCTTGAAATTAATTCAACACATTTCTAACATTCAAAGTTCACTTAGCTAGCATGTACTCAGAGATCAAAAATTTATAAAAATATTTGGCTCTTCGAGAAAAAGATACAGTATCTAAATTTAGCATGCTCTGCCATTAATGAAAATTAATTCTAGTCCATATTTCTTTTAAAAAGACAGCCTTTTACATAAAATATTTAATTGTATAGCCTAGAATGCCAAATCAAAGTGGAAAGATAAAACAAATGTCCAGCAAATGTCAGCCAAATAGAAGTTCGGTGAAAAATTCAGGCCATAAGTGAGATGAAAAAGAAATGCATTTGGGTTAGGGTCATCCACATTGACTATGCAGATTAATTGAATTTATCAGGTTAACCCCTCCCCCATCCTCTTTTTAAATTATCCACCTCTATCATGTGGTGTTAGCAAACATAGTTCAGCAGATAACAGATCTGGGTCTGCTCCTGTTTCTCCCACTTACAGATGTGTGACCTTGAGATAGAAAGCAGGCTTAGCTGGGCCTCAGTTTCTTCTTTTGTGAAACAAGACTCTGAGGTCTTGTCTAGCTCTGCCGTGTTATGAACTAGTGAAACCACATGGTTATAGTGGTGCCTCTGTGAATCATTAAGCAGAATGATTCCAACTGTGCGTGTTTACTGTGACTGGAACAATCCCGGCTCTATGTGTTTGCACATAGGTAGGTGTGCTGACCAACATCTGACAATAGCGACTCTAAGGACGTTGATGATATTTAACACACACTTGAAGTTTAAATAGATACTTGATTTAATTACAGTGGTTTTATAATTGTCTTTAGAAATTAATCACACTGGAAAAGGGAAGCACATTTTCCATGTCTTGAATAACACTGATTCAGAAAAATTCAGGACTTTAAATGGCAAATATTCAATAAGGCCCAAGGTGCATCTCCATCCATGCGACCCCATTTTATCTACTAGTCGTGGAAGCAAGCGACACCGGTGGTTCAGTAGGAGAAGTCTCTCACCTTCCATGGAGGTGCAGTACTGTGATGCTAAAAAGGTTCTAGTGGAACTTTCAGACTACAAAGGACTAGAAAAAAAAGGTTTGGTAAATTTCTTCAGCAAATCAGTTCTTGGAAATCCCATAGATCAAAAAGGTTGGGCCCCAACCCATCATGGGATGGCTCAGTGTTTCATTCACTGAACGTGAGCCCCATCCCATAAATCTGAGGGCAACTCAACGGAGTTAACAACAGGTGGCAGAAACTTCGATTATGAATACATTAAATGCAGGACACAAACAATGACTATTCAAGAAATCCAATTACTTTCACTTTTTAAATGATTTTTGTTACATTACCTGTGTTATTTTAATGCTTTAAATTACGCAAGTTCATTTTTAGGTGGGTTGCCCTTACTCATCTTTTTAGTGGAACAAGTATCTTTATAACTCTGAGGCACTATGCAATTTTGAACCATATTGCCTTTCCTTCAATTATGAAAACACCACAATATAATTGATAGTGATTACATTATAAGTATGCTTACATTGTTTTTAGATAAGCTTCCCTTTTCCTATTATTAAAACCAATGGCTTCTCACTTGTTCTCAAACTAGTTTACCTCTTGGCTATGACAAAGTTGACTTTTCCTTCATCTGTGCACGATGTACATATATCTGTCTGTCTTCATCTATGTCTGTGTATCTTCATTCACACATATATCACACAGTTCCTTTGTTCTGAAAAACATGTTGTGATGCTCTCTTTGGCACAGTAGAACTTTTCCTGGTGTTAAATGTGCTGAAAATCTTACTAAACCTCACGTGGGCAAAAATCCCAGGACAAAACTGATTAAATTATATATTTAAAAAGCTAACAAATGAATCATTTAGAAAATCCTTTAAACAATTGTTGCTAAAACATTTACACTATACATGCTACTGCTTATATAACTTTCAATGCTTCATTCCTAGTAACTAGTCATGTTTTCATGTGTGTTAAGGTAAAGTAATGTATATGTCGAAAGAGTGTGCATTGCTATCAAACAGTGAATGAGTAACACAAATGTGAGTATGCAGGATATTCTCTGGGTTATTTAATGTACTTAATACTTTATTATATGTCTTTGGATCACACATTATAATTTTCCCATGTGACTAGTAATTTAAATAGCAGATACGATAAGCCTCGTGAGAGTTATATATCAAAAGCATCCCCATAGTTTCAAAGTGGACATGATAACTAGTAAAGCAAAAAGTGCTTGACTGAAAATTTTCTAAGTATGACAGACCCTGAATAACTTATTAAATGTTTCTGTTGTGAGATAATTATGCCAAGAAGATAGGCCATAGGATCTTTTACACCAATATGTAATGATGGGCACAAAACTAATATTTTAGTGCATGGCTACCAAATATGTAGATAATTCTTTAAAAGCTTATTTGAAATATAAATTTCAAAATATTCCTTATTAATAATTCTATGCTGTACAAATCTCAGTGATTTAACAAACATCAATTTGTGCCTACCACAGAGAGAAAATGGTCTGGAGCAAAAAGCACAATGGGAAAATCTGGGTTTAACTCTTGATTCCCTAACTTTCTTCTATGTGGCATGTATATGTCCATTGTCTTTGAACCTCAATCTTGAATCTTTAAGATGTTGCAAACAATGTTTCTTACAGAATAGTTTTAAAGGAAAGCACTGGACTGGTAGTAGATGTTTAACTGGAAGTCGTTATGATAATTGTGATAAATTCTAAGCAGCATGGCAAGAGAACCACGATGAAAACTCTTGGGTCTGTACAGAATTCCCTGGTAAGTCCAAGAAAGCAAACGGCTATATTTGATTTTTTAAATGACAAGCTTGAACAAAAATGATGCTGTCATTACACACACACATTAATTTTTAAAAACCTGATTTGCATAAAAAGTTAGTTGCATTCTTCTTCTAAATTGGCCAAGCCACTTTAAATGTACTATTTTGTCTTATTTACTATGAACTGGAAAGATGAACCAGTAGTTGCTACCTCTGTCTGACAGCATTGAATGAGGTTGGTTTATATGATCTAAAATCACATCTTACTTTTGAAAGTGCCCAAGGTTTCTTATGGTATTCTTCTTTCATTGCCAAAGAATAATTTGCTAGAGTATGGCTACAAAATCATATTATTTTTAATACTTGAGTCACAGAGCTTGGTTAACTATTTCACAAGGTTCTAATCCTTAAAATGTTGCTGATTAATAGTGCCATTTTAAAATCTTCAGTTTCCAATAATTCATCATTTTAACATTAGGTGAGATGTACAATCTACATCTCCGTTCTGGTTTTGTGTTTTCCCAGAATATAATATAATTGCTACAGTATAAAATCAAATTACTAATCTAATAATAAGTTTCACTTTTTGATCCCTCGATATTGAAAACCTTTCAATGGAGACCGGTGCAGTACCTAAATTAAAGAGATGTAAAGTGGCAACTTCAGGGTTCTCAGAAGATTCTAGAACCATCTCCAACATATCTTTCTTTGGTGCAATGAATTACTTAATGGTCAATTGACAACACAAATTAAAGGTCTTTTTGTGTGTCACAGACCTGACAGAGCAATTTCCCCAAAGTTATCTTCAAAACACACAAGATTGACTCGTTTAATCCAATAAAGAATGGGGGATTCTATGTAAAACAGGCACCAGAGCCACTAGGGCATCCTATGTCTCCTCAAAGATAGTATGGCTGCTAATATCTTTAGATTCAGTAATGAGCACATGTTCTCAAAGTAAATTAAAAAAAAACGTAAAGTGATTCATGTAAAAAAAAATCCTCACTGTCATCTAGTCCATACCAACTCGTAAAAAAATGTATTTATGATATGAAATAATTCAGATAATTGTCAGTAATTGATACTCTTTGGGTCTGCTGTTAATTTAAACATCAAAAGGAGTTATCATAAATATGTGATCTGTTCTTTGAGGTCATAGTCATCCAGAAAACATGATACAGTATTAATAGTTATTAATGTGATTTCTCAATTAAAAAGTAACTTATCTTCAAGTTTCCAATGTTCTGAATGGACAGAACTCACAATTAAATATACCAGGTTTTTAAAAATCATTTATCACCATGTATTATAAACTAAAAATAAGAAAGTGCTAAGAAATACCTCATGTGGATTAACACCATATGGACAAAATACTTAAATTATTTGCAGAAATAGTAAAATTTTATAATGATATTAACTTAAATCCTTCCTTTAAAAGTCCAAAGAAAACAGAAGCACAGGATCCTCCAAACAATTTAAGCTGTTCTTGTTTTATAAAGGAAATAGGAAAATGAAAAACTTTGAAAGAGGCGAGGAGAGGTTTTAAATGAAGAAAATTCCAATGCCAGACTAGAGCAGAGCTAAAATTCTGAATAAAATGTGACTAATTAGATCAGGCTTGCTTTTCTTTAAAGAGTTGCTTCTAATTCCGAAGCTGCATATGTGCAGGCACACGTGATGTAGGATGTAGGCGTTGCCATGGTAAGTACACGTCTTTTCTTGAACACCAAGTTAAAAAAAACTCATAAAGAAAGCTCATCTCATAATATGCCAGGGGACTTGAGTCTGCTTTTCCTAACATATCAGCATACCAATATGATGCAATGCAGCAAAGGACAGAAATATCCCACATTTAAAAACTTGAACTCATTAAGAAGGCTTATAAAATGGTGAAGGTAAAAACTACGAAATAAAATAATCTTCAGATCTTCAGATCCGGTAACTTTAATTACATGTCTGGGCACAAGTTCTATCTCTATGTAACTGCCAACTAATTAGACCTCAGGACATTTCACAGCCTTTGACACCTCCTTAGGAGCCCAGAGCAGACATCAAACATCACCAAACACCATTTTGAACACGTTTACTCTCTTAAGACTTTTTATTCTTAGGGAAAAATAAAAATCATATCCATGCTTCTTCCCCATTCTTTCCCCAGCATCAGTGGTTTCCTTTTGCGAACCTCGCGGTTTCCTCAGCACGCAGGAAAGTCAGTTTAATGATGCTTGGACGGAGGCGTGACACTTGGACTGGGGAGGTGGCAGAATTCTGTCGCGAATCTGAGGCTCTGGAGAACCCACGTGTGCAAGGGTTGAAGAACTTTTCCATGGCCTTTCCCAGAGGAAAACCTTTATAAGTAGGGGCCTGTCTGGGATTTGGATTAGGGTGTGGGAAGGCTGGTGACATTGGAAGAGAAACAAGGTTTCAAGCCCTTTACGGTCATAGTCTGTGCTTTTCTTCCCTCTATTTCTCGCCCCCAGTCAACTTTATTATTTATTCTTCTGATAAAAGGAAGACTTCAGCAACCGGAATGCTGAGCCTCTCATAGGCTCAGCCTGGAACAAAGAAAATCGAGTTCCTAATACTGTATCTCTAGGGTTGGAGGAATCACGTGTCCTGCTTTCGCTGGAATGCACTCCGCTCGCCCACGCTATAAAAATCTCTATTGTGCTTAGAAATTTCCCCAGGTTCAAATATGTTCACAAACAAATTGCTTTTCATCCACCAGGAGGGCCACCTTGCAGCGTATACAGGTACACAAACGTTCCCGCTGACCCAGTTACCGATGCAGGTAAGCTGGATGGGTTGAAACCCTGTTGGGAAAAGTAATCCAGAGGATCTTTGTATCTCATGGATTCCCTCCCCCTCCCCCAATCCTGAATCCTTTAGAAGGAAAACTTTGATTTGGACGTGGGAGTAGCAGATGGCTCCTTCTGAAACCTATTCCCTGGAGTTGTGAAAGTGACCCCTTCCCTTCTCCAACTCACGCGGTGCCATCTCGCCCAGCCTGCTCCTTTGTGACTTTGTGGGTAGGAAAAAAAAAAAAAAGGCAAGAGAGGAGAGGGCGGAGGCGAATCTTTTACTTGACTCTGATGGACAAGTGGTGTGATGGAGCAATTTTGCAGACGGTTCCGTTATTCTGAAGCCACACTGTTTTATGTAAAAGGGTCTTCTACAGGACCCCCGCCCCGTCCCCGCCTGGCCCAAGTTCTTGACTACACACAGGACTGGATCGCTCCTTAGCGGAGCTCGCTGCTCTGCAGCCAGGGTGCCATGATTACCAAGAACAGGAAACAGGTCTCCTTTCCACATAGGATCTGAAACACGTCCTGCATGCTTAATGACTCTGAGAGGAAGATGCAGGATCCGGGGGCTGGGGGTGGGTGGGTGGAGGGGCGCGCAAAGCTGGGACTGGACATAGTGCAGGTTCACCAGCCCGGCGGTTCAACACAAAGGAGCGGGATGAGCAGGAGTTTCCAGCTCCTGGGCTTAAGGTGTCTTTTCCCCTGACTTCCAGAGAAAGCTTAGCCCCATCCTTTCTGCACATCTTCCTGTCGTCCAATATTTCAGGTGCCTTCATCGCTGGATTCTCAAGCCCCACCCTTTCTCTTTGGCCCCCAATGACATAACGATCTTCTCGTTGTATTTTTCAAACAGACATAAAGACAGGAATACAATCATCACCCAAGAAAAAGAGGCAAGTGCTACCCTCCACAAGTGTGTGTGCGTGTGGGTTTGAGTGTGTGGGGTGCGATCAAAGGCTGGAGCCCTCAGACCCCTCCGGATAAAGGCTGCCTGGAGACCCTGGACAAAGCATATCTAGCTGAGAAGTCTAACCTCAGCTCAGCAAATGGTCCAGCTCCAGCGTCCAACACTCGCTCCGTACCGTCCCTTTTCGCAGTATGTAACCCTTTAAGGCTTCCTCCCAGCCAAGGCCACGCGGCGCTCGCGTGCACCCACCCAGTTTGCACCCATTTCCAAAGGCTCGGGAACCTACCACGCCACCGCCGCCTCTGCCCGAAGCCGTGCAAGCAGCTCCCAGCTCCCAGCTAGCGCGGGAGCCTCGCGCTGTCCCACCCCCGCCCCCAGCCGGTCACTCGGGTCCCACAGCCCGTGCGCCCCGGGTCCTCGCCGCGGGAGGCGGCCAGGCCCCCGCAGCCCCCCGTGGGCCGCCGAGCGAGCGCGTTCTACTCACATCGCAGGCGAGGGAAACTGCCCATGAGGCTGTGGAGGGCGTCCGCGGTGCAGCTGCAGGGGGCTATTCCTGAAAGTGTCCGCGGGTCCGCAGCTGAGTGGGCGCGAGGGTCCTAGAGGACGGGGCGAGCCTCCGCGACAGAGCGGCAGCCAGATGGGAAGAAAGGGGGGATTCCAGGCCAGCGGCCGGCTGGACCAGGGGGCCGGCGCCCTGCGGGCGGACAGCTGGAGAGTTCCCGCGGGAAGCGGTCGAGGGGAAACCCAGGGCGCGGACTCCGGAGGCAGGAGCGCGTCGGTGTCCCAGCCTCAGCCTGCCCGGCGCGCCGCGCTAGCGACCCTGGCAACGGCCGCGGCGGCGGCGGTGGCGGCGGCGGAGGCGCAGCTCCCTCCCCACACACAGAAGGCTCCACAGACAATAAATCCTGGGCCGAAGATAGACGAACTGCAAGGGCGACCTGTGCACCCAACTCCGTAGCGCCCCAGCGCCTGCAGCCGAGCCTCTGCCGGGCGCGGATGCCCCCCGGATCCGGGGCGCAGCGGGCAGCGCGGAGGGTGGTGCCCTGGCCCCGCTGCGGGCGGCCGCGGGCGCTGGAGTGGGGAGGCTGCAGGTCCAGCCGGGGACAACCCGCTGCCGAGGGGCTGGGCGCCCGTGGCTTTCCGCCCGGAGTTCGCCCGGAGCGGGGGCCTCTTGGGTGCAGTGGCTCGGCGCACAGGTGCCAGGATTGGCAGGCGAGGAGGCGCTGCTCGCGTCTCTTGGCTGTGTCTCCCCGCTCTCCCCGCCCCCTCTTTTGCCCACCCCCTTTTCCGACGACACCAGCTGCAGCTGCTTCAAAGTGTAAAAAAAAATGTCAAGGAGATTTTTCCAGCAACAGAAAGAAGGGTCCACGTCCACAGCCCTGGGGACCTTTTCGCAGTCTCTGCCGGCCCCTCGGACCTCGATTTTGCCTCTCCAAAATTACAGCAAGAAAATCCCAATCTGGCAGAGAATTCAAACGCTAGCCTTTCCAGGCTCCATCCCAGGCTGCTGCTTCTGAGTGGGACGCCAGGCCAAGCTCTTTGGGGTCCTCCAGTCACCCGGCGCGCGCGAGGCAGGTGGCCAGGGGCGCCGCGCTCCCAACGCTCGGCCGCCGGCTCCTGCGGATCGCTCCCGGGCTGCCCGGGAAGGGGGGGGGGGCCACTGGGGTGGTGTAGACTCCAGCCGCGCGGGCGACTAGGCAACCGGAGAGGCTCCCAGCGTCTGCGCCTCTCCGCGTGCCCCTGCACCCGCACCAGCTCGCGGACGCCGAGCTCGGGGCTCCTGGGCGGCAGCTCCTGCTATCTCAGCAAAGAGGCGGCCGGGAGCGACTCCTCGGGGTTTCCTCCTCCGCCCCCCTCTGCTGCTGCAGGTTGTTGGTTGCCAAGGAGAAAAGTCTGGGGTTGCTGTTCGGGTCGCTTCGCATCAGATGTGGCAGCGACCCCTGTGCGCGTTCTGGGTTCCCTTCTCATGATAGGGCGGGGTTGCTGCTCTGGCTTTTGCGCAAGAGAGGGGGTTTCCCAACTTCCCTTCCTCTAGCCACAGCGTCCTCTCCAACAGGCAGCACGCACGGTCTCACACTCACACACACTCCTGAAAGCACACACGGACTCTTCTTCTCCCACCCTTCCCTATAAACCCCCAGAATCAGCAGGTTTGCAAAACCACATCGACGAAGCAAAATGAAATTAGCCTTGTATTTATACATCTCCTTTGTATTTGAACCGTATCTGATGAACATTCCCTTTTAAAATGGATTTTCTCTGATTTATATATTGTATTGGAATCCTTTAAAAAATACATAGACTGTGTTCAAGGGAAGCATCTTCCCTTTATTTAGTTCTCTGAATAGCTAATAGAGGTGGGCAATGGCCTTCTACTGTCACTCTTCAGTGGATTTAAGCACCATGCTTACTTAAAAAAAAAAGGTAATCCCTAGTATTCTTAGATGTGTATGCTAAAAATCCTCAAGGTCAAAAACCATCTCTTGTGGCTGCTGAGAATGGCCTTGCCATAGTACATCCACAGGAAACTGCAGGAAATTCAAGCTGGAGTCAGAAGAGGATGTGGAAAGGTTGTCCTTCCTAATGTCAGTTGGAGTTAAGCAGAAAGCATAGAATACCAGAAAGATGTTTGCTTGTATTTTATTGACTATGCGAAATCACCATTTAAGTGGATCATAACAAATTATGGATAACATTGCATAGAATGAAAATTTCAGAGCACATAAGTGTGCTCGTGGCCCAAACTATACATACACCACAAACCGGGGAAGATAGTGTCAGGGTGATTGTCTCTTGTCACCACAATAATCCAAGAACCTGCATTATATGAAGAAGATTGGAGGAAGACTCCTTCACAATGTGCATGATGTAGATGACGCCCTATGAGAGTTGAAAGTGACGAGGACTTGAAGCACTTACTGATGAGAATCAGACTATCGTCTTCAGTATGGAGTATATGTCAACATAAATAAAAATCCTCAATACTGGACCCATAAAAGAAGGAAATACTGAAGTTATTAAGGATTTCATTTTACTTAGATCTACAACCAGGCACATAAGCAGTCTTCAAGAAATCAAGGGATGTATTGCATTTGGCAAATGTGCCCCTGCTCCCCCAGAGAGACTACTTTAAATGTCAAAAAGCAATGATGTCACTTTGAAGAGTAAGGTATGCTGAATGAAGCCACACGGGTATTTTCAATGGCCGCATTTGCATGTGCATGTGCATGTGAAAACCAGACAATGAATAAGGAAGACTGAAGATGTCCTTGAATATTGGTGTTGGGGAAGAATAGTCCATATACTTTGGACTTCCAGAACAAAAACAGTTAACTTGGAAGAAATGCAGAGGGCTTTAAAAAGTTTGGGAAGAATTTTGATTTATTCATGGACTAATTGAGGTGCCCTTAAGTAGGCAAAATGCTCCTTTGAAGGAAAAATGGAGAGGCCTTGCCTCATGTGTTTTGCAAATATTATAATCAACTAGTCCCCGAAGAAGAACATCATGCTTGGTAAATTGAGAAAGAAGACATCCTTCAATGGGATGGATTGTCAGATAAGCACAGTGGCTCATCATTTGGCCCAAACATAGCAGTGATTATGAAAACGGTGCGTGGTTGGGCAGTGCTTCATTCTGTTGTCCATGAGGTCCCTATGAGTCAAACCGAATTGATGGCACCTAGTAAGAGCCGTCACACAGTAACAAGGATGGTTTATGGAGGTGACTATAGAGACTGACCCTTAATCTGCAGAGTGCCATGAAAGAAAATTCTTTCTCACTTTAGTTCTATAAATTGCGAATAGAGATAGACCAGGGACCAAAAAATTAATATTTCATATAATTTACAAATAGACAGAAGACATAGTGGGATTATGTTCTCATGAGGGAGATCATCTAAAAATATTATGATACTCATCACCAATAAAAATGACAAGGAATTTTAAAGCAAAATAAGTATTGTGAAAAGAACACAATTTGGAATGGACCTCACAATGGCATCATGAGGGTTATTGTCACCCAATGTGATAACCCCTGGTATTCTGTACCGTACCATACAAACCCATTATATGTTTATCCTCAACATCAGTCATAGAATAATGACACATATCGCTATGAATTGCTTAAATGTAATCTATCTTCAATTATATAAATATTAATGATAAAAGTACTTTGTAAGATTTTCTATGCCTACCTGTAACATGATTAGTGGAAATCTTAAAAAATATTTCCTCCTTTACTTGAGATTATTACTTAATTCTCAAAAAGTTATAGATATAAACCTCACACATGTGAATTAGCATAAACTTTTAGCTAAAACATCAGCAAATGTGACAAAATCAGTAATTATTAAACCACTGCAATACCTAGAAGCACTGCAGTATACAGCAGAAAGCCACCTAGTGTGACGTGGCATTGAAATGGGGCACGAGGACAGCTCTAAAATAACCGTAGAAACTGTACAAAGTAAATTACAATAGAGTTTTAGCTTAGTGGATATAATGATATGTATAAATTTGGCTTTCAAAAATTTTTTGTAATTATAAATAATAATAGGATATACAAGGAGGCATCCCCCCCCAAAACAAGAAATATATGAATATATTTTCCAAGCTATTTTCTCTTTGTTTCTTTTTTTTTTTTACAAAACAACCTTATCATCTTCAAAGTACTTGCTATTATAATTAATAAACTTGTCAAATTTGTGATTCCATTCTTGGATCTATTTTTCAAACTCATCTGTTTGAATGGCTGATAGCACCTCTCTCCTTTTTTTCTTCTTCTGTGTTACATTGCCAAATTGCTGTCCTTTCATGTCCCTCTTCATTCACAGAAACAAAAAGAAGTCACCTGGATCGAGATTAGGTGAGCACACTTCATGAGGCAAGAGAAGCATGTTGTTTTTGCCCCAAACTGGCTTATGGAGATAGCTGCAGGAATAGGCGCATTGTTGTGGTGGCAAAATCAGTCAACCCCGTCTGCCAAAAATCAGGCCTTTTTTGTTACATACAGTTACACAATCTTTTCAGAACCTCAAAATAGAAAGTTTGATTAACAATCTGACCTGGTGGAATGAACTCCAAATGCACGGTGGGTTGACATTTTCATCTGTTTGGGAAATTGACAGACATCCAGAACGAGGTTTGTTACCCGTTGAAACAAGAAAACAAGAACAACACTCACATTCTAGTTTTCCCCATAACACTGTCCTTATAAGCTGTGTTCAATATCACAAAAGTTTCTGCAGCATTTCCCACCCCACCACTCCAAACAGGAAACAAAATTTCATAGTTGCATGCTGTTCTCTTAAAGAAACCATCACAAAAAATGAGAAACTTGTAATTGTTAAGAAACAATTACAGTGTTTATTCTGAAACACTATACAATAGGTTTATAAACAATTATTAACATTCACTATTTCAGTGTTGGCAGGTGTGATCTGGCTCCCTACACCCTCCTAGTGACACCATTACTCTGACTAAATTTATTTTAATCTTTAAAACATTATGTTACATTGAAATTATCATATTATTTGCCCTTCCATCTTTTTATTACTTGTGTATATAGTAGGAGGCAAGGGTCCTGTTTTATTCTTTTAACTTCATCATTTCTCCTACGAGTCTCAGCTATTCTCCAATTACAAGCAAGTCTCGGTATCTTTGGACATCCACCCGATCTTTTCTTTCTTTTTTTTTTGTTTTTGTTTTTTAACTGATCTTTTTCTGTCTTTAAGTACAATACTCCTGATGTCATCCCATAGCTCCTCCGCTTTTCCATCATTAGTGTTCAATGTGACAAAAACTGTACTTGAGATGTTCTCAAATTTCAGATGTGATAGACTTAAGGTAGGATTTTGGCTATTGTCGACTCATTTTAATGTTTTTCAACTTCAATTTGAACTTACATATGAACAATCAGCGGTCTGCCGTCAATCAGTCTCTGGCTTGGCCTCATTTTCTAGCTCTATCTCTGACAGTGTCCTGTTTCTTTCCATGAGGTTTTCAGTATCTGACCATATATTGATTCTGTCAGGTTCCATGGTTAATTCCTCAGACATGGACAGCCCATTCCATCTTCATCGTCTGTTCTTAGTCTAGAAGCTCTGCTAAAGCCTGCTTAGTGTGGGCTACCCATCTGGTGTTTAAAATACCAGTGACACAGCTTCTATCATCAGCAATACACACATCACCACGTCCAAGAAAGCAAGGACAAGTGGTTGTCTGGCCTGTAGCGGTGACTTTTCTCAGCACACTGACAAGAATATCACCTTTTGGTCTTTAGCTTGGCCTCTGCCCTGGTCAGGAAATTGTTATCAAACTCCTTCTGCACTTGTAGACACCCAAGGGCACCCCACTCTTCAAGGCAGCCTCTTGCCTGAAGGCATCCCCCTTTACCCCTTCAGCAAGCCCAGCAGCCTTCTGCTATGTCTCTTGGTGTCTACTGTCACCATGCCTACTCCTTTCTGATATCTATTGCCGATGCTTGTCCACAAAGGTGTCCTGGCAGAAAATGTCTTGTCCTTCTACTGGTAATGGAATGATCTAGTCCCTTTCTAAAATACTCACTTTTTATCTCATGGAATGGCAAATCTGACCAATACTGACGTGAAATTCCTCTACACTGTATTTACATGCTCCTCCCACCCAAACATTTGTTATAAGTTGCAAAGACTATGAATAGAACAGCTAACCCAAGTAATTTTATGTCACCATAAATGAGAAGAGAGCTCTTTTCTGAGCCTGATAGTAAATGATTGATGGTGTTGCTAACATATATCAAACCATATGTCCTGCATCAAACACATCATCTATATCTATGTTCACCCCATATCTTATCTTAGAAAATACATTTCAAGCTACAAATATCCAAATGGGTAAAATATTTTAAGTACCGTATGTGCAGATGTGATGTAGTACCTATTGGTTTTGACAACCATAAATTTAGCACTAAAAAAAAAAGTAAATGAGATTCTTCTTAGAATAGATTTTGGATACATTGTCCTGATTTTATTTCCCTAAGATTTATGAATCTTGAAAAAATTTTGCCACCTTCACTATTTAAACAATGTAGCATATTTCAGAGATTTTTTAATGGTTCCATAGAATTATGGAGCTATTGAAATGCAAATGTAGATGCAGTCTTTAATCTCCAAGTTGTTTTGTCAGTGACCCCTCTGCAGATCCTGCTGATTGTCTAAAATTTGATGAAATATGAATTATAAATATCTGTGGACTCCTACTGAAGCAGAGGTACAATATCAAAGCTGTCCTTACTTTAAATTTTCTATCAAGGAAGTTTGAACAGTTTAGCTATTCATATTATATCTACAAATGGTTAGTCGTTATCTATACAAATTCTAAATTGTTCATTAATTGTTTCAAATCACATTGTTATTTTTTAATTAGTATTCTGCTCCTAGGACAAGTCAGATTAGCCATACTGGAAAACGAAAGACATGTGATAGTGTTAGCAATTTTAGAAGAAGTGCCAAATATCATCCTAAGACTTCACTTTGGGGGCTGGAAATTTTAGTCTCGTCTTAACTTTGTTGCTCCTTGGTCATTCCTGATTAAATTAACACTACTTATTGAGATCATAACACAATTTCAACTTTATCAAGTGTTAATATTGTACTTGGGTTGGAATAATTATTAGCATGTAGGGAATTAGAAAATGCTATTGTTGAATTTCACATAGAAGAAATGGACATGTAGGTCTGAACAGACCAGTGCCGACAGACTTCACTAAGCCAGGAGCAGTGAGGAAATATAAGGCTCATGTCTTAGGTTGGGTTCCCTAGAGAAGCACAAACAGTGATGCTTATATATGTGTATATATATATATGTTTATATATATATATATATAGAGAGAGAGAATGGTATCAGGAAAATGTCTCATACAGTTGTAGAAGCAGGCAAGTCCAGTGCAAGCCCAGGAAGGTTCCATTTCGGGGGTCAGTTATTAAAGTGGGGGATTACCATGACTTGCATAGCTTTGTAGTTTGAGGAACCAAAAATTGTTAAGATGACCACAGGCTGGTAGCTCCAGAAGCTGATGAATCCAGATGGCAAGCCAGATGTTTTCCAGTATTGACAAGCCATTGTTTCAAGTTCAAATCACCAGAGGTCAATGAAACAGATACATGATCCAGATCCAGCCAAAGACAAGGACATCTTCTCACAAAGGTCACTCGCATCGGAAGTGGGCCACATTTCAATCCTGTCCTTTCAATTGCATCAAGGCCATCGTCAGGTAAAGGAGTTGCATTCCATCGAAAACAACATATTGGTTATTCACAGAAGATCCACTATGAAGTTACAGTGACAACATAGGGGATCCCTAGTTGTTGACTGACAAACCAGAGAGAATCCTGGCTCTGCCAAGCTGATGCAAACCTAACTGTCTGAGATAGAGAATATCGAATTGTTGTGGTCAGTTTCAAATACAGGGGAGAACCTCTGAATAGGAATAAGGAATAGGCCGTTAAAGTTCCGCTTTAAATAAATTTGTTAGAATGACTACTACGAACCTAATCTCTAATATTGAGAACCTTTTCTGGCTATAATGTTTTTTTTAAACCTTCAGAATAATTATTACTACATTGCAGTAGTATGGATGAGGCTGTCTGCTCTCATAAAGATTTAGTCTTAGAAATCCTATGTAGAGTCACTCTATGAGTCAGAACTGATATATCTATTCCCATAAAGGCAATCTCGTTCCTCAATTTGGATCTACAACCAAGGTTACTGCTAATGAGGAGTCCCTGGATGATACTGGGTTAACTGCTTGGTTACTACCTAAGAAGTGGGTGGTTCAAATTAAAGAAAAGCCATGGGATCTCATTTCAAAGTGTCACCGTCTTTGGAAACCCTATGAAGGGTGTCTCTGAAATTCAGGTATCACCATGAGTTAGAAAATACCTGATGGATAAAGAACTAGGAGGCAAAGGATAGTCATAGAGATTTAAATACAGACATATAAAGATGTAAATATCTTTATATATGACAAAGGGGGAATAGATCTATGTAAACATATTTATAGGTTTAGTACTAAGGAAACAGATGGACAGTGGGCCACTGCTCAAGTACTCCCTTAACACAAGAACACTTTGTTCTAACAATTCGGCAGTCTGGGATGCTCACCTGCCTGGCACCATCGCTGATGACAATGCGTGCACAAGCAAATGTGGTGAAGAAAACTGATAGTGCCCAGCTACCAAAATATATAGCACCTGAAGTCTTAAAGACCTGAAGATAAACAAGCAGCCATCTAGCTGAGACAACAAAACCCACATGAAAGAAGCATACCGGCCTGTCTCAACTAGATCACTGAAGACAAAGTGGGTGCATAAGCAAAAGTTGCGAACAAAGCTGGGTGCATAAGCAAAAGTTGCGAACTAAGCTGATGGTGCCCAGCTTATCAAATGATATAGCATCAGGTATCTTAAAGGATTGGAGACAATCAGGCGGCCATCTAGCTAAGAAACAACAAAGCTCACAAGGAAGAAGCACACCAGCCTACCCTGATGCGAATGCTGAAGACAAAGCGGGTGCATGGGCAAGTGCGATGAAGAAAGCTGATGGTGCCCAGTTGTTAAAATATATAGACTCTGGGGTCCCATAGGCTGGAAGATAAACAACAAAGCCCACATGCAAAATGCATACCAGCCTGTGAGATGACAAGGCATCGAAGGGATCAGGTATCAGGTATCAAAGGCAAAAAAAAAATTATAGCATTGTGAATGAGGGGGAGTGCAGAGTGGGGACCGAGGGCCCATCTGGGGGAAATTGGACATCCCCTTGCAGAAGGGCTGTGAGGAGGTGACAAACCAGTCAGAGTGTAGTGTAACAACGATGAGCATACAATTTTCCTCTAGTTCTTGAATGCTTTCTCCCCCCCCAATATCATGATCTCAATTCTATCTTACATAACCAGCTGGACTGGGAGATGTTCACTGGCACGGATGGGAACTGGAAATGCGTTGAATCCAGGACAGATAAGCTCCTCGGGAACAGTGGTGAGAGTGGCCATATAAGAAAGGTGGAGGAAGGGTGAGGGAGATGACAAGGTCTGCACGTAACCTCTTCCCTGGAGGATGGACAGCGGAGAACTGTGTGAGGAAGACGTTGGATGGTATAAGTTATGATAAGATAATAATTATTTATGAATTATCAAGGGTTACGGGGGAGAGGGGAGGGGAGAGTGGGGAGGGAGGGGAAATTGAGGAGCTGATACCAAGGTCTCAAGTAGAAAGCAGGTGTTTTGAGAATGATGATGGCCACATATGTACAAATGTGCTGGACACAAATGATGTATGTATGAATTGTAAAAAGAGTTGTGTGAGCCCCTAATAAAATACATTTTTAATAAAAGAAAATACCCGATGGAAAAGAATGTGTTAGGTTTTTTATTTTATATATATATTTTTTGTGTGTGTTAGGTTTTTTAGTTACGGCTAATAATATTTTTGAAAGTTACTTTGTACACACAACCCTTATCTGTTAAACCTGGCACTTACTTGCTTTAAAAAAATCAACATTATATTTGAGATAAGAATTTCTCTATGTGCGTCACTCTGGTTAATGAATTTCTATAGTAATGCAATAACTTATTATATTAAATTATCATATGTGTGTACTCTTTGTATTTTTTATTATAATCAGTGAATGTTTGTTTATCTCTCCTTATATATGTGTAAGATAGTTTTTTCTAATTTATGTATCATGCAGGAATAGAAATTCTGGGTTGTACAATATAATATATTCAATGTAATATTTTGCAGTAGATTTACGTCCTACTGGCCTTTAAAGTGTTTTCTTTGTTCCTCACTGTGGAGAAGTATAACTACTTGATATGGTTCTTCTACCAAATGACTGAATGGGAGCATGAAAATAATGAGTAGAGGATTCTAATTCAGGGATTGGTCAGTTTTGACATTCTGCTGGGTATAAAAGTGAGTCATTTTAGAAGCAGGGACAAGAATCTCATTAAGCCGTTCCTCCTTTTTGATGACCGTCAACTTTACCAAACCTGATGTCCTTTTCCAAGGACTAGTCTCTTCTGATAGTATGCACAAAGTATGTGAGACAACGTCTCTGTATCTGCGCTTATACAGAATATTCAGGGTGTAATTCTTCCAAGACTTATTTGTTCTTTTGGCACTCCATAGTCCTTCCAATATTATTTACCAGAACCATAATTCAAGTGCATTCTTCTTTGGTCTTCCAACCTTCACATGGATATGAGGCCATTAAAAAGAGCATGGCATGGGTCAGGCGCACCTAGTCCTAATATCCTTGCTTTTTAACACTCTAAAATGTCTTGTCCAGCAGTTTTATCCAATGCTATGAATCTTCTTTGGTCTTTGATAATATAGTTATTGATAATATAGTGAACAATTTAATGATGTGATATGTGGCTCATGGGAGTTTACTTCCCATGTGGGAAAGCAGACTCTCTTAGGTACCCTCATGGTGCTGGATATGTGTTGGGCTGCTAACCACGAAGTAGGAATTTCAAACCCACCAACCACTTCATAGGAGAGAGATGAGGCTATCTGCTTCCTCAAAGATTTACAGCTTAGGAAGCTGTAAATGAGTTGGAGTTTATCTAACAATAGTGGATTTTTATTATTTGTTTTTGAATATATGTGATAGTGTAAAAAACATACCAAGAATTCCTTTGCTGTCCGTAATTGTATAACTATATAAAGCATTTAAAACACACCGTTTCATTCTAAAATTAGTGTCTATATTTAAATTGAACTAAAGTTTAAAAAAATCCCAACACTAAGTATTATTAATTTTAACATTAGACTACTATTAATTTTAAGAATTGGGAATTATTTTTTTAAAAACCAGGTAGTAAACTAATGACTGTTGACCAAGTTTTATGTATATCACAGCCAGAAACTACTGAAGATATCAGGGATTTTCTAATATAACAATCCAAATTGTATAACCAGTCAATGTTAAGAAATTGCATAAATGAACACACACAGGTATACCCACAATTCAAAACTTATGCATGTTATTACTCACATAATATAATCGTCTAATCCAATAATCTGTGCTTTTTGGAAGGAACTGTTGCTAGCTCAGTTAACTTAGTTTACAGTTTCATCAAAGGCTATTTATTGATTTTTTTCCTGTTTTGTCATATATTCACACGGTTCAACTGATACATTAGCTATATTGAAATCCTTCTACCATTTGTTTATTTGTTTCTTTGTTTTCAAACGACACCTGAAGTAGTACCATGTTATGGACAATATTGTAATCGTGCATTGGCCCATGTTTAATTTCTTTCTACCATAACCCAAGACAAAGGACCTTAATTACAATTTCAGGCATTTTCTTTGTTGGGAAAAAATACCATTCCTTTCAACAATGAAAAAGTAGCCACGATCACAGCAAAACTGTGGCTACACTTTTGTTTACCTTTAAAGATTACATCTAAGCTTAAATTGACATTATGGAGATAAATATAATTATAATAGAATTAAATGCTACATTGAAGTTAGTAAAATATACTGCCGATGTGGTTAGGCACCATCAAGTCAGCTCTGACTCACAATAGACTGAAACACTGCCTGGTCCTGCACCACCTTCGTGACCACTTGAGCCCATTGCTAAAGCCACGACGTCAATCCATCTCATTGAAGGCTTGTCTACTTTTTGTCCCTCTTCTATTTTATCACCAGTCACTCTGTGGAAGAAAGATGGGGCTTTATGCTCACAGGGGTAGTTCTACCCTACCCTATAGGGTAGTCATGAATTGAGTTTGCTCTATTTTATGAAGCATGGTGTCCTTCTTCAGGGACTGGTTTCTCCTTATAAAATGTTCGTTCAAAGTATGTGACATGAAGCCTTGCCTTCTTCCCTTCGAAGGAGCATTCTGGTTGTACATTTTCCAAGACCGACTTGTTTGTTCTTCTGGCAGTTCATAGTATTTCAATCTTTATAAATATTCTATGGTAAAATATACTAAGTAGTGATGATTTTGACAATTTTGCTTTATAAGATTTTGTTTCATCTTTTTATAGTCTAGGTAATCAGGACAATCAGCCTATTTGTCTGATAGCAAATAGTCAAATAATAATGCTAAATACAGTAAGGTCAGTCTTTGAATGATTTTATCAACTTTAGTTAAGGCAGAATGGGGTAATTTTGAGATTAGATATCTGTTTTGAGGAACCAGACACTCATTTATTAGATCTCATTACACTGTTAGCTTCAAGGACAAGGAAATGCCTTCCTATACATGAAATCCTGTAGAATATTTTAACGTGCTCCAGATAGTGATGCTTAGCACAGGATCTAATCAAATTTTAAGATGGATAACTGGTACTATTAATCAATAAGAATTACTAATATAAACACTTATTGCTTGCTATTATTCAATTTTATGTCTTTAACATAATCTCAATTTTACCATCAGAAAAGGCAATGAACTTGATTTATATTCAGAATGGCTTTTTTTCGCAAAAATTTCTCTTCAACATACTATACTTAATATTTTATAATCTATAGCTATAAAAACCCAAAACTGAATCTTTTTATGCTAGATCAAAATAACTATTTAAGCATATTCTTTAAACTTTTTAAGTTTCATTGACATAAAATTCACATAGCATATATTCAATGGATTAAACTCATTAAAAAGAATTGTGCAAACATCACCACAATTTTAAAACATTGCTCTCTTTTTTGATATCATTATTGTTAGCTCACCATTTTCCTCCAGTCTCCCCTGCCATAACCTTAAGAAACTATGACTCCATTTGCCATCTTTATATTCCCCTCTCCTGGATTTCTATTTGTTTTAAACTGTTTTATTGGCACATAGCCCACAGTTATGCACCTCAAGAAGAGCTGTACAAGTATTACCACAGTCCATGTTAGAACATTTTCCTCTTTCTTGTACTCATTGTTCTTAGCTCCTCATTTCTCCCCAACCTCCGAGCCCTCCATGCTCCCAAGAAACCATTAATACAGTTGCTATCTCTATACATTTACTTCTCCTGGATTTCATATACTGAAAACATACAAAGAAACAAACAAAACTAAAACAATAACAATAACAAAAGGAAGTAGAAAATATTAAAAAATAGAACAATTTAAAATTGGATCAAAATGGAGATCAAATGATAAGGTGTTAAATTTTAACCTAACTACACCTGCCTTGATCTACTTTCCAATATGCTCTGCGATAGCAAGGGCATTCACCTCCCTGGTCTATGGTCAGAGGAGATTCACTGGAGTCTTAATCCAAGTTTAACTCTATTGTTGAATATTATTACCTCACCTAAAGTTCAAGTTTGACAATTATGCTTTAGCATTTAGAAGCTCTTAGTCTATCATCTTTTGGAATTCATTATTGCTGAAACATTTGCTGTCTAAATTTCTTGTCTTTGGGGTACTGATATATGTAAGCATGAATTTCCTTTACATTGCAAAGGATTCAAATTTCAGTTTGGGAAAAGGCAGCCATTAACTCTTTACACATTTTTTCTTTCTCATTTTCTGAATGTTTGACTCTACCATCCATATTACTAATACCTCCTAAAATTTCTTATTTTTAACATTTTATTAGGGACTCATACAACCCTTATCACAATCCATACATATACATATATAAATTGTATAAAGCACATCTGTACATTCTTTGCCCTCATCATTTTCAAAGCATTTACTCTCCACTTAAGTCCTTTGCATCAAGTCCTCTTTTTCCCCCTCCCTTCCCACTCCCCCCTCCCTCAGGATCCCTTGATAATTTATAAATTATTATTTTGTCATATCTTGCCCTATCCGACGTCTCCCTTCACCCCCTTTTCTGTTGTCCATCCCCCAGGGAGGAGGTCACATGTAGACCCTTGTAATCGGTTCCCCCTTTCCAACCCTCTCACCCTCTACCCTCCCAGTATCACCCCTCACACCCCTGGTCCTGAAGGTATCATCCACCCTGGATTCCCTGTGCCTCCAGCTCCCATATGCACCAGTGTACAATCTCTGCTCTATCCAGATATTACTAATATCTCCTAAAAGTTCTAATACTTTTCTTTTTGTCACTCTGAACTACATTTGTGTAATCTATGGCTTCATCTTCTGGTTGACTATCTCACAATCATCTAATATGATGTTTATGCTCACAAATTATATAAGAAGTACTATTGAGTTACATTTAAAATTTTTGAATCTGTATGAAGAGTATTTTAGTGCTTATTTAGAATAATTATTTTATATTATATACTGTTACTAATCATTTCAATATCTGAAACTTATGAAGTCTAATACTGATTATTAATTTATTATCCCTTAGCTCCTGCTCATGGTGGTATAGATTCTGGGATTATGAGCTCACTTCAGTTGAGCTTTACCTGTGAGAACAATGCAAACCACAATAAAGGATATTTATTCGCAACAAAGATTTGTATTTGTTTGTTTGCTTTTTCATGTGCTCAGGGAGTTACCTACACAAATGAGTTCTACTTTCAGACTTACACAAATGAATCTCAAATACGCAGCAGGGTATTCTTTGACTCAATCCTCAGAGTAGAGGCTCTCCCTACCACCCAATACAGCAAGGTGAAGGCATACCAAATGTTTTGTCTGTTTTCCAGGAGGTATAGTCTTATTAAAATCTCTCTCTCTAAGGTTCCCATATTTAAGTAAAAGTTCCCATTAGCTTCCATTTCCTTAGGCTTAAGTGCTAGTTTGGATACCCAATAATAGACATATTCTCAATTAACAACATTAGAAAGTGTTTGCAGGGCAATTTATATTTAATACTTCTTAGCATTGTGGCTTCCTGTTTCCTCACTACTTTTGATCTTCAAACTTTCTCTTCTTGTTTTTGAGGTTCACTATTTAAGATTCAATAAAAAGCAATTTTATTTGTTTATCCAGCATATCTATATGTTTGTTCTACTGATACCTCTCTGATATTAGCTTGCTCTATTGTGAAAGTATAAATAAATCATATGTTTACTTACAATATTGACTTGGTTTGTTTCAGTGTTGAAATGCTGCTTCTAGTACCGATTAAATAGGTACTTCCGTGGCACATGATCTTCTACGTTGGCAGAGGAAAGGAGTCTTGCCACTCCAAGATTGTCATAAGGAGCATAGAAGGAGAAGAAGTAACATTACTGATAATTTTGAAAGAAAATGAACAGTAAAATATTTTGGCTTTGTTTGATGCCCATAATGTATTTTGAGGGCAGTGTAGACAAGAATTTCTTCCAAGACTGGCTTCTCCATGTGGTAAAAAATAAATATGCTTATTTCAATGAGTTACTTCTTGTTTTGTAATAAAAATGTCTGAAGGACATTGGGTTGCTAGCAGCAAGTCAGTGGTTAAAAATCACCAGTCACTCCTTGGGAGAAAGACAGGGCTTTCTACGCCCACAGAGTTACAATTTCTGCAACCCAGAGGGGTCTTGTCCGATAGGGTCACTATAACTTGACATTGAGCTTGTTTGTTTGTTTTCTTTGGGTTTATCCTGGCCCAGGGATTGTAGTTCTTCCAAAATGATTGGTTGAGCAACACATTTGCAAGCCGTGTATTGGTTTAATATCCACATAAACAACTTGTTAAGTGGTTTGTGGGTTTACTATTTAAATGACTTGCAAGTGATTGGCATTTTACTATCACTTTAAAAGCATGCATATGACATTTCGAACAATTTAATAAATATTCGCATTCATTTATACCTGAAGACAGTGACGCACAGAAATTTTATGAAACATTATTGAGTCGAACTTATTGAAATGGTATCCACAAAAATGGAGAAAATGAGCAACCCCAAATTCCGGTGACGAGCCCAGAAGCTCGACCCAGAGTGACCCTATTGGACAAGGTGGAACTGTCCCTGAGAGTTTCCGACAGTCACTCTTTATGGGAGTGGGAAAGCCTGTCTTTCTCCCAGGGAGCGACTGGCGGTTTGGATCTGTAGACCTTGCACCTTGCAGCCCAGCTGAACCACTACGCCACCAGGGCTTCCTTGGGCCAGAATATTCCTTTTAAAAGATCCATCGCAGCTCCTCATAGTTACTCAGATGTGTAAATTTTAAACATGTTTTCCACCTAGGGTCCTGCGCGATCATCCTCTCCAAACAACCAACCTGTGGCAATGACGCCGCTGCCGCTGAAGTGGTACCAGAAACTGGAGAAAAGGAGCAAGTCCGGACCGCAGCTGCAAAGACCCAAACCCCAGGGGCACGCCGAGGAGTCTGACTGATTGCCAGGCCTGCAGAGAGATGTCACTGAATTTGTTTGAAAGTTTCTTGGTAGGTGAAAATGAACGCAGGCTGTCAGTAAAGATAACTGTGACGTATTTGAGATACAAAGAACCTTTTAGAGACTGGGACCCTTTCTGAACCTTGCCCTCTCTACTTCATCGGTTTGTATTTGGTTTATAGCTTTCTGTTTTTTATGCTATTGCAATTATACTGCTTCCAAGAGTATGATGGGAACATTACAGTAAATCACTGAACCCAAAAGAAGAAGAATGTAGTGGGAGGGGGGAGGGGGGAGGTTCGGCTGATGGAAAATTGGAGTTTGGATGTTATATATATATATATAACTATATATATATATAGTCTCTGTCTCATAGGAAGCAGGTTCAGAACTTTGTCTTTACAGGTGACTAAGGATGAGAATTTTAGAGCCACACTCCCTAGTTTCAAATATGAGTTCTGTGTCTTATTAGCCAAGTGATCTTAGAGTCTACTATTGCTGCCATTGAGTTATGATGACTCACAGCGATATCCTGTGGATTTCAGAGACTCTTCCAGGAGTAGAAAGCCCACTCTTTCTCACGAGGATCTGCTGGTGGCTTCAAACCACTGACTTCTCGGATCTCACCCAACTCATAGCATTTCATGATTTTTTTGTGCTTCAGTGTCTTCAGGTGTAAATGAATATGCGTGTTTCACTCATTTAAGTTGCTCTATGTGTCTTTTTTCTTTTTACCGTATTTCTTCAATCTGTATGTTGAGCAAATTATCTGAGAAACTGGACTTGTGGAAGAAGAACGGGCCTCAGAATTGGAGGAAGGCTTCTCAGCAACCCTGACTCTGCAGATGAATCAACCCTGCGTGCTGATGAGCGAGATGATGCGAATCACTTCTGATGAAGATCAAAGGCTGCAGCCTTCAGTAAGAATTACCATTCAATGCAAAGAACTCCCCAACCCTCACAATTGAACCAATAAATAGCATCCAATACAGGAACCAATAAATGAAGAAAACATTGATGTTGTTGAAGATTTCATTTCACATAGTGGGGCAGTAGTCAAGCAATCGATGGACAAATACATGGGGAAAGATGAAACCAGTTGCACGGGACCTCTTTAAAGGGTGTCTCTCTGAGGATGCAGGTGCTCTGCCCTCAAGCCATGGTGCCTTCAGACTTCTCCAGTGCAGGTGATAGCTGGTCAAGGTGTGAAGAAGAGTGCAGAAGATTCGATGCATTTTCATTAGGGTGTTGGTGAAGCCCATTGAAAATACTGTGGATTGTCAGAAGGACAAATAAATCTGTCTTGCAAGAAGTACAGCCAGCATGCTCTCATATCCGTTGAAGAGTTTGTTTGTAGAGAAGAGGCCCTAGAGAGGACCCGCTTGGTCAAGGAGGTCAGGGAAAAAGAGACAGACTGCCAAGGACATGGAGTGACATAGTGGCTCAATAGTGGTTTCCAATATAACAACTCTTGTACAGACGCCACGGGGCCAAGCAGTTTTTCAGTCGGTTTTACATGGGGTTGCTATGGGTCAGGAATGACTCTAAGGCACCTAAAAACATCCCAACAAGTCAATGTGCTAATATAGGCAATGTTACAAGAATACTTATAAATATTATACAAAGCAGTTCAGATATGTAAAGTTCCTAGCACAGTGTTTGCTACTTAATAAGGGCACACTATTCCCACATTTCCAACTGAAAGTTGAGTTAAAAAGGGGGAAGTGGACATCCTTGACTTCCCTAATCATTAAAGGGAATGACTTCAAATTTAAATATGATCTGTCCTAAATATAACCCGTTCTAATATGCCCTAACGGTCTCCACAGGATGGATTGACACAGCGGCTGGAACAACGGGCTCCGGCACAGGACCATTGTGAGGACGGCGCAGAATCGGGCAGCGTTTCCTTCTGCTGTGCGTACGGTTGCTCTGTGTGGGGACGCCCTTGATGGCACCGAAGGACAACAGAGATGTTTGTGAGCATCCTGTAGCATCCAGAGAAGAACTTGGCTTTTTACGTCTATTTATTTTTAAGTCGGGAATGGGCTGAATGCTTTTAATAGATTGTCAATAGCTTCAAGTCAATCAGACTCCTGGTCACCCTGTGCTTGTCAGTGTGGAACTGTGCCTCGCAGAAGTTCCCAATGATTTTTTTCTTAGATATAATCACACCTTCTTCCACAGCATCTCAGTGTGGACTCAAACCTCCATAGTTTCGGTTAGTGAGATGTATTATAGTTTTGAAGCTTCCAGGAACTTCTTTGATTGTCTAGTCCTTGCAAAGTATTTACAAATAAAATCCACCATCTGTTTCTCTCTGATCTCACTTTTCATACCTTGTTCCCATTCATAACCTAGGAACACTGAGGCCCATTTTATTCCTCAAATATTCAAGACCTACTTTTACCTTAATGTTTTCATTCTTCTGTAGTCATGTGCATTGGTTGTTGCTCCTCTTTCAATCTTACATTATTATTATTTGGAGGTTCTGTTCCCAGTATTGCATCCCCAAGACATCTCATCTATAGTTATAATTCTTATTTTAACCTTAATATTACTTGCTTTATTTTCTTAATTTCTCTTTACACATACAACGCATCTATAGTAAGTATCTTTTGCCTTCTTAGGATCTTACTAATGACTACATTTGGTATAAATAACATGCTCACATATATAAATAATGCTTATGAAAGTAACATACAGGGGATAAGGAATGACTGTTGGCAAACAGACATGCTATTTATTTTAAAATTGATAGAATACAATTTCTAATGGTCAATGACTTTTAATGTTTGTTATAAGCCATTGAGTCAATTGCAGCTTATAGACACACTATGTACAGCCAAACAAAACATTTTTGAGTCCTACACCATCCTCACCTTTATGACTATATTTGAGCTCATTGTTAAAATTATTGTGTCAGTCATCTCCTAATGGCCTGTCTCTTTTCTCCAACCCTCTACTCTACCATGGATGATGTCCTTTTCCAGGAATTTGTCTTTCCTGATGCATGTCAAAAGTGCACGAGATGATGTCTTGCCACTTGTTCTTCTAAGGAGCTTTTTATTCTTCTTTCAAGACAGAACTGTTTGTTCTTCTGACAATGTACAGTACATTTAAAATTCTTTGCCAAAACCATAATTCAAATACATAAATTCCTCTACAGTCTATCTTATTTGTTGTCCAGCTTTCACCTGCATATCAGATGATTGCAAATACTTCATATGGTTGGGTCAGGTGCACCTTAGTATTCAAGGTGACATCCTTAGTCTTCAAAACATTATAGATATCTTTTGCAACAGATTTTCCAAATCCAATATGTTGTTTGATATCTTGACTGTTGCTTACATTAGCATTGATGTCTACTGGCTCAGTTGTAAAGATTTATACTGAAGATGTCGTCCCTGATTTCATCAACAAGTGGTTCAAATCTGTCTTGCTTTCAGCAAGAAAGGTTGTGTTATCTGCATATTTCAGGTTGTTCATGAGACTGTCTCCAATACCAATCCTGAATTCGTCACCATTTAGTCCAGGTGCTCAAATTATTCTCTCAGTGGATAGATTGTATAAGCATGGTGAAAGGATACAACTCTGATGCACCCCTTTCCTGCTTTTGAACCACACATTATTCGGTTTTTCTGTCTGAACTACTCTCTCTGTGACTATGTGCACGTTCTACATGGGCACAAATGGTGAAGGTATAAATTATGCAGGAGTACATTGAAGTGCCCTGGAATTCCAAATATTCTCAATGTGATCCATAGTTTGTTATGATCCACACAGACAAATGCCTATGCATAGTCAATAAAACAAAAGTAAATATATTTCTTGTAGTCTCTGTTTTCATCCAAGACCCATGTGACATCACCAATGATATTCCTCTTGCCACATCCTCCCTAAATGCTAGGTTAATTTCTGGCAGCTCTTTGTAGTTGAATTGGTGCAACCATTTAAAAATGTTCTTCAACAAAATTTTACTTGCACGTAATATTAACATTATTGTTCAATCACTTATGCATTTGCGTGATTCACTTTTGGACAGCATAAATAATTAGAATTTGATTAAAATTTACTTTTCTGTTTGTGAAACCAATATTCACAAACAACTCAAAATTTTACTTGTGTTCCAAACATTGATCTTTCTATTAAGAATTTACATCTGAGACTTAGATGGTAGACAGCTAAAGAAATTTACCTCTTTCCCATATTTATGAAAAAATCCTGGTGCCGTAGTGGGTTTCTAGTTGGCCTGCTACGTGTAAGGTAAGCAGTTCATGCCCATCAGCCCATCGGCTGGAGAATTATGAGGCTACTTTTCTTCCCTAAATGTGTACAACCTAGAAAACTCAAGGAGGGCAAATCTACTCAGTCTTGTAGGACTTTTATGAGATTTAACCCATTGGCCTGTTGGTTTTTAGAACTGATGAACTTTTAAAAAATCATTTTATTGGGGGCTCGTACAATGCTTATCACAATCCATCCATCCGTCCATCCATCGTGTCGAGCACATTTGTTTCCCTCATTATTCTCAAAACATCTGCTTTCCACTTGAGCCCCTAGCATCAGCTCCTCATTTCCCCCCCTTCCCATTTCCCCCTCCCTCTTGAACCCTTGATAATTTACAAGTCATTATTATTTTGTCATATCTGTCCAACGTTTCCCTTCACCTACTTTTGTTGTCCAACCTCCAGAGAAAAGGTTATATGTAGGTCCTTGAAATTGGTTCCCCCTTTCTACCCCACCTTCACTCCACCCTCCCAGTATTGCCACTCTCACCACTGGTCCTGAAGGGATTGTCGTCCTGTATTCCCTGTGTTTTCAGTTCCTATCTGTACCAGTGTGTATGCTCTGGTCCAGGCAGATTTGTAAGGTAGAATTGGGATCATGATTGTTGTGGGGAGGGAGCATTTAAGAACTAGAGTAAAGTTGTATTATTCATCATTATTATACTGTACCCTGACCACCAGCCCGTCTCCTCCCTGCGACCCTTCTGTAAGGGGATGTCCAGTTGCCCACAAATGGCCTTTGGGTCCCCACTCCGCACTCCCCCTCACTAACAATAATGTGATTTTCATTCTTTGATGCTTGATATCTGATCCCTTTGACACCTTGTGATCACACAGGCTGGTGTGCTTCTTCCATGTGTGCTTTGTTGCTGCTGAGCAAGTTGGCCGCTTATTTACCTTCAAGCCTTTAAGACCCCAGATGCTATATCTTTTGGTAGCCGGGCACCATCAGCTTTCTTCACCACACTTGCTTATGCCCCCATTTGTCCTCAGCAATCGTATCGGGAAGGTGAGCATCATGGAATGCCAGTTTAATAGAACATGCATTGAGGGAGTACTTAGGTGGTGGCTCAATATCCAATTAATGAACCTTTTGAAAAAGACTAGCACAATTCATGAAGCCAAAAACTAAGGGGGAAATTGAAACAGTATTGTGTGGCTTAAGAGTTAATACATTAAAAATTTTATAATTTTTAAAGTCACAGTTGCTTTAACTATTTTTTTGTTATAAACACAGACATTTCAGAAATGTATGACATTAAGTTCCTACTCCTATGTCAGTTTGTTATATTGTGGCAGGATTCATATTTCTGTGATGCTGGAAGTTAGGCCACTAGTATTTCCTGTACCAATTGTGTCATATATGGTGGGAAGTTTCAATGGAGCTCTCAGAGTAAGGCCAGCCTAGGGAGAAGGAATAAAGGTCCACTTCTGAGCGCTTACTCACTGAACACCTTATGGCTCTCAGTAGAACACCGGCTACTGTCGGGCCAGAGGATGAGTGCCTCAGGTTGGAGGACACAAAATATGATTAGGGAAGGGCTGCCCCCTCAAAGTACAGTTTACCTTCATCCTATGAACCATATAAAGCTTTTGTGACCTTTATTTGCTGATGGATGAATATGAGAAACTGAAAAGGACCAAAAAATGGCTATGTGAACATATCCATTAATAATTGCAACATGGAATGTATGAAATACAATATGAATCCAGGAAATCTGAGAGTTGTCAAAAATGAAATGAAATATATAAAGATTGATAACCTAGGTTTTTGTGAGCTGAAATGGGCTGGTCTTGGCTATTTGGAATCAGATAAGCATACCGTTTACTATGCTGGGAATGATAAATTCAAGTGCAATGGTACCATCTCCTGGTCTATCTACAAGCATCTGTAACAGTAGCATTTCTATACACCTACAATGAAGTCCAGATAACACAAGTACTATTAAATTTGTATATCAAACACTAAAACCAACATTAAAACACTGAAGAATTCTACTAAATTCTTCAGTCTGAAATGGTTAATCAACCTGACTGGAAGATATTCATTTTTTGTGCCCACTGTAAAGAAATGAACTTTGAAGCCTAGAAGGTAAATATTTATAAGTAGATTTGTGTTGCCTAAAAGGGTATCTTGAAGTCATAAACACCACAACCTGTGAGTGTGACCTTATTGGGAACTAGGTTTCTTGACCATGTTATCAGTTAACATGAGGTTTCACAGCAGGAGGGTGAGCTCTTGTCTCTTCAGAGCATGTAGCCCCTTTAAAGAGGAGGGAAGCCACAGACAAAGACAAATGAAGAGCAGCTATATGAAGATGTATCTGCAAAGCTTGGGAAACTCAATGCCACCTAATATTCATTAATGAATTCTTAAAGTTATTTAATTATTTTAATACACAGTAAATTTTGTGAAAAGAATTCAGAAGCAGTTATAACAATACACTCTCAAGAAGCTGGGAGTCAGAAGAGGCTGTGTGCAGAGGGATATTGTTATTGATATCAGATGTTACTTTGATGGAAGCAGGGAATGCCAGAATGATGCTTAATTGCATTTTATTAACTATGCAAAGGCAGTTGGCTGCGGATCCTAACAAACTATGTGTAATACTTTGAAGAATGGGAATTACAGAACACTTAATTGTGCTTATGCACAATCAGTACATAATCCAAGAGGCAAACGTTAACATCAAAAAAGGAGATTGTGAGGTTTAAAATCAGGAAAGGGTTAAGGCTATATCCTTTCCCTCTCTTATTCAATCTGTATGGTGAGGACATTATTGGGGAAGCTGGGTTATAAGCGGAAGAACAGGGTGTTAGGATTGGAGAAAGGCTGGTTAGCAACCTGCAATATGCAGATTCACAACTTTACTCCCTGAAAGTAAAGAAGGCCTGACGCACTTATGGAGCGTGAAGAAGAGAGTCTTCAGTGAGGATTACAACTCAGTGTAATCAAGACGAAAATCCTCCTACCTGAGACAATAGACAACATCATAGTCAATGGAGAAAGAATTGTCGTTCCGAAGGATTTCATTTTTACATGAATCTACAATCAATGTTTACAGAATCAGCAGTCATGAAATCAAATTACACATTGCATTGGGCAAATCGATAGAACGGGTCTATTAAAATCGTTAGAGGAAATAAGTCATTTTAAGGACTAAGATGTGCTAGACTCAAGCCATGATATTTTCAATTGCCTCATATGCATGTCAAAGCTAGACAAAAAGTAAGGAAGCGTGCAGGATAAATGGATGCATTTGTGTTGCAGTGTGGGAGTGAATGCTGAATGTACCACGGACTGCTAAAATTAAAGGGAAAGAAATCTGTCTTGTAGAAAGCACAGCCAAAGCGTTTTGTCGAAAGGTGGATGACAGGATTGTATCTCACCTACTTTGGAAACTGCTAGAACAGATCAGTCCCTGGATAAGGGCATAATTCTTGGCAAAGTAGAGGTTTAACCAGTAAGAACATCCTCAAGGGAATAGGTTGCCACAGTGACTGGCTCAAACCTAAGAATTGTGAGGCTAGTGTTTGCAGCTTTTTTATACATTAGGCCATTAAGAGACGGAGCCAACTCAAGGGCACCGAATAATAACATAAAATAAAGTTTAAAGCTGTTTTCCAATCCACAAATTATCATAATCCTTTATCTGTGTCCTCTTATAAATTTTTCTTAATATGAAATATTCTATAGTTATAGTATTATTAATGCATCCTAAAAATGTATGCCTGCTCACTTGAATTTTCCTTAACAATATATTATGAAATAAAATCAATTAATAGAAGTACTAATGTAATTATATATTTTTGTAGATTTCATGACTCAAATTAATTTTAATACATCATATTATTGGGAGCTCTTACAGCTCTTATAACATCCATAAATCAATTGTATCAACCACATTTGTACATATGTTGCCATAATCATTTTTCAGTATCTTTTCTTTCTGTTTGAACCCTTGGTATCAGCTCCTCTTTTTTCCCTCCCTCCTCTACCCTCCCACCCTCATGGACCCCAGATAAATTATAAAGTATTATTATTTTCATATCCTCCACAGCCTGCTGTCTCCCTTGCCCATGTTATTGTTGTTCCTCTCCCTGAGACGGGCAAGGGATTATACTGCGGTCATTGTAGTCAGTTCTTCATTTCTCCCTCTTCTCCCCTCACCTTCCCCCCACCCTTCCATTGCTGTTACTGGGGTGTTTATCTGTCCTGGATTCCATGTGTCGAGAGCTCTTATCTGTATCAGTGTACATGCTCCAGTCTAGCTGGATTTGTAAGGTAGAGTTGGGGTCATGCTAGTGGTGGGGGAAGGAGAGGAAGCATTAAAGAACTATAGGAATCTAGTGTGTTCTGTCGGTGCTGTGCTCCACCCTGTCTCTTTCTTTCCTGTGTCCCTTCTGTGTGGGAATGTCCAATTATTTACAGATGGCTTTTGGGTCTCCCCTCCTACTGCCATCATTTGCACCAATATTTGTATTTTTTTGGGTCTTCTGATGCCTGATATCTTATTTAGTTGACACCTCATGATCACAGAGGCTGGTGTGCTTTTTCCATGTGGCCTTTGTTGCTTCCCTCCTAGATGGCTGCTTGTTTAACTTCAAGTCTTTAAGACCCCAGATGCTGTATCTTTTCATAGTTGGACACCCTCAGTTTTCTTCACCAAATTTTCTTATTCACCCATTTTGACTTCATTGATTTTGTTGGGAAGGTAAGCATCACAGAATACCTGGTTATTAGTACAAAGTGTTCTTGCATTGAGGGAGTACTTGAATAGAGACCCAATGCCTGTCTGCTACCTTAAAACTTAACACTTAAATATATGAACACAGACCCATATCCCTATCATTATACATTAATGTATTTACATTAAAGTAAATATTTATACTTAAATATTTATACTTCTATAAATATCTTTATCCTCCTAGGTTTTTTTTCTCTTTTTCTTTGTACTTTCTTTCGGTCCCACTATCACATTCGACCTTTATTCCACCCTTAGTGCTTTCTCTTGGCTACACTGCTCTTGATCGGACCCCATCAGGGCATGGAATCACCCTCCTCACCATTGATTTTAGATCTCTTATTGTTTCCTTATTCCTGGGTTTGTTGGCTCCCCACTCCCTTTATCCCATCTCCTCTTCTCCTATGTCTTCCCAGAGCCATCGGCCCCACTGTTTTCTCCTCGGGATCAGTTATCCTTCCTGTCCTATATGGACAGACGCGAGAAAGTAAAAGGGAAAAACAGAGAAAGAAAGGAAAAGCACCTATAAATAGCCCAGGTTTGTCTTCTGACCCTTCTGAATGGTTTCCAGTCTGCTCTGGTGAAGTGCCACGCCGTGCCCACAGATTCAAGGTCTATTTTAGAGCTCCCTCAGATACTTCATTGTTTTGATCCCCTTGCTGCTCTGCTGCGCTCCCTTCATGGTTTTGCTCCAGTGGGGGAAGAGGGGGTTTCAGACCAGGCTCATCTCCCACACTATGTTTCCAATGCTGTCCCCTTTAACCCTGTGCATCAGTGAGGAGCATCATGTCTCGTGGTGGATGAGCCTCATGGTTCTCTCTGTGCATTGGCTGCTCTGAGCAGGAATGTTGTTCTTGACGCTTGGTAGGCGAAGTTGTAGCTCTCTCTATATATCTCGCTCTCTCTTTTCCTCTTAGTTTACTCCTATGTGGTTTGGGCAGACTGACCACTCACCCCGGGCTCTATTTTCACTGCCATAGTCTGCAGGGCATTCTCCTGAGGAGAGTGTTGACGTAGCTGAGACTGGAGCCAGCCTCACAGAGCTTTCTGTTAGTTCACTGCTTCATGCCAATATATTGACCTTGAGCAATGGCACCCAAGTTGAGATCTAGTCCCTTTCTTTCTTTTTTATCATTTTATTAGGGGCTCATACAACTCTTATCACAATCCATACATACATCAATTGTGTAAAGCACATTTGTACATTCATTGCCCTCATCATTCTCAAAACATTTGCTCTCCACCTAAGCCCCTGGCATCAGCTCCTCATTTTTCCCCTCCCTCCCTGCTCCCCTTCCCTCACGAACCCTTGATAATTTATAAATCATTATTTTTTCATATCTTTCCCTGTCCGATGTCTCCCTTCACCCACTTTTCTGTTGTCCATGTAGATCCTTGAAATCTGTTCCCCCTTTCCAACCCACCCTTCCTCGAGCCTCCCCGTATGGCCATTCACACTACTGGTCCTGAAGGTATCATCAGCCCTGGATTCCCTACATTTCCAGTTCCTATTTGTACCAGTGAACATCCTCTGGTCTAGTCAGATTTGTAAGGTAGAATTGGGATCATGAGAGTAGGGGAGGAGGAAGCATTTAGTAGCTAGAGAATAGTTTTATGTCTCAACGTTGCTACATCGCACCCTGAGACCCTTCTGTAAGGGGATGTCCAGAGGCCTACAAATGGACTTTGGGTCTCCACTCCGCACTCCCCGCCTCATTCACTATGGTAAGATTTTTTGTTCTGATGATGCCTGATACCTGATCCCTTTGACACCTCGTGATCACACAGACTGGTGAGCTTCTACCATGTGGGCTTTGTTGCTTCTGAGCTAGATGGCTGCTTGTTTACCTTCAAACCTTTAAGAACACAGATGCTATATCTTTTGATAGCTGAGCACCATCAGCTTTCTTTGCCATATTTGTGTATGCACCCATTTGTCTTCTGCGATCATATCATGGAGGTGAGCACCCTATGATATGATTTTTTGTTCTTCGATGCCTGATAACTGATCCCTTCGGCACCTCATGATCACACAGGCTGGTGTGCTTCTTTTATGTGGGCTTTGTTGCTTCTGAGCTAGATGGCCACTTGTTTATCTTCAAGCCTTTAAGACCCCAGACACTATATCTTTTGATAGCTGGGCACCATCAGCTTTCTTCACCACATTTGCTATTCACCCGCTTTGTCTTCAGGGGTCGGGAAGGTGAGCTTCATAGAATGCTAATTTAATAGAAGAAAGTATTCTTGCATTGAGGGAGTACTTGAGTGGAGGACCAATGTCCTTCTGCTACCTTAATACTAAACCTATAAATATATGCACATAGATCTATTTCCACATCCTCATATATAAGTATTTTGCATATGTACATGCCTTTGTTTAGACCTCTCTAAATGTCTTTCATCTCCTAGCTCTTTCCTCTATTTCCTTTGACTTTCCTCTTGTCCCAATATCATGCTCAGTCTTCATTTGGGTTTGTAATTTTTCTTGGTTACATTACCCTTGATCACTTCCTACCAGGCCTTCTACATCATCCTCACCATTGATTTGGATCATTTGTTGTTCCTTTGTCCCTGGGTTTGTTAACACCACTTCTTTTCCAACCACCTCCCCTTCTCCCATGTCCCCCCGGAACTGTCAGTCCTGTTGTTTTCTCCTCCAGATTGTTAATCCAGTCTTATTTAGACAGACCTGCAGAGATAATAATATGCACAAAAACAAGACTGAGCAAAACCAAGCAAAAATATACAATAAAACAACACCAACGATAAACCATTGACAAAAAACAAACAAAAAAAACCACAACAAGAAATAAAAGCTTGTAGTTGGTTCAAGGACTGTTTGTTGGCCTTTAAGAGTGTTTTCCAGTCCAGTCTGTTGGGGCACCACACCCTGGCCCCAAAGTCCACCTTCAGCATTCCCTGCGGACCTCGGCCCTCTGTTCGCTTGGTCCCTTTCTTGCTTTCTTGTCGAGACATGAAAAATTCTGTCCCCCTTTGTGTGTTAGTGCCCTGTTCCCCCACTATCCACATCCTCCCTGTCCCCACCTTTCCCCTCCTTTTTAGTTGGATGCTCTGTGCATCCTTGGGTTGGCTTTGACCCCTGCTAAAGTGACTAGACCTTGCCCCAGGAATTTATGCACTTGGTGGCTTTTCCCCTATGCACACCTCATGCTTTTTAAGCTTATCTCAGTGGACTCAAGTTTTACTTGTCCTTTTGTGCTTGACTTACCTTGCTTAGCATAATTTCCTCCAACTCTTCCTGTGTGCTGATGTGCTTCAAGTGTTCTTTGCTGCTTTTTTAGGGATGCATAGTATTCCATTGTCTATATATACCAGATATTTTAATCCATTCATCTTTAGACGGAAATTTAGGTTGTTTCCAATTCTTTGTGATTCTGAACTGCACTGCGATGAACATTAGAGAACAGATATGTGATCATAGACTGTTTTTTCTTTCTTCTGGGTATATGCTCAGTATCGGGATTGCTGGGTCATATGATAGCTCAATTTCCATTTGTTTTAGGTATCACCACATCGATTTACATAATGGCTACAACTATCTACAGGTCCACCAGCAGTGGATAAGAGTTCCTATATTGCCACATCTCCTCCAACACTTGTTGTTTTCTGTTTTTTAAATTGGGCTATCTTTGAGCTTGTCAGGCAGTATCTCACAATTATTTTAATTTGCATTTCCCTTATGGCTAAGGATTGGGAACATTTTCTCATATGTTTGTTGGCCATTTGGATTTCTGCCCTTCTGAAACTTCTGTTCAGGTCTTTTGTTGCTCTCCCCAATGGGTTATTTTTATAAAAAAGTCTTTTAGGCTAGCAGATGTTGCATATTTTAGTAATCAGGCCTTTTCCTGATGTGTCATTGATAAAGATGTTTTTCCAGTATGTGGGCTAACATTTCTCTCTTGGCGAAGTCTTTCAATATAAATAGGTGTCTTATCTTCAGTATATCCCATTTGTCAATTTGTGCTTCCTCTGTGTTTGTGACCTCCCTATTTCCAATAGCCTATCTATTTCCTGTACCAATGTTCTTAGGTTTCTCCCAATTCCCTCATTGATGGCCCTAATGGTTTAGGGGTTTACCTCGAGGTTGGTGATCCACCATGAAGGGTTTTGCTTCAATTTTCTGTAGGTAGATATAGATTTTCTATAGTTTCACTTGTTGTAGAGGGCCTCCACATTTGATATTTTGGGGCCCTTATCAAAAATTATTTATTTGTATACTGATGGTTTCATTTCTGGGTTTTCAGTTTTTTTCCAGTAGTGTGAATATCTGTCATTATACCAGTCCCATCCTGTTTTGACCACTGTGGCTGTATGTTAAGTGCCAAAGGCTGGTGAAGTCAGTCCTCCAACTTTGTCCTTCTTCTTGAGGAATTCCCTACTTCCCTCTCCATATGAAGTTGGTAGTTAATTTTTCCAATTCTTTGAGGAAGGACGTTGGTGTTTCTATAGGATAGTATTAAACTTGCATGGTTCCTTAGGCAGGAGTGACATCTTAACTATATTAGTCTTCTGATCTATGAGCATGGGATATTCTTCTATTTATGGATTTCATGCTTTGTTTTTTGTAATAGTGTTCTGTAGTTTTCATAGTTCAAATCTTTTGGGTTTTTTAAGGTTAAGTATATTGCTATATAATTCACTTTGTGCTTGGCAATTGTGATGGGTACTACTTTTTTGATCTCCTCTTCTGTGGATTCAACCTTGTAGACTTCTCTTTGGCGATCTCATACCCTTCCAATCTGCCATATTCCTCTAATATTTCCAGTACTCTTTTTGTGGAGCTTTTGGGGTTTTCCATATATAAAATCATATCATCTGCAAAAAATGATAATTTCACCTCTTCTTCCCCCAGATGATTAAATTTAATGTCATTCCTGTGCCTTATATTATTAGTTGGACCTCCAGTACAATGTTAAATAGAAGTGGAGACAAAGGGGCATCCTTATTGGTTCTCGTTTTCCAATGGGATTATTTTAGTTTTTCCCCGTTTCCTACTACACTGGTTGTTGGCTTTTCATATATAACTTATATTATATTGAATTCTCCTTCCATTCCTTTCTTCTTGAGTGTCTTAAACAGGAATGGGTGTTGGTTATTGAATACTTTTTCTGTGTCTATTAATATTATCATGTGGTTTTTATCCTTTTTCTTTTCAAGGTGCCAAATAATGCTGATGGATTTTTAATGTTGGACCATCCCTGTGTCCCTGAAATGAATCCAACTCTTTCATGGTGAGTTATTTGTTTTGTAAACTGTTGCATTCTATTGGCCAGCATTTTGTTAATAATTTTTGCATTGATGTTCATTATAGATATCAGTCTGTACTTCTCAGTTCTTGTGGGATCCTTTCCCTCTTTAGGTATCAGGGCTATGCTAGCTTCATAGAAAGAGTTTGAGAGTTTGCTGTCTTTTTCTATGCTCTGAAAGAGTTTGTATAGGATTGGCGTCAGATCTTCCCTAAATGCTTGGTAGAATTCTCCTGTGAAGCCATTTGGTCCAGGGTGTCTTTTAGTTGGTATTTCCTGGATAACATTGCCTATTTCCTCTATTGCTAAGGGTCTGTGGAGTTGCTTCATGTTGATCTGGGATAGTCTATGGAAGGACTGATTTCTCAATTATTTTATGGTGATTAGACCAGCTATCCTGCATCAAACGGCATCTGAAATAAGGCATGCAGATGAAAAAAAAGTAAGAGACATATACAAAGCATGGGATTGGGAGGACAACAGTCTGATGGACTGAAGTCTTGAGTATATTCAAAGCTTTATTTTTATTCTCTTCTTACAAGGGAATAGTTACCAAAAAACCATCAAAGAACCTAAAAAACATTCTTAAACTCTTATCTATGCAAATGTTACTTAACTAGTCACACTTTCTTAACATTTGAATAATAAAAGCACTATGTTCTAAGACAATTACATGAATATGCACGATTCAAAAGAATCTTAAAGAGGTCTTAAACAACTGAGTTATCTCTCAATGTTTTTAAGCTGCAAGGTCATAAATAACAGTTATTTTGCAATGCTTTTGTCTGCAAAGACACAGAGGCACAGGGGACTAATTGGTCACCCATCAATAAACACCTGGACCAGCTGAGGCCTCCTAGAATTTTTCCATGTCTTCCAAGTTGTTGAATTCATTGGAGTAAAGGACTTCAAAATACTATGTAATTAACCTTCTGATTTCATTAGGGTCCATTGTAATTTCCCTGTTTCATCCCACATCCCGATTATTGAGATTCATTCTTTTTTTTCTTTGCTTAGGTTTTCCAGTGGTCTATTTGGTTAATCCTTTCAGAGAAACAACTTTTTGCTTCATTGATTTTTTGCATAGTTCACTCATTTTACCACACATTTATTTCTGCCCTGATTTTTATTTTTACTTTTCTTTTGCTCTTCTTAGGATTGTCCTATTGACTCTGCTTTAATTGCTGGGGTTTTGTGTCAGTGTATCAACCATACATCTCTCCTCTGTTTTCTTGTGTGAATTTTTCATTATCAAACTTCTTCTGTATTGGTACATTGTGTTCTCATGCTCATTGGTTTCCAGAAATTTTCAGATTTCATCTCTGATCTGGGTCAATACACACTCATTTTGTTTGCCCTTTTCCCCCCTTAACCTCCTTCTTTAAAATTTCCAGTCTTTTGAAGTAGTAGTGTGAGAGGGAAGTCTAAGTGACCTCTATGTGAATTTATATAGGCTTGACTTGTGTCCCAGCATGTGGTCTATCTTCATATATGTGCCATGTGAACTTGAAAAGAATGTGAATTCTTTTGCATTTGGGTGGAGAGTCTGTCAGGTCAAGTTTCTAGGCCAGTCTGCTACTCTGTCTTTAAATGGTTGAGTTAAATCAATTGATATTTAGAGTTATACCAATTACAAGGATCTATGTATAACCTCCTCCCTGGTGGATGGACAATAGAAAAGTGGGTGAAGAGAGGCACTGGAAAAAATAATAATTTTTAAATTATCAAGGGTTCATGAGGAAGGAGGGAGTGTGGAGGGAGGAGGGAAAATGAGGAGCTGATGCAAACTTCTTAAGTGAAGAGCAAATGTTTTGAGAATATTGAGGGCAATGAATGTACAAATGTGCTTTACACAATTGATATATGTATGGATTGTGATAAGAGTTTTTCTTTCTTGCTGTGTTTTGTTTTGTTCTTTGTCAGTGGTTTGTTGTTGTTTTGTTGTATACAGTTGCTTTATTTGCCTATGTCTTGTTTTTGTGCGTGTTAATATCTCCACAGGTCTGTCTAAATAAGATAGGCTGGATGGACTATCTGGAGGAAAAACAATGGGACTGACAGTTCTGGGGGGACTTGGGATAGGGGGAGGTGGGGGTAAGGAAGTGGTGTTAACAAACCCAGGGACAAGGGAACAACATGGGATCCAAATTGGTGGTGAGGTAGGAGTGGCAGGCCTGGTAGGGAATGATCAAGGGTAAGGTAACATAATGAAGAGGTATAGCTGTAACCCAGGTGGGGACAGAGCATTATAGTGGGGCAGAAGGAAAGTCAAGGGAAGTAGAGGAAAGAGCTAGGAGTCAAAGGGCATTTATAAAGGTCTAGACAAAGATATGTACATGCAAATATATATATATATATATATATATATATGGATGGGGAAATAGATCTATGTGCCTATATTTATAGGTTTAGTATTAAGGTGACAGAAGAACCTTAGGCCTCTACTCAAGCACTCCCTCAATGCATGAATATTTTACTCTATTAAATTGGCATTCTATGATGCTTACCCTCCCGACACAGCCGCTGAAGCCACAGCGGGTGAACAAGCAAATGTGGTAAAGAAAGCTAATGGTGCCCGGCTATCAAAAGAGATAGCGTCTGGGGTCTTAAAGGCTTGAAGATAAACAAGCGGCCATCAAGCTCAGAAGCAACAAAGCCCACATGGAAGAACACACCAGCCTGTGTGATCACTTGGTTCCGAAGGGATCAGTTATCAGGCATCAAAGAACAAAAAATCATATCACTGCGTGCACACCTCCATGATACAATCGCTGAGGACAAACGGGTGCATAAGCAAATGTGGCAAAGAAAGCTGACGGTGCCTGGCTATCAAAAGAGATAGTGTCTGGGGTCTTAAAGGCTTGAAGGTAAACAAGCGGTCATCTAGCTCAGAAACAACAAAGCCCACATGGAAGAAGCACACCAGCCTGTGTGATCACAAGGTGTCGAAGGGATCAGGTATAAGGCGTCATCAAAAATATTATATCTTACCATAGTGAATGAAGGGGGAAGTGGAGAGTGGAGACCCAAAGCCCATTTGTTGGCCACTGGAGATCCCCTCACAGAGGGGTCTAGGGGAGGAGATGATTCAGTCAAGGTGCGATACAGCACTGATGAAGAATACAGCTTTGCCCCAGATCCGGATGCTTTCCCCCCTCCCCCCAACTACCATGATCCGAATTCTACCTTGCAAGTCTGGATAGAGCAGAGGTCGTACACTGGTGCATATAGGAGCTGGAGGCACAGGGAATCCAGGGTGGATGATACCTTCAGGACCAGGGATATGAGGGGAGATACTGGGAGGGTAGAGGGTGAGTGGGTTGGAAAGGGGGAACTGATTACAAGGATCTACATGTGATCTCTTCCCTGGGGAATGGACACCAGGAAAGGAGGTGAAGGGAGACGCCAATAGGGAAAGATATGACAAAAAAAAATTTATAAATTATCAAGGGCTCATGAGGGAAGGGGGAGCGAGGAGGGAAGGGAAAAAAGAGGACTTGATGCAAAGGGCTTAAGTGGAGAGCAAATGCTTTGAAAATGATTAGGGAAAAGAATGTACAGATGTGCTTTATACAATTTATATATGTATATGTATGGATTGTGATAAGAGTTCTACGAGTCCCTAATAAAATGTTATAAAAAAGAGTTGTATGAGCCCCCAATAAAAAAATTTACAGATTAAAAAAATTTTCATAAAAATTAAAAAATAAAGAACAATAAATAAATAATGAATCTCCATTAGTGGGCTTTGTGATGTCATCTCGTACTCTTTGTGTTGAGTATTTTCCTACTTATCATTTTATCAGTGTGTTGTGTAAGCGTATTTCATTCTTGCCTCTTTTCATCATTGAGGCCATGCTGTCTTGGGGCTGTTTTCAATGTGTTGCCCTCTGCGTGAAGGTGCCCTATGTGATGGTCATCTATTTGTGCTCATTGGGTGATCAGAAGATGACTGCACTGGGTTGGCAAAGAATTTTGTAGAGCTGAGTTTCTTTTGATGTATTCTTTAAGTTTTTCCTTGTCCGAGAAGACTCTTACTTTGCTATCTATCTTGATAGATAATTTGGCTGGATAGAGGATTCTTGGGTTTGCAATGTTTTCTTTCAACTTTCAGAAGATGTTACTCCACCCTCTCCTCTTCTTAATGGTGTCTGCTGATAAGTCTGAATATAGTCTTTTTTCATACCTTTATAGGTGACTGTTTTTTCCCTAGCTGTTCTCATTATTTTCTCCTTTTCTGAAAAGTTGGATAGTTTAATTATTATATGCCTTGGCAAATTCTTCCATGGATTCAGTCTACCTGGTATTCTCTCTCCTTCCTGGATGGTTGCTTGAATCTCATTCATTAAGCTGGGGAAATTTTCCTCTGGGAATTCCTCTTGATTTTTGCTGTTGAATTATTTGTTGTGTCTTCTTCTGGTAGTCCAATTATTCTAATGTTTTACCTCTTCATAGCATCTGGCATTGTTTTCAGGTGTTCTTCGGTTTCTTTGATTATCTTGTTTGCCTGTCTTTCCCATTTGTTGGAGTCTGCCTGGTTATCTTCAAAGTCACTGATACAATTCTCAGCTTCTTTTAATCTATTCTTGAAGTGTGTTAATTTGTTATTTGCTTTTGTAACCTCATCCCTTAACTCTTGTATTTCCTTTGATGGTCAGCATTTAACTCTTGTATTTCCTTCGGTCTGTGGCCTTTATCTCCTCTATCTTCTCATTTTTTAATGCTTCTCTCATGTCCTGTATGGCTCTAAACAGCATTTTGAAGATTTCTTTCTGTGATAGTTCAATTTCTGCTTGCTATATGCAAATTACTAGATTCAACCCTCCCTTGACAACATATTTCTTTTTCAACTGTTGTTTCGACTGAGGTTGTTGTGGGTGGTTGTTGCTGTTTGTGTGTTGTTTTAGAGGAGCTTGGCACCATTTTCCAGGAAGTCAAAGAACCCTGGGCTCTCTCTTTTGGGGCTTGTATGAATGCTTCTGCTGGCTTCCTAAAGACAACCACTCTGTAGGGTTGGGTCTCTTCTTTATCTCACTAGGGTGTTACCCTCATTAGACAGCTGGGATTCCCTAGTTGAAGTTCAGGTCTTGTGGGCCTCTCAGGGAGCAAGTGTAGCTCTGTGTGTTGTGGTGCCAGACAACAGTGGTGGAAGCCCCGCTGCCACGGCATGTGGTTCCGAGCAAAGGCAAGGAAAGCCATGCTGCTGTTGGTGGAGGTTCTGGGATGCCATGGGGAAAGCCTCACTGAAATGGGTGGAGGCTCTGGGTGAAGGCCAAAAGCACCCTCTGCCACAGGAGGTGGTGCCAGGCAACAGTAGGAAAAACCCCACTGCTACTGGCAGAGGTGTCTACCATGGGAAAAGCATCTCTGCTGGAGGCAGAGATACTGGACAAATGTGAGCAGTGCCCTGTTGATGTGGGAGGGGTGTCAGGTGACACTAGGAAAAGCCTGACTGGCACAGGGTGGGGAATCAATCATCAGTGGGGCAATTGCCAGAGCTGTAGGTGTAGCGCTTGCCTAGGTGCAGGAGAGGTTAGCACTGGTTCACATGGGCATGGATTTTTTTTTAACAAAAATTAATCATTTCATTGGGCTCTTACAAATCTTATAACAATCCATCATCATTTATATTAAGCACACTTGTAGATATATTGCCTTCAACACTTCGAAAATAATTTTTGAGTCATTGATATCAGCTTATCTTTTTCACCCTCTCTCCCCAACCCTCCCACTTTTGCGAATCCTTGATAAATAATATATTATTTTTATTATTTCGTGTGTTACACTGTCCATTGTCTCCCTTCACCCACATTTCTGTTATTCATAGGGAGACAATGGGCAGCATACAGTGCTAATGTATGATTCCCCATAATTTAGATAATCTTTTCCATGGTTACACATTGGGCTGCTAATCACAAAGTCAGTAGTTTGAAACCATTAGCCAAACCAGGGGTTTAAAGGAGGCTTTTTACTCCCATAAAGAGTTACAGTATCAGAATTGACAGGAGAACTTTTTCCCTGTCCTCTAGGGTCACTATGAGCCAGAATCTATTGGATGATCATGAGTTTTGGGGTTTCCATTCAGTTTATTTAAAGGTGTGATTTAGTTTTTGTACACTAACCCCTAATTTGGTTTTGTATTAATATAACCAAATTGTTTATGATAACCTATTCTTTTCATCAGCCATTGACAGTTCACATTGTGTATCTTTGGACCCATAACATTTTCTTTGCTTGACTATTTGAAAATATTATAGGCCAGTATCTCTGATCTTAGGTTATTTTGTGCATTTGTGTCAAAGAAAGAAAGAAATTGATTCCAAATAACAATGAATAGACTTTGTTTTCTATATTAACTTATCTATGTATTACCAAGTATTTAAAATGATAAAGATCTGATAGTGTTAAAATGAACAGATTATATAAAAATCATTATGAATGCAATTTATTTCCAATACTAAAACAATGAAGTTTTTTGCTTTACCTATGTAACTCAGTATTAGATGAGGATACAGCCATTATCTTCTAAAGCCTAACAAGCTATTTTATAATGTTAAATGCATATCTAAGAACACTAGGGAGATTTACCATTGGCATTTAACCTTCACATATTGTATATTCCTAAACATCTATAGATTTTCCTGTATCGCTAATGTACACACCTGACTAATTTAAGTTTTCATGCATATGCAAACACTACATTTAAAAAGGCTATCTGACTTCCCTTAAAGTAAATCAAAAGTTCACCTAGGTCGTATAGGAGAATTATTACAATGAAATTTCAGTAATGCAAAGTTGATCTGTTTGATTAAATTACCCACATTTTGCATTTAAATTGGTTTTAACTACAGTCTATATCAAAATGAATTAATTAAAATCATTTGTCAAAATTTATAAATTTAACATTGTTTTTGTATGTTTGTGAGTAATGATGTTTAGTAAAATGTCTTATTTATTTGAAATTGTAAACGATTTGCTGATTTCTATATAAATCTTTACAAAACCTAAACCTCTTTTATATTTGTTTTTTACATTCTATTTTTGTTGAATATATGAATGTATTTTTAATTATATTAAATTATAGTCAAGTCAATGAGTATATACTATGTGTAAAAATCTTTAAGTGGAACCGAGACTATCAATTACAATATTGAGACTGTCAAATTGCCAATAACTCTCTTGGACATTTGGAACTCTGAGAGAGCAGACATAAGGTCACTCAAGTCATATGAATAGTTTCTTTAATAAGCTATACAGTTTATCCCACATAATGCTGAGAATGTCTTTCCATTCAGAAAATAGACATCCTTTTAAATTGGTCGCTCTCTCCTAAGGAGGAGTGCATTTTTTTTCAACCTCCAGCCAGCTACTCTGAGTCTCGGTTTATATCGCTACTTTCTGATGATGTTACCAAAAAACCCTTGTGTTTTTTGGTAACATCTAGAGAAGTGAGACCAGTGGACTTTATACACACACACACACACACACACACACACATACATTTATATTTATAAAATTTTGTATGAAGAAAGTATCTCATATAGTTGTAGAAGTGGATGAGTCCAGTGTAGTTCAAGTCTGTGTGTGAACTGGAGGCATTTCCAATTTCAGTAGCTGCAGAGGCTGACACTATAAGAATTAGGAAGAAGGAGAGGATGAGCATGGCTCATGGGTATAGAGGTGAATGGCTCCAAAGTCAGCAGGTCAGAAGGCAGACTGATGGCTCCCAGGGAAAGCAGCAATGTGACAAGCCTTCCTACATTGTTTAAATAGGAGTAGGCCATTGTCCTAAGGATAATTCCTTTTAATTGGACCAGGCCTCTTACCTTAGCCAGGAGGGTACCATCCTTAGTCCTCTTACAACTGCTTTGCTGCCCACAGCAGTTCCCAATATGTTTGGTCACATCATGGGGAAGACTTCAGTGGACAAACTTCTGGGAATCCTGGCTCAACCAAGTTGACATAAAACCTAACTATCATAACCTCGACGTTTATTATCTCAAATTTGCATAACTTTCTTCTCAGGCCAGTTAAATCAAAGAGCCATACAGCAAAGCTCTGACACATACACAGAATATGGGCATGTATACTTGATCCTCTGTTCCATCACCCTCACAACAAAGCAGAGCACTTCAGCAAGATTTTGATTTCATAGCATATACACATAATTATTTATTTACCAACTTTCAGAAATTTCCATAATACAGTGAAGCAGATTAAGTTTCTGATTTCCAGTAGTCACATGTTCAGTAGGCTCACATAGATAATGTTAGAAAATCTTTTGACAAAATGGCCTCGTAAATTCTTCCCTCGTAGTAATGCAAAGCCACAGTCATACTCCTCTTTCAGGAGCACCAGGATTTAAAAAAAACCTTCCTAGTACTAATTTGCTCTCCGAGGTTTCCTTCTCTATTTAAATAAATAACAACTATATATATATATATATATATATATATACATATATATATATATATATATATATATATATATGGAGGATAACTCAGAAAGCAATGCTACTGAATCATTTAAACTTTTATTTAAAAAATGTCAAAATGTGTAGCTATCATTTCTCTATATATCCTTTATCTAGTTTATGTACTTCAAAAGGAGGTCCATTTATATTACCCATCCCTGAAGAATTCTACACTTGTTAATTTATACCACCTCAAAACAATAGCTTAGCCATCCTGGAGGAACTTAAATCAGGCTCCCATTAAATGGTGTTTGAGTGTGGACATTAAAGAAGCTTGAAGGGGCGAGGTCAGGGCATTAGCGTAGATGGGGTAAGGTTGTCCAACAAAATTCTCATGGGACAGCCCTTACTACCTTCAAGTAAGTGGGTGCATTTTGGTGATGAACACAATTCCTTGGCACAACTTTCTTGGCCTTTCCCTCACCAATTCACTTTTTCGTTTCCTTATAACTTCTTCTTAAAAAAATCTCATGGTCTACCCATGTCTTTCAAGAAAATTTGTCAAGAGGACCCATTTGAAGTCCTTCAAACAATCTCTATAAGCTTTTGAATTGACCTTTCTGTTTTAAATACAACTGGCCCAGCAGAGCCCCAGGAAAGCCATGATTAAACCATTGTATATTGAAGGCACTCTAACCAGATTAAACCAAATGTACTACTGAGTGAACTTACATGCAGCCATCTGCTGAACACTGAGATAAATTTAAACACATTTTGTTTAGAATTTGTTTGCACATGCATGATCCGAATGCTAGTAGCAATTCTTTTCCACTTACCCTTTGAGTTTGTCTAAAGCACGGAATATTGGAAGGCATACAGAAGTACACTGGCAAAAAGTAAAGTAAACATCATCTCAAAATGGATTATGTTTTAAAATTGGTGTACATGGACAGGGAGCTGCCAGAGGTTCAGGCCAAATTCAGAACAGGATGTAGACCAAGGGATATCATTGCTAATGCCAGATGGACCTGGGCTCAAAGCAGAGACTACCAGAAAGATATTCACAGATGTTTTATTAACTATGCCAAAGTATTCAACTATTAGTATGAGAACAGAATACTTCGTTGTGCTCATGTGGAACTTGTACATGGACCAAGGGGCAGTTGTACCAGCAGAACAAACCAATGCTCGCGGTTTATAATCAGGCAAGATGTGCGTTATACTCGTAGCTTCTCACCACATCTATCAGACCTCTCTGCTGAGAAAATCATCAGAGAAACTGGTTTATATGAAAAATAATGTGGAATAGATTGGAGGACATGCTATTAATAACTCCTGATAGGCAGATGACACAACCTTGCTAACTGAAAGTGAGGAGGACTTGAAGCCCTGCTGATAAAGATCAAGGACTGAACCATTCAGTGTGGATGACAACCAACATAAAGATCAGCATTCTCACAACTGCACCAATAGAGGACATCGTGATAAATGGAGAAAAGATTTAATTTGTCAATGATATTTATCTTGTTTGGATCCACAATCAATGCTGGTGGAAGCAGCAGTCAAGGGATAAAAAGATGTGCTGCATTAGGTAAATCTGCACAAGACCTCTTTAGAATGTTGAAAAGCAAGGGTGTTACTTTAAGGAATAAGGTGAGCCTGACCCAATCATGGTATTTTCAATTCCCTCATATGTATGTGTAAGTTGACCACTGAATAAAGAAGACTGAAGAAGAGTTGATGCATTTGAATTGTGGTGATGGAGAATACTGGATATTGAAACAATATTGAAAGTCCCATGGATTGCTAAAAGGCCAAATGGATCTGTCTTGGAAGAAGTATAGCTAAAGTATCCCGAGAAGCAAAGCTGCAGACTTTGTCTTACATCCTTTGGATATGTTGTCAGGAGCAAGGAGTCCCTGGGGAAAGACTTGTGTGGTAAAGTATAGGGGCTCAAAGTAAAGGAGGGAGGCTCTCAACACTGGGCTCAAGCTTGGGGACAGCTTTGAAGGCGGTACAAGACTGAGCAGTGTTTCGTTCTCTGGTGCACAGGGTTGTTGTGGTTTGGAACAGAACACACGGTTCTCCCAAACAGCATAAAGGGTTTGGGTTAAATACAAGCACATTTTCAAGTTATTTAAAGTCCCCATTGTTTTCTAAAATGGAGTGATCCATCAGGATGGATTAATTGTTAACATTTTTTTGAGGACTAGATTGGGTATGGATATGAAAGTTGGTGATCGAACCTGAAATTATTCTACAAAATATAATGTGTGTGTTGATAAGGCTGAAATTGATGGTGAGGATAGCAAAGAGAAACCTAGAGACTACAATATGGGGTGGTATTTGGTCTAGAGATCCCAAGGAAGAAATTTTGGTGTGAGAAAAATACATGTGAGATTATGAGAGCAAAATTCTTTCCAGAGTAATATATAGTTCAATCCTGTGATTCCAACCAATCCTTACAAAGTAAACTGTGGAGTTATTGATTGTCCATGGGTTACTTATTACAACCAATGAAGGGGCTAAAAAACACATATTAGTTTCTAGAAAGGTGAGACAAAATCAGCTCCTGAGAATGAAGGCTAGTTTACATGTAGATTGTCTATATAAAAATAAACAATTGGGGCAGGGAATGTATGGATGTGCTTTATACAATTGATGTATGTATATGTATGAACTGTGATAAGAGTTGTATGAGCCCCTAATAAATTATTTAAAAAATAAAATAAACAATTATTAGCAACAGTGAACAGTTCTGTATGAATACAGCATCATCAGGGTCCCTTTCATCAGTACAGACATGCAATGACAAGGATTGTGTTCATCTCAGGAGATATTTAACAGTTATTGACAATGAATGTGAAGTATTCCATATACCATAAACCTCGGGAGATCCCAAATCTCCTAAAAGTGTGTGAATATGCACACATCTGAAGAATCCTCATGTGAACATGTAAAATGAGCTATTCCCGGGGGTTCTGAGCCCAGGTACTTGGAACTACAGTGCAATGGTTGCACACAGGACGAAGTGCCCATCAGGGAATCTCATTATTAACTCTCTCATAAAAGTGTAACATGAAAGCATTTCTTTAAAGCCTCTGGAAATTCTTACCATACTTCAGGGAACAGCAGAACAAACTGAGTTGTTTGGAGTTCTCAAAAATATATGTTGACTAATAATAACAATCATAAAGATAATCTTATTAAAGCATTCTAGAAAGGCTCATATGCAAAACTATTTATCTACTGTTAATAGGTCATTGATATTTTTGATACCCAAGTTCTCATATGATTTTCATGACCTGTTGCCATGACTTCTTGATCTCTAATCATTGCCTCTCCCTTGTTCTAGGCATGCTAGCCTTCTCACTGTTCCTTCAATATTCCAAACACAATGGTTTTTGGAGACACTTATATTTTCTCTTTATGAATGGATTATTATCTTCTGGATCTCTAAAAAATTTATACTCTTAGAGATTGGTACTACAAATTTACTTTCTCAATCAGACTTTTCATAATAATCGTATGACTTTTAATGACCTTCAAATTCCACACTTCCCCCTCACATATTTTCTTCCTTCCTTTGTTCTCCTAAGCACTTAAGATTAAACATAATATTTTACTTATTTGTCTTATTGTCAGCTTTTCCCACTATAGAGTACTTCATAGAGATTTTTGTCATTTTCTTGCTGAAACATGGTAGGTGATATAAAAATATAAAAAATAATTTATTAGATTAAAGGTGGATGTTTAATTTCTTAAAACTGGAAACTTCTTTTCTTTGCTCTGCTTCCTTGGTCCGCTGTGTCTTCATTAGAATCATGTGAAGTAGATAGTTTTATTTCTAGCCAGACATCACGGAAACTTTCATGGAAGAAAAAGTACTTGAGCAACGACTTGAAGTATGGGTAGGATATTTTCAGAATAATATCAAATACAACATGTATTCAAATAAAAATAGTTGCTTATGATTTTTTTGTGGATCCCACTATCTTGATCCATAAGAATTATTATGTCTGCGACTGTGATTTTCATATTTAACCTTCGTGTGTATTTTGCATGCTTGTAAGTCCTCAACTTACACCGTTAGAGGTCCCTGACTTTCATTCTTTTTTTAAAAATTATTTTTATTGGGGGCTCATACAATTCTTATCACTATCCATACATACATTCATTGTGTCAAGAGCATATATACATTTGTTGCCGTCATCATTCTCAAAACATTTGCCTTCCACTTGAACCCTTAATATCAGCCGCTCATTTCCCCCCTCCCTCCCCACTCCCCCTACCTCTTGAACCCTTCGTAATTCATAAATTGTTATTATTTTGTCATACGTTACACTGTCTGATGTCTCCCCCTGCCCTCTTCTCTGCTGTCCACCCCTCAGGGAGGAGGCTATAGGTAAATTCTTGTAATCATTTCCCCCTTTTTATCCCATGTTCCCTCCAACCTCTAGGTATCGCCACTCTCACCACTGGTCCTGGAGGAGTTATCTGTCCTGGATTCCCTGTGTTTCCAGTTGCTATCTGTACCTATGTGCATCCTCTGCTCTAGCCAGACTTGTGAGGTAGAATTGTCCCTGACTTTCTTTTGCATGACTTTTTCATTTTACAAATTCCTTGCTCCAGAATTTTTATTATCTGCCTGATTTCTTGATGAGAAAAGATTATATAGTTTTGTGAATTTTATTATTTCAAATTTTGATTAAATTATTCCAAGAAAAATAATGCCTAAGAGTGGTATGGATGAGTGATTAGCCATAAAATAAGGACTACATTTGCTTTAAAAAAATCAGTGTCAAGTTTTGGAGTATAATAAAATAGGCTTCACTGTACTGAAAGCTCTTTGAAATAAAAAACTGCCTGGCATGTACTATGTGCTCAATCAATATTTGCTAAATGAGCATTTGTTGCATTAATATAAATCAATCACTGCTTAATATAAATCAATCAGTGGAGAATGAGAAGTTAAGCTTGGTCATGGTTATGCATTTATTCACATATAGATTTAACAAACACCTGATTGAACTCTGGCAGTATTCAAGGCACTGTTCCTGGTACGATGAATATAACACTGAACTAGCAAACTCTGTGAGCTCATGGAGAATTCCAGGCTCATAAGAAAGATAGGTATAAATCATAATGGATACCTTGTGGTGGTGTAGTGGGTTACGAGTTGGGCTTATAATTGCAAGGGTAACAGTTCAAAAGCACCAGGTGCTCTGTGGGAGAAAGAGGACACTTTCAACTATAATGACTTGGAGCCCCACATGGTTAGTTCAGCTCTATCTCATAGAGTCGCTCTAAGTCAGCATTCTGGAGTATCAAGCATGATCTCTTTTTCCATAATGGGATCGATGGTAGTGAGTGTTTTTGTTGAGTGGTGAGTGAAAGAAATATTACAGCAAATAAGAAAAGAAATTTCCTAATGAAATTCATAATGAAACCATTTATGAGTTTGTTTGCTTTAAGATCCCCTCCCGCAGATGTGACATAGAAGATAACAATTATTACAACAAAGAATAGACACAGATTAAAAAAACATGAAGAATTAAGCAGAAAATTAAAGTGAATACCCTCTCTTTCTCTATGATAAATTTTAAGTGTGTTCTTTCAGGGACTTAAAAACCAGATGGGACCCTAGTGGGGAATGAGAAAAGTAATTGGCAGAATGGATCATGGCCTATACGTCACTATATCACTAATACATCTAGCACTATATTTCATATACAAGATACAGTTAATAAGTGCTAATAGAAGAAGTGAATAAATAAGATTGATTTATAAGGGTAAAACAAAATCATGTGTTATAACCTGGTTATATCAAGCTAAATATTTATGCACAGGTGACTAATATTTAGAAACATTCATTTTTATGATCGTCTCTTCTCTTTCCACTTGACTCATATTAACCATCTTCCTGTGTTCTGATAGAGGTGAAACTCTACTCCAGCTTTGCTAACTGGGAAAGAGTGGGTTTCATACTGGTAGAGTCGTTAAGGAGAAATGTTTGTTGTTAATGTCAATGTCAAGTTCGTTCCAACGCATAATGACTGAGTACAATAGAAGGAAACGCTGCCTGGTTCGGGATCCTCCTCACAATTGTTGTTATGCTTGAGCCCCTTGTTGCAGCCACTGGGTCAGTTCATCTCTTTTAGGTTCTTTTTCACTGCCATTTTATTGTATCGAGAGTGCTGTCCTTTTCCAGGAATGTGTCCAAAGCATAGGGCACGAAGTCTCACCATCCTCATTTTTAAGGGGCATTCCGGCTTTAGCTCTTCCAAGACAGAGCATGGGACCATCTTTCTGGAAGCTCATGGTACGATCAATACTCTTGTCAGTGCCATAGTTTAAATGCATCAATGCTTCATAAAGTCTGACTTTCATATACATCTAAAGCAATTGAAAATAAGGTGGCTTGTGTTAGATGTACCTCCTTTAAAAAAGTGATGTCCTTGGTCTTCAACCCTATTAAACAGATCTTGTACTATACAGATCCATCCAATGAAACACTTGCTCTGATCCTTTGACAGCTGCTTACATAAGCAGTGCTTGTGGAGTCAAACAAAAGGAAGTCCTTGACCACTTCAGGCTTTTCTCCATTTATCACAATGGTGTCTATTGGTCCAGTTGTGAGGAATTTGGTTTCCTTTACACTGAGTTGTGATCCATGGTGAAGGTTGCAGGTCTTGATCTTCATCAGCAAGAGCTTCAAGCCCTTCTCACGGGAAGCGAGTAATGTGTTGTCATCTACATATCCCAGATTGTTAATAAGCCTTCCTCAGGCTGAGTTGTTCCCCATATAATCCAGTTTGGGGGATTATTTGTTCAGCATGCATATTGAATACGTCTGGGGAGATGACGCACATCTTTCCTGATTTCAATCCATGCAGTATTCCCTTGTCCTGTCAAAGAGCTGCCTCTTGGTTCATGTAGAGGTTAAGCATGAGCACAACGATGTGTTCTAGAATTTCTCTTTTTCATGATATTATCATAGCTTTTATGATCCATACAGTCCAATGCCGTCACAAATCAATAAAACAATAAATATCTTTCTTGCGCTTTGTGCTTTCAGGGAAGATCCATATGACATCAGCAATGATATCCCTTGCTACAAATTGTCTTGTGAATTTGACTTGAATTCTTTGGCAGCAGCCTGTCCATACTACTGCAAACATGGTTCAATAATATTTAGCAAAGTTTCACTTGAATATAATATTGCTTGATGGTTTCTTCTTTCTGCTGGTTCACCTTAGTTTGTAATGGTTACTCATATGGATCTTGTCTAGTCATTTAGCCAGGTAGCTTTCTTGTATATATCTTGTCATCAGTGAATGAGCGTCTCAAGGGCTTCATCAGCCTGTATAAATGTTTTATCGTAGTCTTTCAATTACTGGAAGCTTGTTTTGGGCTAATGTTTTCAGTGCAGGTTGGACTTCATCAGTACCGTTGCTTTTTGATCTTATCCTACATTTACCTCTTGAAATGGTTGAACTTTTCTTTGAATAGTTGAGTAGTTCTTTGCCCAACAGACACAATCCTTCACTCTTCTTTGGATGCTCTGCATAATTTAATATTTCATCCCGAGAACCTTTTACTATTGCAACCCAAAGCTTGATTTATTCTTTATTGCTTTCACCGTAAGATATTCGAAATGTGTTCTTCCTGTGATGTCTAAGTCTATGTTTTTCCCGTTTCATTATAATCCTTTAGCTTCTCAAGCTTCCTTTTGAAATGTTCTGTTTAGCTCTTTCCCTTCATCATTTCTTCCATCTTCCTTAGTTTAATTGACAGAACACTATCATTAGTCACATGCAAGTAAAGTACTGCTGACGGTCCTCCAACAATGGTTGCCGCCGTACATTGACGCGGAGGTGTCGGAGTTTCGGGCCAAATGGAAGAGGATGGGGAACAAAGGAGATCATTTCTGATGCCAGATGGATCTTGGCTGAAAGCAGAGAATGTCAGAAAGATGTTTATTTTTATGTTATTGGCTGTGCCAAGGCACCCGATTGTGTTGATCATAACAAACTATGTATAGCCTTGAGAAGAATGGAATTTCCAAAAGACATCATTGAGCTCATGCACAACTTGTAGATGGATCAAGAGGCCATTGTGAGAACAGAACAAGGGCACACTGCATGGTTTAAAACCAAGAAAGTTATGTGTCAGGGTTTTATGCTCTCACCTTACTTATTCAATCTGTATGCCGAGAAAATCATTAGCAAAGCTGCATTATATGAAGAAGAATACTAAATCAGGATCAGAGGAAGGCTTATTAACAATCTGTGATATGCAGATGACACAACCTTGCTTGCTGAAAGTGAGGGGACACTTGAAGCCTTTGCTGATAAAGATGAAAGATTTAAGCATCCAGCATGGATTACAACTCAATGATAAAAGGAAGAAAAATCTCACAACTGAAAAAATAGGTAACAACATGATACATGGGAAGCAAGTTATAAAGGACTTTTGTCTTGCTTGGATACACAATCAATGCTCATGGAGGCAACAGTCAAGAGATCAAATGACATTGGGCAAATCTGCCGTATAAGACTTTTAGAGGCTTGAAGAGCGGATGGCTGCTTTGAGAACTAAGGTGTGCATGCTCAAATCGTGATATTTTCTTTTCCTCGTGTGCATGGGGAGGTTGGACATTGAATAAGGAAAACTGAAGAAGAATGTGTGTGTTTTAATTTGTGTGTTGTTGGAGAATAATATTGAAAGAACCATGGGCTCTCAAAGAAACAAACAGATCTGTCTTGGAAGAAGTACGGCCAAAGTGCACCTTTGTGGCAAGGATGTTGAGACTTTGTCTTACATACTTTGACATGCTTTCAGAAGAGATCAGTCCCTGGCAGAAGGTACTATGCTTCAACAGTACCTATTTCAAAGCAAGATTATCCAACCAAACCAAAAACGTAGTTCCCTGCCATTGAGTTGGTTTCGACTCCGATCGATCCTATCGGCCAGAGTAGAACTGTTCCAGTGGGTTGCCAAGACTACATTTTTGTGGGAGCAAAACGTCTCATATTTCACCTGTGGAGTTTTTTTTTAAATGAGAAACTATTATCAATACCACAGACAAATAGCATTTTGCCAGCATTAATTCATGGAGTTTCTAGAAACTCACATCAGTTTCGGGTGAGAACATGGAACGGGGACTTTCATTGCTGATATCAGACAGATTTGGGCTGGAAGCAGAGAACACCAGGGCAATGTTTGCCTGTGTTTGGTGTGACTGCAAAGGCCTCCACTGGATGAATCATGGGAAATCATGGATAATGTTAGGAACAAGGAAAATTACAGAAAACGTAAACATGCTCATGTGGAACCTGCCTATAAACATTCAGCTGATCGAACAGAACAATGGGATATTGAGGGGTGTACAATTTGATATGGTGCACAATACAGTTGCATCATTTCATCATACTTATTCAATTTGGAAACTAAGGGAGTGAATAAGGGGAGCTAAGTATCCTGAGAAGATGGCAAAGCAAACCTGACATGGAATCCAGTTCTTTGATTTCTCGTGAGGTTCTGGTGGATGTATTGTATAATACACATATTAACAAAGCTGGAAGAAGACTTCTATAATAAACAAAAGAAGTATGATGAGGCTCTGTAGATAATCCCATAGAATTTAATCCCCAATTATTTGACCATTGTATAAGCACAGAAAGTAGGAAGAGACAAGCATGTAAAATATTAAGAGATAACATAATTAAAATTTTATGTTGCACTGTCTTTTCAATAGTGTATTTGTGAATTGAAAATATTCTTATTAATTTATTGCTCTAACTCTGAAGAAACAGAAAGACAAGGAAACAGCACAGGTCTTAATAATTGGTATTCATGTTATTGGCTCTCAGCTACAGGAACATTTTAAGATCATTTTTTCCTGCCTGCAACTGAGAAGCTGGGCGGAATAGGCTTCTCAGACTGCACAGTAAGTTCTTGGTTCCACTGCTCATTAAAAGAGCAGGTGGCATGGAGTGCGCCCTATTCCAGTCGGGTTAAAGAAGAAGTGCAGTAATAAAAACATGCCACCGACAGTGTGGCTGCTCTCTTCTGTTAGAGTTCATGTTCTTCCTACATTATATTTAAGTAAAATTGTACTTAAAGTTTTATTTATGTTTTCTCCTTTGAAAGCTTTATATTTTTCTTTTACTAACATTTTGTCAAAACTATTCCAAATTTTGTATTTGATATTTATACAAAGGAAATTTCTGTGGCCATATATATTTTATTTTTATTTAGCTTTGTTTTGGTAATATGTATAGCGTCCTCAAGTAATTTGCTTTTCTGTGATTATGATACATTTTAATAATGACTTAAATGATAGTCATTTATTCCTTCTTTTCTAATAATGATGCTAATCTCTTTTTTTCTAAGAAACATTGAGTCTGACCATATAAATTGACCAAAATCTGTCAAAGCCCACTGAAATTTGTATACGTAATCCCATTGTGTTAGCAAATTATTCTAGAAGAGGGTGCTTGACCAATGAGACTCAAATATCTGGGAAGGGTTTCTAGAAAATAGTTTTTCTATCGAACATAGACCCACACGACAGAAAATGAAGGGCCTTTCCTTTTAGACATTTGTGATCTTGAAGCAAAGATCCAGAAGGGGAGGGGAAACACGACTTTGTAAAGTCATGGAATACCATTTAAATTGTTTTTAAAAAACCACAAACTAGTAAGGCTAGGCAGTCATTAGTCAGTGCCAAGAAATTTGAAAGACATCTTCCTGGTAACTCTTCAATTGCAAGAAATACACATTTGTGTCCATTGCAAAGAATTATGACTAAACAAAACGCAGAGGTTATGAAAATTGTTAATGTCATCCATATCACATAGAAATAAAATTTTGCTGCAGATTATTCCAAAAGGATTGAAGTGATAGAATAATAGGGAGCTTTCAGAAGTTCAAGCCTGTCTCACAAGACAGGAAGCAGGATAATTTCTGACACCGTGTAGTTCTTGGCTGAAAGCAGAGAATACCAGAAAGATGTTCACTCGTGTTTTATTGATTATGGAAAAACATTTGACTATGTGACTATTGTAAACCAGCGCTAACATTATGGATAATGGGAGTTCTAAAACACTTAATTGTGATCAAGGGGAACCTGTACGTGGACCAAGAGGCATTCGCTACAGCAGAACCAAGGGATGCTCTATGTCAGAAAACAGAGAAGGTTTGCAGCGGGACTGTATCCTTTTAGTTAATTTATCCAATGGATATGATGGGCAAATCATCTGAGAAACTAGATTAGTAGAAGAATCTGGCATCAAGATCTGAGGAAGGCTCATGAACATCCTGTGATATTCTGATGACTCAGCTCTCTTTGGTGAAAGTGAAGAGGATTTGAAGCCGTTATTGATAAAGATGAAAAAAATATTGATTATTGATTTCAATTGAATGTAAAGAAAACAATCCTCAAAACTGGACCAACCAAAAACATCATGCTAAAATGAGAAAGGATTGAAATTGTGAAAGATTTTGACTTGGATTTTTAATCCTTGTTCACGGAAATGTCAGTTAGAAATCAACTGTCATATTACACTGGAAGAATCTGCTTCATAAGATCTATTTAAAATGTTAGCACTTCGAAATTTAAGAGTTGCGTGACCCAAGCCCCAGCCTTTTCAATTGTCTCATGTGCAAGTGAAAGCTGAACAATGAATAAGGCAGACCTGAGCAGAACCGGTGCATTTGAATTATGGTGTTGAAGAACATCACAGTTACCATGGACTGGCAGGAAAACAAATCAGTTTTATAGGAAGTATAGACACAATACTCTTTAGATGCAAGAATGGCAAGACTTTGTGGTGAGTATTCTGGATGGGTTATCAGTAGAGAGCAGTCCCTGGGAAAGGACATCAAGCTTAGAAAAGTGAAAACGAGGAATATTTTCAATGTGGTGGTTTTCCATAGTGATTGTAATCATGGGCTCAACACAATAATTATTGTGGAGATGACCCTGGACATGACCGTGTTTTGTTATGATTTATGTAGGGTTACTATCAGCTGTGGGCCTCTAACAGCACCGTTTTTATTGATAGCATTAAATATATGTTCAGTTTAAGCTATGGCCATTCTAGGCTTCTATTATTACTTATTTCAAATATATCCATACAACGATAATTATATCTTATACATTGGTCAGTATTTAGCGACTTCTAATACCAGAATGAAGCTGTGACTTATTTTTATTTCCTAGTACAATAGTTATGAATTATTTGCTGATATCACATGCCTTTATGCCATCATCCTATCATTGTTCCCCCACATGTCCTCCTCTCTGCTTTAGCTTCATTCTCTGGTTTCAAAGTCTTCATTCAGCATGGCTCTGTACTATAGTTAAGTCAGACAAATATGAGTTTAAGCTTCCATTATAGCATTTTATAGTGTGTCAAGTTAATCATGGTACACAATCTTTCTTAGACTCAATTTTTCTCATTTTAATATGAAGAAACCAGTGGTATCTTCAGTAGGTTTTATTGTATGCACTACATTAGTACTCAGAAATATCAGCAAATATGCAGATGATGTTTCTGCCCTAAATAATTGAATTAAATATGATACTATTTGTTTCCTTGTTTGACAATGGATTGAGCTCCATGGGGATTAGACATTTTTTGATCTGTCTATTGTTGTACTCTTAGTGCCCAGAATAGTGTCTGTAACATTGTAGACACTCATCAATATTTGTTGAAAGATGAAGTGCACTCTCATTGACCTTTGCTTGGTTTGTCCTGGAATTTAGGTCTAGCAGTCATTGAGAAGTTTGAACAATTCCACGGAAAGGATCCATTTATTCAAACCATTGATACACAATAAATATTATGCAAAGAATCTATAGGTCATACATGGCTTAGATCCTGAATCCAGCTGACACATTCATTTTGCTTGTCTGAAAATATTTAATTTTTTTCAAGAGGAAATAGACAAGTTTCCATATAAGTATTTCTTAAAATTTGAAATATTCAATTATTTCTCATGGTATTGAGCTGAAATTGGGAAGTAGAAGTGTGCTTTAGAGAGAAAGATGCTCACAATCGCCAACATTCACATCTATCTTCCTGACACTGATTGCCACCCCTGGTACTGTAGTTTTTGTTAAGGTCATCCTTGCTCAGGTACATTATTTGTCAGATCTGTGTGGGCATTTGAGTTTGTCACTGTTTTCAATTGATTCATGAGTATCAACTGAAAGTTGCTGCTTCATGATTATCTCTCTCTCTCTCTCTCTCTCTCTCTCTATATATATATATATATATATATATATATATATATATATATATATATATATATATATACACACACATACATATATATCATGTCCAAGTCTTCTTTTAACAAGAATCTTGCAAACAAAAACAGCCATAACAAAAATTGCCCAGCATCAGGTCTACAAATTAATCATTGAATTTAGATTTTGGAATCTCATTACTTTTTCTTTCCTTGGAATGAATCTTCATTTTACATCTTAGTAGAAAATGTATGTAGTCCAAGAAGTATTATGAAAAAGCTAATGTAATAGAAGAGCCAATGAGACTTCTATGCCAGTTTCAGCTGCTGCCACTAGGCCAGGGACAAAGCAATAGTTGGGGAACTACTTTCCATGTTCTGAAGCTGAGTAAAGGTAGACCCAAACTGTCTAGATGAATCCATTGTGAAATGGATTCTATCCGTTTTGTTGATCCCCACCCACCTGCTGCCAGCCATCCAGGGGAGGGGAAGAGGTTGGGCAAAAGAAGTCCAAGTGAGGGTTGCCATGTGCTATGTAGTTTCTACCTCTACCAGGTGGAGGGAAGGGTCTAAACGTTTGTGAGCGAAACCTGGAGGGCATCCCTGGGATAGGGTGCACATACTTCTTAAGATTGCAGTGGAGCAGAAGAACGGATAACACTCGTGTGTGAAGGCTGAATGCTAGAAGGAAGTTGCATTTCTACTTCATCGAACAAGATTATATGGCTTCCCCATGATCTGAGTGTAGATGGCTTAGAAACAAACTAAAAGAGTACATCTTGCAGGCTAGGGGCGCTTCCATTAAATTCAGAAACAAGGACAGCATCCTAAGAGGACAGCCAGCCACAAGAAAGTTATTATTGCCCGTCGCAAAGAAGCTTCACGTAGGAACGCCCAGAAATGTGTCCCGAGAAACCCTCGAATGCGTCCTCACCTGTAAGAGCTGGACCAGAGGGGTCGCCGAGAAGCTCGCCACTCTTCCAGTTCCCACCTCCACCGGCCCCGCAGGCTTCTCGGTCCACAGCGAGGGCTGCAGAGAGCCTCGAACGGAGTGATTCTATGGGGCTGCACCATCATGACCCAAGGGCGGACCGTGCAATCAGTATGCTCAGGTAGAAAAACGAGAAAGGGCAGTGGAGAGAGTAACCTCAACCGTGTCTGTGTCTACCAGAACCTTAACCCGAAGGACAGAGAATGAGATTGCTAATTGTATTTGACAGGAGGGTAGAGGCATCAATTCATTTTCTATTTGCACATTCTGGAATGTTCTCCATAGCACTGGTGACATACTGGATTACACGTCGCGCTACCACTGTGAAAGGCAGCAGTTGAAATCAATCAGCTGCTCAGCTGAAGAAAGACGAAGCTTTCTACTTCCCCAACAATGGGCATGTCTGAAACGCACAGCGACGGCTCTCCTCTGCCCTACAGAGTCGCTATGAGTCAGTGTCAACAAGTGGTCGTTATTTTGGAACCCATAGGATTTGAAGGCTTTTCAAAAGGTTCACAGAGAAATGGAATTAAAAGATCATAGACATTTTCCATGAAATTTTTGATGACTCTGTGGAAAGTAATTACCCTTATGTTTAAAAAAGTTGTGTCCAGTCCTCAGTCTGCATTTGAAGAATTTAATAATATATTTTGTTTAATCCAGTATATCCAAAATATGATTTCAATATAAAATTATTGAGATCTTATATATACCTATGTTTTAATGCGGAGTCTTTGCAACTTTGGGTCTTTTATTTTTTTAAAGTAGTTGTAGTAGCATGTACTTCACACATCATAGAATTCAACTGTTCAATCACATTAAGAAAACTTGTACACTCCTCGCCATTTAGTCACGTTTCCCAGAGGCAGAAACGTAGAATCTTTTAGCCGCTGCTCCTTGCCCACACCGCGCAGTGCTACATGAGCTCAGTGCTACATGTGGTTCCAGACCAACCACCACATGTGTGCTCTGATTCTTCTTGATTGAGGTTGACAAATGACTCTTTCTTTGTTATAGAAGTTATGAGTTAGGATAGCTATTTTCCCTACTCTTATCTTTGTAATTTATATTCCTTTTTTTTTTTTTTGGTGAAGTGAGTAGTTAGCATTTACATTATTACTATTATGCAAACAAAGGAGTCAAGTAGAATAGCATAAGATATGTACTGTTTATGTAAGCAAATTTAATTTGATCAGAGCAAAAGCTTATGTAATTATTATCTCTTTACTGAGTATTGTATGTACCAATTATTGTTATTATTTTTAATAACATGTCTGCCAAACACCTGACAATGAAGTTTACAAATACTACCACGCTGGAGAGGATCTATGACACTTTTATTTCTTTTTTGGAGTCCCTGGGCTGTGTAAACAGACAATCTAATTGACTATTAACTGGAAGGTTGTAGGTTTAAATTCATGTAGAGTTCCTTCGGAAGGAAATACTGGCAATCTACTTCTGAAAAACGGCCCATTGACAAGGCAAGCACCATCCTACTGTTAGACAAGGGGTTGCCAGGAGTCAGGGTCTTTCCCATGTCAATTGAGTTTTACAGGTTTTTTTCCTCCTTCCCTCTGTAGACCCAGAGCCCTGGTGGCCTAGTGTGTCCACAGTGGGCTACTAACTGCTAAGTCAGCAGTTAGGAACCACTAGTTGCCTCAAGGCACAAAGCTGAGATGGTCTACTCTCGTAAAGATTTATAGTCTTAGAAATGCTCAGGGTCAGTTCAACCTCTTCCTTCAGAGTCATTAGGAGTCAGAATTAACTTCGTAGCAGAGACTGAGTGAGTGACCTCCCTATTTAGTCTTTATTCTTCAAACTCACCCTTCCCCTGTCCCCTCACCCCACCCCCATATCCTTTGGACAGATGCGTGTCTCATACTGATGAATAGTGGTTACCTAGGGATTTCCTTCAGCCTCATTTTAGGATTTTGCTTTGTCTCTTACCTTTTGGTCCATATCTTTCTTTGCTTATTCTTTGATCTACTAAAGTGATACATGAGAAGTAATTTTGCATTTTAATGTTTCCCATGAATGAACATCTTACTCTAATAATCGATTGAGAATCCGGCTGAATAGAACTTTATAACTTGGAACTCATTAGTTTTCAAGACCTGTTACCGTTTTCTCTAGCATTTAGAGTTGCTCTTATCCAGTTGCCCTCGAGTCTATTCAACAGATGGTGACAGCACATGTCCGAGTAGATGGCTCTCCAGGGAGCTGTCAAGGCTGGGACCTTGGGGAATCAGATTTCAGGCCTTTCTTTCAAGGTGCTTCTGGGTGGGTTCAAACTACCAAACTTTAAGCTAATAGTCAACAGCTTAACTTATTGTATCACCCAGGGATTTCTTTTAAATGTTACACTTTAAATTTAATTTTTTTTTAATTTCAAAATAAATGAAAATGGAATTTTAAATGTTCTTTCAGTTATTCAACAAGTTTATATGACTATTCCCTGTTATATAGATAAAACAGGCAATGGAATATGGCTATTATATCAGTTAATAAACTCAATGCTGCATCTTCCATTTGCATTTATAGTATTGTTAGGCAATGGCTGTCATTTTGCTATAAAATAATATTTCAATAAATTGAGATCTTCAAGCTTCATTCAAGATTCCTATTTTGAGTCAATGATAGTATAGGACATTGAAATTTCTTTAAAGATTAGTACATGTGTGGAATTATTAAAATGAATATATTTATAGAGAATCACAGCTGCTGAAACAAAAGTCGGTAGTTAGTTTTATTGGAGAATACACTAATTTGGGGGTTGTATTTTCACAGAAAGATACAGGCTTTCCCCCTGAGAACAAAGAGTACACATAATGCCTTTCGGTGCATTGCGCTGAAAGTCTGCAGCCACTGGTGCCAATTGCCGCACAGATGCTGCAGCGGCAATAATGTATTCATGATGTGTACAACTAGATTCTGACAGCAGGATTCTCTAGATGTATTTAACCAGCTTCTGGCCTTTGGAAGGAGCATAAATATAAATAGCCCCATATACTATGCATCCCCTTCAAATTTGAAATACAAAAGACCCTTATGAATGGTAATAAAAATTCTATGAAGGATATGAGAAATAAAGTAATAAAAATTTTGTTGAATACAATTTAGAATCTGACAGGTAACTTATGAATTCTTTTGTTTTGAAGTAGCATGTCTACATAATTCAATGAGTTTATGGTACAATCTACTAGCATAATAATCCAACAGATGAAATAGTGCTCCACATACAACCTAAAGCTAAGTATGATGAAAGGTGGACTTAGCATCACCACAAGGTAAACATGTGATTCTTTAAGCGATTAATAGACTTGATATTTCTATATCAACAGAATTTTACACAGTGAACCATAATCACCAAGTTTTGGTTATTGGAATTGTGGGTATTTTCCTTTGTGAAAGTGTTGAGCTAGGCATCCAATTTTCCTTTATATTTGTTCTTTCCTCCTGCAGATTAATAGAGATTTTGCCTAGGTAAATATCGCAGTGAGGATTACCGGGGACTGGAGTTTTGCTCAGCGGACTCTAAGTAGGACTGATGTCTGTGAGTTTGAAGACCTGACTTTATTAGGAAAAGTTCCTCTTCTCTTTCTTTGAAGCTGGAGTGCTAGCAACAGTGGTAAGCCATCGTCAATCACTCAGACAAGAAGGATGTTTTACAAATGACGGAGCCCTTGGTGAAGTCATGTATCAACGTCAGCAAGCTCATGCTTCTATGGAACCGAGAAAGGAACAGATAACATTGCAAGTCTTTTATAGGATCTTGCCTGAATTTTTGTCAGATTTCATCTCTTCCATTCTCATATTCACCTAACATGTAACTGGGGCTCTTCTTGCATTCTTACTTTATTCTGTTTGAAATTGCTTTTCTCTCTTCTCTCTCACTCTGTGTGAGTGTGTGTGTACCTACCATCTTCATCAGTGGTCTCTCCTGTTGGATTCCACCAAGAAAAGACTAACATACTGAACTCTAGTCCAACTGGATTCTGTGAGCAAACAAGCATATTCCTTTCTCAGGGTCTTTAATCGCCATTTCTATTGTCTAGAAAGCTTGTTAAGCAAAGGATGGCACTTAAGCATTAAGGTGTGCTTGATCCATGACAAGATATTTTCTTTTTAAAAATAAATCATTTTATTGGGGCTCATACAACTCTTATCACAATCCATACACACATCAATTGAGTAAAGCACCCTTATACATTCGTTGCCCTCGTCATTCTCAAAATTCACCTTCCACTTGGGTTCCTGGAATCAGCTCATTTTCCTCCCCCCATGAACCCTTAATAGTTTATAAATTATTATTTTATTTTATCTTACACTGCTTGGTGTCTCCCCTCACCCACCTTCCCATTGCCCATCCCCCAGAGAGGAGGTTACACATAGATCCCTGAGATTGGTTCTCCCTTCCCACACCCCCTTCCTTCCCAGTGTCCCCACTCTCACTGCTGGTCCTGAGGGGTTCATCCATTCTAGATTCCTTGTGTTTCCAGATCCCTACTGCACTGCTGTGCATCCTCTGGTCTAACCAGGTCCGCAAGGCAGAATTGAGATAATGATAATTGGGGGGAGGAAGCGTTCAAGAAGTAGAGAAAGGTTTTGAGTTTCATTGTTGCTACACTGAACCCTGAGTAACTCATCTCCTCCCCACTACTCCTCGGCAAGGGATGTCCAGCTCTCTACAGATGGGTATTGGGTCCCCATGACGCATTCCCCTCATTCCTGCCCTCCACCCCACTCCCACCCCCGCCTTTGTTGTTTGAAACCTGGTCCCTTTGGCCCTTCATGATCACACATGTTGGTGTGCTGCTTCCATGTGGGCTTTGTTGCCTCTGGGCTAGATGGCTGCTTGTTTACTTTCAAGCCTTTAAGTCCCCAGGTGCTATATCTCTCAACAGCCAGGCACCATCAGCCTTCTTCACCACACTTGCTTATGCACACATTTGTCTTCAGAGTTTATGTGAGGAAGGTGATCACACAATGATGGTTTGTTGCTTCTGAGTTAGATGGCCACTTGTTTGCCGTCAATCCTTTAAGACCCCAGACGCTATATCTTTTTGATAGCTGGGCACCATCAGCTTTCCTCACCACTTTTGCTTATACATACGTCTGTCTTCAGTGATCATGTCGGGAAGGTGGGTATCATGGAATGACCGTTTAGCTGGGAAAGGTGCTATTGTGGTATTTTCTTTTTTTTTTAATCTATTTTTTGTTGGCTTGTACAGTTCTTATAACAATCCATACATACATCTATTGTGCCAAGCACATTTGAACATATGTTGCCATCATCATTTTCAAAACATTTTCTTTCTACTTCAGCTCTTGGTATCAGCTCCTCATTTTTTCCCACTCTCCTCCACCCTCCATATGAAGCCTTGATAATTTATAAATTATTATTATTTTTTCATGTCTTACACTAACCGATGTCTTCCTTCACCCACTTTTCTGTTGTCCGTCCCCCTGGGAGGGGTTTATATGTATCATTATGATGGATTCCCCCTTTCTCCACCCACCTCTCATTTTCCCTCCTGGTATTGCTACTCTCATTATTGGTTCTGAGGGATTTATCTGTTCTGAATTCCCTGTGCTTTTAGCTTTTATCTGTACATGCTCTGGTCTAGCCGGATTTGTAAGGTAGAATTGGGATCATGATAGTGGGTGGGGGGAGGAAGCATTAAAGAACTAGAGGAATGTTGTATGTTTCATCATTGCTTTACTACACTCTGACTGGCTTGTCTCTTCCTTGTGACCCTTCTGTAATGGGATGTCCAATTGTCTACAGATGGACTTTGGGTCTCCACTCCACACTCCCTCTCATTCATATTGATATGATTTTTTTTCTGGGTCTTTGATACCTGATTTCTTATCCCATCGACACCTCATGATCACACAGGTTGGTGTGCTTTTTCCATGTGAACTTTGTTGCTTCTCAGCTAGATGGCTGCTTGCTTATCTTCAAGCCTTTAAGACCCCAGACCTATATCTTTTGAAAGCAGGGAACCATCAGTTTTCTTCACCACACTTGCTTATACTACCATTTTGTCTTCAGCAATTGTGTTGGGAAGGTGAGCATCGTGGAATGCCAGGATATTAGAACAATGTGTTCTTGCGTCGAGTACTTGGGTAGAGGCCCAAGACAAGGTATTTTCAATTGCCTTATATGCACACGAAAGCTAGCAATAAAGAAGAACAAAGAAGAATTTATCCTTTGAATTATGATGTTGGTAAAAAACACTAAATATATTATTGACCGCCTAACAAAGTACCATTCTATCTTATTGGAAGAAGTAGAACCAAATGCTCCTTTGAAATGAGCATAGTACGGATTTATCTCACATACATTGACATGTTATCAGGATGGACTAGATCATGGAGAAGGACATCATGCGTGTTAAAGTAGAGGATCTATAAAAAAGCGGAATATTCTCATGGAGACAGGTTAACACAGTGGCTGAAGAAATGAGCTTAAGCACAGATACAAGTGAGAGGATGGCTCAGCACTTGCTGTTGTTTTGTTCTGTTGCACATAAGGGAATTAGGAGTGGGACTGAATCAAAGGTAACTAGCAATAATCACAGAATGATAGTTCTCTTGATGTATTATATTATTTAAGACATTATGACTCATTTCATTCATGTTTCTACCACTCATGTTTCTACATTCATCACTACCAAACATCTTTCCTTACCCTGTTTCACTTTAATTATTACCTCTGCTTTACTTTATTTTTAGTAAAATAGATCACATGATATATTATATCATATATATTATATATATCATATCATATATTATATATATATATGATTAGTTTTCTCCAAGAGAAGATAGGCTTTTACCATCATTTTCATGAACAGTGCCCAGTTCTTCCAACATTATATATCCTTCAGATTGTAGCAATAATCTTTTGGCTATACCTTTGCTTAGACACATTTCTTCCACAATCTATTCCCCATAAAAGAGGCACTCTGGCCTTAAAAAAAATTGCAATTTTGAATTATTTAACTCCTTTGCTCAAAACCCAGGAAGTGCTCCATTCTTACTCAGAATGGTATCCAGATCTCAAACAATACATAATTTTGACATATAGTCTTTGTCTGAATTCTTTTTAAAAAAACATAGTGTGTCTTGAAGCAAATAGGATTTGCTGAGAAAAAGAATAGGCTATGTGGACAAAAGGGCACAGGAGGGTTCCGTGTCTTTTATTTTTGTGGAAAATGCCGGAAACTTCTCAAAATAAGGTTTATCTGTATTAAGAAGTGTGTTACCCAGCTAGCGTATTGTAGCTCCCAATACTATTTAAGAATTGCTAATCAATGAGAGTTGATGAACTGCTACTTGTCAGGAACTGAAAGCACAGCAAGGATATTTAAGTCCAACAGGCTATAGATGTGGGGGGAGATCAGATGATCACAGGTATCCTCCCTGAGGGAAATCAGTTGCCAGACTGCAGTGGGCCCCACTCCCTGCTGTTAAGAACAATGAATGCCTGCAGTCATTTATTTGGTTCCTGTAGGTGGGGTTTACACCCTACTGATAATGATTCCTATGGAGATCCAGAGAACAGGTCAAAATTAAGCTGCCATACTAAATCTAGGATCTGCCTATCTTGTCACATGTATACCCCCAATACCTCCTCTTCCTATTGCGTGAATGTCCCTAGACCACGCCCTCTCATTACTGTATTACCTATAGCACAACCCCTTCCTGTGACGTATGTCCTCACCTGTAATTAGGGGGCTTGCATGTCCCCAGAGAAGAGAAAAAGCCTGGGCTAGCATTAAACTCTCTCTCTCTCTCTCTCTCTCTCTCTCTCTCCCCCCCACCCACGTGGACCACCAAGCGGGGCTGAGGTGAGCCTTCTACCATGAATTGTGTCTGACTCCATTTATTTCAAAACTTCTCTTCTATCTCTCATGCTCTCTATAACTTTACTATGATCTTTACTTATTATCGCTGTACAATTGCGCCTACTGGACCCATAATGATGTGTTAGGGGCTGGCTTCCCCTGACATATAGAGAATATAGATATATGTATCTAGGATTCAGAAAAGAGGTCTAGAATAAAGATAAAATATTTGGCAGCAAGAGTGTTTAGATAACACTTTCAGCTTCATTTGAGTACAATCCCCAGTTATTTTGAGGGATTGCTGAGATTGAAAGTGGACAATATCAGGAAAAGGGTTTTAAGTTGGTGGAAGTGATTTGGGAATAGGGGGCTCAGGGTGTTTGCTTGAATTTAAAAAGGAAAAGTTATGGTGATTGCTTGGTGAGCAGCTTGCAGAAATTACATGGCTGCCCCTTTTTCTTTCTGCCGGGTGAAGGGCACAGGAGCTGACACATTTGTGCACCGGTTACAGGAGTACAGTGGGCATTGTAGCCTGAGCAGGCGACAGCGCCCGTGTCAGCTAATCATCTTAGCTGAGCAGCTAGCTTGCTGCAGACAGGGGCTGAAGCACACAGCAATCACCAGCAACACCCAAAGGCAGGCGGATAAGAGAGAATTTCAACACACACATGAAAAGAAAGGACATTTGAAGGGAAAAAATGGCCCCAGAAAAGAGAGACACCAATCACAGCATCCTTGTATGGATTGTGATAAGAATTGTACGAGCCCCCAATAAAATGATTAAAAAAACACAAACAAACAAAAAAAAACCCCAACCAACCAACCAACCAACCAAACAACCAAACAAACAAAAAGAAAAGCGTGATATCTATGAAGAGATAAGAGGAATAATTATGAGAATGGTACTCCTTCTTGGTGTCATTAGTTAAAGTGACAAGTTGGTAACTGGAGGTTTGAGTCCGTCCTGAGGCACCTGGGAATTTATGTGTGAAAAGCAGCCGTCCAGATAACTCTGCAGCACATTGCTACAGTGGCCACATAGGACGTCCACCAGGCAAAACGGACGCGAGGGCAGCTGCTCGATTCTGAAGCTACTGGGTGGAGCTTCAATGCTTGAAATATGGAAATTAGAGTGCTGAGTGTCTGAAGAGGAAAATCACTAGATTCCTTAGGAGTATAGGATCAACTAAACTCTATCACAATAAACAAGCTGGGAGATTGGGCCAGCCATCTCCCCATGAGCCACTTGAGACAAGCAATATGGAGATTGCGAACTTAATTTTATTTTCTTCCCTAACTTGGCGTGTCTTTGTCTGCTTTGTTTGTTCTGTGGGGTTTAACCAAGGGACCTGTGGCATCTGGGGCGTCCGTTGGAGAAGTCAGATACTGACTGGCATGAAAGATTCCGTTGCTCGGCTCTGGACTTCAAAAGAGAGCTCTTCCAATCAAGGACTGGGAAATGGTTTGGAAGACAATCAGATATGGGTTTCATGGGCCCATTTTGGTTAAAAGGAAAAGTTGTCCTTGTTTTCAAGAGCTGGCTTTTAACTGTGAAGAGCGACGCGTGGAGGACAGAGATGAAAGACAGAGGAAATTCAAGAGGAGAAGACTAGAAATTAGTGGTAATTTCCTAGGAAGCAACTTTATATTTCATGGAATCTGTGCTTTCTTCCCTGTGCTGAATTAAATATAAATATTTCTATCTATCTATCTATCTATCTATCTATCTATCTATCTATCACTTATCATCTATCTATCATCATCATTATCTATCTATCTATCTATCTATCTATCTATCTATCTATCTATCTATCTATCTATCTCTTTCTCGCATACATTTTAGCTGAGGTACAATTTTTTTTCTGTGTCATTATGTTTTAATCAGGGGAAGTTTAAATTGACACCCCACCCCCATCAAAGTGTTAGGCACATTCTCCTTGACACTCCTCTATGTTGATCTGTGTGGTCAGTGAGCAAATATTTATTGAGTCTTATTTTCATATCTGACATTATTTTTGACTTTGGAATTACAAAGTTTAAAAAGACCGGCCTTTGGGAACTTGCACTTTGGTCTAGGGAATAAAATAATAAAATAAACGAGCACACAGGCGATCTTAAATACCCAGAAGTACTATGGAGAGTCATTAGTGGTGCATGACCGCAGAGCTGAGCTACCTTTAGCTAGTATCAGGCAAGGCTTTCTTGAGTAGGAGGCTTGCAATGTCTGGTTCCTTTCCTTTTACTTAGGCTTGGAACCTACAAGTTGATGTTAAAAATTCAGTGTTTTGTATTTTTCTTGCCTAATGATGACCTGGGATCTGAAATCCTGGGTAAGTGGCGGGAAAGTTTTCATAAATTTCTCTCTATAGCTGTTGAACATCACACCCTGGTGGTGTAGTGGTTATGCATTGACCTGCTAACTACAAGGTCAGCAGTTTAAAACCTCTGAGAAAGAAAGATGCAGCTTCCTACTCCTGTGAAAAGTTGCAGTAGTGAAAACCACAAGGGCAGTTCTACCCTGTCCTATAAGGTCAATATGACTCAGAATCGACTTGATGGTAGTATCAGCCTTGTTTCAATGGACTAGAAACATGCTTTCTTTGATTGACGATGAGTTCTCTTGCAATTTATTTCTCTATTTTGGGTGAACCAATCACCTTAGTGAGAAGTTGAGTTGTGAAGATATCTTATGGTTAATAAAGCTTTTTGCTTCCTAGCTCCAGTATAATTTATCTTTTTGTAGTTATTTCTGATCAGTATATCTATAGCTCTCACTCATTCTAATGGAAATACCAGGTAAGATAAGAAAGGTGATTTCTCCTCTAGCCATGACTCTCATGATGATCGAAGGAAATGTGGTCCTTTGCGTTCTACCACAAAGCCTACACATGTTTTAGCCTGCATCTATAGGATCCTGGAGATGCTATTGTAGCTTTCCCTTTCATTCTGTATAGCACTGAGCCATGTCATAAGCAACTGAGCTATTGAATGGTTATCAGCATCTTAAGTTGATCCAGAGTGCTTTTTATCCGATGAATTTTCACTATAATTTGTGGTAAGAGGTTGAGCTCTTTACTAGTTTCAGAGTAGGTACATTTGAAAAAAAAAACTCCTCTATTTTTGCTTTTTGTTGTTTTTATTAATTTTGGTTATATAATAACACACACTTATTAAACATACAGCATCTATTTGTTAGAAGTTCTCCTTAGCACTCTTCATTGTATATGAGAAGGTTTATCTTTGACTATTTAGCTTCGATTTATACGTTATGCTTCGCACCCCGCTCACCGAAGGATCTGCATAGATGATATATACACACCATGAGCATGCTGGATCTTCATGCAGACCCTCAGAGCTGGTCCTGGTGGAGTGAGATCGTAACACGGCCCTTCTTCCCGAGTCTCCGTGACTCCCCCAAATGCGGGCTGACACTGTGCCAACAGGGCATGTCGAACTCGAATAGAGGGAGTGCTCACTTTCTGTTACCACCCCTCTGGCTGTAAGGATGGGCCATCTTTGAAGCAGCTGCAGAGAAATCCAAGGACCATGACTGGAACCCATTTTAGATCTCTGTCTGGAGCTTCAGAGGCCAAGACTAGCTAAATTTGCACAGAATTCCCTCTGACCATAGATCTGGGGTGTAAAGAGCATTGCAGAGTGCCTTGAAAAGTGAATTTTTGCAGATGCAATTAGATTAAAATTGAACACTGTATCACTTGATTGCTCTCGTGATTCATTTTTAATTGTTCTACTGTTAATATATTCTTTTCAATTGAGGTTCATTTGCTTTACATTATTGATGCTGTACTTTAATGTTTGCTTTTCTGTATATGAATGCAGGATGGGGGAATCTACAGAGACAGCAACTGTATTAATGGTTTCTTGAGGGTAACGTAGGGGCGGTTAGGAGGAAATGATGAATGAATGATACTGAGTATGAGAAAGAGGAAAGTGTTCTAAAATTGATCATGGTGATGATTGTACAGCTCTTCTTAATATTATTGAACTATTGAAATGTATGATACATGAATTACCGTACATACTAGAATATACGCTGACCCGAGTATAAGCCCAGGTATCTAATTATTACCTGGGAAACCAGAAAAACTGATTGACTCGAGTATAAGCCTAGGGTGGAAAATGCAGAAGCTGTTGGTGAATTTCAATAATCAAAACAAATGAAAATGAAATTACTAAAAATTGAGACATCAGTGGGGTAATGTATTTAAATATTTATTTTAAATAAAAAAACATAAATAAAAGGGCAACAAGTCATTGAACATTAGTAGACCAGCACAGTAAGTGGAAAACAGGTTCAACAAAAACAATAAGGTATCAACAATGATACCTTAAGAGTACTATTCCCTGAGCTCAATCAACAACCACGCTAAAATGTAAAGAGTTAAAATCCTTCAAAACTGGATTCCTCATCATCATCCATATCCCAATGCAGAGCCTCAGCTGGTGTGAGGTCATCATAGACGCTATCTTCACTGAGATCGCCGTCATCACCATCACTGCTGTCATTTTCATACAAAGCGCAGTCTTCACTGCCATCCACACCATTACTAATACCACATTTCTGGAAGGCACGTCGCACCATGTCTTCTGGAATGTCTTCCCATGCATCTCGAACCCACTTTGCTATTAACTCTATGTCAGGCTTCATGAGATTTCCTCCTTTTGTTAGTCAGGCCTGACTAGATGACATCCATTCATACCACATCCTTCGCACATGGACTTTAAAAGGCTTATTCAAAGATACACGTCATAGGACGGCTTTGATTGGTTAGATGTGAGTAACCAAACATTCAAAACCCTACAGTGTCAGCGGGGCTTTGAATAAACAGCAGAGAAAAGGCAATCACCTGCGAGATAATGGGCGATCATCCTGTTAACTTCAGGGGGCCCCAGCGAGGTATAGCATCTCGCTGGGGTACTACTGACCCATGTGTAAGCCAAACCCCAGTTTTTAGCACATTTTGGTGCTGAAAAACTCGGCTTATACACTAGTATATACGGTATAAGACTGTTACAAATAAACGGTGCAATGCAACAAAGAGTGAAAGAGAGAGAGAGAGAGAGAGAGAGAGAGAGAGAGAGAGAGAGAGAGAAATCCTGATCTCTGTCAGAGTTTCAGAGGCCAAGAAGAGAGGCACAGAACTGCGGCCCGGCTGCTGTGTAAGAGGAGCAGTGCTGACACTGTGGGACAGTGAGGCAGAGTGAAAGGCGAGCATCCTGGTCCAGGAAGGCAAAGGGCAAGGGATCACGTGGCTGAGAGGCCGAGGACCAGAGGGCCCTGACTGTTGACTAACAAGGTCTTGCTGTGGACTAATGACTCAATCTTTACTGTTCTCCAATCTTGGCTTTTGGTAACCTCTTAACTTCCCTAATAAGCCCCCATAATCGGGAGCCCTGTCTGTGAGTTGGGTGTGGCCATTGCAACAAATCATGCACAGAAGTAGAAAGTCCTGGCAGGAATGGTTGGTGTCCGGGAGGTACAGGAGGCTGTAAGCCCTGCCTCGTGGCAATACAAAAGACAAAGATGTCAGATATGGTGCCCCATGCCATTGAATGCACTCGTGGTAGAGTTGGCTGCTAACCACCACGACAGCAGTTTGAAACCCCAGCTGCTCCACTGGAGAAAGATGAGGCTTTCCACTCCTGAAGGTTTCAACTCCGACAATCGTATGGGGCAGACCTGCCCTGCCCTGCTCTGTCACTAGAAATTGAAATGGACTCAATAGTAGCAAATTTGAGTTTTCAATTTCCATGAAAATGAAGAGAGTGTATGTACATTTTATGGCAATATATTTAGTACAGTAATTCATCAGCTTTCAACAGTGCTGAATATAAAAATATACACATTTATACATGCACATTCTGAAAAAGCCATAGCTCTCAATCACCATTTATTTTCAAGGAAATATTATGAAGGAAATGTAAGAGAATATCAGTGAGGAGGAAATTAAGAAAGTACATTCCGGTTTTCTTTTAGCACCACAAAGCTACACTCAGATTTTAAACAGAGTAAGCAAACCCAGGTTTCTCACTTTTCTCATGTTTCCATAAATGAGTTGATTTCTGCAAAAAAACAAAAAATAAAACAACATTTTTTAGAAAATCGTGATACACTATGACTAATACTTTGAGAAATGCAGCTGCAATACTTAGTTCTTTGTAACATTTTATGTAGCGAGAAACAACGAGAAAATAACTGCCCCGTGTTTATCCACAAACTGGATGCTCATATCCCAAAGACAGAGCAAAGGGCCAGTGGAGTACAGGGAAAAATATTAGAACCTGAAAATGTATTTTTTTTCACTATCTTAAAATTTGATGTTTTTCTTTGCTCTTCATATTAAACTTAAAATAGAACACAAATTTCACTTGTGAATAATTAAATAAATCCTCAAATCTTGAAGTTACATGATCAAACTTTTTACTCGTAGGATGCATAAGGAGAAAATCAGGTATCAGTGGATGTAGACCAAATTTTTGCCTAAAAGGAAGCTTTGTTCATGTCATCAGGTTTATCACACCATTTCCTTCCCATGTGATCCTAGTACCCCTGCTGTAGTCACATCATAGTATTTTAGCTCTCCCTTTAATATTGTTATTTAATATTGTACCATGTCATGCTCATATTCATTGTTGTGTTGAACCCATTTTTGAAGTCACTGACATATTGTTGGTAGTTTATATTTTATAAGAGCGTGGTCTATTTTTTCCTATGTCCTCACATTTATGAACATGAACTTGTTCATTACCGAGATTATTGTGGCTCATGGAGACCACCTGTGTGCGGAGCAGAGGTGCACTCCATCACCTTTCAGTAGACTGCTCAGCCTGATTTCTGAGGCACCTCTGGATGGGTTTGAGTGCACATATTTTGGTAAGTAATATAACATTCAACTATTTATACCGTCCAGTATCTCCATTAAATTGTCCTACCAAAACCCAAACTCATCGCTGTTAAGTAGATTCAGACTCTTGAGGCGCTATTTAGATTTCCAAGAGTGTGGACCTTTATGGGAGCAGACAGCCTCATCTTTCTCCTGTAGAGCTGCTGCTGGTTCGAACTGCTACCCTTGTGATCAGCAGCCAATGCCTAGTCCACAGAGCCACAGTGTGCTTTGACGTTGTTCACAGTTCTCCCGCTTTCAGTGGCTGAAAAATATGTGGTGATAATCCTACTTTCATTTCTAATATTAGTATAATGATTTGTTTGCGCATCTCTCTTTTTATTTTGTTGATCTTGGTAGATGTTTATCAGTTTTATTGGTATTTTCAAAGAACAACCTCTTTGTTCCACCGGCATTCTCTATTATTTTCCTGTTTTCATTTCATTGATTTCCTCCATCATCTTTATTATTTACTTTATTGTGCTTGCTCTCAGGATATTTTGAGCTCTCTTTTTTCTAGTTATTTGAAGAATGGAGATCATTGATTTGAGCTCTTTGAGAATCACATACCTTATTGCCGATGTGTAGGCAGGAGGTGTAGCTTCCCTCTTGGTTTTACGGATATCTTCCCAGTGCAAGTGCTGCCTTGCTCTGACACAGCTAGAAGGTCAACTCCCTCCTTAAGTCTGCTGTCCGCAGTAGAAAGAGACTGCATCTCAGGGCTGATGCACATCACTCTTGGCTGCAGTGTAGTCACTGGCAGCACTGCTGTTCCTAGTGGATTCGCGTTGCCTCACTAAGTCTAATGGCTGCCGCTTGGTGGTAGGGTCTCAGGGTGCCACAGGACCACCTGGATATTATCCTGTTGGGAGACTCAGACATCAGATGACTTAGCTTCTCATTTTGACCTGGATGAGAAAGGGAGAATATTTTGCTTCCATATTGGGGCAAAGGGAGAGAGAGCAACTCTTCACTTGAGTTCATGGCCATCACATCTATTCTGACTCATAGTGCTCCTTGCGCTGCTGAGACTCCAGATGTTTATGGGAAGAGAGAGCTTCATGCTTCTCCCTTGGAGTGAGTGCCAACGCTCCCCTGGCAGCTAGCAGCCCATCCTGAAACCACAGCACCAGGCCTCTCGAGGGAGATGCAGTGATTCTTTCTTTCTCTCTTTCTTTCGTTCTTTCTTTCTTTCTTTCTTTCTTTCTTTCTTTCTTTCTTTCTTTCTTTCTTTCTTTCTTTCTGTCTGTCAATGTTAGCCGCAGCAGAATGCATATTTCCAAAATGTTTTCTTTGGTCAAATGAATGGATTGGGGGATAGTCTTTGGTGGTGTTAGTGTGTAAGTCTTCTGTCCAGGCTACATGGGAGGCACCAAGGGACCCCAAGGAAGGCATCACTATCTTATTCTTTAGACCCCAAGTTCCCTAAGTTGCCAGCTGTCTTTCCCTCTTTCAGATAATTCCTGTGTGTGTTTGTTGTCTTACCTGCAAGGATTTTTTTTTTTAACTTGTGTTGCTACCTTGGTTTCCTAATCAGAGAGAACGCAATTTTGTGTTCATTTTTACTTTGTGCATAAGGAAGGTAACAGGCATAAATTTTAAAGGAACAAGAAGAAACAAGCAACATTACATTTAGTGAAAAAATTCACAGTATTAGAATTCTCCCTTCACATTGGCAGTCGGAGTACGATAGGGTGCATGAGGATGATGGCAATGGAAGCTGCAGTCACCACTGGGAAAAGTTCTATTTCTAAATCAGCAAAATTAAAACCGGAAGTCTCCTTCAGACTGAAAAAAGGAAAAGAAAAGAGGTGATTTTCTTTGGCTATGTCAACAGGATATGTCCCGCAAATGAAAATAAATCAAGTATTTCATTTACATTTGTAAATGAATGTCCCATATGAATTTGGATGAACTGATGGCTTGGCTAGAATAAGTTAATAGTTGTTGTCCTGAAATATCGGAATCAAGGGGAAATTCACTCTCTTTGATGGAAAACAAGCTAAGTATGAATTGGTGATTTGAAATGATATTTATGATGTCCTAGGCTCATCCAAATTAACTGGAAGTTTGACTTCAATCTGGATGCCTCTCACTGTCTGAGTAGAATGAATACTGTTTGATTATGATGTTATAAAGGCCATGTGCTAAGATTTCTTAAAAGTCCTTTTTCAGACTACAGTTTAACTAAAACAAATACAACCCATTTAAAATTTTTGGTTTGCCATAATTTCAGTAAAATCATTCTAAGATCTATTTATATTGTATCATAGAATTTACAATTAGATAAACAAGTATGAGTGAAAAATTAAATTTATCTAAAGGAAGATGAGTGTTTTCAGAGACATATAAAAGCTATAGTTTCAACTTATTAAGTTAATTCTATAAATTACTACATTTTACTCTGGGGTTCATATCAAAATTATAATAAATGATACTTGGAGAGAGTTACTATGAAGCACAGAGTAGACATTTGATAAGATTTTTAAAGTTATTGAATAATTATTCTTATATAAATTTAATACTTTGATTGCCATATATAATTCATTTTTACCTGATTGAATGATCTCATAATCCTTAAAAATATTTACCTCCCCATTGTAACTAATTCACCATAATCTACCTGTTATCACAGCCCAAATCCAAGTTACATCTCCATTTTCTATTTTTTTATTCTTACCCTTCACCTCCAAGTGCTAATTCAGTCCTTTCTCTTCCAGGTGTTTTATCATATCTCTATAATTTATCATCTCATCTCCACATAGTTCAGTTTTTCAACAACATTTCTCTCTTAAAACTTTGGGATTTTCTTGCCACCGATTTTGAATCCCCTCCATCAAAGCATCTTCCAAACCACTGTATCTACAAGTGGGGTTCATGGACCAAAAGCAGCAGATATTATGGGGGCTTTTCCATCTCATTTTAAATAATAAAACACTATCAAATAATAATGCCGGCCAAAATACTGGTGTGCTTTCAGAAAAAAACAACATTATTTCCTGAGTTAAAAACAAACCGTGAAGCTTTAGAAGTAACTTAATTTAAATAATAGATAGAAAGGTATATACACACAGAGAGACACATGTCTATTTACCCAGGTCTATTATTGTTCCACTTATCTATCAATGTCTATTTATCTATCAATCAAAATATAATTTGATTGCTAATTTTCCTGGGACTTGTTGACCAATATAGTGCAATTTGATGAGTCACAATGATGACCCTGAAGCTGACGATATGTATGTGATCTTTACAATATCCCACTCTGCATTTTTCCTTAAATTCCCTGTTGGCTCAATGCTAGCTTGCACTAGATCTTCACCTCTTATTCTGTCTGTGGTATGACAGTAAATGTGACCCCGCAAACAGAAGCAGCGGCATGTCGTAGATTACCATTCTGAGCTCGGCAGTCAGACCACAGCCAGGCAGGCTTTTCTGTCGCTGGGGCAGAGCTCCCTCCTCCCCACGGCCTCCTTGTTTAGCTGCAAGCTGGCACCTGTTGGTCCCTTCTTCCCATTCTCCCATCCCTTAAAGAGAACGCTCTGGTTTTACAAAACTAAAGCTATTCAATAATAACAAACAAACAAGCAAAAAAACCACATTGAGTACCTAATATCTCCTTCAGAAAATCAATAGAAGCCAACATGTTGAGAGAAATTATTATTTCTCTGTCTCAACCCACTCAGGACACACAATAACGCAAGGTCATCTACTTTGAATTGTTAAGAATTATTTGAAAAACAACAGTATTTTGTTAGGTGTTGGTAGGGAGGAAGATTTAAAAAACAAAAAGCAAAAGTGAAACCTGTCACTTTTCAAGATACCTAAAATCTTTGAACTTTAGGTTTGTCACGTAAACACTGGCTTCTAATAATATCTCAAGTGTAGAGTAAGTCATAAGAATAATAATAGCTAATATTCATTTACTGTATTCAGCTCAAGCTAGCTTAATTGCTTTCTTATTTGTTCACTTAGTAACACTGATGGATAGATTCTATAATTCTCAAAATGAGAAAATGTTCGCTTATTTGCATTACCTAAGGTCCTAGGATGAATCCTTGTTGTTGCAGGAGGTTAAGCATTGTGATACTGACAAAAAGGTTGAAGCTAATAGCCTCTTTGTGGGCAAAAGATGGGAAGGTTTGCTTCCCGCAAAATGGATAGCTTCAGACATTCTGTGGGGCAGTTCTGCTTGGTCCTCGAGCAACACTGCCCCGGTGAGTCAGAACTGCCTCTAAGGTAGTGGTTTTGGATTTGGTTGGTAAGGTCACAAGCAAAAATTGGGAAGCACATAATTCAAATGTCAGACTATCTGATTCTGGACATGAGTTTTAGTCAACATACAATACTATATTGAACTCAATTAAAATATGCATGTGAACACAAACACCAAATGTACTTACAATATGTTCATTGCTTTCTCTCCTCTATGGGGAAGTGAAATTGGGAAGTATGGGTCTGTAGCTTAGTTGTAACTACCCCCACCCCTTCCCCCAGTTAATGTGAGGGAGCATGTAAATCAGGTGTACAGGACTCACACTTGATGATTATTCAGTTTCGCCAGTCTGCTGGTTTTAGCAATGAACCATCTCAGAAGCACAGAGGAATTTCTGTGGCCGTCCTCAAAGAAGAGCTACAGCAGAGCACTGGTGAGATCTCTCTGAAGCAGCAGAGGCTGCAGAGACTCCAAAGGCCACATCGCTGAAAACCTGAGTCAGAGCAGAAAAGGAGCAAGGAGACCGTGAGGCAGAGCAGCGGACAAGCTCCCTGGCCCAAGAGGATAGAGGCCAGGTGAAGACTTGGCTGAGAGAACCAGGAGCAGAGAGATATTTCTAGCAGGATGGTTGAGAAGAGGCATTGGGAATGGAAAAATTTTATCCCTACTAGTGGTAACCTATTAATTTCCCCCCAAAAAACTCCTATAATCCCAAGTATTCTCTGTGAGTTCTGTGTGACCACTGACATTCAAAGATTGTCCAGGGATAAATAGGCCTTCGTCTGGGAACTTGGTTGAAACCCGCTGCTAACTATGGTCGGGCCACTTAAGGGTGACTCCACTGAATTAAAAATAGTCCATGACAGAAGTGGCTTCCCCTGACTTTTTGAATGTTGGTGGGGGTCTTCTCCCTCTTGCACATTATTTGTGTTTTTGTCTTCATACTGATGTGATGTTATGCTTATGACCTTAGTGCAATTTGTTTTTCATCGTTTTATATTGGGTTTTCCTGATGTGAAGCACAGGAGGAGTGGAGGTATAATGATAACGACTGATACAAGGGTTTATAGGAATGCAGTGGTGGGGGGTGGGCTATAGGGAGAGAAAGGGAATTTGGGGATTAAATAATGAATGTTGGATGGGGGTGGGAGCACTGGAATTGGTCACGATTGTACAATTCACTTAAAAGGTGATTTAATCCTGAGGGGGATGCACTAAGATAGGCGTGGTAGTGATTGTGCAATTCCCCTTGATATGATTGAATGATTGAATGATTCAACTATGTGATATGTAAATTATGTGCCTATAAAACTGGGGGAAAAAGAATGATGATAAATGAAGGAAAAAATAGTCATCATACTTTTTTTTAGCATTGTAGTAACATGCCAACTACCAAAGTATCCATGGATTCATATAAAATTATTGTTATATTTTAAGGAATCACTTGTATGGATTTTTTCTCTTACTGGTCTTACCCGTGGTGTAAAGTTATTTACCAACGGAAGTGCTTTATTTCCAAATTAAAGCTGATTTTGAGTAATAATGACTTATTTTAGTTCTCAGATCTATATTCCTGGGAAATCTTTATATTTGAGAGCATTCAGTATATTAATTGACATTATTTACATGTCTCGAGTGCTGTCTTAGCGGCTTTGTTTACAACAGACCCAGTATTAAAAATCCATAGGTGGAATCTGAGGCAAAAATGTTCTTGTTCCACTGGACATATGCTGAACAGCCATAGAGATTTATTAGCAAAGCATACACAATAGATGAAATGGAGGCAACAAAACCAGACCGTTTGAAGATTTTGGCAAAGATGGCAAATGCTGTGTATCTATTTTCCAAAATAGAAAATATAATTTGGTTTATCTATTTAGACTGAGGCTATATGATAACTTTGTTGAACATAGCTCCACACACCTCCAGACATATGAAATGTCTCAATGAAGAATTCACAGAAAAGTTTGCTATATTTCTAGACCATGCACTGTCCTATCATTTTATTTTGGCAATAGTCTCAGAAAAACATGAGGCTAAATACTTGTCCTTATAAAATATGTCTGAAATGTTGATAAAGAATTCAATTTTACTACATATTAATAACGACATGTACAATGTCTACAAATACCACTGCAATGTGTCTATAAAATCAATGCCATAGGAATTAAGGAATCCTTACAAAGGACAATTAGTGGAATTAATAATTACAAACAAGATGGACAAGTAGGCAATATAGTGAAGACTTCAATTCTCCTCAGGATACATTTTCCTCTTATTGCTGTTCATCAGAGGCCCTTTCACCTCCACACACACACATCAACATTTAAGAGAGAAAGGCTGCCTGCCTTGTGACTCTAGTTAACGTTTGTGCTGTGGCCAGGTGGCCTCGAGTCATATCTGACTCCTAGTGACCCCATGTGCAACCGACCGACTGAAACACTGCTCAGTCCCGTGCCGTCCACATAATTTTTATGTTTGAGACCATTGTTTTAGTTGACATGGCATTCTATCTCCTCGGGGTTTTTCTCATTTTTACTGTCCTCTCCTACACCCAGGGGCAGCCCAAAGCTTTGTAAGTACTGCCACCTCAGGGCATGACGCAACCCGTCACTCCTCTGAGAAATACTGGGCTTTCCCCTCCGGTAAAGAACTTCCGTCTCCGAAATTCATAGGAGGAATGCCATTGTCTCCTACAGGGGCAAAATGAATCAGTATGGACTAGATGGCAGTGTTTTTTTAAAAAATTATATCTATAAATAATTAAAATTATAATTTAATTATAATTATTAAAATTATTTATATATAAATTCCATAGTTAAGTCACATTCAGCAGGATTGTACATTTGCTAACACAATCAGTTTCCAAACATTTTCTATCTATATGGACCCCCTGATGTCGTCAGCCCTTCACCCCACCTCCAGCTCTGTGGCCCCCTAATGTCCAAATCCTATTCCTCTTGCTGACTCTACAGGCTCATAAGTCCTGGTTTCCATACACCAAAAGAAGACAAAACACATACCGCAACTTTAAGAGGGTGACCCCCAATGACATGACACTTCTGAGATACCCAGTAATATGTACAATGAAAAACCAAACCAAACAATACAACTCAAAATACACAAAATTTTGGAAACCAGATCAGTTCCTGCATTCATCATAGGCGGGATCTGCTGACAAGTTTTAACTGTTCAAGTAAGCTTTATGCCTTTGACTTTCTGTACTCCACTCTCCAATACACTTCCTTAAGTAACCACTTTCCTCCCATCCCTCAGGAGAGGGATTGTGGAAAGAGGGAGTTCACTGGAGGCTTATTTTCTGTATAGTTCCACCAATAAATCTTGGACAACCGCTGTCATCCATAGCCTTCTGCAAAATAGATTCTCAGACTTTAGGCTCTAATACTAATCCCTCCTTCGACTTTGGATTATATGATTGCTAATCCTTTGGTAACAGATGATGGTGTGCTTCTTCCACATGGACTTAGTTGACAGCTCACTTAGATGGCTGCTTGTTCGGAGACAAGCTTTTAAGACCCGAAACACTATTTTTTCTGATATCCAGCCACCATATAATTTCTTCCCCCTCCCCCAACTGTTTTATTGGCACATAATTTACATATCATACAATTGAGTAGTTCAAGTGTTTAATCATATCACGGGAAATTGCACAATCACCAGCACATCTATTTTAGATCATCCCTTCAACCCCTGACCCCCTTGGTTAAATTACGATCAGTTCCCGTGCTCCCTTCCTCCTCCCTCCCTCATTATCCACTCCTCTTTCCTTCCATACTGCCCACGCCTACCCCTGCATGCTCTATAACACCTTGTATCAATTATTATCATTATACATTCACTCCTGTGCTCCACCGCTGGAAAACCCAACAGAAAATAGTGAAAAACAAATCACACTGAGGTGGTAGGGATAAGATCATATCAAAAACAGAATCAATGTGTGAGAGGGAGAAGACCCCCATCAACATTCAAAAAGCCAGGGAAGAAATTTCTGTCATGGAACAACTAAGAGCTACTTGCACCCAGAACACTTTCACATCATGTCTTTAGGGAGGTCATTTGGTCAAGTACTGTGATTGATTCAGCATAAGCAAAGTGACAGCAGTCTCTGGCTGACGGTAAGGCTGTTCAGCATGCTTGCCTTGGCTAGAATGGATCTGCCAGCAGTTTGGTCTGAGTAGATGTTCTGCAGATGGGTTTTGGGCTCCTACTGTCCTCCACACTTTTCATAAATTGGGTGTTCATAATTCTAGGACTGGTACTTTTCTCTTTAGCATATTCAAATGTTGTAATTGTCACCTTTGTATCACATAAGCTGGTGTGCTTCTTCTGTGTGTACTTAGCTGACTCCTCACTTAGATGGCTGCTTTTTTGACTACAAGACATTACAACCCCAGAGAGTATTCTGATTGATAGCTGGGCACCATCTGCTCTCTTCACCACACTTTACTGTAGCACACTTACCTTCCATGATCATTCCATTAGGGTGAATATTGGGCAGGGCCATGATGTAAGAACTGATTTTTCTTAATTTGGAGCTAGGATTTAGTGTGAGCCCAGAATTCATTCCTGGAATCTATGCTATTTCCCCCCCAAATTATTTTCTGTGACTTGGGAATTAATACAATTGTCATATCATTCCATAGTTCAGTCATTATTTAAACATAGTTGTTTAAATAATTAACCATTTAAACCAGTTAAATAATCATAGTTTAACATAATTGTGCAATTGCTGTCGTCATCAGTCTCTAAACATATTTTGAGTCTCTGGGTTTCTTGATGTCATCTCCTTCTTACCTCCCCCACTCCTTTATTTTACCCCCCTAAAAAAACCTTGTTCCCTATAATGTCAATGTCCCTGGGTTTCATTTACCTAGAAACAGTGGAACAAATAACACAGCTTTAAGAGGGTGACGCCTGTGGTGACACACCTCTGAGATACGCCCAAATACACACCAGCATAAGCAAAACTATAGCATAATGCCCGTCAGAGGATTGCCAGAAGAACACCTTACTATGGCAGACAGAGCACTGATGTAGAAAGAACTCGTTTGGCTGCCTACCAGCAGCACAGCACTCTTGCCACGGCTATCTCTGCCTCCTCCGACACCGTGTGTTTTCCGGCTTAAGTCCTCAGGTTACAAGTTTCTCTGAGGTAGCATCTAGTTCACCATGTGGCGTTCCCAAATGCAGTCTCTCTGATGCAGCTTTTCAGGCATGTCATGCACCCCAAAGATGCAGAAGTCAGTGTTCCGGGGCTCTGTGGCACCCAGTCGGGGCTCCCAGGAGACTTCCAGATGCTCTAGGTTATTTCTGCCCACCGCTGCATGCCGCTACAGACCCTCCCTACACAATGTTCCCGAGAGCATCCTGTCTCTCCTGTCCCCACCTGGAGGTCAGCCCTCCCTCCCCTCCTTCAACAGACATACACCCATGTTACCCCCAAACTTCACCATTCTCTCTTTGTGCTTCCACGCTCCCCCTCCCATTAGTAAGCCTCAGCCCTCTGATAGGACCCACACCTCTCAGGAGGCCCACACCCCAGGTCCAGGTGGCTACCACTCAGCTGACAGCACCTCCACCCTCCCCTGTCCATCGGCTCCCAGTTTGCATGAGGTGGGCACCATCAAATTTCTTCACCACATTTTGCCATAGCATCCATCTCCTCTGTATTTGCCTTCTGGAGGCAAGTATTGAGCAGGGCCATGATGTAAGAACTGATTGTTCTTAAATTGGAACTGGGATTTAGTGTGAGCGCCAAACCCATTACTGGATCTATGTTTGTTTGTTTGTTAGTTTTTCTTTCAATTTATTATTATGTAAGAATTCATCCAAATGGAATGTTGTTGTATCTTTCAATCTAATCAAGCAGAATTGTGTCACTGCTTCCATAATTGGTTTCCAAGCATTCTACTTTTTCCTGCATACCTTGGTATCATGTCCCTTTCATCCCCCACCCCCATCTCCTTCCTAAACCCTGTCCTACTTGCTATTCCTATAGATTCATTAATCCTGAGTTTCTTTTACCAAAAAACAAAACAAAAACAAAATAGAATATATATCACAATTTCAAGAGGCTAACCCTAATTACATAGCACCTTTGAGATACAGTTTAATATGAACAAAACAAACCCCAAATATAACAGATGGATTGTCGCAGGTTTACTTATTACAACATACAGCGCATCGATGTAGCGAGACCTTATTTGTCCGCCTACAAACAGCTCTCCAAAATTGGTACAGTTGCCTTGGCTTCCTCAGAAACCTTGTATTACTGACTTATGTCCCACGTTCTAGGTGCATAGAGTTAGATGGCAGTGATATCATATATATATATGTTATCACTGCCATCTAATGCTCTCTCTATATATATAAAGTTTCTACAATAGCAAACGTGTTCTTCTTTTTCAGGGATTGTTCTCCCTGATAACATGTCCAAAGAATGCGAGAGAAAGTCTAGCCATCCTCCCTTCTAAGAAACCTTCTAGCTGTATTTCTAAGTTACATTTGTTCCTTTGGCAGTCCACGATATTTTCCATATTCTTCCCCAATCCCATAGTGCAAATGCATTGAGTAGTCTTCAGTCTTCCTTACTAAATGTCTACTTTCACATGCACATGAGTGACTCCAGATACTATGACTTGGGTCAGGCATATCTTAGTCCTCACAGTGGCATCCTACCTCTTTGACACTTTATAGAGATCTTGACTAAGTTTGGGCTGATGGGAAGCACGTGAAAGTCAGCTGTACAGGTGACGTGCTGAGTTACTGAAGACAGGTTGCCTGCTGAGATGTAGTTAATGAACTCATATGGCTAGTTTAGCCTAGTTCTCCCTTTGGGGGCATAAATTCTAAAGTCCACACATGTTATTGTATTTTATTTTTGCTATATATATAAATTAGGACACCTGAGGGTGTAGTCGTTACATGTTGCTTGCTAAGCGCAGGGCCAGCAGTTGGCAGTCACCAGCTGCTCAGCAGGAGGCAGATGAGGCTTTCTGTTCCAGTAGGGTGACAGTCTAGGGATCCCACGGGCCGGTTCTATCTTGTCCTATAAGACTGCTATGAGTCAGAATAGACGGGCTGGGGGTGAGTGAGTTTACCAGAGAGTATGTCTTAAGTCACTGCCCTGAGTTTTCTTAAGGGAATGTTCTACAGGAGGGGAGGGGGAGCAACAACAATAACAACAAAAACACATCTCCATCAAAGGCATTCTTTCTTGTTATCTTGCCATTCTTTCTTGTTACCTTGCCTTTCTGACGGAGCACACACAGAAAAAAGGGTGACCTGCTTTGACTTCTAGATATTTTGCCTCTTGCTTTCCATCCCGCCTCTGACTTGCCTCTCCCTGACCTCTAGTTCTTGGAATTTGTGCTGTGGCTTATCACTTGACCCAATTTCCTCAGCTTCTGCTGTCTTGTGGTTGAGAAGGAGCCTCTAGATGGATGTTTGAACTTTACATTTTGTACTTTCCAGCACCTCAAACTACTTGAGTTATTTCCTTCATGGTCTGTATTCTGTGAGGTGTATCAAATGGCAGATCCTCAGGACATGAGGAAATATACTCAGAGGAGGAGCGATGGCTGACATTAGAAATAACACAAGGGTGCGCATTTGGAAAAGTTGGATATCTGTGGGATCTTTAATCTCCCCCAGAGAGCCCTGGTGGTGTAGCGGTTTTGCGTTCCTCCAGAGACAGACTGGACGTTTTTCTCCCTTAAACAGTGCTAGTCTCGGAAACCCATAGGGAGCTCGCTAGGGCTCAATGGCAGTGAATTTATTTTTCAATGGACCTAGTCATATATAATTTTTGTAAAAGAAATTATTTTTTCTAAAGGACCTCTGCTCTATCTTGTCCCTAAATGCAGGACTATATATACAGAACTCAGGCTTGTTCAACCCCCATGCCCCCAAAAGTTCATGTAGATGACCCAGGCTCAAGAGAGATGAATATGAATTTAGAAATATATTTTTGTGGCAGGGATCCCCTACCTTGCTAACTCCTAGCAACCCAATACCATAGGGCAGGGGAGAACCGCCCCTGCAGGATTCTGAAACTCTATCAGTTAATGGGAGCAGAAAGCCCCATCTTTCTCTCTTGTAATGGCTGGTGGTTTTGAACTGCTGACCTTGTGTATCACAGTCAAAGCACAACTGCTACAGCATCTGGTATCCTACATATTTCTGCATATCAGAGAAGTAAAATTATTTTTAAAACTGTTCTGTGAGGGCTCATTTTTACAACTATTTAGCTAGTACCCTAAATAATAAACATATTCTAGATATTTTCCTCATTTAATCTTTAAAACAACTAGGTGATATTAATATTATAGATTCCATGTTACTATTTAAGAGACTGTGTTATGTAATTATCAAAGATATTCAGCTCATATATAGTAGAGAAAATAATTGAGTGCATAACTTTTTAATAATCATTTCTTGGTGGCACAAAATGTAAAACCCATAAGTACCTGAGAAGTAAGGCATGGCATTCTACTCCCCTCAAATCAGATGGACTTTAGGTATCTTCTCTGAGCCCCCCACCCTTCTCAACAATATGTTTATTTGTTTGGGCTCTGCTCATGCCTATTACCTGGTCCCGATGACGCCTCATGATGGCACAGGCTGGCCCGCTTCTTACATGTGGGCTTGTTGCTTCTCTGCTAGATGGTTGCTGGTTCAACTTCAAACCTTTAAGACCACAGATGCAATATCTTTTTATAGCCAGGCACCATTAACTCTCTTCACCACATTTGCTTATGCACCCATTTTGTCTTCAGTGATCATGCTGCAAGAGTGACCATCACGGAATGCCAATATGTTAGAACAACGTGTTCTTGCATTGAGGGAGGCTATAAACAGATTCCACCCACTACATCAGTTTATTGCTATATAAATATATGTACATAGGCCAATACCTCTATTTTTATGAATTAATATATTTATGTATGTATACACCTATGCTTATACCTCTATCCATATCTTTGCTTCCTAGATCTTTTCTCTGTTTTCTTTTACCTTCCTCTTGAGCCACCATCACATTCACCCTACTTCTGCCTCTTATTAATTCCTCTCAACTAGATTGCTGTTGCCTCAGCACCCCCAGGTTCTCTACGTCCTCCTCATTGTTGTTTTTAATTCCCTAGTTGTTCCCGTCTGTGACATTTTTTGTTCACCACTTCCTTCCCCCATCTCCTTCTCCCCTTAAATCCCCAGTCCAGTTTCTTTTTCCTCGAGCTTGCTTCCCATGTCTATCTTATCTAAGTAGGCAACCAACATCAAGAGACCAAATAAGAAGTAAGCAAAAAACAAACAAACAAACAAACATAATTCCAGGTCTGTCTACTGACCTTAATGACCATTTCTCCTTTGGTCGTAGGGTAACCCTGGGAGATGCCCCTCCTAGCCTGAAGTTTATTTTGGTGGCTCTTAAGGGGTTTTGTGGCTTTGCATTGCTCACGTTGTTGATGTGCTATGTTTTTCTTGGTTCACCCAACTGCAGGGGGATTCAGACAGCACTAACCCCTGGCTCTGTCTCCAGTATTGTCCTCTGTCTCAGAATGCTCCAGTAAGGGGACAACATGTTGTGAGCTGTTTACCCAATCATCTTATGTTGTTTCTAAATATGTATCTCCTCTTCCATGATCGCGTGGTTTGTTCTTGAATATCTTTCTCCATTTAGCTTTTGTGCTTCTAGCACTTTTATGACTTCCTTCTTTCTGGTTTGCCATCTCACCAGACTATCCGCAATCATTTCCAGATTCAGCATTTCCCAGGACTACAGTGGCGAGGTGTTCTGTTGTATAATGCCTACATTATCAGATTATGTATTTGAAAAAATACACATAGGAAAATTGTTTAGTTGACATATACACATATGCCATTGAATTTAAGACAAATAAATTTGATTTCATTGCAAACTAATTGTGTTACTACTAAATGCAGCAAATAAATACTGAGAGACTTTAATCCAGGCTTCCTCTTTTCTACTCACTCTTAATGAATATATGTCAATGACCTTCACCGAATTAAAAAAAAGAAAACCCTCAGGTCTTATCCTCTCAACTTCCAATGTCTACGTCTTCCTCCCTGTCTCAGCCGTACTGTCTACTGGGTTCATATTGGATGTTGTCATCGTCAGAAATCAAGTCTTCTCTTAAATCTGGATTTCTAATATACCAATAGCTTACCACAAGTTTCTATACTTCTCATTCATTTTCTCTAGAACCATAACTCTCTAAAGCATGTGCTTATCATTTCTCCCTATACCTTTAGCTTTTTGTTCAGGTTAAATCCCCTAGTCTGTAATTATAATCACATTTTAGCAAATATTTCAGTTCACTTGTTCCTTTCTCTCTTTCATTCTTAGTTGGAATATTCCCAACCATAGACCAAGTTATTTTCTCTTCAGTGTCAGAAGCCAAGTATAAAACTTGCCAGAGAAAATCATATAGTACTGGTTTCACTTTAAACTCCTAATTACAATCCTCAAATGGATCCCTGATTTTGCAGATCAGTTATGCTGTTTTCCTATTAAATTCATTTCTCAGCCTCTGAAATAATTATTTCACAACTTGTTCCATCAGCATTCATCTGCTCCTCTTTCCTTTTGTAAAAGGAGAGATAATATACCACACATGAGCAAGAATAAGCCAACCTGAATACCAGCCGAGTCACCTAATTTTACCACAAAGACTGCATTTAAATTGTGCTGAAAAACTCATCTTATACACGAGTAGATGCGGTATTCACTTTGTTGTCTAGTTTCCATCTTTTCATTTTCTTGAGAAGGTAACGCCTTCTTTTAACACTCCTATCTGTGCCTATGAAGATCCATAGCCTCAGGAACCCAATCAATATAGGATTGCTGAGTCAGAATAGATTGAATGTCAGTGGGTTTGTTTTGTGTTTATTCTTTCATTAGGAGCCTGGTGGCACAGTTTTTAAGAGCTCATCTTAACAGCTTACTGAATGGTAGGGTTTTTTGAACTCATGGGCTGCTTTGTGGGAGAGATATGTGGCAATCTGCTTACACCAAGACTATATGTCTTGAACAACATGTGCGCCACATCTACTCTATCCCACAACCCTGCCCTTGATTCAGTTCTGCCTCGTAGGGAGCCTGTCGTGCAGAGTGGGACTGCCCGTGGGGGAGGGATTGCACATTGGCCTGTGGTCCACACGGTTGGCAGCTGGAGGTCACCATCAGCTCTGCTGGAGAAAGACGACTTTCTACGCTCTTAAACCGTTGGTCTCAGAAGCGCTGTGAGTTGGCACTGACTGGATGGCAATGAGAGAGAGAGAGAGAGAAGCCTCAGAGACTATAAATCTTGACAGCGCCAGAAAGCATCATTTGTATCCCAAGGTGTAGCTAATGGTTTTGGTACAGACCGGTGGTGCAAAGAGTTAAGCCTTCATCCTGAACTACTGTTGCAAACTGATGGCTCTAGTTTCCCCGGGCGGTACCTCACTGACCAGTCCAGGTAATCTGATTCTGAAAGGTCACAACTTTGAAAGCCCCAAGGAGCAATTCTCCGGTGGCAGGAACTATCAAGTGCTGGTCTACTAACTGAAACTTGGTAGTTAGAACACACCCGGATGTGACTCTGAAGACAGACCTAGAAACCTGCTTCTAAAAGACAGTCTCAAAAGCCCCAGGGGCACAGTGCTGTCTTGCACACAGGCGTGGCATAGAGGGCAACTGGTACGCTTTTCGTTACCCGCTTTTCTGCATCATCATCTTCTTCCTTTCTACAGTATCACTTCCTTCAATATCAAAACCCCTTTCAGTATTTTTTATCTCAAAAGATAAAGTTGTTCATGTCAAATGAATCTAGACTGAAAGCAGAGAGTAACAGAAAAATGTTTCTCTGTGTTTTGTTGGCCATGCCAAGGCATTGACTGTATGAATCATAACAAACAATAGGCATTCATAACAAACTATAGATAGTCTTGAGAAGAAAAGGAATTCCACTGTGCTCATGTGGAATTGTACATGAACCAAGAGGCAGTTGGGAGAACAGAGCAAAGGGACACGGCATGGTTTAAAATCGGGACAGGTGTCTGCCAGTAGTGTAGCCTCTCCCCACACTTGCTCAATCCTTATGCAGAGAATTAGCTGAGAAGCTGGATTATATGAAGATGAAGGAAGCATCAGGGTTTAAGGAAGGTTTTTAGCACACTGCTGCATGCAAATTACACAACCTTGCTTTTAAAAGTGAGGAAGACTTGAGGCATTTGTTGACAATGATCAAAGATTATAACAGTATAAAAACAACAACAAAAACATAAATATCCTCAAAACTGGATCAAAATGTAAATGGAAAAAAAGTTGAAGTTTTTCATCTTACTTTGAAGGATTTCCTCATACTTTGATCTGCAATCAATGCTCATGGAAGCAGCAGTCAAAAGACCAATCAGCAAAGTGCATTGGATTTCATTGGGTAAATCTGCTGCACAGGATCACTTTCAAGTCTTGGAAAGCAAGTATGTTACTTTGAGGACTGAAGTGTGTCTGACCCAAGCCTTAGTGTTTTCAATAGTCTCATATGTATGTAAAATGGAATAAAGAAGACTGAAGAAGAATTCTTGCATTTATTTATTGTGCTGGGAAGAATATTGAAAGTCCTATGGACTGCCAAAGAACAAGCTCTTCTCCAAAGAACTACAACCAGGATCGTCCTTGGACACAGGAGGGCACGTTTAAGTCTCATGTGCTTTGGACATGTCAGGTGAAACCAGTTCCTGTAGAAGAACATAAAGTAGAGGGACAGCAAAGAAGGGGAAAGCCCTTCACAAGATGGGCTGACATGGTGACTGAAGAAAAGGGTTCAAACTAGTGGTGGAATTCAAATTACTTAATAATTGGTTTGCTTCCCTATAGATCATTTCAAGTATAAAATATATATGGAAAGATATTTTATTATTTCATCCAGTTAATATTTAATTAAGAACAATAAAAGAGGTACACAAACTATATTATAAGAAAGTTTTAAAATATTAATAAAATATTCAATAATATCTGACCCAAACCAGTAAAACTGCTATGTAAAATATTTCCATATTGCTTCTTGATTGGTGCCATTACTTGAAATATTATTCATTTTTATCCAAGCACCATCGACTGTGTGATTTATCTTTAAGCAGTTTTTCCCTGTAGGAGTAGGGCCCTATTCCTTCAGAAGTAAACTAATAAGAAAATAATCATTGCTTTGGCTAGATTAGAAATAGCTTAAGAGACTTATTTTCTGTGAACATATGATATTCAGTTTTGAAAAAAAACTTTCCACTTCTGCTAAATGTACAGCAATTATTCTAACAATATTTGTTAGCTCTTTGAAAACTTTCAGGAATCGTATAATGCACTCATGGTATCTCATGGGAATTTGGGATCTAACACAAAGCTGAGAGGAATAACAGAGTGGCCTTCTGGTTGGCACTTTTTCTTCTTATGTTAAATGCTTGATTACGGAATCAACCAAAGCAAGGGAATAAAAATGTAGTCTTTCATCAAAAGCATAATGAATTTTATAAATATTACAAGCACAGTTGTTTATAACTTTTTATACCTATGGATGGAAAGAATATTACTAAGGGTGCTTAGAATATGTTGTGGAACAGAGGAGCTTTAAAGGCAGAGTAAAGAGTGTACGTTTGTGATTTATACACTGGATGGGTGCCCAGTCACCCACCTTAAGGTGCACCCTAGCTACCAGTGCCATTTTAACCACAGGTTTGCTGACCTCAAAGGCTCTGCTGAGCCCCTGAAAACTGGCTGAATCCCACTGGTTGCTTGGACCCAGGTAGTATTGTGAGGGTGGTGTTGGGCAGACCTGGTGTAGATAAGGTTGCTATGAGTCAGAACTGACTCAATGGCACCGAACTAATAACAAAACAACAATAACTTATAAAAGACATCCATGCTGTTTCTACAACTTGATGATTGATTTGATGAGCCTGTTATTGGAGTGTGACGTATCTTTCAATATAATTTACCATTCTTACTCTTTAACTTTTATTGTGATAAAATATATGTCACACACAGACAAACGAATTGTTATTTGAGTATTTGGTAAATGTATCATTCAGTACCAATCATACTCATCATATCAGCCAACTACTGCCAGTATTCCTTCCCCTTTAAAAAGTCTTACCGCTCCAAACAAAAACGAAGTACCCCTCTAACAATTGTCGTCACTCTCTCCCTCCCTTTACCCCTTGCTTCCAGGAGACCACTGGTAAAAGCATATTCTCTATTAGCATCCTATTCCAGATATTTCATGTACATGGAAATGCCAAATGAGTATTTCGCTTACTTTTATTCAGAAATAACATACCCCAAATAATACTGTCCCCAAAGGTGTTTTCCCAGTCTACTCCCAATCCATTGACGATACTAAAACAGAATCAGTTATTCAGCTGAGTAGCCTTCATCTCTTGTAAATCCCACATCTAATACATTCCTAATTCCATATACGGTAATGTATTTCAAATTTATTTAGACCACTTTGTGTCCACTCTAGTGTAAGTAACCATCAAATCTCATATAATTATCCCCTGGAGGTTTCTATACCTTCATTTTGGCACTTTACAATTTGTTTCCTAAAAGCTCACCTTATAAAACCTTATAACTTCCAACTTTTCTATAGGCCCCACTGTACTTTTAAAAAAGTCCAATTTCATGATCATAACCAACACGGCCTGCCCAAACTGTTGTCTTCTTTCCCTGTCTGTCCTCATGGTGTCTCACCTCCCTGTCTCCCTGCTGTTCAGCAATACCAATATGGATAGCTCCTTATCAATACCGATATGGATAGCTCTTTATCAATACCGATATGGATAGCTCCTGAACAGATGAGCTTTGCTCTTGGAGGACTCTACCTCCTTTACCTTTTGAGCAGGATTATCGCACATGGAACTTTCTTTCCTTCCGCATTTCAGTTCTAGGATTAAATATAAATGTTTTCTGTTTAGTGAGCTCTGGTCATAAATTGAGCAAGGGATATTATTCTTTCTGCTTGATACACACAGCCTGTCCAAATTACTTTCATGATGTACAGTACTTATTATCAGAAAGATGTTATAGAATCTTCTCTGGTTTCAAAATAATCCATAGAAGTGTTAATGAAGGGGAGACTCTATAGACACTTTATTTGATAAATGAACTTCTGCCCAGTTATTCAAGGTGAAAATTAATTCACGGTTTCTCTTTTCTTTCTTTCTTTTTTTTCCCTCCTGATTATTCAGGTCACAGTCAAATTGCTGCTGCTTTCATTTGGCTGTGAAATAGTACAATCCAGTCTGTGGATGCTTTGCATACCAGTCTTATGTACTGTACCATGCAATTGTTCTAGTCATGACATTTTCTCCGATAGATTAGATGCTACAAAGAACCCTAAGGGACAAGATTAAAGTCAGTATGGATTAAGTCCCTTAAAAACCTATGCATGCCACAGAATACAAAATCTGGTATGTATTCTACACAAAGAAATATCAAAAATTCAATTTGACTAGCAGTATTTGTTACCGAATATTGTATTGGAATGATGCTTCATGGTAGTAATTAAATACTTTCCTTTCTTTTATAAAAATCTTATAAAATACCAGAGAAGAATTATCTAATGGTAAATCTGGTCACAGCAGAACTGTAAAATTATTTTACTACCTCTCTAAAAGTAGTCAGCTCTTTGTTCAAAAGGATAAGCATCATAGATATTAATGCATTTAAACTAAAGAAGTATTGCTAAAACCACTTAGATTTTATAATGATAAGAAAAAACAGTTTGGAATGACATTTTTAAGTTGACTACTTGTAATACTTTATGTTATAAATGAGATGGGAATTGACTTGTACCCTTCTAGTTTTTCTCTGATTTTCAAATTAATGGCTATAGTTTATACTAATGCAGAATCAGCATTATTAAGGGATGCCAATGTTACCTCATCACAGTTTTAAATCATGTCTTATTTGACTTGACTTATTTTTTATAGCAGTTTTGAAAAAGAAGCGTCGCTGTCCCCCCCCCCTACCTTAAAAAATAAATTCTAGATTGTTTACCTTAAAGACAACAATATATGTATGGCTGAAATATAAAAGCAGCTTTTACTCATTTTCCTTAGGGATTGATTACTAGATATAATAAAATATTTTAATTATTTGAAGTATAACTTCAAAAAATGTATAACCAGAGTTCCTACAAAAGTAGAAATAAAAAAATCTCACTGCCCCCATTTGATTATGACTCACAGAGACCCTGCAGGGCAGGGAGGATCTGCTCCTGGGGCTGCTGATGCTGCCAACCAGACTGAAGTGGAAAACCTCATCTTCCTTGCATCCAGCAAGCAGCTGGTGGGCTCGAACTGCCAGCCTTACTGTTAGGAGCCCAATGCATAATCCAAGTGGTTGGATGCTGGACTCTTCCCAGAGATTCTCAGAGAAAAATATCTGGGAATATCCTTCTTAAAAATCAACCTTTGAAACATCACGGAGTACTGTTTTACTCCGGCACTCAGGGGTCACCATGAATTGGAATCGGAGTGCTTAAGATTTCTGAAGACTATTTGCTCTTTTGACATGTTCAAAGTATCCCCCAAATATTCTGAAATCCTAGCCATGAGTACAAGTACTTGTGGCGGTGAATTTACCTGCCAATAGAGTCTTTGTGAAAGTAATTAGCCACGTGCACATGAGATCCTACTGAAACGAGTTGAGTCCTATCCAATGTGACTGGTGTTCTCATTAGGGAAAAAAAAGTGGGATAGGCAGATACAAAGATAGATGATAGATATATATATATATATAGATAGATAGATAGATAGATAGATAGATAGATGATAGATAGGATGATGAAGGCAAAAAAGAAAAGGGTATTAGGGGAAGATATCCTTGGAAGTGAGAAGCAAAGTTTGCAATTATGCCACCACAAGCCAAGGATAGCCTGAGGCCACCAGAAGCCCCGGGCAAAGGAACATCTTCCCTCTGAGACTTCGGTGAGAGTGGATTTCTGCTGGCACTTGCATTTCAAAACCTGCAGAATTGTGAGACAATAACATTTTGTGATTTGATGTAGCTGAGCCTGAAGTACGTTGCTATGGCAGTCTTGGGGAGGGAAAACGCTCTCCGTCCTCTACCTCTGGGACACTGTGATCTCCCTGGCTGATAGTGATAATAAATGCAAGAGAAAAATAATCACAACAGAAGACATCTATAATTTCTCTCATCCCCCAAACAACTTACAAAGGTGACTAAAGAAACTTACACCATTTCCCAGAAAAAAGAGTTCTGTAAGAGTGATAGCAATAAAATTGATGAGATAATGCAACAATATTCCTAATATCAATTAACTTTTAGCAAAGTAATAGGGACAGTCAGGTTTGTTAGTCTCAGAAAATTGGGAAGCTCTGTTCAACTACGCTTTCTTTATACAATTAAAGTTCTTTCGCTCATGACATTAGCTTGTGTTTAGTGTACAACTACCTGAACCCCTTCTGACATGGTGCTAATTAGGCAATGTGTCGCTGATTCCATCTCTAATCCACTATGTTTTCATGCAGTATTATTCACTGTCATGGCACAAACATAGAGAAGGACCACTACTTTCAGGACAGTCATGAGGTGTGCATGTGCAGGTCAGTTTTAGCCAATATGCTTGGCGCAATGTCCATTGCGTTGTTTGCTTAAGCTTTGTGGTTTTGAAAACATGCACTTAATGCTGTTTTCCCCTTTTTGCCTCTCTCAACAACTTACTGAAATATGCCCTGGCTACTAAATTTCAAAATGAAACCATCTTCTTTCACTACCATTGATATTTTTTTCTTTCTCCTAATCAGCAGTTTCCTTCTGATCAATGCTGTCTATGCTAAAGATATTTACACGAGCAAAGGCCAAGCTGACATTGTTCGGTATTGTTTATCATTGACCTAAAGAAAAGATAATTCATGCAGAAATTCATGCATAAAGTATCCAGAACTTAAATGGTGGATTCTTAATATGAGGAACCACCATTCTCATGTCTGATGATCACTTATGACCTAGGATGATTGCCACTGTGGTGACTGCAGCGCAGCTCGTGGAAAGGGGAGAGGGGCGTACAGAGCCGACCCTGCCTTTACGACAGTCATGGAAGTCACACACATTGCTGTTATCAGCCCATCCCACGTGGTCGTATGACTTGATCTGCCTGAAAGTGAGATGGAAAGATGGTGATCAATCCTGGAACACACAACAAGATAAAACATGAGGTTTCCGTAAATCAAAAAAGGCATGATGATGCAAGCCACTCAATTCTGGGAAACAAATATTGAATCGCTGGATTCTCTTTTTACTTATTGTTTCTGGTGAGATTTTTGTATGTCTTGTTGATGGTTGCCATAGATTGGTCTGTGTCTTGTCTGTGATTTTATGCATAACAAGGGAGAACATTGGTAGGTCTGTGTCATCTATGATGATATTTCTGAATCCATTACTTGGGCTACTGTGTCAATAGATATAATTTTTGCTGACATTATAACTGAATGGTGTAAACACTCTAACTTCGGTTTATTAATTGAAATGTGGTTGGTTCATAGCTCTCTACAAGGCTTTGGGAAGAAAGACTTGGTGAACAACTTTCATAGGTCACAGCAGCAAAAAAATTTTAGAGAGCAGTCTTACTCCGAAAAATCAGGGTTTCTACAGAATTGATGTTGCACTTATTATTTTCCTCTTTTACCAACCATGGTGTCCCTTCCTAGCAATTGGTCTGATGGCGTGTCAACAATAAACCATCTGGCATTGCTGTCCCGACGTCTCTGAAAGACTCCGATTGTATTTTCTCCTAGGACTGACGGGTTTTTCTAGCATTCCACAGTAGAGTCAATTTTTTTTGCCATCACTACAATTATAATGCATCAGTTTTTTCTTCATTTGTCATTTTCAAGTTTCTCCATGGCTTGGGTCATCAAAATTATATCTTTGCTTTGAAAACCTCAAAGACATCTTTTACAACAATTCTGACCATATGTGTAAGGATATAACCTATTAAAATGATAATTCTTCTGTCTGAGGCAGACACTTTTAAGATTCTGTAGATGTCAAGAAATACTATATATACATACATATAGAAATATAGTTACATATATAGTTACATATATAGTTACATATATAGTTACACATATATATATATATATATATATACCTCAAGGTGAAAGTTCAGGGTTACAATGCATGTCTTGCGCCAATATGCTCTCTGCTACTGTTCTGCATTCATTACAGGCATCCTCATCACTGATTTGATTATTCACACACACGCATGTATTGCCAGCAGTGACGCACCCCCAGCTCCCAGTGTCCCCAGGACTCCCTTCTCTGCAATGAGTTGATAAGTCATCTTTTATCATGTCTTTTCTTGGGCTACAGTCTCAGAAACCCACCATGGCAGTTCTGCTCTGTCCTGTTTGGTCACTATGAGTCAGAATTAACGCCATGGCAGTGGGTGTGGAGTTTTGGGTTCCTTTCTTAAATAGAGATATTACTCCAGGTCAAATTGGGAGTTAACTTCCTGACCACTGAGAAAACACCAGCGTAATCTGCATCTGAAATACTGGAAATAATAATTGCAAGGATAAATTTATTTATTTAATCATTGTAGTCAGAAATCTTCTAATTTGGAATTTTCTATGACAATATGCTTACTAATTTGAGCAACAAGACCAAACTTTTTAAAATGAGTGGATTATCTAGATCCAAACTTCTATTGGTGTTTATCTCACTTATATGACATGTTGAAAGAGTAAGCATTTTTACTTTCAAACATGCCTTTTAATGTCTTCATTTGCCAGACATTAATTTTCAGTGTGTTTAAAAGATTTACTCTGACACCAACTACAAAAGCAGATGTTTTGCCTTCTACTCAACATCACCCCAAACTTGTGGGATAACACATAATGACTGTAACAACTTTTTTAGGAGAAAACACTGAATTGATTTTATGTATCTTTTCACAGGAGAAAATCTTGACAAAACTACTAGGAAACTAAGCTGATACGGGGTAGAGACAGATCTGCATGTTAGATCTAGTGCTTGTACTCACTTTAGCTGGTGTTTATCTGTTGCTGTCAGAACAAGGATGTGAAATGGTACAGTCACAGATTCATGAATCTCCTCTGCAGAGATCTACGCATTTTTATTTTTATCTTTGCTTTGGGGCTTACCATTATTTACTGTTACTTTCTTCCTTACGAAATCCCCCTCCTTCTCTATATCTCTCTTTTGCTTTGTTTTGAAATATATGTCTTTGTGTGAACCCTGAGTCCTTGGGCCATTCCATGTATGGACTGAGTAGATAACAGTAGGAATGGTTAAAAAACCAAACCCAAACTAAAACATTTGTTTCTCTTTTAAAATCAGTGAAAATAATGGAACTGAAGTTGTTTCATCTGTGGCAGGGTCTCTGATGAATTGTCTCTGTCCACTCTTTCTGCCACTATTTTTATGTAGACATGGTAGACTCTAAGGAGATCTGGTGGTATGGTGGGCTATGAATTGAGTTACTATCTGAAAGGCCAGTGATGAGAATCCCCCGATTGTTCTACAGGAGAAAGGCGAGGCTATTCGTTCCTATAATGATTTAAGTCTCTAAAAACAAAAGAGACAGAGGATTCTACCCCATTTGATGAGGTCACTGTCAGTGGGAATGGGCTTGATGGCAATGAGAGTGTCCTGGTAGACACCACCATGAGGGGGGCATGTCATTGTCATTCTTTTAGGATGACAGAAACCTGAGGTGTTGTGAATCCTGTTCTCAAATTTCTACCTGATGGCCATCCCTTACTATTTGGGATCTCCAAAAGATGACATTTCTCTTTCAATAATTTGCTATAGCACCACATCTTGCCAGAAAGACTAGTTTTGGTCTCCTAATTATTTTCAGCATCCCTTATCCTTGGCAACTAACATACTAGTTGCCATCAAGCCTGTTTCTGCTCATGGTGCCTTTATGTATTTCAGAGTACAACTGTGCTCCACAGGGCTTACCATGACTAATATTTTAGAAGGAGATTGAAAGTATTTCTTTGAAGAGCTTCCATATGGGCACAAACTGCCAATTATTCGGTTAGCAGTACAGTAAAGTAGTAACTAAGGTGTCCTAGTGGCATTGTAGAGAGCTCTGGTGGCAAAGTGGGTTATATGTTCTGCCACCCAGAAAGCTGACACTTTGAAACCACCAGCTGCTCCTTGGATGAAGATGAAGCTTTCTACTCCTATAAACAGTTACAATCTCAGAAACTCAGGAGCAGTTCTATCCTGTCCTTCCAGGGTCACGATGAGTCACAATTGACTCAATAGCAGTGAGTGAGTGAGTGAGTGAGTGAGTGAGTGAGTGAGTGAGTGAGTGAGTGAGTGAGTGAGTGGCATTATGGGTGAGGTGTTGGGCTGTTAACCAAAAGGTCAATAGTTCAAAACTGCCATCCACTCCACAAGAGAAAGAGGAGACTGGCTGCTCCCATATGATTTTCAGTCTCAGAAATCTTATTAAAAAGGTTCTTCTCTAAATCAGAACCAACTTCATGACATTAGGGCTTTTATGGGTGGCACAGTGATTAAGAGCTTGGCTACTAGTCCAAAGGTCGATGGTTCATTCCCATCAGCCACCCTATGGGACAAAGATGTGACAGTCTCCTTCCACAAAGATGTATAGCTTTATAAACTATAGAGCTATGGGTGTAGTTGTACTCTATACTCAGTTCTCTATGAGTTGGAATTAAATCAGACAGTAATGTGCTTAAGTTCTGGTTACAGGTGCAATGAGAAATCCTGATGATTCAGTGGTTAATTCAGTGGCTGCTAAGTAGAAGCACAGTAGCTCCAAGCCACCAGCCACCCCTTGTAAAAAAAAAAAAGTTGTGTCACATTGCTTCTGTAATGGTCAAAGTCTATAAAAACCACCACAATGCATACAGTGATCAAACTGAAAATCTCACCTCCATCGAATGGATTCTTTGCCCTTTGAGTTTCCAAGGATTTGAATCATTATGGGAATAGCCAGCCTCGTCTTTCTACCATGGAGCTAATGGTGAGTTTGGACCACTGACCTTGTGCGTTGATCAGCCCAACTACACCACAAGGGTTTCTCTCTTGAGGACAATCGGTTTATTTTTCGTTAGTGGTGCAGAGGTTCAGTGCTCATCTGTTAATCAGAGAGTTGGCCGATCAAATCCATCAATGTTCTGCAGGAGAAAGATGTAACAGTCTGCTTCTTTAAAATTCATATGGGGAGGTCTACTCTGCCCTAAAGGGTCACAACAGGTATAAATCAACTAAGTGTCAACATTTTCAATGCATTTGTTTGTTTTAAGGTAGGCCATTGAGGACCTTCACAAAGTTGAAGAAAAGCTGCTGAATGTATGATAGCAATTATATGTAATACCATTGTCAATAACAAGGAGCTCTCTGGTTTCTATGGATAGTGTGAAGACATTGAAAAATCCTATCAGGAGAATGTATACACAATCATACAGATATTTGTGCCATTGCCTACAATGGCACAAAAATGAACTGCAATGTAAGTCATATTCATCAATCAATATCCATTTTTGTGTGCTGAAAGTGATGTATCATTTACAAGAGTATTATTTGCTGCTTTAATGAGAAAAGTATAGACTGATTAGTGGTTTACAAAAGCACATTGCAATTACTTACATTTGCTGGAATATCTTATGAGCATCTGCCACCAAGTAAAATAAGCAAAAATGGGGAAATTTGAATAACTTTTAAATCTGATGTCTAATGATTCACTTTTCTGAAGATAAAGATATCTAAACTCAATAGTAATAGATGACCTCTAAATTTAGCCCAAATTAAAAAAAATCATGAATATAAATTAGTAAACATTAGTTTTACTTTTAAAATATCTTGGGGTATTTTGACATATTATTATATGCTTTTTAAAATAATTCTTTTATGCTAGAGGAAATTTATTGCTTTTAAACTTGAGAAATAAAGTTAGTTTAGACTTATTGATAACATAATGAGATCATTCAGATATTATCAATTTTATTTACTTTTTTTCTGCTGAAATGCCAAGTCTTGATGCTTCAGTTGGCTAAAGTTTATGACTAAGAGTTTTTATGCCACCCTAACCAACATTAAGAACAAAGGCTAAATATAGGATATTTTCTTTAAAAAAATCATTTTACTGTGGCTCATACAACTCTTATCACAATCCATACATACATCAATTGTGTAAAGCACCCTTGTACATTCGTTGCCCTCATCATTCTCAAAATTTGCCTTCCGCTTGGGTTCCTGGAATCAGCTCATTTTCCTTTTTCTCCTCCCCTTCCCTTCCCGCTCCGCCCTCCCTCATGAACCCGTAATAATTTATAAATTATTATTTTATGTTCTCTTATACTACCCGGCATCTCCCTTTACCCACTTTCCTGTTGCCCATCTCCCAGAGAGTTTACATGTAGATCCCCGAGATCGGTTCCCCCTCTCTACTCCCACTTCCCTCCTGGTGTCGCCACTCTCACCATTGATCCTGAGGGGTTCATCTGTCCTAGATTCCCTGTGTTTCCAGATCCCAACTGTACTGCTGTGCATCCTCTGGTCTAACCAGGTTTTCAAAGTAGAATTGGGATCATGATAGTTGGGGGGAGGACACGTTTAAGAACTACAGGAAGGTTGTGAGTTTCCTTATTGCTACACTGAACCCTGAGTGACTCATCTCCTCCCCACTACCCCTCTGCAAGGGATGTCCAGTTGTCTACAGATGGGCATTGTGTCCCCATCTTGCACTCCCCTCATTCACGATGATATGATCTCCCCCCGCCCCCGCCTTTGTTGCTTGAAACCTGGTCCCCTCGGCCCTTCATGATCACACATGTCGGTGTGCTGCTTCCATGTGGGCTTTGTTGCTTCTGGGCTAGATGGCCGCTGGTTTACTTTCAAGCTTTTAAGTCCCCAGATGCTATATCTCTCGATAGCTGGCCACCATCAGCCTTCTTCACCACACTTACTTATGCACATATTCGTCTTCAGCATTTATGTGGGGAAGGTGATCACACAATGGTGGTTTTTGTTCTTTGGTGTCAACACCTCGTGTTCCTTAGGTTTGTGTGCTTCTTCTCTGCGAGCTTTGTTACTTCCGAGCTAGATGATCGCTTATTTACCTTCAAGCCTTTAAGACCCAGATGCTGTATCTTTTTGATAGCCAGGAACTATCAGCTTTCTTCACCATGTTTGTTATGCACACGTCTGTCTTCAGCAATCATGTCGGGAAGGTGGGTAATAGGGAATAACCATTTAGCTGAGCAAGGTGCTCTTGTATTGACAGAATGCATGTGAGGAGGCCCAATGTCCACCTACTACCCTACTACTGAACCTATAAATATATACACCTAGAACTCCAGAACATAAATATACTTACATATGTACATATCTGTATTTAGGCTTCTATGTATGCATTTTGCCTCCTACTCCTTTCCTCTATTTCCTTATGCTTTCCTCCTGTCCCACTACCATGTTCAGCCTTTATTCTGGTTTCAGTAATTCCTTTCAAATACCTTGCCCTTGGTCACCCCCTACCAGCCCTCCCATCCCCTCCCTCCATTGGTTTTGAACCAATCGTTGTTCCCTTTTCCCTGGGTTGGCCAACACCTCCTCCCTGCCTCTACCTCCCACACTCTCATGAGACTCCCAGACTGTTGGTTCCGTTATTTTCTTCTCACATTGTTTGTCCAGCCTATCTTATCTAGGTGGACCTGCAGATATAGTAATATGTGCATACAAATGCGGATGGCTTTGACAGCACCAAAGTGGCACAGAAGAACACAGCAACAACACTAGCAAGCTAACAAACAAAAAGTCACTGGAATACAAAATTTAAAAGAAGAGAAACAAAACAAAACAAAAAGACAGCGCCCCCCTCCCCCCAAAAAAAGCTTGTTAGTAGTTTGAGGTCTGTTTGTTGACCTTTAGGAATATTTTCCAGATGAGTCTGATGGGGTGCCACATCCTGGCCCCAAAGTCCATCTTTTATAATCCCTCGGGGCCTCCTTGCTCTGCTTCCCTGCCGTGCCATTGCACGCCCCAGTGTTTTGCCTCAGTGTGGTAGGGTCAGCTCATTCGCACATCCCCCACTGTGTCTCAGGTGCTGTCCCATGTAGGGCCATGCAAGGTGTCGATTCTCGCCGTGGGGCTGGCTATATGGTCCTCTGTGTTCGTTGGGCCCTTTGAGCTCTGCTATTGTCCTCTGAGCTTGGTGGGCCCAGGTGTGCTCCGCTCCGTTCTTCCTCCTTCCTTTGCTTCAGCTTCCTTCTGGGTGTGCTGTGGTAGGTCAGTTCCTTTCCCACACAAGACGTTCTATTTTCATTTTCTGGGGTGCTCCCTTTGATGGTGGGGATCGGCTAATTCTGGTTGGGGTTGGCGTATGGTCCAGTCTCTTTGTGTATTCCTTTGTGCTTTACGTTGCCCTCCTGGTTTGGCGTGTCATGGTGGGGTCTGTATACATGTTCCAGTTCTGTGGGGACACAACCAATATTCTCCCCCGGGTGGGTTAGTGCCCTGTTCCCCCCATGCCATCTACTCAGTTTCTCCCCACCCTGCTTCTCCCTCCACCTGCCCCACTTCCCCTTCTTTATGTTGGGCTCTCATGTACCTCCCTAGGTGTGGCTTGCCCTCCCTCCAACTATCTATGCTTCCACTCATTTATTGCCAGATAGGTGTTTATTCTTCTATTCCTGACATGCTGATTGAACTTACCTCAAGGGACTCATGTTATACCTGTCCTTTTGAGTTTGGCTTACCTCGCTTAACATGATTCCTTTCAGCTCTTCCCACGAAACAATATGTTTCATGTGATCGTCTGTGCTTTTCAGTGCTGCATAGTACTTCAATGTGTGTATGTGCCAGAGTTTACTAATCCACTCATCTGTTGATGTGAACTTAGGCTGTTTTCAAGTCTTTGTGATTGTGAATTGTGCTGCAATAAACATTGGTGCGCATATGACTGGTATTTATGACTGGGTCATAAGGTAGTTCAATTTCCATTTTCTTTAAGTATTTCCAGATTGCTTTCCACGGTGGCTGTACAAATTTACATGACCACCAGCGCTGGAGGAGGGTTCCTACTTCACCACAGCCCCTCCAACCCTTGCTGCTCTCTGATTTGCTGATTTGGGCTAGCCTCAGGGGTGTTAGGTGGTATCTCATGGTTGTTTTGATTTGCATTTTTCTTTTGGCTTTAGACCTGGAACACTTTCTCATATGCTTATTGGCCATATGGGTCTCCTCCCTAGTGAAAGTTCTTTTGCCCACTTCCTTAGGGGGTTAACTGTCTTCCTCTTTTAGCAGGTCATGATGGTGTTGTAGATTTTAGTAATGAGCCCTTTGTCTGCTGGGTCATTACTAAAAATGCTCTCCCAGTCTGTGGGTTGCCTTGTCAACCTCTTGGTGAAGTCTTTTGAGGTGCACAGGTGCTTTATTCTTATTAAATCCCATTTGTCGATATCCTGTTCACCTGTGTGTGTACCCTTCCCTATTGCAGTGAGCCTATGGATTCCCTGGGCCAGTGCTTTGTGGTTAGTCCCAATTCCCTCCTTGATGGTCCTGATGTTTTGGGGTTTAACTTCTAGACCTGTGATCCACCTTGATTTTATTCTTGTGCATGGGGTGAGTTAAATGTCTTGTTTCATCTTTCTACGTGTGGATATCCAGTTACCTGTGCCTTGGATGATTGGAGGGAGGGATGCAAGCCCAAGGGGAGAGGGGAACTGTGGGAAAGGGAAGCTTCTTTCTTAGTGGGGTCCCACGAATGGGCAGGTGCTGTAGGGGGTACCGCGAGGACTGCTGCACATGTCAGAGCAGGCAAGCGATTCTGGCTGGGATCGGGGTCCTGGGCTGGGGATGGAGTGGGGCTATAGCTAGTTGAGGCCACGAGGGTGGCAGCCTAGTGACAGGAGATGTCCCATGAATCGGGTCCTGTATCGCACAGGCCCCTGCTCAGGACAAATGCATGGGGTGGGGCTGGGGTACTGTCCCGAAGGGATATTTCACTCACCAGACTCTTACCGCTCGGCTACCTGGACACCAAACCCACTTTGTTCGAAAGAGCTCTCAGAGTATGCGGGTCCCCTGGTCTGCCATCTTCCCAGAATCCTCAGGCTATTTTCTCATATGCTCAAGCAAAGCTACTTAGCTTTCTTAATCATTATTTGATATGCATGCTGAAATGTTCTAATAATTCCTTTTATTTTTAAAGCCACATTGGGAAAATATCAGTCAATGGGGGTCACTTTCCAGGCTTTAGGAAAATATCATCTTTGGAAAATAACACGATGCATATCCTAGGTCTTTGTAATAAGATTTTCCTTTTGCATATTGCCCTGGTAGGTTTCCAGTAAATAATGGTAGATTTGATTTAGCAGGTAGAGTGCCAGAATATAACAGAGAATCCATCAAAATCACCAGAGAAAAATTTAAAAGTTACAGATTCCTGATGCCTGGGATCTATCCTGTTAAAAGTTTTGATTATATAAATAGGAAGTAGAGCTCAGCTATATGGATTTAAAGAAATCTGAATGAATTATGCTGAAACAGATAACACAGGCTCCAGCTTATTAACTTGATCGAAAGATATTTGAGAAAAACACAATTGCCTGGGTTTGACACTAGTGAATCTTACCCATTGATGAAATATAAGCACACTGAATTGCTAGCTCCTTGTGAACTATTCTTGCCTTGCTCAGGATTTATGCAGACTATAAAAAGATGAACTCTATGTAAGGTACTTCATTGATAACATGGTTCCACACAAGTACTTGGGCCTTTGAAGTTATTTTGATCTAAATTTTAATCCTGGCTTGACTCCTTAATTAAACCACAGTTTACTTCTCTATAAAATGGAGATAAAAACATCTATATGGCTTCTGTAATGATCAAATAATTATTTAATAAAGCTGATTTAGTACCTGAAGAAGTGTTGGGTTGAGTGAATATTTCTTTTATCTAATCCTCTATCTCTGCAGGCTCCATAGCCATAATAAAATATACACAGCTGAGCAGTGTTCAAAGGGTTGGCACTCTTGCACATATGATAGTCTAACTATAGCAGCAGACTGGCACATAATTGCAAAGAGAAATTGTGTAGATAATCTTAATCAAAATAATTGATCACTAGGTTAATATTAATCGATTATTCCTAAGGAGAAGATACCCTTTTATTTTCAAAAATATGTATTGGAAGCATTTATAAATTTCATTGAATGAAAAAACATATATTTAGTAGACTGTTATATTGTGGTGGTTTCAATTCTGTGACACTAGAAGCTGTGCCATGGTGTTTTAGATGCCAGGAGGTTCCTTCATGGTAGGCAGGTTTCAGCATAGCTTCCAGGCTAAGACAGAGTCGGAAGAAGGATTTCATGATCTATTTCTTTTTAAAAAATGGTTGGTGAAAACTGTGGGTGTCACAAGGATCGTTTCCTGGTATACTGCCTATGATGAGCGCCTAAGACTGGAAAGCACATTCATTTGCTGTGTGGCATGACTCAAAATGGTAAGAAACAATGACACTCACTTGTAATTAGAATGTGGAATGTACAAAGTAGGAATAGAGAAAAATTGGAAATGATAGGACATTATATGGGTTGCTAAAAAATTAATTCTTTAGGCAATAATGAGCTGAAGCGGACAAATATCAGCTATTTACAGATAATCGTACGGTCACTATGCTGGGAATGGAATTCGAAGAGGAGTGACGTCCTCACTGTCAAACATGTCAAAATCAATCCTAGAGTGCAGTGCTGTCCATTGTAGGATACTATTGATACACATCCAAGGAAGACTAGCTCATGTTATTATTATTCAAATTCATGCACCAATTGTTAATGCCAACATCGAGGAAACTGAAGATTTTACCAACTTCTACAGTCTGATATTGATGAAGCCAGCAATAAGTGGGCTTCAGTAATCACTGGTGCTTGGAATGCAAATGTTGCAAGCAACAAAAAGGATTGTAGTTGGGAAATACGACTTTCATGACAGAACTAATGCTCCAGAGCATATAATAAAATTTTGCAAGACAAACATCTTTTTTTGAAGTACTTTCTTTTCCCAGCAGCATAAACAGTGACTACACACATGGACCTTACTGGAGAGAATGCACAGGCATCAAATTGATTACATCTGTGAAAAGAAACCATGGTGAAGCTCAAGATTATCAGGCAAAACAAGACCAGGGACCAAATGGGGAAGAGACCATCAATTGTTCTTCTGCAAAGTTAAGTTGAAGCTGAAGAAAATTGTATCAAGTCGAGGAGAATATTTCTTTGAGTACATTCCAACAGCTTTTAAAGATAATCTTAAGAATAGTTTTGATGCAGAAAACAGTAATGACCAAAGATGAGATGCATTGTGGGATGGCTTCAAGAACACCACACATGAAGAAAGCAAAAGATAGTTTAAATGCCAGAAAGACCAAAATGTTCTGAGCTCCCAATCTAATGCGATGAAGTCAATTTCTACCTAAAACAACACGATATAAGGTTTTTGACACTGTGAAACTTAAGGTAGCAGATAGCCACAGCTTTCTCCCACAGAGAGGTTGGTGAGTTTGAAACACCAACCTTGAGGGTAGCAATTCATGTTTACACAACAATATCACCAATAGAGCCTCTCAAGTTTCTCTTGAATATAGAATAGCTTAAGTAAATTGAATAAATGATGAAGTAAAAAGATGAACATAAGATTTGAAAAGACAATTTAAGAAGACAAAATAAAGTCTTATCACGAAATATGTAAAGATGAACTCAAAGTGGTTACCGCTGCTGTTGATACTATCCTGCCAACATTCCGGGTTCAGTGAGCACAGGTGACACTACAAAATTGGATAAAAGCCACATTAACAACAGATTCCTTCATTCCACACATCCACCAGTTGTTACATAATGACAGAAATTAGGTGTTCTTTACTTCACCTCTTATGTGGGAAGGACTGCAGTCCCAGGGGAGAGCTGCCATTGTAGAAAATTGTCTAGTTGTGATCAATTTAGTGTGCCAACATTGCCAATGAACACTTGTGGGGTTAACTGAAGGGCAGCTTTATTGAAGGGCGGGGAGATAAATTTCTCCGTGAGGCTCGCCTGTTGGGTCTCTTGCTCTCTGATGGTCAGACCAGTGTGAGGCTGCCTTAGCCAGTTCTCTGCCTCAGCTGGCAAGGCTCACTTCCTGGGAGACATCTCTGAGGAGAAGCCACACGGACCTACCCTGATGCCGCCCTGGGTGCTGGAGCAGCCACATGGAGACCCCTGCCAGTGCTGAGATGCTTGCATTGATTTGGCTTTGCTCCCATAGTCGGTGTCACTGCATGTGTTTTGTGAGATGGAGGAGGACTTTGTAGATTGGTGTTGGACAAATGGGCTAATGTCAGACTTATGGGCTTGAACTGGATGAGCTGGGATGCTTTCTTAATGTACACTTACCCTCTTTTATACATATGTGAGTTTATGTGGATTTATTTTCTCTAGTCTATCCAGACTAAACCACAAGCCTCTGTTCCAGAAAATCTAGCGCAGCATGGAAGATTCAGTGCTACCCTCTCATATCATATAGCTCTATCATCCACACAGGTGAAGAAGTTCCCATTAGGGGTGTCACCAGATGTACCTCTAAAGAACATCGAGCCTGTCCAGTCTTGCTGTCTACTTCCCGTATGGCATTTCTCCCTCCCTACTTTCCCCCCAGACTATTCACACTCCTGCAGATGCTACAAATACCACACACAGACAATCAGGGCTTTGGTGGGGCTGGACACAGTACAAGGAGCTGATGGAGCTGAGGTTTTGTGCACATTTGGATGCTACATTTTTGCATTTGACAAAAGCAGCTTAAGTAGTACAAATACAGTCCTTAGAAAAACTGAATACGAAATGTTATCCTTTTTCTTTAAAAAAAACTGTTGGCAAGTTGATCTTGTATACCAAAGAAGTTCAAGAGAAGCAAATTCCTCACCACCCAGTTATTTATTTGCTAAAATGTTTCAATGCCTCATTATATACAATAAAATCACTATTTTTTCTTAGCAGTTAAAAACGTGCAAAGATGGAGTCAGAAATCCACAATGGAAGAACACACTTGGCGTTTCTAAAGATGAAAACAGTGAGGAAAAAATATCAAAAATACTTTTTTTTTCAATGTGGAAGAGTTTTATGGTCAACCTACTCAGCAAAGCGGGAGACATCCAAACAGACAGAGAAAGAATGGATGGCACAGAATAACTGTACTAAAAAGAATCAGTTTACACTCAAACATTCTAGCAAACATCTGTTTGCTGAGCTGTTTCAGCAAACAGATGCAATTCCGGAAGCATTCAGTTGTCCATATCAAGAAATTTGCAAGATAACCCACTGGTCCGACAACTGGAAGAGATCAATATTTGTACCATTACAAAGAAAGGTTTATTTATTGGACAATATCACTAGTAAAAAGGAAAATTTGCTGCAGATAATTTACAAATTATTGTGGCAGGATATCAAGAGGGAGCTGCCAAGAAAATGCCAAGCTGAGCTCCAAGGGAGGCACGGAAGGATTATTGTTATTGAAAATGTTAGATGCAACTTGTTCGAAAGATGTCTCCCTGCATTTCATTGACCATATAAAAATGTTTGATCATATATACCATGAAACATTATGGATAACATTGGGAAGAATGAGAATTTGAGGACACTTCATTGCATTCACGAAGAACCCGTACAATGAGCCGATGGTTCCAAAGAAGGGGACATTGCATAGTCTACACATCAGGAAAGGTCACAATACTTGCACCATACTGGCCAGTCTGTATGGTCAACAAATAGTCCAAGAAACTGGATTGTCTGAAGAACAGAACATCAGAATTATAGACAATTGATAACTAGATGTATACAGATGACATATCCTGGCCCAAAGTGAAGATGACTTGAAGCACTTACTGATGAAGTTCAAAGGCTACAGCCTTCAGTGTGGATTGCACCTTAACTAAAGAGAAAAAAAAATCTTCACAATTGGACAAATAAGCCACATCATCATTAACAAAGGAAATATTTAAGCAGTCAAGAAATTTACTCTCTTTAGATTCATATTCAACACCCATTCAAGAAATAGGACAACATATGGCATTGTGAAATCTACTGCAAAAGATCCATTTAAGGTGTTGACAAAAATGTAACTTTGAAAATTAAGTTGAATTTTACCCAAGCCATCGTATTTTCCATCACTTTTAAAGATTTTATTTTATTGACAATTATCAATTGGGAATTAATACATATATCATATTATTCCCTAGTTCACTCATGTACAACAGACTTCTTCATTTGCTATACAATCTGTTTCCAAACAATTCTTACTTCCATGGACTCCTTGAATAGTCTCTCCTTCCCACTCCCACCACCTCTGTCCACACCCCACCCTTGAATCTCTTATTCTACTTGCTATCTCTATAAGTTCATAAATCCTGGGCTTCATATACCGATAAATGAAAAATCATATAACACACCTTCAAGAGGATGACCCCCCAAATACCCTAACTCCACTGAGATACCCCATAATATATACAAACAAACATCAAACAAAACAATACAAACTAAAAGTAAAGAAAGTTTTGGAAACGTGATCACATCCGGCACGCATCATAGGGGGCATCTGCTGACATAGGTTAAATGTTCAAGTCAAATGCAAGCCTTTAATCTTCTCTTCTCAACTCTCTACTCTCTAATGCACTCCCTTTCCTCCTGTCCTCAACCGTGGGTAGAAAGAGGTCACCGGAGGCTTATTTCCTACATAAATTCACAAATGAATCTTGGGCCTCCACTGTCATCCACAGCCTTCTGCTAAGCAGAGTCTCACACTTTAGGCTCTACTTCAGACAGTACATGCTTCACAGTCCGTCAGTAACTGATGGTGGTTGCTTCTTCCATATCGATTTGGTTGACATCTCACTTAGACAGCTGCTTGTTCAGACACAAGCCTTTCAGGCCCCGGGCGCAATTTTAGGGAATAGTTGGGCACCATGTGATATCTTCTCCATATTCTGCTATAGCACCTGTCTCCCTGGCATTCCTTTCCTAGGGGCAAGTATTGAGCAGAGCCATGACGTAAGAACCGATTGTTCTTAAGTTGCAGTTAGGATTTATAGTGAGCCCAAAACCTATTCCAGGCTCTATGTATTTTTTGTTGTTGTTTTCATTGTTCTTTTTATTTATTATTACCTGGGCATAGAACACATGTCATGTCATTGTATTGTTCAATCACATCAAGCAGAATTTTACTATTACTTCCATAATCAGTTTCCAAACATACTATTTCTCTGTGGTTCTCTTGATATCGTCTCTCCGTTTATATGCCCCCTCTCCTCTCCCCACTCCTGAAATCCTTGTTCTACTTGCTGTCCCTATAGGTTCATCAATCCTGGGGTTCATTTGCAGAAAAACAAAAACATATATCACAACTTCAAGAGGGTAATCCCCAATGACATAGAACCTCTAATGTACACCCTGATATGAACAAACAAAAACAATGTAAAACCGAGTGACCATCACTGGTTTTCAAGAAGAATACATATCGTAATACATCACACATGGCACGGATGCAGAAAGACCTAATTTGTCCACCTACCAAGAGCTCACCAGTCATGGTGCAGCTTTCTTGTTTCCTCAGACACGATGTATTTTCTGGCTTAAATCCTCAAGTCTAGATCTGTCTGAGATAGAATCCACTTTGCCCAGAAAGCAGATACCCTCTTCAATAAATAGTGCTAGCAAAATTGGATATTTACCTGAAGAATGAAATAATACCCCTAGCTCTATCTCACCCCATGCATGAAGACAAATGTAAGGTGGATCAGAAAATTGAATGTAAAACACAAAGCATTCAGAATCATTGACAAGAAAAGCAGGGCGAATCTAAGTGCCCTCGTGCGGGGAATACACGGGCTCTCAGAGATAACAAAGGAAGCATAGTCCGTGGAAGACACAATAGATGTGGGGAACCTATGAGAAATAAAACATGTGTGCACCTTGAAATGCTTGAGTAAAAGAGTGAAAAGAGAGCCCACAGCCTGGGGAAAGATAAATAATAATCACAAAACAGACAAAACACTAATTACTAACATCTGCAGTATCTTACAAGTCTACAACAAGAAAAAAAAATACAACCTAATAATACCCTGAGAAGGTAGGCCTGAATAGACAATTCAAAGAGGATCGCATTTGAATGGCTAATAAACACATGAGGAAATGCTCCTGTTTATTAGCCATCCAGGAAGTGCAGATCAAAACAACCAAGAGATACCACCTATACCCACAATGGTAGCCCAATTAAAAAACAAACAAACTGAGAACAACAAATGCTGCAGAGGGTGTGGTGAGGTGGGAACTCGTATTCACAGCAGGTGAGCTTGTAGATATGTACAGCCACCGTGGAAGGCGATATGGTGATCTCTAAAACAGATGGCAATTGAAATACCATGATCCAGCAACGCAAGTACTGGGCATACGTACACCTAAAGAAAATAAGAAGCAGATTACAAACAGACGTTTGCTCCCCATGTTCATCGCAGCATATTTCACAACAACAAGAAACTGGAAACAGCCTAAATTTCCATCAGTAGATGATTGAATAAAGAAACTCTGGTGCATACACAAACTCGAATACTATGCATCCATCACTTTTTAACTCCAATGAAAGCTGGACAATGAATAAGAAAAACTAACAAGGAATTGTTCCCTTCGAGCTGTGGGGTTTGTAAAAGATACGGACTGTGCAATCTTTTCAGAAGAATGAATAAATCTATTTTGGAAGAAGTAGAGCCGGAATGTTTCTTAGAAGGAAGCATTGTGAGCATTCATCTTATGTAATTTGAATATGGTATCAGAAAGGACTAGCTGCCAAGAAGGACATCGTGCTTTGTAAAGTAAGTCAGTGAAAATAAAGTATGTCCTTGATGAAATGCATGGACCGAGTTGGACGTTCTGGGATGTGGTAACAATTCTGAGGAGGCTAGCACGGGCATGAGCTATGTTTCATTCTGTTGTGCCTAGGGTCTGTCTGTATGGAATCAGCTCAATGGCACCTAGCAGGAACAACAATGACGACAACAATATAGGCTTATGGGAGAAGCATCTTTTATCGATTTCTCCTTAATCTAACTGGAGTTGTCTCCTACACACATACTGTTTTCTTTTATGAATGCAAAAATCCATCTTGAATCAGGTTTTGATGTTTTGGTAAATATTCCCTGTTAGAAAATGATTTTGAGCTTCTCAATCCATCAGGCAGGATGACTAGAAATATTTCAGAGAAGCCACAAAATGTACTCACCAGGAAGCTGCAAGTATAAAGCAGTGTTTTCTACTTGTCACTGTAACAGAGCATGACAAATTCATTGTTATCCTGAAGTCACAGTTGTCAGCCATTGCACATGCAGTGGTCACATCGCGTATGGGTGTCACGAGTAGTAGAATTCCAAGCATCTTTTCAAAGCCCCAAACATGACTGCACTGGCCCAAAGGGACAAACCAGTTATTCCCAGTGAAACAGGGATATCAAAATAGCTGTGATTTGTTCACTAAGTGGTGGGACGCCTTTTGACAATAGCCTAAGTGTATAGCAATGACAGCTACTGTAGGAAGGGGTGAGCACACTTTGTTTTTTCCATTTTCATCTCACTTTATGTGACTGCCCTGTAAATGTGTACAGCTGGTTGGAAAGGGGGCCGTACTAAAGAGTAGTTGGGAATGATCAACATTAAAGACGGCACGAGAAGCCCTGCAAGGGTTTCTTTTCTTACCGTGGATCATCTTTCAGTGACTCTCCCTGTGTAGCACTCCGGAGATGCACGTCCGGATCCTCACGATCCTCAGGAATGCCATCAAAAGGAGGATAAAATTAGCGTGTTATTTTTCAGTGATGAAGTTGCAGAGGAAATGCTTTGTAGCACAGATGTACATATTACACACTCTGTGCATGTTGTGGGCACTTCACTGACGTGTATAATCCAGGAAAATAGTGGTGGAAAGGGGAAATAGCAAGCAAGAGGTGAGAATGAATGTGTGGCTTTGGGGCACTACGGTGGTTAATGGGTTCAGAGTTTTGAATAGAGATTGCCATAGCAAATGATGATACAGATGAAACGGGCAGAGGTCAGGTCATGAGAGACCCAATAGTTTATTTTGAAAATTACAGGATGCCAGCTTAAAGTTGACGAGCTTATTTGCAGAGAGGCTTTAAGGCAGCATGGAGAATGGGCTAGTTGGGAATAACAGAATTAAATTCCACTGGTGAAGCGCTGTAATACTGTTACTCATCTGTTACTCCCCCAGAGTGATTCTTACAAATGTGGGATGTTACATTACACAGGAACAGATTGCCACTTTCTGTGTCCGAGGACAAATAATACCACTCTCCAAAGGAAGTGAGACCATGGCTGCCTGCAGGGACCCTTCTCATTAGGTGAGGACTGCACTTCATTGGACAGACAGCCATTCTGCACCTGAGGACTGGATAATGGAAACGCCTTCTCAACAGTCAGAGAGCAGTCGAGTACACCTGCAGCTGTTGGCTCCAGCAACGCCGTCTGGGTGCTGCCAAGAAAAGCCTCCAGGCGCTCCGTGCGTATGACTTCAGGTTGTTCCTCTTCCTTACTTCAAAGCTGTTCACTGCTGTCTGAGGCTCACGTGTCAGGTTGACTCAAGAAGTAAACGGGCCCATGAAGTAGTAGAAACATTCTTCGAAATAAGCTCAAAGTGTTGTGTATCAGAGGCCTTGTAAATGGAAAAATATGACATTTAGACATTGAGAACCTACTAATATAATTCCAAGAATTTTACTTTAATTCAAAAACTCACTGCCATTGAGTCAATAGAGACTGAAAAGCTTGTCTTTATGAGATTGTTTTCACTCTTTTGTGGGGTTAAAACAATGCCATTCCCATTCCAAGATGATGTTTGTACATATTAGGCCTTGGTGGTGGTGGTTGTCCATATCTGATAAAATTGTGAGTTAGCAAAGCTGGAATCACTCTCCTCCATATTTCTGAATTGCATGCCTTTCGTATACTATGAAATGCCCAAGTTTACGTAACAATTTATGATAAAAATGGTATCTAGCTATTGGACAGAATTTTGGAATAGATTATATGAAACTGTCATCCTATCTGAAAATAAAACTGAATAAGTAAATTTTTTTAAAAGAATTAAAGGAAAAATGCTATATTATCTACCTTTATAAAAAGAATCAATTTTTATGTTTGTTTCTTTTTGAGAGGCTAGATTTAACCACATATTTTGTTTATATTATATTTTACATATTTTATTCTTTTCACAAACTTTACTCTCTTTCTCAATATCCAAGTATACCAAATTAAAGGCTGCTAAAACAGCTAATATTGAGCAAATTGTCATTCCATATTTTAAAAAGTACACTTTCAATTAAGGCATTTCTAGTTATTGCTTGAATAGACTATCCTTTTAAAATGATACCCCAAACATAATGTTTTATAAGCAAATCAAAATGCATATACTTTAGTTTATGCTGTCATTTCAAGTCTATAAATAATTATGAAGGATTTTGTGTATTTTAATATGTCAAAATTCTTTTATTCCAGAAAATAATATTAGTACATTTTTTTCTTTATACCATGGTTTTAACTTCTCCAAAGAGTTTACAACACAAGAAAGGATCATTGTGATTTGATTACTACTTTTAGTAAAACAACTCAAAACCACATTATTGATACAAGTTAACGACATGATCTTTGTTCCAGAAATATAGGTTCTTAGAGAATGGTAGTTGGACAGAATGGTAGTTTTTCCAAACAGAATTCCTGTCTGACATGCTTTCTCTGGAAGCCTTGAGGAATGTCCCCTTTTTTAAAAACCTTTTTAAAAATTATTATTACATATCTGTTCAATCCTAGGAATATAGCTGTGTTTCCCCTTCAAGTTTCCTACAAATCAAAGCAATCAAAATTTACCAAAATAAATATGTATAATAAGTATATAACTTAGCAACCTATTATTTATAAGGTTTGTAAAATAGTGACAGAATGAAACATCCAGGAAAGAAGGATAATAGGGCATGTGGTAAATAATTTAAGCAGATAAAGCCATAATTTTGTGCCGTGTGAAAACTTAGCTTCTGAAATGTTATTCAAAGACTGTTTAAAGTCATTGGAAAATGAAAAAAGCAAATGGTATTCAATTTGGTACATACTTACTAAGTAAGTTCAATGTCTTAAAAATTATGCAAATTTAGAAGAACAGAAAGAAAACTATACCACGAACACCTAGGGAAATGGATTCAAACTTCTATAACTGTGTAAATTATCCAGTAGCTTCATTGACAAATACTCTTCACAATTATCCGCTACACCTCCAAAAAACAAACAATTTAAATTGTGTAGACTATTAAAGGGATTTGAAAGGAACCGCCCCTTGCCGTCAATTTGATGAGGTTTGTTGTAGTGTGGTGCCTTGTGTGTTGCTGTGAGGCGGGAAGCTCTGTCACTGGTATTTCAAACGCCAGTGGGGTCACCCACAGTGAGCAGGTTTCAGCGTAAACATGGATTACAAAGAAGGACTGGGCAGTCCACTTTGGAGGAGATAGCAGTTGAAAACCTAATGGACAAAATGAAAACTCTTTTTCACAAGATGGAAGAGCAACAATCCACATGGATTTCTCCGGATGGAACCCCGAAAAATCAAATTGAATATATATGTGGGAAGGGATGACGAAGAAGCTCAATAGCAACAGCTAAAACCAGGCCTTGGGATGAAAGTGCAGCAGACCACTAATTGCTCACACATTAGTTTAGGTCAAAGTGAGAGGAAAGTGAAACAGGCAGACAAAAGCCAGAATGTGAAACTGACTCAATCCCACAAGGATTTTGAGGAAATCTCAACAACAAATTGGGTGCATTGAACAATAATGACAGAAAACCCGATGAGTTGTGTGTGGGAAGACATCAAGCTCATCATCCAGCCAAAGGTTATTCCAAAGACGGAAGAAAGAAGAGCTCAAAGTGGAAGTCAGAAGAGACTCTGAAATTGCCTCTTAATCACAGAGCAGTCAAAGAAAATGGAAGAGATGAAGAATTTAAAGAGCTAAGCAGAGAATTCCAAAGGGCAACTCAAGATGACAAAGTAAACTATAATGAGATTTACAGACCTAGAGTTAGAAACAAGCCCCCCCCCCAAAAAAAAGAACACACTCACCATATCTTAAACAGAAATCTCATGGAAAAATCAAGACTAGACTTGGAAATTGTGTGGGAAAACAGTGGATACAGGAAGCATCAAAAGATGGAAAGAATACTTAGAGTCACTGTACCCAAGAGAACTAGTCAATATATTCCACCATTTCAGGAGGTAGCATATGAGCAAGAATCAGTGGCCCTGAAGGAAGAAGTTCGAGCTTCACTGAAAGCATTACCCCAAAACCAGGCTCCAAGAATTGAAGGAATAGCTATTGCAATGCTTCAACAAGCTGATGAAGCACTGAAAACACTTACTCATCTGTACCAGGAAATTTGGAAATCAGGTACTTTGCCAACTACTGGAAGAAAACCACATTTCTACTTATTCCAAAGAAAGGTGACTCAGTAGCATGTTCAAAGAATAGACTATGTAATTGAAATTTTGTTGAAGATTACTCAACAACTGCAGTTGCAGAAGTTCATTGGCAGGGAGCTTTCAGAGGTCTCGGTGGATTCAGAAGAGGACTAGAAACAAAGGTTATCATTGCTGATGTCAGAGGAGACCAGGAAGATAATGATTTGTGTTTTATTAACTGTGCCAAAGCATTAAACTGTGCAGATAGTTCTGGATAACCTTGAGACGCATAGGAGTTACAGAAGTGCGCTCATCCAGAATCCGTACATGGGAATAATACAAGAAAACGCCGCACTGTTGCAAACCAGGGAAAAGGAGCGCCAGGCTGTGTCCTTTGACAGCACTTATTCAATCTGAATGCTGAGCACATCATCGGAGAAGCTGGATCACATGAACAAGAGCTCAGCATCAGGATGGAGGGATGGCTTATGAACAGCCTTTGATCTATAGCTGACACAACCTTTGATATAGGACTGAAAGTGAGGAGGATTCGAAACATTTGCAGCCCTCAGTGTGGCCTATAATTCAATTCATAAAGGATCCAAAGCCTCACTCATGGACCAATATGAAACATCGTGATAACAGAAACAATAGAAGCTGTTAAGGATTTCATCTTGCTGCTTGGATCTATAATCAATGCTCATGGAAGCAGCATTCAAGAAACCAGAGGACACCTGGCATTGAGCATACAGCTGCACACAAGCTCTTTAAAATGGTGAAAAGCAGGGAGGTTATTCTGAGGACTAAGGTGCACCTGAGACACGCCGTTGTAATTTCAATCACCTCATACGCATGTGAAAGTTGGATATTGAGAAAGGTAGACCAAAGAAAAAGTTATGGTTATGAATTATGGTGTTGGAGGAGAATATTGAAAGGACCATTGACTGCCCAAAGAACAAAGAAATCTGTCTTAGAAGCACAGTCAGAATGCTGCTTAGAGGCAAAGATGGCGAGATTTAGTCTCATGTATTGTGGATATATTTTCAGAAGCCAGACTTGGCATAAAGACATCATGCTTGGTAAAGTAGAGACTCTGGCCAAGGTGCATCGACTCAGTGACGAGCAATGGATTTAGGCACAGGAACACTGTGAGGACGGCGCAGGACTGGGCAGCGTGTCCTTCTCGGCGGCTCTGGGTCCAGACAACTCAGCTGTCCCTCACTACAGCAGCCGCACATTTTAATAAGATTATGGATAATATCAAATCATCCAGAATTAATTATCATAATATTGTTCAGTGCTGGAATGTTTCTACTAAACACGTTAACTATCATGCCTTCTCCTTGGTGTTGTTAAAGTTTAAAATTATGGCTATAAAGTTGTGCCTTAATGAGCAAGAAGTTGTTCTCATTCTTTGAAACATTAATGGGTCCCCGACTCCTGAAATTCTTTGTGAAACAAAATATGTTTATGTAAATAGATAAAGTGATTATGGTACTAACTGTAAAATATGAGGAAATGAGTTTGATAAGTGTACTGAAATAGGATAGGGAACAGTTTCTAATGCTGAAAGAGTCCATGGATGTTTTGTTCCATGAATAAAATGTTTATAAAAATAAAAATGTATGCTATATTTCAAGAAGTATAAAGCAATACACTATTTATACTGACATATTTGTAGGATTAGAAGATATACTACAATTATAGTGAAACATCTAGGAATCTGATTATAATTATACATACTTATTCCTATTTTTTCATAGACAGTTGATGAAAGATCATGCATTTACCAGTCATATTATTTCTGTAGTAATTTGGCATTGGATACATGGTATATTCCTTTGATTTCTTCCCCATTCGAATGACTGTTTTTCCTTTTTCTAGATAAACAATGTATAAGCTAACATTGGTTATAAGCTAGCAATTTTCTTCACTCTGATCTTCTAAACATATATGCCCATAACAGGCTAGTAATTGTCACTTATAGTTTGACTATAATGTGATTGTATTATTTCTGTGTAATGGGCAGTGTGGCATTCTATGAAAAGTCTAATGCTTGGATGTATTTAAGTTATATATTCATTTTTATTTCCCTACCAATTCTTCTCTTAATACAATATTTCTAATTTCTTTATCTCCACCTGGGTATTTCTGGTTGAAGCCTCATCTATAATATCTTCAAGTCTCTGGATTTAGGCTTCACACCTGGATGATAATTTCTTGCATCAGCCTTGTTTCTAACTTTAGATTATTTGATTGCTAATTACAGGGAAATACATGAACTATTTCTTTCTCTCTTTTGTCTATATCATCATCTATCAGTTTCTCACAGACAAAATTACATTTTGACTCAAACTGTGGAAATGGGAAAATCTTTAGGAGCCTAGGTGTAATGTTTTATAGTCATTTTAAACTATTAATTTTCTCTGTAAATCCATTTTATTCTTTTACATATAAGGGAAAATTTTATATAATTCCTATATAAGCAATTTAAAGCTGTGCAGGAAAGACAGCAGTGGATTTGTCATGTATACATTGTCAAATTCCTGCAGAAATCATGATTAGCCAATATATGATCACGTGATCCACTGACTCTGGAATAAAACCCATAATATACAAATATGTATGACTAGAACAAGATGCCAACACTTGCACAAATCTGAAGGATGGTGTTAGAGTCCTGTTGGCTGAGAAAAAAATTATTCTCTAGTTCTTTTTTAAAATAAATCATTTTATTGGGGCTCATACAACTCTTATCACAATCCATACATACATCAATTGAGTAAAGCACTCTTATAATTCGTTGCCCTCGTCAGTCTCAAAATTCGCCTTCCACTTGGGTTCCTGGAATCAGCTCATTTTCCTTTTTTTCCCTCCACCTCCCTCCCCACTCCCCCTCCCCCACGAACCCTTAATATTTATAAATCATTATTTTATCTTATCTTACACTGCCTTGTGTCTCCCCTCACCCACCTTCACGTTGTCCACCCCCCAGAGAGGAGGTTACATGAAGATCCCCAAGATCGGTTCTCCCTTTCTACACCCTCTTCCCTCATCATGTCGCCACTCTCATTGCTGGTCCTGAGGGATTCATCTGTCCTAGATTCCCTGCGTTTCCAGATCCCAACTGCACCGCTGTGCGTCCTCTGGTCTAACCAGGTTCGCAAGGCAGAATTGGGATCATGATTATTGCGGGGAGAGGAAGCATTCAAGAACTAGAGGAAAGTTTTGAGTTTCATTGTTGCTACACTGAACCGTGAGTGACTCATCTCCTCCCCACTACCCTTCTGCAAGGGATATCCAGCTGTTTACAGATGGGCATAGGGTCCCCATCACGCCCTCACCTCATTCACGGTGATGTGATATCCACCCCCCAACTCCCGCCTTTGTTGTTTGAAACCTGGTCCCCTTGGCCCTTCATGATCACACATGTTGGTGTGCTGCTTCTATGTGGGTTTTGTTGCTTCTGGGCTAGATGGCCGCTTGTTTACTTTCAAGCCTTTAAGTCCCCAGATGCTATATCTCTCTATAGCCAGGCACCATCAGCCTTCTTCACCACACTTACTTATGCACACATTCGTCTTCAGCGTTTATGTGGGGAAGGTGATCACACAATGATGGTTTTTGTTCCTTGGTGTCTGCTACCTGGTCCATTCAACACTTTGTATTCACTTAGGCTGTGTGCTTCGTCTCTATGTGCTTTGTTGCTTCCGAGCTAGATGGCCGCTTTTTGCCTTCAAGCCTTTAAGTCCCCAGACGCTATATCTTTTTGACAGCTGGGCACCATCAGCTTTCTTCACCACATTTGCTTAAGCACACATTTGTCTTCAGCGATCATGTCGGGAAGGTGGGTATCATGGAATGACTGTTTATCTGGGCAACGTGCTATTGTATTCAGGGAGTATGCATGAGGAGGCCCTATGTCCACCTGCTACCCTACTACTGAACCTATGAATATATGCACCTAGGTCTATTTCCTCCATATTCATTAATATATTTACATATGTACATGTCTGTATTTAGGCTTCTATGTATGCCATTTGCGTCCTACTCCTTTCCTCTATTTCTTTATACTTTCCTCCTGTCCCACTACCATGTTCAGCCTTCATTCTGGTTTCAGTAATTCCTCTCAGTTACCTTGCCCTTGTCACCCCCTACCAGTCCTCCCTTCTCCCTGGCACTGGTTTGAAACACTAGCTTTTCCCTTGTCCCTGTGTTGGGCGACACCTCCTCCCTTCCCCTACTTCCCACACTCTCATGTCCCTCCGGGACTGTTGGTCCCGTTATTTTCTTCTCACATTGTTTGTCCAGCCTATCTTATCTAGGTGGACCTGCAGATATAGTAATATGTGCATACAAATGCTGATGGCTTTGACAACACCCAAGTGATACAGAAGAACATGGCATCAGCAGCGGCAACACCGACACGCTGATAGGCAAAAAAGCCACTGACATACAAAATTTACAAGAGGAAAAAAAAAAGAAAAAACAAAACAAACAGATAGCAAAAAAAAAAAAAAAATCCAGTTAGTAGTTCGAGGTCTGTTTGTTGGCTTTAGGAGTGTTTTCCGGATGAGTCTGGTGGGGTGCCATGTCCTGATCCCAAAGTCCATTCTTTATACTCCCTCGGGATCTCCTTGCTGCTTCCCCCGCTGCTCCATTGCACACCCCCATTGTTTGCCTCAGTGTGGTGGGGTCAGCTGTCCCACATCCCCCACTGTGTCTCAGCTGTCTTGTGTAGGGCCATGGGTCAGTGCAGGATGTCGCATCCCACCGTGTGGCCAGCTGTATGGTCCTCTCTGTACAATGGGCCCTTCGAGCTGGGCTATCGTCCTCTGAGCTTGGTGGGCCCAGGTGTGCTCTGCTCCATTCTTCCTCCTTCCTTTGCTTCAGCTTCCTTCTGGGTGTGGTGTGGTGGGTCAGTTTCTTTCCCACACCAGACATCTGTTTTCATTTTCTGTGGTACTCCCTTCGATTGTGGGGGTCAGGCTAATTCTGGATGGTACTGGCGTATGGTCAAGTCTCTTTGTGTATTCCTCCGCACTTTACGTTGTCCTCCTGGTTTGGCGTGTCATGGTGGGGTCTGTATGCATGTTCCAGTTCTGTGGGGACACAACCAATACTCTCCCCTAGGTAGGTTAGTGCCCTGTTCCCCCGTACCATCCACTCGGTTTCTCCCCACCCTGCTTCTCCCTCCCCTTACCCCCACTTCCTCTTCTTTATGTTGGGCCCTCATATACCTCCCTAGGTGTGGCCTGCCCTCCCTCCAACTATCTATGCTTCCACCCATTTATTGCGAGATAGATGTTTATTTTTCTGTTCCTGGCATGCTGATTGAACATACCTCAAGGGACTCATGTTATACCTATCCTTTTGAATTTGGCTTACCTCACTTAACATAATTCCTTCCAGCTCTTCCCATGAAATAACATGTTTCATGTGCTCGCCCATGCTTTTCAGTGCTGCATAGTACTCCATTGTGTGTATGTGCCGGAGTTTATTAATCCACTCATTTATCGATGGAAACTTAGGCTGTTTGCAAGTCTTTGCGATTTTGAATTGTGCCGCAATAAACATTGGAGCACATATGACTGGTCGTGTTTTATTTGCTGCTTCCACCGGGTAAATGCCCAGTAGAGGGATGGCTGGGTCATAAGGTAGGCCAATTTCCATTTTCTTTAAGTATCGCCAGATTGCTTTCCACAGTGGCTGTATAAATCTACATGACCACCAGCAGTGGAGGAGGGTTCCTACTTCACCACAGCCCCTCCAACCCTTGCTTCACTCTGATTTGCTCATTTGGGCTAGCTTCAGGGGTGTTAGGTGGTATCTCATGGTTGTTTTGATTTGCATTTATCTTATGGCTAATGACCTGGAACACTTTCTCATATGCTTATTGGCCATATGGGTCTCTTCCCTAGTGAAAGCTCTTTTCAGTTCTTTTGTCCACTTCCTTAGGGGTTAACTGTTTTTCTCTTTTTGTGGGTCATGATGGTGTTGTAGATTTTAGTAATGAGCCATTTGTCTGATGTATAATTACTAAAAATGCTCTCCCAGTCTGTGGGTTGTCTTGTCACCCTCTTGGTGAAGTCTCTCATTCTAGACAATACATACTTTGGATTGACTCTCCTGTTACTAGTCTTAACCCCCTTCTCAAATCTCCTTAGGTGCAGTTCCTATCTACAGACTGTTATGAAAGCCCACACCAAAAAGCCACTGAATTTGAGCAATATGCATATCAGCAGACACCTGAAGTCCTGGGGATTACCAGAGAAAACATTACACAGCTCCTACGCCTTGTGCCCCCTAATCCCATGGGCCCAAGCTTCACTTGAGTCTAGCAATTCTCTTCCATTCCATTGGCAAGCTTTCTCTTCCGTTTATTTTTCTTCTGTGTTGTACCTTCTTGTCTTAGTTGCCTTGACACCAGGACTACTTTTACATTTTACTGTTCTGTGGGAGAAGAATGGGAATTCCAAAGCACTTCATTGTGATCATGTGAACCCTGATGGGGACCAAGAGGCAGTCTCTTAACTGACTGAGAGGCTTACAGTAGGGGGAGTTGTTCTCAGGGTTGTAGCCTTTCACCATCCCTCTTCAATCTGTACGCTTAGCACATAACTTGAGCTGAACTCTATGAATAATATGGTATCTGGATTGGAGGAAGGTTTATTAACAACCTGCAAAATAACAACTTTGTTTCATGAAAGCATGAGAATCTGATGAAAAGCAAAGATTTCAGGCTTCAATATGGATTGTAATTCAAAATAAAGAAAACCAAAATCATTTTATCTAGAGAAATAGACATAATCATGATAAATGGAGGAAGCATCAAGGTTGTCAAGGACTTCATTTTAATCAGCTCCAAAATCAACATTCATGAGTGGCAGCAAAATAATCAAATAACATAATACATTGGGCAAATTACTGTACATGACCACTTTAAAGTGAATAAGCGAACATGTAAGCATCTCAGAGTTGGCAGGGGTCTCCACATGGCTGCTCCAGCACCCAGGGCTACATCGGGGTAGGTCCTTGCAGCTTCTCCTCAGGGATGTCTTGCAGGAAGTGAACCTTGCAAGCTGAAGCAGGGAACTGGCTAAGGCAGCCGCACCCTGGTCCGACCATCACAAAGCAAGAGACCCGAGAACTCTTGAAAGGCGAGGCTCATCGAGCCATTTAGCTCTCCACCCTTCAATTCACCCCACATGTGTTTATCGGCCAGGTTGGTACAGTAAAATTTAACAATATCAGAGAGAAAAGATGTCACTTTAAGGATGAAAGTGCGCTTGATTCAAATCACATTATTTTTAATTGCCTAGCTTATATGCATGTAAACTGGTCATTTAATAAGGACTGCCACAGAAGAATGGATATTATGGTGTTGAAGAAGAGTTTCCAAAGTATTGTGCACTGATGAAGAACAACAACTATCGTGGAAGAAGTACAACTAGAATGCTCCCTATAAAGGAGAATGGTAACACAGTCGCACATACTTTGGATATGTGATCAGGTGAGACTAGTCCATAGAAACAGATGACGTGCTAGATAACGTAGAAGGTCAGAATCAAGGAGGAAGACTCAAGGCAATGGAATGGCACAGTGGCTCACATAGATCAACCAGTGTTAGGACGGCATCGGACCACGCAGTCAGTGCTTTGTTCTGGGAACTGGCTTGATGACACCTCATAAGAACATTTGCTGATGCTTCTTCAATCCCAATTTTAAGTTAAATTTTTTCCACCTATCTGTTTTATTTTGATGTTTTCTGAGATTTAATCCTTAGTTATGTTTGCATATCTCTTTATATCTCTTTTGACAATCACATATAGTCTCATAACTTCATCCACAAAATATATGTGGGTGTCCTCCAAATACCCACAATTCTAGGTTACAACCTATGTAACCAATTACATAAGAGAGAGGGTACCTTTCTATATGTGGTTTGATACTACTAGGTTCTTCAGGCTTCTACCGGAAAAACCAAATCTAATATATATATATTTTTAATTAGGCAAGAGATTTCTACATTCGCATGCCTCACAGGGAATTCAACTACATATTTTCAAAACTGCTTTTATTCAAGCACCCCTTTAAATTTATGTTGAAATTTTCTCTTTGAAATTTCTATTCTAATAAAGGACACCATCTTTTATATTGCGGCTCTGGGTGAAGGCAGGGTTTCTTTCCTGATTCTTCTTTCCTCATGCTGAGTAGTCTCTTAGCAACCATGCTCTGTTCTTCCCAAACCCTGTGGTCTCATGCTAATTCTTTTCTCTCATTGCTTCTGCTGCTGACTTACTTACACCTTCTATCATTTCTTTCAGGGACTATTGGTAGAACTTTGTAACTCCTTTCCTTGTTGTGCCCTCAATCCATCCTTCAATCTACTACAGAATCATGTTTTCAAAGTGCAAAGTACATCATGATTCGCTTTTGGACAACACTATTCAGTGACCGTCCATTGTGTAATACAGCATGAAACCCAAAATTCTTATATGGCTCAATTGATTTTTCAAGTTATGGTTCTGACCCTTTCATCTTAATTATAATTTCTAATCTATCCTAAATGATAATGATTGTTATTATTTATTATGCACAGATATTGTGTAGATTGCATTAATTATTTTATAAATCATTTCAATATTCTGTCATATTGGGAATTACATAGCATTTATAAATATCCAACACTTAAATAAAATATATATTACATTATTAATTATTATAAAACTGTGTTAGTCTGGGTTGACTAGAGAAACAAATCCAAGACCCTCATATATGTGTAATAGAGAACTTTATACCAAAGAGCAATTGTATATTGAAGAACCATTCCAGCCAAATTCAGATCAAGTCCATAAGTCCAAAATTAGCACATATGTCTGATACAAGTCTATAAATTCCTCTCAGACTCACGCAACACATGTAATGATGCTGAATGCCAGAAGATCACAGGCCAATGGATGCAAGGTATTGTGGATCCAGTGGCGTTGTAAGCATCTCAGTGCTGGTGTGGGTCTTCCTGTGGCTCCTCCAGCTCCATCAGCATAGCTTCACGCAGTTTGCCAACAGGAATGTGCAGCAAAGAGAGTCTGTCTGGTTTCTAGTGACTATTTCCATAGTGTCTCCAAATGAGGTCATCAAGCTGCGACCTGATTGACAGGCTAAACTCCACTCCTTCACTCTTAATAGTCTTAAATTGACATGAGATTATGTAATGACCACAAAATGATTCCAATTTTATAGACAACATTAAGAAAAGTTAGTAGTTCATAGTCACTTAGACAGTTAATGGTAGAGCTGGGAAAGATTCAAGGACACGTCAACTTCCTGCTAAAGTCTAGGAGGCTTTCAGGCTATAACCTGACACCGAACTACTTGAAGTTTCCTGAATGTGCTATGATTTTACTGCAACAATTATTTGTACCTAGGTTATGCTCCCTTATATGTATATAGACAGGATAGAATTCAATCTGTTTTCTTTTCAAGGAAGCATATGCAAAGGAAATATGTCAGCCAGTATTTTATCATATTTAGGGGACTAGACTTCAATTATGGAACAAGTGAGGAATTAACTGGAGCATCTTTTAAAGTTTTTAGTGATATTTAAAAAATATATTTAAAGTTTATCTGAATTATGTTGTTTTTCATGACCAGCACTGGGCACCTCCCCATGTTTGTTATTTTCATACATATCTATCCATGCTGCTAACACTTGTTATGTTCTCACATTCGGTGAAAAGGTGTATGTGTTTCATGCTCAGATTGTATAGGCCATTTCTAGAGGTGAGTACTTAGCTCTTTAAAGTGAAATGGACAAATCAATTGATGTTACTGAACTTCAATTTTCTTCATTCTAACATGTAGTAATATTATCAACCTTAAAGGGTTTTCAAAATAGCAAAGAAATACCTCTCTTGGTATGTAAATGGAGGATATATCTACCAAATATTAGCTCTGATTATTCTGCCAAAATGTCCTATCTTTAGAAAACTATTTTAAAACTATTTTCTATTTTGAAACAATTTATGATATTTCTAAAGTCAAATTGTGAAAATACATTATTTTTGGTATTGGAGAAAACAAACAAAACTGTCTGGGAAGATCTGTCAGAATGCTCTTAGAGGCCAGGATGGTGAGACCTCTCTTGCTTTCTTTGGCCGTATCATCAGGAGACAACAGTTCCTGTAGAAGGACATCAAAGTTGGCAAAACAGAGGGGCAGCAAAAGGAAAAAGGTCATGACAAAGTAGATGGACCCAGTGGCTACGGCAATGGCGTCAAACTTGAGGACAATGGTGAGGATAGCACACAACCAGGCAGTAGGGAATGACTGCAGGAATCAAACGACAAGAGCATTAGGAAGATTTGTCACATTACTTTCTCCTCTTGAAAATGGGGATAAAAATCGTATCCAACTAATACGGTTGTTGTTGAGATAAACTTATTTTTAAAAAAGAACACATGACATAGGGCATCACTTGGTAGATATACTGCTTTTAGCAACATTGTGCAGCCAAGTTCATAAGTAAACATTTGGAAGGAACAGAGACCAACAAAAAATAATCTGTTGTTCTCATCGCATGAGGTTACATTTTCTCCAGTAAACATGCCCTAAGGTTTTGGGTATGGGTACGGCCTGAAAATCTGACTAGCATATATAAAGGAATAGGAACCAGGATGGCGCTCTCGGCTGTCAATCACAAAGGTAGCAGTTCAAAACTATTAGCTACTCTCCAGGAGAAAGGCGACACTCCCAGACCCCCTAAAAGGGTTCGCCTTGGAAACCCACAGGGACAATTCTACCCCGTCCTACTGGGCCACTGTGAGTAGGAACTGACTAGATGGTAGTCAGTTTGAATTTGTTTACAAAGAGAAATTTCATCTTCTAGTTTGCTCAATGCATTCCTTAACTACCTTTTGTCAGTTTCCCAGTAGTTCTGAATGGGTAGGAAGAATGGAAGATTTATAAAATAGCAGAGCAGACAAAAGCAAGAACAGTTTTCATAATAAGTTTTGACCAATAGTGTGATCAATTACACCTCGAAAAGTGAAAGATAAATTAGAAAATCCAGCTGAAATTAAACTTAAGCTAATGCAGTGCATCTTCTGATAAGTTTGTGTCTCATCTTTTATTTATTTATTTTGTCTCATTAAAAAAATAATTTTATTGGAGGCTCATGAATTCTTATCATAATCTATACATACATTCATTGTGTCAAGCATATATGTACATTTGTTACCATCATCATTCTCAAAATATGTGTCTTCTACTTGAGCCCTTAATATCGGCTGCTCATTTTTCCCCTCCATCCCCACTCCCCCCTACCTCATGAACCCTTCATAATTCATAAATTATTATTTTGTCATATGTTACACTGTCTGACGTCTCTCCCTGCCCTCTTCTCTTCTGTCCATCCCCCAGGGAAGAGGCTATACATAGATTCTTGTAATCAGTTCCCCCTTTCTACCCCACATTTTCTCCACCCTCCAGGCATCGCCATTCTCACCACTGGCCCTGGAGGAGTTATCTGTCCTGGATTCTCTGTGTTTCTAGTTGCTATCTGTACCAATGTACATCTTCTGGTTTAGCCAGATTTGTAAGGTAGAATTGGGATCATGATAGTGGGGTTGGGGATTATCTTTGTTTATAAGAGAATTATCCCTTGAAGTGGAGCAACTCGGTCAATTAACTCAGTGCTCTGTGTTGATATGGCAGATAAGCTTAGGTGATTGATCGAACAAACAATATTTAATGTGTCAGAGAAAGATGAGGCTTTCTACTCCCATATAGATTTACAGTCTCAGAACCCACAGGGACAGTTTCAGGTTGTCTTATAGGGTCACTATGAGTTGGAATTGTCTCAATAGCAGCGAGCAAGGGAGTGATTTATTGTATGCGATGTTAGCATCCACTGTGCTTTTCTTTCACCATTTTCTGTGTTTCCAAGGCTTGGGGGTTAGCACTCATCATTCTGCTGTCAAAAGTGGCCTAAAGTTCTGGGGATTATGAAAATAGTAGTAAGAGTAGATGCTGTGCTTGACAAACCCTGGGAGACACCAGCAGGTACATTCATCTCTACCCTATGGGAGGTAAGAGCAAACTTACTTCCTGAAGGAAACCTTGTAACAGAATTTCAAATAGCAATGTCTTTGTAAAGTTTATAGGTGAATTTGTATATTGGTGTTGTTGTTAGTTAGCTAGAAAGGACCAAATCGAAGCAGGATGCACGTATCAAAGGTCTCAAATCCAATCCCTTTAGATAATTTTTAAAATTTCCTTTAAATTCAGCGATAATTCCATGGTTCAGGAATATAACCTCTCTCTGTAAGAATTTTCTAATCTGTTAATTGGGGTTAGTGATAATTTTATCTACAGCGCTGTTGTTAAGATAATCTATGTTAACATGTTTAGCATAGTGCATGGCTCAGAGTAAGGGAACATACATATTAGCCATTAGCATCTTGCTCCTTACTGCTGCAAATAAGAATCATTAGCTATTATGAAAGAAATAAATTCATGCTTCTATCTAAAATATATTGTAAGACATTGCCTGTGTTAGTCCAGGTGGACTAGAGAACCAAATCCATAGACCTACATATGTTTATTACAAAGAAGTTTATATACAAGAGCAATTGAATATTGAGAAAGCCCAGTACAGCCCAAGTACAGATCAAGTCCATAAATCCGATATTCACCATATGTCCGATACCAATCTAAAAAGTCTCTTCAGACTCACAAAACACATACAATGAAGCTGAATTCAGGACATTCACAGGCCAGTGGGGGCAAAGTCTTGTGGATCCAGTGGTGGGAGAAGCATCTCAGTGTTGGCAGGGGTCTCCATGTCCCAGGGCACGGGGTCTATCAGCATAGTGCCATCTGTCTTAGTAGAGCATCTCTCAGGGAGTGAGCATAGAGAGAGACTATCTCCCATCTCGAAGGAGGAAAATCCAGGAGTTCCCAGAATTCTCAGGAGAAGGCCATGCCGACACAGAGGCCTCATTAGCTATGATCTCATTGACAGACTAAACTGCACCCCTTCACCCTTAATCCTCTCAGGTCCCAGATTGACACCAGATTAGGTAATTACCACATTGCCCATATAAAAAGGACTTTGACTACAAAGCAACCGTTTAAATGGGTTTCATCCTTAGATTTATTTTTTACCTGTGGTAACAAACACAGCACACTTATTTCTAAGAATAGTCTTCCAAGTCTCTTCTAATTCCTAATATCTCCTTAGTGAAAATCACCTTAAATCTGTAGGATGCCCACTCAGACTCTCCCAGTGTGATTTATCCATGGGGTTCATAGTCTTTGTTAATTTAGTCTATCATAAACACACCTCTAGATGGTGTGAAAATATGTCTAGTGATTTTTGTGTGATGACAAAATAAATAGAACATGTATTCTATTTAGGTATATTGCATCATTATGTAGTTATCAGTACTGCTACTAAAAACAAATCTAATAATCTAGTCTGTCAGCTCTGAAGCCTTATGTATCCATTTCCAATATTTTCAGATTCATACATTTGGGACAGCTGCATCTTTATACGTTGCTTTGAGCCATATGAAAACATAGGCATCAAAAGTACCGATCAGTAGTTTTCATGTGACTCAACACAATGAAGCTGGGCTGTTCATGAAAAGAGTTGCTTATCTATACCTGTCACAGATATTGATGTAACTGAAACCTAAAAGAAGATACTTTATCCATATTGAAGTTAAAGTCTGACGTTATTGCCTCTTAATATTCAGGTCCAAGCATTTGTATTTTAATAGCCTTTCCTCAGCATACTAACTTGTTCTTTTCTATTTAAATGTGACTGATATAAATCGAATATTTCCATAATGGAATACGGAACTAGTACCTTTTATATCTCTTACTTCTCTGCCACGTTTCCCCTCCCAGTTGTTTAAATACATAGCTGTGTAAAGACTTTTTCTTTATAATTTTAAAATATGTACTCCTCTGACTCAAACAGTAGGTAATGAAGACATATCCAGACTTAAAGATTCTAGCTTTGGCCTATGTGTTACTGACTTACCAAGGTGTACAAAAATTTCTAATGCTTCCTACATTTTCTTCTCCATCCTAATATTGTTAGGTTAAAAATAATTTCCTTTATAAAATATTTATCATGACTGCCTTAGGAAGAAAGCAAACATGCCTGAAATGCAACAGAAACCGAATAAGAACTCTTAAACATGAAACTCATAGCAACTCTGGAGTAAAGAGGAGAGCTGCTTCTGCATTTCTGAGGCTGTAAATCCTGGTTGTTGTTGTTGGATGACTTCTATTTCTTACAAATACAAACAATCATTTTTTAAGAAAAAGACATGCCCTGAGAAGCTTGGAGTGAGATAATGGAAAATATTTCCAAGGCAAAATATGGATACACATAGAATTAAAAACAAAACTGAGAAAATAACTGAAGACTAAGCTCTAAAGACAGGCGATTTACATTGAGACGAAAGTAGTTCGTTCAGGCTTAAATTCTCTGGCAAGATTTTTCCAATCCTCACTGTCGTCGCGGTGACAGCCAAGATGTGGCTTTAAAATATTTAGGGTTTCAATCATTCACCATTAATTAATATACTCACCTAATCTCAAGATGATGCTGAGTACCAACTGTGAACCAGACACTCTTCTAGGAATACGCAGTCCTGAAGAGGATTCAGGAGATGGAGACATGTATTAAGATGCACACATGATACCCTAAAATTTCAAAACAGACATTCAAACACCAGTTTGTACACAAATATTCAAAGCAGCATTTAGGGGACATTTTTTGGTTTAAGATTATCTTTGGTTAAAGATTATCTCAGAATATGATTCCTTGGTTTCTTTGTGTGTGCGTTTCTTTTCTCTTTTTTGTTATTTTATTTATTTTTCAAAATCATTTTACTAGGAGCTTATACCACTCTTGTCACAATCCATCCATCCATGTGTCAAGCACATTTACACATTTGTTGCCATCAGCATTTTTAAAACATTTTCTTTCTACTTGAGCCCTTGTTTTTTGCGTCTCATTTTTCTCCTCCCTCCCACTCCCTCATGAATCCTTGATAATTTATAAATTATTGTTATTTTTTCATGTCTTACACTGATTGATGTCTCCCTTCATCCACTTTTCTGTTGTCCATCCCCCTGTGAGGGGGTTGTACAGAGATAATTATGATCAGTTCCTCCTATCTCCCCCCAAACTTCCCCTTACCGTCCTGGTATGACACCTCTCAATATTGGTCCTGAGGGGTTTATTTGTCTTGATTCCTTGTGTTTCCAGCTCTTATGTATACCCGTGTACATGATCTGGTCTTGCCAGATTTGTAAGGTCGAATTGTGGTCATGAGAGTCAGTGGGGAGGAAGTATTAAAGAACTAGAGGAAAGTTGTATGTTTCATTGTTGCTATACTGCACGGTGACTGGCTCATCTCCTCCCCATGGCCTTTTTATAAGGGGATGCCCAGTTTCCTGCAGATGGGCTTTGGGTCCCTACTCCTCACTCCCCTTCATTCACAATGATATGGTTTTTTGTTCTGGGTCTTTGCTGCCTGATACCTGATCTCATCAACACCTTGTGATCACACAGGCTGGTGTGCTTCTTCCATGTGGACTTTGTTGCTTCTCAGATAGATGGCCGCTTGTTTATCTGCAAGCCTTTAAAACCCCAGACATTATATCTTTTTATAGCCAGGCACCATAAACTTTGTTCACCACATTTTCTTATGCACCCATTTTGTCTTCAGCAATCATGTCAGGAAGGTGAGCATCATGGAATGCCAGTTTAATAGAACAAAGTGTTCATGCCATCTTGTTAATAGAACAAAGTATTCTTGCATTGAGGGAGTACTTGAGTAGAGACCCACTGTCCATCTGCTACCTTAATACTAAATCTATAAATATTTGTTCATAGATCTATTTCTTCATCATCCTATATAAATATATTTACATATGTACATGTTGAGGCTGTAAGCAGAAAGCCCATCTTTCTGCTGGTGGATGTGAAAGACTGGTAGGTTCGAACAAGCTTAAAGTTAGCAGCCCAGTGCCTAACACAGTAGCCTCCAGGGCTCCTCGAGCTCCCAGAATAAAGGTGAAGTTAATTTGGGGATATATTTTAATACAGCCTCTTAAAAGATTCAGCCCGTACACTCCTATGTAGAATTGCACAGGGCCATGAGCGAGGGTCACATGGCAGGTGCTAACTGGCTACGACGAGGAGGAGCATGTCTTCACTTGGCAGATCTTTGATTTGTCTTTGCTGATTCCAACCCCAAACTGAAGTGGTTTGGTCTGTGCTGGATGCACCACATTTTCTATCCTGTCATGAGACTTGATTGCCCAGGTTTCCCCAAGGCATGAAACGTTCACGATGTTTCCAACTGGGAATACTGCTGCATCAGTTAGTATGCTTAATGGTACCCAGGGAACAACTCTGCACGTGCTGGAAACAATGTTGTGGGCAACAAATCTTATGCTTTTATGTTGCATATCTGCCCTATGTTCTTTGATGACTTAAGAAGGGATTGGAATTACTATTCTGCATAGTCCAGTTCTTGGCTGTGGACTGGTACAGTTTATCATACATCCCATTATAAGGGATGTAATAATTAAATGCTATTGTTTTCTAAGTCAGTAATTAGAAAGTTTTACAAAAGGATATTTGAAAGTTGGTTTTCTTTGTTTGATGAATTATGTTTCCCAAATATAATATTAAGCCAACAGTCACTGTCCTGACAGTTTTGGACTGTTTTTATACTGGCAAAATAAATGTGCTTAATTAAACTGTTAGATGCTTGTAACTTCAAATTCATTATGTGCCACTAATATGTCCTTCCAAAGATGAGGAAATTAAAGCCATTGTCAGCTATAATTATTTTAATCATTTTAAGTCTTTTAAACAGCTTTTGAGATGTGAATGTTTAAGGATAAACATGTGTTCCAAGTTAACTTCAGCTATTTCAGCTCTCTTAAATTGTCTACATAAAAACAAAACCAAAAAGATCCCTCTTTTTTAAAACTAAAAATTTCTTATTTATATTAAAAAATAAAAACCATTTGAAAATGAAGCCATGCATGGAAAAATAACATTTTCTAGACCAAAGTGATAAGGTTTCAATGTTTTAATTGGATAATATATTGATTCAATTTAATTGAACAAGAATTTGGTTAGAATTAAGAAAAACAAGAATAATGAATGGACATCAGAAAATGAGACCAATGGTTAAGAAAGTTCGTATTAGCTTATAGGCCTATATTGGCATTAGGAGATATGGACACTAAAATGTTTGTCATTAATATGTTCAAGATAAAAGAGGAAATTGAAAATTTTTTCTTGAGAATGCTTTACAGCTATCATGTGAAAACCATGCATTTATAAAAAAACAATATAATAATAAAAATGTAGAATCTGACAGATTAAGTGTAATACAGATTATACCTGTTTAAGGAAGGAAACTGGGAGAAAGATGAGGCTTTCTACTCCCGTAATGCACTACAGTCTCAGAAACCCACATAGGCAATTCTAACTCGGGCCCTTTGAGTCAGAATTGACTTGATGGCACGGACTGGGAAGGACAGAAAGAGTTCATCAGAAGACAGAGCAATAACATCATGCAGTTTGATGCTCTTAAAGGGAAAAAGTATGGTGATAATTTTTCATGTAAAATAATTGGTATCCCCAAAAGAGAAGAACAAGGGTGTCAATAAGTAGTTGGTACACGAAAAAAGAAGCTTAGAACTTTCTACAAGTAATCAAAGATACCAAGTCAATAATCCAAGGAATTTCATGAACTCTAAAACGAATATGAAATTTTGAATTCTAAGAAGAAAACTACCACTTGTCTGTCAGGTTGTTGAACCGTGGTGGCTTGTGTGTTGTTGTGATACTGGAAGCTATGTCATTACTATTTCAAATACCAGCAGGGTCGCCCACAGTGAACATTTTTCAGTGGAGCTTCCAGAACAGACTAAAAAGAAGGAATGGGTTGTCCTCTTGAGAGAGATTAGCTGCTGGAAACCCTGTGGACAGCACGGGCACATTGTCAGACACTGAAGGCCTGTTGAATGGAAGAAGACCATCGTCAGACATGGGGCCAGAAAAGGAGCCCTTCAGGTCAGAAGGCACTCAATACATCACTGAGGCAGACCTGCCTACTCAAAGTTGAGGCACCCATGAGAACACTAAGAGAGAATAGGCTGTGGTGAGAAAGCCCTGGGACATTCATTTGGTTCAGGGGTACAACACAACATGAAAAGGAACCACTGAAAAAATCTACTAAGAATCAGAACGTGAAATATATAAAGTTGTAAGTCATCAAAAATGAAGTGGAATGCATAAAGATTGATATCCTAGCCTTAGTCAGCTGAAACGAACTGTTTTCAGAATTTTGAATCAGACAATAATGTGGTTTACTATACTGCGAATGACACATGAAGAAGAGCGGGGTTGCATTCATCTTAAAAATAGGACATTTCACTATCTATTTTGAAGTACGTGTTTATCTGTGATATGATTATATCTATCTGCATTCAAAGAAGTCAAATCAATACAACAATTAAAATATCAATGCACCAATTACCAAAGCTGGTGAAGAATACCACCAACATCTTCAGTCTGAAATTGATCAAACATGCCATCATGACATATTGATAAGGGCTGGAAATTGGAATGCAAGAAGGAAATAGAAAGAAATAGTAGTTAGAAAATATGGTCTTGGAGAGATCGTATGATAGAATTTTGCAAGATCAATTGCTTACAGAAAACAACCTTATTCAACAACACAAATGGCTGGTTTACACAAGGACTTCTCCGGATGTAATGTATGTGAAATATACAGAAATCCGATAGACGATATCTATGGGAAGAGATGAGAGAGAAGCTCAGTATCAGCAGCTAAACTCGGGCAAGGGGTCAACTGTGGTGCAGATCAACATTTGCTGAAGTTGACATTCGGGCTGAAGCTAAAGAAAATTCAAAACAAGTCTACTGGAGCCAAAATATGACCTTGAGTTCATCCGACTTGAATTTCAAGAATATCTCAAAACCAGAATTAATGAACTGAACTCTAAGGTAGCTGGTCTGAGGATCTGTGAGAGGACATCAGGACATCATTCATGGAAAAACCAAAAGTCATTAAGAAGTCAGAAAATAAAGAAAAGTTCAAAATTGATGTTAGAAGAGACTCTGAAACTTATTATTAATCATAGAGTAGCTAAGGCAAATGGAAGAAGTCAAAGAGCTAAATAGAAAATTTGAAAATGCAGCTGGAGAAGACAAAGTCAAATATTTTAATTGAATCTGAAAATACCTAGAGTTAGAATCCCCAAAAGAAACAACATCCCCAGGATACCTTAAATGGAAAGAGTTCAAGGAAAAATTCATAGCCCGAAATGCAATATTGAAACATTATTATTGATGAATGCAAGAAGCATCAGGAGAAGATGGAAAGAATATACAGAGTCACCGTATAAAAATGAACTTATCTACATTCAGTCATTTCAAGAAGTAGCATATCACCGGAAACCAGTGATTCTGAAAGATGTACTGAAAGCATTAGCAAAAAACACGACTCAGGAATCAATGGAAAACCAACTGAAATGTTTCAACAAGCTGATGAAGCACTGGAAGCACTCACTCATCTATGTCAGGAAATACGGAACTACCTGGCCATCTTACTGTAAGAGATCCATATTTGGACCCATCACAAAGAAGAGTGACTCAACAGAATGCACAAATTATAGAACAAATTTTAATGTTATATGCAAGTAAAATTGTGCTGAAGACCATCCAGCAACAATTGTAGATGTATATTTATAGGAAACTGCCAGAGTGTCAGGCCAGATTCAAAAGAGGATGTGGAAAAGGTGCTCGAATGGCTAATGAACCTTGGATCAGAAAGTACCAAAAAGTTGTTTACTTGTGTTTTATTGACTATACCAAGGCATTTGACTATGTGTATCATAACAAATTATGATTTGAGGAGAATTTCAGAACACTTAATTTTGCTCCTGTGGAACTTGTATAAGGATCCAAAATAGAGCGAACAGAACAAGAGAATAATGGGAAAGTATTAGGAATGGTATGTGTTAGGGTTGTATCCTCTTTTCATTCTTATTTAGCCTCTATACTGAAGAAATCATCAGAGAAGCTGGATTATATGAAGAAGCATATGAAATCAGATATGGGAAGAAGGCATGTTAACGATCTATGACATACAGATGACACAATCTTCTTTGCTGAAAGGGAGGACTTGAAGCACTTGCTGATGAGGGTCAAGGATTGCAGCCTTCAATATAGATTAAACTCAATGTAAAGAAAGCAAAAATCCACACAACTGACCATGAAAAACACCAGATACATGGAGAAATGATTTACGTTGTCAAGGATTTCAGTTTGCTTCGTTAGACCCACACTCAATTGTCATGGAAGAAGCATCCAAAGGCCTTATATGCATGTAAACATTGGACATGATATAGGGAAGAGCAAAGGAAAATTTGAATGATAGTGCTGGCAAAGAATACTGGAAGTACCACGGACTGCCAAAAGAACCATCATGGTTGTTTTAGTACAAGTACAGCCAGAAGGCTCTTTAGAGCCAAGGGCATTGAGGCGAGACTTTGTCTCACTTACTTTGGACATGTTGTGAGGAGAGACCAGTCTCCGGAGAAGAACACCCTGATTGGTCAGTTAAAGGAGTAGTGGAAAAGAGGTAGGACCTCGTGGTAGTTACATAATCTGGTGTCACTTTGAGGCTTAAGAGTGAAGGGATGGAGTCTAGACTGTCAATCAGGTCATAGTCAGTGAAGTCTCTGTATGGACATGGCCTTTTCCTAAAGATTCTGGGAACTCCCGTATTCCTCCTTCGAGGTGGGAGACACTCTCTCGCCCTGCTTCCTCTCTGGGAAATACTGCAGCTCGTAAGACACATGGAACTATACTAGTGTCCTAAGCTGGAGGAACCACATAGAGACCCCTGCCAGCGTTGAGATGCTTATACTGTCACTGGAGCCATAAGACTTCCCACCCACCTCCTGCATTTGGCATCATTGCATGTGTTCATGAGTCTGAAGAGGGCTTTATAGATTGGTATCAGGCATATGGCCTAATATTGGACTCATAGACTTCATCTGGACTGGGCTAGTATGCTCCTGTGTATGAAGCTCTTTCTTATACACATATGTGTCTATGGATTTGTTTCTCTAGTCCACCCAGACTAACACAACCCTCAATAAAATGGATTGACACAGTGGCTGCAACAATAGGATCAAGCATAGTAATGATTTTGAGGATGGTGAAGTCGCATGCAGTGTCTTGTTCTGTTGCACATAGAGTTACTATGAGTAAGAACAGACTGTAAGGCACCTAATAACATCAAAAATAATATCAATAACTTATTTTTGACAATGAAGTTATAATCTGCATAAAAGGAAACAAATAAAAAGACGTTTTCACTTAGTTACTAGCAATGTTGTAACTGATAATACTGTAATGTAGTGTAGAATTAATTGTGTTGTTAAACACTTTTGTTGTTTGTTTTTACGTAATCCAGCAAGGAGCCCTGGGTTGAAGAGCAGTTAAGCGTTAGGCTTTGATGGGTTCGTGGAAAGACCAGCAATTTGAAATCGCAAGCTGCTCCTCAGAGAAAGAGGAAACTTTCTACTTATAGTCTCCGAAATCCACAAGGGGAAGTTCCTCCCTGTCATACATGGTCCTTATGAATCAGGATTGACTCAATGGCAGTGAGTTTGGTTTCATTTGAGGAGCCCTGGTGGTGTAGTGATTTATGCATTGGGCTGAAACCTGTAAGGTTAGCAGTTTGAAACCACCAGCTGCTCCAAGGGAGAAAGAGAAAGCTTTCTATTCTCACATAGAGTTAGAGTGTCTGAAGCCACGGGGGAAGTTCTACCAGAAAGTCACAAGGAGTCACATTCCACTCAATGGCAGTAATTTTTTAGGTTAGCAAATAAATATTACATTTAAGAAATTCACAACTTTATTTATCACAGTCTTCTAGGATTAGACTTGATAATAAATATTGCTAAGGATTCTGTTTGCTCTGGTTGGGAGAAGGTTCATAGATAGGAGGATGACACCATGGATGTCACAGTGTGACATCAACACTGCGAAGATTCTGCTGACATGAATAGGAATGTTAAAATGAAAGTATAATAGATTGCAATGTTAAAATCATGAAAGGAAGCAACTGTCAAGCTCAAATTCTATACAGAGCAAAATTATCCATTAGTAAGCAGTACAAAATAAAGCAATTTTTAGTTAAAGCTTGAGATACCTATTGCCACCAGGCATGCACTTCAAAAAATGCTAAGGGAACAGAAAGAATATGAACTGACACAGATTCAGAGAAATGAGGAAAAGAGTGAAGTATACCAGAAGGGTAGACAGTGGAAAGTACCACCAAAGACTGAGTACTCAAGGATCTAGTCAGGAGACAGAAACTGAATCACTGTTTAGAACAATGAAAATTTACGGCAAAGAATTGTTCACCAGTGAAACATAGCTAGACTCTAAGGGATCCATAAATATATACAAACAAAACAGGAAGTTAATATTTATCGATGGAAAAAGAATGAAAAATTAGGGAACTAGACTTCCAGGGATTTCCCTCACATCAAGGATGAGATTCAGACCTTTTGCAAAAAGGGCATGCTAAAATAGGAACAAACAATTTCACAGCTGCAAAATCAAAATGTGGCTAGAGGCCACAAACCAGAGTTATTCTTTAAAATTGGCTTGCCATCCCATGAAAGTATGGGCAGGGTAGAGGTGGTATGTTGAAACTGCCATTTAAGAGTAAAGAGAGTTGATGCAAGGCACAGCTAGATGACTGCACAAACAGCCTGGAGAAGTTTCTTAGAAGAATCACCGGGAATGCTCCATCGCATGAGGAAAGCAAGGACTGAAGGTGCATTTGGAAGTGGTCCCAGAGGGCTGTGTGGCTTCCATGGAGAAGCTGAGCAGGAAGAAAAGGCATCTCTGTTGCTATCATCTTCCAGTGCCACTCTTGTGCACTCTGCTTACAAAATTTAACATTGTTCCAGGGGCAAGCAGACATCTCCAGAGGCTGTCGCTCCAGTACCCCAAAATAGACAAAAGGTGACTTTGGAGCGGAGAGACAATGGCTCAAGGATTGTGATGCAGACAGTATGTCTTGTGAAGTTGACTCATCAGTATAAAGGTGAAGCATGTTCATCAGAGCACAAAAGTTGAGGGCAAGGCAAAAGAGAGAATGTCCTGAAGTCTTCACATAATGTCCAATACAGAACATGTAATCATTTAACTTAGGGAATAGTCAGATGAAGGAGCCATAGTGGCATAGTGGTTGCCGTTGGGCTGTGATCCCAAGGCCTGCAGTTCGAAACCACCAGGTGCTCTGAGGGAGAAAGACAGGGCTTTCTACTTGCAAAAAAGAGTTACAGTCTCAGAAAAGCACAGGGGGAGTTCTACACTGCCCTATAGGGCTGCTATGAGTAGGAAATGACTTGATAAAAATCCATCGACTACAATAATATCAGCTATATATCTATCATCTATCACTATCAGCTGTCCCAGTGAGTTTGGTTTTGGAGTTTGGTGGCATAGCGGTTATGTGTTGGCTCCTAACTGCGAAGTAGGCAGTTTGAATCACCAGTCACTATGCAGTGGAAAGAGGGTGAAGGGTGATATTGGTTAGTGTTAGGCCTGAAAAAAATTATAAATTATCGATAATTATAATTGATAAATTATCATGTTAGACATGAAAAATAATAATAAAGAATAATTATCAATTAAAAAGGGTTCATGATGGAGGGAGGGTGAAGGAAAAATGAGGAGCTGATACCAAGAGCTAAAGTAGAAAGAAAATGTTTTGAAAATGATGATGGAAACAAATGTACAAATGTGCTTGACACAATGGATGATGGATTGTGATAAGTTGTATGAACCCCCAATAAAATGATTTTAAAATATTGAAAAAAGTAGCTTTTTCAGAAAACCACAGGGGCAATTCTACCTGTCCTATAGTTTCACCATGAATCAGAATTAACCCAATAGCAGTGAGTAGATCAATAGATATAGATATAGATGTAAATAGAGATCTTTCGTAGGTATACTGAATGCCCAGCTTCTTTTTAAAAGGAAGGGTATGCCCACAAACTGGAATAAAAGACATATAAATACAGAAAAAAATTTAAAGTAAAATAATTAAAAAATACTACTATACTTTACTCCAACATATTATATACTAAACGTAGGCCAAATAGGCTTGAATGCAAGAAGTATTATTAGTGGGGACAAAAGGGTTTCTCACAAATAAAAAGATCACTGCAACAGCAACTTATAATACTCTGCAATTTTATGTAACTGATAACATCAATTGAAAATATTTAGTGTCAGAATTATAGAAAAAAGCTGACTATTATACTTCTTCCTTAACTAGAGGAATATACATTTATATGTATCAGTAAGAGAGAAGATTTAATTATTACATTCCCAAAATAACAAATTTGCATCTACAGCACAGAATCATGAAAAGACATCGCATTAAGGATGGAGTTGCCCAGCTAGTTAGTGTAATGAACGTGACTAAGGTCTACACCTATACAAAGCTGAATTGGCAAAAGTTTTGTGTAAGAGACATTTACAACAATCACCCCCCAAAAAGAGTAGCTACTGAGATTGCTTATGTACAACCAAGCGCCTGATGGAATTTGGTTACTTGCTTTGGTATTTTAGGGTCATAGTTTCATAGGACATAAACATTAATTGGCCAAAACAGTGTATAGTACTTCTTTTCATCTTCCTGATTAATTCTCTAGTATCTGGGGTCTTAAAAGATTTAGATCAGCCACCCGAAGCGCTACAATTGGTTTCTATCTGCTTGAAGCAACCAAGAAGAGGAGAACCACTTATAGAAGGACAGTTAAGTAGAATAAACAAGTAAGAATGTATGTGTGACTTTGGTGAGCCACGTCTTCCCTTGTCTTGAGACTAGAACTGATGTTGCCCAGCAACCACTACTAAATATTTGATCAAAGATTCTATAGAAAGATCTCAACCAAAAGTGGGGAAATGCAGAACAGGGGTTCAAATTATTATGGACTTCTGACTTTCTGGAGCCAAGAGGTGCAAGAACCCGTAAAGCTATTCTCCTGAGATAAATTTAGTAATTCAAACCAAAAATATCCCACAAAGTCTTCTTGACACATAAAATCAATTTAGATAAGACTAGTTTAGAAAAGAAATCTGTCTTGAAGATTCTGCTCCTTCAAGTATCATCTATATGGGATCCCTCTGGTAGCAGCAACCCCAAAGATTAGACAAAGGCCTTGGGAGACAGAGAGTTCATGCTACTATGAAATGAACAGTGTGTCTGTGTGTGTGTGGCGGGGGGGGGGTGGCAGACATTATTGTCCAACCTGAAGTATTAATCAATGTCACCGAATTATGCATGCATTAGCGTTTGAGTTGGTGCATGCTGTGCAATATCGTAAAAATGAAAACAAAATAAATTTTAAAGAAGCACCAATAAATGCAGAAAACTATGTTCTAGTACACATGTAACATTTACCAACATTTACCATTATTATATCATTAAAGCAAAATTCACCATAATTTAAAAGATTTTCTGATCATGGAGGACTTAAACTATACTCAATAATAGGAAAAAATAAACAAAACATCTCAAAGTTTTTCAATTAAAATATTTGGTTCCAAATAATACAAGTTTACTTCAGAATTGCCATGAGAAAATGTTTTTAATAAAATATAAAACAAAAGCATAAAATAGTAGCTATCAAGTCATGTGAGGGTCAAGCAGCTACAGGAAAAAATGTAGATATCATTTTAAAAATTAGAAAATGAAAATAAATTATTACAAGCATTCAAGTAAAAAAAACTACGTGACAAAAGCAAGCTAAACTCCAAAATGATGAATATGAAATTAATAACAAAAATGGCAATTAAATGAGCAGAATCAAAAGTTGATTGTGAAAATAAATAAAAAATGTCACCTCTTAGGAAGACAGATGAGAAAAAAGAGAGATTTCATGAAAAAAATAAGTAAATGGGGAAAAAAATCATATATCCTACAGATATAAAAAATAATCATATGTATTAGATATTAGAAATCATATATATTAGATATCAGAAATAATCATATATCCTACAGATATTTTTGGACATAAATTTGCCAGCCATATTTATAGTTATACAAAATAAAATTTATTGCAAGACATTTTGACAAAATTGGAATAAAATCTCAATTGTCTTAAATCTATTAAAAAATGTAATCCAAAACTAAAACCTCAAGAAAGAAAATTCCAAATTGTTTCAGAATTCTTTCAAACATTGAAAATTAAACAATTAATCTTGTACAAATTCTTCAGAGCAGAGGCAAACTGGTAACACTTCCAAATTTACTTTCTAAGATCATAGTATTTAAAAGAGAAGTTGGAAGAGGCATTATCAGAACAATAAGTTACAAAGCAGTTAAAATTCTAAACAAAATATGAACAAATGCAAATTGTTTTTCTTAGATAACATCAAGTTAGTTCCAATTTAGAGTGGAGCACTTCCTGGCACTTCACCATCCTCAAAACTGTTCTGATGTCTCAGACCATGGCTGCAGCCCTTGTCAGTCCATCTCACTGGACAGCCTCTTCTTCATGGGACTGTACCAAGCCCATCTCCCCAGGAACAGGTATCTCCTGATAATAAGTATAAAGTACGTGAGGAAGTTTCACCATCATATCTTCTAAGGAGCATTTCAGTTGACCTTCTACGAAGACAGATTTGTCCTTCTTCTGGCAGTTCATGGTATATTTAATAAGCTTTGTCAGCACCATATTTCAAATGCATTGATTGCTCTTCAGTATTCCTTACTGATTTTTTTTTGCTTTTACATTGTTTTTTGTATTTTTTTATTAATAAATATTTTTATTGGGGCTCATACAACTCTTATAACAATCCATACACACATCAATTGAGCAAAGCACCCTTATACATTCGTTGCCCTCATCAGTCTCAAAATTCGCCTTCCACTTGGGTTCCTGGAATCAGCTCATTTTCCTTTTATTCCCTCCCCCTCCCTCCCCGCTCCCCCCTTCCCCCTGCGCCCTTAATAGTTTATAAATAATTATTTTATCTCATCTTACACTGCCCGGCGTCTCCCCTCACCCACCTTCCTATTGCCCACCCCCCAGAGAGGAGGTTACACATAGATCCCCAAGATTGGTTCTCCCTTTCTACACCCCTTTCCCTCCTGGTGTCGCCACTCCCGCCGCTGGTGTTGAGGGGTTCATCCGTCCTAGATTCCCAGTGTTTCCAGATCCCTACTGCACGGTTGTACATCCTCTGGTCTAACCAGGTCCGCAAGGTAGAATTGGGATCATGATGATTGGGAGGGGAGGAAGCGTTCAGGAACTGGAGGCAGGTTGTGAGTCTCATTGTTGCTACGCTGCACCCTGAGTGGCTCATCTCCCACTAGCCCTCTGCGAGGGACGCCCAGCGTCTACAGGACAGGAAAATCTTAGTCCTCAAAGTCCCATCTTTGCTCTGTTTTTTAAAGAATTTTTTGTTTGTTTTTAATTTTTTCAGCAGATATGTGAAATGCACAGCATCTTTTTATTTCTTTACTGTGGCTCCATGGGTGTTAATTGTGGATCCAAATACAATGAAATTCTTGATCACTTCCTTTTTTTTGTTTACTATGATGTTGTTTATTGGTCCAGCCATGAGGGATTTTATTTTTCTTTACATTGAGATAGAATTCATACTGAAGGCTGTTGTCCTTGATGTTCATCAGTATGAATTTTCTGTCCTTTTTACTTTCAGCAACCAAGGCTTATAATTTGCATATGGGAAGTCTTGTGGATCCAGTTTATAAGTCTTCCTCTAGCCCTGATGTAGTTGAGATTCTCAGATTTGTAGTTCAGCCTACAGTATAAATAATTATAATGAAGAAAATAATTCTGGCACACACCTTTCCATATTTTAAACCACTCAGTGTTCCCTTGCTCTGTTTGAATAGCTGCCTCATGCTCTACAGACAAATTCTCTCTGCGCACAATAAAGGGTGTTGGAATTACTCTTCTTCAGATTGTTATCCATAGTTTGTTATGATCTACACAGTCAAATTCCTTTGCATAAAAAATTAGAAATTTATAAAGAAAAGAATGTCCCCAACAAAGCCCACATGGAAGAAGCACACCAGCCTGTATGATCACAAGGTGCCGAAGGGATAAGGTATCAGGCATTAAAGAGCAAAAAAATCATATCCTGTGTGCTCACCTTCTTGATACAATCGCTGAAGACAAATGGGTGCATAAGCAAATGTGCTGAAGAAAGCTAATGGTGCCTGCTCTCAAAAGCTATAGCATCTGGGGTCCTAAAGGCTTGAAGGTAAATATGTGGTCATCTAGCTCAGAAGCAACAAAGCCCACATGGAAGAAGCACATCAGCCTGTGTGATCATGAGGTGTAGAGGGGATCAGGTATCAGGCATCAAAGAACAAAAAATAATATCATTGTGAATTAGGGGGGATGTGGAGTGGGGACCCAAAGCCCATCAATAGGTAACTGGACATCCCCTTACAGAAGGGTGGTGGAGAGGAGATGAGCCAGTCAGGGTGCAGTGTAGCAACAAAGAAACATGCAACTTTCGTCTAATTCTTTAATGCTTCCTCCTCTCCTGCCCACCTACTATCATGATCCTAATTCTATTTTACAGATCTGGCTATACCAGAAGATGTACCCTGGTACAGATAGCACTGGAAACACAGGGAATCCAGGAAAGATGATCCCTTCACGACCAGTGCTGAGAAGGTGGATGGAGGGTGTAGGGATGGAGGGAACTGATTACAAGGATCTAGAAATAACCTCCTCCGTGGGGGGTGGACAACAGAAAAGTGGGTGAAGAGAGATATCATACAGTCTAAGATATGACAAAATAATAATGATTTATAAATTATCAAGGGTTCATTAAGTAGGAGGGAGTAGGGAAGAGGGAGAAAGATGAGGAGCTGATACCAAGGGCTCAAGCAGAAAGCAAATGTTTTGAGAATGATGATGGCGACAAATGTACAGATGTGCTTGACACAATGGATGTATGTATGGATTGTGATAAGCATTTACCAGCCTCCAATAAAATGATTTAAAAAAAAGATGGCCCAACACAATCAAATTGAGTACTTCTAATAATACACATTTGATTTTGCATTAGATAGACAATTAAAGTAATTCACCATATTCACAGGATGAAAGAGAAAAAATGTATGAGTATATAAGTAGATAACCGAAGCACTGGATAAAATGAAAAACTCATTCATTATTAAAAAATAAAAAAGAAGGTCAACCAATTCAGAATATATAAACATGCCTTTAACCTAATAACTTAGAAAAATCTATATCAAAATTAAATTCAGTGGTGAATTATCAAAACTCTTGGTCTATATAAATAAGAAAAATATCATCTATTATTCAATATTGAACAGGAAAACAAACCAGTACTTTAGATAGGAAACCGAAATAAAAGATAAGGCTGCAAGTAAAAAATATTTTTACAGATAATATGATTATGAATTTTTAAAATTCTAGAACAGGCTATAATAGACTATTAAAATTGATTTTACAAGGTCACCAAATATAATGTTAATATGAAAGAATTCACATTTCTATTCACTATTAATAAATTAGAAAATGGAATACAATACCTTTGAAAATAACTTTTAAAATGTCAACTACCTAAGAATAAGTCTAATGTAAGACCCTTACTGATAAAATTCCCTTACTGTGTTAATCTGGGTTGACTAGGGAAACAAATTCATAGATACTCATATGCATGTAAGAAAGTTTTATATACAAGAGCAAATGAATTTTGAGAAAATATCCCAGTCCAGATCAAGTCCATACATTCAGTGTTAGCCCATATGTCTAATACCAACCTAAAAAGTCCTCTTCAGACTCATGAAACACATGCAATGGTGCCAAATGCAGGAAGATCACAGGCCAGTGGGTGGGAAGTCTTGTGGATCCAGTGGTGATGTAAGTGTGCTAGCACTGGTGTGGGTCTCCCGTCGTTCCTCCAGCTCCAGGGCTCTAACGTAGCTCCATGTGTCTTGTCAACAGGAATGACTCGCATGGAGGAAGTGTCCTGCCTCCAGTGAGCTATTTATCTCCTTACCAGCTCCAAATGAGTGGCGACCTATTTGACAGGCTGAACTCCACCCCTTCATTCTTGTCTCCAGTTGATAATAGATTATAGAACTACCACACTTGCAGAGAAAAATATGGAAGAGCAAGATAAATCGAGGGATACTATATAACCAGGTTGCAACAATATTATTTTCTTCCTACATTAATATGACGATTTAATGCAATTCCAGTTAAATTCCCGAGAATTTGCGGGGTGTGTGTGTGTGTGTGTGTGTGTGTGTGTGTGTGTGTGTTTGAGTTTAGTGAAAACTGGCATGCTTATTTTGAAAATGTCTGTGGAACATAAACTAACAGCTCACCACTGGTCAAGTTTGCTGTACTGTAATATAGCATGTGATAAGGCATGCTGTTTTAATGTGGACGCTAGCTTACTGGCATTTCACATAGCAGCAGGGTCGCTCACTGAGGATAGATGTCAGTGGACCCTCCAGACTAGGAAGAGAGACCTAATGCAATGTTATATTACACCCACTGGAGAGAACAACTTCATATTGTATAAGCAAAAGAAATGAAAGTGGGAAATAAGAAAAACATTTTTTAGGCTAAAATAACTTATGATTTTCTCTCTAAACATCCCCCAAAGCAGAAAAAAATAAAAGCAAAACTTCTCAGGCTCTGGATGAGCAGCTTGAATTATCTGAAACAAGCATAATATTTCTTTGAACTTTGGTGTTTTGTTTTAAATAGTCAGGCTTATTTTATAGTTTACTCCATAGCACACCTGTGTTTGACTTAATATGAAATAATGTTTTACATTACGTGAAATAGAATGAAATTGATGTTCTTGAAAACTGTGTCAGCCCGTGGCACACCTGGATATATTTATGGGAATGTGCTCATGTAATTTGTAAATGATTGCTGTAAGAAAATGTCTTTAAAACTATTAAGTATGAAAGGCCACAAGAGTATTATTTGTGATCTCTCTTACTATTTTTTATCATAATTCCATTACACTGAGGATGAATTCTGCTCAGAAACCTATATGCACCTCTAGTTTCTCTGGGCCTTCTAATATGATACATAAATGTAGGGAGGTATGCATTGGATATGCACTGTAGGTAGATGCTACTTGTTTACTAAGCTGTCCTGGGATTTCTTCACTTCCCATTCTGCAAATTTATATCATTGGCTACTGCCTGACAGTGTGGGCCTGCCCCCCTTAGAACCTGCCGTGTGGCTCTACAAATCATTGTGTACAGGGTTTCTATCAAAACCCAGAATGTCAGACACTACTTGACAATTTAAGTGCATAGGTACCTGTCATGAGTTATTTACCTGCCTACTAATCAATTCAGCGATAAACACTATTGAAAGAAAAAGAGAAACTAATTATAAATCAGCTCACATGAATCAATAACCCTTCCAAAGATGATTAGTGGAAGGAGAACTAAGTGACTAATAAATCAATTAAACATAGATTTAGGTTCTCTTCTCTATCCTGGGGCTGCAAAGCTGAGGACAAGAAGTTGGTTAGCCCCATGAAATAAATAATGTCTTATAAGTGAGAGGAATTTTAAGTTCGCTGCGAGCCAGAATAAGGACTTTAAGCATCTAATGATTTCGGTCTGTTCCCTCTCTATAGTTCAAACGGTGCACAGTCTAAAATGAAAACATTCTAGATCCAAGAGACCTACTTGGAAGACAGTTTGTAATGTAGCATTAAGGAGGGTGTGATTAGAGTTTCAACCTCTATCATTTAGTGGCTTTTGGAAATAATTTACTTTTTCAATCTTTTTATTCTTTCATTTGTCAAGTTGTAATATGGTACATATTTTAAGGATCAAATATGATAATACTGCCATGCAGTTATGGTCAGGTGTTATGTCAACTTGATTCACCTGAGGGAAGGTATGGGTGGAGTCCAAACTCTCAGTCAGGACACAGCCTCATGGTATCTCCTTGGGGGTGTGGCCTATTTACAAAAGCTATGGGGAGACCGAGTCTCTCTCTTGCCCCTCTCCTCCTTCTCACTTTATTGAATCTTTCTTCGGGCGTCTGAGGATTGTGGCCCATGGGGTCTGTCAATCCTGGGAGCTCTCAGTGCACTGCCATATTCCTGTCAACTTTGTGTCCACGAGACTCTGCACCCTGCAGCTTGTGGTCTCCCAGCCTTCTGTTTCATCTTCCTGCTTCATTGGCGGCAGCTATGTGAGTCTGGCTATGCCTTCAGCTAGGGTCTGAGCCATGAACTTGAGTTGAATTGGGATAGGTGGCTTCTCATTCTTTCTCATGAGTGCCCCTTTTTTATTTTGTTTCTCTAAAAATCTCAGTCTAACACAAAACACATAATGTTCTTCCAGGCAGTATTTGAACTCATGTACGGCCATGTTCCCATAAGGTTATGATAGAATTCATCAATCTCACTCAGAGAATGGGACACAGCCAACACACAGCTTCTAGTACTTAACACATGTAGTGTGTCTTTTCCACTTCGATACAAAGTTATTTCCCTGCCAGTGTGTAATGGTAACCAAATCCCACTATCATAGAATCAATTCTGACTAACTGCAACCCTATAGGACAGAGTAGGGCTGTTACTTGGCTTTCCAAAATTGTATATTTTTATTGGAACACACAGCTTCATCTTTCTCCCAGTATAATGGTATACTACCTATCTAATCTGTAATATAGATGTCAGGATAGTTAAAATAAATGCCTACTATTGATCAATGTACAGTACTTGATATCTAAACGATTACTGTATAACAGATTATGCTTTGATTTGTAGACAGCAGCCTCCAATCTTAAGTACCACATCACTCTTGATGATTGCAGGATCGTCTCTCTGTTTAATTATCTTTAAAAAAAAGTCCTATGAAGTGCATTATGACTCCCATATTCAGTAAAACTAGTGTCAGTGATAGTAACAGCAAAAGTGAGAGGAGGCTTATAAATTTGGAAGTGGAACTAAAGGTTTATTAAACAACTGAACAAAACCCAAACTCACTGCCATCGAGTTGATTCCCACCTATAGTAACCCTATAAGACAGAGTGGTGGTGGAGGTGGAGGTGGTGGTGGTGGTGGTGATGGTGGTAGTGGTGGTGGTGGTGGTGGTAGTGATGGTGGTTGTGGTGGTGGTGCAGGTGGTGGTGGTGGTCGTGGTGGTGATCATGGTGGTGGAGGTGGAGGTGGTGGTGGTAGTGGTGGTGGTGGTGGTGATGGTGGTGGTGATGGTGGTGGTGGTGGAGGAGGAGGTGATGGTGGTGGTGGTGGTGGTGATGGTGGTGTTGATGGTGGTGGTGATGGTGGTGGTGGAGGTGGTGGTGGTGGAGGTGGTGGTGGTGGTGGTGGTGGTGGTGGTGGTGGTGGTGGTGGTGATGGTGGTGGAGGTGGTGGTGGTGGTGGTGGTGGTGGAGGTGGTGGTGGTGGTGGTAGTGGTGGAGGTGATGGTGGTGATGGTGGAAATGGTGGTGGTGGAGGTGGTGGTGGTGATGGTAGTGGTGGTGGTGGTGGTGGTGGTGGTGGTGATGGTGGTGGTGGTCGTGGTAGTGGTGGTGGTGGTGGTGGTGGTGGTGATGGTGGTGGTGGTGGTGGTGGTGGTGGTGGTGATGGTGGTGGTGATGGTGGTGTTGGAGGTGGTGGAGTTGGTGGTGGTGGTGGTGGTGGTGGTGATGGTGGTGGTGGTGTTCGTGCTAGTGGTGGTGGTGGTGGTGGTGGTGGTGGTGGTGGTGGTGGTGGTGGTGGTGATGGTGGTGGTGGTCGTGGTGGTGGTGATGGTGATGGTGATGGTGGTGGTGGTGGTGGTGGTGGTAATGGTGGTGGTGGTCGTGGTGGTCGTGGTGGTGGTGGTGGTGATGGTGGTGATGGAGGTGGTGGTCGTGGTGCTGGTGGTGGTTGTCATGGTTGTGGTAGGTCCTATTAAATAGATTCAGACCCATGGTAATCCTAAACACAACAGAAAGAAACATTGCTCAGTCCTGTAACATCTTCATACTTGCTCCTATGCCTGAGCCCATTGTTGTTGCCATTGTGTCAATTCTTCTCCTTTAGGACTTTCCTCTTGTTTGCAACCCCGATAACGTACAAAACATGATATTTTACCCCAGGGACTGGTCTCTCCAGACAGTATGCCCAAAGTATGTAAGATAACACCTTGCCATCCTTGCCTCCAAGGAGCACTCTGGCCATAATTCTTCTTACAAGACAGATTGGTTGGTCTCTTTAGCAGCCCATGGTATTTTTAATATTTTCCACCAGCACCACAATTCAAATCCATTGATTTTTTTTCAGTTTCTTTATTCAAAGTTCACCTTTTACATGCAAATGAGTTGATTGAAGATACCATGGCTTGGTTATCTGTAAAGGGGTGTCCAGTTGCCTACAGATGACTTTTGGGTCTCCACTGTGCACTCACATTCATTTACAATGATATGATTTTTTGTTCTTTGATGCCTGATACCGGATTGCTTCAACACCTTGTGGTCACAAAGGCTGGTTGCTTCTTCCTTGTGGGCTTTGTTGCTTCTGAGCTAGATGGCCACTTATTTATCTTCATGCCTTAAAGACTCCAAACACCATATCCTTCATATCCAGGCACCATTAGCTTTCCTCACCACATTTGCTTATGCGCACATTTGTCTTCAGTGATCATGTTGGGAAGGTGTGCATCATGAAATGCCAATTTAATAGAACAAAGTGATTTTGTGTTGAGGAAGTACTTGACTGGAAGTCCATCTGCTGCCTTAATACTAAACCTATAAATATATGCATGAAGATATATTTCCCCACAATCCTATATAAATATATTTACATATGCACATGTCTATACTTAAACCTCTATAAATACCCTTTGCCTCCTGGTTCTTTCCTCTATTTCCTCTTGTCCCACTATCATGCTCAGCCTTTATTTGGGTTTCAGTAATTTCTCTCAATTATATTGCCCTTGCTGAATTCCTACCAGGCCTCTCACACCTTCCTTGCCACCAATTTTGGATCACTTGTTGCTCCCTTGTCTCTGTGTTGGTCAACACCATCTCCTTTCCCCCGCCATCCCCTCTTCCATGTCCCCCGGAACCATTGGTCCCCTTGTTTTCTCCTCTAAACCATTCATCCAGCCTATCTTATCAAGATAGATCTGTAGAGATAATAATATGCACCAAAAAACAAGGCATAACAACACAAAGCAACAATGAGAACAAACACAATGATGACAACATAAAAGAAAACCAATGACCCAGAGAAGAAGAAATTAATTTAAAAAGAAATGAAAAGAAAAAATTTAGAAAAGAAAGAAAAACCTGTAAACAGATCAAGGTCCGATTTTTGGCCTCTAGGTATGTCCTCCAGTCAAGTCTTATGGGGTGCCACACTCTGGCCCCAAAGTCCATACTTTGCACTCCTTCCGGAGCTCTCTGCTCCACCACCACTATCCTCCCTCCCCCCTCCCCCTGCCGTTGCTCTGCCGCACACCTTTAGTGTAACAGGGTCAGACCGGGCCAGTTTTGTCCCCTGTAGGGCCATTGGTCAGCGAGGGATGTCATGTCACATAGTGGGATCACCCATATGGTCTACTCTGTGCATTGGCTATTCAGAGCAGGGATACCGTCCTCTAGCCTGGTGGGCCAGCAAGTGCTTCAGTCCCTTCCTCCCATTCGTTTGCTCCCCTGTTCTCTGATCAGCATATCCCTCTCCCCTAGCTGCTGCTTCAATGCCTTCCTCTAAAGTAAATTCTTCTGGGGAGAGGGGCAGTTGTCCACGGAGCTGGTATTAGAACGGAACCCTCCACTGGCTCCACTCTCCATGCTGTATTAGCATGCCAGAACACTGGGTTGAAGTCTGGTCCCTCTTTCCCTGTGCAGACACAAACATTACCCTCCGCTTGGGTGGGTCAGTGCCCTATTCCCCCACCACACATCTCTCTCTTTTTCCCCTTTCCTCCCCACTCCCTTCTTATTTAGTTGGCTACCATATGTACCCTGAATTTGGTCTGACCCCTGCCATACTACCTGAACCTCACCCCTGGTGTGTTTGTACACAGTAGCTTTTTCCCTGTGCCCCCTTTGCATTTTTCTTTTATTTTTTTTAAATAAACTTACCTAAGTGGGCTCATGTTGTACTTGTCCTTTTGTGGTTGGCTTACTTAAGTTAGCAAAATTTCCTCCAGTTCTTCCCATGCGGTGATATGCTTCATGCATTCATCACTGCTTTTTAGTGATGCATAGTACTCCATTGTAGGTCTGTACAACAGTTTTTTTAATCCATTCGTCTGTTGATAGGAATTTGGATTGTTTCCAACTCCTTGCGATTGTGAACAGTGCCACAATGAATATTGGAGCACAGATGTCTGGCTATGGTTTGTTTCTTGCTTCTTCTGGGAATATGCCCAGTAAGGGGATTGCTGGGTCATATGGTAGCTCAAACTCCATCTGTTTTAGAAATCACCAAATCGATTTCGACAGTGACTCTACATACCTACAGGTCTACCAGCAGTGGATGAGAGTTCCTATCTCACCACAGCACCTCCCACACTGGTTGCTTTCTGATTTTTGGAATTGGGCTATTTTTTAGAGTGTTATGTAGTATCTCATTGTTGTTTTAATTTGAATTTCTCTTATGGCTAATGATCTAAAACATATTCTCATATGTTTATTGGCCATTCAGGTTTAGACTCTGAAACTTCTGTTCAGGGCCTCTGCCCACCTCCTCAGTGGGTGGTTAGTGTTTCTCTTATTGTAAGCTTACAAAGTATTGTAGATTTTAGTAATAAGGCCTTTGTCTGATGTATCATTGCTAAAGATGTTTTCTCAGTTGGTGGGCTCTCTTACTCTCTTGGTGAATTTTTTTGATGTACACAGGTGACTTATTTTCAGTGTATCCCAGTTGTGTATTGTGATTCTTCTGTATTTGTATCCTTCCCTACTTCTGATAGCCTATGTATTCCCTGTGCCAAGGTTCTCAGGTTTGTCCCAACTCCCTCATTCATGGCCCTAATATTTGGGGGTTTTATCTTAAGGTCTGTGATCCACCTTGAGTTTATTCTTGTGCATAGAGTGAGGTAAGGGTCTTGCTTCATTTTTTCTGCAGGTAGAGATCCATTTTTCCAGCACCATTTATTGAAGAGGGCATCTTCTTCCAATTTGATATTTTTGGGGTTCTTATCAAAGATAAGTTGTCTGTAGGCTCATGTTTTATTTCTGGGTCTTCAGCTCTTTCCCACTGGTCTGAATATTTGTCGTATACCAGTACCACACTGTTTTTACTACCGTGGCCATATAATATATGCTAAAGTCAGGGAGAGCTGGCCCTCCCACTTTGTCCTTCTTTTTGAGGAGTTTTCTGATAATTCTAGGCTTCTTCCCTCCCATATGAAGTTGGTAATCAGTTTTTCCAATTCTTTGAAGAAATATGGTGATATTCATATCAGGATAGCATTGAACTTATGCAGTGCCTTGGGCACAACTGACATCTTTACTATATTGAGTCTTCCAGTCCATGAACATGGGATGTTTTTCCATTTGTTGAGGTTACTCTTGGTTTCTTGTAGTAGTGCCATAGTTTTCCTCATACAAATCTTTCATTTTTTTTAGTCAGGTCTATCCCTAGATATTTCAGTTTGTGTTTGCCTATTGTAAAGGGTACTACCTTTTTAATCATCTCTTCTGTGATCTTGTCTGATGTGTAGACAAGATCAGTCCAATAGACTTCTCTTTGTTGATCTTGTGTCCTGCCACTCTGCCACATTCCTCTATTGCTTCCTACATTCCACTTGTGGAGCTTAGGGGATTTTCTATGTCTAGAATCATATCATCTCTGAATAATGATAATTTCGCCTCTTACTTCTTTGTCTTATGTTGTTAGCTAAGATCTCCAGTATGTTATTAAATAGGAGTGGGGTCAAGGGGCAGCCTTGTCTGGTCCCCTTTTCAGTGGAATTGTTTTCATCTGTTCTTCATTAACTACCATGTTGGCTATGCGTGTTGGATATTGTCGAATGCTTTTTCCATATCTATCGAAATTATCATGTGGTGCTTATCATGTTTCCTGCCTATGTGGCAAATAATACTGATGGTCTTCTGTATGTTGAACCATCCCTGCATCCCTGGTATGAATCCCACTTGGTCACAGTGAATTTTTTTTAAATGTGCTTTTGTATTTTATTGACCAGTTTTTTTTAAACATAACAGTCTTTTATTTAGAAAAGCCACTTTTTAAAACCAAAGGAGTAGATGCTTATTGAGTCTGTGCTCCATCTTTTTAAAAAAATCATTTTATTAGGGGGTTTGTACAACTCTTTTTACAATCCTTGCACACATCATTTGTGTTCAACACATTCATACATATGTTGCCATCATCATTCTCAAAGCACCTGCTTTCTACTTGAGCCCTTGGTATCAGCTCCTCATTTTCCCCCTCTCCCCCTGTTACCCCCTCCCCATGAACCCTTGATAATTTATAAATAATTAATATTTTTTCATATCTTATGCCATCTGACGTCTTTCTTACCCAGTTCTCCACTGTCCATCCTCCAGGGAGGAGGTTATATGTAGACCTTGTCATCTGTTTCCCGTTTCTCCCTCACCCTCCCTCTACCTTCCTGATATCACCACTCTCACCACTGTTCCTGAGGGGCTCATCTGTCCTGGATTCCCCGTATTTCCAGTTCCTATCCGTTACTGGCCAGTATTTTGTTAAGGATTTTTGCATCGATGTTCATTAGGAATATTGGTCTGTAGTTCTCAATTCTTGTGGGATCTTTGCCCACTTTCGGTATCAGATAAACTCAGTTCTTAAAACAGTCAAGTTCAATCCTTATTTAGCTTTTCTAAATCCTTATCTAAACTATTCTATTGACACAAAAATATGGGCTTAGGTCACTGAAGGCATCAAAACAGATCCGTGCTTTCTGTCAGCCATTTTGATCTCCTGTCAGACATTTTCCTTAAGCAGCATGGTTTCTGAGAAATTCAAATGGTGATTTCTACCTCTGAGCTCAAAAATACATTAACAACATTCATTTTTTCTATTTCACACAGGAATAACCAAAAACAACAACCAAACAAAATAATCAAAAGTTTAACTTCCCATATTCTTTCGAGAAAATAACTGAGTAAACTGCATGGCTATATCTGACTTCTGGCTAGCCAAAGAAGAAACGCTACTATGAGACAGAAGTCAAACATCTACGCTCCATTTTCATGATTTGTTTCTCCAGTACCCCACTCCCAAGGTACCATAATGTGTTAGTCTGGGTAGACTAGAAAAACAAATTCATGGAGACACTCATATGTTTATAAGAAAGAAATTTATATACAAGAGAAATTGAACATTGAGAAAACATCTCAGCCCAGTCCTGATCAGGTCCATAAGTCTGATATTAGCCAATATGTCTGATATCAATCTAAAAAGTCCTCTTCAGGCTCATGAAACACATGCAATGATGCCAAATGTAGAAGATCACAGGTGAGTGGATAGAAAGTCTTTGGATCCAGTGTCATAGGAAATATCTCAGTGCTGGCAGGGCTCTCTGCATCAGGGTGGGTCCATGTGTCTTGTCAGCTGCTATGTCTCCCAGGGTGTGAACAGAGTCACCCACCTCCAAGGAGGAAATACCAGATTTCCCAGAATTCTCAGAAGAAGGCCATGCTCACACAGAATTCTCAATGGCTATAATCTAATTGACAGACTAGACTCCACCCCTTCACTCATAATTTTCTCAAATTGACGATTATATAACAACCACAATATTTACTTCAAGTAGCTGTTCCAGAAGCATGGCTATGGTACTTGAATCAATCAGCTCCTACGAAATGCCAGATGACAGAGAATGTCTACTGTGAGTGTAAGGGTGGGTTGCCATGAAGCGCATAATGACTTCCTCCAATACTTCATCTCTGGATAATTTTATAAACCCCTTTTGTTCCCCAACTTTTCCAATTATTTTATTTTTTGACACCTTGAATTAAACTCCTGTCAACTTTAAAAACTGAATTGCCTTTGTTTCATTTATTTTTCCTCATTGGAAGCTGAATACTCCCATATTTGTGACTAATATTCTGGGTTTTGGGTCAACCAGTATGCTTGTGTTTTATTTCACTCTAAACTGAATAACTACTATATGGGAGATATCAAAGATTTGTACCTGGGTTATAGAGTAAGAACACGAGTTGACTTTCCAAATTTGTTTGTCTCTGCTGCTAAGGTAAATGCACTGAATAAATAGGATGCCGAGAATGAGAATAGCTATATTTAGCCGGCTGTGGATCAATCTGTAACCCAGCAACGGGACTGGAGGAAGACTATCTACAGCCTGTAATATACAGATACCACAGCCTTGCTTACAGGAAGGACATGAAGCCCTTGTTGATGAAGATCAAGGATCGCAGCCTTCAGTATGGATTACAAATCAATATGAATGAAACCGAAAGCTTCACAAAAATCCAAGCCATGGTCTTTTCAATCACCTAATATGCACGTGAAGGATGTACTTTGAATAACGAAGACCAAAGAATTGATGTATTTGATTTCTAGTGATGGAGAAAAATATTGACAATACCATGAACTTCCAGAGGACCCCAAAATATGTCCTGAAAGAAATAAAGCCAGAATGCTCCTTCGAAGCAAGGACAGCAAGACTTCCTCTCATATCTTTTGTACATGTTATAGAGGACTGTCTCTAGACGCAGAGTTATGGAGTAGAAAAGTTGACACAGTGACTGCAACAATAGGTTCAAGTGTAACACTTCTGAGGCCCAGGCAGTGTACTGACTCCAAAGCACCTAAATTCAACAACCGCGAACACCCACACACCCCTGACCCTCCTTGCCTGCGGTCGTAGCACCCCCCCCCCCATTTTAGAAAACTAGATACCATTGTTAACGAACATCTAAGACTTATTTAAGGGTATCTATTGTCTTAATCTCTAGGTACTACTGTAATTGAAGCACAAGCACACATAACTAGGCAGCTTTGATGAACAGAAATGTATATTCTCACAAGTTAAGATGCTAGAAGTTTGGATTTGGCGGAAAGTGTCAGTGAAAGCCTTTATCTGACTCTTGGCTCTGGGAGCAGGTTATTGCCTCTTTACAGTTTCTATTCCTGGATGCCTTGGCGATCTGCATCGACCTGGCGTATCTCTCCATGTTCCTAACCTGCTCCTTTCATATCTCAAATGCTATTGAGTTATTCCACATTGATGGGACCTCGTTCACAAAGCAAAGAAAACTCTATTCCCAAATGGGATTACATCCACAGATATAGGGATGAAGATTTACAACATTTTTGTTGGTTAGGTGGTGGGGGTGGTGGGGAGGGGGCTGGCTTACTTCAGTTTGTAACATCTATTCTCAATATACACCCTGCCAACCTCCATTTGGTCACTGAATTGTACAAAACAAAACTCTATGCAGCACTTCTCTCTGAAAACACAGAGTTACCATGAGCTAGAATTGATTAGAGAGTGCCGGGGCAGTCAGTTAGGGAGCCCTGGTGGTGCAGTGGTTACACACTGAACTCCTAACCTTGAGGTCAACAGTTTGAATCTGCCAGCTGCCCTGCAAGAGAAAGATAAGGTTTTGTACTTTCTTAAACAGTTTCAGTCTCAGACACTGACAGGTGCATGTCTACCCTAACCTATAGGGTCTCCAGGAGTCAGAATTGATTTGATGTCAGTGAGGTGGTGTTTTTTTGGGGGTGGTGAGGACAGTGAATTATAATTTAGTCAAATAATTAATCAGTTAATTAATTTGATCTGTTTTATTAGAACATAATTTACATACACTTCAATAGTTCAATCATATTAGAAAGAGTTGTAAAATCATTTCCCTAATCAATTTGAAAGCATTTTCTTCTTTTTCATACTTATTGTTGTCAGCTCTCCATAGTCCTCAAGCCTCCACTGCCATTCCCCTCAAAACACCATGAATGTAGCCACTGCCTGTACAGCTTTACCTACACTGGATTTCATGTACAGAAAATCATAGCCCCCAAAATGCAAAACAAAAAACTGCAAAAAATCCAGCAATAGCAAAGTCAAACAGAGAAACCTCAATAGAAAAGAAAGCATGAACATATGAAAAACGATAGCAAATTTAATGTGAGTCTTCTAGCGAAAGTTTTTAACTCCCAACTAAGGACCTTTCCCTGCATAGCTCTAGTAAGAAGGTGGGGGGAAATAATTATAGGCCTCACCAGAGAGTAATTATAAACAGGACTCCCTGGAGTATCATTCGCTGTGATAAAATGAGCCTTCTGAGACACAGAAGGGAGATTAGAGCCAGGTCTGGAGTGTAACCTCTGGACCTGATATTCCTACACAGTGACTCTGCCGGGTCCAGATGGCACTTGCTACACAAGACCAGGAGCCAGAGTGATGGTGTTTCCCAACATACAGAGCAAGTAGAGACGAGTGCTTTGTGCAGGAGGCTGGCTTGTAGAGTAGGTCACCTCTGGCCTCTTAATTGGCGAAGTTGGGTTAGATGACCTATTAACATAGAGCTCAGTGCCTTTCGGCGGAGGTTTACTGAAGTGAGGTGCTTGTGACACTTAATTCACGAAATTGAATTTGCTAAGCACTGGAGTTTAAGCTAAATGCCTTTGGGTTGCATTTTATAGCAGAAAGTTATGATCTTTGGATATTTTTTAATGGGACTTCACAGAACTTTGTCACATGTCCAGGTAAACAAGTCAACCATGAGCATTTCTCACTGGCATTACAACTTTTAGTTTCCTCAATAAGCCCTTTAATCATGAACTTTGTCTGTGAATTCTGAGTAGCCACTGCAATTGGTATTGGAAACAAGATGTAAAATAGTGGGCATTAATTAAGACATTTCTAGAGGACAGCTAGATATTGTTTTTTAAACAGAACCAAATGCCCCAGATATGCCCCTAGGGCAGGAGAACACATATAGAGTCTCAACCTAAAGAATTTACCAGCAGTCTAGATGAGATTTTGACAATTGGTATCAGCAGAGACTGAAAAAGGAATTTGAGGGTATACTTAGCAGGATCAAAGAAGGTGAAAGTGAAAGTAGAAAGATTAGGGTCAAAGGGGATGTCTTCACCAAATGCCTCCCATATACAAAATTTAGCTGGCCATGTCACAATAAAAGGGTCGCAAAGAAATGGGGCACATATTAGACACCTAGGGGGAAATTCCAAAGCTGGGCAGGATCAGCCCAAAGTCAAAAGGCACTGAGGTCGAGGTGGTGATCCACCTGGGCACACCCCACACCAAGGCACCCCACACCAAGGCACCAAGGATGTTACATCACACAAGCGTGCCTGAACTCAGCCACTAAGATTGACCAATACCCTCAACCACGCTGCCACCCACCGTCCTTCCAGCCAGTGGGGACAGGAGGGGATAAATAGCTGATTGGGGGCAGACAAGCTGCGCCTCTTTTCCCAGATGCTCTCTTGCAGTTTGGAGTGCAGAATCCCTCCAGTGCGTGGGCATAGTGTGAGCAGGACCCTCTCAGGTACCACACTCTCTGTATCCTGAGCTTTTCTTCCTTTTGGGTCCAGGCACTTTTAGGCTCTGTGGATTCCTCCTAAAGCCATTTTTTCATGTGATTTTTCGTACCCCCTTGAAGTTTTCAGTCATGATCTTTCCCACGGCCCCTGCCATGTGGCCTTGCACACTTTCCAGGGATAGCGTGTGTGACACACACTAATACCTAAGTGTGAGTGTGAGGTGCTAATGCCTGAAACTTCCTTTCCCTCTTCAAAGTTGCTTGGGTGAACAAAAGTACTTCTGTCATGGGCTTTTTTTTTTTCAACTCTGAGAAGCAAGAACTGGATTAAACCATCCCAGAAACCTAACAAAGTATTTTAGATGGAAGCAAACATATTTATGATACCTGTGGGTAAAAAACTTAACTTTCTCTAAATGATTTTTGTCTTTTTTATAAGCTTTTAAGAAACAATCTCTAAAATCTTAAAATTTCTCCACTAATTGATGTGTTTTGATTACACTTCCTGACAACATTGAAAGCTCCAGGCTGATGTGGAGCTCTGTTTGTAGAGATGGCCAGACCAGAGGCACAGACAGGGATTATCAACCAGCTCCTGAAAGGAAGGTACACCATTCTTTCAACCCTGCCTAAGAGAAGAAGTCCAAAAAGCTTTGGGGAAAGGCCTGGCGGCAAGGTAATGAACCCCCCTTTGGCACTTGAACTTTCCATATTCGGAGCTCTATGAGATTTTGCTCCATTCAGTTCTTCATTTACATCTTTTATTTTACCCTATAATAAGAATGTAATCACAAGTATAGCATTTTAATTGAATCCTATGAGTCATCCCATTGAATAATTGAACCCAAGGGAGTGATAGTAAGAACCAGAATGTTAGCTGGTCAGAAAATGGCAAGGAGAGAAGAGGTGATAAATGGAAGGAAACTGGTCTGAGTCTTTAACGCAAGTCACTTGGAGACAGGCTTTCCCCTCCCCCCCACACCTATCCAGCACAATAGAAGGTGAAGGACAAGATAGAATACATTTCCTTATCAATGGAAGAGGACAGAGTTATTGTAACGACCCAGGAAAGAAAGACAGGATGTTCACACCAACCCCACAATGACTGAAAAGACAAGGTTTGAGTGGGAGACAAGAGCACTGCATGAAGTCTGGGGTGCTGGCTCCATAGAGTGCCAGAATATACATATGTGAAAGGAGGAGGGACACTACAGAGGCCCAGCTAATTGCAGAAGACCCACCAGAAAGCCTGTGTTTGGTGGAAATTCCTCCATTAGGCAATATAAGGTCCAGAATCACTTTTTAGACTAGTTAAGGGCCCTTTGGACTTCTTTCCCAAAGCATCCTCCATCAATAAACTTACTCTTTCTGTTTAAACCTTTGCTCTGACTCTTATTTGAATTTTGTCCATCATATCAAATTTTTACTTGTGAGCTGGATAAGAACGAAGGAATGGAGAGATTTGCAACTCTGAGCCTCCTTCAGATAACAAGAAGATCAGAAGTGAGGGGGCTGTGGATCCTTGAGTTCATAGCTCGTGTCCTAGATGGCTAGCAAAACCTCCAAACTTATATCCAGCAACTTGGAAGTGAGACTGTCTTGGAGATTCACAAGTTTTTTATTGGTATCTGAGGTATTCTGAAGATTTGGCAGGCTGGAAGACAGTGCCTGATAATTTTTGAGGGCTAACTTAGCTCAGGTGATTAAGATCAGAACAGACAATGAGGCATATCTATCCAGAGTCAGAATTGAAGTAGAACACAGAGGCACAGATCTTATAAATTAATTTGGATTGATTGATATAAGTTAGTCAAAGATAGATATTATTTTTCCATGTGCTAGAACTTACCAAATTTTCCATATTTATTGTGTGAATTCAAGACATTGGGATTAGATGAAACAGCTCATTTCAGTGGTTGATTGAAACCCTAACTCAGGAGTGTCAAGTATGCAGTTGTAGAGTTCAAATTAGAATTAGTGAATATACTTGAGTATAAGTCAACCTGAATATCAGCCAAGGCTCCTAATTTTACCACAAAAACTGCATAAAAATGTGCTGAAAAACTCAGTTTATACATGATTATATACAGTACCTAATCACTGAAGACCTAAAATTGTTGCTGTGATCTAACCATTCAAGTAGGCACTAATTGAGGTCAAGTGTTACATGAAACTTTATGAATTTCAGTAATTATGTAAACACAACCTACTCTTCAGTTTCTAAAATTTTGGTTCAAAGAGATATTCTTAGAAAATAATAAAATCTCCACATGGACTTGCTGAACCATACAATCATGTCATTATGAAGGACAAACTAGGATCGATTGAAATGCAAATACCTGCCAAATAGAATTTCATTTTACTTGGATTGACACGCAGTGCCCATGGAAGCCACAGCCAAGAGGTCAGTGTATCGCATTGTGCAAATATGCGAAAAACGACCTCATTAGAGTGTTAAAAAGAAAATACATTACTTTAAGGAGTAAAATAAATTCAAGCATGGTGTTTTCAATGCTGCTGCACTTTGGGCTGCTCCCTTCAAGGTTAACAGTTTGAAACCTCCAGCTGCCCCTCAAGAGAAAGATGGGGTTTCCTGTTCCCATAAAGAGTTATGGTCTTGGAAATTCACACGGGAAAGATGATGGGTTGGTAGCTAAGAGTCAGCGTGAACCCAAAGTCAGTGAGTTTGGTATTTTGAACATGCATGTCAAATCTGGACAATAAATAAGAAGGGCTTCAGAAGAATTGAAAGTGAAAGAATTATATTGCTGTCACAGAATGCTTAATATACCATAAGCTACCTAAAGAATGAACAAAGTATATCCAATAGCCCTCTAAGAAGCACGTATGGTGAGACTTTGTGCCACATACTCTGGATACATTATCAGGAGGTGTTAGTTCCTGAAGAAAGGTCATTCCTGGCCAAGTAGAGGATGAGGAAACAGAGGACGGCCCTCGGTGAACTGAGCTGACGCAATGACTGCAACCATCAGCTCAAGCATAACTGCAATCATTTCTAGGAAGGCACGGGACCTAGCAGTGTTTTCTTCCTTATGTGCATGCGACCACTATAAATTAGAACTGACTAGATGGTACCGAACAGCATCTAACAACAGTTACAGCCAACAACCAAACCCAAACTCAAAGGTAATATTGTATCCCTGCGGAAGTTTCAGAAAGCAGTGTGAGTAGCAAAAATTTTAAATACGTATGGTCATGATTCCTGAAACATCTCCACTGAACTTGTTGGTTTGTGAAAAAGACCAGTACGTCTTAGAGAAGGTACACATCATAAACCTAACCAGGTGGTGATTTTGATTGCAGTTTCTGCTCTCAATTGATCTCTTAATTGGAGTAAATCGGCGCAGTCCTTCACATTTGGTACAGAGTTATTGAACTGTAAAATGCTTTTGTTACATTGCTTAGACAGGATCATGAAAAGTAGCTTTCATCTGACAGTAGCTGCTGTACATCTTTTCTAGGTTAGCCCAGGGTTATGCCATTCGGGGGCTGTCTTTAATAACCGAAACCATGGGAATCTTGATCATTTTGCGATTCCAAAAACATCACACTGGGCTCTTAAATGGATTACATCATGCTAATTGTACATCGTAAGCGAGAAGTGTCATAAATGACAGTGTAACACATGACTTCCAATGTGGAAGACACATTTATGAGCACTGAGGGACATCTGTTAAAGCGTCCTTGTATGCAGTGATCTGGGACATGAACAAATCGAAGGACACATTTTATTTCTCTTAAGACCTACTACTAAGAAAGAGGCACAGTGCTTAGTGGATTTCTTTGGATTTTAGAAACAATATATTTATCGTGCTACATTGTGAATTATTACTTAAGCCACAAACTTAGATGTTTTGAGAGGTGCCTGGAGTAATAAAAATATTTAAACAGATACCACCTGCATTACATTTTTCTTCACTGGATCCTTATGGTCTTAATAGATTATATGAGCTGAGAATATATATGGTAGATAGGGATATTGTATAATATCAGTGGAAAGTTCAGATAGGTGAATGGAATAGGGTATCTGGGACAGGCTTCGGGGAAAAACAAAACAAAATGAAAACTCACAGTGTCTAGGAATAACTATTTTCTTCTAGAACAATAGAGCCTGGCTTGTTCTCAGGCATAGACATGATCTGAATCCACCAGAAATGTGGTTCTAAGTGAAAATAATTTGGTTTATCTGATCCACACACCCAATAAAAAAAGCAATATTGCACTAGTAAGCTGAAGTAGATATGGATTTGAGCAGATTCTAAGGCACAAAAAATTTTGCCTGACCTTGAACTTTAATGCTAACAATTTTTGCTTTATTGCTAAATCCACCCATTACCCACGTGGACTTGGTTGCTTCTATTAAACTCTGCTGGTATAGTGTGTAAGCAATTATATGCAAGATGTAAACAAATGAAAGTGCCTTTTTATAAATACTTTCTTATGAAAGCCAAATCTGGGCTGCTTTGAACTGTAAGTCATAGTTTGCTGACTCTTGTCATAGAGCATTTCTCATAAGTAGTGGAATGAAAGTTAGGGGGAGGACTGAATTTTCTAATTACTCTGCATAATATGCTGGGACTAACCAGAAGATAACACACAAATTTGTCTTGGAAAAAAACTGCACCAGGATACTCCTTATTAGAAGGAAGGATGGTGAGATTTCGTTTTACATACTTTGGATAATCGAACGAAATGGGACTAGGTCCTGAAGAAGGAAAGATGCTATCAAACTTGGTAGAGAATTACTTAAAAAGAGGAAGACTCTCAACAAGGTACACTGACACAATGGTTGCAACAGTGGGCCCAAACCTGACAATGACTTTGAGAAAGTTTCGGAGCTGGATGGTCACTTGTGTTGCCGTCCATGGCGTCACTATGACTTGAAATCAACTTGTTCACACTCAACAAAAACTAGGACTTCTGACAAGATGGTGACTGGGTAGCATTTACCAGAAAGACGCCACAGAAATCAGAGTAGGAGAGTCACCGAGAAGGAAATTCTACACTGCCGGTCACAAGAAGAGCATCATAGAGATAAGTAGGCAGAGAAATACAAGGTTTTGAGGAGCTGTGAGCCCTGGGCTTACCCCTGTGGAGGTTGGCTAAGGCATAATCTTAGTCCTGCCACAGCCTGAGACAGAGACTAAAAGAGAAATGTAATATTAAGGCCTCATTAAAAGAAGTTCCTGAAGATATGAGAAGGGGATATTCTGAAAGATCAGTGATTCAAGCAGTATAACTAATAACACTTCACTTCGGCTGAAATATGATGGATCTATGCCATATCTCTCTACACTTATCCATAGTGCTTAGATATTAATATGTCTAGAACAATGGTCCTCAACTTATGGGTCATAACCCCTTTGGGGGTGGAATGAACCTTTCACAGGGGTCACCCAATTCATAACAGTAGCAAAATTTCAGTTATGAAGTAGCAAAGAAGATAATTTTATGGTTGGGTGGTCACCACAACATGAGGAACTGTATTAAAGGGTCGTGGCATTAGGAAGGTTGGTCTCAAAGGTCAAGTCTTAAAGAGAAAAAGGACAAATTAATAACATATAAATATACAGGAGAATTGTGTTGGTCTGGGTTGGCTAGAGAGACAAATCCAGAGACAATCATATATGTAAGAGGGAGCTTTATATCAAATTGCAATTGCAAGTTGGAAAAAAAAATCCCAGCGTAGACCAGATAAAATCCATATGTCTGATATTAGACCAATAATAGTCTATAAATTCCTCTTCAGACTCACGCAACACATTCAATGATGCTGAATTCAGAACAATCACTGGCTGGTGGGTGAAAATTCTTGTGGATCCAATGGTAGTGGAAGCATCACAAAGCTGTCTCCACTGCATCTCTCACTCAGGTCTCAGTGTAGCTCCACAGGACTAGTCCACAGGAAAACAAAGGCAGAGATAAAATGTGTTCTGACTCCAGGGAAGAAGAGAGGAAATTTCCAGAATTTTCATGCGAAGGCCACACTGACAAAGAGGCATCAGACTGTGATCTGATTGACAGGTTAGATTCCATTTCTTGACTCTCTTATCAAGTTGACATGGAATTATGTAACTTCCCCAAGAGGTATATGAATAGACAGCTCAGCATGAACAGTTTATGATAATATTTGCATCTGAAATACAAAAGGATAATTGGCAGCAGAATAACCTCTCAATATTCAGGGAGATAGGAAGAATCCGTTTCTTTTTTAGGTCCGTCAAGGTCAGATAAGTATTTTAAACTGGCGCCGTCACAATGGCAACGTGGATGTGGTGTCGGGATGAAAATTATGAGCTCAAACACATGGATTTTCACTCTATCTGGCTGATTTGATTAACGTTCACACTTATTTCCCAACCTACCAATAAAAGAATTAATATTAAGCCTACACTATAGTACCATTTCTTGGGATTATCCAACCAGTCACCTAGCCTGTTGGTTACATTGGACCCCTTGTCACATGGAGCTGTCCCACTTGATCACTTATTCCCGTTATGAATAGGCCTTCTATGCTACAAATGCTTCTGTTAGGATATTATATGTGGACTCATGAAACTACTTCTTTTGACTCATAATATGCCACAAAATATTCCTTCTGATGTAGAATTTTGCAGTAAAAAATATGACCATGATTTAAAATCATGTGATTCATTATTTCACTATTGTTTAGAAAGCAGCTGGTTTTATAAAATATCTTAGTAATTAATCAGTTATGGTGTCACATTGGGGCAAAATCATTATACTGAGTGTTATGACTTTGGAATATATTTGGAACATGGTACTACTTCAAATGAGATTGCTGAGGAAGCGGGTGAAAGGAGAAAAACTTAGACTTTTTAGAAGGGCTAGCTTATTGTGTTAGGCAGGGTTCTCTAGAAAAACAAAACCAGGACATATCTCAGTTCAACTCACTTTTGTGGAACAGTTAATATACTCGAAGTTCTTCAACTCACGTGGGCTGCTGGATTCTAGATCAAGGAAATAGAGTGGAGTGTTCCCTTAGGCAAGGTGGGCAGAGTCTTCCTGCAGGCAACAGAGAGCTGGGTGGGTCAGCAACAGTTGGTAGCCTGGGAGTTTAGTGAAGCAAGCCCTGATGGGACCTTGAACTTAAGCATAACAAAAGGATCCATCCACCTGAAGCTTAAGGAATGTATGCACCAGCAGGATGGGAAAACATGTTTTGAAGGGCCCTCAAGGTCTAGTAACAAGATCCATGAGTTGGCTTGGCCCACAGGTAGCGTAGCACACAGTTTGAGGCAGAGAAGTAGTTAAAGCAGTAGCACACTGGCCTGATCACCAGGGAGCAAGAGAGATAGGATGATGGCTGTTTTTATTTATTTGAGCCATCCTCCACTCAAACTGCAATCTGATTAAGCTCTGCACATATGTGTCTATTGGCCTAGGTAGAACACTAAACCTAACTATCACACTTACATTGAAAATGGTCATATGTTCTTGAAACACATTTGCTCTGAGGGGGTTTCAAAGGAACCCATCATTAAAAGAAAAGGAACCCTCCTAGGTGGGTAAATAAGGCAATTCGAAGATAAACACTGCCAATAGAGCAAAGGTAGCATAGCGAAGCAGAAGAAACATTTTATTCAGCAGATGTGAATTCCTGTAAGGATAAAATTAGAATTATTGAAAAAATAATAGTTGTGTGCATGTGGCAGGCTGTTTTGTTTTGGTTAAATGAAGAGTTCTTGCTAAAATACTACACTATAAATCATAAATGTCAATGACTTCTATACTCACTTTTGATACCACTATTCAATTGATAACTTCTGATTGTCTGTAGTTCTTTGACCCCTCCCTCTGATACTCATGTATTTTATAAATAACCCCACAACTGTAATACTGGGATTTGGAAATTTCATTATTTTGGTTTATTTTTATTTCATATGCTATTCTCATTGTTATATGTATAACTCAGATAGAGAATGATAAAGTACCCATATTACCAGTCCTAAATATCACTTTCAAAAAATCCTTGTGTTTCATTGACTATCAGTGTTTCTAATCACACCTATAAATCTTAGAAGTGCGATTAGACTATGCAAGCCAAAATAATGACTTCCATAATATGCTTAGAATTGGAATATAATAAAACACTCAATTTGTAAACTTCGAGAACCTAAACGTTCTATTATGGTGTAGAATTTCAAGTGAAAGAACAATGCTATATTTTTAATGAAGTCTTAAAAATGGATGCACTGCATGCTGTGTGTACAATGATACCTAAAATAACATACACTGTGGAAGCAGACCTATTTTACGGAGAGTCTTACAATTTTGGGGGAAATCAATCATGCTGAATAGATCTGGTTAGTAGAATCTGAATTCTAGTCTTTGTACAAAACTCCTTCAGTATCCTCAGCTATGTGTCAGGGCTCAGTGGAAGGTAAGTAAAGAAACCTTTAAAAAGTCAGTATGAGGTTTTTATTAGAGAATTCTCCTTTAAAATGTTCTGCATGCTTCTCTCTGCAAATCCTGTGGGACTGTTCCCTGAATTGAAGTACCTTGGACATTTTTGAGTAATATTTAGAAGTCCTGGTAATTGATTGTATACTCTTATGGATTGCCTGGATCCCATATCTGAATCTCAGTCACGAGGCATTGCGACTTCATTCAAATAATTACCTTTGAATTTTAATTTCTTCATTTTTGCCAAGAATAGTATGATTGGCATGATCTTTGGCTCATGAATGAAAGATGGTTTGTTTGTTAGTCCCCTTAACTCTCAGCACATTGTCCATTGTCATGAAGATAACTTCTGTGGTGGTTCTGAAAAATCAATCATTGTGGTCCATCTGTGGGGTAGTTACATAATCTGTTGTCAATTTGAGACTTAAGAGTGAAGGGTTCGAGTTTGGCCTGTCAATCAGGTCACAGCTTGATCACCTCATTTAGAGGCACTAAGGAGATAAATAGTTCATTGGAGATGGTACACACACTCATTCCCTGCAAAACATGTTTGCTGATAAGACACATGGGGCTATGCTAGAGCTCTGGGGCTGACAGAGCCACGTAGAAACCCCTGCCAGCACTGAGATGACTTCACGGCCACTGGATCCCCATGACTTTTCACCCACTGGCCTGTGATCTTCCTGCATTCAGCATCATTGTACGTGTTTAATGAATCTGAAGAGGAATTTATAGATAGGTATTGGACATATAGGCTAACATGGGACTTGTGGACTTGATCTGGACTGGGCTGGGATATTTTCTCAATATATAATTGCTCTTTTATATAAAACTGTTCTTATCTGCATATGAGTCTCCTAGATTTGTTTCTCTAGACCCCCTAGACTAACACAAACTGTATCTTTGGGAAGAAGAAAAGCATGGCTTATCTATCTCTTTATTTGCCGTTTTCTTTGGGTGTATGGGAGGCATTTAGCATCTTTAGCGAATGCCTAGGAAATGTGGCAGATGGGGATCTTAATCTGGTTTGAAACTGAGATAAAAAAAAAGAAAAAATAAGAACAAAATAACTTTTGAATGGGCAGGCAGATCCACTGTATATTCTGATTTCAGAAAAGTTTCATCCAATGACTTCAGAATCAATTATGTAAATACAAATGTTTAAGCAATTTTATGCAGAATAGCCTACATGTAATCAATCCAATCTTCTGAGTCATGGATCGGAAGGCTACATGGTGAATTCTTGAAAAGGGTAGAATAAGATCAAAGACAGCATTGTGAAATAAGCCACTTTGCTACTTAGTTCTCTCATTTTTTTTTAATTTCTAGCAATCTCCAAATTATCTAAAGGTTTTTGTCAAACTTATCAGATGATGTGATTAGACAGTTGGACAAGAAGGGCTTTTCTTTTTAATCAGATGATTCTTAAGAGAGCCTATTAAAGTTGGTGGCTGCAGGGGATTTTGTTTTGTTTGTTTTTTGGATTCAGTCTCCTTAAATCTTCAATGTTTTCTTACACTCATAGGTCAAAGTTCAAGAACCTAAGAGAAGGAGAGAGAGCTATTTGGTTACGTTAATGAGCAGTTTATTCAGATTTTTCAGTGAGACAGTTCAATGAATCTGTTATGAGACAAAAATTGAGGAAATTTGAAGATTTATACCTAACCTTGTCATAGGAAAACAAGGGGTCATTTGCAAGTCTTATCTAAGCCACATGGGATGGGTAGTTCTTTGCGGTGTGCCATTTCTTAGACTCCTAATAGGTTGAGTGGCTGTGTATGGTGAGGAGTTGGGGAAGGATCTTTTTAGACATTCCTGTTTTCCAGTAGCACAGATCTCAGGTAATGTTCAGCACTGCTGGTTTTTAACATTCTCTCTAAACGAAATGGAAAGAGTTGAAATGAAGATTAGCCCCTCTTTAAGTGGCCACCTCATTGGCCAGAGAGAGCTTGAATATACATTTCAAGTGAACTTTACATCCCTCACCCCCATGACCAAATGGACTGCACAGCTCCAGCTTCCAGAAATTGTTTGGATAGCAAAGAATTCTACTTTCAAGTAAAGTCAGAAAGAGTTTACAAGGTGAGGTGGGGATAAGAAGATACCAGGTTTTGCCATTTACTGGCATTGGCCATTTATTTCATACCTTGCAGTCAATCAATATTGAAGGGAAAGTGAAATACTTTTCTATCTTCTGTCTCTTCAGTGTCCAGTAATTTCTGCTTCATTGGACTCAAACAATCAAAGAAACGGAAAAGAGCCCTCTATTTTGTTGAGTGTTATTTCAAATGTAAGATTAACTGCATTTATCTCTCAGCCCTTTTATAGAGTTGAGATTATTTTCACTGATAGCAGTACAGAAAAGAGCACAGAACTGTGGAGGAAATATTTTGTTTTATGATGTGACTAAATTGATCCCATAGTAAGGATTTTCTAGGAGCACTAGTGGCTCAGTAGGTTATGGCTTGAGCTGCTAACCACAAAGTCAGCAGTTTAAGACCACCAGTTCCCTGGGCGAAAGAAGAGGCTTTCTATTTTCCAATCTATATCTGTACCCATTTTAAAGAAAGGAAACACATCAGAAGGCACAAATTATAGAACAATATCATTAATAACACACACACACACACACACACACACACACACTTCCCAAACTCCAAATTCATTGTCATCTAGTAAAGGCTGACTCACAGGGACTCTGTATGACTGGGTAGAACTGTCCCTATGGGTTTGTGAAACTGTAACTTTAAAAAAAATCATTTTATTGGTGGTTCGTACAACTCTCAACACAATCCATCCAACCATCCATTGTATGTTAAGCACATTTGTAAATTTGTTGCCCTCATAATTCTCAAAACATTTGCTTTCTACTTAAGTCCTTGGTATCACCTCCTCATTTCTCTCCTCCCCCTCACTCCCTCATCCTTCATTAACCCTTGGTAATTTTTTAATATTTTGTAATATCTTACACTGTCCAACATCTCCCTTCATCCACTTCTCTGTTGTCCATCCCCCAGGGAGGAGGATATATGTTGATCCTTATTATTGGTTCCCCCTTTCTACCCCACCTTTCCTCCACCGTCTGGTATCGTCACTCTCACCACTGGTCCTGAAGGGACCATCTGTCCTGGATTCCCTGTGTATCCGGTTCCTATCTGTACCAGTGTGCAACCTTTGGTCTAGCCAGATTTGTAAGGTAGAATTGGGATCATGATAGAGTGTGTGTGTGTGGGGGGAGGAAGTATTCAAGAACTAGAGGAAGGTTGTATGTTTCATCTTTGCTACACTGGGCCCTGACTGGCTTGTCTCCTTCCAGTGACCCTTCTGTAAGGGGATATCCAGTTGCCTACAGATGGGATTTGGGTCCCCAATCTACATTCCCCCTCATTTACAATGATACGATTTTTTTGTTATTTGATGCTTTATACTGATTCCTTCGACACCTTGTGGTCACACAGGCTGGTGTGCTTCTTCCATTTTGGCGTTGTTGCGTCTGAGCTAGATGGCTGCTTGTTTGCCTTCAAGCCTTTAAGACCCCAGATGCTATGTCTTTTGATAGCTGGGAACCATCAACTTTCTTCACCACATTTGCTTATGCACCTGCTTTGTCTTCAGCGATCATGTTGGGAAGGTATGCATCATTGAGGAAGGTGTTCTTGCATGGAGGAAGTACTTGAGTGGAGACTCAATGTCCATCTGCTACCTTAATACTAAATCTATAAATATATGCACATAGATCTATTTCTTTGTCATCATAGAACAACATGTGATCCAAAGTCAGTGGCAAGGAGGGTGTGAGAGGCCTGGTAGGGATTGATCAAGGGCAATGTAACTGAGAGAAATTATTGAAACCCAAATGAAGGTTGAACATGATATTGGGACTAGAGGAAATTATAAGGAAATGCAGGAAAGAGATAGGAGGCAAAAGGCATTTATAAAGGTCTAAATACAGTCATTTGAATATGTAAATATATTTATATATAAAACTGTAATTCTTTACAGGAGTAGAAAACATCTTTATTCCAGCAGAACCACTGGTTCTTTCAAACAGGTAACATTACAGTCACAGGGCCAGTTATCCCATAAGACTGCAAGGAGTAAGAATCTACTTGATGGCAGTAAATATGTAGTAAGGACTTTCTAGAATTTTTAAATCCCTTCTGTTATTCTGTAAATATTTATTGAGTAGCTATCATGTACCAGGCACTAGATAATAGCAACACAGAAATAAATGTGATTGTTCCCAATCTCCCACAATGTTATTGTATAGTATAGAAGAATGCGTTTTATAATTTTCTTATCATTAATGCAGCAAGTATAAGTAGAGGTTGGCACACAGTCATACTGAAACCCAGAAGCTGTAACCAATATCCTCCAGGAAAATCAGAGATCTCACACAGTTATCATATTTAAATGAAACCCTTGAACAATGGTTCTCAACCTTCCTAATGCCATGATCCTTTCATTCAGTTTCTCATGTTGTGGTGACCCCCAGCCATAACATTATTTTTGTTGCTACTTCATAACTGTAATTTTGCTATTGTTATGAATCGCAATGTAAATATCTGATATGCAGGATGTATTTTTATTGTTACAATTGAACATAATTAAACATAATTGAAGCATAGTTATTAATCACAAAACAATATGAAATTATATATTGTGAAATATTTATGTGTTTTCCGATGATCTTAGGTGACCCCTGTGAATGGGCCGTTAGACCCATAGGGGTTGCAACCCACAGGATGGGAGCCGCCTTCCTGTGAGATGATGGAAAATTCGTCAACCAACAAGAAGTGACAGACCTTCCAGGCAAAAGGAATGGCAGATGCAGAGAGAAGATGACATATAGCAGAATCTCATGTTAAAGTCCCAATGATGACACAGGGTAGCCAGACAGTAAGTAGTGTGGAGATGTGGTTGCCTAGGAGACCGGATGGCAAACTATTTCTTAAAGAGCGATCTCAAGAACTCTGCATCAGAATCTCCGGGGCTGCTTGTTAAAGTTCCAGATAGATGATCATTAGTTGACACTTCCCATATGGAATAAATGGATAAATCTTGCATTTTGTTTTATTAATTACATTTTGTGCTTCAGGTCAAAGCTTACATAGCAAATTAGGTTTGTCTGTAACAATTTTTATATAGACATCTCCATGCCATTGGTTACAATTTTTACATCAGCATCTTTGTCATTTTCATTGTTAGTTTCGGTTCCATTGTTCCAGCTTTCCTTCCGTGTCTTTTCATCTTTGCTTGTGGTTAATGTAGATCATTTGGTCTCATATAGATCATTGTCTAAAGAAACATCTTACAAACAGGTAATCTTTATTTTATAAGCGAATTATTATTCCTTGAAAGGTTTTTTGGGCAGAAATAACATAAATTCCCAGATCAAAGATTATTTTAGCATAAGTTGTGAAGCTTCCTCCAGTTTCTATCAGTTCAGTAGACCTGGTCCTTTTTGAGGAATTTAAGTGTTGCTTTATATTTTCCTTCCATTATGTAGGGAGCTTCAAAATCTGAGCTAAAAATGTGTTCAAGTAAAAAAAAAAAAACAAACAGCCACTCCAGAGAACTCTAAAACACTGTAAAGTTTGATACTCAAAAGGCTGTGACAACTCCATTGTTTACCTGCTTCTATAAAAGTCCAAGCCCTCTTATTTCAGATATTTCTCATTATTGAATATTATCTTTAGTGTCTGAATAAAATAAGCCCCTATTGTCTGAATCATTTTGTCTTTCTTAGGACTGAACTTTCATTAATTTGACTTTTCGTGGGGATACCTAGGGCTGAAATTCATCAGAGGATGGGTGGAACTTTACCATTGTTTTATATTATATGCATTAGACACATAACAAAGAACATCTCTAACACTTCAAATATCATTGTGAGTGAGAATGACATTATAATGAAGATTTTCCAGCAACTCACTCTATAATACATTTCATAAACAGTATTGGAATAGAAATTTTTTACTTTCCAAAAGATACATTTTTTTTTAGCAACAGGAAGACGTTTAAGATAATAATTATTCTTGACAGTGGCTAGGCCAGATTATTGTTTAAACTTCTATTGCTTACATTTATGTCCTTAAGCAGGTAACTTTTCTCTACAGATCTAGTTACTCTAAAAATAAAAACAAGTTATTGAGATACAGTGATGATATATGGGAATCATAGTACTCTTTTTTGGAAAGGTATATTAATGCATTTATATACTAATGTTATGCTCCTCTATGAGCATCTTTGTCTAATAAAAATCTAGATTGTATTTTAACATTGAAAACTTTACCTTTATAATCATTGCCTACAACCCAAACATTTTTATTAGTTACATTCATCATCTTGTCATTCTTTTGAAAACATTTCTTGAAATAAACAACAAATGTCCATTTGAAACTCTAGTATACTCTCCAGAACATGCTATACTTCAACATAGATATTTTGCTCTGCTTTTGTTAAGGTACCCTAAGTTGTGACTTGAAATCTTATCTCCACATTCAATCAATTGTAGCTAATGTTCTCCATTAATCATTCTATCTCCCTTTCACTGGTAAAAACGTTAAGGCTGATGTTCTTAGTGAGAGACACGAAGTATGATGCCCAAAGAGTAAGAACAAAAACCATAGGAAGTTTGCTTTATTAATGATTTCTAACTGTCCTTGATGAAAAAGAATATACATGCAGCATTGCTGATTAGAGACTGAGCTATGTTGTGATAATAAATAACTTTCAAACTTCAGTAGCTTAAGTTTTGGGTAGTACTACAAAGGCATGGCAATATAGCAGGTGAACTTTTGTACACCTGAACTAAGGATTTCATCAATTATTGCTTCAAATATCATAAAGTTTTAAAAATGATCAAGTAATCCACAGGTAGACTGAAAGATAAAATCATACCTCTGTTTTCTGACACTCTTGAGAAAATATTGTTAATTGTGAGTGATCTTTCAAAATAGCACTCTAAGGATAAGAATTCAAAATGATCCAAGCAAAAATTAACTCTACCACAAAAAGTAACACACAACTGATTACTAGGTAAGAGCAAAAGTGAAAAAAGTAGTAATTAAAAATTATGCACTCATTCATTCATACTTTTGCTGCTTTTACCATATATTAAAAAACCCTAGCTCAGATACTGAATTAAATACTTATGTTATCTTCAGATAAGGAAGACCTTTGTCTAATGGGCAAGATTTTATTAAGTAGAGACCATAGATGTTCAGTAAGGGTTCTGAAAGGAGATATGACATGAAACATGTAGTTGGGTACTTAACCTAACACAAATGTCAGTGCCAGTCTTTATTTAGAAAGAAATAAAATATTATACATTATCTCCAATGCTGTTAACTTCCAGATTTAATTATTATAATCTTGTCTCTATGTTTACTGTAAAGGAAGGCAAGAAATGTGATGGTGAGTGGATTATAATTCTAAAAAAAATTTGGTACTACATATTATATATCTATTGGGGTCCTTGACTATAGACAACAAAAACCAATTCTAATTGATTAAAATATAAAATGAATCTACTGGAGCGATTTCAAGTAACTCAGAGAATCTCCATAAAGAAAAAAAACCCCACAAATAAGTAGAGATAAAAATGGAAACAAAATAGATTTTATAGCTAAACCTGAACTCCGAACTGGAAACAGCCATCAAGCCACATGGCAACCTTATAGGACAGGGTGAAACTGCCCCTGTGGGTTTGTGGGACTGAAATTCTTTATGGGAGTAGAAAGTTTCATCTTTTTCCAGTTGAGTGGCTGCTGGTTTTGAACTGATAGCCTCGGGATAAGCAGCCCAACTCATAACCACTCTAACAGCAGGGCTCCTAGCTTTAGAGTCCAAAACACAGTCACAACCAAACTGCAGAACTGCTTTGAATGTAGCACCACTGATCCTGCTAATGAACACAGTGTCACCAGCATGCCCAACCAAAATGGCTGGACTGGAAGATGGAGACCTGCTCCAATACAGCTGCTGTTACTTCCTCTGTAGCCCTGGTATTTCTACCAATACAACTACTAGTTACAGAATAAAACCCCTACTCTTGCTGATTCTCTTAACAAATCCCCCTTAAAATAGAGATGTGCCCGACAGACGATGGGAACAAACTTGAAGATGTCTTCCATGATCCCTGCCTACTTACACTTAGAATTTTGAGGAATCCTCTCCCTTGGTGTAGACTTGACCTAAAGATTCATACTTTATTTAAAGAACAGCTTTGTCAACATGTAATACAAATGTACAATTCTATGTTTAAATGCATTAACAAAAGTTCTGCATTCATCACCCTCATCAATTTAAGAATATTTTGTTCATTATTGTATCAATTATTATTAGCTCTCTATTTCTTCCCTACCTTCCTGTCATAGCTATAATAAAATATTAATCTAGTTACCATCTCTATAGGTTTACTTATCCTGAGTTGTCTATAAAGAAAATCATTCAAGTAAAACAACAACAAAACCCAGAAACTAAAGCAGAATTCAACACAAAAGAATCCAAAAGATAGCAGAATGTAATAAAAACTAAAACAAGTTGAAAATAGGTTAAAAGAAAAAAATAAATGGTGATATGTTAAAATTTACCCTAACTAGATCTGCAAGCAATGCACATTCCAATGCACTCAATCTGAAGGACAGATTATTCATATCTTTGGTCAATAGACCTAGGGAAACCAATGGATACTAAGTCCATTCATGAGATCTATAAACAGATTTTGGACTATTATTGCAATTTATTCACTATTAATTAACATAATATGACAAAACTGATATCACGTATATGATTACGTGCACATGGTCATGCAGCATAGGAATACTCATGTAGTAATACTCGTGGTGGTAAAATCTCTCTTGGTGGTTTTGAGAAAGCACACAACTATTTGGGAAGGCCCACATCACGAGAAACTGGGGGACAAATGGAGACCCTTATTCCATAAATCAAACAAGAACCCCATGTCACCATATCCTTTCCTGTTCGATTCTCAGATGAGACTGCGGCTCTCTCTGACCCCTTGATTTCAGCTCATAAGAACCAGAAGTAGAGGTTCCAAACAATTAGTATTCAGATTGCTGACACCAAATCTTTGTCATAATAAATGTGTCTTTTTTATAATCCACTAAGTGGGTTGTAATGTTTATTTAACACAGGGAACCATCCTAGATCTTGTACCAGGGTCCTACCTGTAAGGGAAGCTGAAAAAATGAGGAGTTGTATTTTTAGATTCTCAAAAATATGAAAGGATCTTACAGAGTCCTCAGAACTTCAGTAAATGTTTATTATATGAAATGTGATTTTGTATTTAGTCTATGAGTTCATTTTTGGATGTGCAATAATAAGTTCAGATTGTTATTCTTTAAAGGTTTTGAGAGTAAATAATACAATAGCTTCTCCCTATAATACTCTATAATAGAAATTAATTACAAATATCATGATACTATGTTGAAATATAATTTTTCATATTATTACAAAGCTTGGGAAATTTTATATTAACTTTTAAAGAGAGAGGGGGTAAAATGTTTGTATTTCAAAATCTTCATTATTCTCAAGAGTGAATGCAGGAAGCTGAAATTCCAACTTAGCAAAATGAGTGCCATATTAAAAAAACCTGTCAGAATTTTGCTGGAAGAAGTTGAAATATGAATGCTCTTTCCTTGAGGAGTAGATAGTGGGCTGCTTTAGGAAGAAAATATAAAATGGAAGTAGGCTAATAGCACTCCAAAATTCATGACTGTTAGCAACCAAGTTCTGGAACATGAAAATGGCTCGGTCTAATAATATTGCACTAGCTTTCGGTGTTTAGATAATGCTGTAACTTTCACTTAAATTTTTTCTTCTTAATTATTTTATTGGGGCCTCTTACAGCTCTTATAAAATTCCAAACATCAGTTGTATCAAGCATATTTGTACATATGTTGCCATCATCATTTCCAAAACATTTTCTTTCTACGCAAGCCCTTGGTATAAGCTCCTCTTTTTTCTGTTCCCTCCTCCACCCTCCCACCCACATGTATTATACACCAATTATGCATTATTATTATTATTATTTAGTATCTTTACACTGTCTGTTGTCTCCCTTCACTGACATTTCTGTTATCCATCCCCTTTGGGTTGGGCTAAGGGGCTATATATCCTGTCTTATGATGGGTTTCCCCTTTCTTCTCCTTCCCCCTTCCCCTCCTCTCATAATATCGCTACCCCCACAATTGTTCCTGAAGGGTATATCTGTCCTGAACTCCATGTGTCGAGAAGCAATATGTGTACTCCAGTCTAGCCAGATTTGTAAGGTAGAAATGAGTCATGGGAGTGGAGAGGAAGAAGCATTCAAGAACTAGAGGAATGATGTGTGCTTCGTCTGCACTATGCTGCACCTTGGTTGAATCATCCCTTATAAACTTTCTGTTGGGGATATCCAGTTGTCTACAGATGGGCTTTGGATTTCTACTCCGACCCACTTCATTCACATTGATATTATTGTATGGGGTCTTTGATACCAGATAGCTGTTCCCATAGACCCCTCAGGATCACACAGGCTGGTGTGCTTCTTCCACGTGTGCTTATTTGTTTCCCTGCTAAGTGGCTGACCGTTAAACTTCAAGCCTTAAAGATCCCAGATGCTAAATCTTTTGATAACCCGGCACCATCTCTTCACCATGTTTTCACCACATTTGCTTGTCTTCAGCGATCATATCAGACAGGAGAGTATCAAAGAGTGCCAGGTTATTAGAACAAAGTGTTCTTGTGCTAAGGGTGGCCTTGAGTAGTGGCCTAAAGTCTGTCCACTATCTTAATGCATACCATATCAATATATGGGCATTGCCTCTAACCCTTTCATTATAAATGAACATATTTACTTACATACATGCCTAGAGCTATAACTCTATAAATAACACTTGCCTCAATTCTTTCCTCTGTTTCCTTTCACTTTCCTCCTGTCCCACTATCATGCTCACCCTTCATTCGGCTCTCAGTAATTCCTCTCAGATACATTGCACTTGATCAAACCCCACCTGGCATTATACGCCCTGCTCACCATCAATTTTAGACCTCTTGTTGTTCTCTTATCCCTGAGTTTGTTGGCTCCCCATTCCCACTCCCTGCACCCTCCTCTCCCATGTCCACCTGGAACCTCTGGTGTCCGTATTTTCTCTTCAAGATTGTCCATCCTGCCTGTCTTATATTGATAGACACAGGGTGAAATAAAAAGAAAAAGAAACAAACAAGCAAAAATAACAACAAAAACAGAATCCCCAAAAACCAATAGATAGTTCCGGCTGGGTCTACTGACCCTTAAGCATACTTTCCAATCAAGTCTGATTAGGTGACAAGTCCTGTGCCCTGAGTAAGAAATCTATTTTCAGGATTCCTTGGGGACTTGGCAACGTTGCCCCTCTTGCTGTCCTGTTGTACTCTCTTACGTTTCACCCCATTTTTCATGGGAAAGTCTGGGCACACTTTCCACACAGTGTCTCCATTGCTGTCACTCATAATGCTATGGGTGAGTGAGGGAACATTATGTCTCATGCTGGGACCAGCCCTTTAGTCCTTCTGTCTGTGCATTGGCTGATCTGAGCTTGGTGGGTAACGAGAAGTTTCTCTCTCTCCCCCTCTTAGTTAGTTTGCTCCCGTGTGGTCTGGGCAGACCCACCTTTCTCCCCAGGCTGTATCTTCAGTGCTGGACTCTATATTGCCTTCTTCTGGGGAGGGGGGTCAACATAGCTTGACTTGGGCTCAGCCATGTCGTCCTCTCTGTTAGTTCCCTACTCCATGGCAATGTATTGTCCTCAAGGCTTGATGTTCTGGGATAGGGTCTGTTCCCTTTCTCCCGTTCCTATGGAGACATAAACAATATCCTGCCCATGGGTATATGAGTGCTGTTTCCCATCAACCTAGTTTTTTGTTGTTGGGTTTTTTGTTCCTGTTTTTGTTTTCCCCTTCTCTTTTCCCACCTTTGTAGTTGGCTGCCATGTACATCCCTGAGTTGGGTCAGACCGCTACAAAGTGCCAGGTCCTCAACTTGTGATTTATGCAATAAGTAGCTTATCCTCTATGCCCATTGTACTTTTTGAGCTTACCTCAGTGGACTCAAGTTGTACTTGTCCCTTTGTGCTTGGTTAAATTCGCTTAACATAATTTCCTCCAAATCTTCCCATGAGACAATGTGCTTCATGTGTATCCATCACTGCTTTTCAGGGATGTGTAGTATTCTATTGTATGTATATAACAGAGCATTTTAATCCATTGGTTAGTTGATGGAAATTTAGGCTGTTTCCAATTGTTTGCAATTGTGAACTGAGCCATGATGAACATTGGAGCAGAGATGTGTGGTTGTAGACTAGTTCTTACTTCTTGGTATATGCCCAGTAGGGGGATTGCTGGGTCATATGGTAGCTCAATTTCCATTTGATTTAGGTATTGCCATATCAATTTCTATAATGGATACATATATCTACAGTACCACCAGCAGTGGATGAGAGTTCCTATCTTACCACACCTCCTCCAACACTTGTTGCTTTTTGATTTTTTGAATTGGGCTATCTTTGAGGGTGTTAGGTGGTATCTTATAATTGTTTGAATTTGCATTTCCCTTATGGCTAATGATAGGGAACATTTTCTCATGTGTTAATTGGCCATTCTGATTTCTGCCCTTGGAAACTTTTGTTGAGGTCTTTTGCCCACTTCCTCAGTGGGCTCTTTGTTTTTGTTCTTGTTGTAGGCTAGCAGAGCATTGTATATTTTAATAATAAACCCTTTGTCTGATGTGTCATTGCTAAAGATGTTTTCCTACTCTGTGGGCACTTTTATTACTCTCTTGGTGAAGTCTTTCAATGTGAACACGTATGTTATCTTCAGTACATCCCACTTATCAATTTGTTCCTTCTCTGTGTTTGTGTCCTTCCCTAATTCCAATAGCCTCTGTAGTCCCTGTGCCAAAATACTTAGGTTTCTCCCAATCCCCTAGTTGATGGCCCTAATAGTTTAGCATTTTCCTTCTAGGTCTATGATCTACTTCGACTTTATTCTTGTGCATGGAGTGAGGTGAGGGTCTTACTTAATTTTCTGCAGGTAGATGTCCATTTTTCCAGCACCATTTATTGAGGAAGCATCCAAATCCCATTTGATATTTTTGGGGCCTGTATAAAAGATCAGTGGTCTGTATGCTGATGGTTTAATTTCTGGGTTTTCCATTCTTTTCCATTGGTCTGAGTGTCTGTCATTATACCAATACCACACTGTTTTGGCCACTGTGGCTATATAATAAGTGTTAAAGTCAAGTAAAGCAAGCCCTCCTACTTTGTCCTTCTTCTTGAGGAGTTCTCTGCTAATTCTGGGCTTCTTCATTCTCCATAGTCAGTTTTTCCAATTTCTTGAAAAAAGATGTTGGTAAATGATTGGGATAGCATTAAATTTATACAATGCCTTGGATAGGATTGATATCTTTACTTTATTGAGTCTTCCACTCCATGAGCATAGGATACTCTCCCATTTGCAGAGGTCACTTTGATTACTTCTAATAGTGTTCTGTAGTTTTCCTCATACAAATATTTTTGGGGGGTTAGGTATATCTCTAAGTAATTCAATTTGTGTTTTGCTATTGTAAAGGATACAATATTGTTATCTCCTCCTCTGTGACCTTGTCCAGGGTATAAAGTAATGAAATAGACTTCTGTTTGTTGATTGTGTATCCGGCTACTCTGCCATAATCCTCCCACTCTGCCATAATCACTTCCAGCAATCTTCTTGTGGAGCTTTTGGGGTTTTCAATATATAAAATCATATCATCTGGGAATAATGATAGTTTAACCTCTTTTCTCCCCAGAAGAATCCTTTAATGTCTTTCCTTTGTCTTATGTTGTTAGCTAGGACTACCATAAGATGTTGAATAAGAGGGGACGAAGGACATCCTTGTCTGGTCCCCTTTTTCAGTGGGAGTGTTTCCCATTTTCTCCATTCACTCCTACATTGGCTGTTGGTTTTTCATATATGGCCTGTATTATATTGAGTAATTTTCCTTCCATTCCTATTTCTTGTATGTTTAACAGGAATGGGTGTTGGGTATTGTCGAATGCTATTTCTGAGTCTATTGATATTATCTTGTGGTTTTTATCCTTTTTCTTGGCAATGTAGAGAGTAATGTTGATGGCTTTACAGATATAAAACCATCCCTACATTCCTGGAATGAATCCTACTTGGTAATGATGAATTATTTGATTTTTTATACTTTTGTATTCCATTGGCCAATATTTTGTTAAGGATTTTAGCATCAGTGCTCATTAGAGATATCAGTCTGTAGCTCTCAATTCCTGTGAAATCCTTTCCTGTTTTAGGTATCAGTGTTATACTAGCTTCATATAAATAGTTTGAGAGTTTGCTGGCCCTTTCCTTGCTTGGGAAGGGTTTGTGTAGGATTGGTGTCAGTTCTTCCCTGAATGCTAGGTTAAATTCTGCTGTGAAGCCTTCTGGCCTAGGGAATTTTTTAGTTAGTATTTCCTTAATAACTTTATTTATTTCTTCTATTGTTATCACTCTGTTGAGGTTCTTGATGTCCATCTGGTTTAATCTAGTGAGTGATATCCCCCCCCACACACACACAGGTATTTGTCCATGTCTTCCAATTTGTTTAATTCATTGGAGTGCAGGCCTTCATAGTACTGTGTAATTATCCTCTTACTTTCATTAGGGGATGTTGTAATTTCTCCTGTTTCATTCCTTATCCTGGCTACTGATGTTTGACCCTTCCTTTCTTTAGTTAGGTTTGCAAACAGTCTATTTACTCCATTAAAACTTTCAAAGAACCAGCTTTTGCTGCATTGTTCTTTTTGAATTGGTTTCTTGTTTCCCACTTGTTTATCTCTGCCACGATTTTTTTTAATTTTGTATCTCTTGCTATTGGTAAGATTATTCTGTTGACTCAGCTCTAATTGCTGGAGGCTTTGTGACACCGTGTCAATCATAAATTTTCTCATCCTTTTTCACATTTGCATTTATTACTATAAACCTTCATTTGATAACTGCTTTTGCTGTGTCCCAAAGGTTTGAAAATGCTGCATCCTCATCTCATTGGTTTCTAAAAAGTTCTGAGTTTCATCTCTCATCTGGACCGATATCCTTATTTTGAAGTATGGAGTTATTCCTCCTCCAATTATTTGCACCTCCCTCCCCCCCCCTTAAAAAAACTGTTCTTTTGTTGATTTCTAGCCTTATTGAGTAGTGGTCCAAGAGGGAAGTTTGAATGATCTCTATGTGCTTGAATTTCCTCAGGCTCAACTTGCACGAAAGCATCTGGTCTACCTTCAAATATGTGCCATGTGCACTTGAAAAGAATGTGTTAGTTTTTTTTTGCATTCAGGCGAAGTGCTCTAAAAATGTCTATTAGGACAAGTTGCCTAATTCTAGGGTTTAGTTCTATAGATTCCTTGTTAAACTTATTTCCCTGTGATCTTATTTTTCTCGGCAAGCAGTGTATTAAAGTCATCTATTATGATTGTTGAGCCTGCATTTCTTTTTTCTCCTCTTTTAAAGGGTTTGATTGATGAATTTTTCAGGTCTCCTGTTGAGCACATACATATTTATTATGCTCACTTGTTCTTGGTCTACTATTTTCTTGAGTATTATGTAGTGCCTTTCCTTATCTCTTGTTGTGGCTTGCACCTTGAGATTAGTTTTGTCAGAGATCAGAATTGCAATCCTTGCCTTCTTTGAATTGCCATTTGCTTGGTATATTTCCCCCCCAGCCTTTAATGCTTAGCCTAGTTTTGGCTGAGAGTTTGAGCTGTGCCTCTTGTAGACAATAGTTCAATGGATTATTTTTTCTAAGCCACTGTGCTAGTCTCTATCTTTCAATGGGTGAGTTTAATCCATTAACATTCAGAATTATTACATCCATCTGTGGACTCTGTGATGTCATCTTATACCTTTGTTATCATTACATTGTGTGTGCGTTCATTCTTCCCTTTGTTTCAATGTTGAGTTAATGTTATCTTGGGGGATTTTTTTGATGTGCTGACCTCTGGATGGAGTTGTTCTATGTGGTGATCTCCTATTTTTGCTCAATGCATGTTTTTCTTCTGAACACACTAGGTCGGTAAGAATTTTTTGTAGAGCTAGGTTTCTTTTCATGTTTTCTTTGAGATTTTCCATGTCTGGGATGACTCACAATTCTCCATGTATCTCGATAGATAGTTTGGCAGGGTAGAGGATTCTTGTGTTGGCATTCCTCTCCTTCAACTTTTTGAAGATATCACTCCACTCTCTCCTCTTCTTCATGGTGTCTGCTGATAGGTCTGAGCATATTTTTATCTGAGTACCTTCATGGTTGACTAGCATTTTTTCACTCACCATTGTTATGATTTTCTCCATTTCCTCAAAGTTGAAAAGCTTAACTACTATGTGCTTTCACTAGTTATTCCTGGGATTCAGTCTAACTGGTGTCCTCTCTGATTCATGAATGGTTACCTCATTCTTTTTCATTAACCTGTCAAAATTTTCTTCCAGGAATTCCTCGCTATTTTTGCACTTGACTTCTTGTTATGTCTTGTTATGGTAATCCAATTATTCAAATATTCTTCTTCATGGCATCAGAAATTGTTGTAAGTTTTTTGTGTTAGTCTGGGTACTTTTGAGGAACAAAGACACAGAAACTCATGTATAAGAGAGAGTTTTATATAAAGTTTAAGTGTACATCAAGAAAACATCCCAATCCAGTGCTGCCAAAGCCCACAAGTCCAACATTAACCCATATTTCTGATACCAATCCACAAAGTCCTCCTCCATCTCACAAAACACACACAGTGACGCCGACTGAAGGAGGAAAGCCAAATCAGTGAACTTGTAAGTGTCTCAGCGCTGGCAGGGGTCTCCAAATGGGTGCTCCAGCACCCAGGGCTGCATTGGGGTAGGTCCATGTGGCTTTTCCTTGGGGATGTCTTGCAGGAAGTCAGCCTTGCAATCTGAAGCAGGGAACTGCTAATGCAGCTGCACTCTGGTCTGACCATCACAAAGTAAGAGAGCCGAGAACTCGAAAGACGAGGCTCACCAAGCCATTTATCTCTCTGCCCTTCAACTAACCCCACATCTGTTTATTGGCCAGGTTGGCACAATAAACTAACTACCTCAGATTTCTTCAGCTTCTTTGATTAACTTATTTGACTGTATTTCCCATATATTGAAGTTTGCCTGGTTGTCCTCTAAATCACTAATACAGTTCTCTGCTCTTTTAGTCTCTGAGTGCTGTCTATTAACTTGTTATTTGCTTTAGTTACCTCATCCCTTATCTCTTGGATTTCCATTTGGTACATTTTGGTACATTTCCCTAATCTCTTATATTTCCCTCTGGTGTGTGGCCTTTATCTCCTCTATTATTTCATCCTTTTTCTGTATTGCTTCCTTCCTATCCTGTAGGACTCCAAGCAGCATTCTGAAGATTTCTTTCTTTGGTAGATCAACGTCTGCTTCTTTTATGCATGTCACTAGGTTCAGGCCTTCTGATATTCCTTTTGTTTCTCCTGGTTTTTTTCATTTGGTTGTTGGGTCTGGTCGCTTGCTTGGTGCCATATTCCAGAGAGCTGAAGAGCACTGTGAGCAACTAACAGCACAGGGGGGTCGGGCTACTGCTTTATTTCACTGTGGTTTCAATCTCTCCCTAGCCAGCCAGTATTCTGTTATTTGGAGGGCAAGTCTCAGGAGACACTGGTCAGGCAATTGCAGGTCTTTGAGGAAGGTTGCTGCACTGTATGATCTCTTGGGAAGCTGCGGTGCTGCGGCCCACGGCAGCTTAGAGAATTTTGGAGGCCACTGTGGGCATGCCTGTTGTGGCGGGAGAGCTCCAGAGGGCAGTTGGGGTGCCCAGTTTTTGTAGAGCACCACGGATGGCAGATAGAATTGCTCCTGTCAGGCAGCATGCCACAGAAGTTAGTCAGTGGTTTCTGAAGCAGTGTGGAATGCTGCAGAATACAGGAGGGCGTTCCCAAGCCACGTGGACCTCAATGGAAGGTGGACAGAGGGCACCCCAGCCAAGTGGAGCACCCCAAATGGCGGGCAGGGTTCTCCCAATCACTCGGAGAGTGAGTGGAGCTGCCATAGAGAGATGGGAGCACCCAGGAGGCCCACAGTAGCATGAAAGGAAAGAGAGTTATGAAAACGAAAACCCCGAAGAAAAATAAACTGAATCACCTATGACTGTGTCCGGAAATACAGAAGAGAGAGAGAAAATGTAAGGAAATAGATGAGCCCCAACTGCCTGACCCCGGCACTGTAAGGGTTTAAATCCTGCCCACAATTGGTGGCAGCTTTGTTGGCATTGAAGGAATTCCTTGGGCTAGCCATGGCCTTGCACCTGCCATGACTTTGGTGGGTGTAAAGCTAAGCCCAGTTGGCCTCCTCAGTGGTAAGCCCAAAGCCCCAAACTCTTCAAAAACCTAGTGGATCTGTGTATACTTATCCCTATGATACTACTCCTGTGACCTGGAAGAGTGGAATTTCCCTCTTAGTGGTAAGCATGCACTGATTTCTGTAGAGTCCCTCCAATGTGAGTTACTTTGTGGCCTTCTTGCCGGGACTCTCTCATTTTAAATTTCTCTAAGCAGAATGATGTTTTCTGACCATGAAGATGCACTTTAGAAATTGCCTTCATTATTAACTTGTTATACCTTGACTTATCTGGAAATTTTTTACCTACAAAAATTTTCAATGTAGTTTGAATTAATTGGTCATATTTCAATCAAACTATACTTTGAAGGGGTGAGTTTAAAGTATATTTTGTCTCCAGAAAATATCATTAAAATTTTCTAATACCAAGTCTATAATTGTGTTTTAAATAAGAATTCCACATCATTGGCCTACCCTCCATGCTTCTATGTGAAGAAAGACTCCAGATCAGAGATTTCAGATGAATAAAGAGAAAGTACAACTACATATATAGCTAAATAAGTAAAACTTAAATATCATGTACCTGACGACACTGGAAAAATGCTTTGAGAAGAATAGGGATAGATTTTTCTTTGAACATAACTTTTTTTAATTTGAGGGCATTTCTACTTGTCATTTATCTAATCTCAAAAGCAAGATGGTTTTCCTGAGTTCAATGAGGTCAAGTGAGACTGTTTTTATTGTTTTAACATGCATTCTAGATTCTGATTTTGAACCTTAATAAAGCACTCCATCTGTTTTCTTCAGAATTCCTACAAGTTTGTTGTTGTTAATAATGGATGAGTAGGTTCCAACTCAATGCTAACTATGTACAACAGAACAAAGCACTGCTTACTCCTGTGCCGTTGAGACTGATGTTTCTTATATTTGAGCTCATTGTTGCAACTGCTGTAAGTCCACCTTGTTGAGGATCTTCCTCTTTGTCATGGCCCCTCCACTTTACCAAGCATGATGTCCTTCTCCAGAGACTGGTCTCGCCTGACAACATTTCTAAAATATGTAAGACTTTAGTAGCTCCTCTAAGTAGAATGCTCCTCTAAGTAATATTCAGGCTATAGTTCTGAATACAGATTTGTTTGTTCATTTGTACTTTCAATATTTTCCTCTAACACCACAGTTCAAATGCGTCATTTTTCCTTTGGTCTTCCATATTTACTGCTCAGCTTTCACAGGAATATGAGGCAATTAAAAATACCATTGTTTGGGTATGCACACTTATTCCTCAAAGTAGTGTCCTCTTTTCCAACACTTTAACGAGGTCTTGTGCAGCAGATTCACCAAATACAGTGCATCATTTGATCTCTTGATTGAAGTTTTCATGAGCATTGACTATGAATCCAAGTGAGATAGTAAGGGTTTATTGTGCCAACCTGCCTGATAAACGCCTGTGGGATGAATTGAAGGGCAGAGAGATAACTGGTGGTGAACCTTGTCTTTCTAGTTCTTTGGTCTCTTGCTCTCTGATGTCAGACCAGGGTGCAACTGTCTTAGCCAATTCCTTGCTTTAGCCAGCAAGGCTCACTTCCTGGGATACATCCTTGAGTAGAAGCCATATGGACCTACCCAGATGCATCCCTGGGTGCTGGAGCAGCCATGTGGAGACTCCTGCCAGTGTGAGATGCTTACACACTAACTAATTTGACTTTCCTCCTACAGTCGGCGTCATTGAGTGTGTTTTGTGAGATTTAGAAGGACTTTGTAGATTGATGTTGGATATATGGGCTAATGTTGGACTTATGGACTTGGACAGCACTGGGTTGTGATGCTTTCTTAATGTACGCTTACCCTTTATATAAAACTTTCTCATATATATATGAGTTTCTGTGTAGTTTGTTTCTTCAGTCTACCCAGACTAACACACTAAGAAAGATGAAATATTTGACAACATCTGTCTTTATCTCATTTATAATTTTACCTAAAGGTTCAGTTGTAGGAATTTGAGTCTTCTGTATATTGATTTATCATCTACACTGAAGACTGAAATCCTTGATCTGAATCAGCAAATGCTTCAAGTCCCTTTCACTTGCTTAAAACTTCTTTTAATACTGATATTGCATACTTCTTCATATAATTCAGCTTCTCTGATGATTTTCTCAACCTACATATTGAACCCTGGTAAGAAGATAAAACCCTGATGCACCACTTCCCTGATTTTAAACCATGAAATATGCCTCAGTTCTGTTAGAATGATTGCCTCTCAGATGATGTTCTGGTTCAACGGGAGCACAATAAAGTGTTCTGGGATATCCAATATTTATAAAACAGAGTTTGTTATGTTCCACACAGTCGAATGGCTTTGCAGAGTTAATGAAGCACAAATAAACATCTTTCTGGTATTCTCTGCTTTCAGGCAAGATTCATCTGACATCATCAATGTTATCTCTTGTTTCATGACCTCTGTTGAACCTACCTGAATTCTGGAAGCTCCCTGCCAATGTACTTCTGTAACGGTTGTGTGATAACCATAAAAATTTAGTTTCAAGTGATATTAATGGTATTATTGTATAATTTAAAATATTTTGGTTTGTCACCTTTCTTTGAAATGGGTACATATATGAATCTTTTTCTCTTGGATGGCCAAGTAGTTGTCTTTAATATTTCCTGGCATAGACAAGTGAGTGCTTCCAGTGTCCATCAGCTTGTTGGAATATTTCTGAAGCCATGTTTTTGACTACTGATTTCATTGCAACTTGAACTTCATTCATTGCCATTGACTCTAGTTCATCTGCTACCTCCTGATATGGTTAAATGTTGATGAGTTATTTTTGGTACAGTGATCCTGTGTGTTTTTCCATCTTATTTTTATGCTTCCTGTATCATTCAATATTTTGACCATAGAATATTTCAATATTGTAATGTGAGGCTTGAATTTTTTCTTGAGGTCTTTTTTTTATTCATTTCATTGTCAAGGAAACAAAATTCTTCCCAATTCAACCAATAAGCAGTCATAAGGATGATACACAATGAAAAATTTGACATTGTCAGAGATTTTGTTTTACTTGAATCCACAATCAGTGCCCATGGAAGCAATAAAAACTCGATTGATGGATTCCATTGGGAAAATTTGCTACACAAGTCCTCTTAAAGTGTTGAAAGGCAAAGACAACACTTTGAGGACTAAATTGTGCCTCATGCAAGCCATGATATTTCAGTCTCCTATGTGTACGCCTATGACAACAGGATAAGGAAGACTGAAAAATAATTGATGCCTTTGTATTATGGTGTTGGTAGAATAATGAAAATACAATAACTTTGAAAAGAGTAAACAATTATGTTTTAGAAAGTTTCCATATAAAATTCTACTTTAAAGTGAAGATCACAAGACTTTATCTTTGGCATTTTACCAGAATAGACCAGTCCCTGGAGTAGGGCAATATGTTTTGTAAAATAAAAGGTCAGCAAAAAAGAGGGAGACTCTCAATGAAATGAATTGAGGCAGTGGAAACAAAAATGGGCTCAAAGATAACTGTCACTCTGTGACTGGTACAGAAATGGGCAGTGTTTCCTGTTACACGTGATGCTATTGTGAATCAGATGCTATTCAAGAGTACCTAACAATAACATCATGCAATGTTAAAAGTTGTTAGTATATTTTACCGTCTATGTATATATTAAACTCTTATGCAAAACAAATATTGATAGGAACTTTAATCTTGCTTCACAACAGTGAAAAGTTTCTTTAGTACATTTGAATATATTTGCCACCTTTTGCTCACCAAAGTTGAATTAGTATCAAATTATAGTTCAAAGTTGATATTCCAAGTCCAAGATACTGAATTAATCATTCAGTTTAAAATGGGTATGATGCTGATCTACAAATTATGTATCTGGATTTGTATTAAAATATCAACAGATATCTAAGGTACTTCTTGCTAATGCAAACTTAAGAACATTTAAGTTAGCTCCTTAGAAAGATACATGTTTTATTCATTTATTTATTTAAAAATATTTGCTTCCATCGGGCAGGCCCTATGATGGGTGCTTTTCATCCCATATGAAGTATTTTAATTCCATCCTTATAATTCCTCGGAGCAAGTGATCTTTTCCTCATTTTATAGTTAAACATGCACACACGGTGAGGTCACGGTTATACAGATTTTGGTAAACATGTAGTTTTTACCAGAACACACACAAGCAAATAGCACATTGTCTACTTCTGGCTTCCTTTGGCTACACAATGAGGAAGAAAATCCTAATGCCACATGCGCTCAAGGCTGATTCCTAGATTTAGATCAGCCACACCTCCATCCTCGATCCTTCTTTATTTTATTCTGACACCAACTCTGTCTCCTATGACACTCTATTTCTGTTCTGGTTTCAATAATATAGCACCCATAGACAATACACATGATTATGGGGATGATTAGGGAGGTGACAGGCTTCAAAGCAGGATAAAAAAGATATATGGAGACAGTCCTTTGTCTGCTAATGCAGCATCTCTTCTCAGCATTACTGACACATACATCTCTACATCTCTCTCTGGTCCTGGGCCTCGGCCTTGTGGTCCTTTGACCTTTCCCATGTCTTCCAACGCTCCTTTAATGCTGATAATGCCCAAAAGGGGCCTCACATCACAAGGCAGTCTCCTACCTGAGTGTTTTACTCATGCTTTTGGCTGGGAAGCCTGCTGTTCTGTATCCTTAGAGAGATGCAAATTAAAACTACTCTCTATATATTCATTGTAGGAAAGCAAACAACAAAAAACAAGAACAAAACAAGCAAACAAACAAACAAATATTGAATTTGTATTATGTTAGTTTACATTGTGAAGTGACTTCAACTGTCAAACCACTGAGAATCCTAGCCTGTCCAAGTTGACACAAAATTTAACTATTATACCACCATTGCTCATGCTGTTGTATCTTAATTACCTTAATACATTCTTATTTTCACTAGTGATCTATGCTATTCAAAGTTTTAGGCATCCCTGACCTGTCTTAGATGACAATTTCTCAGCAAAGGTTTCTGATCTCATCAACTGTTGTGAATATTCAGAAAACTTACCTTTCAGAGGACTACACTTGGAAAAATCCTTATAAGGCCCTCTCAGACCATTTTTCCATTTAAGGATGTTTCGGTTTTCTTTGAAAAACAATGTTTCATTTAACTTTTTGGTACCAGTAGCATCTGCACCAGATCCTTGAACAGAAAAGAATCAGGAAAAAAAATCTGTTAATTTTTAGGAAAAACCATAAAATCCTATCCTGATAAATTTTAGTATTATGTGCTTACATTTCACTGAAGCAGGTAAGATAATCAGAATTCCTAGTGCAGATAAATATCATTGCCATCTCCTGAATGATACTATATAAAACTCATCAAAGTGGGATAAAGATTGTGAGGATGAGACGTGCTATGATGAGCATATTAGAAATTCAAAGATGACTTTGTAGGGATAGTATTTGTATCATCTCTCTCTTCTCAAAATTCTTGTGTTGTAATAGGAATAAAGACAGACCAGGAGGTCTGAATTCCATTGCATAATACTAACTGTCAGCCACAATGGGAGTTGTTTTTAGGTGTCTTGAGTCAAATCTGAATCACAGTGCCCCTATGTACAACTGAACAAACACTTTTGGTCCTGCACCTTTCTCATATGCACTGTTTAATTTGAGCCTGTTGCTATCATCACTGTGTCAATGCTTCTCCTTAACAACATATTTTTTCTTTTATCAATACATGATTTTGTCAAACATCAGAGTGACTTGTTTTAGGAGGTTAAAAAATGTCTTTCAAAGAAGTCAGCTTCAGACAAGATTTATGAATCATGGGCATGGCCCCATAGTCTCCCTGTTGCACAGTGGTCTGGTAGATATCGAGTTAGCTTCCTTCAGTCCAAAATTGAGGTGGTGGCTGTTCCCTATTAAATCTGCTACTCTGTGGTAGCATTAGCATCTACACTGTACTCAATAAAAGATTCAATTATGGAAACATTCATGACATTAAACAACTACATGTGACCATTATTCAACAATAGCAATTCAAATTGGATCTCATAAACCAGCTCATTTTTTAAGCTACACTGATTGCTTAGCATTACGCATATCAGTAGCATTTTTGAGTTTATTATACATATTTATTATACTCTATTGAGCATAGGGTTATTGCATAATTATTTTGCTGAGCTACCAGAGCTAAAGGGTGGGGTCATGGCAAGTTGGAGAATATTTAATGATATAACTGGTAAGTGCTGTTTCTTCCCAGTGGGAAAAAACTAAAACCATAAACAGAAAATTAAAAATCAGAGTTCTTGTAGGAAAAGTATAGTTTCCTCTTGTTACTGCAATATATATAGATGATGGAGGCTATTGGAGGTGAAATACACATGCATAGACCACTGGTTGAAGGCACAAATGTTTGTGTACCAAGCGTTTTAAAGAAAATAATATTTGAGCTAGTATATGAATTTTCTTTTTATGTGTAAGAAAGAACTTTACATCAAGAAGCTATTGTATATTGAGAAAACATCCCAGTCCAGTCCAGATCAAGTCCACAATTTGAAATATTTACATTTCCTCTTTGGATGGACACAGAATGAAAACAAGCATGTTAAGATTACAAAAGTCTATGTTGTTGTTAGTTCTTAGTTTTTCAAAAGCTCTGTCAGCAACTGTTATGATTGATGCACAGTTTTCCACACAGCTCCAGACTCAGATGGACTAGGAAGTGTAACTTAGTGATCTGTTTATGAAATTCAGCCAGTGAAAGCCATGTAGATCACAGCATTCTGATCCACAACTTATTATGGGGATGGTGCAGGACCAGACAGGCTTGCCTTTTATTGCATGTACGATCAACAAGAGTTAGGGGCTGACTTAATGTCAGGTAAAAACAAACAAACAAACAAACAAACAAACAAACAAACAAACAGAACTTTAAAGGACTCAGCATATAACACGCTACAAGCATATAACTCAAGGCAACAACTTTGGAAACAAAGATGAAGAGGCACGCTGTCTCTATTCCCAGACTAGAAAGAATTTTCTATAAAAAAAATCAGAGATATACTAGAAAGGAAAAAAAATTATGTTTTTTTTTTTTTCAGTAAACGGATTTTCCTCTGTCTTACATTGAGCAGAGCTCTTATGGAAGGTGAATACTCTGAATACATTTGGAGATCTAAAAACAGAGAAAACTGTAACTCTGTTCCAATGTTGGAGATGAGAATAGCCTCTTATCAAGAATGCTATTAGAGCAAAAAAATATTTTCTGTAACCATAAGTTAATACAGGGCCTCCAAATAGGGGAGATTAAAAGGGCATCCATATATTATCAATTTGAAATTATAGATGTTTTCTCTTGTACATAGAGAGAAGTGTGTTTAAAGTATAGCAAACAGTGCTCAGATTTTAAATGAAAGATAATGAATATCAGTCTGACTAGATCTGTGACCATTAATACGATGTGAAATAGTATGTATTGATGGATACTAGATTAACTCCTAGAAAAAAATAAAACTTTCTGCCTTGGAGTTGATTCCAACCATTGTATATCTATAGAATAGGGTAGACTTGTCCCGTGTGAGTTTCCAAGACTTAAAACTTTATAGGAGCAGAAAGCCCCATCTTTCTCCCAATCAGAGGCTGGTGATTTTGAACTGCTGCTCTTGTTGTTAGCAACCCAACATGTAACCCACTATGCCACCAGAGCTCATGAGTAGATAAATACTTATGTAGATTTTATTGTATTAGATAATTCCCACATGGGATGGGTGTGTCTGATAGAGTCTCTTTCCCCAGAATTTAGATATAGCTCCTGGGAAAAATTGACGAGGCTCAAAAGTAACTACAATAAATTTCCAAATTCTGGAATAATGGGAATTTAAAATCAATTAAATTTATTAGCATAACATTTAACAAACTACTTCTTACAAACTTCCACTCATATGCTAGATCCGTGGAAAACTAAGCCATTTTTCAGGACTTTAGTGCTCAACCTGAACTTTAAACAAAGGTAACATATTTTCAACATTTAGAAATCGGAGCCAAATCCAAGATACCAATATTTTAATGCAAGCAATTTTAAAGAAGAACAATTGAGGGTACAGAGTCTAGACCATGTGGGCAGAAGAAAAATAGGGAACATAAGATAACGAAGTAAAACACAGCCTTAAAGACAGAGAATCAAATTTTAATAAGTGCATTAAAAAGGAGAAATTTAGACTTTTTAGTGTAATCCAAGCATTTATTATTTACAATAAATATTATGCATTTTCATATAGTAAAGTAGATTTACTTCTATTTCCATATTGTGAATTTGGTTAATTTCTACAAATAATTTTGTCTTCTTCATGTCCTGAGCTTAAAATATCTCTGCCTTAGACTAGATTCTCTAGAGAGGTAAAATAAGAGAGAGGAAGAGGGAGAGGACATGGGGGAGCACAGGAGGAAGAGAGAGAGAGAGCGAGAGAGAGAGAAATATCACAAAAACGACTCACAGAATTGAAGAATCAGGCAAGTCCAGTCCAAGACTGGGAAAGTTCCAAGTCCACGGGTCAGATATTAAGTATTAAGTTGGAGACTTCTCTTAACTTGTGTAGTTTCACGGATGAACCCAAGGTTAGCAGGAACACCACAGGCTGGTGACTGAGAAGCAGAAGAATCCAAGGTTGCCAAATCAGACGGCAGGCAGATGATGGGTCCATGATCAGTGGACCATAAAGTAAGCTGATAGCTCAAGTCTACAGAGCTTGCGGTCCAAAAGCCAGATGCAGGATCCAGAAACAGCAAAAAGCAAATTAACTTTCCCACAGCATCCACTTATATAGGAAGTAGATCAAATCTCTAGGAAACTTCCTTTCAATGGTATAATTGTAACCTGACTAAACGGGGTGCACTCCACTCTAATGTTTCATCTGCTTGGCTGCTCATAGTGGATCCCATCATGGAGTTGATACCATTGTGTTAGGTCACATTCTGGAGTATTAAAGGCATCAACTTCTAAAGCACTGAGAACCCTGGTCCAATCAATGCAACACAAAAACTAATATCACAAATATTCAAGCATTGTCATAGATAGATATTTGACTGAAGTGCCTCCTATCTTTCTGCCTTTTATAGTCAGGAGCCCAGGGTGAGAAAAATAAGTTAGAATATACAGTATCAAGTGATACTTTAAGGTTTATTTCTTTGAGTCTTCTGAGTATTATGCGCCCATTCTTGAGTGCTTTGACTTAACTTTCGTTTGACATAGATAACGTCAAATGCCAGATGATGTAGATGGACATGATTTCTCCTAAATTTTTATCAAGCAGCAATGAGCGTTCACAGTTCCTTGAAGAACAGCATCCGATTCCCTTTTCCTTTCCGTTCAATCCTCCTCTGTTGAAAAAGGCATTTTTATACTTAACCTAAATCCCCATGTAGAATGCTCATATCTTCTCAAAGGCATTCATGGCACAGTAGGAATTGGTGAAAGAAACAAATTTATTTAACTTCTCCATTTAGAACAAGAAATGTATATCAGTGGAGGGAAAATTAAATGTCAAAATGAAAGAGAATAGAGTACATTGCAATGCCTATTTAAGTACCCAGGATAAAAGAATTATCCAACCAGGGGCTATGGTACACATATTAAGCCAAACAACTATTGACATAGAATTTTGCGTGGTAAATGGGGTTACCTGGTATAAGCAGAGCCAGCTAATGAGGTTTTTCTTCTTTACTCTAAATCCTAAAATACTTTTAGATGAACAACTTTGAATTAGTCTCACATTTAATGGTTAACTAGGTTATCTTTGGGGAAAGCGTAAAGAAATTTTGAGACACCCTAAATAAAAGAGAAGGCACCTTAATATTTGTTGTTGTTGTTCCTCGTGGGCACTGAAAGTGCAGCCTACCCAGGAGGTCAGCATTGTGAATCCAGCAGTCACTCTGCAGGAGAAAGACAGAAGCAATAAAGGGTGGCAGCCCCAGAAACCCCAGAGAGCAGTTCTACCCTGTCTTATAGGGCCACTGAGGCAGAGTTGACTCAATGGTAGTGGGGGTCCCTAGAATAAATACACGGTTTTCATTCAAAACCCGAGGAAAATCCATTTTTCTAAGAAAGTTGCTTGTCAGAATTTAATGGTTACACATTGGCCTGTGATCTCCAAGGCCAGAAGTTCAAAGCCTCCAGTAACCCCTGGGGAGAAAGACAGGCCTTTCCACTCTCATAAAGAATTGCAATCTCAGAAACTCACAGGGCCAGTTCTACACTGTTCTACAGTTGAGTCAGAATCAACTAGATGGCAGTGAGTTGTTGTTGTTGTTTTGGTTTGTTTATTTGTTTGTGTTTGTCCCTACTCTAAAACAAGAGTAGGAGCTTGGTGTTTGGTGGTGTAATGGATTGCGCTGTGGTGCAAATTGTAAGGTCAGCAGTTTGAAACCGCCAGATGCTCAGGGAGAAAGGTGGAGCTTTCTACTCCTATAAAGAGTTATAATCTCAGAAAACCCCTTCCTCTCTTCTTCCCTTTCCCTCCTCCTCCTCCTCCTTGTGTGCCTTCATCTTCAACTCACAGTGACTTCATGTGAGAAAGTAAACAAGCCACAAAGTGTTCCTAATCTTTAAGGAAGAAGATGGCTAAAGCCATCTCTCAAGGACCCACTGGGTGTGTTCAAACCTCCAAACTTCAGATTGGCCGCCGAGCACTCACTTTGTGCCCTCTGGGGTCTTTTCTGGTCTTTGTAGTCGACAGCTAGCAGTCGTACAATTTCAGCATTGCCTCTTTGTAGCGAAGCCCAAAGGTCCGTGCGGCTTCAGAGCATGGAGATGTGTGCCCATTGTTGTTTTATGGAAGAAGCAGGTGGGTCTTCTCAGAGTTTAGTGTGCGCTTGGAGGTGAGGCAAGAGGATAGGGAAGAAATTTAGTAGTTAATATATCAATTTACTATTTTGAATACTACTACGCGAGACAAATTGTTCTTTAAGGGTGATTGAAAAGGGAATAAATAACCAAACCCTGCAATTTTAACGTTTTTGTGACATGTTTTATAAAAATAGCCACCTATATTTTCCATCTTTGGAGCTAACAGAGAAGATTCTATCCCACTGTTAGTACATGCTTTCCTCTGTATGAGGCCTCTATAACTGTGGAAATCTGAAGAAAGAAACCTCACCCCATCAACCCCAACAGCAGAGTTGCCTTGGGACATAGTTATCCCACTAGTGGTATCAAAATTCATATTACCTCAAGCAATTTAAAACATCTTATTCAAAATGACCTCCATTACTGCAAATACATGCTTTCATCCAAAATTCAAAAAAGAGAATAGTTTGATCTTCAAAGTGTCAGCACCGTCCAGCTTCCTGCTAGGAGCCATGGCCAGAATGTCAGTGACTCCTCTACATCACAGGGTGTGTACATGAGACCACGAGAAGATCCCATGGACTACCTCTATTTCAGTTTCTTCATTCACAAAATGAGAAATTTGAGTGAGATTAATTCCACAGTTGTGTTTGTTCTTTTTCAAGTAAGGTTGATTCTATTTTTGCTTTGGGATTTTGTCAAAAAACGATTTTCATTCAAAAATAGCAGGTCATTGACACTCATACCCATTCATCATGCACACACACACAGGTGTGTGTGTTTTATACCTGCTGAATGGACACTCTCTATAACAGAAACTCTGCATTAGAGAACTCTAGTTGAGAGGGTATGGAAGCCATCTACTCCATTTGAGCCATTGCATCTTTTGCAAACAATTCTGTCTTGATGTCCAGTGGATATTTAATGACATAATATTTATCGTTTGGGTTATGCATTGGGATGCTAACTGTAAAGTTCAAAACCACCCGCCACTCCAGGGGAGAAAGGTGAGGCTTTCTGCACCCATAAAGACTTTAGTTTTGGAAACCCACAGGAGCTGCTCCACCTTGTCCTATATGATTGGTAGGAGTTAGAATAGACTCAATGGCAGTGAATGAATTTGTTCATAAATCTGAAGAAATATATTTTGCTGTGAAGAAGGTTAGGATCTTAGATATGTTTTCCAAATAGAATTTTGTAATTTCCTAATATCCATCCCTTGTCTTAGTCATTCAAAGAAGACAAAATATATACTATTTCCATCTTGTTAAATATCCCCCATTTTTCAGCCATTCTTCTTATGTTTCTAGATCTCACAGGACTGTGTAAAAATTATTGCAAAATGCTTTGCTCTGGTAACTACTAATTCATTAGAGGGTTAATGGCTGAGTGCTTGTGCTAAAATTCAGGAGCCCTGTGGTCAATGAGGAATCCAGGAGATTCTTTCACTTCTGTAAATCCAAGGCAAACTGTCATCAGTTAGGGTACAAGCAATCATCATCTACCAAAGACACTATTACAAAATTTGGGGGGTTATAGCCATTAAAATTTGGAGTTTGCTAGACAAAGGGCATATATCAGTATGATTGAATATATGTTACAATAAAGTTCTGGGAGAAACTGTCTCCATTGCAATTAAATGATAATTAGGGGAAAATGGTTTTCTTAATTTGTACTTAAAAAGCTGTCACAGAAGCAACACTGCTAAGACACTTGTCTTAAATCTTCCAAGGATAAATACAATTATGTGTCCATTTACACATTCTTTTTTGACATAAAGGGAGAAAGATGTGAAGTTTCTAGAACAAAGAGGGATAAACAAATATTTCTAACCTATAAAACAAAGAAAAAGGAAATTTCCAAAATAATTAATGAGTTGGTGTCCTCTTACCTGAAGGGAAAACTCTGCCAACACATGAAATCTCTTTGAGATCATCAAGTCTCATACTGATCCCCCCCAAAAAAGCCCAAATTTTACAGAGAGAGAGAGAGAGAGAGAGAGAGAGAGAGAGAGAGAGAGAGAGAGAGAGAGTCTAGTAGCTTCTTGTGAATTACAGTCTAGTAGCTTCTTCTTTAAGTGTTTCTTAAATCCTTTCATCATTTTCCTCGAGTTCTCTGTACTTCCTCACGCTAACTTTAAATACAGCATGCTTCCAGTCTACTCTAGGATCATTCCATTATTCTGCATCCCTCCGCTTCTCCAGGCAAATCTTTTTACTGAAGAGGTATTCCCATTCTTCTTTGCCATTGGAATAATTTCCACTTCTGTCTTTTATTTTGTGTTTCCCTTTTATGGACTATTTTTATTCTTCATGTTTAAATCCTTCCCTTCTCCTACGCTCAGCTTCCCTTCTCCTAGGCTGACTACCGTAAAACCTTGTTCGCTAGATCTCAAGTCCACTGCGATATTTTTCATATTTGGATTTACAGATAACTTGTTTTCTGTATCATAAAATGTAACATTCAACTAGATCTGATAGACTGAGACTAAGGTAAGGATCATTTGCATGCACTCATCACACTCTTTAATTGCTCTATAATCACATTGGTTATGTTATCTAAATCATATAACCCTTTAATTGATTTATTTCTAACTAGAGTTCATATACAGTAGACATAGATTCTCCCACATGCTTCCCTGGTGGACATTTCCAATTATTTTGTTTATGAAGACTTATTGAATTGAGTTTTCTATATCTGTTTTAGATTTGGGATGCCATACTGATAATTTTTATATTGAAATCACATTACTTTATTCATTTACTATGTTTTGGAGTCACTATATATTGGTTATCATCTAATTTCTAGATTCAGGAATTTCTAGATGTCAGAAAAGCAATGCATCCTTTCTACTGTTACAATGCTCACGGTCCAATGGGGAGTAGAGTTAGAAATGGCCGAATGCTATTATCCAAGTATGAAACGCTTAGAAATATGGACAAGGGGAATGAATATCTCTATAATGGATGAGCAGTTTCTAGGAAATATTTATCAGAAAAAAATAACTGCTTCTTGAAGCCACACTATTTCTTAGTGTCTTGTTTCCATGACAATAGTCCTGGAGCCCTGGGCATCCAAGAAATGGGTGAAAAAGAAAAAGGTCAAACACCGCATGTCATTCACAGTACTTGTTTCTAGACAAAGTCATATCATGGTACTGTTTCATGGAGTAGATTCACCTTGATATTTTAAGAGCATTTATATCTTAAACCGCACTGTAGATTAAGATGAATAGAACCAAAGAATCATAGCATGAAGATAAAACACCAAGTTTGTATAGAGACAAATATATCCACCAAACATAGATAAGTTTAAAAGCATGTACTCTGAAGCTCCTTGCAGTAGTACATTGACAGGGAATTGCCAGAAGTTCAGGCTGAATTCAGAACAGGATGTGGAGCAAGGGACATTTAATACTGATTCCAGATGGATAGTGGCTCAAGCAGAGAACACCAGAAAGATCAAATAAGCAGGGTGAAAGGATACAACCCTGAGAAACACCTTTCCTGATGTAAACCTTGAAATATTCCTTTGTTCTGTTCATGCAACTACCTCTTGATCCACGTGTTAGTTCCGGTATTTCTAGGTATTGTCTCTCTAACATCAATCCCTGATAGAAGACTAGGACTAGGTTTTACTCTGTCCTGTGGGGTCAATCAACTTATGGCAATGTATTTGGTTAGAGTTTGAAAACCAGGGAAAAAAATGGTGTCAGGTTCTCTGTGGTTGCATTAGAATGTACCACATACTTAGCAGAATAAATCAACATTATTAGTTAAGATTCTATGCTCAAGTAGGGCAAAGTTGTAATTAAGATGTCAATCAGGTCTACAGTTCTTAGAGAAACATCTTAGAATAGCGGTTCTCAACCTGTGGGTTGTGACCCCTTTGGGGGTTGAACAACTCTTTCACAGGAGTCACCAAAGACCATTGGAAAACACATAAACATTTCACAACATGTAATTACATCTTGTTTTGTGATTAATCCTGCTTCAATTATGTTCAATTTGTAAAAATTAAAATACATCCTGCATATCAGATATTTACATTATAATTTTTAACAGTAGAAAATTATTTATGAAGTAACAACAAAAATAATTTTATAGTTGGGGGTTACCACAACAAGAGGAACTGTATTAAAGGATCGCCGCATTAGGAAGGTGAGAACCACTGTCTTAGAAGCTGGCTGACTCCCTTTCACTGCCCTGCATCCAGTGATTTAGATATTTCTCAAAGGACAAACACTTTCACCCTCTTCCCGAAGTTCCTGTGTTAGGCTGATACCCATCCAAGTTGACACAAACCTATCACAGTTGGCAGGGGTCTCATCCCATGAAAACAATGTTAAAGTCGAACATTAAATAATCAAATAATACGCAAATGAGTAACCTACAAAAGTGAAATATTTGAGCACAAGTCTGCTCCGTTTCCAGACCTGTGACCCGAGGGTTGCAAGGCACGCTAGCGGGACGCACACAGGATAGAAATTACAGGTATTCCTATGGCAGAGAAAACAGTCACTGCTCCCAAACAATTGAGAAATCTGGCCGGGCCAGCTTCAGCAATACGTCTCCTATTAGGTTTTAAGGCCTCCATCTCTGGCTCTTGGTTACATCCTCAGGGCTTTTAGCTCTTACTTTTGAATCATTCTTGCTTTTTTTCATTAAAAGTGGCAAATATTTTCAGCAGTCTTTTTGCCAGCCTGCTAGTAGAATTGAGGGAGTGGAGGGTGTGAGTGGAAGAGCATCTTTTAACTTTGCACTCAGTGGGTTACTTTTACCCCAAGCTGTTGTTGTTTATGGTGCCATAATCCCCCCTCCCCCAAATCTTCTGGATGTCACAGGAATTTTTTCAAGTAGACTAAATCACACAAAAATGTTTTTTTTTCTTTTTATTCTCAATATTGCTTCTCTATATTAAGCCCCTGTAAAAGCGACTGAAGGATCCTTCATGGCACTATGCATTAAGCATAGGGATGTTAATTACGTCACCAATCCAAGCCCTTTGGCAACTCCAAAGGAGACACATCTGTCTGCTCCTCTGCGCAGACTCAGAAGCCCTGTGTAGGGTTGCTATGAGCTGGAATGTATGAACCGCAGTGGGCTCTTTGGCTGGGGGTCGGAGTTTTGTGCTTCCTAAAGGACCCGTGGGTTTTAGTAAGCAGCTCTGTGTGGCACACTTTTAATCGCTGAATCTGAAATGTTATTCCTGAAGTTCCCTGAGGTTTAACTCCCGGAAGAATTGCAGGGTTACACTCATAGCCTGTTAGCTGTAGTGTGCTTTTCTTAAAGTGCACTTCCAATCTTAACAACTTTTCCCAACTGAATAGTACAAAAATTACCCAATCGTAAAAATCCCTGTTCATGTTTGTTTAGTAGATCTTCCTTCCATTCTCATTTTACTGTAAGAAGTAAGGGTGAAAACAAAACAAAACAAAAATCAGTTTGAACCTTCAAACCTTTGCTTGAAGTAAACTTTAGCTACACATCCATGTTCATCACAAGGTCCACTTTTCACATCACTCAAGGACACTGAAAACAAGGTTTGATCCCCCCTGCTTCAATTTCCTCCGAGTCCTCAGATGTAGCACTTTCAAAATTCAAATTTTTACTAATACTCTGTCCAAGGCAAATCAGGCTTTCCTTGTCGTTACCCCCAATATTTACCCAAGCTTCACACTTTTAAGTTTTAGTTATAGTAGAACATCATTTTCATACACAGCAATTTGGACTCATTGTATAATACAATGTAATGACTTTCCACAAATCTGTAGTTTAAAACAACACCCATTTTACTAGCTAATGTAGAAGTAGATCTAGTAAATAGCATAAATGGAGAAAAAATTGAAGTTGTCAATAGTATCATTCTATTTGAATCAACAATCAATGTCCATGGAAGCAGCAGTCAAAAAATCAAGTGACACAATGCCTTGGATAAATATATGGCAAAGTGCTTGTTTAATATGTTAAGATAAAATATTTAAAATAAAAGATGTCACTCTGATGAAAAAGGTGTCTGATCCGTTATAGTATTTTCAACTGCCTCATTTTCATGAAAAAGTGACACAGAAAATAATTGATTTTTATGAATTGTGATGTTGGTGAAAAACATTGATTTTACAGTGGGATATCAGAAGAATTAACAAATTAGTTTCTGGAGAATACGGCCATAATGCTCCTTTGAAGGAGGATGAGATTTTGGCTCAGGAAATACCAATAGTTAGAGAAGAAAACTAGGTTTATTAAGTAGTAAATAGGCCAACAACTATGGATAAAGCCATCAATAAAATGACTTGACATAATAGCGCCAACAATGAATTTAAATATTCTAACAATCATAAAGATGGCACAGAACTGGACAATGTTCGGTCTATTACATGACTTAGAGTCAACATGATGTCAACAAAAACAATAATAACACCTTGGTCCGAAGTCCAGAGACAATTCAGCCAGTATTCTCTGCTCAGGGCATCCTAAGGGTAAAACCAGAGTGCAATAGTCCTCATTTGGAATTTAAGTTTATTTCTAATCTAATTCAGGTCACTGGCAGAATTGAGTTCCTTGAGCTATAGAATTCTGTTTGCCATGATAATAATAGATTAGAAATTTTCAGCCATATTAGCTACACAATGACTGTACCAAGTGGACTATAGATAATCCATGCCCAATCATTTATTCTCTTTTTCAGGTATAATATCAAGTATATAATGATACTTTGAAGTTCCTAGAATCCTAGTATTCTTAATTTCACCATTTTAATGAATCTATTATGCTTCTCAGTGAAACATATCATTATAAAATTCATTTTATTAAATATAGTATAATAGAATCTAGCTTTTATGTATAATTTTTGAAGAAAAATAATATTTTGAACATAGTAATTTAATTTTTATTTTAGGTCAATAGATTTAATTATTGTTTGGAAATAAGGAATAAATTTGTTCTCACATTGCATGTTTTATATTAATAAATATAATTGAAATATTAAACACTAAATGGGAACATAGTTGTGCTGTTGGTGCTAGGTGCTATCGAGTGGATTCCAAGCCACTGCTACATGATGCTGAATGGAACGAAACACTGCCTGGCCCTGATCCATCCTCAAAATTGTTTCTGTGCTTGAACTCATAGTTGGAAGCACTGTGTCAATCCATCTCATCAAGGGCCTACCTCTTTCACACTGCCCCTCTACGTTACCAAACACAAGGTCCTTCTTCAGAGACTGGTCTCTTCTGACAGCATGTTCAAAGTGTGTAAGATGAAGTCTTGCCATCCTTTCCTCTAAGGAGAACGCTGGCCTTATAGAGAAGGCAGATCGGTTTAGCAGTCCATTATACTTTCAATCTTCTCCAGCACAGTTCAAATTCATCCATTCTTCTTCAGTCTTCCCTATTCAATGTCCAGTTTTCACAAGCATATGAAGCAATTCCAAATAGATCAGACTCATCTTAGTCTTTAAAATATCATCTCAGCCTTTCCATTTTCCAAAGAGATCTTGTGCAGTAGATTTTCCTAATGCATCTCATCTCTTGCTCTCTTAACTGCTGTTTCCATTAGCACTGACTGTGGTGGAGCCAAGCAAGACAAAATTGTTGACTTCAACTTTTTTTCTATTAATCATGTTTTTACCTATTGGTCTAGTTATGAAGATTGTGGTGTTCTTATATTGAGCTGTAATCCATACTGAAGTGTATGTGATTGGCTAATAAGACTATGCCTAAGAGGAAGACCAGTCAGTACAATTACTATTCAAACTTAATAACCAACAACTAAAGGAACGATGAAGACATTGAAGAATTCTACCAACTTCTTCAGTCTGAAATTCATCAAACATGAAATCAAGATGCATAGATCATTACTGGTGAATGGAATGTAAAAATGAAATAAAATGAAGGATCACTTTTTAGAAATTATGGCCTTGCTGATAAAAATGAAGAAGATGGAAATTAAATTGAATATCAATGGCTATAAATTATACAGCAGCACAATAACTAAACACTTATAAAGCAACAATGTTGCTGGTAAGCATGGTATGATCAAAACACTCACATAGCACTTGCTAGTGGGAATATGAAATGATACAATCACCATACAAAATTGTATAGCAGTCACTATTGAAATGGCATGTGCATACTTAATGATCCAGTAATTTCACTCCACAAGACAGATGCATATGCGCATCAATTATGTACCAATTATGTTAGACAGGGCTCTCTAGAGAAACAAAACCAGAATGCTAATAATTATATCTATCTATATTTATATAGATGGATATAAAACATAAGAAATAAACAGTTAATTAATCAATAAGGCAGTAAAAATGACTGGTGCAACTCACTCTCGTGAGACAGTTGTGAGACACTGGCAGTTCTTCAAGTCTTGAGGGCCGCCAGGTAGTCCTCTCTAGAGCAATTCAGGCTATCCGGGCACAGGCAACAAACAGCAAGGCAGGTCACCAACTGTCAGCCAGATGACAGGGTCCAACAGTCCCCAGTTTGAGATGGATATTCCAATAGGGTGGTGAAACAGGTCTTGAAGGAACCTCAAATTATAGCGACACAGTGCATGGGTTAGTTGTCCCACAGGTAGTGTAGTTTCTAAACTGAGGCACCGAATAAGCAAAGTGGCCACACACTGGTCCGATGAGCAAAGAGCAAGAGGCAAGAAAGGCAAGGCTCGCCGAGCCGTTTATCTCTCTGCCCTTCAACTAATCCCACATGTGTTCATTGGCCATGTTGGCACAATAAAGGTTAACTATCTCAAAGTGTCTATTTAGATTATCAGTGAGATGGCATTTCTTTTGAATTTGTCATTACTGACGTATGCTTGTCTGACTTCAAATTGCCATATACTTGTCTGATTTAAAATGGACAATGATAGTTCCTTGTAGTTCATTGATGCTTACTCTATCACTCTATGCATTCTATTTCATTTTTTATAGCTTCCAATATTCCTGAAGTCATCCTTTGCATATTCTATGTTCTGATTACTAACGGATGTTTGCAATGATGTATTTTCAGTTGTGCCCCATCAGCAGATGAAGGTTCTGAAAGCTTTCCTCCTCCACATCATTAAAATGGACTACTTTGAGAAGGCAGCTTTTCTCTAGTCATAGTTTGAGTGATGCCTTAGTGGAAGGAGTCATCTTTGGCAACATAATACACAATGTTCTCCTGCTAGTCATAAGGTTTCAGTCGCTAGTTTTTCAGAAGTGGACTTCCATCTAGGAACTCAGTGAGTTCCTGTGTTTCGGTACCTTTTTATATGAAGTCAATACTTCCTTGTTAGTAATTACAGACTCCACCCATCACTTATGCGTCAGTTTGTCGAGCTGTGGTGGCTGGCATGTGGCTTTGAGGCTGGATGCTATGAATTCCAAATACCCCCAGGGAGACCACTACTGAATGAGTTTCACTGGAGCTTCCACCCTAAGAACAGATTGCAAGAAGGAATCTGTCCACTTCTGAGGGATTAACCACAGAAAAACCTTCTTAATCTCAGGGGAACCGGGTGGGAGGAAGTAAAAAGACAACTGGGGAAGAGCTACCTCCATGAAGTGGAGTTGACTATAAAGACATGGATGGACTACAGAATTCTGAGTCTTCATGTGTTTCTCAAAATGAGATGAAACAGTGGGAAACCTCCATCAGTAATTGAAATGTTGAAGGTAAAAGTATGAATCTAGGAAAATGTTAAGCTGTCAATAATGAAATAAAACACCTAAAGATCTGTATCTTATGCCAGACTGAGCTGAAATGAACTGCCATTGAGCCTTTTGAATCTGATAGTCATCTGGTTTACTATCTGCCCACAAGCTAGTCCAGTGAATACAAATATTATCTCAATTTACACATCAACCACTAACGCTACCTAACCCACTGCCATCAAGTTGGTCCCAGTTCATCGTCACTGGACAGGACAAAAGAGAACTGCCAGTCTGGTTTTCCAAGCTGCAAATGATTACAGGAGCACACAGCCTCGTCTTTCTTTTGGAGAGCCTCGTGGGGGCAGCTACACCACCAGTGCTGCTGCCCGCTACAGCTAATGGAGAATTTGGGTATCAGAAGGGACTCTCAAACTTGCTCTAGAAAGCAGTAATTTAAGGAAAAGGAATAATGAAGTAAAAGGGCTGAATAGAAATTTCAAAAGACATCTCTACAGAGTACATCACTATAATGAAATCATTGAAAATCTGGTTTGAAAGCCTCAAAACAAGCAACCAGAAAATATATACATATATGTGCATTAAAAATATAGCATCTGGGGTCTTAAAGACTTGAAAGTAAATAAGCGGTCATCTAGCCCAGAAGCAACAAAGCCCACATGGAAGCAGCACACCAACATGTGTGATCATGAAGGGCCTAGGAGACCAGGTTTCAAGCACCAAAGGTTGGGGCTGAGGGTGAATCATAACATCGTGAATGAGGGGAGTGCGTTATGGGGACCCAATACCCATCTGTAGACAACTGGACATCCATTGCAGAGGGGTAGTGGGGAGAAGAAGAGTCGCTCAGATTTCAGTGTAGAAATAGTGAAACTCACAATCTTCCTCTAGTTCTTAAACGCTTCCTCCCCCCCACTATCATGATCCCAATTCTACCTTCCAAACCTGGTTAGACCAGAGGATGCACAGTGGTACAGATGGGAACCGTAAACAAAAGGAATCTAGGACAGATGGACCCCTCAGGACCGGCGGTGAGAGTGGTGATACTGGGAGGGAAAGGGGGGCTAGAAAGGGGAAACCGATCACAAGAATCCCCATATAGCCTCCTCTCTGGGTGGTAGGCAACAGATCACAAGGATCCCCATATAACCTCCTTTCTGGGGGGTAGACAACAGAAAGGTGGGTGGTGGGAGATGCTGGGCAGATAAGATAAAATAATAATTTATAAATTATTAAGGGTTCATGAGGGAAGGGGGAGCAGGGAGGGAGGGGGAGGGATAAAAGGAAAATGAGGAGCTGATTCCAGGAACCCAAGCGGAAAGCGAATTTTGAGAATGACGAGGGCAATGAATGTATAAGTGTGCTTTACACAATTGATGTATGTATGGATTGTGATAAGAGTTGTATGAGCCCCAATAAAATTATTTTTAAAAATATCTCAAGCTGAAAGAACTGAAGAAAAAAATCTAAGCCTTGAATTTCAATATTGAAGCATTGTGTTAGCAAAATATTGAATGTTTTCAGGAGTGTGCCAAGAAGTGCTAAGACAAAAACAAACAAAAAACATAGAGTCAGTGAACCAAAAAGCACTGACTGACATTCGATCATTTCAAAAGTAATATATGATCAAAAGGTAAGGGTACTGAAGGAAAATGTCCAGGTTACAATGAAGACATTGGAGATAAATAAAGCTCCACGAATTGACAGAACATCTACACAACTGGGAGAACTTATGTTTCTATGCCAATAGATTTTCAGGATAGGTCCCTGGCCAATTGTTTAGAAGAGACCCATATTTATACCCATTTTAAAGAAAGATGATGGAATAGAATATAGAAATTATCTTTTTCTCTCAGAGCAGTTGGTAGTTTCCAAACAACGAAGCACCTGTTGGTTAGAAACCCAATGCCAAACCCACTGTGGCAGTTACATAATCTCATGTCAACTTGAGGGTATTAAGAGTGAAGGAGTGGAGTTTAGCCTGTCAATCAGGTCGCAGCTTGATTGGAGAGCCACCAAGATAAATGTCTCTCCATGGTTGGCCTCTTTCTCTTTCTCCCTGGAAGCAAGCCACACGCAGTCTGGATGCTTCCCCTTCCTGTTGGTGAACTCCTCAGAGAGCTGTAGGAGACCTGCCACCCACCCGCCTGTGCTCTCCCTGCATTCTGCATCATTGCTTGTGGAAGTATGAGTCTGAAGAGGGATTTATGGACTAGTATTGGATTTGTGGGCTTGATCTGGACTGGGCTGGGGTATTTTCTTGATATATAACTACTTCACAATAAAAAGTTGCCTCTTAAACATATATCAGTGTCCTTGGATTTGTTTCTCTATTCAATCTGATCTAACACACCTACTATACCACCAGGACTCTAGAACAGCTGATAAATGGAGAAAAGGTAAATTGTCAGGGATTTAACTTTATTTGGATACACTATCAGCTATCAAGAAACCAAATAGCCAAGAAATCAAATGAGGTGTGGCATTGGACAAATCTGCAGTGCAAAATATGTTTAATGTATTAAATAGCAATAATGTGACTTTGAGGACTAAGGCGCGCATGACCTAAACCTTGGTCTTCCAAATTGCCTCATATAATTGGAGAAGATTTTATGAATTTGAAATGATTACTAATATTTCAAGTATCAAGGGTTACCAGGAGAACAACAAAATCAGTCTTGGAAGAAGCACAGCAAGAGTGCTCCTGAGAAGACAGAATGGTAAGATTTCATCTCACAAACTGTGGATGTGCTATCGGGAGAAACTGGTACCATGAAAGGACATCATGGCTGCTAAAATAGAGGGTCAGCAAAAACGAGGAGGACTATTTTTGACATAGTGCCCAAAACAATAGGCACAACCATAACAATGTGAAGATGGCAATGTTTCTACTGCACATGTGGTCACTATGAGTCAAAACCAACTTGGTGACACCTAACAACAAAGCATTTTTTTAAATTGAGTACAGTAGTTAATGCTTAAAGAAGATTTAGGAAAACAGCAACCAGTCAGAAGAAATACATTTTGGCCAGAGAAGGAGTCTTTTAGGCACTTTACAAATTATAATTCAGGAATTAACTCAGTTAGCATTTATATAAAAGCTTATCCTGTTAATGACACTGGTAAAGGTCATCCATATTTTGTCATGGTGATATCTTGGGAACTAATTATAACACTTGTTTTTGGAATATTATAAATTATACAGTGACAATTAAGACTCAGAACCTGGTTTTTGAGAAAATAAGTTATGTATTTTTTTCATCTTGGGCTTTCCCCTATTTATTGCTTTATTCCATGCCTTTGGTAATTATTGGAGGCATTTGTGTTATTTTTTATACCATAGCAATATGGTTAATGAGGTGCCATATTTCAGCGATGTTACTCAGCTTACTCAAGCACTTTCTCTCAGCCTTTACTCGCTCGCTCTTTCCTCATACATGGAAGCATAGCTATGCTGGTTATCATAGTTAGGTGGCTTCAAACAAGTTCTGGATCAAAGCGCTGCCTGGTCCTACCCCATCCTAAAACCTTCCATTTGATCCAATTGTTGCAGCCACGGCATCAATTCATCTCACGAAATCTTTCTCTTCTATACGTGTCTTCCTCTTACTAAGCAAGATGTGTCCTATAGAAACTAGTCTCCAATGCCCATCATGTGTGCCACAAAGCCTTGTCATCCTCATTTTTAAAGAGTATTCTCCCAATTCTACCTTACAAGCCTGGTTAGACCAGAGAATGTACAGTGGTGCAGATAGGTTTTATAGTTCAATCACATCAAGGAGTATTGTACAATTACACAGTAGTGTCCAACTGCTACCACAATCGGTTTCCAAATATTATTTTCCTTCCTGTACTCCTTGACATCATCACTCTTTTACCCTCCACCACCTACCCCCCACCACCACTTTACCCTGCCTCTCTAAATCCTTCTTCTACTTTTTGTTCTTATCAGTTAGGGATTGTTTATCAATCCTGGGTTCTACTCTCCCTTTCTCCCATCTTTTTTAATGACCATTCACTTTCTCCAAAAATGATACTCAATGTAATTCCCAAAATCTCTGGTCTTTGGTCATCAGTATTCAGTGAGTAAATCTCTGTTTGACATGGTCTTAATGTTAAGGTGGTATGTACTCCAGATAATATTTTGGCTCTCATGAACTCATTTTAAGTTTCTTTAACCTTCAATTTGAACTTGTATTAGGACAACTGATGTTCTGTTCCACAGTTGGTCAGTTGATCTCAAAAATCTGTAATAAAATTTCCATAGCTTAATAAAAACCAAACTAATAAAATAAAACAAACAAAATAAAAGTGCCTTTGCTTTGGCTGATGATATCTAGTTTCTCCACAGCCACTTTTCAAAGATGTAGTTTATTTGATGTCTATATCTTTTATCTGGAGATAGTCACATACATCGCCATGCAGAGTAATAGTAAGAGGGAGAAGGGAGGGAGCATAGCTGACCTCTTCTTCCTTTCCTTTTGCTGTGAGGCCGGCATTAGACAGGCCTTCAACCTCCACTCTTATTTACCTGATGGCATCTCAAACCGTATCTCCCACCCCACTCTCCATCCGTGTGTGGTTCGAGAATTCATTGCAATGGCCACACAGAATTCAAAGATAATATTCACAATTAAGAGACTTTATTAGGGAAGTTAACAGCTTACCAAAGGTCAGTGTAAATAAACAGTAAGAAGTACTAGTCCCAATCAGCCTCACTTTTCAGCTAGTAGCTTGTCTGTAGCCTCTTAGACATGTAGTCCCTTGGCTTACTTCTGCCTCCTGTCTCCTGTTCCAACCACTAGTCCTATCTCCCTTTCCCAACTTTCTCTTTTTCCAACTTTATTATTATCATCAATGCATCTTGATTACATATTCAATCAGTTTCAGATGGCTGAAGTTAGTAGAATTATTCAATTTTTTCATCTTTGACTTTAGTATTTTTTGTGTTGATTCGAATAATAGTCATATTAATTTATCATCCCTGTAGGCACATGCATTGTACTATAGTAGTGGTTCTCAACCTTCCTAATGCACCACCCTTTAATACAGTTCCTCATGTTGTGGTGACCCCTATCATAAAATTATTTTCATTGCTACTTCATAACTGTAATTTGCTACTGTTATGAAATAGGCGATACCTGTAGAAGAGTCATTCAACTCCCCCAAAGGGGTAGCGACCCACAGGTTGAGAACTGCTGTAAGATAGGAAAAGTCTTGAAATCTTTCTTTTTGAGTAAGATCTCATTACCAGCATAGTTAAGCATATTTAGACTCCTAATATTACAGTAGGCTTTTGTCTTATTTATCAATATTTTCTTCTCTTGCCTAACTCTAAAGTCAAATAATTATGCAGAAATCAGTGGGAAAAAAGAGACATGGTAAATCAACTTAGTTATCTTATATATATATAACACATAATATATTCAAAGAGCAGAATAAAATATTAATCTATTTGCTTTTTTATGGCCACTCAAACTCAGTAGAACTCACTTCCATCAAGTTGATTCTGATTCATAGCAACCTTATAAGACAGAGTAGAACGTCTCTTTGGATTTCTGAAGTTGCACATCTTTACAGGAACATAAAGACTCATGTTTCTCTGTCAAAGTGGTAAGTGGTTTTGAACTGCTGACTTTGTGGTAAGCAGCCCAGTTTGTAACCCATAGGAAAACTACCAGGGCTCCCATTTGTGGCCACTAGTAATACTATCTCACTCAAATGTCTAAAATGCACAATTACAAATTTCTCAAATTCTTATGCATAGGTAGCTTACACTACAGTTATGTACAGGATATGTCAAACACTTACATTTTAGGCCTCACGTAGATCTACTAAATCAAATTTTTTCTAGATGGACACAGATACTGAAATTTTAACAAATTTTCTATATAATTACAAGTTTTATTCAATCCAGAACAAAAAATGACTACCAAGGTGATTCTGATTCATGGTGAGTCCATACGTGTCAGAGTAGAACTGGACTCCATGGTGTCTTTAGTGGATTTCCCCCACCCTACCAAAAGTAGCTCATTAGGTATTCTTCTGAGGATTTTCTGGATGAGCTCAAACATTAGTCCTTTTGGTTAGCAGCCCCAAAATGTATTGGTTCCTATACAGATTACGTAGGAGCTGTGGTGCCATAGCGGCTTTGCCTCGGGCCACTGTTCACACGGTCAGAAGTTTGAAACCACCAGCAGTTCTCTGGGAAAAGACCAGGCTTTAGATTGCCATCAAGTGCTACCATCTCCCAAATCCTTTGGGATAGTTCGACATTGTTCTTCAGGGTCACTAAGATTGGAGAGCAGCCTGATGGCAGGGCAGTAGTAATTTAGAAACACCTATTATCTAAGTATTTTCAGTGAGATGTAATATCCCATGTATTATATCCCAGACACCTCTGGAGTAAATGTGATCATCTTCAATTCCTTAGTTTTATAAACTGAGAGCCAAGCAGCTAGTCCTTGAGATGAAGTCATAAGACGCTATTTATTGAGTTCTGAGGCCAAGAACAATGATTTTTTCAGTCTACCCACCTTATTTTCTACAAGTATTCTCTATATCAGAAAGGAATTTTTAATATATATATAGCCTCTTATCTAGAAAAGCTCAACCACCCTAATATTTGTTTTCTGACAGCAATGATAAAGACTATACTATTAACCTCTTGCAGCACCCTGGGCTTGTCGTTTTCAAAGTACCCCTCTTTGTCCATGCATTGTATGGCTATCTTTAAGGTGTTGTATATAAAAGCCATTTTTAACACGTGTTTTAGTTATCTAGTCCTGCAGTAATAGAAATAATACAAGGAAAAACTTAAAAAACAAACAAAAACCAGAAATGTATTAGCTTATGGTTTAGCAGCCTAGAGTTCCAAATTCAGAAGGCCAAGTCTCAGGGAAAGCTTTCTCTCTGTGCCTGATATGGGAAACATGTTCTTGCCTCCTTTCTGCATCTTTAGGTTTAGCAGACCTTGGAAACTATGCTTCTTGGAACTAATCTTCCTTTGGGTCTAGAAAGTTCCCAGTGCTGGGACCCATCCATGTCTGCAGGATGTACTCAATCCCCAGCTCTTCCTTCTTGACAGTAGTAGGTTGCTCTGATCACTACTGGCTTTTCTCTTCTTTTATTTATTGCAACATAAGGTTATTACAGGCCACACTCTAGAAATACTACCCTTACAGCAGACCGCGGTGTGATGGGATTGAGCGTGCTACACCTCATTTTCAATCAGCTTACAATCAATTGGTTTCTAATATCAGGCCACATCTTGGAGAACCACTATATAAGTAACATATTTCCCCGAAAGTAAGACATCCCCCGAAAATAAGACCTACCTACAGTTTTGCCTGTCGCTGAAATAGCTACCGTAACCCTGGACTCAGGACCATAGTGGTGGGCGCCGCCGCGCAGCTCACTGTTGGCCATAGCGCAGCCAGAGCAGACAGGAAGTGTGAGGTCTCTTTTAATACAACAATAAATGTGTACTGTATTCTTCTTCATGGAAAAATAAGACATCCCCTGAAAACAAGACCTAGAGCATCTTTGGGAGCAAAAATTAATATAAGACATGGTCCTATTCGCGGGGAAACAGGGTACCACATTACTTAACTGTCAAACTAGAGAATTAGGGTCCAACTAAGTTGGCAAATACACAATTCCTCTTGGCTTCATTGCACTTGATCAAACCCCACCAGGCATTCTATCCTCTCCTGGCCATTAATTTTAGATCTCTTGCTGTACCCTTGTCCCTGGATTTGTTGACTCCCCCTCACTTTCCCCACCTCCTCCTCTCCCCTGTCTCCCTGGAACCATTTGTCCCATTGTTTTCTCCTTGGGATTGTTTACCTGTCTATCTTATATAGATAGAAATGCAAAACTAAAATAAAAAAAGAGTACACAATTCATGCCATGACGTACTAAAAAGAGAGAACATGACAGAGGCACAGGAGCTGAAAGACTGCTCTTAGAGTAGGTACAGGTGACTTTAACCAGCACTGATGAGTGACACAGCCTCACTTTCACAAAGGCAAAGCATCTCAAACCCACTCCAGAATTTGGTTTTAAAAGTATGAAAAGGCATTTCCTTATGTGAAATATTAGCTGTTATTCTGGTCAGAAAATAAGATCCTAATAAAGACTTTTCTTCTGGCTGATTAGTGAGCTGGATGAAATTTGGAATATTCCAGTTTTTGTTTCTTCCATCCAGAAAATGTAAGCAATAGCAACTGTCACTATTGATAACTATTGTTAATAAACAACAGGAGCCCTGGTGACATAGTGGGCTATGGACTGCACTGCTAACGACAAGGTCAGTACTTCGAAACCAACAGCTACATGTTGGAAGAAAGATGAAGCTTTCTACTCACAGAAGGCTTTCAAGTTCAGACACCTGCAGCTGTAGTTCCACTCTGTCCTATAGGGACAGAGTCAGAATCAGAGTTGACTCTATGGAAGTGACTTTGAGTTTTTCATGTGCTACAACTACACTTGCCTGTCAGTGGTTGGACTGTGATGGCTTTCATGGTGCTGTGAGACTGGATTTGAAGAATCTACTCTTTCAAATCCAGCAGGGTCCCTTCCCTTATGATGACTAGGTTTTAGTGGAGTTTCCCAACTGAGCCCATACTAGAAAGACGCACTAGGCTGCACACGCTTGAGGGATTAGCTGCTGAAAACCTTATGAATACGTCGGAACATTTCTATGCCAAAGAATTTGGAAGAGAGCTACCTGACCAATCCACTGGAATATATTCATATTTGTGTCTATTCAAAATATTGTGAAAAGTATCAAACAATATTATTAATATCACATACAAATAAAATTTTGCTGAAAATAATTCCAAAGCAATTTCAGTAATATATCAACATAGGGCAGTAAGAAATTCAAGTCAGGTTCAGGAAAGGTTGTGGAATGAAGGATATTGTTACTGACATCACAAGGATCTTAGCGGAAAACTAAGAATACCACTATGCAAAATCATTTGTCAAACTACAGATATCATTCAAAAGAAGAGCTGTTCCAGAACACTGAATTGTGCTCATACACATTCTGTGCAGAGACAAAGAGGCAGCCATTCAAACAGAACCAGTGGATACTGGACAGTTTAAAATTGGGACTTGTCTGCACTAGAGTTCTATCCATTTCCCATCCTTATTCAATCTGCCTACTGAGCACATAAGTAGAGAAGGTGAACTCTATGAAGAAGAATGTAGAAGCAGCCTGGACGAAAGCTCATTTACAATCTTCATTGGGCGATGGCACACTTTTGCTTACTGAAAATACTTGCTGAAAAATCAAAGACTGCAGCCTTCAGTGTGGATTACAACTCCAAGTAAAGAAAAGTTTTCCCTTTTACTTAGATCCACAATCAACACCCAAGGAAACAATAATCAAGATATTAAGCAATGCATGCACTGGGAAAATGCTTTGTACAAAACTTCTTTCAAGTGTTAAATATAGAGTCAGTCAAATCAAGGAAGACTCTCCAAAAGAAAGAGTCACACAGTGCCTTCAGCATAGGGTCTAAACATAATAATTCTGAGAATAGACTAGGACCGGTCAATGCTGTGTTCTGTTGCACATACTATGGTGTCTATGAGTCATATGGACTGGAGGGAGTTTCACAACAACACAAGCAATAAAGCCAGCCAGAAATTTTACAAATATGAATCTTGGCAATCATATATTCTGAGACCACACATGATTAAATACACAAGAATAAAATCAACTACATCTGTGAAAAAGGGCAGTGGAGCAGCTCAATATTGTTAGTCAAGACAAGATTAAGGGTAAGCTGTGGAATTGATATCCATTGCTCAAATACAGTGGAATTAGAAGCTGGAGCAAATTAAACAATTACATGAGAACCAAGTCAATTCCAAGTGAGTGTGTTGGGCCTTCATTTAGAGATCATGTCAAGAATAGTTTGATGCATGAACACCAGTGGCCAGAAAAGTTAGAGGATGCCCTCAACGCTATCAGACATGGAAAAGGCCCAAACCAAATAAACAAAAAGTCCCACAAAAAGCAGCCACTTGAGTGAAACCAATTACAACTCAAAATGACCCTATCGGTAAACAGACTCCTGGGGTTTCTGAGACTGTAAATCTTTATGGGAGTACACGGCCACCTCTTTCTCCTTAGAAGCACTGAGTAGTGGGTTTGAACTAGTGACTTGGCAGTAGCAGCCCAGTGCATCGCTCACAGTCCCACCAAGGCTCCGTGAAAAACAAAACACAAGGCCATTAAAAAAGAAAAGAAAAGATGGAAGTCAGAAGAGGCTCTGAAACTTGCTCATGAATGTGTGGTGAAAATAATTTACTACAGCAAATAGAAGAAATGATGAAGCAAAAGAGTTGAACAGCAATTACAAAAGGCAGCTGCACGAGAGGACAAAGTGAAGCATTCAAAGGAAATATGCGAAGACTAGCAGTCACACAAACAAGGGCAAGAACGCACACGCTTTTCAAAAGTTGAAAGAATTACAGTAAAATGTCTTGAGTTTCAACACTGAAAAATTCTTAAGCAAAGGATCGAATAGTGAAGCAATATTATAACATGATGGAATGAATACCGAGAATTGGACCACAAGACGTGCATTCATTTTAACAGGCTTTTGTTGTTTCGTTGCTGCCGGTAGGGCCACAGCGCCGGTGGTCACCCGTAGTGACCCTGTGCACAGCAGAACGCAAGCACTGCACGGGTTTGCATCTTCCTACCATTGTTCCTACGTCGGGTCCCGTTATTTTAGCCACAGGTTCATCCATCTGGTTGAGGGCGTTCTTCTTTTTATTAATAAGCAGCATATTATTGAGCACTCATTATACTGAAAGAAAAAAGTATTAAAGCTATCTTGAAAGCATTGGCCCCAAAGAGAATTCTGACAGACTACAAATAGAAATGTTTCCACAAATAGATGTGGCCGGCTCTGGAAATGCTAACTTGCTGATGCCAAGGAATTTGGAAGACAGCAACCTGGTCAAGTGAGTGCAAGATACTCACACCCGTACCCCTTCGAAAGAAAGGTGATCCAAGAAATGCAGAAGTTATCAAACACGAGCATTTATATTGCATGTAGGTTAAGTCTTGGTGAGAACAATTCTAAAGACAGTCGCAGTAGTACATTGACAGGGCCTGCTAGAAAGTAAGGCAGATTCGGAGGAGGGTAGGCAGTGAAGGTTGTCATTACAGATGTAGCGTGGATCACGACGGAAAGCAGTGAATGCCATTGATCAGGTAAAAGTATGTTATTACATGGATCATAAATGATATAACATTGTGAAAACATTGGGGACACTAGAACATTCCCTGTCCCCATGTAGAACCTACATACACAGAGGTAATTATTAAAGCAGAGCAAAGAGAGTGCACAGTTTGAAATATGGAAGGAAGACGGACTGTATGAAGAACGGCATATTATCAGGAGGGAGACACGCAACAGCTTGTGGAACACGAAGAAGACCCGAAGCACTCACAGATCAAGATGAAGAAAATAAATAGAACAAGCAGGAAAGCAAAATTCTCCCAAGGGGACAAAGAAGCGCCAGCAGGAGAAAGGGAAAAGAGAAGTGAGCTGTAAGGACTTCATTTTTCTTGGATTCACAATTTTATACCAAATTGTCCTGAGTCTTTGAAGAAGGATAGGAGGTAGAATCATTTTTAAAATCACACTGCTGCTTCCTTTCTAACTCATGGAAATCACACAGGCATCGGTGCCCAGCCAGACTCTGGAAGTGTGACGTCCTTTAAGTGAAGACCTGTTTGAATCCTACTGCTATAGAAAGTGTTCGTCTGTAGACTTGTTCAGTGTTAGTCAAGCACCAGACCCTACACTCTTCAACTTCCAGGAGTCGTCTACCAGGATTTTCCAACTCTTAACTGATCACTTCTTATAAAGTGACAGCACAGTGGTGTCATCCCATTCCTAATTTCCCCCCACATTAGTGGGCATGTAGCACTAGAATAAAAGAAATACTAATGAGTTCTCAAAAAGCAGTTTTCTAAAAGCTTTTTCTGATTCTTCACATTTTTATTTTTTATTCATGATGTATACATAAAAATTAAAGACTCCATTATAATTTTTACAATTTAATGTTATACTTTTAAAGCATGCCCGGCCCAACTCTGGCAGTTTCAAACAATGAAACCCAAGGTTTGATGCACACTGAGTAGAGTGTCCATGTAAAGGGGAACCTTGAATACAGGCAGGCTTTGACTTACAGAATGTGAGAGAGGTAATATTGTAAGATTTTTGATTCTGGATAATAGAAGATGATGTAGCTTTTGTGTGTGTATGGAGGTGGGGAGGAGGGAGGGAAATAGTGATCTCTCAGCCTTCACACAATTAATCCCTAAGGCATCCATACTGAGATGAAAGCAAGCCACGTGCAGAAGGTACAAGCAGCTCCCCAGTTAGCAGTTCTAGGCATGGAGTCCGGCCAGTCAGGTGGCTCATGGAGCTTGACTGAGTGTACAGGTAATTTTTACCTCCAAGTTGTTGAGCTGCCCTAGGCTTCCAGACATTGTGGAACAGACACTAAGTGAGCCGCGCCCAATCCAAATTGACCCCTTGATAAATGATTATTAGCTTCATATCTTTCACTGACTCCCTTCGTCCATGGTTTCTGTTAAATTTTTAGTTCCTTTGTCACTCACTAGTACCTGGTTCCTTTTGTATTTTTCTTTTCTTTTCCATCTTTGAGATTCGTTCAAAAATAACCAAAAGTAATTCTATATGAATGTACTCTTGCCTGAAGCACCTGAGACATAGCATGTAACCAATACAAGATAACTGCTATCCTTACTTCTTACACAGGAATGAAACAAAAATCTATTCAACACTTTTGTCTCCAAATGACAAGATTCAGGACAGAGTTTTGTTCTGTGGTATGTTGGTTATGCTGTATCTAGCATGGTTGCTATGAGCTGGGACCGACTCGATGACACCTCACAAAAACAAACAAAACAGGGTTCTTGTTTTTCTAAACTAGGTCAGCAGAATTACTTTGGATATGAAGAGTCACATCCCTGATTGTGCCATTGTACGCTTTGCCAAAGCCTTTACTTATTGGTGCAAAAACCTTTCCTATCACTCCCTTGACATGCCATTTCCCCTGCCACCAGGGATCAGTACGTCCACTGCACCTGCTCTGGGAAGTTCAGCTGCGAGCTCCTGACAGAAAACTACAAAACTGCAGACAACATGCGTGTAGAAAAACCTCACCACATCAGCCCAAAATACCAAGAGTAGAGAAAATGCTTGAACAGCACCTGCTCCCACACACCTCACAATGACTTTGACGGATCCCCCGAATCCTGGGGAGCTCTGCAGGGACAAGCGTCACTAAAGTTTACAGACCTGGTGCAGAAACTCACTTGCTGCAGTGGCAATTATATGTCAAAGGAACACCACTTGTTTTGCCACTGATACATTATGTTGACTTTGTCCCTGATAAAGTGTAAGTAAATAAAAGAGTTTGTCATTTCTCAATATACCAAGAATCCATTGCATTTTTTCTAATGAAAAAACCAGGCAAGTTGTTGAAGCTTTTGGCTTAACATTTTCCCTTATCCTGAAAAAAAAAAGTCTTTTATACAGTCTTCACGGTGATCTGGCTGTCCTCTATTAACTGTGAGATATTGAATTATGTCCTCAGAAAAGAAGATATATTGAAGTTTTACTGAGAGCCTCTTTGGAAACGTGTTTTTTCCTTTTCATATTTATGTAGTCATATTAGAATACGGTGGGTCCTAAATAAAATGTCTTTTGAATAATGGTGTCTTACAAAAAGAGCAGAAAAGGCACACACATAAAATAAAGCTACAATATAAGTAGCCATCTACAAGCTAAGGGACCAAAAGAAAGAACTAAGGAGGGACCCACCTTTAGCTCTGATCCCATGATTGCAAATTGCCAACCTCAGAAATCGAGACACTACATTCCCGCCCTTGAAACCATCCATATTGTGGTGGTTTGTAGCAGTTATAGGGGACAGATATATTTATTTAAATTGTGTCCATTCAAGAGAGTGACTGGGGAGAATTATTTCTATTTTTTATATCCTAGGTCTGCTTCCTATTTCATGGCTTCTGGGGCCCACCATCATCACCAGGATGACGACAAAAGGAGCGCTTACAGGATACGACATGGTGGTGAGCAAACAACTCCCTATGCACCCACTCTGAGACACACAGAAGGACACAACAATTAGTCTCTCAGATGGAGTGACACTGCGCGCCATCTGCACGGAAATTAGTCCACTCCAAGGAATGCAGCAGAGATGACTGATGACGAGAGGCCCCTGGTAACATGTGAGTATTGCTTTCACTCTTTCTTGAGGCCAAAGAGATCTTTGACTTTTAATATCTGGGACATCTGTCCTCATACTGTACTTGGAAGGACATTGTGTTTCTGTATCATGTTGAAAAGTAATCCTAATGAATGCACATCTTTATGTGAAGAAGGGCACGAGGGCTAGATGAGCGCAACCACCTGCGATGTGCAGTGGACACCGCTTTGCCCGCTGCAGGGAAGAAGCCTTGAAGCACTTGCTGATGAAAATCAACCAGTGGGGCTTTTAGTGTGGATGACAACTCAATGTATAAGACAGCCACACACACTGCCATCAAGTCCATGCCAACTTATAGCAACCCTGTAGGACAGGGAAGAATGGCTCCTGTAAGGGTTAAAGCCGGCCTTTCCTTTAAGGACCGGGTGATGTTTTGAACAGCTGAACTTGCAGTTAGCAGCTCAAAGCTTAATCACTATGCCAATAATGTAGAGAAGACTAAAATCCTCACCACATGACCAATAGGTGGCATCATGATTATACAGAGAACAGAAAGCAGTCGTCAAAGGTTTTGTCTTAGATTCACGATCAATGCTCATGGAAACAGCAGCCAAGATCAAATGACACATTGCATTGGGCAAATCTTCTCCACAAGATCTCTTTACAGTTTTTAGATGCAAGGGGACTCTTTGAAGGTTATCCCTGGCTCGAGCTGTAGTTTTTTTTACCACCGCACCCTGTACGTGTGAAAGTTGGACATTGAAAAGGGAACATCAAAGAAGGGGCAACACAGCTGGATTATGATGTTAGGGAAGAACCGAAAGCACCATGAACTGACAAGGACCGACACATCTGTCTCGGAAGATGTATGGCCAGAGTGCTCCTGCAAGGCAAGGGTGGCAAGACTTGATCTCATGTAGTTTGGACATGTGGTCGGGACAGACCAGTCCTGAAGAAGGGCATCATGTTTGGTGAAGTGGACGCTTGCTAAAAAGAGGAAGACCTTCAATGGGCTAGATTAACAGGGTCTGCAATAATGGGCTCAAATATAAGGACAATTGTGAGGATGCAGGACCAGAGAGTGCTTCATGCTGTTGTGCACAGGGATGCTATGAGATAAAATTGACTGGATGGCACCAAACAACAGCAGCAACAACTTCAAAAAGCAAACAAACAAAGCCAAATTCACTGACATCACATTAATACCAACTCACAGCAACTCTGGACACCTTCTTCTGTGCAGTGCTCTCCGGCGAGTTCCCAAGATTGTAACTCTTTACTGGAGGAGAAAGCTCCATCCTTCTCCAGAGTAATTGACAAGTGGTGGTTTCGAACTGCTGACCTTTGGGTTAGCAGTTCAGCATGTCAGCACCATATTACCAGAGCTACTCAATTCATCTTAGAGTTTCAATTTTTAAACTTTCCCAATTCACGTCCTGAAATCTAGCCATTCAAATGTTTTCCAGACCCCTGACGGGGTATTGCTTTTTGTTGTTGTTGTTGTTGGTTATTGGCACAGGTTATTCCTATTCACTTTCTCTTTCATTTTTCCTGAGAAATCTTGGCTTATTCTTTGCCATACTCTTGATCTCGATTTAAAAGTCACTTATTTTTGGATGCTGCATGGCCACCAGCCCTTAGTTCTTCATATCAGACTTTAGGACCCTTAATGCTCTACATTTCTAGTATTGTTTCTTTTATAGAATGGATTTCATTAAAATTTCTGTGTCCTCCTGTAGACTATAAACTTCTGTAAGATACTTTTTTTAATACGAATGCATCCGCACATAAATGTAATCAAAGTGCATAGGAAGCTAATGAAAGGAGGTGTTACATGGTTTGAAATGAAAAAAATAGATTGTACTTGAATTATTTGTGTAAAATACTATAGGAAGTTTTGTCATTTTCAGTCATTATCTTATCTCCAATTTCTTCGGTCTTGGTCTGGTGTATGTAAGAATCCCATCCCATTCCTTCAAAGCCATGTATGGATTACTTAACTAGGATATACTTTTATTTTGCATACACTAAAAGGTTTGTTTGAAACTTTAAGGAAAGTAATCTTCATACAAATAAAAGATGAACTGGAACTTTTTGTTAGATGTTGACTGGTGCTGACTCCATGTATAACAAAACACTATCACATCTTCAGAATTGTTATGTTTGAGCCATTGTTGCAGCCACTGTATCAATCTGCCGCCTAGAGGGCCTCTTGTTAACTGACACTCTACCAAACATAATGGGATACTAAAATGATATAAAGCACAAACAGAGCATATTCTCTGTCAAATAGTTTGTGATTTTTCTGTTCTTATGAGCTGAACTCAATTTCCTTTCAACCACAGTGTTTTATTTCAAAGTAGATGTACACTTTAAAAAAGACATTTCATACCCAAGACTTATTTTTCCTGCTTTCCAGTGAAACTCAACAATTTTGGGTACCCATTTTTCAGATCTTTCTTATAAAAGGATTATCTTTCCTCCATGAGTGCATTTGCCATTGCCAGCATGCTCATGAACCTTTCTCTTTCAATATGTGTGTGTCCACGTACAGTTCTTCATGAAGGAACATTGTGTTTCTGTTCCTTTTATAACATAGTCCTAATATACTTAGAAGCTCATGTGTGTATATATATACATATATATATGTATGTATATATATATATATATGCTTTTCCACTCCATATATCAAACTCTAGACAAAATATATGCAGAGCCCTGATTTTGACACTCTTTTTCTTCTTTTTAGGATTTAGTACAAGTTGTTTTCTGTAACATGTCTCTTTCTTCTCTACTAAGGTTTATTTATTCTCTGCTTAATTCTTTACCAAAGTCTATGTTTAAGTTTAGAAGTCACTTCTTTTGGAGAGAGAAATTTATATAAAGAAATGATCTATAAAGACAATAATTAGAATAAGGCTTCCTGTGGGGTGTGCCGGGGAGGTGGAGGTAAAAGGGAGCTGATATCAAGGAGTACAAGCAGGAAGAAAGTGGTCTTAAACTATTGCAATAGCTATGGTACAGCACTGCTTGATATGATTGAACTGCAGAATGGAACGAACTCTGGATTAGGTCCTAATAGAATGGTCTGAAGGAAAATATAAATAAAGATGAAAAAGTAAAAGAAAATGGTTCACAACATTTGTGTTAGACTGGGTTTTCTAGATAAGCAAAAATAGTGACACATGTATGTGTATGTACATAGAAAGACATTTATATCAAGAAATGGCTCACACAATTCTAGAAATAAGTCCAGTCTGGTTCAAACATATTGTTCAGGTATAAGCTGAAGGCTTTCTGACTCTGTACCTGTAGGGGCTGATGAACAGGAGGCAGGAAGACCACAGGTTGGTGGATGCAGAGCTGAGTGAACCTGAGATTGACCAAATGAATCCAAGGTCATCAGCCCAGTGATGGTTCCTTGGATCATCAGGCAAAATAATCGGAGGTCCATAAACCGGACGCAGATTCAAATCCAGCAGAAGATCACTAGCTCCCACACATTATTAATTTATACTAGGTATAGACCACATATTAAGTAAAGCCTCAAAATCATAAAACTGTGACCAGATTAAAGAGGTCTATTCACCCCCTAACTGAGTTCCTGTTCCACAGTGGTTCCCATCAAGGAGTTTAACACATTGTGTTAGAACAGAGAAGAGTCCTGGCCCATCCCACTTGACATAAAACCTAACTATCACATGTATGTAAAAGTAGTTAACTCTTGTCTAGTTGCAGGTCTGTGGGTGTGACGTGAAGCGGGAGCCTTCTGACTCACAGAGTTTTGGAGTCTGGTAAATACAGAACTGGCAGGCACATCACAGGCTGGTGCCTACGGATGTGCCGACGAATCCAAAGTTAGCAAGCCAGGCTTGTGGCTAGTGAGACACATGATGGCAGGTTAGATGGAAGGTTATTGATGTATCCTGGCACCAACAAGAAATATAGCAGGCCAGTAACTCAAGACCTGGGTTTAAACAAGCCACATACAATATAGAGGCCCAACAAAAAATGGAACAAGCTTTCCCACAACATCTGTACATAGGAAGTAGGTTACACACCAAAGAAAACTTCCTTTCCATTGTATCAGACTGTCACCTGAGTAAAGGGGGTTGTACTCCAACCTTAGAATAAAGAAATTGAAGAATTTTACTGATGTCTACATATTCAAACTATATATTGAGTAAGGAAGACAGAAGAAGAACTGATGCATTTGAATTGTGGTGCTGGAAAAGATTATTGAATATGCAATAGATTGCTAAAAGGACAAACCTATATGTTTTGGAAGCATGGCCAGAGTGCTTCTATGAGGCAAAGGTGGCAAGATTTTGTCCTATATATTGGAGATGTGTTGTCAGGAGAGCCCAGTCCCTGGTGAAGGCTCTCAGGCTTGGTAAAGTGGATGGGCACCAAAAAAGAGGAAGGCCCTCAATGGGATGTACTGAGACCATGGCTGGAACAGTGGCCTCAAGCATATGAGCAAGAATTTTTGGTACTTAAGGAAGAATTTCAAGCTGTAATGACAGCATGAGCCATAAACAATGTTCTAGGAATTGAAGAAAAAACAATTGAAATGTTTCAACAAGCTGATGAAGCCCTGGAAACACTTATTTTTCTGTGACAGGAAATTTCTAAGACAATTATTTGACCCACTGACTGGAAGAGATCCAATTTGTACCCATTCCAAAGAAAGGTGAACAAAAGATTACTCGAATTGTAGAACAAGATCATTAATATCACCTGCAAGTAAAATTTCACTGAAGATCCTCAAACAATAGTTGCAGCAATACATTGACTAGGAGTTGCCAGAGGTTGAGAGAATATTAAAAAGAGAACATGGAAAAGGGATATCACTACTGCTGTCATGGACCTTGGTTGAAAGCAGAGAATAGCAGAGATATTTACTTGTGTTTTATTGATTGCACATTGAACTGTGTAAATCATAACAAAGTCTGGATGACTTTGAGAAGAATGGGAATTCAAGAACATCTGATTGTGCTCATACAAATACATGACTTAAAAGAGTTGTATAAACAAACAAGAAAACATATTGTGGTTTCAAATCAGGAAAAGAGTGTACGTCAGGGCTGTATCATCTTACCATATTTCTTCAGTCTGTATGCTGAAGCTGGTTTGTGATAAGCAGATGACATAATCTTGCTTGCTGAAAGTAAGAAGAATTTGAAGTGGTTGCTGATGAAAATCAAGGATTGCATCCTTCAGTATGGATTACCACTCACTTTAAAGAAAATCAAAATTCTTCCAACTAGACCAATGCCTAACATGATAAAAGCTTGAAAAACGATTGAAGTTGTTAAGGATTTCATCTTGCTAGAATCCACAATGAATGCTCAGGTAAGCAGTGGTCAAGATATTAAAGAAAACATTGCCTTTGGTACATTTGCTGCACAAAATCTTTTTAAAGTGTTGAAAAGCAGGTCTGTGACTTTGAGGACTAAGGTGAAGCTGACCAAAGTCTTGGTATTTTTCAATTGCCTCAGATGCGTGCTTTGAAGCTATGCATGAATGTTTCAGCTGGCCTCTTCCTTCAAAGTGGGAAGCCACGTCCGTCGTTGTCTGTGTTAGTCTGTCAGCCCCACAGAAACCTGTTCACTTTGGGAGACCTTTTAAAATACCAGTGACATAGCTTCCAGCATGGAAGAAGGCATCGAGGAGATGCACTGACATTGTGGTTGCAACAGTAGGCTCAGTTACAGAACAATTGTGAGGATGACACAGGACCAGGCAGTATTTCATTCTAGTGTGCATAAGGTCTGAACCAACTTTATGGCAGCTAGCAACAATGACAACAAAGAACAACAACAACATATATGTTTTCTTTGGACATTGAATAAGAAAGACTTAGAAAGAATAGATGCCTTTGAATTATTGTGCTGGCAAAGGAAATAGTATGGAATTCCCCCCAAATAAACCTCTCATGGAAGCACAGCCAGAATGATGATTAAAGGCGGAGGTGGTGAGATTTTTGCTTCACATATTTGGACATATTGTCCAGAGGCCAGTCTGTAAAGAAGGACGTCAAACCTGGTAAAGTAGAGTTGCAGCAAGAAAGGAAGAAGGTCCTCAGAGACACAGATTGACTCAGTGGCTGCAATATTGGGCTCAATCATGAAAACAATTGAGAGACTGGTACAGTACCGGACAGTGTTTATTTTGTATACATGGGATGGCTATTAGTAGGAACTGACTCAATGGCACCTAATAACATAATCTTAAAACTGCCTGACACCTCGCAGAAGCTCCCATCAAAAAACTGATTATATGAGGGGGGATCTCCAAAAAAATGGGTAAAAGCTCTGCTGGGCAGAGCTTTCATAGTACACATTTTTCCCCACCAGGAGAGCATCAAGCAACTCACTCTGAGTTAGTGCACCCAGTGGCATTGCCTGGGAAGGTTCTTGCTGCTGGTCACAGTGAATTTTTTTATTAAAAGCAATTTCGCTTGAACTTCATTTTTTGTGATGGCCGATTTAAGAGAACAGCATGCGGCTGTGAAGTTTGTTTCTTACTCAGGAAAAATGCCTCAGAAACTGTTGTGATGATGAACACAGCTTACAAGGTCAGCCCTAAGGGGAAAGCTCAAATATATGAGTGGTTTTCTCATTCCTAAAATGTGCAACATTGATTGATGACAAACCTTATCTGACATCCTCAACTTCCCTAACAGAAGAAAATGGCAACTTCTAGTTCATTCCACCAGGTTAGACTATTAATCAAGCTTTCTCTTTAGAGCTTCTGAAAGATTGCATAACGGTGTCTAACAATGATCTACATATAACCCCCTCCCAGGGGATGGACAACAGAAAAGTGGGTGAAGTGAGACATCTATCAGTGTATGAAAAAATAATAATACTTTATAAATTATTAAGGTTCATGAGGGGGGAGGGGGAAAATGAGGGGCTGATATCAAGGCTCAAGTAGAAAGAAAATTATTGAAAATGATAATGGCAACAAATGTACAAATGTGCTTGACACAATGGATGGATTGTACGAGCCCCCAATATAATGATTAAAAAACAAAAAGGAGGGAGGTGATGTCCAAGCAGTTGAGTTTGAAAAATGTTCCCAAAAATGGAATCACAGATTTGAAAAATGTGAAATTTGAAAAGGTAGGTTTTATAGAAAATTTTAAATTCATAGCTTAAAAAAAATAATTCTCCTTTTCAGGGTACTCCTTCATATAGTGTGAATTCACATCATGGAGCATTATTAGGTCTCAGCGCCAGTCCACTGAGAGTCTCAGCTCAGTCCAATTAACATAAAACCTAACTATCACAAAGGGTATATAGAAGGGATATTTTAATGACAATGAATAAGACCTGCAACCTGTTCATAATTGATTTAATTATATTTTGTGAATTACAATTCCCCATCAGTATATCTTAGCACATTTTTTTCTCAGTAAATATTAGGTTGGGGTAATGACGGCCACCAACAATTTCTATATTCACCCTGGAATGTGAAGAGTGTTCAAAACTCCCTCAGACTGTCATATTATTCCACTTCTTTAATAAGCTTTTCAGTGTTTCTTTTGATAAGTGTTAAGGTAAACTGTGCTATAGTTTATAACTTCTTACATACCTTTACCATATTGTGTTTAATTTTATTATTTTCCATGTTTCCCATAGAATTGTTATATCATCAAGGGCAGACTGGGTTATGTTTATTTTTGTAGACCCCAGTGCCTTGTAATCTGCACGTATTCAATATATTTTCTAGTTAAAATAAGAAAATGCATTTTCCACATGATTATTTATATGGATGTCAAGGTCAGCAGTTCAAAATCACCAGCCACTCCATGGGCGAAAGATGAAACTTTCTACTCTCATAAAGAATTATAGACTTAAAAACTCACATACGCAGTGGTATCCTTTCCTTTCAGGGTTGTTAAGAGTCAGAATCTATTTGATGGCAGTGAGTTTTTTTTAAATATTTTGGGATCAATGCAATATAAAGAAAATATAGACACAAACTAATCTTTGTTATGTAATCTTGCTTCCTTCGAAAGATGCTACAGCATCTTGTCCTAACTCCTGCGTTGTAGTAGGCAGGAAAGAGTAAACATGACTTTGTCCATGTTAGATCAAAATCCAGTGGCATGACATTCAAACTTCTCGACCCTGCTATAAATGTATTACTGCTGCCATTTAGTCTGGCCTTCTCGGGGCTTCTGTGAGACTCTATGAACATATGAACATGGTTTGATTAAGAAAGCACCTCTGAAAGACTCAAAAGTATAGGATGATTATGGCAATGGAGGATTTTGAAATATTGAACATTGATCTCTGATTTAAGGGTTATTTAGATCACCTTTCCCTGTCTCGTCAGGTTGTGTCTTTATTTGTTGATGTTATTTATGATGATTTTTATAGTTGTACACCATAATTCATGTTTCGTCGTCTTACTTCTAATTATTAAGTTAACTTTAAAAACAAAGCAAGTCGCAACAGGAGTAGGAGCAGAGCGAGCACGCCTAGGAGCATGCCTGGCCCAGCGCACCTTACTCCCTCCTGAGCAGCCGTGATACCAGCCACCGCAGGCCACGCGCACGCGCACACAGCCCAACCTCCCGCCTCTGAGCCATTTTCTTCTCACTTCCTACCTGGATCCAGTCTGCGGTCCAGTGAGTGCTGCAAGACTAGGCTTGAGGTCTTTACAACAATTGAGGGAAAATAAACAAAAGGACAGATACTTTCCCTTAAACACAAAACAGAGCAAAATGAACTTTTGGGATCATGTACATATATGCTGTCAGATATTGAACCATGGTTAAATAATATTTGTTCAGAAATATAGAGAATTGAATCTTTTGTTTTGAGAAAGGGTTTCGGTTAGATATATTTTAGAAGGTTGATGAACTTTTGCTGTGCAAAGCCCAAATCATAATTACTTGCTTTGGGTTCAAAATTGCATCAACATTCCCCTGACCCATTTTTTAAAGGAAGTAATTAAGTGGTGAGAAAAATGTTGAACATTCTCCTCACATTGAGCTGCAAGAGAACATTATGAATTCCTTCCATTCATATCTTAAACTTTCCTTATTAAATTAATCTTGTTTTATCATTAGCAAGTAACATTTTCACACCACCCAATGTTCATAATGCTTGGCATTGTTACAAGTCATTTATGACATGCTTTAAGTTTATATTCAATTTAGTTTTAGAGCCGGCATGATCTAAGGCTAAAGCACTATACCGTGCTTGAAGAGTGGCGAGCCCTCGAGAGAGTCTCAATGTTAATTAAAGGGATGAAAACTACCTTAGAGATTCATGGATTCTACAGTTCATCTTCCCTGCCATTTTCAAATATACTGCTCAATTGACTATGAATGCGGATAATGAGAACTAAATTCCATAACGCCTGTATGGAAAAAGAAGGATACCTGATGGCATTGCATGTCAGACTGTTAACCACAAGGTCAGCAGTCCCAGCCACTCTGCCAGGGAAAGAAGTCCTTTTGCTCCCACAAAGATGGGAGCCTCAGGCACCCCACGAGCAGTTCGACTATAGCCTACAGTGTGGCGATGAACTGAAATTGAGTTCATGGCAATTGATGTGGAAAGGGAAGGCATTTGAGCATAGAATTAGAAACTTTGGAAAAGTCAGACATGTGTGCTAACTAAACTAGACCATCTAGAAGATGTTCTGTCATGTGCCCAGAGAAGTAAAATCTTTTGTAAAAAACAGCAATATGCAAACACTTTTAATAGTGTTTACTATACATTGTTTACTATACATTTTACTATACATTTGTGCCCGGTTTCTGCAGAAAAGTGGGTCAATTGTCTGAGAAGTCATTAAGAAATTGACACTGGAAACTTTTCTTTTTTGCTTCCTAGTCTCTAGCTCTACTGAACAATCTCAAAATTTGATTTTTATAAGGCTAGGTGGAGAATTATAGTTGTAGGAACAGACTGTATTCCCATAAATGTCATTTAAAGAATAATACATGAAGCAGGTATTGCAGTGTCATGGTTTACCTTAAGAAGTGAACTGTCCAAGGAGATAAATAGTTGTGAGGTGTCCTCAAGATGGTTCCACTCATAATGTCCCTTAGCATAGAAAAAGGAAACATGCCCAATTTTGGTGCCATCCTCACAACTGTTGTTGTGCCCGGTCCATATTGTAGGCATTGCTTCAATCTCTCCTCTTTTTTTTTCCCCATTGACCTCTAACTTTACCAAGAATGATTGACACCTCCAGAGATTGACACCTCCTGATAACATGTGCAAAGTATGTAAAACAAGATCTTTCCATCCTCAAGCATAAGGAGCATTCCTGAGGTTATACATTTTCTAAGACAATTTTTTCCTGCTTTTGGAAGACCATTGAATATTCAATATTCTTCAGAAACAACATAATTCAAACAAGTCACTTTTTCTTCAAGTCTTATACAGCTTCTTTATACAGCTTCAAAATATACATGAGACCATTGAAGATAATTTGTTCGACCGGGTAGACTAAAGAACATAATTAATGGACATTCATATGTGTATAAGGAAGAGCTTTGTATACAAGAGCAATTGAACATTAAGAAAAAACATCCTAGTCCAGTCAAGATCAAGTCTATAAGTCTGATATTAGGCCATATGTCTGATACCCATCTCTTAAAGTTCTCTTCAGACTCACAAAACACATGCAATGACACTGAATGCGGGAAGATCATAGGTCAGAGGGTGGGAAGTCTTGAGGATCCAATGGTATTGTAAACATCTCAGTGCTGGCAGTGGTCTCCATGTGACTTCTCCAGCTCAGGACACTAGCATTGTTCCAGGTGTCTTGTCAGGTGCAATGTCTCCCAGGGAGTGAGCAGAAAGAGAGAGAGTGTCTTCCGCCTCCAGGGAGGAATACCGGAGTTCTTAGGATCCTCAGGAGGAGGCCATACCCACACAGAGGCCTCATTGGCTCTGACCTGATTGACAGGCTAAGGCTCCATCCTTTCACTCTTAATCTTCTCAAATTGACAAATGATTCTATAACTCTCACAAATACTATGATTCAGAAGAGGTGGACCTAAGTCCCCAAAGTACATCTTTGCTTTACAAAACTTAAAAAAATTCTGCACTAGATTTTACCAAATGCTTTTGACTGATGCTTCCATAGGTGTTGATAGTGGTACTAAGTAAAGTGAAAATAAATAGTATTCTTGGATGTAAATTGTGCATCACGATTCTTGTACAATCTGTGTACTGAGTATACTTATACAATCTGTATACTGAGCAAATCTTCAGAGAAATTGGATTACATGAATAACATTGCCTCAGGCTTTAAGGAAGGCTTATTAACAACCTGCAGTATGCATATGACACAACCTTGTCTGGTGCTAATGAAGATCAAGGATTGTAGCTATCAGTATGGATTACTATTCTATGTAAGGAAGACCAAAATTTTCATAACTGGACCAATAGGTAAAATCATGACAAATGAATAAAATGTTGATGTTGTCAAGGATTTTTTTTGTCTTGCTTTGATCAATAATCAATGCTCATGGACGCCCAAGTCAAAAAACCAAAAGATGTATTACATTATGTAAATCTGCTGCACAAAATCTCGTTAGTGTATTGAAGAGCAAGGATGTTACTTTGAGGACTAAGGTACACCTGACCCAAGTCATGGTGGTCTCCATTGCATCCTATGCATATGAATGTTGACTATTGAATAAGGAAGACTTTAGAAGAATCGATGCATTTGAATTGTGGTGCTGGAGAAGAATATTGAAAGTATCATGGACTGCTAAAATGACAAACTGATCTGTGTTGGAAGAAGTAAGCCAGAGTGCTCTTTAGAAGGGAGGATGGCAAGACTTTGTCTTACATATTTTGCCCATATTTTTGGCCATATTTTCAAGGGAGACCAGTCCTTGGAAAAGGACATCCTGTTTGGTGGAGCGGGATGCAGTGAAAAGGAGGAAGACCCTCAATGAGATGGACTGACACAGTGGCTGCATCAGTGGGCTCAGGCACAGGAACGATTGTGGACATGGCGAAGGACTGTGCAGTGAGTGGTTCAATCTGTTTTGTGTATGGTTGCTATGGGTCAGAGAAGACTTGATGGCACCTAGAAACAGGATTTCAAAATATCTTTGGTGAGCATAATTCACTACAGATCAGAGGAAATACAAATAGAATAAAGGGCATTAGAAAAATAGATGTATAATGACAGAGTATGAACGAACTACAAGCTTTTCTTTTGTGAAGTGTTTTGTTTTGTTCTTTGTCAGTGGTTTGTTTTTGTTGTTTTGTTGTCTGGTTGTATACTGTTGCTTTGTTTTCCTCTGTCTTGTTTCTGTGCATGTTAGTGTCTCCACAGGTCTGTCTGAATAGGACAGGCTGGATGAACTATCTGGAGGAAAAACAATGGGACCGACAGTTCAGGGGGGGATTTGGGGTGGGGATGGGGTAAGGGGGTAAGGAAGTGGTGTCAACAAACACAGGGACAAGGGAACAACATGGGACTCAAAATGGTAGAGAGGGGGGAGTGGCAGGCCTGGTGAGGAATGATCAAGGGTAAGGTTGCGTAGAGAAGAGGTATAACTGTAGCCCAGGTGGTGACGGAGCACGGTAGTAGGGCAGGAGGAAAATCAAGGGAGATGGAGGAAAGGGCTAGGAGTCAAAGGGCATTTATGAAGGTCTAGACAAAGACATGTACATACAAATATATATATGAGGATGGGGAAATAGATCTATGTGTCTATATTTATAGGTTAAGTATTAAGGTGGCAGAAGGACCTTAGGCCTCTACTCAAACATTCCCTCAATGCATGAATACTTTCTTTTATTAAATTGGAACTCTATGATGCTCACTCTCCCGACACAAATGATGAAGCCAAAGTGGGTGAACAAGTAAATGTGGTGAAGAAAGCTGGTGGTGCCCGGCTATCAAAAGAGATAGTGACTGGGGTCTTAAAGGGTTGAAGATAAACAAGCGGCCATCTAGCTCAGAAGCAACAAAGCCCACATGGAAGAACACACCAGCCTGTGTGATAAAGTGGTCCCGAAGGGATCAGTTATCAGGCATCAAAGAAGAAAAAATCATATCATTGGCTGCACACCTCCATGATAGGATCGCTGAAGACAAATGGGTGCATAAGCAAATGTGGCGAAGAAAGCTGATGGTGCCCGGCTATCATAAGAGATAGTGTCTGGGTCTTAAAGGCTTGAAGGTGAACAAGCGGCCATCTAGCTCCAAAGCAAAAAAGCCCACATGGAAGAAGCACACCAGCCAGTGCGATCACGAGGTGCCAAAGGGACCAGGTATAAGGCATCATGCAAAAAAAAAAAAGATATATATGTGTATATGTATATAAGTGTGTGTGTGTGTGTGTATACCATATTTAATGAAGGGGGAAGTGCAGAGTGGAGACCCAAGGCCCAAGTGTCGGCCACTGGAAATCCCCTCATAGAGGGGTTTAGGAGAGGAGATGGGTCAGTCAGGGTGCGAGGTAATACCGATGAAGAACACAGCTTTCCCCCAGATCCTGGATACTTCCTCCCCCCAACTACCATGATCCGAATTCTACCTTGCAGGACTGGATAGGGCAGAGGTTGTACACTGGTGCATATGGGGGCTGGAGGCACAGGGAATACAGGGTGGATGATACCTTCAGGACCACGGGTGTGAGGGACGATGCTGGGAGAGTGGAGGGTGAGTGGGTTGAAAAGGGGGAACTGATTACAAGGATCCACATGTGATCTCCTCCCTGGGAGATGGATGGCAGAGAAGGGGAGGAAGGGAGACTCCAGATAGGGCAAGATATGACAAAATAACAATGTATAAATTACCAAGGGCACATGAGGGAGAGGGGAGCGGGGAGGGAGGGGAAAAAAATAGAGGACCTGATGCAAAGGACTTAAGTGGAGAGCAAATGCTTTGAGAATGATTGGGGCAGGGAATGTGCGGATGTGCTTTATACAATTGATGTATGTATATGTATGGATTGTGATAAGAGTTGTATGAGCCCCTAATAAAATGTTTTAAAAAAAGAAAAGAAAAATAGACGCATAATGACAGAGTATTTTAATATATATTTATATTCAAATTATTTTAATTTGATATGTCCATGTGATAATGGAATTGTCTTTCTAAGGTGATGGTAATTGGAACTACTGTAAGGTTCATGGCTAATCCTCCTTGAACTAGTGCTTTGTTTGAAATGATCAATCTCTTATCTGTTGATCTTCTTTTATTACTTTGGTTTGATAAAGAAATCTCTCCTCTCTTCAAATTTCTTTCATTGTATTTATCAATATATTCTTATAACTTAAAACATGTGTATGTTCTGAATTATATATTAGATATATGATTAGGGCACAATTCATATATATTGGCTTTTACATATACTTCTTGATTTCTTGGAAGACAATATAATTTTCCTCATTTTTAAGAATTTTTTTCCTTAAAAATGACAGCAATTATAGATTTATTAAGGCTATTTGTCATGCAATTTTTATATCTGAGACTCAGAAGCAGATTTCTAATCACATAATACCCAAACAAAGCAAACCCAAAAAAACCCCACTGCCATCAAATCAAGTCTGAGTCATAGTGAGCCATCAGCACACATGGATAAATGCAGTATTATTGGTTAAATGATACAAGGGGCTTCAAAAATGTTTGTGGAACAATGGAATCAAAAGGTAATGGAATTTTCCCACAAATTTTCTGAAGTTCCCTCATATATTCTTGAATACCATTCGATGTGAATTCAAACCAATATAGATCATCAGTTAATATGGTGAATAAATAAAAATAAATAAATGTTCCCCGAATGAGCATTTGTTTTTAGTCAGTCTTAGAAACATGGCCCGCCCCAAACTCTTTGTTCCAGTCTTTCTTTTCTTCATTAGAATAGCTAGTCTTTGCAATAGTCAATGTTTTGTCCCAAAAGTGTAGCAAGAAAATCTTGTGCTCAAAATAGAAAAGTGTTTAAGGATTAGAAGGACATGTTCCAAGGGGACCACTCAAGATCATTTCTAGAATATGTTCCGAGAATTTCCCAGGTAAAGAATGGACACCTTTTCTTGAAAGAAGCCTGAGACACAGGAGGCTCTTGCTGTAGCTCCTAGCTCAGGACCAGTCCAGCTATGCAGAAGTGTGGACATCCAATATTGCCATGGCATTTTAAGTGTTAAAACCACACTGCCATATTCCTGAATGCCTGGAATAAATAAGATATCATCTCAATTAATAACTCTAGAAATACACTTATTAGTTGAGTTTCATTCCAGAAAACGGAATTCTCTTAAGGCTGCCTGAATTCTCCCTCTCAATACAAGTAAACTTGGAATCCTTCACCAAGCTAACGAAGAAAAACCAGCCTCTTCTTCATTCTTGTTGCCGGTTATAATAGGCCAATTCCCACAATGGAAACTCCCCTTCACTTCTGCTTGCAGGCGCCTGCGTAATGGAAGTTAGGATACACGTGGAGAGCTTAACCTGTCAGTGTCAAAGAAGGAGAGCTGAGACTGTTATGTGCTATAGAGTCGTTTCCAACCCATATTGCCCTGTGTACATAACAATAAAACACCGCCGAGTCCTGAGCCGTTCTCCTAAGTGTTTCTATGAGTGGGCCGATTTTTGCCCGCACGGTACCAATCTATTTCCCAGAGTACCTTCCTCGTTTTCTGTTGCCCCTCTACTTTTCCACGCTTGATGTCTTTCCCCAGGGACTGGTCTCTCCTGTAAGTTAAAAGTCTTGTCAATCACGTCTCTAGGGCAGTGGCTCTCAACCTGTGGATTGCAACCCCTTTGGGAGTTGAACGACCCTTTCACAGGGGTCACCGGATTCATAACAGTAGCAAAATGACAGTGATGAAGTAGCAATGAAAATAATTTTATGGTTGGGGGTTACCGCAATATGAGGAACTGTATTAAAGGGTTGTGGCATCAGGAAGGTTGAGAACCACTGTTCTAGGCGGAGTTGGAACTATGCAGGAGACAAATGAGATAGGGCAAAACAAGTAAGAGGACACTCACTTGCCAAAGCCAACGTTATATTTCCATAAGCATGAGAATATGTGCCACCTTCAATTTTGGGGTATTGGCACTTTTTGCACCATGCTAGTCCTAACCTTAGTAGAATTATGGCTTTATTCGTCTAGCCTAACCTCTTGGAGTAGATTTGATGAATCATCTGCGTATTGGCTTTTGACTTCCCCTTTGACTGTTCACCATCCGTGCAAATCTTTGCTGTGACATGGCCAACAATAACCCAATAAAAGAAAACCACTGTGGATGCTTATGCCTACCATACTGCAACGATCTCCCAGATAAGTGGAAAGTCACTCGCCTACTTTCCATTTTAAATAACAATCATGCATATTGATGTAATAAACCCAGAAGAAAATTAAATTCACTGAGATGATAATATTCAATAACTGCTTGTTATTGTGTTTTCCTTTCTTAAAGACTCCCAGTAGCCATAGAAACATGGTTGTGATCACTCTGTTTCATACTGAAAAATTAGCATTTTGTTATTCTATATAACATTACCTTTTTACCTAGCAAAGAAACAGTACTTTCCCATAAATTAGAGCATCATTATATCCTAGATGGAATGTCAAAACCAAACCAAACAAACCAAAACACAGGATTCAGCCCTAGTGCCTAGTTGGCGAAAAAATGATGAGTGGAAGAAATTGCTGAAAAATCCATAAATAAATGATCCCAAATGCCTGGGCGTTACTGAAAGTGTCTTTTAGTATTTACCCTTTTAACAAAGGATCCTCAGCTCACCTAAGATGGTAATAAATATTTAACTTAGGAGATGGAATCAAGTCCATTTTTCTGTAAAGCAAATTTCCAGTTGACCCATTTGCAAATGCAGAGTGGCATACACAAGGAGATAATTTCTCTTATCAAACTGATTGTTTGCATTTATTCTGTTAAATCCTTCCATAAACACATAATATAATGAGATGCTTAACACTATAAATTACTGAGGGAGAATCCAAGATACAAAATGATCTTAGAAACCAAAGTTTCAAAATGTTTTCAGGGTATGTTAAAGATGAAATGGGCAATCACTGAATGTGATCTTTGCCACTAGTAAATCACGAATCAAATGACCATCTGTTTTGCCTTAGAGTCAAAATAATACGGATATTTATTTTTTATGACATATCAATTCATTTAGTCTCTACTGCAATGTTTCTCCAAATGAATATTGGCTTCATAAGAGCAGATGACTTGTCTGGTTTGTTCAGCATTGTTTATTCAGCATGTAGTATCATGCATGCCTCATAAGATCCAGTCTTTAAAATAAATGACTAATTGAAGATATATAAAATTAATATATAGTTACATAATTACCCAATGAATATCCTTTATGGACTATGAAACCAAGACTAATAATTTCCACATTAAAAATTCTGAGGAACATAAGAAGCTAAAACTTACAAAATAAGGAAATGAGGTCTATTAAGTGATAAACAGGAGGAACAGATACAAAATGAACAAAAGAAGATGGATTTTGCAATTTCCAGAGATAAAATATTGAAAAACTATATTTAAAATTTTTAAAGGAATCAAAAACCTGAATGCAATTATAAACAAGGAACAAGTCACCATACTAAACAGTCAAATTGACTTGAAAAGAAAAATACACCATCGAGGAAAAATACGTGGGTAACTTTTATTGAAATGAAATACTTAATGAAGACTAAAGCATCAGATTATACACAACTAAGACAAATATAACTGAAAGGTAAGATATTAATTAGACTATTGAAAGAGAGAAAACATGGGATATTATAAAACAAGAGTAGAGTGAACAGATTTGATATATGTCTGATGGAGTTCTAGGTACAGAAGAGAGAAAATATTTTTTATTAAATAAAGGTTGATATTTTTCAGAATCATTCAAAGAACGCAATACTGAAATCCAGCATAGTCCAAGTATGTATTTAAATGAAATGTTTTGCTGTATTGTAAAACATATAAGGTGAATTCTAATTAAAAGAGACCCAAAGTAAAGACACAGAGATATTGAAAGAAAAGACATTTTAAAAGGTAATTCAGAGAAATACTAGTCAGAAGAAAGCTTACACTTTTCTATTAATGTCAGACAGAAGATATTTTAAGACAAAGACAAAAGGAAAATATGACATTTTATAATAATTTAAAAGATTCAGTTTTTAAGGAGTTATTTTTTTTAGCTTTTTATGTGCTTGGCATATATATATATATATATTTTTTTTATTTATTTTAGTGATTGAATTGTGTACTACTAAAATATATTTTGGATTTTGAGCCCTTGTATCTCTGGATGTAATCCTGTTTGGAAATAGGTGTGGTAACTGTTGTTTTCTAATGCTAATTCAATCATACACAAGTAGCATGGGTTCTAGGTCTAATACAGACATTGGGTAGGACAGATACTACGTGAGAATCATGTGTAAGCAAGGACCCAGCGCTCTCTTGCGGCATGTTTGTTACAGCAGCAGCAAGTCACGAAATATGCTTATAGACTTACACAGGGAAATGATTTTTGCAGAATAATTTCAACCCAGCTTCCTACCATCTAATAAGTAAAATCAATAAAATAACCAGAAATCACATAGTAGATCAGCTATCATTGCTGTAATAGTAAAATAAGGAACCCTCTTTAGAAATTGGAGAATATACTCTCCATTTCTTCATAGAAAAATTACAAAATATATCAATGATGAGCCATCAACTTAATTTTGGGAACTATTGGTGAGGTGTAGATAACCTCGACCCCAATATAAGAAATTACAAATTACAAAAAATAATTGGGCAAAAATAATGCATTGACAACAAAATAATAAAATCTTTACAGTTCACTGACCAACAAGTTGCCACCCACTAAACTCACTGCCATTGAATTGCACGAGAATCGTAGCGACCCTACTAGACAGAGTGGAAGTGCCCCTTTGAGTTTCCAAGACTGTCAAACTTGCCAGGCAGAGAACGTCCCACCGATTCCCCACGGGGCGCGGGTGGCTCAGAACAGCTGACCTCTTTTCAGCCTTTCTTCACCTAACCCACTAGGCCACTTTTCAAAACCTTCCCTTCAATATCAAGGCAAATCCGCATGTACATTTTCACTACTTTAAGTCAATTATACTGGAGACACGATAATAAGATAGCTAAATAAATAATAAGGTATCATAAACAATAAGATAATTAAATAGCCAAACATGATAATAAAATAGCTAAATAAATAAGTGTATAGTCGTCAAAAAGAAAAATATAAATATTATTGTTAATATGATTGCTACTAAAATCCCTCACCTAACACATAAAGGTTCCTGGGTTGTTTGGTACGTCTTGTGGGGCTTCTTGTTGTCGTCTTGGCAGTTTTGATTGACGGTGGCCTGTCTGGGCAGAGCAGACTGCTAGCTATGGTTTGCCGGGCTATGGCTTCTTGGAAGGAGGTTGCACGCATGTCTTCTGAGGGAGTCTGTGTAGGGTCAAATTGTCAAACCTCTTAAAAATAATCCAGTGTTCACCTGTTTGTACCACTCGTGGACTACTGATAAAAAATTCGAATGAATAAAAGGCTTTAGCAAGAATAATTAACACCAAATCAATTCATTAAAAAGGAAATTAATTAGAAAATATAATGATAAAACGAACAATTTTAACACGTAGAAAGGAAAGCTATGATATCAAGGCATGCACTTATAAAGACAGTCTAAGACCTTCTCAGAAAACTATTATATAGTTACAATATTTACTCAGATCGTTATTTGGAATGAAAGTGGTAATCAATAAACATGCTACTTTCCCCTGGACCAAGATTCATTCTAGTCAATATTGCCCCAAAGGATCTTTGTGAAACTACAATCTATCCTCCCCCCTCGTTGGTAGTTATTTGAATACGTAAAGGGGAACTTCCACAAGAAGAATATGTAGTTTATTATTAAAAAGCATTATTATAGCAGTTTTAACATTATAATATTTGTCCAAGGATAGAATTCTAGACAAATTGAATAGAAAAAATAGTCGTAAATTATCACCTGCACGTATAAAATGTTAATTCATTTCATAGCATAGTTGGCAGTGGAGATGAATCGAAAGAAAAGTATAGTTCCATAAATGGTGGTGGGGTCCTTGTTTAACCATTAGGAAAAAATAAAATATAATGTTAGCTTTCTACTTCATATTATTCAGAGAATCAATTATAGATATAATAAAAATTTCATTGGGCACAGAAATATCTACAATTATATAGGAAATTTTATTATCTTAATAGGAAGAGTTTATTAAATAAGTATAAGAAAACACAAGCATGAAGGAAATATAGCTAAATGTGATTAGATTAAAATTAAGAACTTCTTGTAATCACAAAAAAAGCAAGTCTACAAAGTGCAAAGCAAGAATTAACAAAAATTTTGAAGTATATGTTAACCAGTAAAGGGTTATTATTTTATCCATCAATCAATAAGAAAAACATCTAAAAAGAGTCAACCGATTAAATTTAGATCACATCAAAAGGTATTTTATAGAAGTATATGAATAAATGAGAATATGCTTAAATTATTAGAAATCTCAGAAGTACATGATGAGATCTCAGTAACCCAGTTTTACGATCCCAAATATTGGAAAGAATGTTGAGTATTGGGAACAATCAGTGCTCGCTATGTAAAAATTGGTGTGAATACTTTGAAAGAGTATGGTCGATGTGGTGGAAGATTGAACAAGTGTAATTTCACTCCTAGATGTCTATGCTATAGAAAATTCTATACACAGGCAGAAGAAAATTTGAAAAGCAGGGGTCTGCCAAAGACTCCACACTGCATCTCTATCTACAACTGACACCTCTAACACCATCGGGTCAGCTGGATCATATGGTCCCTGAGGAAAAGCAGCTTGCATGGAAGCCTGAACCTGTTGCAGGACCTTTCCTTGTTCTGGGTCCCACTAAAATTGGAGGCCTTTCATGTCACTTGATAAATAGGTCGAAGTAGAATACCCAAATGAGGGATATGTTTCCTCCAAAATCGTAAGAGGCAATTAGGTGTTGTGCCACCTGTTTAATTGTTGGGGGGCCGAATACAATAGCATCTTCTTCACATTATTAGGAATGTCTTGACATGCCCCCACATCACTGGACCCCACACATTTTATTGAGGTGCAGGGTACCTGAGAATTATTTGGGTTAATTTCCCAACCTCTTGCCCACAGATGCTGTAATGAATCTAGAGTCTCTGAAACATCCTCCTTAGTAGGTCCAATCAGCATAATGTCATCAATATAATGTACTAGTCTGACATTTTCCAGAAGAGACAGGCAATCAAGGTCCCTTCATACTAAATTATAGCACAGGGTGGAAAAGTTGATGTACCCCTGGGGGAGAGTTGTGAAAGTGTATCATTGCCCCTGTCAGGTGAAGGCAAACTGCTTCTGGTGATCCTTCAAAACTGGTATTGAGAAGAAGGCATTGGCCAGTTCAATAGCTGCATACCAAGTAGCAGGAGGAGTATTAATTTGCTCAAGCACTGAAATTACATCTGGAATGGCAGCTGCAATTGGAGTCCCCACCTGGCTACATTTATGGTAATCCACTGTCATTCTCCAGGATCCATCTGTTTTCTTTACAGGTCAAATAGGTGAGTTAAATGGGGATGTGTAGGAATCACCACCTCTGCATCTTTCAAGTCTTTGATGGTGGCACTGATCTCTGCAATCCCTCCAGGAATGTGGTACTGCTTTTGGTTTACTATTTTCCTAAGCAATGGCAGTTTTAATGGTGTCCACTTGGCCTTTCCTACCATAATAGCCCTTATTCTGCATTTCAGGGATCCAATATGGGGGTTCTGCCAGTTGCTAAGTATGTCTATCCCAGTGATGCATTCTGGAACTGGGGAAATAACCACAGGATAGGTTCGGGGCCCACTGGCCCCACGGTGAGGCATACCTGAGCTAAAACTCCATTGATAAATTGACCTCCATAAACCCCACTCCGACTGGCGGGCCTTCGAAACACTTTGCTTCTCATGGAATTAGTGTGAGGAATCCCTGAAAAGTTTGGTTATTTCCTTTCCCCCAGTGAACAGTCACTCCTGTGAAAGGCCGCAGGTCCCTTTGGGGAAGGCTAGAAGAAAGACTAACAGTATAGACCTTCGGTGATGTAGCAGGGTCTTCCTTCAGCGGGACCTGGCCTCCTACTTATTCAAGGGGTTGTGAGTCTGTAAACTGGCTCAGGTCTGGGAATTGAGGCAAAATCACCTCATCCTTGTACTTAAGGAACATTCTGGTTGTATTGCTTCTAGAGAGATTTGTTCTTTATTTTGGTGGTCCATGATATTTTCAATATTCTTCTTTAGTACCATGATTCAAAGGCGTAGGTTCTTTCTCAGTCTCCCTATTCATTGTACAGATTTCTGTATCATTCAATATTTTGTCCATAGAATCATTCAATATTGCAACTTGAGACTTGAATTTTTTCCCCTGAGTTGTTTCAGTTTAAGATATAGCGAGAGCGTTCTTCCTTTTTATTTTCTAACTCTAGGTTTTAAGTGTAATATTTTACTTTGTCTCCTTTAGCTGCCATTTATCATTTTCTGTTCAGTTCTTTAACTTTCTCATCTCCTCCACGTGCCTTAGCCTGCTCCCTGGAGAGAGCAGTCCCGGTAGAAGGACAGCATCTTGGTGAAGAGGAACGCCTGCAGAGACAGCAGAATGCCTTCGAGGAGGTGCAGTGACACAGCGGCTGTAACAATGGTCTCAGGATGCTACAGGGCAGGGAAGTGCTTCATGTTGTGCACAGGGTTGCCACGGGTAGCAACCGAGTTAATTGCATCTAACAACAACAGCACTCTATGATTCAGGGCTAATATCAGTCTCTTCTGACACCTCTTCTCTTTCCCAGCATAGTAAACCATATGCTTTCTAATTCAAAATGAGTAATACTAGTCTTCACTTCACCAACAGCTAGTGTGTCGATATTGATTTGCTCCATTTAATTTTGACAAATTCCAATTTTCCTAGATTCTTATGGAGTACAATCCAAGCTCTAAATATGAGCAGATTTATTTCAGCAGTTTCTTCTCATTTTGAGTTGTGTCCTATCATCAAATGAAGGCAGATCCTTCATCAAATGAAGGAAGACATGCCCTTCGTAAACTTTATTCACATCAATATGGCTGATTATTTTGGAAAGGAAACTCTTTCTCGGTCATATTTTGAGTGTCTTCTGATATGAGCTCATCTTTTGGCACTACCTCTGAGTATTTCTGTTTCTATTTATTTGGCCTTCCGTATGTGACAATTCCTTTATGTTATCCGTGGAGTTGTCAGTGGCTAATTCCTCCGAAGTCGACAACCAGTTTCTTCTCTGTAATCTGGTCTTAGTCTGGAACGTCTGCCAAGATCTGTCCACTTTGGATCAAACTGCTGGCATTTGAAAGACTAGTGGCATAACTTCCAGCCACCCAGGAAGACACAAGCCTCCACAGTAAGACAAACTGACAAATAGTGGAAGCTTTACATAAACCATATGTATGATTACCACTCACATAAGTCTCCAGCCTTCTGTGATTAAGCTGGATACCAAAAGTTTTCTTTTTTTTTTCTCTGGAATTCAGATTGGTTCTCAGAGTTGTACATTTGATTATGTTGGTGTCGTTTTTATGGGTTGCTACTCACAAGGTCAACAGTCCAAACCACCAGTTATTTCTTGGGAGAAGGAGGCTTTCTATTCACATAAAAGAGTTAAAGTCTTCAAAGCCCACAACAACAGTTCTACCTATATGGCTGCTATAAATTGGAATTGATGCTATGACAGGGAGTTTGGTTTGAGAATTGGTAGAAGAAAAGCCATATAAAAGGGCTTTTACCAACATGTAAGTACCCACATTTATACCTTATTTAGCAAAATGAATCCAAATCCCTTGGATTCTTTTCCATATATTCTTCAGTTCATTATGGACTGTACCTCAATTAATTCTTATAGTTTCATAAGAATTTGTTATTGAGAGATGTTATTAAATCAACTTAGTGAATAGCAGTATCAAGCAGATTAATTAATGTATTCATTTAATTATTAGTTGTTGTCCAGTAGTTTGCAACTCAAAATAAAATGGCAAAATAAAATGCTTATAGACTTTTATTGACAGAAAAATTTATGGAAGCAGATTTTCATATCTTTCTCCAGTGAATGGATGGGGTTGAACTGTCAACCTTTTGTTTACAAGCCAAGCCTTTAAATATTTTATTTTGGCATGGCGGCTCCTTATGCATCTAAATGAAATGAACAGAAAAAAATCAAAAACATGAACTTTCAGAATCTGAAGACAAAAATTTTCCCAGAATACATCATTTCCCTGAGGAGTATATCGTTGTCAAGCATCAGAGACACCATGTTCAATGTTTTTGAGAGATTAAGAGTTTAGTATTAGCTGACGTAATAAAGAAATGGGTTTATTGAAAATTCATTACCTACCTACACATTTGCTTTCGTTACGTGCTATGTGATCTTCCTCCCATTTTTGGTTCTGTCTCCATAGCCCCAAGCCATAAATGCTTATTAAATTATTAGAAATCATACTTTTTCACATGTAGGATATCATAGACAACCAGCTAAACAAGCAATTTTATCATGAACTAACCATTTAAAACAATTTTATTTATTTATTTTTCCTTCATAATACTAGACTGTGCCGAAGAAAATAGGGCAATACCAACACATGAATATTTTGGGGTTGCCTTCCAGTTAATCCCCCACTAATGGTAACCCCATAAACAATAAGTGGACCGTTCTGCACTGATAGTTAAGGTTTTGTGTCAACTTCTCAAAGCTTGGATTCTCAGTGATTTGGTACTTAAAGCATGGTAATCCTTCATGAAGAGATCTAACACAATGTAATTACCTCCATATTACAATCTGCTACAAGTAGTCAATCAATTGAAATGAATTTTCCTTGGATGGGCGGTTTGTGTCCTATGTAAGTAGGCACCATAGAAAACCAGTGCCCTGGTGGTGTGGTGGGTTATGTATTGAACTGTCACCACAAGCTCAGCAGTTTGAAATCATCGGCCACTCCACAGGAGAAAGATGAGGTTTTATACTCTCTTAAAGAATAATAATCTCAGAAACCCACAAAAACTCTTTTACCTTCTTATATAGGATCACGATGAGTCAGAATTGGCTGGATGGCAGGGAGTTTGCATTTAGTACAAATGCTTATTTGCTTTTTGCTGGGTCTGGATCCTGCATCTTGTTCATTGACATCTGTTCTTTGGACTTGAGTCAATAGTCTACCATATTGCCTGCCAATCCTTAGAGTCATCAATGGTCTGCTAGCTGAGTTACTGACATTGGGTTTATTTACTACAAGCCAGATCTGTTGACCTTGAATTTATTTGCCTCTGTAGCTATGAGTCTGTTGTCTTCCTGCTGACCTAGGATTCACCAGCCTCCATAGCTATGCCAGTCAGGAGAATCCTCCAATTTAATATCAGACTCATTGGCTTGCAACTGGCCTGGACTTAGAACTTGTCCACTTTCACGACAATGTGATCCATTTCCTTGATATATATTTAGCTTCACTGATTTTGCTTCCCTGAAACAAAAATCCAAAGACATTCACTATCTTTATAATCCCATAATTGTTTGGGCATTAGAACATTGTGAATCCCATATGATCTTTTACTATAAAAAATTTTATAAATAGAAAGATGTCTTTCCTAAACTACTTTTGTGTGGAAGCTTTGCTGAAACCTGTTCAGCACTGTAGCAACAGACAACCCCCCACTGATAGACACATGATGTGCGCAAAAAAACCATCATGAATGTGTATGTACCTGATCTCTGGATTCTCTCTTGCCCTGGGGCAGGCATCATATGACACATCTATGACACAAACTGTTCCTCGCCCACCACTCTCCATGCAAGTGGGGTCTAATAAGACACCACATTAGCCATGCAGAATTCAAAGGTAACACTTTCCATTAAGGGGGCTTATTAGGGAAGTTAATAGGTTTCCACAAGTCAAGGTCAGCAAATAACTAAGGACACAGTCATTGGTCTCCTTAGGCAAGTCTTTCTCTGGTTGTCTGGTTCTCAGACTCTCAGTCACATTGTAACAAGAAGTCTCTCTCCTGGTTTTAGTCTCTCAGCCATGTGGTCCATTGACTTTTGCCTCCATGGGCCAGAAAGTCAGCCTGCCTGTCACTCTGTCCTACAGTGTCATAGTCTCAGTGCTTCTCCTCTGTGTCTCCACACCACAGCGTCTGATCCATCTCGTCTCAGTGGCCTCTGCCACTTCTGACAGAGGTCTTAAACATGCTCTCCGAAGGTCCTCTGGTTCCTTCTTTGCTCTTCCCAGATGGTTCATCTGTATAGGCAGGGTGTGGTATAAAAAACTGACCAATCACCTCTATTATCATTATTATGCATGACCTGTTTTCATGGTCCCATTCAATCATTTAGTGGGAGTTACAAAGATGTGAGAAGAAGAACCATATTAATAAATTCCACAAGGTGCTTTGACAAGGAATCGCACTAGGTTACATGCATGAAAGTTGATATTTATACCACTAAGGCATCAGCACCACAAGCATCATTCCACTGTGCTGCAGTATGAAAATTTCATAAGAGAAACATTTTAAATTATAAAAATTATATAGGCCTCTGTGCTATAGTTTTATGCTGCAAATTAATTGGTTTTATAATAGTCATATTATGCTGCTTAGAGAAAACAAACTTTCTGTTAACATAATGCTTTCTCATGCTCAAACTATACTTAGCTTAACAGTCTAGAGAATATCATTCTGCTTCTGTTGAAGTAGCTATGCATGTTAAATAATTGCTGTACTTCAACAGCCTCTTAATTTATAAGCAAGATTAATTCGATAAGCAGACATCTGTACTATTCCCAAAGACCTCTATCCACCAGCTTGGAGATGTTTTGCTAATAGAATCACAAGGCTTATGTTGTAAAATTAGTGAACTGGAAATGAACATTTATTTGCATGTCATATGTAGTATTTTAAAAACCTTTCTATATTGAAATAAAGTTCTTAAATTTTGTCTAAAAATAATTTCAAGAGAATTTGAGGAAGTTCGTTCTAGAGAGAGCTTGCTCAAGGGCTAGCTGATGACTTTGCTGGTTACATATGTAAGAAATTCCTGGTGACTTTTTTTAGGGAAGAAAATAGCAACTTTAATTTGGGTAATTTATATTTAATGTTAATGAAATTACAAATGGGACAATCTCACAATAGTTTTCTCTTTTCCTTCTGTTTTCCCTTTCTTCTTTCTCTCCATTATTTACTCTCATTTTTCTGTCTTTCCATCCCATACCTAGCTGACTGCAAGAGAAAAAGGCAACAAGTTCCACTTTTAAATTTTATTATTGCAGTATGAAAAATCATCTTTAGGTTTTGAAGACCTAAATATATTTTACACATTTCATTCTAAAAGTGAACAGTTTATTCTTATTCAACAAAGTTTATGATTTATAAATTATGCAACGTTTATGATTTATAAATTATGATTCATAAATTATGATTCATAAATTAGAAGAAACTAAGGGAAGTTCGAAGACTCAATGAACCCCAGAGCAGAAAACACAAGTGTCTAGTGTGGACTCAAGCTGCACCTCAACCTGGTTGGATCAGTTTTAGGCAGTGATTCAGTTTTCTCATTTACAAAATGAAACTCAAACGCAATTGTTGGGGTCAAAGTAAGTTAAAAATGACAATACTTCACATAAATGCAAAACATTATTTCAGAGCAATAGAAAGCTTCTTTTCTATTTGCTAGTTTTTAGAGTCATAGTGAATTTAAATTGTTTAGATTTTCTGTAATCTATTTGTAGAAGAAGAGTAACTTGAAAATGAAATATCCCAAACTAGCCTTCAAAAATTGATGTGTTTGCTGTTGGCAGACTTGTGTAAGAACCTCCTTTTACCTACGGCAAGAAAACGGAATGCCTTTTCTCACAGCAAAAGTCCTCTCCAGTCCTTGACCTGCCTGCTACATTGCAATCAGAAATATTTAACCTGCTTTTATATTCAATTAAAATGCATGACATGGTGCACATAATTGTTTATTAGAGCTATCAAATGACCCCAGTTATCAGATTGATAGTCAATATAAATGCATATATTTTAGAGATTAAATCAATACTCCTTCCATTTTTACTGTGTTTCCACATACTCTCTTATGCATTTCATTTGTACTGTGTTTGTATTAGTTAGCATGTTGAAATTCCACTAAGCTTTATAAATATCTTACTTTGAGTTTTAATTTTGCTATTTAGTCCCATAAATTTGCTTATTGCTGCTTAAGTGAATTCTATATACAGTGATACATTGCTTAAGATCCATAATACTTTTGTGAAATTGACCATTATGAAATTTTTGTGTTATGCAAACATCATATTGTAGCCTCCTTTATATTTAAGCATCTAGATGAAGTTTTATGCCTTAGCAGAGATCATCACAATGCTGCGAGGGATTCACTTTTGCTCTTCAACCCACACCCTTAGCAACCCCTCCATATCTGATATGATCTCTCATGTATTTTCATTGTCCTTTCAGCTTTCAGTGTAGCTGCAATTTTAGAAGCTTAGAGAATTTTTCTTTGTTTTTGAGGACAATGATGATCATTTAGTGTGACATGCTTAAATCACAAGCAATAGAATTAATTGATTATACAACTTCAGGTTGGTTAATAACCTTTTATTTCACTTTCTAATAAAACCACCCTTTTACTTATTGCTGCTGCTGTCACGAACACCGTTGGTGCTGTGGTTGAAAGTCATAATGTACTTCATGGTAATATTTTCAAAAGAAAATTAAACAGAGATTACACTACAACACTCCAGAGATATACATGAAATTAGATGTCACTGCCTATTAGTTGAAACTTACCAATATATAGTAACATCTTATAAAGAGAGCATCATATTACACTATGCCTGGTTTGTTCTCTGAAGAAATAACGTTTGGCAGTTATGGTTAGGTACTTAAGCACTGAGCAGGATCCTGTGATGCCCCTGTGATTTTCTCAATGGGTCCATGCTCTGTGTAATCTCTTTCCCATGAGTGTAGGAAGATATATACATCAAAGGAATAGTCACTCCTATAATTATGTTACACATTAAATAAGATTCTGTCCTGCAAAGTAGCAAGAGACACTCTCGTGGAACTGAAAAAGCAAAATTCTACGCAACTAAGAACACAAGGAGCTGAAAAATTTAGGCAATAATCGGGAGCAAAATTAGACTATCAGTCCTCCAATCAGAAGGATCTGAATTTTTCCCAACAAGCTGCATGTTCTTTGAAGGAGACCCTAATCCTCATATGGAATCCCTTCTCAGGTTAACACCTATATTTAAGTCTGATGAGACCCCAAACAGAGAACACAGATAGCCCATGCTTGGTCTCTTGACCAGTGGATAATAAGATACTGAATATATGCTGTTCAAAAACGAGAAATTTGAAAGCAGGCTGCAATTACAGTACTTCAGTTTGTGGAAGGACTGCCATTATCCTGCTGAGAGAAAAGCCATGTTGGCCGGCTCTGGTGTTGCCTCTTCCGGTGAGATCATGACCAGTTAGCACGTGCAATTGTTTTTAAATGAGAAATTTTTTATAATCTACTATATAGAAATAGGAAACTAATAAACATAGTGACAGAATCCAACTCAAGCAAACAAAAGTAAGGAGGGAGTGTATTATCCACAGATTTTGGAGATAATTGGCTGTCTCCAAATAGGGAGATCCTGACATCAAACCACATTATCAGTATTATGTCACTCTCCAGTTATCAATATTGCGGGTTTCTGCCTCATCCTATAGATAGCTTCCTCCACATAGCCAACAAAGCTGGCTCCCGAGACTCCCACTTTTGCAATCCTGATCCTAGAGGAAGTGGCTAATGTTATTGCAGCATCTATATTTTGAATGTGTGCCTAGTTAATAACCCATTTAAAACTCCACATTGGTCAATAAGGGCAAAACTATGGACTGCCCCATGAAAGAGATAATTCACATCATGACTAAAAAGTCTACGGTAGGAACCAGAGCAGGATTTTCTTATTATCCAAAACAGTGAAGATAGCATAAAGAAAATGCTATCATTCAAATATCCCTACAATGTAGTCATCTGTATCTATGACCTCTCTGGGGGTGATGGCAAATATATTTTTGTCATCATATTTTATTTTGTGGACAACTCAAATAGTAACTACATAAACTTTAAATTACAAAAAATATGGGAATTTGTGTGGTCATACAAAAATAAAGTATACTACTTTTTAGGTTTTCATGGAATAAGCTTGTTCATATGAATAAAAGGAATATAAGAGGGCTTCCAAAAATTCATGAAAAATGGTATAGAAAAGATAATTTTTCCCCTACAAATTTTCTAAAGCCTCTTGTACATATGAGGTACAATGTATGGAAAACTTTATCTTCTCAACATTCTTATACTGTATAGTCACAATCACCTGCTCCCACAGCCATCGCAGTGCTCCAGTTTTTGGCAAAAACCAGCATGCCCTCTCCTTCCCCCATGCAACTTACTCACCTGACCTCGCTCAGTGTGACTTCTTTTTGTTTCTGTGAATGAAGTGAGACACGAAAGGACAGCAATTTGACGATGCAGAAGACGTGATGAAAAACATGAGGCAGGTGCTGTCAGCCATCCAAACAGATGAGTTTGAAAAATGTTTCCAAGCATGAAATTGAGATTTGACAAGTGTACTAAGTGTGATGGTCATATGGATCCAAAGCCTAGGCTATGTGTTGGAGTGCCCCAACTAATCACTACTTTATTTTATTTATTTTTCAGTTCACAGACTGTTTGTTGGAATTTAGGAGTGTTTTCCAGTCGAGTCTGATGGGGTGCCAAGCCCTGGCTCCAAAGTCTATTTTTGATATTCCCTGGGGACTTCCTTGCTCTGTTCCCCTTGCTGTTCAGTTGCATACCTTAGTGTTTTTCCTCAGTGTGGAAAGATCAAATTGGACACAATTCCCACACTTTGTCTCCAGTGTTGTCCCCTATAGGGCTATGGGCCAGTGAGGGATGTCATGTATCATAGTGGGGCCAGCCATGTGGTCCTCTCTGTGAACTGGCTGCTCTGAGCGGGAATATCATCCTCATGGCTTGGTGGTAGAGGATGTGCTCCACTCTCTCTTCCTCCCCCTTCATTTGCTCCCATGTGCTCTGATCAGACATGTCCCTTTCCCAGAGCTGCAGATTCAGTGCTGTCCTCTGAAGTAAGTTCTTTGGAGGGGAGGGGCAGCTGTCCATGTAATTGGGATTGGGGCCAGCCCCTCAGACCTCTCCACTGGTTCCCGACTCCATGCCAGCGTGTTGCATTCACATCTTGGAGCACCAGGTTGAAATCTGGTCCCCCTTTCCCTCAGCGGACTCAAGTTGTACTTGTCCTTTTGTGATTGGCTTAGTTCGCTTAGCATGATTTACTTCAGTTCTTCCCATGTGGTGATGTGCTTCATGTGTTTATCCCTGTTTTATAGGTATGCATAGTACTCCATTGCATGTATGTACCACAGCTTTTTAATCCATTCGTCTGGTGATGGAAATTTGGGTTATTTCCAACTCGTTACAATTGTGAACTGTGCCGCGATGAACATTGGAGCACAAATGTCTGGCCATGGTTTGTTTCTTGCTTCTTCTGTGTATATGCCCAGCAGGGGGATTGTCGCACTGTATGGTAGCTCAATTTCCATCTGTTTTAGATATCACCAGATCGATTTCCATAGTGGCTGTACATACTTACAAGTCCACCAGCAGTGGATGGGATTTGCTATCTCCCCACAGCCCCTCCACCAGTCGTAGCTTTCTGATTTTTTTGAATTGGGCTATTTTTGAGGGTGTTAGATAATATCCCATTGTTGCTTCAATTTGCATTTCTCTTATGGCTAAAGATTGGGAACATTTTCTCACATGTTGATAGGCCATTCGGATTTCTGCCCCTCTGAAACTTCTGATCAGGTCCTTTGCCCACCTCTTCAGTGGGAAATTAATTTTTTCTTTTGGGAAGCTAGCAGAGTATTATAGATTTTAGTAATCAGGCCTTTGTCTGATGTGTCATTACTAAAGATGTTTCCCCAGTCTGTGGACTCTCTTATTACCCTTTTGGTGAATTCTTTCGATGTACACAGTGTTTTATCTTCAGTATATCCCACTTGTCAATTTGTGCCTCCTCTGTGATTGTGCCCTTCCCTATTTCTGATAGCCTGTGTATTCCTCGTGCCAAAGTTCTCAAGTTGGTCCCAGTTCCTCCATTGATGGCCCTAACAGTTTGGGGTTCACTTCCAGGTCTCTGATCCACCTTGAGTTTATTCTTGTGCATGGAGTGAGGTAAGGGTCTTGCTTCATTTTTCTGCACGTAGATATCCTTTTCTTTTTTTTTTTTTCAAGCACCACTTGCTGAAGAGGGCATCTGCTTCCTATTGGATAGTTTTGGGGCCCTTATCAAAGATCAGTTGTCAGTATGCTGATGCTTTTATTTCTGGGTTTTCAGTTCTTTTTCATTAGTGAAAATCACTACTTTAGAAAGGATAAGATTCATAGAGCTAAGACTGAACAAAATCAGGTATAAGCTTCCAAGAGTCCTCTCCCAGTGGACGCACCTAATTCTTCCAGAAACAAGTTGTCACCTGAGAGAAGTGTTATCTACCAGGGAACCTCATTAGAGACTTAGTGTTCAACATTAATTGAAGGCTTGTATGTCAGTGCCCTCTGCCCAACGTGTGACAAAATTTCAGACTCCCAGGTGGAAAAACAGGTGTTAAACCTAAAACATGTTATTTACATAAGCAGGTTAGTCACTCATCACTTAGGGAAACTTTTGCATCAATGTCAGACATGATGACTAGTTAAGCTCCCAGATGTCACTTCAAGGCTGGCTTTGGAAGCTGGCTTTCCTCCGGAGAGCAGCCTTGACTTCATGCACTGACTCTTCCACAGAGGATATGAGTGGGAAGGCAACCAAACTATGGCTTAACATGATATATTTTCATCTTATCCCAGGTTTATGTCTTTGGAGATTGCCCCTATCTTCTGTATCCTCTGACAGTAGCTAGGAAAACATGAAAAAGGAACATATGTGATCCTACTCACATCGACCACGAAACCAAAGGGCACTGTTAATGATGGAAATATTCCATTTGTAGCATTATGAAGTTTCATTTCCACGTCAGGTATGGCTTTCTAAATGAATTCCCTCCAATCAACAAAATTAAACTCATTGACAATATAGTGAAGGCTATTTCCCATGTTAGAGAAGTAGTCCTTGCTTTCACAGCCTCATGGAGAAAAGTAAGAGCATTCAACACATTGAAAGAAATACACAAGGCTGGTCTTTGACCGAAGGGAGCAAATCTGCCCCTAACCCTGGAGTTTTGCAGGAAGAAGTGAAAAGCAATAGTTAGCATAAAAATAACTAGCATTTAATCTCTTTTGCAGTCTCCCTTCCAGAAGATGTGTCTTCAAACTTAAGCTGGAATACGCCTTCATTCTGGAGAGGGAGACGCTTGTTCTGGCCCAATGTTCATTCTTAGGTAATTTTCAGGAAGTGAAGAAAGATGTAGCTCTTATCTTCTGTAAACAAAATTATTTTCTCCAAATATTTCTTCTTCACCAATTCCCTGGAAAAGTTCTGGAAGATATCCCTATCTCCATTTTTTAGTCATGAGTGGTCTCAGGAGTCCCATAGTTTGATGTCATTTATATAATGAGGATATTAAAATCTCTATCTTCAAATTATATCACTCCCTTAAATACCAGATTTTTATATATCTGTTTTTATAAAATATTTCTATTTGAATGTTTAATATCAGGTCCACTCAAAAAGGAACTTTGCCTTCTCCCATATTTTTTCTTTTACTGTAAATGTCATACTGTATATGACCAAAGCTTTGGGAAAATCCTTTAAGCTTTTTAGTCCACCAGCAAGTCCTGTGTCCCTATCTTCTAAATCTTCTCCAGACTGACTCACTGTTTGTTACTACCACGGTGTACTCTCTAGATCTTTGCAAGGATTATATTTGCTTTCATTGAAGACAACGTCACCTTTCTTCTTAGATCATGAAGGAAATGAAAATATATATCCAATTAAATCAAAATATCTTAAATTAGCAAACAGACGAGTGTTGTTTTTTCTTCCATTTAACCAGTGATCTGTCCATAAAGAGTATATGTACTTCCCATGACTTGATATGATCATGGAATGATGATATCTCACCCATTTCTTAACTTGGATAATTCTGATCTAAACTTTAGAATGCAATTCAAGCATCATTTCTACTCTGAATCAGTTCTAATCCCCTGGATGCTTTCTTCTTTTTGTTTCTATCACTGTTGTAAAGTGCATATGTTATAACAGGAGCATGATGAGGAGGTGACAGCAACAATAACAACAAAAATGGTCTCTGTCATTTCGGCTGTAAAATATTTGTCCCTTTGAAGCTTCTGGTTTTCAGTAACTCAGTGATCTTCATGTGGCATGACATCGATCTTCCCTCAGCTGTGCTTATCTTTTTATGCGTCATCTACTCTTTTACATTTCAATGGTGATCAAAAACATTTCCCACTCAGATAGGCCCTCATTAGCATAGCAGAGAAAGCCTTATTCTCAAGTGAGATTACAGTTACATGAATATTAGTCTACTGCCTATCTGCAATAGAGCTACGTTTACTTTGACTCTTCACTATATAAATTCTCTCTCTCTTCATTACAATTTGAAATCTTTGTGATCAAAGGTATTATTTGATCTTAATTGTATTGTCTTGCTTATTGCTAAACTAGCTAGATCATAACATAGACTCTGCAAAAATTGGTAGTTGATATTTGCTGAAAGTGTAAAGATAGGTTATCACATAAAATGATGATTTGATGTAGTCAATAAGGGGACATTTAGAAAGCATTTGTATTGTGCTAAAGGAACTAACAAAAAGGTCAGTGATTCAAACTCACTAGCCGTTTCTCAAGAGAAATTTGAGGCTTTCTGCTCTGTATAGACTTATTGTTGCTGTTAGATGTCATCCAGTCAGCTCCAACCATGCGCAACAGAACTGATAATTGCCAAGTCCTGGGCCATCCTCACACTTTTTCTCATGTCTGAGCCCATTGATGCAGCCACCCCATCCCTCCATCTCAGTGAGGCCATCCCTCCATCTCAGTGAGGCCATCCCTCCATCTCAGAGAGGCCATCCCTCCATCTCAGTGAGGGCATCCCTCCATCTCAATGAGATCATCACTCCATCTCAATGAGGTCCTTCCTCTTTTTGAAATCCTTTCACTTTACCAAACACTGTGTCCTTTTCCAGGTACTGATCTCTCCTGATAATATGTCTAAAATATGAAAGACAGATCTGTTTTTTCCTTTCAAAATCCATGGTCCTTTCAATATTCTCTAGCACTCCAATTCAAATATATATATTCTTTTAATGTCTTCTTTATTCAGTGTTTAACTTGTTCAGTGTTTCATATGCATATGATGCAATGGAGAATGTCATGGCTTGGACCAGGCAAAACTTAACTTCAAAGTAACATCCTTGCTCTTCAATACTCTAATGAAGTCTTGTGCAATAAATTTTCCCAATGCAATGTGTCTTTTGATCTACAATCAATTGAACATTGGTTGCTGCAATCAATTGAACATTGATTGTGGATCTAAGGAAGATAAAATCCTTGGCAACTTCAAACTGTTGTACATCGCTAATGGTGTTACCTATTGGTCCAGTTGAGAGGATTTTGGTTTTCCTTATATTGCGTTCCAATCCATACTGATGGACAATCCTTGATTTTCATCAACAAGTGCTTGAATTCCTCCTCGTTTCCATCAAGTAAAGTCGTGTCATGTACATACCACAAGTTTTTAATAAACCTTCTTCCAATCCTGATGCCACATGCTTCATATAAACCAGCTCCTCTGACGGTTTGCTTAGCATGTAGATTGAGCACAGGTTGAGCAAAGAGTTGAATCCAACTCTGATGCACATCTTTCCTGATTTCAAACCATACAGTATTGCCTTCTTCTGTTTGCACAATTGCCTCTTGAACCATGTACAAGATCTGAATGAGCACAATGAAGGGTTCTGGAATTCCCATTTGTCTCAAGGCCATTCACAGTTTATTATGATTCATACAGGCAAATGCCTTGGCACAGTCAACAAGACACAAATACGCTTCTTTCTGGTATTCTCCACTTTGAGCCAAGATCCACCTGACATCTGTAATGATATCCCTCGTTCCATGTTCTCTTCTGAATCCTACGTGAACTTCTGGCATCTCTGTGTCAATGTAATCCTGCAACCATTGTTTCATGATCTCAATCAAAATTTTACTTGTGTGCAATATCAATGACATCATTCTGTAATTTGAGCTATCTGTTCAGTCACTTTTCTTTGGAATAGGCACAAAATCGATCTCCTCCAGTCAGTTGGTCAAGTAACTGTCTTCCAGATTTCCTGGCATTGACAGGTACGTGCTTCCCGGGCTACATCAGCATGCTAAAACATTTCAATGGGAATTCTGTCAATTCCTAGCTAAGGCAGTCAGTGCAACTTGGACTTCTTCCTTCAGCCCCCTTGGTTCTTGTGCATCTGCTACCTTCTGAAATGGTGAACAGTCGACTAGTTCTTTTTGGTAAGTGATTCTGTATCTCTTCACTCATCTCTTGGAGCTCCCTGCATCATTCTATATTTTGCCTCTAAATATTTCAAGATTTCAATTGAGGCTTGAGTTTTTCTTGAGTTTAGATATGCTGGGATGTTATTCCCTTTTGGTTTCTAATTTTACATCCTTGCACATTTTGCTATAAAATTTGGCTTAGTCTTCTTGAGCTGCCCTTTGAAAATTTCTAATCAGCTCCTTGACTTCATTCTTTCTCCTCTTGCCTTAAATACTCTGTGATTGACAGCAAGTTTCAGGGTCTCGTCTGACATCCACTTTGTCTTTTCTTTCTTTCCTGATCTTTCCCTTTCTTCATCAAGGATGGCCTTTATATCTTCCCACAGCTCATCAGTTCTGCCATCAGTGTTCAACACATCACACATGTTCTTGAAATTCAGGTGGGATAGATTCAAGGTCATATTTTGACTCATGTGGACATGTTTAATATTATTCAGGCTTTATCCTTAACTTACATATGAGTAATTTAGGGTCCGTTTCATAACTGGCACCTGGTCTGCTTTTAGCTGCTGATAATGAACGTATCCATGATATCTTACCATAAATGTAGTCAGTTTGATTTCTGTGTATTCCATCTGGGCAGTCTACATGTATATTTGTGTTTTGTGTTATTCAAAAGGGCATTTGCTATGAACAAGTCATTAGTTTTGAAAAATTCTGTCATAGCATCTCTAACTTCATTTCTATCAACCAGTCTATATTATATTATCCAATGAATATTCCTTCCTCTTTATTCCCAATTTTTGCATTCCAATCACCAATAACTATCAATGCATCTTGGTTGCATATTTGATCCATTTCTGACCGAAGTTATTGGTAGAGTTCTTCAATTTCTTCATCACTAGCCTTTGTGATTTGTGATTGCTGCATAAATAATAGTTGGATTGATTGGATATCCTTTAAGGCAGGTAGATTCAATAGGATTACAGATAGCATTTTACTTCAAAAACACTACATAGAATTTGTACGAGTTGGAATTGACTCAAAGATCTTGTTTTGTATTGTGTTACTAATCTATTAGAAGTTTAGTAATTCTATTCATATACTAACACCATATTCACACTTTAGTACCTTACAAACATATTTTCAAGCTAAAATACTTTCTTAGATTTAACTCTGTGATAAAAGAATCAAAACCCCAAATCTTTTGGCATCAAGATGACTTTAGCTGATAATGAACTTACATTGACAGTAAATCTTCATGGGAGTAGATCACTTCAATTTTCAAGTGAGTAATGGTTACTGAGTTTGAACAGCCAATTTTCATTAGTAGTCCACTCTTATCTCATAATAGTGTCAGGGTTCCTTTTATTCTGCTATGGAGAAATGAAATAATTCAGATGAAAACTACGTTTTAAAGGAAGTTATGAAATATCTTGTATAGCATCAAGGTTTTATTTACCTTTATCTGTGAGTTGAAATTTGAGGTATTTTCATAGAGCAGATGTGAAATTTCAGTTTACGGTAGGATTACAAGGGGCGACCCTGTGACTCAAAATATATTTTAATCATCTATAGGTAAAGAAAGGTGTCTCAGACTTGAATGAAAAATAAAAGCCTGGCTCAAATTACATGGAGATCATGATCCCTGCATATGATTAAAATGAAGACATCTAAGTGTAGAGGAGATACACATGCTAAAAAATATTTTGGAGCATTAGGGAGAGAGAGAGAGAAAGATGATCTTGACATAAGAACATAAAGCTAATCTGATCTTTAGGCTTTTTGTCAACTTTGCTGGGTCAGTATTCTCAATGGTCAGGCAGTTAAAACCTAGTAATTCGCTGTGATATGACCTAACACAAGGTAATTTTGTTAGTCTGGGTACCTTAGAGAAACACATCCACAGAAACTCATGTAAAAAAGAGAGTTTTATAAAAAAAGTTAACTGTGCATCAAGAAAACATCCCAACCCAGTGCTGCCCAAGCTCACAAGTCCAACATTAACCCACTAACCCATATGTCCAACACCAGTCCACAAAGTCCTCCTCCAGCTCACAAAGCAGACACAATGATGACACTGCAGGAGGAAAGCCGAGTCAGTGAGTGTGAGTAAGTATCTCAGCGCTGGCAGGGGTCTCCACAGGGCTGCTCCAGCACCCAGGGCTGCATCGGGGTAGGTCCATGTGGCTTCTCCTTGGGGATGTCTTGCAGGAAGTCAGCCTTGCAAGCTGAAGCAGGGAGCTACTAAGGCAGCTACACCCTGGTCCGACCATCACAAAGCAAGAGACCTGAGAACTAGAAAGGCGAGGCTCACCGAGCCATTTATCTCACCGCCCTTCAATTAATCCCACATGTGTTTATCGGCCAGGTTGGCACAATAAACTAACTAACTCTAATCACCTTCCTAATGGGACTGTCAATTAGATGTAAAAAGATGGGGGTGGAATGTAACACCCTAATTTAGATCATAGCCTTAATTCAGTTGAGAGAAGTTTTCCTTAGGTGTTTGACCTCCTAATGTAAGCAGACATTGTGAAAAAAAATAGTGCTTGCTTTTCCTGAATCTGAACGAGAATCTCTTGAACAGGACCTATATTTGACACACAGCTCTCTTTCTTTCTTTCTTTCTTTTTTTTGTTTCTCCTCCAGCCGCGCTCCTTTCCTGCGGCGGGCGCTGCCAACCGTGTCTGGAGGATGACCCTGCCCAGCGGTGCAGCCTCCCGGACTTTTGTCGCCCAGAGACTTTTGTCCCGCCTGGTCCGCGCCTTCCCCGGACTACCCGTGGGTTCAACAAAGCCTAGGAAGCACTTCCACACAGCTCTCTTTCTATGGACTTGAGCCAACTCCTATTTTATTGCCTAACCATCCTGGAAGTCGCAAGCCTACAATCTGACCTGTCAACCTTGCATTCATCTGCCTTTGCAGTCCCTAGTCTGTGGTCTTCCTGCTCATCTTGTATTCCTCAACCACTACATCTAATTTAACGGGAAGCCTACTGTTTCATGTCTGCTCCACACACTGCAACCTACCTAGGTTGTGCTTGCCTACTTCAATAACCATGTCAACCATAGTCTTGATATAGATTTCTCTCTACATATATAAGCTTCCCAGGTTGTGTTTCTCTAAGGAACCCAGCACACAGCATCTAGAAATAAGCAGTTTGGGAACTGCCTTTTGTGCATTGGGGGGGCCTTATCCTAGTCCGCCATTTGTGGCATTGCTGCCAGGCAGAGTGAGGTTGATTCCTGCTCATAGTAGTGCTATAGGACTGAGTAAAACTGCTTCCTAGGATTTCCTCACCTGTCATCATCGCAGACCCAGATTTCCAGGTCTTTTCTTCTGCAGAGTTATTGGGTGAGTTTGTCCTGCAGACCATTCAGTTTGCAGCCCAGTGTTTGAACTGAAAAGAGCTGATTGTCTACTCTCCCGTCATCCTATTGTGAGCAAAGTATAAGGTGGGAGAATAAATAATGAAGGTCTTTTATGATATTAATATTATTACTTCTAATTGTACTGACGATTCAACAGTAAAAAGTATGAAATAGAGATGACTGTGATTGTTCAGATTTCAGACAGATATGCTAATGAATACCAAGTCTGGGTGTTTCAAGTTGCTCCTCTGATACCTGAAACAATCTCATTCATCTTTAGCCATCAGAAGAAATTAGGAAGTTTTAGAGTTATTGGGAATTTTGGAAGTCATTAATCTAATTACTCTGATATTTTATAGTAAAGAAAAAGTATAAGGTCCAGAAAGCTTACATAATTTGCCCCAAATCACAACAGAAGGGAGTAGCAGGGCACCAGAGCACCCAGTTTCCCATGAATTTCCCTGTGTATTACCAGCATGGGGGTTAACCACTTGAGTTCATGCAACCGAATATCTCAAGTAAAAATAAACCCTCTCTCTGTCCTTGATTATTTAACTTGAGAAAATCAATTATATTCTCAGAGCATTAGATTTTTCATCTATAAAGTGAAGATGATCGAGTGAGGGTAATAAGAGCACTACTAGTAATAATGATTATAACAAATAGATAAAAATAGAACAATTCAAGAAGCATTTAGAGAGTCATTTAGACACCACTTTAATTGGAACACAGACCATACCGGTAAAGTCATCACATCTAAATGCAGTACTTGTTCCATAGCATTCTGGTCCTAAAGGGGATTAATTATATTTGGATGGAACTGTACAAGGAAGATTAATTTTTATATCAGTTTTTGGAGATTTGTAATGTACATTAGCATATTGAAGGCTTTCATAAATTCTACTTTAAATAAGTTTAGTAATAACAAGTAAAAGTCCATGAAAAGATATGAAAGTGCTTTATAGTGTATAGAAGAGAATGCAATGTAACATTCATCATGCTCTTCCCCAAATTTCTGTTCATTCGAATCTGTGTCGTTTTCTTTGTCTCCTGCCACCTAGATACTTTGCTTGGTGCTGGGACATTCACTTATGCTCTCTAAAGGTAAAAATTCTGATTCGCTAACATCACTTGGCAGGCCCTGAGGTAAGCACATCCCCTATGCTTTATGACCCAGAACAGACTAATCAGTGTTAAAGTCTTGGCTGCTGCTATGAAGATGATGCTAACCTGCAGATTCCCTTAGTGTCTCATGATCTCACGAGCTAGAGGCCAGTGCCCAGGTTACCCAAGATCTATCACAGCAGTTGTGTTAAACACCTCACAAACTTCAACTACTGCTCATGCTTTTCATCAATTCTAATGAGAACTGGATCTTGATTTAATCAATGACATTGTGTTCCAAAACCATGTTAAAATAAATAATAAGAAAATGCTTCCGAATGTTTATTAACAACAACTTCTAACCCTTACTGAGCACCTCCATATGCCAGTTTCTGTATTACACATTTTTTATATAATGCCATATTTGTTCCTCTGCACAAGACTATCAGGAGTTTTTGTTTGCTATTACTTGTTTGTCAGTTTCACAGGTAAATTAATGGAGTCCGTTAGATAGGTAAATTGCTGAAGGTCAATGTGATTGTTAAGTCAACTAGACATATTGGGGTGAAGGTAGGGGTGAAGTCCATCCTGCCAATCAGACTGCAGCCTGATGACACCTCCTTGAGGGTGCGGCCTCCTGTAGAAAAGAGAGCTATGAATCAAAGCCTAGTTCTCTTTTGCTCCTTGGTCTTTTGCTGAAACTGGTTTCTGCTTCTGGTTCATTGATCTCCTACTGTGTCTCCTGCTGATCCCAGGAGCAGTCAGTAGACTGTTAACCTTGAATTCATTCAGCTGACCTCAGATTCATTTACTGCTGCATCCACCAGCCTGTGCTCCTTCTGCTTCGTCATCCTTTTTTCTATTTGTGAGTTTCCATAGCTACACAAGTCACAGAAGCCTTCAGTTCACATTTACCTATTTCTAAAATCGTGCAAGCCATTTTTTATATAAATCTCTTTACACACATTAATATATGCATCATTGGTTTTGCTTCTCTAGAGAACTCAACCTAACATAGTCCTGTATCTAGTAAACATTAAGGTCAATATTCATCCTTGATTCTGTCTAGTTATTCATGTTCAAATTTTAAACTCCTGATACACAGTTCTTTTTATAAAAATAATTAAATCATTTTATTGGGGCCTTATACAATTCTTATCACAATCCACACATACATCTATTGCGTCAAGCACTTGTGTACATTAGTTTCTCTCATCATTCTCAAAACATTTGCCTTCTATTTGAGCCCCTGGTAATTGCTCCTCATTTCCCCCCTCTCTCCCTGCTCCCCTCCCCAATGAACCCTTGATAATTAATTAATTATAATTATTTTTCTTATCTTCCACTGTCTGACATATCCCATTACCCACTTTTCTGTTGCCCATCCCCCAGGGAGGAGGTTATATGTAAATCTTTGTAATCGGTTCCTCCTTTCTTCCTCACCTTCCTTCCACCCTCCCTGTATCGCCACTCTCACCACTGTCCCTGAAGGGTTCATCTGTCCTGGATTCCCTGTGTTTCCAGTTCCTATCTGTACCAGTGTACATCCTCCAATCCAGCCAGATTTGTAAGGTAGAATTGGGATCATTATAGTGAGGGGAGGAAGCATTCATGAACGAGAGGAAAATTGTATGTTTCATCATTGCTACACTGCACCCTGACTGGCTCATCTCCTCCCTGCAGCCCTTCTGCAAGGGGATGTCTATTTGCCCACAGATGGGCTCTGGGACTCCACTCTGCACTCTTCCTCATTCACAATGCTATGATTTTTTCGGTCTTTGATGCCTGATACCTGATCCTTTTGACGCCTCTTGATCTCAAAGGCTTCTTCCATGTGGGCTTTGTTGCTTCTCAGTTAGATGGCCGCTTGTTTACCTTCAAGCCTATAGGGCCCAGACAAAGTTCTTTAAATCAAGTTTAGATTCAGATATCAATGCCCATAACTCACTGCCATCTGGTTGCTCCCAAGGCTGTCAATCTCAGTTTTCCTTCAGCATTGAACCTAGTGGTTAGGAGTCCAAGGCTTACCTGAAGGAACTGATTGGGTTCCGTGAAAATATCATTATTAAACATTCAATAAATAAATAAACGTGATTGAAATAAGACAAAGGTTGGTTTCCTTATTACTCTCAGAAGTACAGAGTTAGTCAGTCCAAGGATGGTATTATTATTTTTACATGCTAGAGAGTCAATTTCCAAAGGGACAGATCCTGTCGCATACTCACTATTGATGCAAAGTTCAAGCCCATTGTTGCAGCCACTGTGCCCATCCATGCCCCTGAGGATCTTCCTCTTTTTCACCAACCTCCAACCAAGCATGAAATTCTTCCCAAGAATTGATCCCTGAAGACTGCTTTTACGTCAAAGGCAAAATTGTATGCTCTCTGGCAAAGATTTATATTCAAAATTCCTTGCCATCACCATAATTCAAAGACTTCCAGTGCCCATATGCTTATGAGGTGATTGAAAATCCTGTGATTTGATTCAAGGCAAGGCAACATCTTTGTATTTTAAACAAGTCTCTTTGCAGGAGATTTTTCTGGCTGCAATAGACCATTTGATTTATTGGCCACTGTTTCATGGGCATTGCTTTTAATTCCAAATAAAATTAAACTATAGCCTACACTATAACTCAAAATTGGGATAAATATGGTATGGAATTTTATAATTTAGGAAAATGGACTATCTTGCTACTTCCTTCTATGCTGATTCCATTCCAATTATTCTCCCCTGGTCCAGGATGGTTGTACGCTTTTTATTTTTTTACCAGCTAGACAAGCATAAAGCAACTCTCTCTGAGTTAGTTCACCCAGTGGCATCACCTGGAAAGGTTTTCTCTGGTCCCAGTGATTTTTTTCATTAAAGCAGGTGACACCACTGGGTGCACTAACTCTGAGCATGTTGCTCAATGTGTAAGATCGAGTCAATGGTATTGAAGACATAAGTTATACATAAAGGCATTGGCAAAAGGGAGTGCTCCGGCAAATAGTGAAATACCAACTGAAATGTTTCAACAAACTGATGCCATGCTTGGCTCACTCACTCACTAGTCTTGTCGTGAAATCTGAAAGGCAGCTGCTTGGCCACCCTACTAGAAAAGATCCATATTAGTGCCCATTCCAAAAATTTGAGCCATCAATATCCAAAAACCCAACAGCATTAATAGCCCATGTAACTAAAATTCTGCTGAAGACAATTCAAAAGCAGTTGCAGCAGTACAATGAAAGGTAGCCGCCAGAAATCCAAGACAGATTATATGAGTAAGTGCATTTTAATATTTCTCAGTAATTGTTTGTTCACTTGTTTGTTTTTATGAGGGAGTGCCCTCTGCTCTCAGTCGATATTCATTTGACATCAGCAATGATGAAAAAGTTTTGGAACAAGGGATAACAAATGTTTGCTGTGTCTTATTGACTAGACCAGGGCATTAGACTGTGTGGGCGGAAACAAACTATGGAAAGACTTGAGAAGAATGGAAATTCCAAAACATTACCTTGTGCTCCCGTGGAACCTGTACACAGACCAAGAAGCTATTGTGTGAACAGAGCAAGGGAATCCTGCACGGTTAACAGCCTCTCAAGTTTGCATCCTCTCAATATGTTCATAATTTCTGTATATTGAGGAAATAATCAGAGAAGCTGGATTATTTGAAGAAGAATGTGATATTAGGATGAGAGTAAGGTTCAGAGCAACCTATGACATGCAGATGAAATAAATTTGCTTGCTGTAAGGAGGAGGACTTAAATAATCGCTTATGAAGATGAAGGATTATAGCTTGCAATATAGATGATAAAGAATGCCAAAATCCATGGCTCCATTCAGCAGAACCATTTTCCATTTTTTTTCTGCGTACCAGTGCATATATCTTCAATATCCTAATTGGTTGATCACAAATTTAATTTTCTTTTGGTTAAAGAGTATACTTTGCAAAAACTGGTGTCAATGAGAGATATTTTTTGGCCCAACAGGTGATTTATCTTCATAAATGTTCCATGTATATTTGGAGGGTATGTGTTTTCTGTAGTTTGGGGGTGCAGTGTTGTATCACATCAATTGACTCTAACTGGTTGATTTTGTCCTAGTGGCTCTAACAGTTACTAAAAGAATGGTATTAAAAAGTTTTACTATGTTTGTGGATTTATCTTTCTTAATTTCTGCTAATTTGGTCACTCTATTTCCACTAGTATCGGTCTTTATGCATGAAATTCAAATTGACAGAAACAGAACCCCCAAAAAAGATTTTCTGATTTATTGAGAAAGTAACAAGTGAGTTAATCAATGAAGTCATTATGAAGAACCCTTCATAACCTCTAAGGGTTCTAGTGGTACTGTGGGTTAGGAATTGGACTGCTAACCACACAGTCAGCTGTTCAAAGCCACAATTAGGATCAGCAAACAGTAAGGATACAATCATTTGTCTCCTCTCTCATTAACCAAGTTTCCCTGCATTTTGAAGCCTCTTATCTGCATGACAGCCAGTTTTCTCACCAGTTCCTTGGCCTCAGCCTCCATGGGCCAGCCCACCTGTTGCTTTGCCTTAAAGTTCCAAGCCTCAGGCCGGAGGAGAAGAAAGTACCCCGTACTTTGGGGCTGCTCCTCAGAGTCTCCATGCACAGCTGAGGATGTGCCCGGTCTTGGAAGCCTCTGCTGCTTCAGATAGAGATCTTGGACACACTATTCCAAGGTCCTGGGGTTTCTCCCTCTGCTACTGCTTCAGAGATGGCTCATACTTACAGCCCGCAGTGGTAACAAAAACTGACCACTTCTCCCTCTTAGTGTTACGCATTCCCTGAGTGCTCTCACCCAATCATTTGGTGGGAGTTGTAGTGGAAAATCATATTAAGAAATTTCAGTGGAAAATCATATTAAGAAATATCACTTCACCACCCATGGTATATATTTTATATCTATTTATCTGTCTCTAACTTTACATTTAAGGTACACCTTTGTAGATCACTATAGTTGTTTTAAAACTTTTTATCTAGTTTGACAATCTGTTGCTTTTCTTTTTTTCCCCTAACCCAAACCCTAACCCTAATCCTAGACTATCTATTCCTTTTCATTGGAATTTATCAGTTGAATTCAATATAATAAACCTACAGTTCAAAATGCAAAAGGGGCACATGGAAAAAGCTACTGTATACAAACACTCCAGGGGTAAGGTTCAGGTAGTATGGTAGGGGGCAGACCAAATCCAGGGGTACATTTGGTAGCCAACTGAAAAGGAAGGTGGGGGGAAGGAAGGAAAGGCAAAATAAGATATGTGTGGCAGGGGAATTAGGCACTGACCTGCCCAAGGGGAAGGTACTGTTTTTTCTTCACAGGGAAAGAGGGACCATACTTAAATCCGGTGTTCCAGGATGCGAATGCAGCCTGCAGGCATGAAGAGGGGAGCCAGTGGAGGAGCCTATGGGCTTGGCCCCCATACCAGCTATGTGGACAACTGTCTCAAACCCCAGAAGAATTTATTCCAGAGGACAGCACTGAAGCTGCAGCTATGGGAGAGGGACATGTTTGATCAGAGCACATGTGAGCAAATGAATGGGGAAAAAGAGAGAGTGGAGCACATCCTGGCCCAGCAGGCCTGGAGGATGATATCCCTGCTCCACAAGAGCATGGCTGATCCCACTAGGAGGCAAGATGTCCCTTGCAGACGCATGGCCCTACGGGGGACAACACTGGAGACTAAGTGTTGGGATTGACCCGGTCTGATCACAGGACACCGAGGCAAAACACTAAAGGCGTGCGGCAGAGCAATGTGTGAGAGTAGAGCAGAGAGCTCCTAAGGGAGTGCAAAGGCTAAACTTTGGGGCCAGAGCATGGCATCCCATTGGACGTGACTGGAGGACAAATCTAGAGGTCAAAAATCAGACCTTGATCTACTTACAGGTTTTTCTTTCTTTAAATTTTTTTTCTTTTTCTCTTTTTTAAATAATTTATTCTTTTCTGGGTCTTTGGTTTTCTTTTTTGTTGTCATCGTGTTCTTTTGTCAGTTTGTCTTGGTATACCTTGTTTTTTGGTGCATATTATTATCTCTGTATGTCTATCTAGATTGTGGGGGGAGGTCAGATGCTTACAGACATCCTCCCTGAAGGCAGTTAGTCACCAGATTACATGGTAGGCCCTGCTCCCTGCTGTTAAGGACAATGGACAGGCCTGCAGGTATCTATTTGGTTCCTGTAGATGGGGTTTATATTGTTCCTATGGAGATCCAGAGAACAGGTCAAAATTAAGGCAGATGAGAAGCCTGTGTCAGAAGGGGACATAGTAAAGCATCTGCTCCCCTGTTGGAATTTAGTGTAAGAAAGACCAGAGATTGTAAAACAATTAAGCAAGCCAGTACTGCAGGTAGAGAGATTAGCTCCAAAGAAATGCAAAGTAAGAAAGTTTACACAGAAGATGAAGTTTGGGAAGTGGAATTTCAAGATTTACAGGTTGAGAAGACCAGCTCAGAGAACAGAAGCAAAGAGGCAACGTATAGGAAAGCACCTTTAATTTCAAGAGTAGAAAAAGGAATTGCTGAAGAAGGACATTTAGAATGTAGAATGTCTTATCCTGTTAGAGTTATTCGTAGACAGCCTTACAGGAAACCCCCACAAGGAATTCACAGTGCCTTTCCCTTTGAGTTGCTAAAAGATCTCAAGGAGGCAGTCAGTGATTATGGCCCAGACTCACATTTTGTAATTAGCACGATAAGGGCTTTATCAGAGTCCGAGAGCTGGACCCCTACAGACTGGAGAATTTTCGCAAGAATTTGTCTTTCCTCTTCAGAATCCTTGCAATATCAAATGCTGTGGAAGGAAGCAGCCCTTGCATGAGCACTCAAAAATGCAGAAGAGGGCATAGATGTAGGAATTCATCAATTGCTGGGGGATGAGGATTATATCACAGTTGAATCTCGACTACAGTTTACTGAACAGACAATAGGACAGATATGTGAGGTTTGCTTAAGGGCCTGGGAAAAGATAATTCCACCAGAAGAGAGAAAGCCAAGTTACACAGCTATAAAACAGCGGAATGATGAATCCTAAACTGACTTTGTGTCCCGACTACAAGATGCTATTTCCAAGTGTGTAAAGAATGTCCAGGCAGTAAGAGATCTAGTGCACAAGCTATCTTATGATTTCTCTAATAAGCCCTGGAAAAATAAATGCCTTGCGTCCCTACAGGGAAAAGGGCACACTGTTAGATTATCTCAGGATATGCAGGAATGTGGAGACAGGAATACAAAGCCAACCTCATGGCAGCTGCCTTGGCCAATTAGATCAGACCTAGCTTTAGTTGTGGGAAGACAGGTCATATTCAAAGAGAGTGTAGGCAGCACGGGCCTATCCGCTTGGCCACAGAGAACCAGCTGCAGCCTGTGCTTGAACATGATCCAGGGCCATCAAGATCAGGTTTATAAGACCCTGAATGCTGCCCCACTGTATGAAGGGAACTCATTGGACGAATCAATGTCGTTCGAAATTCAACAGTAAAGGACTGCCATTAGCAAAGGCCTCCAGGCAGGAAAATAGAGGAAGGAGCTTGATACAGACCCCGCCCAGCAAAGCATGGGAGGCAAGGTGTCTGCCTGTTGGAGGAAAGAAGATCTTAGAGAGAGACCAAGTATTACCCAGCCTCACGGCAGGAGACCAGACCTACCCCAGCTCGCAAAACCCCAGCCTCTGTTCTCGCTACTCTAAGCTTGACTAACCAAGAGAAGGCTCAGAGACTCTCATAGCAGTTTGCTGATTTGAAAAGGCAGGAGCCTCTTATTGAAAGAGTAATACAGTTTTTATCAGGAAATTTTAACCTAAGTACTCAAGGAATTAAAATTGATACTGGAGTTGATCAGAGTTGTGAGGAAAAGCTAAAAGCTGTAATGGAACCAGAAATTATTGAATGCAGTCATTGGGGTCCGCTACCTAAGATAACTACAGGATGTTTATTAGGAAAGTCTAATGTAAATTCTCAAGGTGTTGCTGGAATTATTGATCAGGATTATAAAGAAATTAAGACAGTGATAAAATCTGATATAGCAGGGTTTATAAAAAAGGAAGATCGCTTAAGCCAATTTTTGCTTCCTTGCATTTCTAGAGTTAAGAGTTATACCTACAGGAAAGAGTACTTGAAAAGTCTGACCACCCTTGAAATGAAGGGGGTCTTTTGGAATGCTATTGTGGGGAAACAACAGCGCCCCCACATGGAATTAGAAATTGAAGGGAAAAGGTTTTTAAACTCTGGAATGGGGCCATTCCCTTAAGGCATCCAGGAGGGCCTAAGACCCACTCATTAACTTCCCCTAGAGTCAGCATGGAGGGAATGAGAGAAGTTAACCAGATCAGAATACTGCAAGATTGTAAAATCCCACAGTGTAAGAGACCTAAAGAGCAATATGGCTTAATTGAACCTGTAACCTTATTGGTACGCTTGGAGAAAAAAAATGTGTGTTTGGTAAGTGACTTCAAGAACAGCTGAACAAATTTATTAAGAATTTTTTCAGTCTTTCAAATCATCCTGAGATAGTTAATTCTCTTAATTCTCTGAGAGTTGGGAACCAAAATTTACATATTAGCTCTCTGGAGTCTCTGAGAACTAGGAGCCAATATTTACTTAACAATGAAGGCTATCTAACTAGTCCTTATACTGGGTCAAAGCCTAGTAAGTTAACTGAGATTGCCAGCAGTGCTTTAATAAAGTCTGCATTGCCAAAACAGAAGGGGGAGAAGAGTAATCTTATGTATAACGAATTTCATTTACTCATTTTAACCAAAAAGATTTTCTCCTTTCTAAAAGGTTGTAACAAAATCAGGGGAGATAAACACATTTTCACTTCCACAGAGAAAATTGATCGTAAGAAGTCCCGAGAAGATGGAAACCGCGTTTGGAATCCAGGTCGATTCACTTGGAGAAAAGGCTGTGCATTTATGTTTCTGCAGAATGAAGCTGATGGACTCCCCTTAAAAGGACGCAACCACGTATGGAGAAAGATGGACATGAAGGACACGAAGGAACCGCAAAAGCTTCATCATAATTCCTTTTCCAGGTCAATGACACCCCGGAGAGAGGAGCTATTTGTTTATATTTTCACAGGCAAAGGAGATCGGTGGATTTCTCTTCAGCCAGCAAGGCCCAGAAAAAAGGAGGGAAGCTGAAGTGTGCCCTGACCCTGTCCTGTTACTGAAGTTATCCAAAATGTCAAGGAGACCTCGCAGATTCCTGAGAATGGCGACTGCTGACTGCTGATATATTTCTTCCATTGCTGACGCTGTCAAAGGGACACACTAGGACTCTATCAAAGCTGAACATTTTACACAATAGGGAGTGTTGTTTTGCTGAAAGATCAAGATTTTGGGCTTGTTAGAATGTGATTAGAATAGAACTGATTTCTGTGTAACGCCTTACCTACATAATGTAACATTGCATGATTGGGATTTAATTATGGAAACATTTGCAAGGGTTTGAAGGAAACTTTTCATCAGATGTTGATCAGCTTTAAAAGGATATTTTCTATACATTCAAAGACAGACTTTAGGTATCTCTTGGCTCTGATATAATTAAGCAATTGGTGAAGGGCATGGAAGGATTGGACCCTCGTGCTTGGGTTCAAAGTATTTCTCATAGGCTGGGTTCCAGCCTAATAGTGATGCTCATAATCACAATTTTTGTCCTGACTGTCATGTGTTGCTTCTATAGAAAGCTAAGGCGTATGAAGGAGAATCACACGGCCTCTATGGCACTTTTGAAGTTCATGCATAAGGCCATCACCGTGAGGAGCAGAGAACGGGAAGAGAGTGTTTAAGGACGAATCCTCCATTGTCTCGAAAGGAGCCTGGGAAGCCATGTTTCTAGTGGTGGAGGTCCCCTCACCCTGTGAGTTGTAGGTACGTCCTAATCACATTCTCGTGATGTTGTTCCTCACTTTACCCTCCTATATGGTGCTGATCTGAGGTTGTCCCTTACAAGCACATAGCTGGTTGCTGTGTGGCCAGCAGCTTTAACTACAGAAGCAGACATTCCTATTTGGCCCTATTTCTTCCACCATGGTATCTAATCTCTCCCATACCTTCCTCCAATAGCAGATGGGCATAGGGGGACTTTACTCCCCAGTGCCTGGATTCAAAATGTTTGCTAAAAGCCTGAATTTTTGGCTATATTAATTGGATCATGAAGTTTTGCCTTGACAGCTTTTAATGTATAGAAAATAACCATGTTGCCCATGTGGCTTTTAATTTTATATATAAAACAAAAGGGGGACTTATGGAGGGAGGTCAGATGCTTGCAGACATCCTCCCAGAAGGCAGTTAGTCTCCAAACTACAAGGCAGGCCCCGCTCCCTGCTGTTGAGGACAATGGACAGGCCTGCAGGCATCTATTTGGTTCCTGTAGGTGGGGTTTATACCCTACTGATAATGGTTCCTGTGGAGTACAGGTCAAAATTAAGCTGCCATCCTAAATCTAGGATCCACCAATCTTGTCACATGTATACCCCCATTCCCTCATCTTCTTATTGCATGTATGCCCCTAGACCACCCCCTCTCATTGCTGTATAACCTATAGTGCAACCCCTTCCTGTGACATGTCTTTTTCTGTAATCAGTGGGCTTGCACACCCCCAAAAGGTATCTAGGCCTGGGTGAGCAATAGAGAATTCTGTCACTCTCTCGGCTCCTCCCCTGACCTCTTGTCAGTTCTACCTCTCCTCTCCCATCCTTGCTTCCCTGTCCCTTTCCCCTTGTCCTCCTTCCCTTCTCCCTCTCTCCACGTGGACCACCAAACGGGGCTGAGGTGAGCATGCTACTATGAAATGTGTCTGATCCATTATTGCAAATCTCTTATCTCTTATGTTCCCGATGACTTTAATATAATACTTATTTATCTCAACCTTACAATTGTGCTTACTGAACCTGTGATTAGTGGTGGGGGTTGGTCCCCCCAAACTCATACCACATCTAGGTAAGATATGCTGGATCAATAGTCTGTAGGAGAAAACAACGGGTCTGATGGTTCCGAGGGACGAGGGAGAGGGTGAGGTGGGGGAAAGGAAGTGGTGTTCACCAACGCAGGGACAGAGGAACAACAAGTGATCCAAAATTAGTGGCAAGGTGAGAGGCCTGGTAGGGCTTCAGCAAGGGCAATATAAATGAGAGAAATTACTGAAACCCAAATGAAGGCTGAGCATGATAGTAGGACAAGAGGAAAGCAAAAGGAAATAGAGGAAAGAACTAGGAGGCAAAGGGCATTTATAGAGGTCTAAATACAGGCATGTGCATATGTAAATAAATTTATATAGGATGGTGAGGAAATAGATCTACATGCATATGTGTATAGGTTTAGTATTAAGACAGCAGGTGGGCATTGGACCTCCACCCAAGTGCTTACTCAATGATAGAACACTTTGTTCTATTAAATTGACATTCCATAATGTCCCAACACGATTGGTGAAGACAAATGTTTGCATAAGCCAATGTGGTGAAGAAAACTGATGGTGATCAGCTATCAAAAGATATAGTGTCTGGGGTCTTAAAGGCTTGAAGATAAACAAGCGGCCATCTAGCTCAGAAGCAACAAAGCCCACATGGAAGAAGCACACTGGCCTATGTGACCACCAAATGTTTTGAGAATGATGCTGGCAACAAATGTCCAAATATGCTTGACATAATGGATGGATGGATTGTGATAAGAGTTGTACAAGCCCCCAATAAAATGATTTAATAAAGAAAGAAAGAAACAAAAACCTATGGTTTAGTTCACGTTTAATGTATTGCTAGTTGTACATTTTTGAAGTTCCAGATTTTTCTTTAATGTTATTATTCCCTCTTTCTAGTCTTATTTTTAACTAGTTAAATATTTTTAGCATATTATTTTAATTAATCTAATTTTAAAGATTAATGCATCTACTCTATTTTGTCATAGTCTTCTCTGATACATCTCAGTATTCTTAGACATTATATAATTTACATTAAACATTAAAATTTCAATATATAAGTTTATAGCAGTATAAATTTTTTGCCTCCCTATTTTTTGTTTAGTAGACTTGTTGGTATAGAGACCAAAATCTTAAGTGCTAACCGCAAGGTTATTGATCTGAACCTATTGGTTCTACAGAAGGCAGATCTAGAAATCTGCTTCTGTAAAAATTACAACCCAGGAAATCCTCCGGTCTCCAAAGAGTTCCCTGTGAGTCAGAATCAATTCCATGGTAATGGATTTTAATAACTTATCCATTACTTTATTGTTGCTCTATATATTAATTCTATAAATACTGTGAACCTCAAAAGACAAAGATTTTTAATTAAACAATTGTTTATTTAATAAAAGGGAAAGCAACTATAGTCTATTTGCTTTACACAGATATTTATACCTTGCAGTGTTTTTTTATTCCTACTCATAAATCCAATTTCCACTTATAGTCATTTCCTTTCAGCCTGAGAATGTTTATTTTATCATTTATTTTAGTACTAGTTTGTTATTAATGAAGTCCCTTGAAGTTTATGAGAAAAATGAAACTGTCTCACTCAATAAAATAGAATATAAAATTGTATTTTAGGGAAGTTTTAACTAAAAATAGAATTCTATATTTGTGTGGAGTATCTAGTATAGTGAGAGAGCCACAAAATAGACAAAGATAAATAAACATTTTTATTAGTATAGCTAAAGGTGTATAAATTATATTTATTTTATGGATACCTTGGTTAATAATATGTGCATGAATGATATTCTCCTTTAATTGGCATCTGTTCAGGCAGAGTTAAATTATTGGAAGTTTCTTTTGATCTCATCAGGAATGGGTTTGCTATTTATTGGGAATAAAATCTGGTTTGGTTTTGCCTTTACTTCTACAGAATAACCATTATTTCAGAGTATGATCCTGACCCTTCCTACTTATTGGACATGTTATTGTTGTGGTTTGGTGACGTCATGTTGATTCTAACTAATAAAAACCTTACGTATAACAACAAAACACTGTCCTGCCCTACACTATCCTCACAATAATTCTTATGCTGGAGCTCATCATTGTAGCAATTGTGTCAATCTATTTTGTTGAAGGTCTTCCTCTTCTACGCTACCCCACTACTTTACCAGGCATGATATCACTCGCTAGAGACTAGTCTCTCCTGATAACTTGTCCAAAGTATGTAACACAAAGATTCATAATTCTAATTGGTTTTTTTTTCCTGGACAGATTTGTTTGTTCTTTCAGCAGTCCAGGATACTTTCAATGTTCTTTGCCAGTATCTTATTTCAAATGAATTGATTCTTTTTCAATGTTCCAACAGACAGACCTGGAATTGCGTATGCTATTTTGTTGGTTGGTTAGTTTGCTAGTTATCATTATCTTTTACCCCCTTGTTCTCTTTTAATCAATATTTTGTTGGGTCCCTATTATAGTTTTGGGGTTTTTTTCCTACTTATATAAGATAGGCATGGAAAGCAATCTTGAGGAGAAAGCAACAAGACCAAGAATTCTGGAGATATTTTTGGGGAGAAGGAAGCAGAAGGGGCGGTGAGCAACCAACACCATAGACAGTGGTATAACCAGGGAATTAAAATCAACAATGAGGAGGATGTGGAGATCCTGGGGTGTTGGAGCAACAGCAATCTAGTTGAGAGGAATTACTGAGGTGGAAGAAGGGCAATTGTGATGGTGGGACAAGAGGAAATTAAAAGGGAACAGAGGAAAGATCTAAGAAGCAAAGCTATAGATAGAGGTATAAAAATAGGTGGCACATATGTAAATACACTAATTCATAAAAAAGGTATTGACCTACCTATGAACATATATTTAACAGGCAATAAGCTGAGATAGTGGACAGCCTAAGCCCTCTCTCAATGCAAGAATACTTTGTTCTAAAAACCTGTCATTCTGTGATATTCACCCTTCTGGCACAATTTCTGAAGACAAAATGGATACATAAGCAAATGTGATGAAGAAAGTAGATGGTGCCCAGCTACCTAAAGATGTTGCATCTGAAAGTCTTGAAGGGTTCAAGTTAAAAAAGCAGCCATCTAGCAGAGAAGCAACAAACCCACATGGAAGAACAGCATCAGCCTGTGTGATCATGAGGTGTTGACAGGATCAGGTAACAGGCATTAGAAGACAACAAATAAACAACAAAAACCATTTTTTTAAGAATGAGGGGGGTTGGACAGAGATCCCAAACCCATCTGTAGACAACGGGACACTCTCTCACAGAAAGGACACAAGGAAGGGATGAGTCAACCAGGGCACAGAATCGCACGGATGAAACGCACAATATTCCTCTAGTTTCTTGAGGCCTCTCACCCCCCACTATCATCACCCCAGTTCTGCCTTTAACTGCAGGCCATACAGGAGCATGTGAACAGGTACAGGACACATGGAATCCAGGAACAGGAATGGGAGTAGCGATACCAGTAGGGCAGGGGGAAGGTTGGAAGTGGAGGGGAGGAAGAGGGAACCAATCACACTGATGGACACATAACTACTCCCTCCATATATATCCCTGTAGGATGAACAACAGAAACCATGGGGGAAGAGAGACAGTGGGTGGTGTAAGATATAAAAATCATTATAATTTATAATTTATCAAGAAGTTATGAGGCTGGGGAGGAGGGGGGGTAAAGAGCTGAAACTAAGGGTTCAATAGAAAGTAAATGCTTAGAATATAATGAAGGCAACATATGTACAAATACGCCTGATACAAATGATGTATGGATTGTTATAAGATCTGTAAGAGCCCCCAAAAATAATCTTAAAAAACCAATTAAGAGGCATTGTCCTGCATATTTACCCAATGAAATGTGTCCTTTGATCTCTTGACTTCTGCTTCCATGAGCATAGATTGTGGATCTAAACAAGACTAAATCCATGACAACTTCAAATTTTAAGCATTTATTATGATGTTAGGTCATAATTTTGACTTTTTTTTTTACACTGAGTTCTTTACATTGCATACTGATGGCTGTAATCCTTCATCTTAATTAGCAAGTGCTTCAATTCCTCCTCACTTTCAGAGTCCTGCTGAGTTATGCCTGAGGCGGAAACCACAAGTCAGCAATTCAAAATCACTAGTGATTCTCTAGAATAAAGATGAGGCTTTCTATTCCTGTAAAGATGTATGGTCTTGCAAACCCACAGAGATAGTTGTACTCTATCCTACAGGGTCCAGGTGAGTCAGAGTAGAGTCAATGATTGTGAGCTTGAGTTTACGGATCCTAGGAAGTGCATAACTTAGGGAAGATTCCCCGCTCTTAGTAAAGCTTAGCAGTAGACCTCTGGACAGAGCAGAACCACAGGTCTCCAAGAGTGTCACAACTTCTGGAATCCACTAAACTCTCAGACCCAGATAATTTGTTCTCTGCTAGTGGCCATAGGTTTTTGCCAGGTGGATTTGAAGTGTTCTCTTGAGTCATGATTTGCATAAATCTTGTTCAGATTTCTTTGACATCTTCTTTCCATACTTACTTTCCATCTATTTGTATTCCATAAAAATTGCAAGTTGGTTTCAGTAGCTGTGCCACCCACGCCCTTCCCCCCACCCCAGTACAGTAGGACTTATACTGTACAGCGTCTGGTTCACAGGCAAGGCCAGCCTCCAGGTAGAGAACTTGAGACTCCATCCATGCATTACCCTGTCTCCAGGATCTGTTCCTGCACTATTGCAAAGACCTGAAATCAACACTCTAATTTTTGTCCAGTTTAATAGTTGTTTACAGCTATTAAACAACAATTTCAGTCTATTTATTCTGCAACTCCATCTCACAGCTGGAAGCAAAATTTCCACGATCATTTCACTTATCAAAGTCTCAGCATTTTAATTTCATCCTCATAAGTTTTAAATTAAGTATCTTCTCAGAAATTCAGAAACCAAAATTATGTCCAAAGTATGCTATCCTACAGCCAATTAGAAAAACTAAATTAAAGTTTCCTTCACTTCCCTCATTAATAATAGGAGATGAGTATTGACTTAACTACTGAAAATCTGACAGCAGAGTTTCATTTTCTAAAATAGACATGTCAGCCTATAGAGTGACACACGAGGCATCAGTTTTTGTTTGACAATTAAAGAAATCAAATTATTTTTGTAAATTAAGCAGATCCACTCAGGGTTTTCAATATTCTTTAAAGATCCCTTTCGTTCCATCTTTCATCCCTTCTTTAACCTTCCTGTCTTTTAGGCTTCTTCCACCTTTTCTTTCTCTTAACTCCTTCCCTTGGTCTTTTTTTTTTTCTTCCTGTTTTTCAAAACTGAGAGTATCCTCCGCGGCTGTAGGACTACGTTTCCCTCTCCAGCAACAAGCATTACATCCTGGAAACCATGCATGCTTACTTCACTGATTCAAAATGCTCTGGACTTTCCCCATGCATTCTCTGTGCATATAACTAGTCCTTTATAATTATAAAAATGCACTTTTTTCCTACAATATACAGTACCTTAGAGTGTGAGGCACTACTTTATTTCTATAATAGTCTCTGATATACTTTTGACATAGGTCTTCTTTTTGGGATAGGGATATCCATATAAATTTAAAGGACACATCTCAGAAATATTACAAAGCTTCAGATTAAAATGAACCTTTGACAGCATATTTTGCAGATGAATTTTTAATGTAAGGAAGTTCATACTGAAGGAAATAGGTAATATTCTGAAACGGGCTTCTGAAATAATGAATGTAATAATAAAAATGACCCATGTTTCTTATTTCTTTATGAGACTCACATGCAGTCATGCAAATTATTGTTGTTAACTTAGGGCACCACATGAATTTTCAGAAATATTTCATTTCTAGCAACACAAGGAAAGTCCTGCTCTCTGATAAGCACTTCCTATTTCCATGTCAGGTGAACAGAATTTGAATAGAAATATAGTTCATAAAAAACAAAAGCCACAAATAAGTAAGCGCCTAATATTCAGTAGAAATTGCAGTTTTGATGGAGGAAGAAAGGTTGGCTCACATCCAGAACTAAATTTATCTGCAAGATTATTGGCGAAGTATTGAAAATGTATCCTCAAGGGCCATGTAATAGCTGTTACTAAAGCAGTTCTCAATTACTTGTCCTGTGGGTACATATACACCTGGGCCTTTAGAGAATACACCAAAAAATACAATGCAATTATGTTCACCACATATTTAAGCCAAATATTGCATCACATAGTGTGATAACCTATATAGTATTGCAGTCAAGAATCTATGATATTAGGATCATCATGGAATATATGTAGCACAGCTGAAGGAAAAATTCACGTAAATATTTACTATCATATTTAAGGCATGTTAGATATTGCTATATTAAATTTTAATGAAAACATTGTTCTCACTAAAGCTCCCTGGCACGGACTCGACTCTGACTCATAGCGACCTTCAAGGGTAGAACAGGACTGCTGCATTGGGTCGCAGAGCCAGTCAATCTTTGCGGGACCAGAAAGCCAAAGCTTTCTCCCCGGGAATGGCTGCCAGAGTCCAACTGCTGACTTTGCCGTTAGCAACCCACTGAAGGGACGATGGCATCCCCACAATTCCTTCAGTAATCATGAGATAAAAAGTTTTGGTTCTTCTTTTATATGTAAATAAAGTGTGACAAAGCAATGCACGACCGACCATGCTAGCACGTAAATTGTGGTAGTCCGATTCTATAGCCAATATTCTTAAAAGTTGCAGAGCCATGCCTTTCAAGGGAACATTAATTAGGAAGTTTTTAAACGTAAGCATAACTGTTTAGATTGGAACATACACCATTGCAATGTGTGAAAAAGTTTACTAAAACTTTTATGAAAATATACTAGAATTTGAGAAAAAACGTTTGTTAGTAAACAGCATAGGACAATTTAAAACAGATTCTGATTAAAAAGCTATTATTGCTATCAAGGCCCAAATCTTATTCCTGTATAAATATTACTATTAATATCACCCTGCTTATTGCAAAATAGAATCCCTAGCTACATATAACTAACTATCCATTCAGTAAAGAAAAACAGCCTGGTCCTTTAAACAACATAAAAAATTAAGGAAATATATAGCAATATATATGCCAGTAGATAAGTACACAGCACAATGCCATGAGGCATCACGGCACTGTTATGCTTTAGTAGAATGAATGAATGTTTGGACGTTTGCATCCATATGAATAATTGCTATGACTGTAACTGCTGAAAAAGTTGTTTATTGATGACATAAACACGCTGAGCTGTGTTGTGTGCAGTGATGCAGTTTTCTCATGGGGAAGCACTCTTGGCAATGTTTTAAGTGAAAAAGGTCAATTTACATAGTGTATGAATTTCTAAAAATTTAATGTATCTTAAAACTTTGCCAAACACTGCCCTTAATATAAAATAAAGTTAAGTTTCACATGGAAAAAATTTTAAAAGGTTTTTACCCATTTTAATGTCTAGTGATATATTTAAAATTCATTCAGGACATAGAACAATTCCATATATTTAAAATTCATTCAGGATGTAGAACAAAGCCTGATTTCTGCATTTCTAACCCCTGCAGAGTACTAAGTAGGATGTTGTTAGTTGCCTCTGGGTCAACTAGACCCATGGCAGGGTCGTGTACAAGAGAACAAACAACTGTCTGCTCTCTAATCATTAGTCCGATCAGTGGCAGGCTTGAGTCCATGGTTGCCTTCCAAACCATGCCCCAGCTCAGGTTCCCATACTATATAAAACATTATCCTATTATGATCCATAGTTTTCTGAGACTAATTTTCAGAAGTTAATTGCTAGACTTTTCTGTTTAGTTTGTCTCAGTGTGAAATCTTTAACTTTGGGTGAACTTTCTGGTATTTGAAATAACGCTAGTGTAGTTCCCAGCATCCAGGCAAGATCCAAGTACAGTAGAAAGACAAAGTGACAGCGCGATGGGGGAAGTGGTACCAGTGATCATCAATCAAAATGAGATCCCCAAACCAAAAAGCTCCTCAAACATACAGAATGCCTCCTTACCCAACTAAGGTTGAGAACTAAGGTTTTGAGCCTAGGTGTTAGGTTTATATAGATGTCATTAATAAAGCCAAGGAATACCATATATACTTGAATATAAGCTACCTGAGTATAAGCCGAGCTACCTAATTATTACTGGGGAAACCAGAAAAACTGATTGACTCAAGGGTAAGCCTAGGGTGGAAAATGCAGAAGCTGTTGCTGAGTTTCAATAATCAAAACAAATGAAAATAAAATTGCTAAAAATTGAGACATCAGTGGGGTAATGTACTTAAATATTTATTTTAAATAAAAACATAAATAAAAGGACAACAAGTCATTTAACATTAGTAAACCAGCACAGTAAGTGGAAGATAGGTTCAACAAAAACAATAAGGTATCAACAATGATACCTTAAGAGTACTATTCCCTGAGCTCAATCAGCAACCAAGCTAAAATGGAAAGAGTTAAAATCTTTCAAAACTGGATTCTTCATCATCATCCGTGTCCCAATGCAGAGCTTCAGCTGGTGTGAGGTCATCATAGACGCCATCCTCACTGAGATCGCCGTCATCATCATCACTGCTGTCATTTTCATACAAAGTACAGTTTTCACTGCCATCCATAGCATTACTAATGCTACATTTCTGGAAGGCATGTCACATCGTGTCTTCTGGAATGTCTTCCCATGAATCTAGAACCCACTTTGCTATTAACTCTATGTCAGGCTTCATGAGATTTCCTCCTTTTGTTAGTCAGGCTTGACCAGATGACATCCATTCATGCCACATCCTTTGCACATAGTCTTTAAAAGACTTATTCAAAGATACATCCAGAGGCTGCAGTACAGATGTAAGCCCACCTTTAATAGCGGCTAAAGTAACCTTACTAGATTTTGCCTTCTTTTTTATTTCATCCAATAGGTGGGCTCTGAACATATCCCAAACAAGTAACGATGGCTTTTTATTTACGGCTGCTCCTGGTTGTAGGTTCCAAATTTTTTCCAGCCATTTTTTTGTTCCGTCTTCATCCAGCCTTCAACATGTGCACACATGGTAACTCTTGGTGCGAAATTAATCTTTTTAGGCAAGGTCTTTCTTTAAAAAATAATGACAGGACGCAGCTTAGTTCCATTAGAGTAACATGATAGAACAACTGTAAAGTGTTTTTTTTTTCATTTCCTGTGGTTTTGAGAAAAACGATTTTGCTCCTAAACTTCTCACAGTTCTGTTACTTGGAAGATCAAAAGTCATGGCAGTTTCATCCAAATTCCCAATATCTGCCAGGTCATAATTATAAATCCTTCTTTGTTTTATAATAAATGACTGGAATGACATAATTTTTTCTTCAATGTCTTGTGGCAATTTCTGGGAAATCTCTGTTCTTTGTCTCAAACATAGTAGGCCAAACCTATTCATGAAGCGGTACACCATCCTGCTGATGTAGCAAATTTTTCAATGCCTGGTGCTTTATATTTGCCGTCCTTAGCCATTTGTAGATCACATATATGGATTCCTATGCATATTATGCAGTACCCATTTTGATGACACTCAATAACCCATTTATGCAATTCCCTCTCTAGAGCCCCATAAAAAGACGTTAAACCACGACGAGCTTTTTTAGCTTTTGGAATCTGTTCCAAGTCAGCCTTCATTTTCTGCCACCCCCTCACTTGCTTTTTGTCACACAGAATTCCCTACTTGCAATACTGTTATTGCTCTCTTCTGCTGTTGACATAACCTTCATTTTGAAACCAGCCTCATATGACCGGCATTTTTGTTTTGGTTCAAGAGTGTCCATATCTAATAGGATAAAGAAAAAAGATTTTGAAAAAGAACTTTCATGATAATGTCCCCCCGCCCCATGAAGTGTTAGCCGAGAGGAGGGCGGGGGGTGGGAGGGGAGGCGAGCCTGTTTGGGGAGGGGATGCAGAATGTGAATTAACACAGAGACCAGAGGGAAGAGACAGAACACAGCCACAGACACATCCTTACCAGTTCAACTGCCGGAGTAAGTGAATCACTATGGGTGCTTCTGCTAATTGGAGTCATCCACATCATAGGACAGCTCTGATTGGTTAGATGTGAGTAAGCAAACATTCAAAGCCCTGCAGTGTCAGCGGGACTTTGAATGAACAGCGGATAAATGGTAATCACCCGCGAGATAATGGGCACTTGTCCAGTTACCTCAGGGGCCCCCAGCAAGATGTTACACCTTGCTGGGTTACCACTGACCCATGTATACGCCGAACATGAGTATATACGGTAGGTAAGAAAGAGCGATATTGAGGAGTCAGATAATGAACAATTTTAGATAAATGGATATAAAAATCCAAAAGAGTTAAGGTAATAATTTGAAACTATAGGGATGGGTAATGACCAAACAAATGGGTAAAAAATTAAAAGGAAAGCAATTTGAAGACAAGCCCCTTAACTCGGTCAAATTTAGAGGTAAGGAATTAGACTGAGTAGATTAAATAAACCATAAAGTGATAAGGAAAGAATGTTCGTCTTTATATAAGCCAGGCTTTCTGATGATGTGCTCAGCATACAGATTGGATAAGTATCGGGAGAGGATTCAACCCTGTCTCACACCTTTCCTGATTTTAATCCATGCAGTATTTCCCAGTTCAGTAAACAGCTACCTCTTGATATACTTACACGTTCCAAGTGGACATTGCATTAGGCCAATCTGCTGCACCCAGCCTCTGTCGAGTGTTGAAGAGCAACTAAGGTGCCCCTGACCCAAGCCATGGTATTTTCCATTGCCTAGTGAAAACTGGACATTGTGAAAACTGGACATTGAACAAAGAAGACTGAAGAAGAATGGATGCTTTTGAATTGTGGTGCTGGAGAACAATTTTGAAAGTACAATGAAACATTAATAGGACAAACTTATCTGTCTTGCAAGAAGTACAGTTGGGGAGATAAGGATGGGGGGCCTTTGTCCTTTTCCCCCCAATAAACTTGTAGATTTACTTTAAATCATTCTGGTACATGATACAGATTGGTTTTATAGTTTTTGAGTGAATAAAAAAAATTTCTAAACAAAACCGTGTCTGCCTGTGCAACAAACATCCATAAGGTAAAATCAGTGATTTGATACAACTCTATCTGCAAGCAAAAAGCAAATTAAACATCTCAAAAGGTTTCTACGTACCTTTTGGGTTAAAAATACAACAGAAATACTATTAATGGTTCAAGATATTGTGAAATTGCTGAAGAAAAAGGATAAATGGGTCAGCAAGGGATGTGGCTTCTTTTTCTAAGACTTCTTTCTTAGGTCTGCAAACTCTAATCTCAATCAAGCCACAGCACCATGCAATTTTCTTCTATGTATTGACATGAACATCAGGCTACAGCATCATAAAATTCACTTATTATATCCTGGCATGAACATATGGTAAAAATACTCCTATCCAGGCAAATGACAATTATACCATTGTTGCTGATTTTATTCACCACTTTGAAGGGATGGAAAAATCTGTGTATTTTCAAATAAATCGTCTCACCTAGAATACTACTACTAATGGAAACAGAGAAGAGTAAGGTACACTAACCACCTTTCCCCAAATCTTCCAAGCTAGAGATTTGAAATAATTAAGGCACTTGAAAATGGGTATATGCACAAATGTCCACGTAAAACAAACTTTAGCTGTATCAAACAAATAACAAATGAACATTAAATATTCATTTTAACAACTTTTAATATAGCTATCTAAATGAAGGAGTTTCAATTCTTTAAATGGACCAAAGTGATTTACCAGTTCCTACCATAAAACACTGAAAGCCAAGTGCTAACCTCAGCCACCACAAGGTAAAACAAACTAAAAAACAAAAAGATCTGTTTTAAACTAATTTAAGCCTTGAGCTAATGCAACATGTCAGATGCCGAGAATAACCTTTGAAGTTGTTCCAAAAAGGAGAAAGCCAAAACCCCCACAAAACCAGAGCTTCATAAGAAACTATAAAAAATATGAATATATGTGATACTACAGGAATTGACACAAATGAGAATGGAAAGGGGAGAAGAAACCATACAGTAATCTGATCAACCCAAATCCTTAAATGTCTTGAATTACAGTGGTAATGTAAAACGTTGTCTTACATTCTTTGGAGATGCTGTCAGGAGAGACCAGTCCCTGGAGAAGGACATCATGTTTGGGAAAGCAGAGGGGCAGCGAAGGAGCGGAAGGTCCTCAGGAGATGGATTGACACCGTGGTTGCAGCAACGGGCCCAGGCATGGGAACAATTGTGAAGATGGGGCAGGTCCCAGTTGGTTCTGTTGTGCATAAGGTCACTACAGGTCAGAGCCTACTAGATGGCAACTGATAACTCCAACTACAAGGAGAGACTAGGAAATAGAAATTTCTAGGCGTAAAGTGAAAGTTTATTAAATATATAGTGGTTTGTAGTTCAAATATCTTAAATGAGTAATAAGTGAGCTGACTGATTGGGAGGGTTGGCAGAATTTGGCATTTGTAAGGGATTCTGGAATCTGAAGACACGAACATAGGAAGATGCACCGTGTCTTCCACAGCCTCAACTTACTGCCATGTTCTGGAAACTGAGCCCATGGCAGGCAACTGCTGAGCAAATTAAGGCTAAAGGAAAACAAAACAAAACAACAACAACAAAACTGTTGTCATCAGGCCGCGACATTTCCACTGACAGACGAGATCTGGAATGAGTCCTATTTGTTTGGCATTGTCCAGGGCGTCGTACATGATTCTCCGATCTCAGATGAGCCGTTGCTCTTTGCATCCTGGAGGACAGTAGATTCGCGTGGGCACAGCCTGGGTGCTCAGAGAGCCTCTTATGAGCGCTCTGCTTCTCCGAGATTTTAGCTTGGAATCTCGGATTGACTGGAGTCTTGGTTCCCATTGAATAAACCTGAACCAGAGTTCCACAAGTCTGACCACAAATAGCAGCACTTTTTAGGGGTGTTTCTGAAGCACTGCCTAGGACATACTTATTGTCAGGTAACAGCAGTCTTACACCGCTTCCAGTTCTTCATGCTCACGTGGACACACGATGAACAGACAGCAGTACCAGTAGGATTGTAGCTGTGCTCTTTCTAGGGTTGTTTTTTACCCCAACTAGACTAGGTGAATGAATTTTTTTAATTTTCTGTTTTTTATCTTCTTTTATAGAAGTTGATAGGGGAGGTAGACATAATTGTTGATAAACTTCTTTATTAAAATTAGAGTAAAGGTTCAAGCAGTATCATGACCTCGAGGACTGGAAAGTCCTCCTGGAACAAAGAGCTACTTATGGAATAAATGATGTCTTTCAAATGGAAAAAAGACGACATATGAACATCAATCATCATCATCATAATCCTACAGGACAGAGTATAACCACCCCTCTGGATTTCCAACTGCATCTTTATGGGATTTATAAACATTACCAAAATAAATTATGGCTTATAAATATAGAAATATGTATAATTCAAATAATTGCAATAGGATAATAATGTTCAGAAAATTAAATCCCAAAATAAGAAAATGCAAGTACATAGAAAAACTTCTTTTTTGCCCTCTGACATATTGACATATCAACACACATTCCCGCCCCCGCCCCCCAACACACACAACTAGGATGGTCACCTCTAAAGAGGAAAGGAATTACAAAATAGCTTGAGAAGCAGCACAGGCTTAGACTTTTTGATTGCTGATCACTGGTGAGTGATAGCCACTTGATGAACTTAATTGTGATTTGATTGTTTTGATTAAAGACAATACAACTTCCAACAGATCATTATGTGGATTTACTTGTGCGGTGAAATCGTTGAGGCTCTTTGCATTACGAGAATCTTCATCCGTTAAAGTGTGACCAACGGGGAGCGTGTGCTTTACACGTTAAAGTGTGACCAACGGGGAGCGTGTGCTTTACACATGTTGACTAATTATTTTTTTCTACATTTACCAACTACTTTCTAAATTAGTAAGACTCTAAGTTAGGTAATTGAACAGAGAAGTGAATTTCATGGTTTGTGCTTTAAATGTACACACTTCCAAAGCAGGAAAATAGGTAAGTGCCTGATAAGCGATAATATAATTTACTTTATACAAATGGATTAAATATGTTATAATAATTGTTATATGAAACTGTATCTGGCTATAATACAGTGTGTTGGGCTTTGTGCTAGTCCATAAAAGTGAAATGCCTTTGGTTTCACTGTCCTAACTTTTTGCAGAGATTTGCATTAAGAAATGTGACTTGCCAATCAACTGTATAACCAAATAAAGGCTGATACAGTAATTTTTAAAAAACATAATCAAATATTCTATCCTTTATAAATCTAATTTGTTCAAAAAGATCACACATTTACCTCAGTAGCTATTAATAACTTAAAGATATGACAAAGCTCTGTAGATTGATTAAGATAGTAACACCTGAAATTTATGAACTGAAACGACAATATAATACTTGTCCAATCCATTGGTTTTAAAACTAGCTCTTCACAGATAGATGTCTAGGATCTTGACATCATCAAGATTAAATAGGTTCAGGTATGAAAGGCTGAGAATATATTTGGATTTCAGGTCATTGACACTCTCTCGGATGAAAGTGCACAGTCAGTCAGGCATCATTTTGACTTGTAAAGAGATCTTTGTGATTCAACATGGGAAAATACTCACTGAATCATCACAAATACAGAAATGGTTTTGACTTTTGTAACACTCAGAATTAGTGAGAAAAATAACATCTCAAACTCTCAAAAATCAGGTAACATAAAAATATTAGCACTATGTCAGCAGGCATGGCTGTCTAGCTACTTCATATTACAGAAGAATCTGCCTTTATCTTAGACTCTGCCAATCATTTGGACAGAATCAATATGATTAGTGCCCCAGAACAGCTCAGGAGCAGTTTTGCCACCTTGAATACAGTGGAACACAGCGACACCAAACTCAAAATGTTATGTAAATGGAAAAATAATAGAATCATTCATTGCTGATCAATAGTGGACAACAATGCTTTTGAAGATCAAAAATATAAAGCAGTGGATAACAATCCACCAAGCACATTTCTTAGGAGGGATCTTATTATTGCATGAAATAAAGTAATCAGCTTCAAAAAATAAAACTGCATTCTGGCATGGTAAGAGATTCTAGGTTTTAAAAGACAATGATTTTGATGAAGATCATGACAAAGCACACAGGTCACACTACTTGATGGGTACTATTCTTAATTTAATTTGTATATTTAATTATTTAAATCTCAATCAACACCAAAAGCTTAAGGTTTTATCCTCTTTTATAGATATGAAAACTTAAAACCAAGCAGGCAAATTAACTTGGCCAATCTTATATAACGACTAAGTAGCAGAGGAAAGAGGCTCCTGGCAGTCTGCTTTGTGTCTGTGCTCTTGGCTTCTCTGTCGTACTATCAGGAAATGGGAATGGAGTAAATGTACACCAAAATAAAATACAGATTCATATTTTAGAAACTCTAAAACTTCACTACCATCAAGTGGATTCTGACTCATACCAACAGAATTGGGTTTCTGACAAGGCCTGAACTGTGACAAGTAACTCGTGACTCACAAACCCCACACCCATAGATTTCAAAAATTAAAATAAGCAAGACAAATGACTAATAAAAACGAAGTCAATGCAAACACAACAACATGGTATCAATGGATCTGTGCCACGTGTAAAGTATTACAGACTATTTAATTATCCACCCTTCATCTTCATTTCCCAGAGAGTAAAGCCCCATCAAAGATTGTTCCCTATGCTGAAAACTCGCCTTTACTTTTTGTCCTCACAGTCTTTCCCAGTTGGGTCAGTAGCAGCCAACACAGCAGCCAATGCCTGCCAGTAAGGACGGCTGGAGTTACCTCTCTGCATTTATTTTCTTCTCCAGGAAATCAGTCTCATAAGACCATGCATTGTGTTAGTCTTCTGATACTTGAAAATAGATGATCTTTTAAATTACCTTTCCAGCTCGTCAATGCCTCTCAAAGTGTGAGTTGATTCAAAGGAGGTAAGTTAATGGAACATTTTTATCTGCAGACTCTCTCCTGCCTTAGGGGTCCTTGGGTGACAGAAATAATTATGCACTTAACTACTATGAGGAAAACTGTTGATTCAGACGCAATCAGAGACATTTAAGAAAACCAATGATCTGACCCTTGCTCTATTCTGCACATGTGGGGTCATTCTGGAGAGTCAGAATCAACTGGATGGTAGCTAATGTCTCTTTCCTAAAGACTTAAGGGAGATGCTTGTCCAAGGCAGAAAACAGAGACTTCAATCATTTAACCCAGAGGTATATCTCCAGCTCAAATCTTGATTGGTTAAAGGGATGAACCTTGTGTACACTTTGTGTATTATTTCACTCTTTGCTCTTTTCAAATAGACACAGTAAAAAACATATTGTTTAACTTTTGTTACCTTTCACAGTTTATCGAGAATTTTAAAAAATTAAATGTTAATTGAATTTATTCATTCATCTTTAAACCTCTTGTTTCTATATTAGACCCTATGTCAGAACCAACATAGGGTAAAATACTTAATTCAATAATCATGATTTTGGAATGCAATCCAGTATTTGGTTGGATGGGTCTTTTGTTATCTCCTATGGAGGGAAAAAGCACATTTTTAGGTATAGGAGAGTCATATTATAGAATTTATTAGCATTTTTAATTATAAATACAAGACAAAATGTGAGTATGTGTTTTGCAGCATGAATTTGAACATGTTTTATGTTTGTGGGCTTTAAAACACAACTGTTGTTGTTCCTCCTATTATATTAGGTAAGTAATTTTATTTTGAATATACCTTTCTCTATTTCAGTTCAAGTGAAACTGTATAGATAGCTCTAACATTCCCTTCTAGATGTAACATGGAAAAAACACACACACCCCAAACCTATCAAAACACAATGATTCATACATTAGAGAAGTATAGAGTTCACACTCTGGTAAAATAGAGAGGCCCAGGATGATGATTAGAAATACGGAGAAAGTAAGAGGTACTATCTCATCATGTTCACTAAGGCTGAGCGTAAGTGCCAGTCTACTGTGATGAGTAAAGGCAGCAGAGAACCAAGCGGAGCGAAGAAACAGAGACAGGCTTCTGATGGCTTGTTCCCTCAGTACTTTGGGAAAGGAAAAGAAAGGAAGACTGTAATATTATTACATATGGATCCCAATAGTTAAAGAAAGAAGATTAAATACTATCAGATTTTTAATATTTTCTTTCTTTTTTTCCTTCTAGGTAGTTGGAATTTGATGTAACTTGGATCCTGGATAATACTTGTAAGTATAGTAGGTAGGTAGATGTTTTCTGAACTCTAGACAAAAAAAAATTTGCTAAGCAAAAAAAAAAAAAAAAAAGGAACAGGAACGTATGAACAGATAGATGTTCATGGACGGAATCCACTGTGATTCTTCTCCATGACACCCTTGAAACTAGGAAAATAAGGTTGCTCTGAGTGAGTTAAACCAAGAAATCCATACTGAATTTATAAGAATTAACCTATGCCCAGTCCTACTGAAGCTGACATATATATTCTAATTTGATATATATAATTCCTATTTCATAAAGAAGTATATGGCTTCCTGTTAATCAGCCTTGACAATGTAAAGTGATAGTAAAAGAACAATCTTCACACAAGATTTTGACTTATTTGAAGACAAAATGAAGGTCTGAACTTTGTGGAGAGACTAAGTGGTGGAAATGATTAAGCACTTGACTAACAGAAAGGAAGTGATTGCAATCCTACTAGGGATATCGCAGAAGAAGGGTCTGGCTTTGGACTTCCCCGAGAAGTCCTTCATTGAACGCGCTGTGACTTCTCGTTCTGGTCTCCAACGCACGGGTAACACTGGGACTGGTTAGAGAGCACCTGGCAAGGACTATTTGGAGTGGCGTTCAGAACGTCGTCAGGGTATTCTTCTTCGCTTTTAATACGAAGAATCAAACTCAAGGCATGGCCCAATACCATACCAGAAATGTCATGACATTGCCTTTTATGCTGTAAGGTGAAGCATTCAATTTATACAATGGTGTAGAATGCAGAAGCTCAGAATAAAAAGAGCCATGCTAAAATGTTGCAAACCCATGAGGGCTCCAGGACCCATGCGAAGGGAGAGAGGTTGAAGGAGGTTATTTTAAATGAGCTGCAAACATTGTACTTTAATTATAAAATTGCAGGTTAAATAATCTAACAGAAATGAGGACAGGAAATGAAGACAGAGGTAGTTTGGGAAGCAGGGGATTTCTCCTGCAGCTGTGGCAGATGCTGGAATTCCTGCAGATTTCCCTCAGAGAGAAGCACACATTTTTAAAAGTCAGATTTCTTGAATAAACTCAATAATGTCATCATATGGGCTGTGTGTGTGTGTTACATACTAATACTGATAGGATTGCATTCTTTCAAAAAAGTAAATCTTGTCCCATAAGGACGTTGAATCATTTTTTTAAAGGGTAAATGGTTTGATAGATCAGACACAGACTACTAACAGTAAGATTGGTGGTTCAAACCAATGAGGTTCCTATAAAGATTTGCCCTCCTGGACCCTGCAGGGGTCCTCAAACTATGGCCCACGGACCACCTGCAGCCCGCCGAGGACATTTATCTGGCCCGCCGGGTGTTTTTGTCCTGTGTTTTACTTCAAAATATGATATGTGCGGTGTGCAAAGGAATTCATTCATAGTTTTTTTATTGAACTATATAGTCCAGCCCTCCAATGGGTATGAGGGACAGTGAACTGGCCCCCTGTTTAAAAAGTTTGAAGACCCCTGCTTAGAGTCACTATGAATCAGAATCAAGTCCATGGCCATGAGTTTAGCTAGGTTTGGGTTTATTCGTTATGTTGGCATCAGTGCACTTCACACAGGAAGCCTCAGTTATCGTGAGTTATAAGTCAGGGTGCAACATCAATAACTGGAATCCACCATATACCTGGTGGGGGAAAGATGAGGCTTTCCACCCAATAAAGAGTTACAGTCTCTGGTATCCACAGGGGTCATTTTACCCTGTCCTATAGGGTCACTGTGTGTCAGCATAAACACATGGCAGTGAGTTTATGTAGAATTTACATACTTGTATAGAAGCATATATTCTAAAGAAAACTGATTCTTACGCTCTCTACGAGCTTGCTTGCTTAACAAAATGTATGCATGTTTTCATATAATTAACTAGTCAAATTGGTCCAGGAAATCAGATCACATTAGTGCCTAAACAGAAGTTTTGTTCAGTCACTTTGTGTTGAGACAGCTATTTAACATAAGAGCAAGTTTCACAAAGTCCATTTACAAAATTTAATTATTATTTAATTCCATTTTCCCATTAACATTCTGAAGTCCCCGCTTAAATGGCTGGAGCACAGCTTGGAACATGAAACAGCAAGAGGGAATTTTCTGGGAAAATGAAAATTCCCCGAGAGGTCTACTTTTCCCTGCCTTCATTTCATGATGCAAAAATAAAACAACCTGTGTCACACAGGCTACTTATCAGAAAATAATGTATTTCCATTCCATGCAAATTGTTACCCTGGGACTTTGCCAAGTCTGTCCTAGCTTTCACAGCTGGTGGAGAGGTCGCTTTTAGAACTTGCACACAGAACCACCCGAGCAGCCTTCAGACCCCTTTTATCCTTTGAAGCCCTCACAGTGGTCATAGCAAGTGCTCACAGCATTATTTTTGCAGTCTGTTTTTGCTGACCCCTTGGAACTTTTGCAATAATAATGTTAGCCCTTTCATGTCTACTTTCCATTTTTTTTATTTTGAAGTTAGAAAATAAATACATCTGCTTAGTTCTAAGACCATTTTCACAGAAGCCTGTATTTACCTGCTATGTACTTCCTTATTTTTTTCCTATTGTACCCTTTCTATTTGCAAACTGTAATACAGCAGACCAAATGTGCTATGATTCTTTGAGCTTCCTTTGACACCCCAGTTAATTGGCCAGTAGCAATAACCTGGTGTTTATGCACTGAGAGTTAAGCGTCATGAAAGTAAAATCAAAGCTACTGCTTAGGTAAAAATGTTAGCAAAACAGTATTCAAAGCTGAGTTTATATAGAAACCCAGGAGGAGAGGCAGTTAGAAGCCTGGAGACCACATGAATGACCATCCAGGTGGAATCTGTGAATGCTGAGCAAGCTACTGACTCCATCCTTCTCCGAGTAGATGGCTCCACTGTCAGAGGGTTAAGGAATTCAGATAGCTTAGCACCCAAGCTAACCAGAAGCAGCATCACACAACGGCCCTTCTTCTCTCAGCAGAGAACCCTTTCAATTTGCCCAGTAGCAAAGAGTTAATGAGTTAAGTGTCTTCAAGGGCTTGCTTATACATGCTTAAGAGAAATTGCAATACAATTCCTACAATTCAAGTAGAATTACAGTACATTGGAGAAAAATGTTGTTTTTTTTAATTTGGTAGGTTAGATTTTTAACATAAACAGCTGGTAAATGTCCTACAGTTAATCTTTAGAGTTAGCCCACCCCCATCTGCAAATGCACCAGAAATCATTTGTGCTGCACCAGTAAAACTACAAACTCATACACTGTTTCATGGTTTGCATTTTCAGCAAATAGCAGAGGCCTTCCTTGGATTATGGAAACGGTTAAGAACTTTACTACCCATCAAGGGTTGGTGGTTCAAATCACTCTGGCGTACTTCTGAAGGAAACCTAGTGAATTGCTGCCAATAGGTCATAGCTGTTTAAAACTCTGTGAGGCATAGTTTAACACACGGGCTCATCATGAGTCAGATGAATGGTAATGGATTTGATTTGGTAACAGACTCAAGCAGTGGTACAGTCTTCGGACAAATTGGATGATTGTGCTAAACAATGCTTCAGTATCACATGAAAGGATTTGCAAGGATCATTTTTGCTTTATTTATGGATCTTGGATATTTTTTGCTAATAAACGCTATTAAGCAGAGAAGCAGGAACGTTTGAGTGTTGTGAGTTCATATGCGATTGCTTTCTAAATGTTGACTAGCTATGGGTGATGAGACCTCTGGTTTTTGGTGGTGTTTTGGAATACTGCTCCTATTTATCATCGATTTATTTCCTGGAATAGTGTACTGTAATTTGAGACAAACTCGGTTATCTTGAATATTAATGTTATAAAAGTCCTGTAAAAGAAGACTACTTGCAAGTACTTACTAATGATTATCAAGGACTACAACTTTTAATATGGATTATGCATCAACATAACAAAAACAAAAACCATCACAACTGGACCAATAAGCAACATCAGATAATGAAAGGAAAGATTGAAGTTGTTAAGAATTTAATCTTACCAGAATCCACAATCAACACCCATGGAACCAGCAGTCAGGAAACCAAAAGACTTACTGTATTGAGAAAATAAGGTGCACAAGACCTCTTGACAAGTTACAAAATAAAAATATTAACTTGACAACTAAGGCAGACTGATCCACCCGTGCTATTTTCAGCTTTATCATGTGTGTGTGAAACTTAAACAATGAATAAGAAGACTGCCAACCATTCTCTACTTTTTCAAATTATCTTTGATACTCAAGAAACCATGGAGAAGTACAGAAAGAAAACTGGGGATTGACGAATTAAATATTTACACAATTACGTAAAAGGAACTATTTTAAAAATTATTTTAAAAAATAGTCATTCACCTATAAGAATTCAAATTTAATGTCCTAGGTGTAGTTTATTGATCCCTAGTTTCTTCCAAGAATTAATTCGTCTATGTGTGGGATTAGGTATATGTGTGAAAGATTAAACACACACACACTTTTTTCTTTTAGAAAATTATCGCGATGGTATAATACAGTTTAAACAACCAGTGTTATTAGAAAGACTAAGTGTGCAAGCACGGGTGCTCTTGACCAATCACACATACATTACAGGTAGTTCTCAAAGGACTGTGTGATTCCAGAATTCCCCAGTGCACATGTGTAGTATTGAGTATCATAATTAGTACATTTTCAGTATATGAAATCTAGAATGGGAGAATCTATACAGACAGTAGCTGGATGAATTGTTCCTGGAGGAATGGCAGGGAAGGTTGGGGGGAAATGGGAGCCAATAACAAGGAGTACAAGAAAAGAGAAAGTGTTCTAAAATTCATTGTAGTAATGATTATACAACTGTCCTTAATATTGAACTATTAAATTGTATGATATTTAAATTATGTCCCAATAAAAGTGAAAAAAGAGAGAAATCAAACAATGAAAGAAGGAAGCCTGGTTACGTGTAGCTGGATTAATTCTGCACAGGAACACTTAGTCCAGCATGGCATGCAGGGCCTCAAATGCATAATGTTGACCTTTTGCAAGCCAAGATTCTTAAAAGTAAAGAACCGGAACAGTTTTGCTGAAACCCTTATTTTTTCACGTTAGAATGTAGGATTTCACAATGCCGAGGTGAAGTAACTCCTATGGCAGTTACTTACAAGGATCATTGTAAAGTCTCACACACAGACCTGAGATGAAAATCAAGACCCGAGCATAAACTGTACCCTAAATACCTTTTCATAGAAGTCGCCAAGGGTGCAGAAAAAGAATATGTCAAGTATGTGAGATGGGTAAGTCAGTAAGAGCCTAAGACAGCTGAAGTAATGGTGTTGGAAAATAGGAGAAGGAATTGAAATAGGAGGTCAAATCAATGGTCAAGTGCTGCATAGATTTTTAAACAAAAGATACAAAAGACAAGACCAGACAATGGAGTCATAATTGTGGGATTCAGCATTAACGCAGAGGAATAAATATTGAATGGGCTGAAATGTTTGGGAAAGTGCTCATGATGATGAAATTGCACTAACTGGGTTTTGAAAAAGGTTAGGGCTTTACGTAATAGACATAGAATATTTACAATTAAAATTTTTTCTCTAGCGATGAAATAAAATGATGCAGGAAACAAGCCTAAAGAAAGAAAAAGAATGAATCCTGCAAGAGAAAATAGAAAATTATGATAGTATAAAATAAACCATTTTATTTTCACTGCTCTAGTAAGTACCAAGCAGAAATTTAATCATGTACTTGAACATTTAAAAATTATTATTACAAAGAAATCCCTATCTGGTTATTAAGTGCTCCATGCCTGATGAATAGGAGAGTCAAGTCAAGTAAAATCTAGACCAAAATGAAGAAATTTCTCTAAGATTTTATACAAATGGTGACCATTAGCATTTAAGAGCCAAACAAACCCAAGTATGTTTGTTAGACTATATTGCGAAGTGATTGTCCTTCACTGCCAGTGGTTATTTAAAACTTGGAAAAGCTCTTAAATAATGATGATGAATGGGATAAAATGGTTTAAATTTCCAATGAGATTGAGCAAAACATTCAGAAAATCTCTAATAAATTGGCTATTTATATCTTAAGAGTAGTGAAAAACAACATGCCTGTCCTGCAAAAAAAAAAAAAAGACAGAATAAAACTGCTGAAGATACTTTGTTGAATAAATGGAGGAAGAATGATTTAATGCTGGGGTTGTGAGAGGAATAAATGTTGAGGTTTAGAGTACATCAAAGAAATGCTACAACAACACAAAGATACCTATATGCGTGGACTTCCCCAGATAGAATCCACATAAATCAAATGAACTACATCTGTGGAGGATACAATGGTGAGGCTCAATATTGGCAGATCAAACCAGACCAGGGTTTGACTATTGCACAGACCATCAATTGCTCATATATAAGTCCAGGATAAAGCTGAAGAATATTAAAACAATTCCACAGGAGCCAAAATACTAACTTGAGTCTATCGTACTTGAATTTCAAGAACATATTTGATGCATTGAACCCTAATGACAGAAGATCCGATAAGCTGTGGGAGGACATCAAGACCATCATTCATGAAGAAATGAAAAGGTCATTGAAAAGACATAAAAGCAAGAAAAGATCAAAGTGGGGGGTCAGTAGAAACTCTGAAACTTGCTACGAATCACAGAGTAGTTAAAGCAAACAGAAAATGGATGAAGTCAAAGAGCTGATTAGAGAATTTTGAAGGACAACTCGAGAAGACAAAGTCAAATATTGTAACAAAATATGCAAGGACCTATAATTAGAGAACCAAAAGGAAGAACAAGCTCAGCACATCTGAACATTAAAGAGCTCAAGAAATATTCAAGCCTCGAATTGCAATCTTGAAAGATTCCAGAGGCAAAATATTGAATGACGCAGGAAGCATCAAATGAAGATGGAAGGAATACACAGTGATTGTACAAAAAAAAAAAAAAGAATTAGTCAACAACCCACGTTTCAGGAGGTAGCATATGCGTAAGAGCAAATAGTGCTGAAGGAAGAAGTTCCAACTGCACTGAGTGCATTAGCCAGAATCAAGGCTCTCAGGATTGATAGAATACCCACTGAAATATTTTAGCAAGTTGAAGCACTTACTCACGTACACCAGGACATTTATAAGGCAGCTACCTAGCCAACTGACTAGAAGAGATCCATATTTGTGTCCATTCAAGAGAAAGAAGATTCAACAGAAAGCTTGAACTATAGAATGGTATCATTTCATGCAAGTAAAATTTTGCTTAAGATCACACAACAACAGTTGCAACAGCGTAGTGACAGGGAAGTGCCAGACAGGGTTCCAATGAGGATGTGGAACAAGGGGCATCATTTTTGATAGATATTGACTCAAGCAGAGAATACCAGCAATATGGTACTTGTGCTTCATTGACTCTACAAAGCATCTGACTCTGTGGACCATAATGAATTGTGCAGTGCACTGAGAAAATGTGAATTCTGGAACACTTGTGCTCATTCCAAACTTGTACAAGGACCAAGAATCGGTTGTGCAAACAGTATCAGGGAAGGGAATAATGCATGTTTTAATATCAGGAAAGGCTTACATCAAAATAGTATTCTCTCACCGTATTTGTTCAATGTGTATGCTGAGCAAATCATCAGAGAAGCGGGATTAGCTGAAAGGCGTGGCATCCGGATTTCAGGAAGGTTTATGCAGATGGCACAGCGTTACTTGCTGACAGTGATACGGACTCGAAGCACCTGCTGATGAAGATCAAGGATTGTAGCCTTCAGTGTGGATCACAGCTTCATGTAAGGAAGACTGAAATTCTCACAACTGGATCAATAGGTCAGTAACATCCTGATAAATGGAGAAAAGGTAGAAGTTGTCATGAATTTTGTCTTGGATCCAGAAGGAATGCTTATGGAAGCAGCAATCAAGAGATCAAAAAGACTTATTGCATTGGGTAAATTAATTGCATAAGACCAATTTAGAGATTTAAAGAGTAACAATGTTACATCAAAAACTATATAGTGTCTGATCCAAGGCATGGTATTCTTCACCGCATCATTTGCATATGAAAGTTGGAAAATGAATGCGGAAGACTGTAGAAGAACGTATGCATTTTAATTGTGCTGAGGAATCATAGGGAAAGCAGTATGGATGACGACAGGACAAACCAATCTGTATTGGAATAAGTAAGGTCAGAGTGCTCCTTAGACACAAGGATGTCAAGACTTCATCTAACATATCTTGAACATGTTGTCAGGAGAGACCAGTCCCTGGAGATGGATATCATGTTTGGTCAAGTGAAGGATTGGTGGAAAGGAGCACGGCCCGCGATGAGATGCATTCACACAGAGGTGGCATCAATGGGTTCAGGCATCGGAACAATTGTAAGGATGGTGACGGACCGTGCTGTGTTTCCTTCTGTCATGGATGGGGTCGCTATTGGTAGGAGCCAACTCAATGGCACCCAATAGCAGCAAGGAACTCGAACACCCACAATTGTACACACCTAAATTAAAATGTAAATAAAGCCAAATAATATGTGGCCTCTGTATTATATAACCATTTTCCTACCTGAGAATCTCAGAATAATTGGATTTAACAAGAAAGATAAGAAAAAATGAAGGCGTGGCAGTCTTTTCGTTAATCAACAATCTTTCAAATCCTATGTTTTTCTATTGGACAAAGTAAGTGTCTTTTTAAAGCTTTAGAGCATTTGTATGAGACAAAAATGAACGTCAAAGTCAGTCAGATGAGATAAAAACAATCACTTTATAATTGCAATGGGAAAATCCACAATGAAGGCAGAGCTGTCACAAAGCTTAAAGATCACAGCATCAAAATATATACAGCAAAGTTTTCAAGAAGAACAGAGATATAGGTACTAATCAGTCCACGACTGGGCCATTCTTACTACAAGTTAGAGTCTATTGGCAAAAATTATAAGACCAGAGGTGCTTTTAACATAAATTTTAATTAAATTGAATAAGTACACATTGATAGGTGGGTATAAGGTCTTTGGATTGCACAAATGATTTGCTCTAGGCTGTAAACTGAAGGTTGGGCCATGTGTACCCACCTGGCAGTGCCGTAAAGAAAGGCCTGGTGATCTGATTACATAACGTTTACAGCCCAGGAAGCCTTAGGGAGCAGTTCTACTCCGTCACACATTTGCACTCTCAGCCAGTCGATGGTGGCTCAGAGAGGCCCCCCTGTGGGTTTCTGAGACTAGAAAGCCCCATCTTACTCTCACAGAGTGGCTGGTGATGGTTTTGAACTGCAGACCAAGTGGATTGCAGCCCAATGGGTAACCGCTTCACCAAGCCTCTTCCTTTAACACATAGTCTCATCATAAGTCATGATCAATTAAATGGCAGCAATTTTTTGTTGTTGTGTTAATAAATATATGTAGTGAACAAAGGAATTCATTCATGAGCAGCTATAAAAATGAACCACATCGAGGGACAAAAACATTAAAGGAGAAAGCAAAAGCTTCTCCAAGAAATGGAGCCGGGAAAATTGAATCCTCATCTGCAGAAGCATGAAAGAAGACCCATACCTCAACACATGTACAAAAATGAACTCAAGACTGAGGAAAGACCTAAATGTAAGTCCCTCAACCATAAGATCATCAGCGTGAAAACAGGGACAAGGTTAAAGGCCCCATGGAAGGACACAAAGGCCCTATCAAATCTCATGAAGGAAACTCACACAGTATATTAGAGAACAGATAACTGAGACCTACTAAAAATAAGACTTATTTGCATCAAAAGGCTTATGAAAGGAATAAAAAGAGCACCTGCTGAGTGGGAAAATAGTTTGAGGCAAAACATTCAAGGGATTAATTTTTAAGTTCTACAGAAAACTAGATCACCACCACAAGAAAAAGACGAGTAACCCAAATAAAATGCAGGCAGAGGACATGAACAATTCACCAAAGAAGACATACTGATAGCCAACAAACATATGAAGAAAATTCTCATGCTCACATGCCATCTGGGAGACATATCAAACATACCATCCGACACCAACAATGACTATCAATCTCCCCCACCCCCACCAAGAAAAAACAACCAGAAAATAACACATGATGGAGAGGCTGTGGCGAAATTGGAGTCTTCTTACATTGGTGGTGGGACTGTAAATATACACAACCTCGGTGGAACGCCACATGGCACTGGGAACAGAAATTCCACACAATCCAGTAATCCCTTTGCTGGGTGTATATCCTACAGAAGCAAGAGTCGTAACATCAACAGACATATGCACACCCATATTCACTGCAGTGCTGTTCAAAATAGCAAGAAGGTGAAAACACTCTTAATACCAACCCAAAGAAAAATGGATAAAGAATTTCTGGTACATACACACAAGGGGATATTACCCATTGCTAAAATAAAAATGACAAAACCACAAAGCATCGCATAATATGGATGGACCTGTGTAGCATTATGCTAAGTGAAATGAGCCAATCACAAAAGCACAAATATTATATGATACTACTATTATAATGGAGGGGAAAAGAAAGTAATGTGAAGACTTTCTTACCAGAGGAAACCAACTTGGGATATTATGGGTGTGAAGCGAGGGAAGATAAAGCAGTGGACAAGTCTGTTGATGGGGTCAAGTTGGGAGGAATGGATGATAAAACCCACAGAGGCAGCAGAGACATCAAAGAGAATGTGAATGGTAATCAATTGGGGGAATTGGTTAGTGGTTTAAACTGTTGAAAACAAAGTCAATGGTCTGAAATGTAAATTTCCACCTAATTTACAGTAAAATTGTTTTATATATGCTTATATACAAAATAATGATGAGTATAAAATTTTAAATAAAATTCAAAGAAAAGTTGCTTCATTCAAAATTCAAAATAGTATAGAATGCGTTCTCTGGTAATATTATAATCAAAATAGAAATTAAGAGCAATTTTGAACTGTCTGAGATGGGCTTTGAAGAAGTTATCTTTCTGGAGTACCTGTGTACATGTGTTCCCTGGTGTGGATTCAGTGCCCTAAATATTGCTTTAGGTGCAAGAGTCCCAGGATGTTACTGGACAAAAGGAGGATTTCTTTGGCCAAAAAGTTTCCTTAAACTCTTAGAAGACATTGGAATTATTTAGTTTGGGTCTATTCCAGAAGAAAGTAAGCCATATCCAATGAAAGATATATTAATCCAAAAAATATTATAACTTTTTGCAGATTTTTGTTTTTATTTTCTTTTTACCCATTAAGCAATTTAGCATCAGCTACAATAAAGAAAAATCCATCTTCATTGTAGCCCTTGCCTCTTTCTCAGATAAAGCTTAAAGAGAATTTTTGGAAAAATTCCTGAATCTCAAATGTTATCAATCCCATACTTGGAAATTTTGCTGCTTTCAACTGGTATAGGATAGATTGGAAACCAAATAGCATAACTCACTCTGGCAAGGTTAAAGACATAGGATTTTAACAGAGTTAATTTGTGGTTTCAGAATCATCAGAAAAGCTGAAATTCAGCATAACAGACTCATTGCTGACCATTTAGGAATGAGCCAGAAAACAATACTACCTAACCGACCCATCGAGACTTGCTGTCCGTGCTGAAATCAGGAAGCTGAGGAATTGCGAAGCTGCATTGGTTGGCTATAGGATTGGGGAAATGGCCTGGCCCACAATCTGACCTCCTCTGGCTATGTGAGGGAGAAGGCGAATCCAACTCAAGGCTGGATGCCACAAGACAGAGGTCAGATATGCCTCCACCCTCCAACTTCCTTTACCCATTTCTGGTACCAACTATGTTTCCTATAGCACTTTATTTCTCTGCTGGGTTTGATAATTTGTTGCTGTGGCCACACAGAACTCATAGACAAGATTCAAAATTATGGGAGGTTATTAGGGACTTTAAGAGGTTACAAAGTCAGGATGATAAAACATTATGAATACAACTCTGGCCTATCGCATTGCCTTTTTCTGAGGAGTCATGTTCTTCTCTGATCATCAGTCTCTCAACCGCATGGTCCCATGGTCTCTGCCTTGGTCTGTGGGCAAGGAAGACTGGCTCTCTATCATTTGGCTCACTGGCCCTGCCTCAGAACGTCAGCCTTGTGGCCTCTGTTGCTTCTACTGTCCCTGTTACTTCAGACAGGATTCTTGCTTGTGGTGCTTGATGGTCATGGGGTTTTATCTCTTTCTATTTTCTTGATGATCACGGGAGTCTCTTTCTTCTTCTGAGATGTCTCTGAGACCCAGAATAACGGCAAAACAGACCCATCCCAGAATTAGAGTACTCTCCACATTAGTTGCAAAGGTGTATGTACAAAGACTGTGGGTGGAGGAGCAAATACGGAGCAGTTTCATTTCACTACAAGGAACCTGACGGTTCTTACAACGAGGCAGTCTTCAACCTAAGAAGCGATTTGCTAGAACCTAAACAATCAAAAGAGCATTATATTATGGTTTTGAAGAAAAAAAAGTATATTCTACAATGATAAGTAGTTGCCTCATTCTAAATTAAAGTCCAGGAAAATTACAAAGCATGCCGGCTTTGTTTCACTTTCTTTCTTCTGACTAGCAACAGTACAGATGTCTAGTGACCATAGGGCCGCTTTGTCAGACTATGCAGATTCAAACTCTAGTTTTAAGTAACTGTGAAAACTCTGGGTGAAACTGACCAGGTTGTTACTCTGTAGTTTCTCCCTGTCTGAAATGAAGATGATCATACTCATGACCATCCATAAGATCATGATATAGATTATGTACACGGCACACGGATGCTTATGGAACTACATGTCATAAATTCTCTTTGATGGCTGTCATTATTTCCACCTTATGCCTTCTGATTGCCAGTGAATCATTTCCTTAATTAATAATTTTGCTTCTGCCACCATCGCTCTAGAGACAGCAGATGATTTCCGAAATATAAAAATCGAGCAATGTTGTTCATTCCTCATCTGTTTTGATTTCTCTCCTGATTTTGACATTGCTTATCATTCTTGTCCATTTTCACCACCGTTAGCACTGATAACACACACTAGTTCTCACGTTGGGCCCCTTCGAAGCCTGCATCACCCTCAATCTACCGAAGAATAAACCGTCGCTATGGGGTAATGGGTTACATAGTTGACTGCTGACCACAAAGCGAGCGGTTCAAGTTCATCAGTGGTTCCATGGGAGAAAAAAAGTGACACGTTCTGCTCTAATAGAGACGTACAGTCTCTGGAACCCACAGGAACCCTTCTCCGTCCTCTGCGTCACTTAGAGTCAGCCTGGACTTGATGGCGCCGAGTGCGGCCTATGGAGGAGCTGTGGTGACACATTAGTTCCAATGCTTGGCTGCTAACCGAAAGGTCGGCAGCAAAAAACGCATCCGCTGTTCCTTGAGAGAAAAATGTGAGTGTCTGCTTTGGAAAAGATGCCCTGCTTTTGAAACACGACCTGCAACTCTCCCTGTCCTGTAGGATGATGATGAGACATGGCCACACTGTGGGTGCCCTGTATCTTTTCTCCATATAGCTCTGTGGGGCTGACTCTCATCATCATCTGCCTGAGTTAATTATTCAGTCACTTACTGATCTGATTGTTTGACTTTCAATTATCTCTGTGCTTTCCGAATTCAATTATTCAATTGACACATGAACATTTTGAAATAGTGACATTCACTCTCAGATATTTTTCAGTAGTGTCCAATGCCTATGAAATTAAATCCAAACCTTTGGTCTCATATTCAATACACTTCTCAAATTGTCTCTCACTGTGTCTTCCAGTCTCAGATCCAACAATGTTCTGAAACAGAGAGCTCATCACACACTACATTTCTATTGAGGCCTTTGCTCAGATAGAAGTTTGCCTGAAATGCTCTCTCCCAATTATTTTCACCTTCTGAATTTTGATTCTTCCTTTAAAGTCTGTTCAAATATCTCCTCTCCTAGCAAGTTTTCTCTAATGAATTTAATGAGGATTATTCTCTTCTTTTACAGAACACTGAGATTTTATATTAGTCACTTGAAATATTATATACAATCTTACACCGGTACTGATTTTCGTCCTAACTAAACTACTAGGGGTCAACAAACTTTTTCTTAAAAAAGGGTTACATAGTGATCTACATATAACTCCTCTCAGGGGGATGGACAACAGAAAAGTGGGTGAAGGGAGACATTGGTCAGTGTAAGCCGTGAAAAGATATTCACAATTTATAAATGATCAAGGGTTTGTGAGGGAGGGAAGGTAGGAGAGGGAGGGGGTAAATGAAGAGTTGATACTAAGGGCTCAAGTAGAAAGAAAAAGTTTTGAAAATGATGATGGCAACAAATGTACAAATGTGCTTACACAATGTATGTATGTATGCATGTACATATATATTGTGATAATAGCTATAAGAGCCCCCAATAAAATGTTTTTTAAAAAGAGGGTTACTAAATATGTTATGCTATAAGCCATATCATTTCTGTAATACTATATAGCTCTGCCCTTCAATATACAAGTATATGATCTGTTTTCCAATAAACTTTTATTTATAAAAATAATTGGCCTCTCCAAGAGCCATAGTTGGCCAACTCCTGAATTAGGCAGTCATTTTCTAAGGTACTTTTGCCACACTATAGTTGTTTGAATACGTCTATGAATATGAATTCTTTCTTCCATGCTCTAGGCTAGAAACCACATCAGTACTCTTATGCATATTATGTATAATAATTGCTGGAACCTTACAAATATTGCTACATTCCATTTGAAGATAAGGGAATTGAGATGCTTATCATGTTATAATTATTTTCTTGATGCATTTGTTTGTATACTTGCAGTTTAGTCTTTTTCTCTGGGGTAAACTCTGAAAGCAACAGGTGACAAATCTGTCTCATTTGGTATGTGTCAAGCATGGGACATTTAATAAATTAATGAACAAATGAAGCACAGAATAGTTAATCCCTTTGTTCAGGATTACATAAGCAGTACATACTAAATCAAGAATTCAGGTTGTTCTTCATTTTTTTACAGAAAACATTTCTTTAGAATATCAGTTGTCTGTCATGCAGTGCTGCCAATCATCTTACTAGGTTCAAGGCGCTGGTCTCAGTACTTTCTATATAGTAACGAACAGTACACTAGTATTGTTTTTGCATCTACTTTACAGATTTAGGTACATTTTAGGGAGACAGAGATTAAGCAACTCACCCAAAGTCAGACTTTGTTTTTCTTTCTTGAAATACAGAATTTTATTTATAAACTTTTTTAAAATAGGAGAAATCCCCATCTAGAAAGACCAGGTAGAACAAGGGTTCCCAATACACTGGGCTTTTAGGCCAACAAAACTCTAAAAGGCCACAAAAGGGAAATAACATCACTGTCTTGAACAATGGCTAATTACTTTATTTGGTCTTTTCTTATTTTGGCATTGTTAATCACTTCACTGAATCTGTGTTTTTCTCCTGAGTTCCACACACAGCATGTACTACACAACACGTTTATCATAAAATGCCTATTTTCTACACACATTATAGGACGTGCTACCACCAGAAACAAATACATACAAACACATCAAGGGCTGAACAATAGCACTAGTGGGTAAGACACATGTTGCAAATTTCTGCGAAAGAAGGAGACAGGAACAGTCCTATGCTAAAGCAAATGAGGGAGTTAGTGAATGAAATAGTTTAAATATTTATCATTAAATCAGACCTGATACTGCATTCTGTGCAAAATAAAAGGAACATTCAGTAATATACTAACACATTTTACCTCCTGAAAGATGAGTGCACTGGTCATCGCAGTGGAAAGCTGTGAAGAACTGAGAACCCTGTAGCCTGGCAGCACCTTTCAGGGATGTTTCCTTTGCCAGAAGTCCAGGGAGAGCTTACAGCATCGCCACCTACCAGCTACTCTTGAGCTCCAAGCAGAAAACTTGAAGGTGCCAGCATTGAGGAGTCCCATGGGAACCCACCCGCACCCCAATCCCACAGATTGGGCTTGTCCCTCAGAGTAGATTATTACGTTGAACACCTGGACACATGTATTTTCCCCAAAAGTACACAGCACTGATGAGAGCACCATACAACTTCCTTGCAAGACGTTGAACTTCCTTGCAAGACGTTGAGCCACCTCAAAAGAAGCAAACACAAGAAATTCCACTTTAGAGAAGAAATGAAGTGTGACATTAGGGCCCAGCCAAAAAGTTGGACTCTCAACAAGAATCAACAGATGGTCCAAGAAGCCACCGCAAAAATGTGGGGAACCCCGATAAGACTTGACTGAACCTGACCAACACCTACCTACAAGCCAGCCAAGTCATCTAAAGTGTGGACAAACCCAATAAGACTTGACTGGGGCAGTGAATATGCCAAAGAGCCAGCCAAGCTGTCCATTTAAATCTGGGTCTGACTTTTCAGAGAGCTGGGAACCAAGGAGACATCAACTCCTGCTTTCTCCAACTCTACCGGGATGAGTCCACTGATGAAGGCAATGCTTGTTGGGACTGTGATGCTAGAATGAGATGTGTGAAAAGTGCTGTTATTATGCCCTTATGCTCATACTTGTTGCCCCACCAATACTTTTATTCTTAGTAGTTTGAGTTATTTTTAGATGGTTTTATGTGTGTTTGCAGTGAATAAAGTGAGCATTGGAAAATGTCTAAGAGCGTTAAGTAATTATTGATCACACCGCTCATGATAACCACAGCAAAAGGTGGGGGAACCGTGAAGAGACATGTTCATGGGAAATCTAGCTCTTTAACTCTGCCTCTGGATTTTTGTGTTGTGCAGAGATGCATCTGGTCGGTGGCATTCAATGGGTTTACAAAGCAACTCCCAATTCAAGTTGGCTGTCAGGCCCATGGCGAGGCCGCCAAGGGTCCAGGCAGACCTTCAGGGGGATCAGTGGCAAATTGCAAATGAGGATTCCAAGCCCTGGCCCTGCCTTCCCACACAAAGGTCAGATATTTTATAAGCAGGATAGCTCAGTACTTTGAACTACATTATATAGACTTTTGCTAAATAGCTTTTAAATATTTATATTTAACTCTCCTTACCTAACCTGTTATAATTTTGGTCATTTCTATTTTATAATAAGGCTACGCTTCACATCCCTAAGATACATGTTTCAAAAGGACCTCTTCTACCTAAAATTTAACCTTAGTTCTAGGCAAGCAAATTTCTTGTAAGCACATCTCATTTTAACCTTTTCATCTGCTTGTACATTGTTTTTTCCACTTTGACTTTTCTTCTGTTCCTTTTGGGTCATTCTAAACTCATTCAGGGAGGGAACTGTTAAGTTTAAAAAAAATTAAGTTTAATTATACTTTCCTCTGAGGAGAAAATAACAAAACTAAACAGTGAATTAACTTCTAAACTATGACTTGAACTTATTCGGTAACTAATATTCTTAGAATGAAAAAGCCTAAAGGCCAGGTTTATATCCTAATATATACCCTAATGTCCTATATCAATGTTCTATTTCATAATATTAAGATGTGTTATACAAATAATGTGCTGCTTTCAAGAAGCTCGCTCTTTTTATACATTATTTGTCAAGTTCTTCATTCTAAAACCAAACTCTCTGCCATTGAGTCAACTCTGACTCATAGTGACTATGGCATGTAATAATTTGTCAACTTGTGAAGGGGTGGAGAACACCCTGTCAATCAGGCCATAGCCAGTGAGGCATCTGTGTGTGTATGGCCTTCTTCTGAGGATTCTGGGAAATCTGATCTTCCTCCCTGAAGGCTGGACACACACTGTCCCCCTGCAAGACATTCCTGTTGACAAGCCACATGGAGCTGTGCTGATGGCAGCCAGAGCTTCAGGAGCTGCAGGAGCCACCTGGAGACCGATATCAGCGTTAAGATGCTTTCACAGCTACTGGAGCCACAGGAATTTCCACCCACTCCCTTTGATCTTCCTGTGCTTGGCATCATTGCAAGTGTTGCGTGAGTCTGAAGAGGAATTTACAGACTGGCATCGGACATATGGACTTGATTTAGAGGGTGCTGGGATCTTTTCTTAATATACAATTACTCCTTTATATAAAGCTCTTTCTTACACACATATGAGTGTCTATGAATGTATTTCTCTAGTCCACCTAGAATAACAGTGACCCTATTGGACAGGATAGAACTGTCCCTGTGAGTTGTAGAGACTGTATCTTCTTCCAGAAGTAGAAAGCCCCACCTTTCTCCTGTGGAGCTTGATGGTTTTGAATGTTGACCTTGAAGATAGAAGACCCATGAATAAACCACCACTACACCACCAAGTTTCTCATTGGTGAAACTAATCACCCTTTACTTTCCTTCAGTTGTTGAAATATGTCATCTCTGTTTCTGAGTTATTTCTGGTCTGAAGGGGTATTTTGCATAAGAAACATCCAATAGACATTTGTGAAATGAATCTCAATGGATGAATGGATGGGTATAAACCCGAATATATATGCATCACTTTTACCTTCCTTTAATTGGAAATCATGTTACTTTTTCCTACTAATATCAAAGCAGCGTTTTATTCTAGTACCCATTCCACTTCAACTGCTTTAATTCAGGTTTCTAGAACCTTTCACTGAGGAGTCCTGGTGACATAATGGTTAAGGCCTGGCTGCTAATTGAAAGGTAGATAGTTTGAACTCACCAGCCATTTAGAAACAAAACAGACCTGGTAATTTGCTCCCATAAAGACCTCAGCCTAGGAAAACCTGTGCAGCAGCTCTATTCTGCCCTATCGGAGTGGTGTGAGTCAGAATTGATAAAGTCTTTAACTGAGAGCCCTTAGGTGATGCAAGCTGTTAATGCTAGCTTTGAAAGGTTAGAAATGCATACCCTCACAGAGGCACCACATAAGACTGGTGATCTGCTTCCCAAGAGTCACCATGTTCAAAACTCTTTGGAGCAGTTCTATTCTGCACATGAGTCACCATGAGTGAGAATCGAGTCAATGGAAGCGAGCAATGACAGCAACAGCAGAGCCTCTCACTAGCACTCTAGTATGGTGAGTGTCACCAAAGTCCTCTGAGCACCCTCTTCTTTGCTGCCGGAATGATACTTCTGAACTGAGAATTGATTTTCATTCATATATAATTGTTGGTGTCTTCCTATAGTATGTCCTACTACAGACATAGGTCAAATCTCCGTAGCCTAGCATATAGACTACTCGGGCCCACCTGTTGTGGCTCATTCCTTCCTACTGCCCCTCTGTGCCATATTCGAGCCTCTTGAGTGAAGGACTTGCATTTTCAAGAGGACACCATGCTCTCTCCCCCACCTCTAACTGCACATGGGCATAATTTCTTCCATGTGGAAGACCTCTTTCCCACTTTCTTGTGGGATATCCTTTCTCAACACTGGGGAACTTCTTTCTCAGCTTTCAAGTCAGTGAAAATATCATTTGTGTGTGTGTGTGTGTGTGTGTTACAAAGTGCAACTAATGTTATTTCCTCTACTTGGGCAGCTCTTTCCTCTGAACACCTTCACATTTGTTGGGATAATTTGTTTGTGTAGCTATTTTTTCCCCATTCAGGAGTCCCTAGGTGGTAAGAATGGTTGGTTAATGCACTCAATTGCTACCTGATTAGAAATTCAAGTCCTCCCAGAGCCACCTAGGAAGACTGAACTGGCCATCTACTTTCCAAAGATCAGCTACTGAAAATCCAGTGGAATTCGATGATGCTTTGATGCACATGGGAGTCACCATGAATCAGAGGGAATTCAATAACGGCTGCTTTTGAGCTTTTCCATTCAACATGAACATCTTTCAGGGTAGGATTCAATCTTTATTCATAATTGCCCAACCCTTATCATAGTACTTGATACAGATTAGGCCCATAATAATCACTTTTCAATGACTTAATCAACCAATAAGTCTACACTGGCATTAAAGCAGTTAAATTTATATATAGAAACAAGAACGTTTCAAAAGAAAATTTTGGTAATATATTTTTAAAGATTTTGAGTAGAGCTCCCTTTCAAATCATGAATACTGCATTATTTGGACCTTAAAAGTCATGGAAAAAATCCATTTCCTATGTACTTTTTTAAAGGCCTCATATATTTATATCATTATACTTAGTTGAAAAAGTCATATATAGTATTACATATTTAGCGAGTAATGTCAGGTATTTGAAAATGAACATCCTGCCAACTGAGTGCTAAGAAAGGATGTGTAAAGGACACTACATTTTTATGACTAAAATTTTAAAATCAATTACTTAGTTACATTAAATGTAATATCAAGATACTCATTTTTAAAATGCTACTTAATGTTTTGCCTCTGTTTTTCTTATTTAATTACTTTTAATTGTGAATTTGATAAGTATTTACTTTAATTGAGGATAATACCAACACACCTTAATTCGAAATAAAGAAATGCATTTAAAAACTGAAAGCATTCTGTTTTTCCTTAAATAATGAGACCAGAAAAATAGCATTTCAATACACTTCCCAGTTTCCATTGTATGATCTACCAAGATTATGAAGGCTGAGCCACAAACCAATGAATGCCTCTGTCTACATGGCACTGAAATTTTAGTACTTCTGCAATATACTTGGAAGGGCCTGGTGGAGCAATGGTTAAATGTTCTGCTGCTAACCCAAAAGTAAGCAGCTTTAATTCAAGAGTGGGCAAAAGATTTGGAAATCTGCTTTTATAAAGATTTAGAACATTTGAAGTCCCACAGGGTAATTGTACCCTGTCCTTCCTATAGGGTCAGGAACGATTGAATGGCAAAGGTTATAGGCAGCTCAGGGGGACACATTAAAACAGAAGAAATCTTATGAGACTGTCATACTGTCAATCTTCCCAGCATGCAAAATTGGATTTAGGATATAAATAAACAATATCAAGACATTAACTTTGGTAAGGCCATGCAGTGTAGTGAATTCCTCAATATGGATCTTCTAGTTACAGTCTTTGTAACATCTCCCAAATGATTTTCATGCTCTGTCTGGGGAAAAGAAAGAGGAGAGGGGAGAGATGATGTAGATGCTAATGGATTCAGGGGTAAATGATTGTTAACTGGGATCATTGTGACAGTAAAAATTTAGAACTCTAACTTGGGGCTTGGTAAAAGAATATATGTTGAAGCTTTGCATGAATAAAATTGGAACAGTCACCACAACCTTTGAGTTGTGTGATTTCTGTCTCCCACTCGTCGAAGCCTTACTCACCTAGCGGGGACCCGAACCCGCTGCGGCTGGACCGCGGCATTTGGTTATAAAATAAGCCATCTCAGAAACAGGTGCAGGGAATCTCAATATAAGATATAATCCAAGATGAAGGCCGGCTTTTACACCCAGGGCATGTAATTTCATCCAAGTTCCTAAGCAATGAAGTCGAGAGACTGCCTACCATCCATGAAACATCTGTCCCCAGTTCTAACGGTACAGCTTAAACATCAGCTTGACAGAGGAGACCTCACCTCAACTGAGTTCAATTTTTCAAGAGGTGGAGAGAAGATCATTTTCTTGCTGCTATCACATATTTTGCTAAAGTCATATAAGCCAACAGACGCTCCTGTTGTTGTGCCATCAAGTCGGCTCTGCCACTTAAGGACCCTATGCCAACAGAACGAACCACTGGAGGGCCAGTCCTGCTCCAGGCTCACAATTTCATCTATGCCCGAGTCCATTGATGTAGCAACTGTGCTAATCCATCTTGTTGACAGCCCTCCTCATTTTGCCTCTCTGCTGTTGGTCCAGGTGTGAGGATTTTTGTCTCCTTTCTTTGAGTTGTAATCCGTGCTGAAGGCCACGCAACTTGATCGCCATCAGCAAGTGTTGCAGTCCCCTTCACGGTTAGCAAGCATGTGTGTGCTGTCTGCATATTCCATTGTTCATCAGTCTTCCTCATTCTTCAGCTAATCCAGCTGCTGTGATCATTTGCTTCGCATATAGGTTGAACAAATATGGTGAGAAGTAACAATCCTGACATGCAATTTTTCTAGTTCTAAAACATGCAGCATTTCATTGTTTTGTCCATACAACTGCCTCTTGATCTATGTACAAGTTGACATGTGCACAGGGAAGTGTTCTGAAATGTCCATTCTTATCAGATATATCAGTAGTTTTTATAATCTACCAAACTGAATACCTTGGCATAGTCAATAAAACACAAGTAATTTCTTTCTGGTATTTGCTGCTTTCAGCCAAGATCTATCTGACATCCACAGTGATACACCTTGCTCCACGTCCTCTTCTGAATCCAGCTTGAACCACAGGCAGTCCCCTGTCAATGTACAGCTGTAATCATTGCTGGGTGCTCTTTTGAAAAAATTTATTTGCATGTGATATCAGTGATACTGTTCTATAATTTGAACATTCTGTTGGGTCACTTTTGTTTGTAATGGGTACAAATTGGGTCTCTTCCAGAAAAGTGGCCAAATAGCTGTCTTCCAAATATCCTGGATGAGATGAGTGAATGCTCTATCCGCTTGTTGAAATATGTCAATTGATATTCTAGCAATCCCTGGAGCCCTGTTTTTAGCTAATGCTTTCAGTGCATCTTAAACTTGTTTCCTTCAGTACCATTAGTTTTTGCTCATTTGCTACCTCCTGAAATGGTTGAATATTGACTATATCTTTTTGGTACAATGAGTCTTTCCATAATCTTTGGATGTTTTCGCATTGATATTTTGCACATGGAATATTTCAATACTGCAACTCCAGATTTGAATCTTTTTCTTGAGTTCTTTCACTCTAAGGTATACTGAGGGTGTCCTTCCTTTCTGATTTTCTAATTCTAGGTCTTTACACAATTCACTGGTATTTTACTTTATCTTCTTGAGCTGCCCTTTGAAATATTCTATTCAGCTTTTTGTCATTTCTTCCATTTGCCTTAGCTAACCTAGAATGAAGAGCAAATTGTAGACTCTCTCCTGACATCCACTTTGAGCTTGTTTTGTCTTTTTGATGACTTTGTTCTTTCTCCATGAGCCCTGTTCCTGATTTCCTTCCACAGTTCATTTTGTCTTCTGTTATTAGTGCTCAATGCAGCAAATCTCTTCTGGAGATATTCTCAAAATCAGATGAGATAGATAGAGCCTAGGTTGTAATTTGTGTCTTGTGATCTTGTTTTAATTGTCTTCATCTTCAACCCGAACTTAAATATGAGCAATTGGTGGTCTGTACTGCAGTCAACTGCTGGCCTGGTTTTGTCTGCTTACATCACACTTCTCCAGAGTCTCTTCCCACAGATGTAGTCAATTTGATTTCTGCATATTCCTTCTGTAGAAATACATGTGTATAGTCACAGTATATGTTGTTGAGAAAATATCTTTGCTATGAACAAGTCATTGGCCTTGCAAAATTCTGTTATGTGATATTTTCCAACTAATATGTCTCCCTCCCCTCCACCCTACCCCACACCCTGCAAACTTTTGCATTCCAATCCTCAATAGTTATCAATGCATCTTTATTGAATATTTGATCAATTTAAGACTAAAGACTTTGGTAGAATTCTTCAAGTTGTTCATCACTAGCTTTGATTTATAGTTGTATTGATTAGATCTCTTTATAAGCCAATAGATACAGTCTTGTCACAGACAGCTTTGTATTTCAAGATAGACCTTGAAATGTCCTTGGTGACAATGAAGGCAGTGTCATTCCTCTTGATTGTGTCGTTCCCAGTACAGTAAATAAAATTATTTTCTGATTAAAAAATGGCCATTACCAGTCCGTTTCAGTTCACTAATGCCTAGAATATTGTTCTTTATGAGCTCCACTTCATTATTCATATTTCCAATTTTCCTAGATCCGATTTACCAAGATCTGTTTATTAGATTTTTTCCAGCTGTTTCTTCTCGGTAGAGTCATGCTTCATCAACAATGGAGGTCCTCATGGTTTTACGCCCATGGGCTTTGCTCCATCCATGTTATTATGGTCAACTCTACTTCGAGAAGGCTGCTCTCTTTCAGTCATTTTTCGAGTGCCTCTGACCCGCAGGGCTCATCTTTGGACACTAACTCTGACAATGTTCTGCTTCTATCCATTAGGCTGACAGTAACTGGCAACGTTTCCACGTAGTGAATAAGGTTTTCAGTGACTAATTCCTCCAAAACAGAGAGCTGGTTTCTTCTCCACCGCCTGCTCTCAGTCTACAAGCTGCCCCAAACCTGTGCACTTTGACGGAGCCTGCCAGCCTTGAAATAGGAGCGGCGTGTCTTCAAGATCACAGCAATGCACAAGCCACCACAGGAAAGCAAACCGACTGACAAGTGGTAGTGTCAAAGTTGAGTCAACCTTAATTATGTGGGTGGGAAAAGCTTTGTGGACATTTATTTGCTGTTAGGCATGACACAAAATGCTAAGAAACAGCTGCAAAAATCTTTAATAATTGGAATGTATAATATACAAAGTGTAAATCTAGGAAAATTGGAAATCACCAAAATGAACTACAGAACATAAAATTAGATCCTAGGCATGAGCCAGATGAAATGCATTGATATTGGGCCTTTTCAATCAGAAAAGCATATGGTTTACTAATCTGGGAATGACATATTCAGAAAGAACATTTTCTATTCTATCTTGATGTACAATACCCTTTGTGATAGGATAATATCTATATGCCTACAACAGATACCACTTGATATAAGTATCATTCAAATTTATCCAATTACTAAGTCCAGTGATGAAGAATTAGGGGAATTCTACTAACGTCTTCAGTCTGAAATTAATCAAATACGAAATCAAGATAAAATTAATCATTATTAATGATTGGAATGCAAGCTTTGGAAACAAAGAAGAAGGAGCAGTATTTGAAAATATGGCTTACTAATGAAAACAAAAATGGAGATTGGATGATAAAAATTAGCAAGACCAACCAGCCATCCTTTGCCAACCTCATAACTGTTGCTGTGTTTGACCTCATTGTTGCGCCACTGTGCCAATCCATCTACATCACCAAGGATAACGTCTTTCTCTAGGGTCTTGTTTCTCATAACGCCCAACGTATATAGGATGGGGTGTCATCATTTTTGCTTCTAAAGAAAATTCTGACTATAATTCTTCCAAGGCAAATTGGTTGTTTCTTCTGGCAATTAATGGGATGTTCAATGTTCATCACCAATGGCATAATTCAAATACATCATTTTTTCATCTGAGATGATTGAAAATAGCATGGCTTCTGTCAGGTGCACCTTGGTTCTCGAAGTACCACCTTCACTTTCTAGCACTCTAAATAGGTCATTTTCAAGAGATCTGTCTAGTAGGATGTGTCATGCTTTCTTCACTTCTGTTTCATAGGTGTTCACAGTAAACTGAACTAAAACAATATTCTTGATCACTTCTATGTTTTCTCCATTTATCACGATGTTATTTGTGGGTCCATTTGCAATGTCTTTTTCTTTGTTTGGCATAATACATACTGAAGGCTGTAGCTTTGATCATCATGAGTTTTTCAACTTCTCTTAACTTTCAGAAAGCAGGGTTGTGTCTTCTGCATATGGATTTACCTCTAAGCTTGATGTTCCATCCTTCTTTCTATCGCGCAGTTTCTCATATTATTTGCTCAAAATACAGACTGAGTCAATATTGTGAAAGGAGGCAACCCAATGTATACCTATCCTAATTTTAGATCATTGCAATATCCCCTCATGATGTTGGAAGGGCTGTCTCTTGGCCTATACAATGCTTCTTATGAGCACAATGAAGTGTTTCAGAGTTCTCACATTTAGCAATGTTATACATAATTTCTTATCCACAGAATTGGATATCTTTACTTAGTCATTAAAATACAGGTAAGCATTCTGATATTCTCAGCTTTCTGCCAAGACCCATATAATATCAGCAATGATAACTTGCATTACACATCCTTTTCTGAACTTGATTTAACCTCTGTCTTCTTCACGGTCCATGTACTACAGCAGCAATTTAAAAATTATCATCATCACAATATTGTTTGTATAGATATCGGTTGATAATTTCTGAATTATGCGTTGTCATCTCTCTTTGGAATGTGCACAAATATGGACTGTTTGAAGTTGTTTGGACAAGCAACTCTCTTCTACATTTCTCAGTGTGCATGCCTCTGAGTGCTTCCAGCATTGCATTCACTTATTGAAACTTCTCCATTGGTGTTTGGTCAGTTCCTGGAGTCTTTGCAAGTAATCTCCACTATAGGCTACTTCTTTAATCAAAGAACCGAGGAATGTCTAAGTCATAGCATAAGATCTGGGAGGAATCAATCTGCATTTTTAAGTTTACTGTTTTATTGACAATGTCAAATTATTAGTGTCTGGTTATTAGATAGATTCTAAGACTACAGGTTGAATGACTGGGTTAGTTTTTTGAGTGTGTGTCCCCAATACCAACTAGTATTTCTTTTCTAATTTTTTATTCCTCAATCTTCTCTAATCATTTGGATACCTGTTACCTCAAAGAACAACACATTGCACTATTTTTGTCAGTATTTATTCAACCAATGTTTAAGGTTTATCAACTCTATGTGTCCTCAGCCTACTTATGTACACACTGGAATTGACACCTATCATGAAAATAGGAAGTAGTGTAGCATGAGTATGAACTCTTTGCTGTGGAGTCACTTCCAACTATAGAGACCCATTAGATTGTTCCATAGTATTTCCAAATTAGAAAATTTTATAGAAGAAGATTGCCACATTTTCATTCTTCTAACCACCTGGGGATTTTGAACCTCTGATACTTCAGTTAGCGACTGAACACTTAACTACTACTCCATCAGGGCTTCTCAATGTTAGTGAAAGTTAAATGGTATATATATATGTATATTAATTCCACCAATTTTCTGATTGAAAACAAGGTAAAATGACTATGGCAAATTTTATCTACTAGGTTATGATGAACTACTAAAGTTTAACAATTCATTCATATAAGGTTCAAAGCCTTTGTGTCTTACTGATTTCCCTGGTGTATTTTAAAACCCTGTGTTTAAAGGTAGAGGTACATAGATGACTATAGAAATTCCAGGTAAATAGAGAACTGTGATTCAACCTGAATTTAAGCCGGCCATGTGTGTGTAGGCTGGGTGCCAAAAATAAATCCTCCTATTCTAGATATTTGCAAACAAATAATATGGATCATTTCCTACTCATCGGGGAGGAAAAAAATAATAATTTAAATAAACATGCAGTATGAGAATAATGAAGAAAGATGTCCGAAATAGAGAAAAAGGTATACTGAATACAAAAAGTTTCTTTAGATCTGTAAAGTGTCTAATATAAGTTTCTTTAAAAAATAGTTCCTCTAGTTCTTAAATGATTCCCCTCCCCTCCCCCGACTATCATGATCCCAATTCTACCTTATAGATCTGGCTAGACCAGAGGATGTACATAGGTACAGAGCAACTGGAAACACAGGGAATCCAGGACAGATAACTTCTTCAGAACCAGTGGTGAGAGTGGCGATGCCTGGAGAGTGGAGAGAATGTGGGGTAGAAAGGGGGAACCGAATACAAGAAACTACTTATAGCCTCATCCCTGGGAGAGGGACAGCAGAGAAGAGGGCAGTGGGAGACGTCAGACAGTGTAATATATGACAAAATAATAATAATGTATGAATGATGAAGGGTTCATGAGGTAGGGGGAGTGGGGAGGGAGGGGGAAAATGAGCAGCAGATATTAAGGGCTCAAGTGGAAAGCAAATGTTTTGAGAATGATGATGGCAACAAATGTACAAATGTGCTTGACACACAATGGATCGATGTATGGATTGTGATAAGAATTGTATGAGCCCCCAATAAAATGATTACATAAAAAATAGTTTACTTATAGTGCAATTAAATATTACTAAATTTAAATAAATAAATAATGTTTCTCATTATTTGCTATAAACTATTCCAAGAGCCTTAGAAAGTGTGTGTGAAAGAAGAATTTAAAGCTAATGAAACATTTCCAGAAACTTCTGAAACCATGTAATTTATTTTATATCTATTAATTTATTATATTATTTCCCTGAGTTGTTTTAGAAGTATCTGCTGTCAGTATCCCAATATCCTGCGTGACTCAGCCCACGAGTCTCACTTAGTCTCATATACTGCTCATTGTCTCCCAATATATTTAAAAATATCTTCTAATTGCTTTGATCTCTAAAGTAAATTTCTCTGCAGAGGACACGTCTTATTGTTTTGTGTCTTCAGAACCTATCCCAGAGCAGTTTATGCCAAGAATTTTTCATAATCCAACAGCTTTGTTTTATGCACTTTGTCCCAACACATTATAAAACACACTAAAATCCTCACATCTGGAACAATGGAGAAAATTAAGTTGAATCTCAGAAATCATTGGTTGCATTCAATGGAAGGAATCTTAAATCTTAAATAATTATTGATTTATTAGTCTCTTTACAGTAAAGCTAAAGAGTTGATTGCCTTTGAACATTAAAGTGCTATATTCATCTTTTCATTCTGAAAAGTTTGACCAAGTTATATTAATTTTTTATATAAAGCTGAACTTTCCTGATTTGGTATTTGAATTCAGATATAAACCACACAGCTATACTGACAAAAGATGATAAAAAAGATAACAATAAATTATTGAAATAAAATTGCTAGCTTCTTTCTGTTGGAAATATTCACCCACTTTCAGAGTTTTTAATAATGGCTGTTCATTAACTTAATTTATATCTTCTGTTCTGCTTTGTGACCATGTCTTTCTGGAGTTTTTTCACATATATATATATATATATATATATATATATATATATATATATATATATATATATACACACACATATATATATATGAGTTTCTTTTGTTCTTATTATAATATTATGATTGACCTGAATAGTTTTTATTTTTGTGATGTATGGGTTTATTTATATGCAATTTTAGCATATAAATATTCTGCAAATACAGAATTTTCCACCACAAGATCTGTATTGTTATATTTTTATATTGTTGACAAACTCCCTCCCACTCTGCATCTCGGTCTTATTTTTGTAATTTTGACATTTTTACTGTTTTATATAAATTAAATTATACACTATATAATTTTAAAGGTTTGGTGTGTGTGTGTTTTCTTACTCTGTCTATGAATGCCTATGGTGATTTGTCTAAGATGTCTGTATCAATAATTCAGATATTTTAAATTTATGTATGCATAATATTATATGGCATGGATTTAACATAGTTTGAGCAAATATTTATGCATTGATATAAATCTGAGTTATTTCCAATATTTGGAAATTTCATAGAAAGCTGAAATAAATATCTGCATACGGTTTTTTTGTGGGAACAAAAAATTTCATTCCTCTGCAGTGAATACATATCATTATTGTGCAAGCCAATAATTAAATAGCTAATATTGCTTAAGTAAAATGATTTAATATGAAACTAATATATCCTTTCTTTAATTCTTTCATATATATTTTTCTCTTTATCTCAGTTAATGTTTATCTACCCTCTAGTAAGTGATTTAATTTCTATGTTTCTTCTACCCCTGGTATCTGAAAATCAAAGAATGTTGGATGACATTTTGTGGTGTTTTTTTTAATAAAAACTGTTGGCTCATATATTTTTTTCTTTTGTGACTGATTGATTTCACTAAGAGTAATGTCCTCCACCAACATTGGTCTGTCAGTGTGTCCTACTGTGGTGGCTTATATGTTGCTGTGATGCTGGAAACTCGGTCACTGGTCTTTCAAATGCCACCGGTCACACAAAATCCACAGGCTTCAGGGATGCTTCCAGACTAAGAACAGACTACAAAGAAAGAATGGGCTGTTAATTTCAGAAGAATGAATTATAAACATTATGCCTAACAGATTACTATTGTCACATATTAAGAGCCAAAAAGAATATAAGCAGAAGATTGTCAGAGATTTTGCCTGAAGATGTGGCCATCAGTTTGGATGGCACTCAAAATGCAACTGAGAAAGAGCTGCTGCCTCCAAGTCGAGTTAGGGATGGGGCAGGAATGGGGCACAGCCTGTAGGAGTGGAACTTTTAGGATTCTCATTTGGGGATGTGGTACCATTGGAAAAATCTAGTAAAACTCAGAACTTGGAATGTATAGGCAATGGATCTATTAAAATTGGAAGTAATAAAAAAACCAGAATGCACAAGATCCAAACCTTAAGTGTTAGTGAGCTGAAAAAATTGATATTGGCAATTTTTTATCAGAATATCATAGGGTTTACTGTGCTGATAATGACAAAATCAAGAGGGATGACATTGCATTCATTGCCAACATAGCAACAAAACAGCAACATTTCAAGTTCTTGAAGTAGAGTGCTATCTGTGATAGGATTATATCTATATAATCTATATATATCTATATTCAAGGATATAATCAATACATGTATGATTCAAGTTTATGCACCAACTACTAAAGCTAGTAATGAAGACACTGATGATTTCTACTAATGTCTTCAATAGGAAATTGATCAGGAATGTAGTCAAATGCATTGATGAATTTTGTCAATTGGAACACAAAAGTTGGAAACAAAGAGGATAAAAACGGAGTTGGGAAATAAAGTCTGGGTGACAAAATGAAGCTGGAGATCAAATGACAGACATTTGCAAGACCAATTACTTGTGCATAGCTTTTTAAAACAACATAAATGGTGACTATACATACATGTATTTCTCCAGATGAAATTCACCAATATCAAATTAACTACACCTGTGGGAAGAGATGATGGAGAATCACAATATCAGCGGGTAAGACCAGACAAGGGGCTGATGGCAGAACACACCATTAATTAATCATTACAAGTTCAGATTGAAGATGAGGAAAATTAAAAATAAATCTAGGGGAGTCAAAATATAAGCTTGAGTCTATCCCACCTGATTTTGAGAACATCTCAACAACAGATTTGATGCATCGAGCATTGATGACAGAAGACCTGATGAGCTGTGGGAGGACATCATTTATGAAGAAAACAAGAAGTCATTAAAAAGACAGGAAAGATGGAAGAAATCAAAGTGGGTGTCAGAAGAGCTTCTGAAACTTGCAATTAATAGTAGAATAGCTAAGGCAAATGGAGGAAATGATAAACTCAAAGAGCTGAACAGAAAATTTCATAGGGCATCTGGAGAAGATGAAATAAACTATTATAATGAACTATGGAAAGCATTAGGCCAAAACCAGACTCCATGGACTGCTGGAATGCCAATTCAAACAGTGAACAAGCTGGTTAGCACCGGAAGCTTGCGCTCATGTCTGCCTGGACATTGGGAAGACAAGTACTTGGCCAACTGACAGAAGGAGATCCTTATTTGTGACCACTCCGATGAAAGGAAACTCAATAGAATGCTCCAATTATAGAACAATATCATTAATATTACAGGCAAGTAAATTTTACTAAAGATTAGATGGATCTTGGCTGAAAGTAGAGGATACCAGAAAGATGTTTACATTCATCTTATTGACTATGCTAAGGCACTTGTTTGTGTGAATGGCAACAAACTATGAACAGCCTTGGGAAGAATGGGAATCCAAGAAGACTTCATTGTGCTCATATGAGTTTATACATGGATCAAGAGGCAGCTGTAAGAACAGAACAAGGGAATCCTGCATGGATTAAAATCAGAAAACCTGTGTGTCAGCGTTGTAGCCTCTCAGACTACTTATTCAATCTGTATGCTAAGAAGAACACAGCATCAAAATTTGAGGAAGGCTTATTAATGACCTATGATAGGCAGATGACCCAGCCTTGCTTTGTGAAAGTGAGGAGGACTTCAGGCACTTGCTGATGAAGAGCAAGGATTGCAGTCATCAGGATGGATTAAACTCAGTGTAAATAAAGATGCAAATCTTCACAACTGAGCCAATAGGTAACATCATAATAGAGGGAGAAAAGTTTGAAGTTGGTAAGGATTTTGTCTTGCTTGGATCCATAACCAGTGCTCAGGGAATCCGCAGTTAAGAGATCAAAAATTGGGTAAATCACTGGTACAAGAGCTCTTTGAAGTGTTGAAAAGCAAGATGCTACTCTTAGTACTAAATGCACTGGAACCAACCCATGGTACATTTGATTGCCTCATATGCATGCAAAAATTCACCACTGAATATGGAAAACCCAAGAAGTATTGATATATATGTATATAAATATATATGAATTATAGTGTTGTAGAAGAGTGTTGAAAGTACCAAGGACTGCCAAAAGACAAACAAATCTTTCTTGGAAAAAGTAAGCTTAGAGTGCTTCTAAAAGATAAGGATGGATAGACTTCTCTTTACATACTTTGGATATGTTGCAGAAATCAAGCCCTGGAGAAGGACATCATATTTGGTGACAAAGGGAAGGGAAGATCTTCAACAAGATGGATCGACACAACAGCTGCCAGAATGAGCTCAAGCAAAGGAACAATTCCGAAGATGTCTCAGGGTCTGCCAATGCTTCTTTCCGCTCTTCACAGGGTCACTATTGGTTAGACCTGACTGCATGTCACCGTAACAAGAATGTCCTCCAGGTTCAGCCATGCTGTATGGCGTTTAAAAGGTACTTCATTATTCTTCAACGTCTCACAGTACATACTTGTGTGTATACACCACAGTGTGTAAGCCATTTCATTGATGAACATTTAGGTTGCCTGCATCTTTTTGATAGGGTCAATTGCTTTGGAATAAATCTGAGTGTGCATATTTCTATTCAGGCTAGAGCTCATATCTCTCTAGAATATATACCAAAAAAGGGGTGACGGGGACAGTGAAATATTTATGTAGATCTTCTAGCCAGAGTCACTAACACCTATCAAACAACCTTGTCCTGCATTGTTCTGGTAAGACAACAGTGGAAGATATGGATAGAAGTCACCTGTGAATAATTGTGAACAGGATTCCCTGCAGTGCCCTCCTGCTGAGTATCAAAGAGTGCTCTGAGAAGCAGGAGAGGGGATCCTCATTAACAGCAAGAGCCAGGGGCGGGCGCAAGATCCCTGGGCAGTGAACCTCAGGGGTCCAGAAGACACTGATATAACAGCAAAGCAGAAGCTACAGATCTATGAACCCGAGCATGTGGTGGGCTTCCTAACCTTCTCAGTAAAGCAGACTGAGCAGACTGCCTCTGAATGCTTAATTCAGGGAGCTGGGCTTGATGATCCAGGGAAGTGGAGGTGACTTGCCCTGACATTGAGCCTTCCAGTGCGGTGGTATACTCCTTTTTAGCATGTATTAATCTACCCGAAAGAAATTTGTAACACGCCCTGATAAACAACTATCCTGAACAATTTCTTAACTGGCATTACACCTTGTTGAAATACTTACTGTACTTTTGTCTCATCAATTTAGATTGTGAGTTCAAAGAAATCATGTCAATGGATATTAGAACCCAAAGAAGTGAAATAGAGAGCATTAGTTAGAACAGTACAAGAGGTTGCTAGGACAACGAGCATTTCGATTTCCAACTTTTTGAGGCAGGACCTCACGATTTTCTGCAGGGCCTGTACCGCCGACAGTATCTGATGGCTCTTGGCTGAACTCAGAGAATATTCCAAAAGGCTTATTTATGTTTTATTGATTATTCCAAGACACTGGATTCTATGGATCACGACACACTATGGATAACATTGTGAAGAATGAGAACTCTACAATACTTCATTCTTCCCATGTGGAACCTGCACATGGACAAAGAAGCAGCCATTCAAAAGGAACCAGGGAATATTTCATGGACTAAAATTACGGTGGGCCTCTCACGACATTTACTCATTCTGTACACTGAGCAAATAATCAGATAAGCTGACATATGAAGAGGAACATGACATTGGAATTTGAGGAAACCTCTTAACCTGCTTCACACAGATAACACAACCTTGCTTTCTGAAAGCAAGGAGGAATTGGACACTTGATGACGAAGATCAAAGAGCACAGCCTTATGAATTGTGAATCAATGTAAAGAAAACAAAAATCTCACAACAAAATCAATAGACATCATCATGATAAACAAAGATAAAATTAAAGTTACTAAGGTTTTCATTTTGCTTAGATCCACAATCATTCTCAGGGAAGCAACAGACAAGAAATCAAATGACACACTTATTGCATTAGACAAATACCCCACACAGGATTTCCTAAATGTGTTAAAGAGTAAAGATATCACTCTGTGGACCAAGGTCCACCTGAAGCAAGCCATGATAATTTCATTCTTCTCATCAGCACGTGAAAGTTTGACAGTGACTAAGGAAGACCATAGAAAAACTGACACATTCCAGTTGTAGTGCTGGTGAGGAATATTGAAAGTACCCTGGACTGCAAAAAAAACCAAACCAGTTTGACTTGGAAGAAGTACAGCTAGAATGCTCCTTAGAAGCAAGGATGGTGAGATTTTGTCTCATGCACTTTGGACATGCTATCAGAAAAGACCAGTCTCTAGAAAAATGCATTATGCATGGTAAAATAGAAGCTCAGCAAAAAAGAGGAAGACTCTGGACAAGATAGGTTGACACTGCTGCAAGTATAGGGTCAAACATAACAACAATGGGAAGAATGACACGGGAGAGAGCACTGTTTCTTTCTGTGTGCAAAGGGTCACTATGAGGCAGACACCTGGGAACAACAACGCAAGTAGAAGATGAGTGTTCCAATTCCTATAACGTCATCACTTATGTTTTCTCCTTTACGAACTTTGCTATTCATGCTGAGGTCAGCTAATATCTCACTGTTTCTATTAGTTTCTTTTAATGACTAATTATTGCAAATATGTTTTCATATGTTTTCTTTTCTGGTTTCTGTTCAAGTCCTCTGTCCATATTTTAATCAGATTATTTAATTTTTAAGTGTTGAATTTTTCTACAATTGTAACAGAGTAGTTCATTGTCCAATACATCATTGACAGTTGGTGCGCAGTGGTAAGCAATTCTTTTAAAAATATTTCTATATTAGCAAAAAATATTCATTGTGAATAATTGTGGGGAAGTAACTATACTAAAACCCATATGGCTCTGATATCCATATCTCAAATGCAAAGGCATTCGACTGTTTGGGTCATAACAAACATTGGACACTGTCGAGAAGAATTGGAATCCCAGAACACTTCCTCGTGCTTATGTGGAACTAATACATGGATCAAGAGGTAGCTGGGTGAACAGACAATGGAATAGGGCAAGGTTTAAAATCAGGAAAGGAGTGTGTCAGGGCTGTGTCCTCTCTAGAGAAGCTGGCTTATATGGGGATAATGTGGCATCAGCTGTGGAGGAAGTCTTCTCAGCAATTGTTGGCATGTATTTAACACAGCTTGCTCGCTGAAAGTGAGGAGGACTAGAAGCACTTGCTGATGATCAAAGATAAAGTTTACAGCTCAACACAGAGAAAAAAAAACTCTGTACCAATAGTTACCATCATGAAGAATGGAGCAAGGAATGAAGTCGTGCAGGATTTTGTCTTGATTGGATCCACAGCCCATGCTCGTGGAAGTAGCAGTCAAGAACTCGAATGACGCATCACATTGGATAAATGCGCAAGGCTTCTTTAACGTGTGGAACAGCAAGGCGGTTACTGTGAGCATTAAGGTGTGCCTATCCCAATCCATAATATTTCCACTCCCCTTACATGCTTGTGAGTGCTGGACATTGAATACGAAAGACCAAAGACAAATTGATGCTTCCGAATTATGGTGCTGGGAAGAGTATTGGAACACAGACTTCCGAAAGAATAACCACAGTCTGTCAGGATAGGGCAAGATATGACAAAATAACAATCTATAAATTATCAAGGGTCATGAGGGATGGGGGAGCGGGGAGGGAGGGGAAAAAAAGGAGGACCTGATGCAAGGGGCTTGGGTGGAGAGCAGATGCTTTGAGGATGATTAGGGCAAAGAATGTATGGATGTGCTTTGTGCAGTTGATGTGTGTATATGTATGGATTGTGATGAGAGTTGTATGAGCCCCTAATAAAATGTCTTTTTAAAAAGAATAACCACAGTCTGAATGCTACTTAGAGACAAAAATGACAAGGCTTCATCTCATATATTTTGTATATTTTTTTTTCAGGAGAGACAAGTCCCTGTAAAAGACATCACACTTGGCAAAGTGAAGGGGCAATGAAAATGAGGAAGACTCTCAAGGAGATGGATTGATAGAGTAGCTGTGCAATGGGCTCAAAGATAAGAACAATTATGAGGATGGTGGAGGACTGGCGGTGTTTTTTATATTGCACATCGGGTGACTGTGGGTTGAAACTGACTCTAGGGCACCTAACAAAACCCCAAACCATGACTCTGTAATTCCCACTAAATGAATGATGGAGACTATACAAATAGGGTGTATGAAACATTAATAGAGCAGATGGGTAAGTTTGTTTTCTATTCTCCTGTGCATAAAGAGTCATTTCAGAAGCAGCAACAGAAATAAATCCTAGGACAATCAAAGAAAAAGAACCACTATCAGAGTATGCTCCTGGCCTGGAGTGATAGGGGCTATGCCACATTTAAAAAAAAGGTCAAGACAAGAAGACGATGAGATAGGAGATAGAGCAGAGAAGTGGTGTCAACACTATAAGACAGGTCAGTGGTTCTCAACCGGTGGGTCATGACTCTTTTGGGGGTCGAATGACCCTTTCACAGGGGTCGCCTACGACCATCAGAAAACACATATTTCTTAGGATCTTAGGAACTGAGACACTGCTCCTCTATCCATCTCCAGCGGGGGGTCCACCTACATGTAGATACACCCACATATGAGTATCTGGCATGAAAATTGTTACCCATGCTACACCATGCTTCAAGACAAAAGTTCATTTATTTGTAATTAGAAATAAATATTTCACAATCTATAATTACATAGCTTTTGTGATTAATCACTTTATGCTTTCATTATGTTCAATTTGTAACAATGTAAATGCATCCTGCATATCATATATTTACATTCATAACAGTAGCAAAATTGCAGTTATGAAGTAGCAATGAAAATAATTTTATGGTTGGAGGTCACCACCACATGAGGAACTGTATGAAAGGGTCACGAATTAGGAAGGTTGAGAACCACTGCAGTAGGTTGACCAGGAGGGGGGCTTCTGGTCCATGTAGACTGGAGATAAAGGACTCACATGGCTGAGCGGGTGAGGGCCAGAGAGAAGGACTGTAGCTTTTGTAGAAAGCCTTGCCTTTCTCCCTCAGAGCTGTTGGTGTTTTCAAACTGCTGACCTTATGGCATAACTTACTGTGCCACCAGGGCTCCTGTCCAAGGTGCTGGACAAAAGTCTTTATCTTTAATGCTTTCTGATACTTGCTTATGGTAACCTGAAAATTTCCCTGATAACCCTCACAGATGAATTTTCTTTGGGACTGATGTGGCCATAGAATTTTATTATTGGCCAAAGAAAACGAAAGGAAAATGGCACAGTAAGAACAATTGGAGAAGGATGAATGATTGTTGCATGACTGAATTCTGCTATGTGGCAATTGATCTTGAGTTGATGTGGAGCTGAGTTTTCCATCTCCCTGCTGCAGCCAGGGGAGGTCACCCAGGGCCTGCCCGGTATTTCCATAACCCCCACATGTGCTACCTACTGAAGGAAAAGAAAAGAAAGACCACACAAAGAAGGAAGGACAAGAATAAACGAAGAAATAAGCATGGAAAGAAAGAATGAACTTAGGAAGCAGGGAGGGAGGAAGGGGAAAAAGGATAAAAGGAAGGACACAAGTGATTGTTGTAAAATTTTGAAGGGTACAACAATTTATATGATACCGATATAGGGAAAGGATGTTAACAAAAATGAAAACAAAGAGAAATGATGGAGATAAAGCATCTTTTACTTTTCATATGATGATATCTTGCAAACATAGATATTCTTGAAAAGCATGTCTGCAGTATTTCTTTTAAATGATGGGTCAGTCAGTGCCCTATTCCCTCATCACACATCTTTTTCTTTTCCTTTCCCCTTTCCTCCCTCCACCCCCATTTTAGTTGGCTACCATATGTACCCCTGGATTTGGTTTGACCCCTGCCATGCTATTTGAACCTCATCCCTGGAGTGTTTGTATACAGTAGCTTTTCTCTGTGCCTCTTTCGCACTTACCTTTCTATTCTCTATATATATGAGCCTGGTCTGGGTATAGGTATATATGTGCATATATATATGTACACACACACATATATATATATGTGTGTGTGTGTGTGTGTGTGTGTGTGTGTGTGTGTATACCGAGCAGAGATGAAATCTGGAAGTTTCTAGAAACCAATGAGAATGAAAATACGATGTACCAAAACCTGTGCGATACAGCAAAGGCATTTATCAGAGGAAGACTGAAAGCAATAAATGCACACATTAAAAAAGAAGAGACATGTGGATGATATGCTGACACAAAACATACCAATTAGAACAGAGTCAACAGAACAACCCTACTAATAGCAAGAGGACAGATATAATAAAAATCAGAGGCGCGATACAGGAGAGGGAAAACAAGAAAACTATGGAGAAATTTAATGCTGCTAAATGTTGGTTCTTTGAAAGATTTAACACAACTGATAGACCTTTGGCAAACCTAACCAAAGAAAGGAAGGAGCAAATGACATTTGCAAGGAGGAGGGATGAAACAGGGGACATTACAAAGGACCCTAATGAAATCAAAAGGATAATTACACAGTACTATGAAGGTCTATATTCTAATGAATTCAACAATTTGGAAGACATGGACAAATATTTGGAAACACAATCCCTCCCTAGACTATCCCAGATGGATGTCAACAACCTCAACAGACCTATAGCAAAGGAAGAAATAGACAAGGTAATCAAGGGATTACCAACAAAAAATCCCATGGGTAAGATGGCTTCACAGAATTCTACCAAGCATTCAGGGAAGAACTGACACCAATCCTATATAAACTCTTCCAGAATATAGAAAAAGATGGAAAACTCCAAAACTCTTTCTATGAAGCTGGCATAACTTTGATACCTAAAGTGGGCAAAGATACCACAAGAATTGAGAACTATAGACCAATATCCCTAATGAACATTGATGCAAAAATACTTAACAATATATTGGCCAATAGAATGCAAAACCATATTTAAAAAAATAATTCACCACGACTAAGGGGATTCATACCAGGGATGCAGGGATGGTTCAACATATGAAAGACCATCATCATTATTCACCACATTGACAGGAAAAATGATAAGAACCACATGAAAATATCAATAGACGCAGAAAAAGCATTTGACAACGTCCAACATGCATTCTTGTTTAAGACACTTAAGAAGATAGGAATAGAAGGGAAATTCCTCAATATTATACAAGCCATATATGAAAAACCAACAGCTAATGTGGTAGTTAATGGAGAAAAGACAAAAACAATTCCACAGAAAAAGGGGACCAAACAAGAATGCCCCTTGTCCCCACTCCTATTTAACATTGTATTGGAGGTCCTAGCTAACAACATAAGACAAAAGAAAGATATTAAGTGTATTCAGCTGGGGAAGGAAGAGGCGAAATTATCATTATTTGCAGATGATATGATTCTATATATTGAAGATCCCTTAGAATCCACAAGCGGAGTGTTGGAAACAATAGAGGAATATGGCAGAGTGGCAGATACAAAATCAATAAACAGAAGTCTATTGGACTGCTCTACACATCAGACAAGACCAAAGAGACAATTAAAAAGGCAGTGCCCTTTACAATTGCCACGAACAAATTGAAATACTTAGGGATATACCTGACTAAAAAAATGAAATATTTGTATGAGGAAAATTATAAACACTACTTTAAGAAATCAAGAGTGACCTCAACAAATGGAAGAATAGCCCATGCTCATGGATTGGCAGACTGAATACATCAAAGATGTCAGTTCTGCCCAAGGCACTATATAAGTTCAATGCTATCCCGATATGAATACCACCATCCTTCTTTAAAGAATTGGAAAAACAGATTACCAACTTCATATGGAGAGGTAAGAAGCCCAGAATTAGCAGAGAACTCCTCAAGAAGGACAAAGTGGGAGGGCTTTCTCTACCTGATTTTAGCACGTACTATATGGCCACGGTACTCAAAACAGTGTGGTACTGACATAATGACAGATATTCAGACCAATGGTAAAGAAACGACGACCCAGAAATAACAACATCAGCAATTGATCTTTGATAACGGCCCCAAAAATATTAAATGGGAAGCAGATGCCATCTTCAATAAATGGTGCTGGAAAAAATGGATATCTAACACAGAAAAATGAAACAAGACCCTTCCCTCACTCCATGCACATGAATAAACTCAAGGTGGATCACAGACCTTGTGATAAAATCCCAAACAATTAGGGCCATCAATGAGGGAATTGGGACAAATATACACAAATTTCTTAATTATCTTTGATTCTAATTTAGCTCATCCAGTCTTCCGTAAATGAAAACTGCAAAATGCCAACAATTTACCTGTGCATAAACATATTTATTCATATTTATAGAGTTTTCATTTTTTCTGAGTCTCTAGAGGTGCAAATACACTGTGATCTTCTCGAATCATTAAATTCACTTTTCATTTTTATCTACATGGAGGAGAGATCTTGTTTCTTCTAAGTATAGAAAAAATTAATAACATGGTTTCCAAAGAAGGCAATTTCTTGTAAGACTGATAGCAACCTTGAGAAACATCGGCTCAGCAATTGGTCTCTATTTTATACTGTGTATACTGGGATTATTAAAATTAATTTGTTTTAAGCACTGACCTGAATTATTTTCCAGATTAATATCATTTTTCAGTGTGGAATGTTAAGGTAAATCCACAGATTAATTTATTAATTCCTATACCGCTAACATATTCTGACATGTAACTTCCTAATGTGTCTATTTGATATAAAGTGGTTTAAGCAATTGAATATCAAGATATGGAACTATCATTGCCATTTGCTAAGTAATAAGGGTGTGTCTACACATTGACATGTGTTCTTTTTAAAATTCTGGATGAATATAAGTTTAAATAAATGAAACAGTTATTTTCACAAACACAATATATAGTTCGTCTACTTTGATCATTTTTAAAACTGTTATTTTTATATGATAGGAAGCAGATTTGGGTAACAGTGAAATTAGTAAAATCAATCATCATATGAAACAATGAGTTATATAGGGGACATTCTGCCCCCAGAATGTTCAAATGACTGAATAAAATTTTTGCAAATATAGAAGTAAATTTTTATCACCTTTCTGAGAAAACATTGGTTAAATCATTTTTACTAAAGGCCTAATATAATTGTGTTAGTCTCCAAGATGCATATTTTAATTCTATGCACAGTAGTTGCTGGATCCTCTCCAAAATCTGAAATTACTTACTAGCTGGAAAAGCATTTCCCTATATTCCTAAACATAGCTTTTCACAATCAAAACTGCCATATTCCTCACATAATTACATGTAAACACATCACTAACCCCCCAACAATTGTATCCATGCTGTTTCTTTTAAATTCTACAGTAGAAACCCCTAACTTAACTCTAAATTTTTCTTTGTGCTCTGACATTTAAAAAACAACAAGTAGTGTTTACCACTTTCCATTAACTTCTTTGACTTTGAAAATTCCCCCATTCCTTTTTGTTCTCTACTTGTTCCAGGGTTACCTTCAGTTGCCTGTGTCAATTAGTCTATGCCTAGAACACCCATTAATTTTCTTGTCTTTCTTCTCAGTTTTTTTCCCTCTCTACCAACTCCTCTCTTATTTCATTGACCAGTTCCTCTTGCTGTTTTAATCTTTGAAAACAACTCTTCCACAGATGGATATTTAAGTCATATATTTTATATTCCTAGTAGGTTCTTGGTGGTTCAGTAGATTCCCACTTCCCACATTGAAGACCTGAGTTTTCATGCATCCCTTGAGTAGCCACAACCCATCTGCCAGTGGAGGCCGGAATGTTGCTCTGATGCTGACCAGAATGTCCAGATGAAGACAGACCCAGGAAGAGCACCTGGCTATGAACTTCTGAAAAAGCAGCCACTTCATGAAAACCGTATGGCTTCCGATATTCAAAAGTGCAGGCCATCAAAGGGATGGCACAAAGTAAGGCAACATGTGCATGTTATATCTCTGTTCCATGAGTCAGGAGCCAAGTTACAGCAATAAACAGCAAGGATATAGAGTTGTGACCCAGCGAAGAAAGCAGTCCCCAACAAATCCCTCTTTTATATGGCATCTCTTCTTGTTCTGCTTTTTCATTGAATAAACACCTACTTCATCAGGGAGAATCCCTGGTAGCACAGTGAGCTAGGCATCGGACGGCCAGCCTAGACTTGCTACTTCAGCAAAAATCAGCAGTTTGAGAAACCCGCAGGGGCCATTCTCATCTGTCCTATAGGGTGGCTGTAAGGCAGCATCTGCCCAATGACAGTGAGTCTGAGAGTTTTGAGTAGTTGGAGGGAGAGAGCCCTGGGAAAACTGTGATTAAACGCTCAGCTGCTAACTGAGAGGTCAGTGGGTAAAATTCTGTGGAAGATGTGATAGTCTGCTTCCCTAAAGGTCACTTCATTGGGAGTAGGATGGGGCAATTCTCTTCTGTACTACAGGGTTGCTGTCCGTCACAGTCAACTGACTGGCGATGGGTTTTTTGGTAGTTAAAGGGTTAATAAATTATATGACTATAATATAGTCTTTCCCAACATGTCTAATGAGGAAAAATGGTAGTAAACATAGAAGTAAAACAATATAGGACTTGATCCATTAATCAACAGACAAAATTTCTATATGCATCTGAGTCAGAGCCTACCATGAAATAAACGCTTCATGAGCACTGGGAGAGGGTAGAGAACAAGCCAACCACGGTCCTCTCCCCTGGGAGACTTATGCTGCAATGAGGATTTAGACAGTGAATATGATCATTTACATAATACTTGGCAGACTACTCATTGATCACCTCTGCTTCTTTAGCTCTGGAGCAACATCCTCGGACCTCCTGTTCTGAAGATAAACATGGCACTAAACAGAATGCTCAGACATGCATTGTATGTTTGTCCAGCTGCTGGTAACAATGGACTGACATCACTCACTTTCTACCATGCCCACAGCTGCATCTGTGCGCTGAGCTGGGTCACTGCGAGGCCTCCAAGCATAAGGACATTTGGGATTGTGGTTTGCCTTTATTGTACCCGGTAATATTCCATTCACCAGTATCCCTAGACTGACAAAGCTTAATGGGGGCTTTCCATGTTCTCAGCTTAGAAATCTCTGGTTACTTGATATATTGAAAAAAAGTCCAATAGAAACCACAGTTTGTCTAACAAAATCAAGGGTAATGACAATGTCTGATTTCCTAGAGGAAAGAATTCTCAATGAATTCAAGTAATACTGATTCATGAAAATTGTGTAGACCTTTGAATTACAATAAGTAATCCAATTTCGAAAGGTGCACTACTGGAGCAATGGTGAAGCACTCACTTGCTACCTGTGAGGTGGGTGTTTCGAGCACACACTGAAGTTCTGCGAGAGAAGGACCTGACACTATCATTCTAGACAGTCCAGCCTTTAGAGAAACTCCATGGAGCAGCGCTGCTCTGTCACATGGCTTGGCCAGATAGTGCTGCCAATTTTCTCCTTTGACTTTTACACCAACCTATGGAGGAGACATTATGGCAGGTGTTATGACTGCCATAAGAATGAGTCAAAATAATTGTCAGTCAGGTCTGGTGCCTTTCCACTTGAGGGCCCATCCATGTCATTAGGAAACATCATTTGGAAAATGTCTGCAGTGTGTTAGGAACTTTGAAGGTGAAATATGCAGCAGATACAGACAGGGCTGTGAGACCACAGAGAGAGGACGAGTCTGGCAGCAGCTCTGCAGGAGAAAGCTGAGACATGTCACTCTCATCAAAAGGCTGGTCTCAGGTACCTGCCCTATAGAGTTGCTGTGAGTTGGAATAGACTCAATGGTGTGAGCGAGTCTGTGACCAAGAGGCTAATTCCCGAAAGAGCCCCACAGAATAAATGTAAGAGTAGCCAGTGGTTTCAAGTAGTAACTCCATCTATTCCCTCTATTATCATGCACGGCAGAGGCAGGTTCTCCGTGTCAAAGGGGTGCCTGGTGATAAATGGCTAAGGACTCATCTACTAGCCTTGAAACCCCCAGGAAGCAGGTCTCCTGGGCACACAGGTGGTTGCTATGCGTCCGCACAGACTCAAGGACATCTAGGAGCAGCCATCTGTGAATAAAATTCTAAATTTTACCTGCAATAATAGGGATGGCAATAAACAAAATATACCCATGGACAAGAGGGGTTAGTTAGCTTAGATTCTCCTGGCTCTGCTAGTTCCTACATACACATGACTGAGTAATGCAAACTACTCTGAGCCTCATTTCTCATTTTCTCCTTTCTTATTGTCCTCACGATCATTATTTTTGCTACTAATATATTAACATTAGAGCAATCATGGTTCCTAGAGTTATAAAAAACAGTTTTTCTGGCAAGGGTTACAGATATTTTTTTCGTAGGATAAATAACCTATAGCAAAATGAGAAAAAACATGTCCATTTTGGTCCTAACTCTGTGTTCCTTTGAAGGCACACAGGCAACTTCTGGTCCTGATTAAGTAATAATGATGGCAGAGAAAGAATTCCCTGATGCCAACTTTTGTTGCTGGCTTTGCAATCCAAATAATTATATGCACAATTTTCCTCTTTGTTAGCAATAAAGCTAATGACTAGACTGGCTTATCCACGGGCATTTCAGCAGTATTCTAGGATTGCTGCCCCACTTTGCTCCCGCAGATTTCTGTTTAAACATCAGACCAGCGGTATGAGCAGGATGCACTGTGTAAATGATTGATGGAGCTGATGAAAGGCCTTTCAAATAAATGCCATGTGAAAACAGTTCCACCAATTCAGCATAAAGACATGAGATGTTTTGGCTTTATGTTAATTGCTGGTCAGAGACTCACTATTGTTTTCCATGCAGAATTTGAGAATTGACATTGATTTTGTTGTCAGTTTCATGCAGCAAAATGTCTTCCTTTGAGATGAAAGAGCACTTGGAGTGGGGAGCAGGCACAGCACTGAGGGCCCTCCATGTGGTACAGTCCTATTGATATCTGAGCCTCAGTACATATACGGCAGCCTTCCCTGGTCTCCATCTTTGCACCTTTTCACCTTTCCTTCTCTGTGCCTTGCTTTCATGAGCATCCTTGATGAGAGAACAGAGCATATTTTTCAAAGGATGAAGTATATGGAGCTGTAACATCCTTTACACAGCAGGGGAACAAAATAAATAAAAGTTCTCTTTTTCAATATTGTGTCTAACTGTGCTCTTAGGAATGTTAATTAATTGAGAAATACTGCCAGAAATAGAGGTGCAGGCATTAGACTTTGAAAATGAACCTAGAATCACATATGTATTTGTTAATGGATCAAAGAAGAAGAAAAATGCTTTCAGGAGAGATTGCTGAGTTTTTATAAGCTGTTTTCCCAACAGTTCAGATGTAGAAAGGTGAATATCTACCAGGTACATTTTTCTCAGTTCTCTTTCAAAACAGCAGTTTTAGGATTGAATGACACCAGCCTGAGATATTACATAATGTGGTATCCTAAAAATAAAATGTCTGAACATCAAATTTCCTCGGTGTCCTGAAGTTCACAATATGTAGAAAAGGCTCTGAAATAGGGCACATACTTGAGGACTTTGGAAAGAAATTTAAAGCACACAAACAAGGGATAAAGACGTACAGAATGCACTTTTTAAATTTGTATTTTATCTTCCTTTCTGCTCAAAATAGTATCAAGTAACTAATCATCTTTTCTCCTTTTGATATGAAAATGTGACTGTCTTATTTCCAAAACAGATATTTCAAATATTGAGTTTAGGTTATTCTCTAGATGTTGTTGTAAGCTGCCTTTGAATCAACTCTTAACTCAGGGCAAACCCATGAACGATAGGTGAAGATAATAGTGATGTATGAAGTTTCCAGTTAATATGTAACTATTTTCCCTGGTCTGTTGTACTCTGAAGGCCTCACTGAAATATGTTTGGTGTCATAGCAACACTCAATGGTTGATGTGATGGAGGTCCATTGGATGGAATCAAACTTGGGATTCTTGCATATTGTTGTTGGTAGATGCAATCAAGCTGGTTCCAAATCACAGCAATTCTATATAAAACGGAACAAAACACTGCCCAATCCTGGGCCAGCCACATAATTTTTGTGATGCCTGAGTCCATTTTTGCACCCATGATGTTTCTCTTTGAACTTCTGTCTTCACTCACCCTCTATGTTATCAACAATAAGTATGGTGAAAGGCTAAAACCCTGACACAGTTCATTCAAACTGTGCAGTGACTGAGTTAATTGAAATCAGGCACGATCCCCTGGTTCTGTGAACAGACTTTCATTTTTGCAATGCTAGCCATAGTTTGTAATGTCCCACAGTCAAATGCATTTCCACAGTCAGGAAAATACAAGGAAGCATGTTTCTTGTAGTCTCTGCTTTCAGATTCATCTGATGTCAGCAAGGTCCTCTGCTCAGTTCAGTGTGAATGCAGGACACCTCCACATTGATGCTCTGCTGCAGTCACTGTCAAACCATATGCAGCAGCAGTTACACTTGATTGCGATACTAGGGATATTGTTTAATAATTTCTTCATTCCATTGGTTTATTTTCTTTGAATGGACGTAAACAAGTCTCTTCCAATCAGTTGGCCAAGTAGCATTCTTCCACGTTTTTTGGCATAAGCTAGTGAGTGCTTTCAGCACTGCCTTAATTTTTTGGAAACATTTCCATTTAAATTCCATCAGTTCCCGGAGCCTATTGTTTTGCTAATGCATTTTATGCAGCTTGAATTTCTTTCTTTAATGCCATTGGATTTTATTATATTTTACCTTTGAAAATGGTTGAATGTTGATCAATTCCTTTTAGGACAGCATCTATGCATTTCTTTTTGCTAAATTCTGCTTCATTCAATATTTGCCTATAAAATAATTAAATATTGAAACTAGAGGCTTGAATTTTATTCTTCAATTCTTTTATCATGAGATATATTGAGAGTAATCTTACTTTTTGGTTTGTTTGAATTTACTTCACCAAATCTTTGCACAGATTATTAAAATGTTTGATGATGTCTTCTAGCGTTTTCATTTGCAATTTCAGTTTAGCATTTTTATTTTCTCATTTCGTTGCTTTGCTTTTGCTACCCTATTTTCTAGAGCTAGCACTAGAGGCCCCTGTGATCCACATGGGTCTCTTCTTCATTTCCTGTCTTTTACATGTACATTTCCTCTTTTCATTAATTATCTCCTTGATGTCAGTCCCACAGCCTGTCTGTTCATCTATCATTAGTGTATGGGATCTCGAATGTGTTCCTTCGATTGTCCCTCAATGCAGGCAGGAGGCACTCCAGGACATCTTACGCCCCACATGAACCAGCTGTAGTTTTCTTTCAGCTTCCATGAAAACTCATATATCACAAATTTATGGTCGATTCTATAGGCATCCCCAGGGCTCTCTTTGACTGTTGATGTCGCGCTTCTATGATTGCCATTTTGTACTTTTTGTTGTTTTCTTTTTTCTCTTTGTACATTTATAGTCAATTTTTTTCTTGTGTATTCCATCCAGCAAGGTCCAAGTGCAGCCTACTGTTTATTTTGTTGAAAATAAAAGGTATGTGCAATTAAAAAGTCAATGGTTTTGCAAAATTCTATCATATAATCTCTAGAATACAATCTTTGTTTCTGTCAACAGAGTCATTATTTCCATCCACTGACCCTTCCTCTTTACTTGGAAAAATTTCCTCCCTTTCATAGTTATCAATGCATTGATTGCATGATTGATCAATTTTAAATTGAAGAAATTGATTTTATAATTGATCATAATTGATTTTAGTAGTTGGTGAGCATGTTTGAATAATTGCATTAAGTGATATTTTGGGGGGGAAGTTTAGGTATTGTTATCAAAATGGGCATAGTATTTCAAAATAGATGCTGAAATGTTCATTTTCATGATGAATGTGACACCATTGACCTTGCATTTATCATTACTGGCATAGTAAACTGTATGACTGTCAGATTAAAATTGGCCAATATCAGTCCATTTCAGTCCACTTTGTCTCTTGCTTCATCAGCTAAGGAAGGTTTGCAAAGCTCTGCTCCACCCAAGTCTTTAAGGCCAACCCTCCTTTGAAGATACAGCCCTTTACCCGTTGTGTTAGGCAGGGTTCTCTAGAGAAACAAAACCAGGACACTTATGATTAGCTAGATTAATGATAGATAGATCAATCAATAGATAGATAGGTTTATTCAGTGAGAAGAAAAAAACAGCTCATTAGTCCACACAGCAGTACAAAAGACTCAGTTCAACTCACTTTTGTGGAACAGTCAATAGACTGAAGGTCCTTCAACTCACATGGTTTGCGGGTCCAAGGTCAAGGAGGAAAACAGCAGGGTCTCTCCTCAGGCAAGACTGGCAAAGTGGGCCACAGCCATCAGACAGCAGAGTTGGCAACAGTAGCAGAAACTTAGCAAAACAGACCCTGATGTGGTCACTAGATGTCCCATGTCAAAGTGAAACAAGTTTTGATGGCACCTCAGCAATCCATGGTAAGGCGACAAGACCCACAGGTTGATCAGCCCGCAGCACAAGGTTGAGACGAAGAACTAACTCAGGCAGCAGAGTGCTAGTTTGGTCCTCAGGGAGAAAGAACGAAGAGGTAGGCCTTGGAAAGCCATTTGTTTCCTCACCCTCCAATCAAGCTGGAATCTGATTAAACTCCACCTGCCTGTTCCTATGGAGACCTAGTTGGTGCACTGAACCTATCACACCAGTACTGTTTTTGAGTGCCCCCCCACCCCGAAGGACTCATCTTCCAGCACTATAATAGACAATGTTCAGCTGCTTTTTCAAAGTAAATAATAATTCTACCCCCCAAATTTATAGTTTCAAATAACTTCTCTCCGGGATTCCTGGGGCCTAGAATTGCTGTATCTTCTGAAAATAACTCTCTGTATAGTTGTTGACTGAATACACCTGGATATATGCTACCAGTTGACGCTAAAGAGGTATATACCCACACTGGGGTGAACCCAAGTTACCACGAATGCAATGTGAGATTAACTAAGGAAATCATGTAAGGAAAAGAAGTGTACCTCTTCCCGTATGCTTTCTATTGGTAACTGGGACAGTTAGATTTCTGTGCCAACATAGCTCCTATAGAAACATGTGCGCATAGTTGTGACTGTCAGTCAGGTCACAGCTTGGTTGGAGGGTGGCCAGGGTAAATGACTACCCAAGGCTGGCCTTCCTCTCTTTCTCTCTGGTGATCTGACCAGTGTGCTGCCACCTGAGCATGTCCTTTGCCTCAACCGTATGTGCACTACCTGTGGGCCCAGCCAACCCGTGGATAGTGTCACCTTGTGGTGTGTCACTGGAGCTTGAGGTGACATCAGAACCTGCTTAGCTGTGCTCCCACACTACTGGTCTCTGCTTCTTCACTCCTCATCTTCCTGTTGCTGCATCCCCCACCCCCACCCTGCCGTGTCTGCTTCCTGGTGTCTGACTCTGAGGGCAGTTTCAGCTGCCTGCTTCTTTGATCTTGGACTAGGAGTGGTCTGAGTAGAAGGACCACCAGTGTATGAAGTTCGATGAAAGTGAGTTGACCTGAGTCATCTGCACTGCTGTATATTAATTAACTGGTGTATTATTTCTCGCTATAGAAATCTATAGACATAACCGTAAGTGTCCTTGTTTTTTCTCTCTAGATTTTTAAGAATAAATATCTTATGCCATGTCATCTAGGTCCACAACAGAAAGGGAGATCTAACACCGGTTGGCTATTTAATGTTGGAAGCAGAATCAGGAAGAGAGTCTAGGCAAAGAAATTCTCTATATCCATACGTTAATGAGTCTGGGAGGGGAGGGCGCCCATGGAGAGACACCTTCACATTTGTAGGTTGGAGATGGGTTCCAGTCACATTCTCCTAAGTAAAAGTTATCCCCCACAATATCCCCCCATAATAATACCAACTTTAAGGTGCTACTTGCAAGCACATGGTTGCTAAGTTATATGATTGAAGGTCAACTGCTTCAAGGTTACTTGCCTGAAGGTTATCTGTCATCAAAAGCAATCAGACCCCATTGTCTGCCCCACCCTAAGTAGGGTTCACTCCCTTCTGATAAGAATCATAGCTTGCTCCCCTAGAGAAGAGCTCAAAGATACCTAAGGTCAAGTCAAATCAGAGAGGACCAAGGTAGGCGGGCATTTTGACTCTAAAATCTGGCCATCTTGTATTTAGGCACCTTCCCTGTCATATGTATGCCTTTAGCACCTTCCCTTCCAATGTTGTATATACCCCTAGCTTGGCCATTCATGTCACACATATGGCTCAAATACAACCCTTACCTGTTAAGTATGTGCTGACCTTGGCTTGCGTGCCTGAGATTATATAAACTTGTGATAGAATACAAAATTGCCTCATTCTGGTTCGGTTTCCATTAAAAGAGGTGAGTCCTGGTATGCCTTATCTCCTGTCTCTTTAATTTTATCCCTCCACTGCACAACTGCCCCCTCAGGACCCATCTGAAGATAGGGCGACATTCCACAATTTAGACTTGGGGACTGGAAGTCTGCTCACCTTTCAGGTGGTACAGAATTTAAAATATATTTAGTAATGAACCCCGATTTGAAGAGATGGCTACAGGCTCAGTGTGACAAACCTGCTCGAACAGTTCAAAGCTTGTCACATGATCGTCCCTCTGACACACGTTGGGCCTGATCTGGTTTCTGTGCTTTTTGATGATTTTTTCTTCCTCTATTGCGGTTGGTCCCTGATATGTTTTGTCACTGTGGGTAGCCGTCTTGGATTTTTGTTATGTCTTCGGTTTTCTCTGCCTGTGGAAGACAGGACTGAGGAAGCATGTGAGGACAAAAGGAGAACGAGGGTTCCTGGGAGGTAGGGAGGGGCGGGCGAGTCGAAAAGTGGGAGATGATCTCAAGGAGTTCAAGAAGGAAGAGAACACTTTAAACTGATTGTAGTAGCAAGTGTACATTTCCTCATGTCATTGAACAATGACAGATATCTCAGTATGAACTCCCAATAAAATGACTTGAGAAAAAGATACCACGTGGAGCCTTCCAATACCGTATGACAAAGGCAAAACTGAAAAGCTCGGCTTGCCTTGACATGTTCTCCACTTGGCCTCCTGTTCTTTTTCTCAACCTTCCAAGAATTACCACTGGGCCCTGAGTTTGAAAATTATAACTCACCCCCTTCGTTTTACTGACAAATCCCAATAAGTAGAGTGATTTGACTGAGATCGGTTATGGACTTTTTCACAAAGTCAGAAAAAGACCCACAATTCTTGAGAATTGGAGGCAAACTATTTATCATTGAAATTCTAATCTGTTCTCCCTAAACATTCAGGCATTATTTTACTATGATAAGAAAATTACTTCCCTTGTGGTTTGGTGATTTTTTTCTCCTTATAGATATCAACCAATGCTGTAAGCACAGAGAAAATGAAGCTTGATGGTCAGACCTTATAAATTTTGGTTCTCAAAACAGTTTCATGCCGTTTGCACATCCTTCTGAAGATATAGGAATCTTATAAAATTATATCTACCTCATGTACAGTAAAGTGAATATCTGAGAATGACATTTGCTTAAGGATATAAATCTCCCTATAACTCTAAATATAGATTAACTCTAATATTGGACATGAAACATTAATTTATAGTTTCAATTCAGCCTAACCACATAAGTCAGAAAGAAATTAAATCATGTCAGATAATAATTTATATGAATTACAACCAATCAAATGCCACAGAAGAAGCATGATAGAGTAAAAGCTACATTTGAATGAAGCATCAGGAAATCTGGACTCTGAAATTCTACATATTATTATTGCAACTTCAAGTTTTTCAGGATTACTAACGAGTTTACATGAACACTATGAAGCTGTTTCCTAGTTGTAATTGATAGCTTTCTGGTGGAACCAGGGCAGAAAGGTGAGAGATATTTTTTTTTAATGCACACACATTGGAATCCCTCAGAGAGTAAAGGGTGTCTCTATTTGTTTGGTATCCTTTGATTTTTCAGGAGCACAGGAACTCTTCATATATGACTAAAGGGTACTGATACCTGCTTTTACCGTCATACATTTCTCATGTCAGCACACCGTTACTCTACTAATGAGGCTTTTCAGTTACGTCCTTTACGGCTAATGATGTCTTAAAACTGAAGACTGAATAATGAGCAGATCTAGAACTTTCATTAGAGTCTCTTTGTAGAGCTTTTTCTAATTTTGTCTCCTATGATGTAATCTCTGATTTGCATAAAAGTGATACTACTTAAATAACAGGCAGAATTGATTGACTGAACCTGCATAAGGTAGAGAGGCAATTGCCCAATTTAAAGCGCACCTAAAGGATGGTGAACATGATTAAGCATTGTATTATGTATACTCTCATAGTCCTTATTTCAGTTTGCTCTTAAAATTAATGTGATTATATATTTCCCTTAGGTTAGGGATTAAATGCCACCAAAATAATTCTTGGTTAAGCATCAGTGAACAAGGCAGTAGGCTTTCATGTATGAAGGTAAAAGATGCTATTCCTTACCTAAGCACCATGGCCATCTGGTGACAAAAGTTTTATTTCGTGGTTTGTGGTGCCAGCAATAGGGCATTCTTAGGGTACTTTTAATATGTTATGTTGGAATTACAGATCTCTTTCTCTATTCATTTTGAATTTTTCTTTTGCTTTTATTTCAATCTTCTGAGGTTTTTGTTGTTGGTTAGAAACATGTTTTTTTTCTTTTTACCTGCAGACTTCCTTTTAAAATAATTATTTTACCCTAATCTTTCCTTATGAGACACATATTTTGCAAACCCTTGTTACTGATACAGTCATATCCTAAATGTGTTTCTAAGCTCTTTTTATTACCAACACTTATCGATTTTCCAGGGATTAGAGAGAGTGTATCAGTGGATGTAACAGAAATAACTGATACTTAGATTTATCACTAATGTTTCCTGGACACTTACAAGGTACTTATCATTGGAGGAAGTATTTTATAAAACTCATATTACTTAATTCCCACAAAGCTATTATGAAGTAAACAACCAAAATCTCCCCAATATACAGAAGAGAAACTAAGGCTTAGTGAGATTTTAATAATCAGGCTTAAGTCCAGGAAACAGAAACCATATCTGCAATTCAAGTTGATAGGATTTAAAACGTGGCTTTGGGTTTTATTAGAATCATTGATGGGGCACTAAGGATGGACTCTTGGCCTCCTGGAATGATGCCTAGCATGGCATTGGAGGTCTGTTCTGCCAGAGAAAAGGTGGAGTACAGGAGCTGTTAAGTGTCAGATCACTTCATTGAAGCTTCAATCTAGGGGCAGAAAGACAGAATCTGGAAGCCCTCGGTCTTCATCTCCTTGAATACTTATGAAGCTGGATACTACTATTCTATTACACAAAGTCACTCATATCTAGAATATATATAGAGAGAGATAGCAAAACATACCTTGCGAAATGCAATAAAAGTATATTCTACATGACCTCCCCTCCACCTTTCCAGACTTGGATGAATGCATCTAATTACAGCTAATTTTTCTCCAGAAAGTTACTTGCAAAGACATGTGGAAATGCAGTTTTCAGCTTTCTAGCATCTAGAATAAAGCAAGGCATCCGAGAATAAGATGGGCATAGTTATTCAATGTCACTCAAATCATAGAACGGAAGATACTTGTAATATTATAGGGAGCTAGGTATCAAAGCAGTTGAGAGAACAACTCAGATTGACTTGCCTCCAAAGCCTGTTACCTAACACAACAAGCACTGTCTCCAAACCAAGAGGTGATAAACGCAGAAAAGACCTAAGTTCTCAGGGATTTAATCTTACTTCTATCCAAAATTAATCCTCATGAAAGCAGCAGTGAAGAGATCAAAGGTGAGTCACATTGGGCAAATCTACTGCACAAGACCTCTTTAGAGTATCCTCCTTTAACCTAACAGACACCATAGAATTTTCAGTTGGCTTATATCAGTGGTTCTAAACCTTCCTAGTGCGGTGACCCTTTAATACAGTTCCTCATGTAAAATTATTTTCATTGCTACTTCATAAGTGAAATTTTGCTACTGTTGTGAATCGAGCGACCTCTGTGAAAGAGTTGTTTGACCCCCCAAAGGTGTCGCGACCCATAGGTTGAGAATTGCTGCCTTATATGCATGTGAGGTTGGACACTGAGTAAGGAAGAGCACAGAAGAATCGATGCATGTGAATTGTGGTGCTGGAGAAGAATCTTTGAAGTACCATAAACTGCCAGAAGGACAACTGATCTGTATAGGAAGAAGTACATCCTGAGTGCTCCTTAGAGGCAAGGACTCCAAGACTTCTTTTTAACATACTTCAGAGATATTGTCAGGAGAAATCAGTCCCTGGAGAAGGACATCAGGTTTGGTAAAGGGGCAGCTAAAAAATAGAAGGCACTGGACAAGATGGATTGACACAGTGGCTGCAACAAGGGGCTGAAACATTTGAGGATGGTGCTAGACACATTACATTGGGTAAGTCTGATGCGCAAAACTTCGTGCCATTGAGTCAATTCTAACTCATAGCACCCCTGAAGGACAGAGTAGCATTGTCCCTGTGGGTTTCTGCTGCACAACACTTCTTTATAGTTTTGAAAAGCAAGGATATTACTTTGAGGATTAAGGTGAATCTGACACAAGCTATGATATTCTCAGTCACTTTATATGCATATGAAATTTGGATACTGAATAAGGAAGACCTAGCAAAACTCAATGCATTTGAATTATGGTGCTGTTGAAGAATCTTGAAAGTGCCATGAATTGCCAGAAGAACAAATAAATCTATTTTGCAAGAAGTCTATTAGCCAGAATGCTCCTTAAAGGAAGGATGGCAAACATTTTTCTCATGTACTTTGGGCACGGACTCAGGAGAGACCAGTCGCAGGAAAAGGAAAGCATGCTTTATAAAGCGGACGGACAGCGGAGGAGAACAAGCGCCTCAATAAGATGGACTGACACAGTGGCTGAAACAATATGTTCAAATGTAAGAATAGTCGTGTGGATGAAATAGGACCAGGCAGTGTTTCACTCTGTGTACATAGGAATATTCTGAGTTAGTGTTGACTTGATGGCACCCAACACCAACAACCAAACCAAAGATGTTTCATAGTTCCAAATACAGTATTTTGTGAGGAAGATTAATTTACATGTTTTAACAGGCAAAATCTCCTTAGAAGAAAATTCTTGAGCATATAAGTCATAGTGGACATTATCTTGCTATTCTTTTAACTGATTGGCTTATTTGAATAATTAATAAGTTATATACATTTTAATGTGAATGAATTACAGGTTGTGAGCACTTGCTTCATATAGATTTTGACATATCAAAGAACGTGGTTCCTTTGAAGTGTTCTTTGTTCAAATCTCATCATTCTGAAATCTGGAGGGGAACTAGTTCTTTTGATGTTATTGTTATGATTTTATGTTTCTTAATACATATTTTAAAGCCCCACATGGTTATTTTAATGTTGAGGACTTCCACAAAATTCTCTAGCTATCATTAAGGCTCTGTAAAAGCCATGCACAGTAGTCCAAGTATACTTGACTCCGGTACTCTTGATATCCAGAGATGCGCTGGGCTGGTAAAGCTCTCACCTCCCTCTTCGTTTAAGGGTTTTATGTACCTTCATGTACATATACCTTTAAGATGCACAAAAATGGTTTTCTGAAACTGGGACCTTTTTCTTGGCCTCCAAAAATATATTAGTATTTTTGCTGATTTTATTACTATTATTATTATCAGCTCAGTGAGTTGTATTTTATAGTAAAGGATCTGGAAGGATTTACTGACTGCGTTTAATATGTTGCTCGTCAGGGTACTCACTTCTTTATCCTAGTCATGAAGCGGGAACTGGAATAAGGTACTTGTCTTAACTATCTGTCTGTCTATCTGTCATCTATCAATCTATCTATTATACATATGATAAAGCATTGGATAATACGATTCAAAAGAATCCTGGGACTCCTGTTTCATATATTTGCCAGACAGATTTTTCATTTAAATAATAGAAGATAGAAACGTCTGCTCCTCAATTTTTTTTATACTGAGGGCAATAATAGAATGCTGAGGAAGCATTTGCTATATTCAATAGTGGTTTTCTCTCTCTGGGTGTATAGTTAACCAGTTTTTCATATTGTTTGTCACAGGTGCCTACTGCTTTCAGCCACACATGTATCTTGTGACTTTTGAGAAAATTAAAGCAGTCGTTTGCGTGGCAGAAGGAAGCCAATTTTACCTTTATGTTTAAGAACTGTCAGGAGCGCTGGTGGCATCGTGTGTTACACATTTGGCTAGCAACTGTAAGTTATGGTTTCACCCTCCCCAGCAACTGCCCAGGAGAAAGGGGAGACGGTGTGCTCCAAAGACGTTCACTCTCTAAAATCCCAAAGGAGCAATTCGACTCTGCCCTACAGGGCTGCTATGATGTGCAAGCAACTCGATGGTAGCAGGTTCGGTTTGGGGAGAACTGTCATTATAAAAAGAAAAGAAAGATACTGAACACATTCTCCTACTCACTTTCCACTTTTCTGCTTTTCACAATTACAGCAGCAGGAAACGAGATGGTCTATTGGAGAGTGGGAAAGAGTAGATGTATAGTTTAATGAGATAGTAAATGATTCAGTAATGAACCGTAACCTCCTACTATGTATAAAAATGTTCAATATTCTAGAACCCTGCTTTCGTTTGGTATGTGCTGTAGATTTGTTAGAGCAACATAAGCAAAATCTTTGTATCTCTTTCACACAAAGGGGCCAATGGCATACTTTAGGTCTGAGCGGTTCACATTCTTTTTTTTAAGTAGGTGAACATCCAAAGGCAAAATAACCAAGAGAAGTCGTTGGCAGCACAATATCCTTCTAGTTTCTAAAACTAAGAACACTGGTTGTTCAGTAGACGAATTCTATGTGAAAGCCATGTGTGATTCTTTGCCAATGCGCCTCATTCCCTGCCACAGCTCCTCCGCCATTGGAGGAAGTGGCTCCGCTGCTGTGCTGCTGATCTGCTTGCTGTAGAATAGCAAGACCAAGGGAGACTAGAAAAAAAGGCCTAGTGAACTTCTTCCAAAGTCCGTCAAAGCACTATGGATCACAACTGTGCCGTCATCAGCCCTTCATGAGGAAGGCGCAGGACCAGGTGGTGTGTCTGCTCCGTCACTATGAGGTGGTGGCCAATTCTGTGGCAGCGAATAATAAAAGAGCTTTCAGGATAAATACGTAAATTGTTTGAATCCTTCAGAAATCCTCAAAGTAAGTTGGAGTGGTTCCCAAATTGTTTTTAATAAACATGAACTTGGGTTACCATGGAATCTTCAGAAGTGGAAAATCAGTAGGAATCTCTCCCCCACCTCCCTCCACCCACCGCCCACTTTTCATCTCCTTTTGGTGCAAAGAGAACTTATTTGTAGCTCTTTCGTGTTGGAAATGATGTATTTCTGAGGGGAAAAAAATTCCTGGTAGAGTTCATTGGGCCTATCTCCTTTAAATCTCCTTGTTCTCTATAAAGCGTCAGAAATAAGCATACTGTTCTTTAGTGAAGGGCATTAATGCCATATTTTCTCCATTGGATTTTAGACTCACTTGTGTTTCTTAGTTATTTTTTTAGTATCTTTTTATTCCATGAGAAAAAAACATGCTTTGTTCACCACTCTGTCATCAACATTGAGCTACTAGTTTATATTATAATATTTGAACAGGACAAAAGCCAAGATATGATCTTCTTTTTCTGTATGGAAAAATGACGGCTTCACAGTGATCAGTATGTAATTGAAAGCCACGCAGTTAGTAAAAAGGAAGAAGAATGAGGGCTACTTAGAAATCTGTGGCTACAAAATGAAATAATAAACAAATAAATAAGTTAATAACAATTAAATAATATTGTGGCCACAAAATCTTGCAGTTGTTGGGGCCCTCAGGGAGAGAAACTCATAATCTGCACAAGATACCAGATGCTTTTTCCCTGACAATTCTGAGCAATCTTGCAGCATTACAAATCACAAAACTCATTTCTACAAACCATCCACTGAGGTTAATAGTTGATGTTTTTTCATTCTCCCAGATAAAATTCAAGCAGGCTAAGGTGTTCAGTTAAAATGTATTACATAAAATAAGCAACACTATTTTCCATCAAAACTGTTAATGAGTGGTAATAGAACTGTGATAGGTCATGTTATAATTCGATATGTTATTGATTTTTTCTTTTGTTATAAATGTTCTACATTAATTAATTATACATTTTCAGCAGTAATGTCACCTGGCTTCCATCTCTCTAGAGAACTTTTACTACTTGCATTGTTTATTAAATATATCCAAATTCATCTTTATTGTATTACCTGCTTGGACACAGGCTCGGTAGAGCAATAACAACAAAAAAGAATAGCAAGAACAACTGCAGATAGCTAACATTCAATTGGTTCTTGTAGCTGCTGCTCCTGCCAGGAGCCATGGAGTCGGTTCCAACTCACTGTGACCCTGTGGACAATGGAAGGAAGTGCCAATTTGTCCTACGCCAGTGGTTCTCAGCCTTCCTCCTGCCACGACCCTAACAGACAGTTCCTCATGTTAGGGTGACCCCCACCCTCAACCATAACATTATTTCGTTGCTACTTCATCCCTGAAATTTTGCCACTGTTATGAATCGGGCGACCCCTGTGAAAGGGTCATTTGACTCCCAAAGGAGTCGCAACCCACAGGTTGAGAACCGCTGTCCTTTAACATCCTCACAATTGTTGTTATGTTTGAGCCCATTTTTATAGCCATTTTGTCAATCCATCCTCTTTTTCACTGCCCCTCTGCTCTAGCAGACATGATGTCCTTCTCCAGAGACGGGTCTAGCCTCATAATACGAATAAATTACGTGTGATAAATCTCACTATCCTTGATCATTCCGGCTGCAGTTGTGTTGTGTGTTCTTTGGCAGTCCATGGTACTTTCAATATTCTTCATCGACATCATAATCCAAATTCATCTTCAAATGCATTCTTCTTTGGTCTTCCTTATTCAATGCCTAACTTTCACATGCCGTTGAGAAGACCATGACTTGGGTCAGGCATACCTTAGTCCCCAAAGTAATATCCCTTGCTTTCAAAACTTTAAAGAGAATTTGTGCAGCGGATTTACCCAACAAAATACATTGTTTGGTCTCTTGACTGGCGCTTCTATGAGTATTGATTGTGAATGCAGACAAGATGAAATATTTGACGACTTCTATCTTTTGTCCATCTGCATTTGCCAAGTTGGGAGGATTTGGGTCTTCTTTTCATGGAGTTGTAATCCATACAGAAGGCTGGATCCTTGATCTTCACCAGCAAATGCTTGAAGTCCTCTTCACTTTCAACAAGCAGTGTTGTGTCACTGGCATCTCACAGCTTGGTAAAAAAACCTTCCTCCAAGTCTGACGCCACATTCTTCTTCATCTAATTCATCTTCGCAGATGATTTGGCCCTCCGACAGACTGAACAAGTATGGTGAGAGAGTACAGCCCTGAGGCACACGTTTCTGATGTCAAACCATGGAGTGTGCCCTTGTGCTTTCCCTGCTGCCTCTTGATGCCTGTGCAGGTTCTGGGTGAGCACAATGAAGCTCATGTCCTGAAATTTCTATTCTCAAGGCTATCCAAAGTTTGTTAAAGTAGTTTCGTATTTGTTTGTGTGAATATTTACGATATAACTTAATGAGAAGAAACAGATTATAAGTAGTTATGCATCATAAATTATTATTTAAAAACAGATACACTATTGTATGTCATCAAGTTGATTCCAACTCATATTTATGATTATAATATTAAAAGAGTGTAAAAATAAATAGTGACTATGTTTGGTTTGTGTAGTTATTTGGAAAGAATTTAGAATTATTTTTAAGATCATTTAATTTCTTCAATATTTTTTTGCAATCCTGTATGTGTGTGTGTTAAGATACAGATAAAAAAGAAATACACCAGATCAACATGTTGTATATGCACAGTACCTTCCTGGTGGACAATGGTTACACTCTACATGTGTAATCATTTTTACTATGTCTATTTTTTCATCACTGTAAATTCTGTCTCAAAACTCTCATCTATGGTTCAGGATTACTGTTACAATTTCAATTTTATATAACTATTTTTAATAGAGCATCATTATCAAGAAAGACATTACTTATTGAACTAAATTATTGTTTTGTTTAAAGATGATTTCATGACCCAGTTTCAGCTCAAGATTAAAAAGTTGTTTCTGACATCAGGAATTCTTCCAATCTCAATGTGTCCAGTATGTCTGCTTTCCAATAATAATCTCATGTCCCAGTCCTCGATTTTCCTCACATTGCTCAATACAAATGTCATATTACTGTACTCTTTAGAATATGAATACAGTGCATACATTTTGATTTCTTTAAAAATTGTTGAAGCTATACTCTTACTCCCCTGCTTTTATTAATGTGGATTAGTAAAACCTTAGACTGTGTGAATATAGATCTCTTTGATATAGTTCACTCTCTTTGAGTCTGGAAATAGACCTTTGACTAAACCTTTCTTGGCTTTTTATGATACAAATTAGAATAATTTAAGCAATGAGAGATCAGGAACTGAATTTGAATTAGGATAACTTTTAGAAGTACAAGTCAATTAGCCCAAGAAGGTGGCAGAGGTGAAATTATTTCCTTTATGATCAAGCCCAGTGGGGGTCTTACTGGCTCCCTCTGTGTAGTTTGGCCGTATTACTTCTCAAGGAACCTATGCCCAGACGGCTGAGACATGAGGCTGAGTTGAAGGGGAAGTTTGACATATTTTCTGCAGACATTTTTAATGAAGTATGTTTGCAAGTAATTCCAGAGAAGTACCATAGAAATCAGGGGGAAGAACAGCAGAAAAGTGAGTGAGTGGAGAGAGAGAATGATGTAAGATATAAAATAATAATCCATAACTTATCAAGGGTTCATGTGAAGGTGGACCAGGGGAGGGAAGGGAAGAAATGGGGAGCTGATATTAGGGACTCAAGTAGGAAAAGAGTGCTTTGAAAATGATGATGGCCGCATATGTGCAAATGTGCTTGACATATTGGATGTATGTATGGATTGTGATAAGAGATGTAAGAACCCCCACTAAAAGTAATTTTTAAAAGTCTAATACAAAAAAAACCCCCTCCAATTTAAACATACATCACATGCTTTTGCTTTAATTCATCCTCATTTTACCTTTAAAATTATGGTGGGTAGAAACTAGTTTTTTATTATTATATATCATTGTTATGTTATTGACAAAATTCATGGCGATGCCATGGTTAAAAACTCAAAGTGCTACCCAGTCCTATGTATCTGTGTGATCAGTTGTGAGTCACATCTGTCATCCTTAAGGAATTCATTGGCTGACCATCCACCCTTTCCTTCTAGTCTGTCTGAGTCTGGAAGCTCAATTGAAACCTGTTCAGTATCATAGCAAAAAACAAGCCTCCACTTACAGAGGGGTTGTGAATGTGTGTGAGGTTTATTAGCTGGGAATTTAAGCTAGATCTGCAGCAGCAAAGGTGTGCTTTGAGGTTGCATCCTTTCATCATACTTATTTAATCTGTGTGCTGAACGAATCATCATAGAAGCTGGTCTATATGAAGAAGAATGCAACATCAAACCTAGAAAATGCTTATTAACAAGCTGTTATATGCAGATGACAAAATCTTGCTTTATAAAAATTAAGAGGACTTGAAGCTGCTGAAGATCAAGGATTGCAGCCTTCATTATAGATTACAGCTCAATGTAAAGAAAATAAAAATTTTCACCACTGTATCAATATAAATGGGGGTGGAGGGGGGGAGATTGAAGTAGGCAAAGATTTCATCTAGTGTGGATCCACAATCCATGCTGTTGGAAGGAGCAGTCGAGAAAGTCAAAGAAACACTGCATTGGGCAAATCTGCTCCCAAGACCTCTTTAGAGTATTGAAAATGAAGGTATGTTATTTTGAGGACTAAGGTGTGTCAGATGTGAGCCGAGGAAGACCCTTGATGAGGTGATTGGCACAGTGGCTGCAATGGACTCAAACATAAGAGCGACGTGTGAGGATGATGCAGGACCTGCTGGCGCCCTTTCCTTGCACACAGAGTCACACTGAGTCAGAACTGACTCGAGAGTGCCAGCCAGCAACATCTCCAGCATTAAGTGGCAACGTAATCATGTCTGTGAACTAGGCTTACTTTGGGGGTAGGGGGTAGGGAGTATGGAGGTGGGAGCCAGTCAGGTAACCAAAGTTAAAAGAAAGGACTGTAAATATACAGAGACAACAGGAAACATTTAAAAGACATCACGCTGAATCTGAGAGCATCGTAAAACAAGAAGGATCCACATGTGGCCTCCTCCCTGGGAGATGGACAGCAGGGAAGGGGGGAAGGGAGGCCCCGGATAGGGCAAGATATGACAAAATAACAATCTGTGGATTATCAAGGGCTTATGAGAGAGGGGGGAGTGGGGAAGGAGGAGAAAAAAGAGGAAGGACCTGATGCAGAGGGCTTAAGTGGAGAGCAAATGCTTTGAGAGTGATTAGGGCAAAGAATGCAAGGATGTGCTTTATACAATTGATGTATGTATATGTGTTGATTGTGATAAGAGTTGTATGAGCCCCTAATAAAATGTAAAAAAAGAAAAGAAAAAAAAGAAAATGATTAGGGCAAAGAATGTACAGATGTGCTTTATACAATTGATGTATGTATATGTATGGATTGTGATAAGAGTTGTATGAGCCCCTAATAAAATGTAAAAAAAAGAAACAAGAAGGAAATAATGCCAGAGGAAAAAAATCTTGACTGGGAGTGTTTAATGGCGCTTCCTTCATTTGTGATGGTTCCTTTATCACATGTGCTGGAGGTAGATATAAGGGCAGCTTGGAGGATGGGGCTAGCACTGAGCATATTGGCAGCCATGTGTACCCAAGAAGGTTGCCCAGAGCTGAACATCTTCATCAAGATAAAAGAATCTAGTGAAAATACGCATATACTTGTTCTCAAATGAGTTCTGACATCTTATCAGCAGCCCAATAAAACATTTCAATCAGTTCTTTGATTCTAAAACCATTTGTTTAATCCATTCATTTACATTGGGCTGCAAGTCGACCCTGACACCCCTTACTCTTTACCCATTCACTTCCAGCAAGGAGATTCTGGCTCACAGTTATTCACTAGGACACAACAGAGCTGCTCATGCAGGTTTCCAATACTGCAACTCCTTATGGTGGTGAAAAGCCAGTCTTCCTCCTGATTAGTGACTGGTGGTTTTGAACTGCTAAGCTTGTGATTAATAGCCCAAGGCCCATCCCACTACTCCACCACGACTAATTTCTGTAGTACCAAGCAAATGCGTTTAATGTTTATAAAACTTTCCTACATAACTTTGTATACTTTATCTTATTTGAGGTGTCAATGGTCATGACTGGCATACAGATCTATGTTTGTGGAGGATGCCCTTGTGTGTCTGTGTGTATTTGTGTTCTTTGTTTCCAGTTGCAGAAAGGAAACACAGAGAGGTTAATTGGTTAACAGACTGGGGCAACTTCTTACAGTTTGGAAGTAGCAGAGCTTAGATTTCAATCTTACACATGACTTCCAAATAGAAAGTCTGGGTCTTGAAAAGAATGCTTACATTGGATTATGATAAATATAAGAAGTGTATATTTGTTTTCTTTTCATGCATCATGACAGGTCACTTAACATTGGATCAGATGCCATAAGCCACGTTTGTAGCCCCTTACTTAAACACGGGACGTGTTCATTAAGCCACATGGACCACTTTGAACTCAAACCAAACCACGGCCAGTGAGTTGATTTCAACTCACAGCAACTTTCTATATGGTTTTCAAGACTGTACGTCTTTATGGGAGAAAAACAGTCCCATCTTTCTGCAACACGACTGGGTTGCTGAGAATGAACAACCGACCTTGTGGTTAGCAGCCCAGTGCTTACCAGACAGCACTGCCAGGGTACCCTCGTCCTCAGCCTAACTCTGGGCTAGAGTTACTTAGTTTGGGTGAAGCTGCAGAAGTCCAAGTGAAGGCTTAAGTACCTGGAAAGACTCTTTTCTTCTCCAGTATCTAGGATTTTACCTTGACTCGACTGGAAGGTAAACCTCACCTGAGAACGCCAGTTAGAGTGGTAGACTGGTTACTTGACAATCCGCTCTCTGCTAAGTGATGTGCTACTTGCAGGGGATTTTAAGAGAAATAGCAATATGCTTCTAAAATCCTTATTATTTTTGCTCGATAGATGATATTACCATAATATAAAACCAGACAGAATTCTGGAGTACATGATGTGTAGGGAGATGTGATGTAGGAAGGCTGTCACTAGAACTGCTTGTCTATACTCAAAACCCATATTTGCCTTTTACAATTTATATGAAATGAGGCAAAAATTTTAACTCCCAATACCTTAGTTTCCTTATTTATAAAATGAGCATGTAAATACTAGCTTACTGCTAGTTATTGTCAAGTATGAGTCTAGATGACTGTGTGTGCAAAATAGAACTCTGCTCCATAAGGTTTTCAATGACTGATTTTCCAGAAAGATGTCATCAGACCTTTCTTCTGAGATACTTCTGGATAGATTTGAACTCTAACCTTTCCACTAGCAATCTAGCAGACGACCTCACTTTCAGTAGCTTTAGGATGCCCATCATGCAAATTTCAGCCTTAGCACTTATGTCATTTAGATTCAGAAAATTATTAATTGTAAGAAGATTTAGAGCAATGGTTCTCAACCTGTGGGTTGCAACCTCTTTGGGGGTTGAATGACCCTTTTACAGGGGTCGCCCAATTCATAAAAGTAGCAAAATTACAGTTATGAAGTTGGGCGGTCAACACAACATGAGGACCTGTATGAAAGGGTTGCGACATTAGGAAGGTTGAGAACCACTGTTTTAGAGCATTAGAAGTCATTCAGCAGCACCCTTGGATTCTGCATATTAAACACCAGTATCACCTTTTCCATAGTTGTGAAAATTAAAAAAAATGCATGCAGACAAGAACAAGTGTCCCCAGGGAAATATAATCATGCCTGAGCCTTTCCTGGTGGTGCTGCTGTCTTCCTTGGTAGCTCAATGCAAGATAAATGCAAGCAACTGTTATTTCACTCCTTATTGTAGAGAAGGTGGCTCTGGACTGAGAGGTTAATTACGCATTCCCAGGGTCATACAGAGAATCAGTAGTTCTTAGTCCTTCAGTTGAATCCTGGGAACGCCCTGTCTCCTTAGAGTTCCTTCTAATCAAAATGATCTAATATTACTGACTTCTAGAAAGTGGGCATTTACAAAGCTAATCAATATATGTTTAATGTATCTGCTTCAATCCACTCTACTTAATGACATGGCCCCACTTCGAATAGCCTATCCGCATAGGCAAAGTTCAGATGCTCTCAAATAAACGCATGGCATTAATCCCTTCTCTCTCTTTGCTTTTCTCTCGCTGTCCTTCTCCCCGCTCCCATCATTGCGTTGCTTTCCCTGTTTTGCCAGTATGTGGCAAAGAGTACAGAGTGCACTGGACCTGGTGATCATAGTAATAGTCAGATAATCGTATTAAAAAACAGCTAATGTTTATGAAAACTTGCCAGTGGGTTCGATGCGCCGTATATTTAATAAGTCACTTAATCCTTCCAACAACTTCAGGAAGCAGATACTCCCCTTGACCCCATTTTACAGATGAGAGCCAGACTACACACAGATGCAAGCAGACATACTTAGCTCTTAGGTTATCAGAATCAATGGGGTAATGGATGCGATCGCACATTGCAAAGCAAGACACAGGTTTAGGCTGTTGTTATTAATTCATTTTTCGGACTTCATTATCTGACAAAGTGAAAACTGACAACTCTACTTAACCTAGACCCTTAAAACCTATGAACAATAATTGGAACGGAGAGCAGATGCTTGCTGTTTAACAAGGCTTGTTCTAACACATAACAAAAGCTCTTTGGTTCTTGTTTACCGAGTTGAAATGAATTTCAGCTCACTTAAATCAGGCCAGCCATAATTAGGATTAGGGACTAACTGGATTTAAAAAATGATTGAACATAAGTGTCATGTATCTGGCCAATAAATTTATATCAAAATGATTAAACTGAATGGCTAAAGTATTCTGTCCTTGTGTATTCAATATGTGCTCTCTGCTCAAAAAATGGAAGGGTAGACTAGTGAAGAAGATAATCTCCACAAGAGGCTTATTAACTTATTTTGTCCTTCTGTAGGACCTTACTATATATCTAATTAGGCCAAATATGGACGTTGCCCTATGAGAAATATAACATTACTTGTAAAAATTTGTTTATCTCTTAAAACTCTAGAGCATTTCACTATTCCGTCCTCTAAATCTTGTCCCTCGTTTGTCAGTATTACTAGACCATCCCCTCCAACCTCAGTAACTGATCTTGCCTTGCATCAGTGGGGTGTGTGCATCAGCGCCACTTTTAGAATCATGCAAAAGCTCCTCGTGTCAGTCTAGTGGCCTCACCCTTCTCTTCAACCTTCCAGGGATCCTTGAGTGTCTTCTAGTGAACTTGTTTCTCCTCTTCCTGGGTCCTAGATGTCTGTTTCTTCTGAATGCTCACTTTGAGACCTCACTGTCTTTCTCTGTTTCTTTCCTCTTTACCAGCGCTCTAGAGACACTTTTCTCAAAGATGTGGGCACAGTTATTTTTAATTTTCTCTCTCTCACTCATTTTCATGGTTTCAAATGCTGTATTTTTCCAGAAACTACTATCTCTGTTTTCTATAAATGAATGATTTAATAAAATACTTCAATAGAACAGTTCATGAAATAAATTATCTTACTTATAATTCCATAGGTCAGGGGTCTAAGACCAGGGTGTGAGTGCATAGATTGCTTCTGTTGCTCTGAAGGAGAATCTGCTCACTTCCTTTCTTCTATGCTCTTGTTCCTCCAATCTTTCCTTGGCTTGCAGCTGCCAAACCTCATGCCACTTTCCTTCTTTCCTCTCTGTCAATCTAGCACCCATTTAATAAGGGCAGGCACCATGTAAAATTAGGATCCATGCTATTCAACTGTGCCCTGCTGCTAATCTAAGTGAGTCTCAAACTCTTTTTCTGAGTACATCCACATCCATAAGTGCAGGGGTTAGGAACTGTGCCAGGCTGTTGAGGTTTCAAGAGGAACAAAACCAGCAAACTCATATAGAAAGAACTTATGCCAAGAAAGAATTTTTATATCAAGAAAGTAGCCCCGCCCAATCTAACACAAGTCCATGGGTCAGAGGCTACCCGGAGGACACAGGAATCCAGAGTGGGAAGCTGGGAGATCACAGCCAGAGAGAGGCAGCGTTACATGAATGAACATGGTGAGCATCAATGGGTCCCAGAGATGAGAAGCCACATAGGCCACCTGGAAGCCAGACATAGAAGTCACACAAGCAGGAACATGAGGAGGTGCAAGAGAGAACACAGTTCACCACAGGCTGGATATCTGCTTACAAAAAGGCCCCATCTGCAAGGAGCTATCACCAGGCTGCAACCTGTTTGGGAAGTGGGACCCTTACCTCCACACGGATGCATCAAGTTCAACTTGCAATTAACCACCATGGGATGTAAGTTAATCCTCTGGGAATGGGGTATAATTCAATCCATTGACAAATTTGTAATGTTCCAGATCCTCCCCAAATTATGGAGAGCTCTCCCTCTGGACTAAATAATCTTTGAATTTCTTCAGCTGCAATTAGGTAATTAGATAGGCATTTCAAGAGACCAAGAGACCAAGTAGATCAAGAGGAGTTCAGCATGCTGTGTCATTTTCGACACAGTATTGGTAGTGTACATGAATGTAACCTCAATATTTTAGCGGGTGAACATCTAAGGCCTCAAATAACAGAGGCAGTGTTTCCTCGGACTAATCACCTTGAGGACGAAAACTCATAGTGAAAGAGGTACAATAAACTCGTTTTTAAATATTCAAACTAGCTTTCTGTTCCCCCTGCCCATGTCCTGTGATAATTTCTTTCTGTTTGCCCTCAATATTCCTACAAGAATATTATTCCACTAACGATTCTGCTTATTCCCTTAGCATGATATTTCCAGGAATAGCTCTTCCCCTGTGGCTCTGCTTTTATTGCTTGATACTTCCTTCCCTTGGCTGACTCCTCAAATTCAGCTTTGCTCTGCCCCTAATTATCCCTTTCTTGTGATCTAGTCATTTCCCCCCTCATCTTCTGTTCCTTTCCCTCAGTTTTGGACTTGAATGATCAGTTCTTGTGTCTAGGATCCACCATGTACAGTGCACTTTTAGAAAACATTAGAATCTCACTTTGACGGAAATAAATTATATATTCATAACAAGATATCTTCTTGAGAGATATGTTGAGGTTATATTATGAGTCACTTGATAACACACTAATAGTTTTGCAAATACTTGTTCTACCACAAGAAGCAACCACTGTGAATTGCTTGCTTTCCGGTGACTGCCTCATTCTCATGTTTCAAATTTCAGTAGAGTTATTTCTGGCTGATTTTTTTTTCTTTCATTTCTCTGCTCCACTAAGAAAACAAGACTCCTTTCCACATTTCAAGAGTTATCTTATTCCTTCTGACCTCTCTGTTTGCTTTGATACATCAGGGAGCTGCATTACTTGTTGCTGTCTCTTCCACCGAGAGGCGTTCTGTGTCACTGCTAACCCCAAGGTTGGAGAGAGTGATAAGTTGTCTCTATGTGAAAATATTTTGTTTTCATTACATGAGCATATATTTCTGGGTATGCAAATGACATAGGCTTTGCTGACTGAGACAGAGCTGACTCTGAGGGTAGTGGAAGAAATAACCAGAATTTATATAAGAAAGTAGTCAGAATTTGAGTCTGGTGGGATCTAGGTTCGAATTTTTGGCTGAATCCTTTGTGGGAAAGTTTGAAAGTTAATTAACTTTTCTAAAATTTATAATTTACAGAATGAGAATAATGCCAAATTACCTTAATTTTAAGGCAGTGTCAACACTAAGCCTGGACAGCAATTTAATAGCATTTCACAAAATAAGTTATAGTAGACTAAAGGCACACCTCAATTTTAACAATAGCTGTGTGGTGAATGTTTTAGCATAATGAGCATTAATAATACTTGTAAATACTTGCAATGTCTTGCACAGAAAAAGCTAGAGATCATGTTTACAGTAGGCACATGTATAAACTTGTATAACATAGCAGACATTTGAAAATGATAGCTCTTACTATTCTTATTTAAAATCGGTTGAGTAAAAAATTGTTCTGAATCCAAACATTTATTGCAGGCCCATGCTTCTCCTACTTAAAAAAAATCATTTTATATTGGGGTCTCATACAACTCTTAGCACAATCCATAAATACATTAATTGTATAAAGTATATTTGTACGTTCATTGACCTCATCATTCTCATATTTGCTCTCCTCGAAAGACCCTGGCATCAGCTCCTCATTTCCCCCCTCCCTCCCCACTTCCCTTCCCTCATGAACCCTTGATAATTTATAAATTATTATTTTGTCATATCCTACAGGGTCTGACATCTCCCTTCATCTGCTTTTCTGTTGTCTGTCCCCCAGGGAGGAGGTGATATGTAGATCCCTGTAATCAGTTCCCCCTTTCTACCCCACCCTCCCGGTATGGCCACTTTCACCACTGGTCCTGAAGGGATCATCCACCATAGATTCCCTGTGTTTCCAGTTCCTATATGTACCAGTGTACATCCTCTGCTCTAGCCAGATTTGTAAGGTAGAATTGAGATGTTGGTAGTGGGGGTGGGTAAGGAAGAGGGAGGAAGCATTTAGGAACTAGAGGAAAGTTGTATGCTTCATCATTGCTACACTGCACACCAACTTGCTCATCTCCTCCCTGTGACCCTTCTGTAAGGGGATGTCCAGTCGCCTGCAGATGGGCTTTGGGTCCCCAGTTCGAACTCCCCCTCAATCACAATGATATGATATTTTGCTCTTTGATGCCTGATAACTGATCCCTTCGGCACTTCGTGGTCACACAGGCTGGTATGCTTCTTCCATGTAGGTTTTGTTGCTTCTGAGCTAGATGACCACTTGCTTACCTTCAAGTCTTTAAGTCTCTAGATGCTGTATCTTTTGATAGATGGCTCCATCAGCTTTCTTCACCACATTTGCTTATAGACCCGCTTTGTCTTCAGCAATTGTGTAGGGAAGGTGAGCATCATGGAATGCCAGTTTAATAGAACAAAGTGTTCTTGCATTGAGGGCATACTTGAGTGGAGGCCCAATATTCATCTGCTACTTAGTAACCCTATAAATATATGCACATAAATCTATTTCCCATCCTCATATAAAATATATGTACATATGTACATGCCTTTATTTAGAGATAAATGCCCTTTGCCTCCTAGCACTTTCTTCTATTTCCTTTTACTTTCCTCTTGTCCCACTATCATGCTCAGCCTTCATTTGGGTTTCAGTAATTCCTCTTGGTTACGTAACCCTTGATCATGCCTTACCAGTTCTCCTACACTCTTCTCACCACTGATTTGGATCACTTGTTGTTCCCTTGTCCCTGGGTTTGTTAACACTACTTCCTTTTCCGCCACCTCCCCCTCTTCCATGTCCCCCTGGAACCATCAGTCCCGTCGTTTCCTCCTCCAGATTGTTCATCCAGCCTATGTTATTTAGACAGACCTACAGAGATAACAACATGAACAAAAACAAGACAGAGCAAAAGGAAGCCGCAAAATAAAATAAAACAACAGCAAAGAAAAGCTTGTAGTTAGTTCAAGGACTGTTTGTTGGCCTTTAGGAGTGTTTTCTGGTGGAGTCTGATGGGGTGCCAAGTCCTGGGCCCAAAGTCTATTTTTTGTATTACCTGGGGACTCATTGCTCTGTTCCCCTTGCTGTTCTGTTGCACATGCTCAGTGCTTTGTCTCGGTGTGGTAGAATCAGATCAGGTGGAATTCCCATACTGTGTCTACAGTGTTGTCCCCTGTAGGGCTTATGGTTCAGTGAGGGATGTCATGTCTCATAGTGGGGCCGTCCTTATGGTCCTCTCTGTGGATTAGCTGCCCCAAGCGGGAATCTCATCAAGGCTTGGTGGGCCAGTATGTGTTCCACTCTCTCTTCCTTCCCCTTCATCTGCTCCAGTGTGCTCTGATCAGACATGTCCCTCTCCCTGAGCTGCAGCTATAGTGCTGTTCTATGAAATGAATTCTTCTAGGGGGAGGGGCAGGTGTTCACATAGTTGGGATTGGGGCAGGCCCTTCAGACCTCTCCACTGGCTCCCTACTCCAGGCCAGCATGTTGCATTCACATCTTGGAGCACTGGGCTGAAGTCTGGTCCCTCTTTCCCTATGGAGATATAAACAATACCTTGCTCTTGGGTGGAATAGTGCCCTCTTCCCCTGATACCCTTCTCTTTTAAATTTTTCCCCTTGCCCCCTCTTTTTTAATTGGCTACCATATGCATCCCTGGATTTGGTCTGGTCCCTAGCATACTACTTGGTCCTCACCCCAGGAATGTTTGTATACAAAAGCTTTTTCCCCATCGCCCTTTTTCTTTTATTTAAGCTTACCTCAGCAGAATCATGCTGTGCTTGTCCTTTTGTGCATGGCTTACTTTGCTTTAGCATGATTTCCTCCAGTTCTTCCCATGCAGCGATGTGCTTCATATGTCCAACACTGCTTTGTAATGATGCAGAGCGCTCCATTGCATGTATGTGCCACCGTTTTTTAATCCACTCGTCAGTTGATGGAAATTTGGGTTGTTTCCAACTCCTTGCAATTGTGAACTGTGCCGCAATGAACACTGGAGCACAGATGTCTGTCAGACCCTTACTTCTTTTGATTCATTGACTCTTGTTTCATTTTCTGTAGCTTTCTGCTTTCTCTGTTTTAAATAATAAGCAGTTTCTTTTTATATACAATCACTCACACTTTTGTATGTAAAGCAAAGTTCAATATTTTTTAGAGTAATTTGTTTACCCTAAATTGATGAAAATCACTTATTGTTGAAAACTAGTCACTTTTGTTCTGAGAATCCCTGGCTGTCTGGCCAATGGAGATTTCTCTTCAGTGTGTACTCCTTGGACACTGGATTCCTGCCGTGTGCTGTTTTTAATTTATTTTTTGTCATCGCCCACTTGGTCTTCACATATTCCTTAACTAAAAACTTGGTACTTTCTTATACAGGATACACATTTTCCCTATACCGATTCAATTGTTTCCTTTTAACTCATGTACTTGCAATCTTATCTTCTAAATTCAAAAGAATAATACGCTAAATCTCCAAACCATACACAAATCTCACCCTAAACATACATTGGATGAATTTACTTTTACACAGTTTTAGTTCCTGAGGGATAGAGCTAATATTATATAAAATGTTAAAGCCCACTTTCCATGTATACAGCCTTTGCACCCACGCAAGTGAATGTGGTTGGAAGGAAGCATAAACCCTGCAAACTTGTCTTAGTTGCATTTCATGACCATGAACTTGATATAGGTCTTTACCGCTTCTTGGAAAGCATGCATTTCCTTTGTCATTTCACTCTCCCTTTCTCCTGTGAGTATTCCATATTTCTTCTCTTCTTGTAACTTAACAACATCAATCTTTCTCCTTAATTGTTTCTTCTTTATTCTCAGCCAAGACCACTTCACCCTTCAGTGACTTCAGGTAATCATAGCATTGCATGTTATTGATACACTAAGCACACACACACACACACACACACACACACACACAGCTTCCTTACCACCCATCTCAAGATTCCTGCTACATATTCACTGCCCGCATGATTTTCCACTCAGATGCCAAATAAGTATACCAAACTAGATTGATCATCCAAAACTTTTGCCCTCCTCTTCCTCCTGCTTCATCCATAGCCTTCTAAATCTCAGCTGATAAAAGCTTCATTCGTTCAATAATCTATGCCTCAAATTTTTATTCACCCATGGCTCTTTTCTCTACCACATGCCATGTTGCATAAACCATATTATCGACCCTATCAGTGATATAGTCAGAATTAGTCACTTCCTAGAGCCTTCTCTGCTATCTCTCATCATCATTTCTATTAGTGTACTGTGTGTCGAGTTTCTCTTTAATGTCTAAAAACTGTTAACTAGCTACACTTGAGAAAACATGTCTTTCCCAAGAAAATGTTTAACCCAAGGCATATACATACTTCAAACCCTAACATGGGTTTATTAGGGCATTTAAAAATAGCCAGTCAATTATAAGCCTACATACCTCACCTTGACCTTTCCTTCTGAGGGGAAATCACATTAAAGAAATTTGTCCCCAGTTCCTCTCTCTCTTTGTCTCCCCATTGCCTTTGATACTTCTCCCAAGTGGCCTTTCATAGCGCACTGTCCTTTCCTTAAATAACCGTGAGTATAATAAACTCTTTAAATCATTCTGGGATCTGTCCCTGGGTCTGTGTATTGCCTTACCATACCTCAACCTTAGTAGCATAGTTTTAAAGACTGGATAATTCTGATATCCATTTAACTGCTCTTGTTTTTTAAATCCCCCTTGCCTGCCAGCATACTATACCCACAGAGTCTCCAGAATGACTCTGCTAACATGGAGTGCAATCATATCATGTCCCTGTTCACAAAGTTCAAATGATTTAACAGAAGGCATTTCCCAATTGGGACTACGTTACTTAAGATTCGGTTGGTCCTCTGCACTGGTTTCCCAGAATACCTCACTCATAGATCTCTAATACAGAGGATGATGATGGGCAAATAATAGACATTCAATAAGTAATAGAGACTTATTGAATGGACAGTGACAAGATAATATCCAATAATTCGCTAGGACTATTCAATAAAAATATTTAGAAAGATGTTAAAATTACAACATAATAAAACTGTGGCAATTGTCTGAAGACCACATAGGCTCTTGGAGGAGTTATAAAGAGACATAACATAAAGCAATACATGCTGTTATAGATTAATGAGCCAATGGCTCTAAGCACACAGAGAAGAGTTCTTTGGAAAATATGAGGGACCTTGAACAAAACTTATTTGCTAGTAGGACACACACTGGGAAAGAATAAAAAAAAAACACTGCCATCTACTCCATTTCAACTCTTATCAACTCGAAACAGCATTTCTGAGGCAATAAACCTTTACAGGAGCAGATCGCCTCCTCTGTCCCTCATTGAGTGACGGGTTCATTTGAACACTTTACCCAAGAGCGCCACCAGGAAAGGACCGGGGAAATCTGTTTGGATAGAGGACAGCGTGCCCAAATATGAGATAAAGAAGGTTTGGGTCTGTGTCTGTCTGTTCTGTTATTATGTACATCTGAACAAGCCAATGTGAGGAAAGTAGGCTGTAAAGCGTAGGCATTTTTCTTTTGTACTCACAGGTCTTTTATCATTACCTAAAGCAATATTGGGCACATGCTGTGGTTGTTAGGTTCCATCAAGTCAGCGCTCATCCATAGGGGTCCTAAGCACAGCAGAACAAGACATTGCATGTCACTGTGCTGTGCTCACAATCGTCCCTGGGCCTGAGCCCATTGATGCGGTCATTGTGCCAATCCAACTTGAGGACGACCTTCTCCTTTCACTATCCCTCCACTTTCCCAAGCACGATGTCCTTCTCCAAGGACTGGTCTCTCCTGGCAATATGCCCAAAGTATGCAAGGAAAGGCCTTTCCATCCTTGCTTCCAAGAAGCACTCAGGCCTTCCTTCTTCCAAGGCAGAGCAATTTGTCCTTTTACAAGTTTGTAATTTCAGTATTTTTCTTCAGCACCACCATTCAAGTGAGTCTATTTTCCATAGTCTTCCTTATTCAGTGTCCAAATAGCACATGCATATAATGCAGTGGAGAGTACCATGGGTTGGGTCAGGTGCAACTTAGTCCTTAAAGTAACGTCTTTGTTATTCAATACTGTAAAGGGGTCTTGTGCAGCAGATTTACGTAATGTAATACATCTTTTAGTCTCTTGACTTCTGTTTCCATGAGCATTGGTTGGGGCTCAAAGTAAGACCAAATTCTCGACTACTTCACTCTTCTCTTTATTTATCGTGATGTAAACTATTAGATAAGTTATGGGGGTTGGGTGGTTGTAATTCACACTGAAGACTATAATTCATCATCTTCTTCAATTGCTCCTCACATTCAGCAAACAAGCAGGTACCATGTGCATACTGCAGGTTATTGATAAGCCTTCCTCCACCCCTGCTGCCACATTCTTTTTCATATAATCCAGCTTCACTGATGTTTGTTTAGTATAAAGATTGAACACATATGGTGAGAGGATACAACCCTGACACACTCCTTTCCTAATTTAAAACATGCACTATGCCCTGTGCTGGTCTCACAACTGACCCTTGATCCAGGTACACGTTCCAAAGGAGCACAATGCAGGGTCCCAGACTTCCCATTTTTCTCAAGGCCGTCCCCGCAGTGGAATGTCTGTGCATTGTCAATGAAACACAAGGAAGCATCTTTCTAGGATTCTCTACTTTGAGCTAAGCTTTATCTGACAAAAGCTAAGATGCCTCTTGTTCCATGTCCAATTCTGCATCTTCGCTGAAGCTCTGGAAGTCCCCTGTCTGAATACTTTCAATGTACTGCTGCACTGGGCACATCATAGATTCTAAGTGATGATTGTAAAGTGAATGAATGAATTGCTTGTTGCAACATAAGGTTTTTACCAGTGAATTTTAAAGTCTTTTTCTAATCACATCATCTTAAATTATAACAGGCATAATGTGAATCAGTGTCAAAGAGTTATAGTGATTATACATCCACAACATAGTCTAGCTATTTTAGGAATTATTCATCTCCCCAGACAGTAGAACTTTCTGTGTATAAAGGTCTACATCATAGGCTCATGAATGTATTTTACCACTTCCTTTTAAAAAAAAAAATACTCAGCAGCCACTTGAGATTAACAATATTTGTACTATAGTTCATGATCCAGGACAAAGTGTAGGGTAGGTATCTGCTTTTGAGAGTGCCTCCTTGATTGTTCCAGAAGTCCACGAGGTTGGTATATCCTACTTTGGGAAACACTGGTCTACATGGTCACTTCTCCAAGAGATTGTAGAAAATTGTTCTAAAGTTTGTCACAGGTTCAATGAATGCCTTTCTTAAATCTTAGTTTTAGAAAATATTTCCTTCTAAAAAAATCCCTTTCAGAAAAGTCATATAAAAATTTTTTAAAAGCCAAGGCTTATGTCAGTTCTACCTGGGCTTTGGCTAGCTGTCTGGGTTTCTTTCAGTGTATGTGCTAGTAATAAATATGGAGTCTCTGATGCTGTCAATGGTTAAACACTGGGCTCCTTACCTCAAAAACTGGTGTGTGTTTTGTTATTGTTTTCTCAAAGGTACCTTGAAAAGAGACCTAGAGATCAACTTCCTGGGAATCCATCACTGAAACCCTAAGGAGCGCGGTTCTACTCTGAGCCATTTGCACTGCAATGAATTGCAATGAATTTGATGGAAAACAACAACTGGTTTTTATTATCAAACACGATGACTTGAGTTCCATTTGACTGTTATGACCAAGGAATTGACAGTTACAACTAAAGTTTATAAAAGGAACTCAACAGAAGTGTTTTAAATGACTCATCAAGAACTAAAGATTTCTAGAGGGGGTGGGGGCGCAGGGATACATAGGAAAAAGAAGAGAAGTTTTCTTACTTGGAAATCAGATGCTCCAATGATAGGTAATATATGCATGACTCTAATAACAGATAAAAAGTATCTCAAAGACACTATTAATATTACATACTTTACAGCCTCCAAATCAACTGACACAGCCCTCTCACCACCAAGGAAGGCTCAAAGGGCCAAGCCACAATGCTGAAGCAGGACCTGTCTACACTGCCCGTCTGCTATAGTGGATGCAAGGACAGCTTTCTGTGGACTATCTCTACTTAAGTACTTTTGGATCATATTTCATCTAATGCTGCCAAGTCCCTGTAGTGCTTTATTCTACTCTAAATCATTTTACAGACTTCCCTGAGGACCACATGGCAGAGGACACTTCAAGTGGAGAATGTGTGGGGTTCAGCATAGTTTATTGGTGCTGAGCATGGATTCCAGAAACATAGAGATCAGTTCTGACCCTGCTGTGTATTACTGGCTCCATAAACTTGAACGCATTGCACAACTTCTTTAAACTCCAGTTTTCTGTGTTCACAATGAGAATAATAATGCATCATAGGATATAAACAATAAATAAAATAATGTGAGCTAGTCACAAAACAACATATCTGAGACCTAGCTAAATAAACCAATCAAACGTATTACTGTCAACTTCATTCTGACTCACAGCAGTCCTAATTAGGGTTTGATGCTGTTAATCTTTATAGAAGAAGTTTGAACTGCTGACCTTGCAGTTAGCAGCCCATTACAGCACCAGGACATAACATCAATCTCTAAGTTAGAGTAAGGTTTAGCCAGGACTTCCCAATCCTCTCATACCCCGTCATAGCATACCAGCTCCTGGATAGGTGAGAATCCATGGCTTCCATCTAATTCCGTGTATGATCCATCCTATTAGACTTCACGTACAGCTTGTTCAAAGGAATCTAAGGAGATATCTTCAATAACAGGATCATCATCCTATTTTTCTTCCCATACGTCCTTTATTCTTGTGCTTCTAATACAAATAAGAGCAAACAGAGAGGTTCTGTGATTGATGTGACTGGCCTTAAGAAAGCTCATGCACATTGGACAATCGGCCTGTGGCTGCAATAACTTTGGAGTGACAATTTTTCATTTTAAAACAAGTCGGAGGAAATAAAATAAATAAGGTGTATAATGTCCTTTAATAGAGAATAGTCAGTTAGTTTATCAATCTGAAAAGTGTTATATATCTGGGAACTACTTGATAATTTTAGGGGATAAGCCCCAGAACATTATTCTGCTACCATTGCATAGAAAGAGTGAAGGAAAAAAAAAGAATGAGTGATGCGTCCCTGGGGCTGTACAGTGATACTCTGCACTTCCTGAAACAGGCGTCACAAGGGGAGAGTGACATGGTGAATGTCCTTATATCAGAGCCATTCTATTTATTTCTGTGCTTTGCCAAAACGACAGAAGGAATGCATTCGACCCGGCTCTCCAAGTAGCATCATCGCCAGTTGCTGCAGGCTTATTGGGCAGTGTGGCTGTGCCAAAAGAGTGAGCCCATGCAATCATTAATTCATTTAGCAACTATGCTCTGCGTGCCAGCACTGTGCTGGTTGCCAAGGATACATTGACGAGCTGAGAAAACAGAATCTCTACCTTCAGGAATGTTATATCTGAGAAGACAGATAAATGAAAAGTGGATTTGCTAGAAAGCTTCTAACCCAGGGCACTAATATAGGGAGTCAGAAATAAGCAGATGAGTTCCCATTCTTCTCATTTTCATCTTCTTCTGCCCCTTCACTCCCTTCTTCCCAGAAAAGGAGCGGCTGACGACATGTGGATTCCAGAGGAGGAACTGAGCACTATCTACCTCTCTGGCTTCTCCTCGTCTCTCTTAACATTCTGCCTCAAGAGAGTGCACCAAGATCTATACTTCCTTGAGATTCTATTTCATCAGAGGCGTCCAGCCCTACATATATGTCTCAGTTTCCAAGGGCTGGCATAATAAAAATACCACCAGGAAATGGCTATAAATAACAAGAATTTGTCTCATAGTTTTAGAGACCAGACATCCAAAGCAGAGCAGCCGGACTATGCGCTATCTGCTCAATAAGATCTTTCTTATCCCTTTGGGCTCTGGCAGTCCTTGACATTGGCATTCCTTGGCTTGTAGATGGATTTTCACATGGCATCCTTCCTGTGCTTGTCTGTATCTTGATGGCTATTTACTTCTTTATAAGGTACCATCCAAAAGTTATTAGGTTGGGGGCCCATCTTCTCTGGTAAGATCTTAAAAACATAAAAATGAAACTTTTCCCAAGCAAAGTTATATGAAAAAATACAAATGTTAGGACTTCAACATATCTTTTTGGGGGACACAATTAGGTCTCTAACAAAGAGAAAATACTAAGGGTTGTTTCAATACATCTAAACTAAATCACATTCTCCAATTAGGTTTATGTGACAAAAATTGGCCTAATTAATTTCCATCCACCTGCCCTACCTTATTTACCAGTTCTTACACTGCAAAAATAGGCTCTAAAATAAAAATAAAATTGTTATCCAACAGTTTCCCCTATAATCCAATATCTTGGATTTTTTTACCAGATATATGAAAATATAAACAAAACAATATACTGTTATAGAGCTGATTCTGACTCACTGAGACATCTAGGTTAGAATACCGATGTCCCCTGTGTGTTTCTGAGACTGTAAATCTGGAACGTAGAAAGCCTCATCTTTCTCTCACCAAACACTTGGTGGTTTTGAACTACTGACCTTGCAGATATCAACCCAACATGGAACCCACTGTGCCACCAGAACTCCTGACATCTGAAAAGTGTATCTAAAACACTGTGACATAAGAACCAAATTAGTCCATTGGCAAATTGTGGAACTGAAGATTCTAAGTTTTAACTGAGACCTTTGAATTTGAGGGTCTCATAGTTACTCAGGCGTGCTTAGTTATTCACTTTTGTTCCAGGTGAGTGTTCTAGCGGATGCTGAAACGAATGGTTTCTATGCTGTTTGTGTTGGTGTGTGTGTGAAGAGAGTGAGTTAGGTGTCTTGTCCACTAAAATGTTCTGCTAGAGATAGCCTGATTGAAGAATGGTCCCTGCTAAGGACTTGTTTGATCCAGTTCTCCATTTAATAATTATATGCTATTTGTATATTTTCATTCTTATGACTATCACCTGTCTTACCTTCATTATTTTAGTATGAAACGTGTAAATACAATTTTGTTTCTGTACTTTTTTTGGAATCACATAAAACGTGTGAACTTGAAATTTTGTGTTAGAAATTTTTTGTTGTTTGTTTAGTCTCAGATTTTATTATGTAAATTCCATTATTCAAAGTTGCCTAGATCCATTTGGAAATCTTTTTAAAAATTGGGGATTCTTCCCAGGTGGCGATGAAGCATGGTAGTAGGGCAGGATGAAGGTCAAGGGAGATGGAGGAAAGAGCTAGGAGTCAAAGGGCATTCATGGAGGTCTAGACAAAGACATGTACATGCAAACATATATAGGAGGTTGGGGAAATAGATCTTTGTGTCGATATTTATAGGTCAAGTATTAAGGTGGCGGAAGGACCTTGGGCCTCTACTCAAACACTCCCTCTATGCATGAATACCTTCTTTTATTAAATTGGAACTCTATGATGCTCACTCTCCCGACACAACGGCTGGAGCCAAAGTGGGTGAACAAGTAAATGTGGTGAAGAAAGCTGATGGTGCCCGGCTATCAAAAGAGATAGTGACTGGGGTCTTAAAGGCTTGAAGATAAACAAGCGGCCATCTAGCTCAGAAGCAACAAAGTCCACATGGAAGAACACACCAGCCTGTGTGATCGAGTGGTCCCAAAGGGATCAGTTACCAGGCATCAAAGAACAAAAAATCATATCATTGACTGCACACCTCCATGATAGGATCGCTGAAGACAAATGGGTGCACAAGCAAATGTGGTGAAGAAAGCTGATGGTGCCCGGCTATCAAAAGAGATAGTGTCTGGGGTCTTAAAGGCTTGAAGGTGAACAAGCGGCCATCTCGCTCAGAAACAAATAAGCCCACATGGAAGAAGCACACCGGCCAGTGCGATCACGAGGTGCCCAAGGGACCAGATATAAGGCATCATGCAAAAAAAAAAAAAAAAAGATATAAGTCTGTGTATGTATGTGTATATGTATATATGTATGTATATATATATATATTATATTAAATGAAGGGGGAAGTGCAGAGTGGAGACCCAAGGCCCAAGTGTCGGCCAATGGAGATCCCCTCATAGAGGGGCTTAGGAGAGGAGATGGGTTAATTAGGGTGTGAGGTAGTATCGATGAAGAACACAGCTTTCCCCCAGATCCTGGATGCTTCCTCCCCCCAACTACCATGATCCGAATTCTACCTTGCAGGGCTGGATAGGACAGAGGCTGTACACTGGTACATATGAGGGTTGGAGATACAGGGAATCCAGGGTGGATGATATCTCCAGGACCAAGGGCGTGAGGGACGATGCTGGGAGAGTGGAGGGTGAGTGGGTTGGAAAGGGGGAACTGATTACAAGGATCCACATGTGACCTCTTCCCTGGGAGAGGGACAGCAGAGAAGGGGGGAAGGGAGACCCCGAATAGGGCAAGATATGACAAAATAACGAGGTATAAATTACCAAGGGCATATGAGGGAGGGGGGAAAAGGGAGGGAGGGGGGGGAAAAAAGAGGACCTGATGCAAGGGGTTTAAGTGGAGAGCAAATGCCTTGAGAATGATTGGGACAGGGAATGTATGGGTGTGCTTTATACAATTGATGTATGTATATGTATGGATTGTGGTAAGAGTTGTTGGAGTCCCTAATAAAATGTAAAAGAAGAAAAGAGAAAAAAATGATTAGGGCAAAGACTGTACAGATGTGCTTTATACAATTGATGTATGTATATGTATGAACTGTGAAAAGAATTGTATCAGCCCCAATAAATTGTTAAAAAAAAAATTGGGGATTCTTAAAGTGAATTTATTGGCTTTTCTGATCCAGTTTTGTTCTGGACCAAAACCCAGTATTGTACAAAGTATTAAGCATATATTTTTATATTTACTGAAATGGACAGTGGTGACATTGGATAATAAGGAAAAGTTTAATATTAAAGCCATGTTTATTAAAGTATAATTAACATGTTAAACTATGGGACAAACGCATCACTAAAAAATTATGAAATATTTTTGCGTAGTTTTAACTCATGTTGAAGGTACATGGGTACCAGTGGGTACCAGTGGGTGCGAGTCCCCCTTTTGATGAAGGTCAGTAACTGTCAGTCAGAAGGTAAATACCAATAGGATACACGTCAGTGACTTAGGGTAAGGCAAAGGATGGCGGACTGCTGGAGATACAGAAAGTACCCTGTTTCTTGCCTGGGGCTGAGAAATCATGCCCAGTTTGCATATACACTTACATGCCTTTTTTTAAAAAGTAGAAAATAAACACATGCAAGTTTGAAATCAGGGATGGTGGAGGCCTTTGTGATGGACTATTTTATTTAGAAAGGTATAACAAAGGGATAATAGTGGGGAAATAGAGTCTATTTGATCTGTGGGTTGCCTTAAGAGTCAAAGCTTCAATACCCAGATTTTTAAAGAACTTGATCAGAAAAAAAGTCTGCATTAAAGGGTTTCTCAGCGAAGACTGTGTACAGCTGTCCTGTGTGGATGGCATGGGGAAGCAATGTAGGCATATAAGCCTCACGCTTTGTTTTGGTTTATACAACTTTGACCAAGGATCATGGATTGGTGGGGTACAGTATTAAGACTAAATTTAAGATTCATTTAGCGTATACAGGCCCAAGACTCATTGTCACCTGCACCACATAGTCTCGAGTTAACTTTGCCCAAGGTTTTATATTATGTTGAGTCAGATTACAGTGTTTTGATCACAGTAACATATCAGTTGCTGTTGTCACCCCAAATGGGCGCGCTCTTGCTGCTCTTTGTTTCTGAGGGGGATGACTTCACAAAGTGTCACCAACCTTGCAGCTGTGAAGAAATGTACCTGCTGTTCAAAGTTGTTAGAAATCAAGCTTGTGGAAGAAATAAAACTTGATAAAGATATCAAGAAAGTTAAGATTCTAAGACATTCTGTTTCTTATTTTCAGAACAAGAGAAGGAAAAGTAAAAATTCTAAAAGATCAAAATATATAAATGAAAATTTTAAAAAATCTACAACCAGCGAATCTGAATCATAGCAACTCTATAGGGCAGAGTCTAACTGCTCCTTAGGGTTTCTGGGACTAAATCTTTATTCGAGAAGACAACGTCATCTTTGTCACTCACAACTGCTAGTGGGTTTGAACTGCTGAACTTTCTGTTGGCAACACAATACTTAACCCACTACACTACCAGAGATCCTTTAGGAAAGTGATAGTGGCTTGATTCCTGGAACAGTAAAAAAGGTGAAGTTCAGGGATTAGAAATTGCTAGTCAGAAGTTTAGAGAGAAAATGAGGAGAGTTTTCAAAAGGGACCTGGAAATGCAAGGTCTTGAAGTACACACTGCAATCATGGGCTCCCTGCGTCCGTGTAGTTAGCTTGAGAAACATCAATGGCAATTAAAATGTAGAAAACTGCACAAGGATGCTTCAGCACAAACAGGAATGGAGAAGACAGAAGACGAGTCTAGGAATAGGTTTCAAATATCAATAAATGTTTACAGCAAGATACAGTGGCAATGGCCACTGTGACCTCACAAGAAAAGAATGAAGGAAAAGTGCTGAGATACATGAAACACACAGGCAATACACCTGAATACCAAGAATTTGAAGGAGAAACAGAGAGGAGACATCTGCATATGTCAGATAAGGAAGAAAGGCTGATCTGATGACTGAAGCTGCCGCAGGGCCCAGTTTTTTTAGAGAGCAGACATTTCTCACATGATGTTCCCTGAGAGCTGAAAGTACATATGTGGATCCTTCCCCTCACCCACTCCCCAGGATTTGTAAACACAGTACTAAAATTTAATTTGTGGGACATTTTCCACAAAGCTATTTAATTCCCCAGGCTCCAACGTTCAGAAAACTGTCACTAGCATACAGGTATCCTGACTGTGTCAGTCTTGTTGAGTAGAGAAAAAAATCCAGGACACTCATATGTGTATAAGAAAGAACTTAATATAAGAGAGCAATTGTATATTAAGAAAACATCCCAGTCCAGATCAAGTCCATAAGTCTGATATAAACCCATATGACAGATACCATTCTATAGTTCCTCTTTACACTCATGCAACACATGCAATGATGTTGAATACAGAAAGATCACAGGTCAGTGGCAGCAAAGTCTTATGGATGCAGTGGTGGTTAAAGCATCTCAGAGCTGGCGTGGGTCTCCTTGTGGCTCCTCCAACTTCAGGGATCTGGTTCCATCAAAGGTCTCCATGTGGTTTGTCAGGAGGAAGATAAGCAGAGTCTGTGGGTATGAATAGCTCCAGCAAGTAATTTTTCACCTTCACATATCCAAATGAGATAATCAACCTGCAACCTGATTGATAGGCTAGACTTCACCCTTTTGCAAATTGACAGGAAATTATGTAACTGCCAAAGACCATCCCTTGTCAACTTGACCCTTTTACACAACTCTTCAGCCAGATGTCATTTTTAAACCAAACAATAATAAAGTCATATCTGTGCCTAACAGGATAAAAGTATAATTCATACAATTAAAATGTGCCATAGCCTAATTCAAATATAATACTCTATAAGTGAAAAAAACAATATTCTTTGTCTAACAATTGCCATTAAGTAACACCTACACCTTAATCCTATCATCCTATGAATATATTCCTCCACATATGAAAGTGTGTAAGCCAACCACTTCATGCCTTTATTCTCCCATTTTGGATATTCAGTTTCTATTCTGCCCACTTACATCAACCCAGTGCTCTGAGGAGACAATCATATTCTTTGATGTGAAGAATCTTCATTCCAGTTGGAACCTCGTGAGTCTGCCTCTATAAGCAAAGTCAAGTCAGGACAGACCATTCATAAAGTCAGCAGCAATATGCACCAATTCACAGCTCAAATATCTTCTCTTCATCTAGGCAGGTTCTGATCAACTCATTGTGGCAGCCTTACTTAGCCTCACCAGACCAGGGGCCCCATCACAAATTCTCAACAATCCTAGCCCCACTTGTGCTAGCTCATGAGCTTCAGACCAGTCAACCCACTCTCATCTTCTCCTCTAGTTCCTGTGAACCAGGTCTATGGTGTCAGTGGCCAGACACAACCCATTCCTTTATTGGAGCATTTCTCTCACTTCCACTCAGCAAGTGGATCCAGGTGGTCACCTAGCAAGCATATGAGCCTGCCCACAGGCTCCCTTTAACATTCAGTCCTAGAGAGGAGAGTTTCTTTATGATTTCAGATTTTTCCAGCTTCAAGAAAAAATCACTAGTTCAAAAATCCAAAGAGCTCATTTTCTTTCTCTTCCATCTGTCAACAGTCTCCTAGACAAGTCTCTTCACCTTTGAATGTCCTGAGCACTCAAGATACTGGGTTGGGCTTAGCTTTTCAGAGCCTTCTTTTCAGGTGTGTCCTAAACCCATTTAAAGATCAAACTTTAATGGCTCAAGGCAGGTGGACTTACAAATTCTCTATTTCAATACTTGCAAATAATCATTTCTATCAATCATTATATCAACAATAATAAGCAGAAGAAATCTGTATAAACAAACTAGATTCATATACTAAAATTAATTCTTAAAATATTCAAGTTTAATCCTTATTTAGCTTATCTAAACTATTCCACTGATACAAAATTTTGCCTGAGACCTTGGCTTCATTGACTCAAGCCAGGGTCAGACTTTCTGTCTGTCATTTGACTTTCTGTCATCCATTTTCATTAAGCATCATGGTCTCTGAGAGATTCAAAAGGTGATTTTGACCTGTGAGCCATATAGATAGATAGATATAGATGATATAGATAGAGATAGATAGATATCACATTCATTTCAAAGAGAAATAACCAAAGATAATTTCTAGGAATCAAAACGTTAAATTCCCACATTCTTTCCAGAAAACAACACAGTAAACTGCAAGTCCATGTCTGTCTTCTGGCCAGCCAAGACACACATCCACTCTCCATCTTCATGATTTGCTTCTCTACTACCCAGCTCCCAGGATACCATAAGGTGTTAGTCTGTGTTGAGTAAAGAAACAAATTCATAGACATTCAATGTGTATAAGAAAGAGCTTTATATAAAAGAGCAATTGTATATTAAGAAAACATCCCAGTCTAGTTCAGATCAAGTTCAATATTTCCTATACCAGTCTATAATTTCTCCTCAGACTCATGCAACACATACAATGACTCTGAATGAAGGAAAATCACAGGCCAGTGGGTGGAAAGTCTTGTGAATGCAGTGGTGGACGAAGCATCTCAGAGCTGGTGTGGGTCTCCATGTAGCTCCTCCAACTCCAGGGCTCTGGTTCCATCAAAGGTCTCCATGTGACTTGTCAGCAGGAAGACGCGCAGAATGTCTGTGTATCTGGCCTCCAGTCAGCTATTTATCTCCTTTGTGCCTCCAAATGAGGTCATCAAGCTGTGACATGATTGGCAGGCTAGACTCCACCCCTTAGCAAGTTGACAGATTAGGTAACTGTCACACTGACAAAGGTATAAAACTAAATGTTTCCAATAGTTTCTCTTCTTCCTTTACTACCAAATTGCTTTTACTTTTAGAAATAGCAGCATGGGCCTGGATTACCTGAGTCTTGGGTTCAGGGTATGTATTTTCTATGAGATTTAGAGATTTGCTTACATTTTTAAAACTTGTTGAATAGAGTTGATGATATGAAATCCTTTCATTTCCAATGATTAGAAAATGAGAGCTAGTGAGAGGTTTTGGACTTCATTAATTATACTGCGAACATGCTGGAGGATCAGCACTATTGGGTAGATGATGGTTAGCTTATTGTATAAAACTAAACTCAACCTAATGTATGATTGACAATCTCCTCATATTATATGGAGCAGAATTGAAAGTTGAATAAAGAATGTTAGCTTTCAGAAGGTCTTTAATTTTAAAGAAAAAAAGACCAAACTTTGGATTTTGTTTAACCTGTTTTCCATTATAGATTTAATGATTTAATTTATTTGTTATATTTGTTTGTGATATCTTTAGAATTATTATTAGACAGCATGGTTAGTTGTAAATCAGGATGTGAAACTAAATAAGGCATAAAAATGTCCCCCCCGAATTCATAAGGACTTTGGAGAAGGTGTGTTTCTGGCACATTTCAGCGCCTTGGGAGGCAAAGATACATGCTCACCAGTTCCCTCTTGGAATCTTAAAGGGGAAGTGGGTGATTCTTGTGAGGCAGCCACAGGAAGGTTAAAAACAGGACCATTTGGATCTGCTCTCCTTATGAAACCAGCCACATCCATGTTTGACCATATAATTAATGAATAAACTCGATGCATCCAGAGAACCCAGCTGGGGATCAGCAGGGAGGTAGTCATTGCACTTCATGAGTATCTCGAAGTGGTGATGGTGGTAGAGGAATTGTGTGAGGGTGGGGTGGGAGTAGGTCAGGAGTAGTGGAGAGTGGAGAGAACGTCTACTCTACTTCACAGAGAAATATATTTTAGGAGGAAACTGCCCAGTTTCAATGAAGTCCACATGACATAAGAGTAGATTGTTGGGCAAAACAACCTAGAAGAAATTCAACTCAGCTCTTTTGTTTTGATGGTGGGGACAGGAAAACTCTTGACTAGAAGATACAAAACCATATTGTTTAAAGCTCGGTCAGAACCTGGGTGTATTTCTTTGGTTATACATAGTGTTGCCATGAGTTATAACCAACTAGCTGAGTCCTAACAACAATAACATGTTGGCTGGAACATAGTAATGCTAATGATCATTGATGGTATGGACAGGTAATCTCTTGACTAGGGGATACAAAACCATATTGTTTAAAAGTTAAATGAACTGACATACATTCTGTCTTGTTAGAATAAAAAAGGAGATTTTTATAGATATTTGATCAGAATACAAGAGAAGTATATTCTAGAGCTTGACTATGGATTTGAAACTTGTCTAACAATAGGATTGCCTAATTAAGAAAATAAGTATACAAACTTTCAGTTAAGCTTTCATTTCATTAATAAAAACAATTTTCTAGTGAAGCATGCTCTATGCAATATGCATCACCAGTAGTTGGCACATATAGTAATAAAATGTATTCATTTTTTTTCTTAAATTAAATTTTAACTAGGAATTTTTATTTGCTTAATCAAACAATCTTCTTTAGGACAAATTCCCAAATCCATTGTATTTTAATCAGCATCACAATTCTAAAGGAAATGGCAATCCACCAAAGGCTTGAAAGCATTGAAGAGATAAATTCAAAAATTAGAGAGAAAGGGGCCTTTTAAAAAACTTGAGCACATTTGGAAAGGCATGTGTGCTTTTTTTTACAACGTCCTTTTTCATCATGGACTCATCATTAAACCAATAATAATGAGAGTCTGCTATATCCCGAGACGCTCATCATGGTATTGTAAATATAGCACGATGAAGATAAATTACAGATTCAATCACATAGCAAACAAAACTGACTTATAACAAACATGAGAATTTGAATTTTCTCTGTTATCATTCAGGCTTTGCAGAATGAGAGGGAAATGATAAAATTGAGAGCATAACACAACTATTTCACTTGCAAAGCTGAAAACATTCAATTTGGGTCAATTGAAATCCTGCCCTCCTCAAAAATGCCTATGTTTATTCTACCTGACTTTGTAATTGCTAAAATGTTATATATGGATGACACCAACATTCCACACTACCTTCAGAAGAAATATATGCATTATGAGTGACAGAAAATTTTTCTACTGGTTTAATATCGATTTTTCTAAAGATAAATTCTCACTTTTAATTATGACTCTATTTGGTTTCCAAATATATCTGTGTCTCTTCTTTGTAACCTTTTCCTAAGAGGTTCTTTTATATAGCAACTGATAGAATTCTAATGGTAAGTTTTTTGAAAAAAGTAATGTAAGATCCGAGCAAGTTGTACTTGCCTACCTGTGTGTCAATTTACGGACCTGAGCTCTGTGAGTGCATGCACCACCAGGAAACCAATCTCTCCATAGGAGTCCACGACCGCACGTGGTAGGAGCAGCTTTAAAATACAAAAGAGGAGGCCAAGGAAAAAGTTGAGGAAAACACTTGACATTTTTCACAAAACTGGAATGTGCCTGCGGTGCTTGGAAGCATTTAAAATGCCTTCCTGACAAAAACTCCAGTCACTTCGCCACAAGCTAATATCCATCTCGCCCAAACTTCAGTTTTAACAAAGTGAAATGGAAATTTTAGGATATCAAAGAAGGACTAAATGTGTCCCATTACTATCTGTCATGTAATAAATTATGTCCTCCCAAAATATGTGTCCACTTGAATAGGCCAGGATTCTGAGTGCTTTATCAATTATTTAATGATGTAGTTGTCCAATTAAGCAATAATTGAATAATCCCTCTATTTTGTAAACTGATGTAATCAGGCGTTCAATAATAAGGGGTATGGGGTTGGATATAGTCATAAAGAAATGGATCGAGAGAACTTCTAGGAAGATGGCGATGGAGTGACACATACCAGAGGGACTATGCATAAATCAGCCCAGGAGTGTTGCTTAGAGGGAGATTCAACACTGCTGGATCACAGGAGCAGCATCATAAAGTAGGCACAGAACCACAAAGTTTTAAAGGGCTGGGGACTTTGGGTTTACCACAGTAGAGGCTGATTACAACTTGACCTTAACCCCACAACTCTCTGTGCCAGAGCCAGGACCTTTTAGAGCTCCCGTGGGGGCTTAATCTCAACCCAGCCACAGTTTGCCACCACCTACCTCAGGGCAGAGACTAAAACCTTGCAGCTCCAAGGGCAAGGATACAGGCTTGGTTACATTGTTACTTTTGTTTCCCTCTCTCCTCTCTATCCGCCTCCTCTCCCAGTCTCAGCATGCTGACTTAAATTTTTTTTCCTCCTCTTTGCTTCTTTCCTGTTCTCTCACACCCTACTGTTGACCTCCAGACCACACCCGTTAGCCTAGCCATTTACGCTTGTGCCACACCCAGCTAGGTGACCTCCCTCCCCCCCTCCTCCACCTCCACAAGGGGATAGTCTGCCTAACTTCTTACCAGGGAATGCCTGTCTGTGTGCCTGGGGACCTAAGACAGCTCAACCAACACTTGTCAATGTTCCATGCTGCTTCACTGCCCAACCTCCACAACACTAAAGCAGGCAGCACACCAGTTTCTGTGGCATTTCCCTGAGAGGGAAGCCACAGGAGGATAAAGTGGTAGATTAATTCCATAGTGAAATTAGCTGTAGGCAGTTTGAAGAAGCATTCCTACAAGTCTCCCAGAGAGAGCTAGTGCTCTTTGACTCCCTGAAAAAAATGGCACCTGGCTCTTGAAAACAACACAAAGCAAACAGCCATCAGCTCCAAAGACCTCAATGAAAAAACAGGAGGAAGAAAAGGCAATCGCAGAAGATGTCTTGAACATATGACATGCATAGAAGCAAACATTGAGCTACCACAGAAAGAAATTTTCAGAATGCTACTTGGAGTCATACAGGATATGAAAGAAAAAATACAGAAAAAATGATGAAATGATAGAGGAGATAAAGTCCGCACACCAAAGGGAAATACAAGAGCTTAGGGAGCAGGTAACAAAAACCAGTAGCAGATACATGGACCTTGAGAATCAACTGGAGGAAGCAGAGAACCACAGCAGTGACTTGGAGGACAGCCAAGCAGACTTTAACAAACTTGAACAAAAGTCTAATAAGATCACTGGAGAAGCTGAAGAAAATCTAAGAGCTATGTCTGATGATATGAAGTGGAACAACTTTAGAATTATTGGTTTACCTGAGGAAGACACAACAAAGAAGTCATCTGCAACAATGGTGAGAGAATTCTTGGAGGAAAACTTCCCCAGCTTCTTGAATGAAAACCAGGCAACCATCAGGAGGCTGAAAGACTGAATCCAGCTAGACTGAATCCCAAGAAGAAGTCACCAAGGCACATAATAGTTAAACCGTCCAACTTTGAGGTAATCGAGAAAATCATGAAAGTAGTGAGGGAAAAACAAACAATCATATATCAAGGTTCCCAAATAAGAATATGCTCAGACCTATGAACAGAAACTATGAACAAGAGGAGAGAGTGGAGAAACATATTCCAAAAATTGAAGGAAAACAACATAAATCCAAGAATACTCTACACAGCCAAATTATTGATCAAGATACATGGAGAAATATGAATCTTCCCAGACAAGGGAACACTCAAAGAATACATTAGAAGAAACCGAGCCCTACAAAATATCCTTGCTAACCTAGTATGGGCAGAAGAACAACACTCACCAAGCATAAATAAGAGACCACCACATAGAACAACTTCACCCAGAGACAACAAAGAGAAAACAGACCCCAAGATAGCATTGGTTAATGATGGAAAGAAGTCAAGAATGATACACACACACATGCACAACTCTAATAATAAAGGAAGGTAGGAAAACTCCAACACATAAGATGACATCACAGAGTCTGCAGATGGAGATACTAACCCTGAATACCAATGTCCTGAATGCAGGCATTGAAAGAGTGAGGCTAGCAGACTGGCTTAGAAAAACACAACAAATCAATCTGCTGCCTACAGGAGAAATGTTTCAAGGCTACAGACAAAAATATGCCGAGAATCAATGCCTAGAGAAGGGTATACCAAGTAAGCGGCAATTCATAAAAAAGCAGGAGTTGCAATCCTAATCTTGGATAAGATTGACCTCAAAGTGAAAAGTACAAAAGAGATAAGGAAGGACACTATATAATGCTCAATAGAATGATAGACAAAGAACCACTAAGTATTGTAAACATATATTCCCTGAATGAGAGATCCACTTAATACATCAAGCAAGCACTCCAAAAGATGAAAAAAAGAAATCACAACCTTAACAATTATACTGGGTGACTTTAACACAGCACTCTCTGAGAAAGACAGATCACAGGGAAAGAAACTCAACAAGGAGGCTAGAGATCTAAACCCTACAATTAGACAATGTGACCTGATAGATATTTACAGAGCTTTACATTCAAATACAAAAAATGCACATTGTTTTCAAGCCTGCATGGCACATAATTGAAGATAGACGACATGCTGGGACATAAGGGAAATCTACATACATTTAAGCCATTGATATCATACAGACCTCTCTCTGACCACTGTGCCATAAGGCTGGAAATCAACAAAAGTAAGACGAAGAAAACAAGAGCAAACAATTGGAGGATGAATAACTCTGTACTGTAAAAAGAGTGTGTACTGGCTCAGATCACAGATGAAATTAGGAAATTTCTAGAAACCAACGAGAATGAGAACACGACATACCAAAACTTATGGGACACAGCAAAGGCAGTTATCAGAGGAGGTTTCATAGCAATACATGCACACCTGAAAAAGGAAGAGAGACTCATGATTGATATCATGGCACAAAATTTACAACAACTCGAGCAGAGTCAGCAGGACAATCCCACTAATAGCAAAAGAAAAGAAATAATAAAACTCAGGGCTGAGATTCAGGATATGGAAAATAAGAAAACTATGGAAAAATTAATGCTGCTAAAAGTTGGTTCTTTGAAAGGGTAAACAGAATCTACAGACCATTGGCAAACCTAACCAAAGTAAAGAGGGAACAAATTTCAATAGCAAGAATAGGGGATGAAAGAGGGGACATTATAATAGGCCCTAATGAAATCAAAAGTATAATTACACAGTACTATGAAGGATTGTAGTCCAATGAATTCAACAACTTGGAAGACATGGACAAGTGCTTGGAAAAACAATCCCTCTCTAGACTATCTTCGATGGACATCAAAAATCTCAACAGAATCGTAGTAACAGAAGAAATAGACAAGGTTATCAAGGAATTACCAACAAAAATCCACTGGATCAGATGGCTTCACTATAGAATTCTACTAAGAATTTAAGGAAGAACTAACATCAATCATACACAACTCTTTTAGAATATAGAAAAAGATGGCTAACTCTTGAACCCCTTCTATGAAGCTAGTATAACTCTGATACCAAAACCAGGCAAGGATCCCACAAGAATCAATATCCCTAATGAATACTGAATCAAAAATCCTTTACAAAACATTGGCCAATAGAATACAAAAGTATATAAAAAAATAATTCACCATGACCAAGTGGGATTCATACCAGGGATGCTTCAACATTCGAAAGACCATTAATATCGTTCACCACATTGACATGAAAAACTATAAGAACCACATGATAGTATCAATAGATATAGAAAAAGCATCTGACAACATCCAAAACCAATTTCTGTTTAAGATACTTGAGAAGATAGGAATAGAAGGAAAATTCCTCAAGACAATACAAGCTATATATGAAAAACCAACAGTCAATGTGGAGTTAATGGAGAAAAGACGAACACAACCCCACTGAAAAAGGGAACCAGACAAGGACGCCCCTTGTCCCCACTCTTATTTAATATCGAGCTGGGGGTTTTAGCTAACAGCATAAGGCAAAGAAAAGACATCAAATGTATTTGTCTGGCGAAGGAAGAGGTAAAAATATCATTATTTGAAGTTGATATGATTTTATACTGGAAAACTCCACAAGGGGAATACTGGAATAGAGGAGTTTGGCAGAGTGACAGGATACAAGATCAACAAACAGAAGTCCATTGGACTGTTGTACATATTGGATGTGATCACAGAAAAGGAGATAAAAAAGGAACTGAAAATAGCCAAACACAATTGAAATATCTAGGATATACCTGACTGAAAGAACAAATGAGCTATATGGGGAAAACCACAGAACACTATTACAAGAAACCAAGAGTGACCTCAACAACTGGAAGTATATCCTAAGACGGTGGATTTGAAGACACAATATAGTCAAGATGTCAGTTCTTCCCAAGGTACTATATAAATTTAATGCAATCCGATACAATTACCCTCATCTTTATTCAAAGAAATGGAAAAACTGATTACCAACTTCATATGGAGAGGAAAGAATACCAGAATTAGCAGAAAACTCCTCAAGAAAAAGGACACAGTGGGAGGGCTTGTTTTACCTGACATTCGCACATACTAAACAGCCACAGTTGTCAAAACCTCATGGTAGTGGTACAATGACAGAGACTCAGACCAATGGAAATGAACTGAACACCCAGAGATAAAATTATCAGCATATGGACAACTGATCTTTTATAAGGGCCCCAAAAATATCCAATGGGAAGCAGATGCCCTCTTTAACAAGTGTTGCTGGAAAAAAATGGATATTTACCTGCAGAAAATGAAGCAAGACCCTTATCTCACTCCAAGCATAAGCATAAACTCAAGGTGGATCAGAGACCGGGAAGTTGAACCCCAAATTATTAGGGCCAACAATGGGGGCATTGGGACCAACTTGAGAACTTTGGCACAGGGAATACATAGGCTATCAGAAATAGGAAGAACACAAGCACAGAGGAGGCACAAATTGACAAATGGGATATACTGAAGATATAACACCTGTGTACATGGAAAGAATTCACCAAGGAGTAATAAGACAATCCACGGGGTGTGAAAACATCTTTAGCAATGACACATCAGACGAAGGCCTTAGTACTAAAATCTATAATACACTGCTAGCTTAAAAAAAACCAAAAAACTAATTGCCCACTTGAGAGGTGGGCAAAGGACCTAAACAGAAGTTTCCCAGGGACAGCAATCTGAATGGCCAACAAACATATGAGAAAATGTTCACAATCTTTAGCCATAAGAGAAATTCAAATTAAAACAACCATGAGGTACCACTTAACACGCTCAAAGGTAGCCTAATTCCAAAAATCAGAAAGCAACAAGTGTTGGGTGGGCTGTGGGGAGACAGGAACTCTTATCCACTGCTGGTGGACCTGTAAGTATGTATAGTCATGATGGAAATCAATCTGGTGATATCTGAAAGACATGGAAATCGAGTTACCATATGACCAAACAATACCCCTACTGGGCATATACCCAGAAGAGGCAAGCAATAAAGCAAGACCAGCCATCTGTGCTCCAAGGTTCATTGTGACACAGCTCACAATAGCAAGGAGCTGGAAACAACCCAAATTTCCATCAACCGAGGAGTGGATTAAAAGGTTGTGGTACATACATATAATGGAGTACTATGCATCACTAAAAAGCAGTAATGAATGTATGAAGCACATAGCTGCATGGGAAGAAATAGAGGAAATCCTGCTAAGGGAAGTAAGCCAAGTACAACATGATAAAAAAAAGAAAGAAAGAAAAAGGGGCACAGGGAATAAGTTACTGTATACTAATATTCCTGGGGTGAGGACCAGGTAATATGGCAGGGACCAGACCAATTCCAGGGATACATATGGTAGCCAACTAAAAAGGAGGTGGGGAAAGGTAAAATAATAATAATAATAAAGAAATTGGTAGCGGGGGCACAGGGCACTAACCCACCCAAGGGCAGGCTATTGTTTATATCTCCACAGGACCAGACTTCAACCCAATGCTCCAAGATGTGTATGCAACGTGCTAGCATGGAGTAGGGAACCAGTGGAGAGGTCGGAGGTGCCGGCCCCAATCCTAACTACTACATGGACATCTGCCCCTCCCCCAGAAGAATTTAGTTCAAAGGAAGGCACTGAATCTGCAGCCCTGGGAGAGAGACATATCTCATCAAAGCACACAGGAGCAGATGAAGGGGGATGAGGAGAGTGGACCACATCCTGGGCACCATGCCTTGAAGACAATGTTCCTGATTAGAGCAGCCAGTCCACAGAGAGGACTATATGGCTGGCCCCACTATGAGACAGTACACCCCTCACTGACCCATAGCCCTACAGGAGACAACACCGTAGACACATGGGAATTGCTCCCGATCTGATCCTGCCAAACAGAGGCAAAACACTAAGGGTGTGAAACAGAATAGCAAGGGGAAGGAGTTGCGATGTCCCCAGGGAATGCTGAAGCTAGACTTTGGGGCCAGGGCTTGGTGCCCCAACAGACTGGACTGGAAAACACTCCTAAAGCCCAACAGTCCTTAAACTAACTATAAGCTTTTCTTTCTTTTGGTGTTTTGTTTTGTTGTCATTGTTTTGTTGTTGTTTGGTTGTATAGTGTTGCTTGATTTTGACTGTCTTGTTTGTGTGCATGTTATTATCTCCCCAGATCTGTCTAAATAAGATAGGCTAGATGAACAATCTGGAGGAGAAAACCATGGAACTGACATTTATCAGGGGGTCATGGGAGAAGGGGAAGTGGGGGGAAAGGTTGTGGTATTAACAAATCCAGGGAGAAGGGAACAGCAAGTGATCCAAATCGGGGGTGAGGAGAGTGTGGGAGACCTGGTTGAGCATGATCAAGGGTAATGTAACCAAGAGGAATTTCTGGAAACTGAGCATGATAGTGGGACAGGAGGAAAGTCAAAGGCAATAGAGGAAAGAGCTGGGAGGCAAAGGGCTTTTATAGAGGTCTAGATAAAGACATGTACATATGCAAATATATTTATATATGACATGGGGAAATAGATCTATGTGCCTATATTTATGGGTTTAGTATTAAGGTAGCAGAAGGACATTGAGCCTCCACTCAAGTATTCCCTCAATGCAAGAATACTTTCGTCTATTAAATTGGCATTCTCTGTGATGCTCACCTTCCAGAAACAACCACTGAAAACAAAGCTGGTGAATAAGCAAATGTAGTGAAGAAAGCACATGGTGTTCAGCTATCAAAAGACATAGCATCTGGGGTCTTAAAGGCTTGAAGGAAAACCAGTGGCTATCTAGCTCAGAAGCAACAAAACCAACATGGAAGAAGCACAGCAGCCTGTGTGATCACAAGGTGCTGAAGGGATCAGTTATCAAGCATCAAGAACAAAAATTCATATCATTGTGTGCTCACCCCCCTGAGATGATAGCTGAAGACTAATGGGTGCATAAGCAAATGTGGTGAAGAAAGCTGATGGCGTCCAGCTATCAGGAGGTATAGAGTCTGGGGTCTTTAAGGCTTGAAGGTAAACTAGCAGCCATCTAGTTCAGAAGCAACAAATCCCACATGGAAGAAGCACACTAACCTGGGCGATCATGAGGTATTGAAGGGATGAGGTATCAGGCATCATCAGAACAAAAACCATATCATAGTGAATGAGGTGGGGATTGCGGAGTGGAGACCCAAAGCCCATTCATAGGTCACTGGACATCCCCTTACAGAAGGGTCGCTGGGAGGAGATGAGCCAGTCAGGGTTCAATGTAGCAACGATGAAACATACAACTTTCCTCTTGTACCTAAATGCTTCCTTTCCCCCCATCCCCACTATCATGATTCCAATTCTACCTTACAAATCTGACTAGACCGGAGGATGTACACTGGTACAGATAGGAATTAGAAACACAGGGAATCCAGGGAAGATAATCCCTTCAGGACCAGTGGTGTGAGTGGCTATACTGGGAGGGAAGAAGGAGGGTGGGTTGGAAAGGGGGAACCGATTACAAGGTTCTAAATGTGACCTCCTCCCTGGGGTCATACAACAGAAACGTGGGTGAAGGGAGTCATCAGACAGGGCAAGATATGACAAAATAATAATTGATAAATTATCAAGGATTCATGAGGGAGTGGGGAGCAGGACGAGCGGGGAGAAAATGAGGAGCTGATGCCAGGGGCTTAGGTGGAGAGCAAATGTTTTGAGAATGATGAGGGCAATGAAAGTACAAATGTGCTTTACACAATTGATGTATGTATGGATTGTGATAAGAGTTGTACGAGCCCTTAATAAAATGATAAGAAAAGAATAAAATGTTGAATTAAAAAAAAAGAAAAGAAATGGATCGAAACAGTGTCTGCAACATTGGGCTCCAGCATACGAACAATTGTGAGGATGGTGTTGGACTGGGCAATCTTCGGTTCTGTTGTGCATAGGATCACTATGGGCCAGAATTAAGTCCCTGGCACATAACATCATCAACCACAAAGAGTAGAGTATGGTTAAGTATGCTGGGAATGAAATGTCAAGTGGATTAGCATTTAATTAATTATCAAAAAGAAAATGTTTTTAAAATGATGAGAGCAGCATATGTACAAATTTGCTTGAAACAATTGATGTATGGATTGTTATAAGAAATGTAAAAGCCCGCAATAATTATTTATAATAAAAAACAGACATTTCAAAATCTAAAGTATTGCAGTCTTGTTGTCTGTGATAGGATTATATCTATCAACCTCTAAGGAAATACAATCAATACAACTATCATTCAAATTTGTGCTCTAACCACCAAAGCTATTGATGAAGTTTAAGAATCCTGCCATCTTCAATCTGAAATTGATAAAATATGCAATCAAGATGCATTGACATTAATTGACAGTTAGAATGCAAACCTGGAAAGGAAGGGAAAGGAATGATAGTTATAAAATATGGTCTCGGTGAGAGAAATGAAGCCAGGTGTCACATAAGATAATTTTGCAAAACCAAAACCAAATTAATCTCATATAATTTTTTAAAAACTCAAAAGATATCTATACATATGCACTTCTACATATCCAATACACAGAAATCAAATCGACTATATTTGTGGGAAGTTATGATGGTGAAGCTCAATAATAGTACCTAAAATCAGGTCAGGAGCTGACTGTGGAAAGACCCTAAATTGCTCATATGTAAATTCAGATTGCAGCTGAAATAAATAAATAAATAAATGCAGCTGAAATTAAAAAGGCACTGAGACCCTTTATAACCCTGAGTCTATCCCATCTGAATTTCAAGAAGACCTTAACAGATTTTATACATTGAAGACTAATGACAGAAGAGCTGATGAGTTGTACAATGACATCATGAATATCATCATGAACAGAGGAAAAGGTCATTGAAAAGACAGGAAAGAAATAAAACAACCAAATGGATGTTCGAAAAGTCTCTGAAACATACTCTTAATCATATGGAAGAAATGATGAATAAAGGGAAAAAATTAAAGGACAGTCTAAGAGGACAAAGTAAAATATCATAGACTATGCCAAGACCTATAGTTAGAAAACCAAAAAGAAGGACCATGCTTAGCATATCTTAAACTGAGCAAACTTAAGAAAAGAAATCAAGTCTTAAATTGAAATACTCTATGGATAAAATATTAGAGAATGCAGAAAGCATCAAAAGAAGTTGGAAAGCATGCACAGAGCGATTGCATTAAACACTAGTTGGCATTCAATTATTTCAAGAAGGAGCAGATGAGCAAGTACCAACGGTACTGAAGAAGTTCAAACTGTACTTAAAGCATTAGGCAAAAACAAGGCTCTAGTAATTGATAGAATACTAACGGAAATGTTTTCACAAGCTGATGAAGCACTGGAAGCACGCATTCTCCCAAAACTTGAAAGAAAACTACTTGGCCAACTGATTGGCAGAGGTCTATATTTGTACTTATTCTAAAGAAAGATGACCCAACAGAATTCTCAAACTATAGAACAGTATCGTCATAGTACAAGAAAGTTAAATTTTGCTAAATATAATGCAACCGCAGTTGTAGCAGTTCATTAACAGGGAGCTATCAGAGGTTCAGGTCCGATTCAGAAGTAGTTATAGAACAAGGGATAAATTTGCTGGTATCAGGTGACTCGGCTAAAATCATACAAAACAAGAAAGATATTTACTTGTGTTTTGTTGATTATGCAAAGACATTAGACTGTGTTGATGATAAACTCTGGGCAATCTTTAGAAAAATGGGAATTCCAGAACACTTCATTGTCTCATAAAAACCTATACGTGAATCAGGAGCATGGTAACAACATAGTAAACAGAGAAAAGATTGATGTTATTAAGAATTTCATCTTACTTTGATCCATAATCCATGTTCATGGAAGCAGAAGTCAAGAGATCAAACAATGTGCTGTATTAGGTAAATATGTTGAATAAGACAGCTGTAACCCATTAAAAAGCAAGGATGTACTTTTGAAGACTAAGGAGCACTTGATTCAAACCATTGTATTTTCATTCTGATTATATGCATGCAAAAGTTGGATATTCAATAAGGAAAATCAAAGAAGACTTAAGGTATTTGAATTACAGTGCTGGTCAAGAATATTGAAAATATCATGAACTTTCAAGAGAACAAACAAATCTGTCTTGGAAGAAGTACAACCAGAATGCTCCTTAGAGGCAAAGATAGGAAAACATCATCTCATGGTCTTTAGATATATTGTCAGGAGAAGCCAGTCCATGGGGAATGACATCATGCTTGGTAAGGTAAAGGGGCAGTGTAAAAGAAAAAGAAAGCCTACAAGATGGCTCCATCAATGGTCTCAACTCGAGGAACAATTGTGAGAATAACATAGGACAAGGCGGTGTTTCATTCTGTAGTACATAGTGTTTCTATGCCTGGTAACAGACTCAAAGGTACCTAACCAAAACAAATTGGAATACATATTAGCAGAAAACACTGAAAGCACCATGAAATGCCATAAAAGACAACCACCACAGCAAAAAATATGCCTTGAGGAAGTGCATAAAGAATACTCCTTAGAATGGAGACTAGCAAGAGTTCATCTCCTGTACTTTGAACATGTCATCGGGGAAGACTATTCCCTGGATAAGGATATCAAGCTTGGTAAAATGTGTTTTGTTGTTGTTGCTGTTTCTGTTGTTGTTATTAGACACCTTCAAGTCAGTTCTAACTCACAGAGACCCGATGGAGAAAAAAATGAAACACTTGTCCTGCACCTTCATCGGAATTGTTCTTTAGTGTGAACATATTGCTGCAAATACTATGTCAATCCATCAAGTTAAGGAACTTCTTCTCTTCTGCTGCTCCTCTACTTTACCACGCCCTTCTCCAGGAACTGGTCTCTCCTTTCAACATCTCCAAGGAACTTGAAATGGAGTCTCGTCATCCTTGCCTCTAAGCAGAATGCTGGCCATACTTCTTTCAAGACAGATTTGTTTGTCCATGTTACATTCAATATTCTTTTCCAGTGCCTCAATTCAAAACCACCACTTCTTTGGTCTTCCTTATTCAATATCCAACTTTCATATGAATATGAAGCAAATGAAAATACCAAGTCTTGGATCATGCACGCCTTAGTCCTCAAAGTAATATCCTTGATCATCAATACTATAAAGATGTCTTTATCAACAGCTTTACTCAATAAAATGAATTGTTGATCTTTTGACTGCTGCTTCCTTGAGCACTGATTGTAGATCCAACCAAGATGAAACCTTGACAACTTTTATCTTTTTCCATTTATCATTATGTTATCTATTTGTCCAGTTGCTAGGATTTTGGTCTTCTTTACATTGAGTTGTACTCCATACCAAAAGCTGACATCTTGATCTTCATCAGAACGTGCCTCAAGTCCACCTCACTTTCAGGAAACAAAATTGTGTCATCTGCATATCTCAGATTGTTAATAAACCTTCCTCCAATCTGGATGCCATATAATTCTATATATAATCTAGATTCTCTGCAAATACCTTGCTTCAGGTGAGCCTTAGTCCTCAAATAGCATCCTTGCTTTCCACACTGTAATGCCGTCTTGTACCACGATTTACCCAGTACTTCCTTTGATCTGACTACTGCTTGCATGAGCATTGATTGTGGATTTAAACAGGACAAAATTCTTGACAACTTTGACTTTTTTTCTCTGTTTACATTGGTCCTGTTGTGAAGATTTTTGGTGTTCTTTACATTAAGTTTTGTCACATACTGAAGGCTGTAATCTTTGATCTTTTTAACAAGCAAGATTGTGTCATCTACATACCACAGGTTGTTACTAAGTTTTCTCCCAATCTGGATGCCATATTTGTCAGACAATCCAGGTTCTTGGATAATTTGCTCAACCTATAGGTTGAATAAGTATGGTGAAGGAATACAGCCCTGGCACACATATTTTCTAATTCTGAACTATAAAGATCCACGAGTGTACATGTACATAATGAAGTGTTCTTCTCAAGCCTATCCAAAGTTTATTATAGTCCACACTGCTTAATGCCTTTGAATAATCCCTAAAACACAAGTAAACATCTTTCTGGTGTTACCTGCTTTTCGTCAAGATTCATGTGACACCGGCAATGATATACCTTGTTCCATATCCTCCTCTAAATCCAGCCTGCCTTTCTGGCAGTTTTCTGTCAATGTACTGCTACAAATATTGTTGGATATTTCTCAGAAAAATTTTATTTTCATATTAATAATATTGTTCTATATTTTTCTCCTTCTGTAGGGTCATCTTTCTTTGGAATATCTATAACTACATATCTCTTTCAGTAAGTTGGCCATCTGTTTTGGCATAGTTAAGTGATTCCAGAGTTTCATCAACTTCTTAAAGCATTTACATATGTATTCCATCAATCCCTGGGGCCTTGTTTTTGGCTACTTCCTTCATTGCAAATCATATCTTTTTGTTCAGTGTCATCGGTTCTTCTTGAAATAGTTAAATGTCAACTAGGTCTTATAAGTGCAGCAATTCTTGTTAGTCTTTTCACCTTCCTTTGATACTTCCTGAATTTTCAATATTTTACCCACAGAGTTTTTTAATATTGCAACTCAAGTCTTGACGTTTTAGTCATTTCAGTTTAAATAAGGGTGTTCCTCATTTTTAGTTTTCTAACTCTAAATCCACACAAATCTAATTATAATGCTGTGACTTTCAGGCTGTCCTTTCAAATTTTCTGTTCAGCTCTTTACTTTCTCATTTATTCCTTGTGCCTTAGCTACTCTGTGATAGAAAAAAAATTTCAGAGTTTTATCTGACATTCACTTTGATCTTAAATCATATTCCTGTCTTTTTAATGACCCTTTGCTTTCTTCATGGGTGATGTTCTTGATGTTGTTCCACAACTCAACAGACTGTCTTTACTATTCCCAATTGCACAAATGAGAGGACTGAAACATAGGAAGGTTCAATGATCGGGAAAGGTCACATCACAGAGTGGCAGACCTAGTATTCAGCTTAAGTGTGAGTGATATAGAGTTAGCCACTGTGCTGCTATTCTTTTAGGGATGTTTAGTAGTTTAGAATACCTGTATGATATACAGAAAATGAATGTAGATCATCTTGGACTCATAGCCTTCTCAATTTCCTTTTATTGTTCCATGATCCGAAATGTGTTTATAAATATCCCTGGCATATATTGAAAAGTAAGTAACATTATGGATCAAATCAAGCCTCAATAAATTAAAAAAAACCCAATATACTACAGAGAATCTTCTACCAAAATACCATGAAATTAGAAATTAATACTAGAAATATTAAGAGAGAAAATACGTACATGAGCACTGGGAAACATACTGCTTATGTAATACTGAGTAATAGAAGAAGTAAAAAGTGAAAAGTTTAAATTCCTAGAATCAAATGGGAATGAAAAAAATTGAGTACCTTTGGAACACAGCAAAAGCGGTGCTCAGAGACAAATTTACAGCAATAAACATATACCTCAAAAAAAAAAGAGAAGAGAGAGCCAAAATCAGCACTGTAGCACAACTTCTCTAAAATTCATAAAAGAAACAACAAAATATTTGGAATACCACAGATGAAAAGATAATGATTAGAGCAGAAATAAATGAAATAGAATACAGATAAATAATAGATATAACCAAGACTGGAAGCTATTTTTTCAAAAAGGTTAATAAAGAAAAAGGAACCATCTGCAGAACTTACAAAAAAGGAATATCAAAATAATACAAATAATAAATGAAATGAGTGACATCAAAATAGAAACAAATGAAGCAAAATGAATAATAATAACATGAAGAACTGTATGACAGAAAATCTAGAAGAAATATACTAATTTTAGACATATTTACTATTTACTTAAGCTCATATAGACTTAGGTAGAAAATCTGAGCAGATCCATAAAGAAAAGAAATTGAACAGGCCACATAAAACTCCCAAACAACAAAAAGACATAGCCCAGACAGTTTCACCTGTGAACTCTACCAAACAGTCAGAACAGGGCTAGCACTCATGCTATTAAAACTATTTCAGAATTTTTTAAAAAGGAAGAGTGCCAAATTCATTTTATAAAGTAAGGAAAACGGAGATACCAAAGTCATACAGAAACACTACTGAAAAAGAATAGTATGACGAACATTTTTCTTGAACATAGCTGCAAAAGTTCTCAACAAAACCAGAGCCATTGAGATACAAGATAGGTGTGATAGTTAAAGTTGAGTGTCAATTTGGCAGGTTCAGGTTTGGTAGGTAAGATGTAGTCATCTCCCATGATGAGATCGTATATAATGTAACCATTTCTATGGGGATATCGCTAAAGCCATCAAAGCATCTGAAAAGTAGTTTCCTCGGGGTTATGGCCTGCTCCCAATATATCTGGACACTCTAACAAAGCTTGTTTGTTTTTTGGTAGATTTGACCTCCAATTGTTCTGACTTGCGTCAATAGCCTGCCATATTGCCTGCTGATCTTGGGAGTTGTGGGCAATCTAGCGTATTATCAGCAAAAGTTGCATTGTAGTTGCAGTCTCATATCTGATCTGCCAGTTTTGGGTTTATCATCCCTGATTCTCTGTGAGCGAGAGGAATTCTCTAGCATGAAATGGATCCAAGGACTTAAAATTTGAGAGCCTCTACAACTCTGTGAATGATTTCCTTGAGATAAATTTCTCTGGCCATATACATATATAAACTTTTCTGGCTTTGCTTATCCAGAGAAGTCAGCTTGAGATAATACAAAATAAAAAAGGTACATCATGAACAAGTGGTATTTACACTAGGTATGCACAGATAGTTCAATATTCAAAAACAATCAACTTAATAGTCCACAAAACTGAAACTGGGAAATAATTGCATACCTGCTCATATCAAGCAATGCAGAATCTCATTTGACAAAATACCACCTGCTGGTTAGACCTAATGCCTAACCAAAAATGCCACCAGGGTGCCTTCTAGTAGCAGTGGCTTTCAGCAGCCTGAGAAATGAGAACCAAATCAGCAACGAGATAACATCTAATTCCAGCAACAGCAATAACATTCAATAAAACAGAAGACAATAAATATTGGTTGTTTTGTGTAGACACTGGAATGCTCATACACTGCAGATGGAATTTTAAAATAGTACTTCCTTAAAACATTGGAAATAGAAAGCCCATAATATCATATTTATATATATAATACATATACATACCCCCCAAATGGAAATATATTTTCAAAACTCTTAAAAAATTTTTTACAAGCAACCTTATTAGCTTCAAGGTACTCTCCATTACACATAATATATATGTCAAATCTACAATTCCATTCTTGGAATAAATTTTCAAACTCATCTGTTTGGATAGCTGACAGTACCATCTTGGATTTTCTTCTTCTTCTTCATCTCTTCTACATAGTCAAATTGCTGTCCGTTCATATCCCTCTTCATTCACAGAAACAAAAGGAAGTACATGGAGTGGGGTCAGGTGAGTATGATGTGTGGGGCAAGAGAGGTATGCTGTTTAATAGCAATACGAATGCACTGAGATGGCTGTGTGAGCAGGTGCATTGTCATGGTGGCAAAACCAGTCCCCCGTCTGCCACAAATCAGGTCTTTTTGTCACACACTGTTATGCAATCTTTTCAGAACCTCTAAATAGAAAGCTTGATTAACAGTCTGACCTGGTGGAAGGAAGTTCACATGCACTATAAGTCAATTTTTTGTCTTTTTGGGAAGTTGATGGTCATCTGGAACAAAGTTTGTCATCAATTGACATTTGACCTTTTTGAAATGAGAAAACCACTCTCACACTGGAGTTTTCCCATAGTGTGGACCTTGTAGGGTGTGTTCAACATCACAACAGTTTCTTCAGGAAACAATTGTCGCAGCCATACGGTAGTCTCTTAAATCAGCCATCACAAAAAGAGGTTCTAGTGAAACTGCTCTTATGAAAAAATTCACTGTGTCCAGAGAGACACTTCCCAGGTGACACCACTGGGTGCAATAACTTTCAGAGCAAGTTTCTTAATGCTTGCTTAGGGTGGATAAAATGCATGCACGTTAGCGGTTGGTACCCAAAAGGTCAGCAGTGCCAAAGCATCAGCTGTCCATAAGGAGAAAGATGAGGTTTTCTATTCCCATAACGAGCAGTCTCAGAAATCCATAGGGGCAGTTTTACTCTGTCCTATATGGTTGCTTTGAGTCAGAAATGACTCAATGGCAGTGAGTTTGATTTTTTTAATGTTCATTGCAGCACTATTTACCATAGCTAAAGAATGGAACAACCTAAATTTCCATCCAAGGATGAATGGATAAATAAACCATAATAATAGTAATAAACAAAAGGTTAAAAAATGAACAAAAGGTTAAACAGGTTATAACATGGATGAAATTAGAGGAACTTACACTGATTGAAATTAGTCAAGATCAAATATTGCATGAGATCAACATTACAGTAAGTCAAGATAACGTTTTCACTCAAAAAGAAACATTTTTTGATGGTTACCAGGAGTGGTAGGAGATAAAACAGTGCATCACTAAATTACTCTCTACCTTTGCCCCAGGCCATATGAGGAGTAAGGAAATTCTCTGAAAATCCAAATTTTTACTTGCTTATTCAAAGTTTTAAAATTTGAAATCCAAAATCTAGATCATACTTTTTCCATTGAGTCAATTCTATTACATAGTGATTTTATAGGATACAATAAAATTGCCAATATGGTTTCTAAGACTGTAATCTTTATGGAATCAGCTGTCAAGAAATAAAACCAAGTATTCCAAACTCAGACTCACTGCCAACAAGTTGATTCTCAGTCTTAGCAACCCTTAATTGGACAAATTTGTTACATAGTGTTAAAAGTGTAAAACAATAACAAACTGCCTTTAGTGTATCATTTTTTAAATATTTAAAATGGTGATGAAGGCAGGGAATTGGTTAGTAAATTATTTGAATCCCACTACTGAATGATTTTCACTTTGCAAATAGGGAGACTGTGCACCACATGATGGAGTGAATTACTGAAAACTCTTCAGTTCTTTAGAACTTTGTACTTTGTCACCCTTAGTGCTCAGGATTCATAAAAGTTTTATATATATATACATATATATGTAAATCATTTTATTGGGGGCTCATGCAGCTCTTATCACAATCCATACATCCATCCATGTGTCATTTTCAAAATATTTTCCTTCTACTTGAGCTCTTGATATTAGCTCATCATTTTCCCCCTTCTCCCTCCCTCCTTCATGAACACTTGATAATTTATTTTAAATTTTTTTTCATGTCTTACACCGACTGCTATCTATCTTTACCAATGTTTCTCTTGTCCATCCCCATGGGAAAGAGGCTATATAGAGATCATAGTGATCAGTGCTCCCTTTCTCCCTCCTCCCCGCCCCCCCCCACTTTCCCCTTACTCTCCTGGTATCTCTGTTCTCATTACTGGTCCTGAGAGGTTTATCTGTCCTGGCTTCCCTGTGTTGCGAACTCTTATCAGTACCAGTGCACATGCTCTGGTCTAGCTGGATTTGTAAGGTAGAATTGAGGTCATGATAGTGGGGGGCAGGAAGCATTAAAGAACTAGAGGAAAGTTGTATGTTCCATCAGTGCTATGCTCTACCCTGACTGACTCATCTCTTCCTTGTGATCCTTCTGTAAGGGGATGCCCAATTGTCTACAGATGGAATTTGGGTCTCCACGCTACACTCCCCCTCATTCAACTTGCTAGGATTTTTTCTTCTGGGTCTTCATAAAAGTATCTTAAATCTGTCTTTGAAGCAGTGCCACAGAATGTGTCTTAAGAGCAAAGATAATGAGACTTCATCTCTTGCACTTTGGACACCTTAACAGGAGAGATCAATCCCTGGAGAAAGACATCATCATTGGTTAAGGATCAGAAAAAAAGAGCAAGACTCTCAATGAGACAGATTGATCCAGTGGCTGAAACAATGGTCTAAAGATAACAATTGTGGGGACGTTGTGCAGTAGTGAGCAGTTTGTACATAGTGACACACATGTACATAGAAGCTGGCTTGAGGGCAAATAACAATCACCAGCATAAAATATATGTCAACAAACACTTGCTAGGGCCATGGTTCTCATAGTTTGACGAATGTGTCATTTTCCAGTTACATAAGGATATAATCACCTCCTCCCGTGATGTGTTCAAATGTGATCAGCAGTCAGTTATGAGGAGATGGAAGTAAGATGCACTACCTTTAATTAAGTCACAACTGTAATATAAAGTAAAAGGCGTTTCCTTGCTGTGGTCTGCATGACTTTTTGTCTCTTAGGAGAGGAAAGCAGAGGGAACAGAACCAAGCAGAGATGAAGGGAACGAGAGACAAAAGCCTTCTCCCAAGGGTGGCACCCTGAATTCAGACGTTCTCATAAATTATGAGAGAATAAATGTGTCTGTTAGCATCAGCCATTTGTGGTATTTCTGTCATATGAGCACTTGATAACTAAGACAGGCCTCAACTTTAGATTCTCATTAAACAGTGTTTACTTCTACTAAAATGTACTTACATTTCAAATATCCATTAGTTCTGATCAGCTGCTGTTAGCACCAGAACGGTAGTTGAGCTTGGCTGCTTTACAGCCTCTCAAAGCTGTGTGAAGTTAGATGAAAAAAACAAACTGGAAACATTTGGTGGGAGCTACATTCATGAATTGCTACATGGATTGCTGGATCACTGTGAACACTCACATTTATTTTTTACAATCATGCTCATTTTCATATGCTCTTGAATCTTATATTTGGTCATCTAATGACTATAGCAAAAGGAGGAAATTGTCTGACATCATTATTCCAACAAAAAGATTTTTTGATAACAAAAGCAAGATTAAGGAATTCTGGTGTGATTAAGTGCTCAGCTGAAAATAAATGGTTGAAGGTTTGAGCACAGCAGCTGCTCCCCATAGTGGACTCTACTTTCATACAGATTACAGACAAGGCCACTTTAGGGGCATCTCTACTCTATCTTCGCAGTCAGAATTGACTAGATGATATACAAGTAAGCATTTTATTAACATTGCTTTAGAAAATGTGTAATAAATTTTTTAAGCATGCATACCCACTCTCCCTGAATAAAAAACAAAAAATATGTATTGCTTATTTATTTTTAAGTTATAAAAAATAAAAAAGAGCCAATGAATTTATTTAACGTAAGTAAGTGTATCATATAATAGATATAGACAGCACATGGTGCAAGTTTTATGTGTAGATATTAAAGTATTCCCATTCAAGTTCACAAGTTACACCTTGTGAACTTGGCTAGATCTTACACTCGTGTAGAGTTCTGCTGTGCTGGAGTGCGATCTTAGCATGTTAAGGTGTGGCTTACTTGTTGTTGATCATCATGCGCTTTGTAAGCCCCGGATTCACCTGGACCATATTCTTAGCCAGGAGCTGCATATAAAGATAAAGAGATCATTTGGTGCATGCAGCTACTGCTACACAGTTGGGGTCCACTCACCATTAGCAAGATGTTTCAGCGCTAAGCAAAAAGCTCCTGGTGCAATCTGAGAAGGGAGAAAGCGCACCGCATCATAGTCCAACAGAGTGAGTTCCATGGGGGTGTGTGGCCAAAGTGTGCTGCTCTTGGACCTCTCCAACCCTGGCGACCCTCCGGAGCGAGTGCAGAGGCAGAGGGCAACCCAGGTCAAAGTTGGAAGCCCTTAACATCATTTCCATTTATCGGATCTGGTACAAGTGTGATCAGTCAAAGGGACAAAATCACGGATTTCTGGAGGGCACATGGCAGTGACACCAGCCAGCTGCAGCACCTTTGGTGGCAAATAACTATTCTGCCTGAACCAATCAATGATAGAAATAGTCATGTACATTGTTTCCTACAGCAACCTGAATTTTATTTGCACTTGCACTAGCCCGTCAATGGGGATGGCTCTCATATTTTCAGTTACATCTCAACCCACTAGGAATTTTGGTTTGACTGCTTGTTATTCCTCAGGTTGCCTCAGATAACCATACATATTTTCACTAGTCACTCAAAGGTTTGGACCAGTTCCCATGTTCTGCATCCACATCACTCACTTAAATTATTACATCAGAGAAAGCTTGACACATCTATTCTTCTGTGGGGCCACATCCAGGTGTTTCCACTGGGCTTGGAGAGGAAGTTTCCACCAAAATAGGCTCAGGCAAAGAGTTTCTTCTTTAACAAGCTCAGGTTCTGGCTCAGGCACAGGCTCAAGTTCAGGTTCAGTCTCAGGCTCACGTAAAGGTGCCTTTTCCAGTGGTTTTGATGATTCTCTGGTCATAACTTCCAGCAGCTGACATTTTTACTTCCTTTATTAGCAGCATTTTGCCTTGGGACTGTCCTCTGAAATTGCTACCGATGCCTCCATGGGGAATCCCTGGCCTCGGTCTGGGCTGTGAAGTAGCACCAGTGGCCACAGGCACTGGCTTGGAGCCTGCAATATTGGTCTTTGACTTATTTCAGTTTTCCTGGTGCTGTGTGTTTCTGGTGACCCAGAGAGCCCTGGCTTCCTCTCACCAGATGATAATTCAGAGGGAAAATGCAGAACTCGGAAGCCCCATGCAAACCAGGGACCAAACGCCACTACAAAGCAACAGTCGTCCCTCTGCAACATCTATACGTTCATTTAAATAAATATGCAAACAAGATGGTTACACTGAAACAACACATTAATTGTTTTTGTTTGACCTGTGTATGTACATATGAGGAATTCTGGTGATGCAATTATTAATTGTGACTGCAGGTCGAAACTATCAGCCAACTGCTGTGGAGAAAGAGTAGTCTGCTTCCCTTAAGATTTCAACCTTAGAAATTTTGTGAGGCAGCTCTAGAAGGTTCAATAGGGTACTCTGAATTGGAACCATTAAATACTCACAATTAAATGACTTAATAGATTCAATAGTTAATAATTCCCAGTGTAGTCTTCAACTTCATTCTTGCCTGCTATCTGGATGGAGCTGCTTTTGTGGAAAGTGCGTGTCTTAAACAGCTCCTTAACCTTGAAGTCTCCTGTAACTTCAATAGCAGGTACATTGAAACCCTAAATTACTTGCTATAAGCTGTGGGATTATTGCCATATTTGAGTTGAATGAAAGTAAAATTGTCATTTGCATTATCACACAGAATAATATTATAGGAAAAGTTTTATTTGAAATGCTACTTTATTTAATAAAATATAAAATATAATTATATTTTTCAGTTGTCTTGTATGAAATATAAAATATTAAAAAAGAAAAAAATGTTAAGCTTTTATGAGGTGTTCATTAAATAAAATAATAAGTCAAAATTGGATATCATTCCTCGATGCTATTTAAACAATTATTCTCTCCACTTTATTTACCAAAAAGGGTCACCAAACAAATTCTACCACTCATAGTTCCTTATTAATTTTTGTCCTCAAACATTTTTAATAAGTTGGGTGTTAGTTTGGTCTTCCTTGAAAAAAAATAGTTTTTCCTCCCACCGAAGAAATTACGACTAATTCCTTTATACTCACACACACATACACATACATACATATATGTTAGTTTATTGACATTTCCTACACATCCATCACATACATTTCTGCTGTTCAATCCCATTGGGTGGGGTTATACAATCATCAATGCTATCTGCTCCCCTTCCACCCACTTCCCTTTCCTTTTTCCATACCACAAGGGAACCATTACTCCTGTCCCTGTCTAAGAGGGGTCATCTATTTTAACTTTCATGTACCAAGTGATTTTAAATATACAAATGAACATATGCAATTCTAATGTGATTAATGAGGGGAGGAAATATTAAAGAAGAAGAGGATAGTTATGAGGCTCATCGATGCCATACCACACCCTGGCTTTATCATGTATTCCATGTGGCCCTTCTAAGAGGGGCTGTCCAATTATCTGGCACATGGATTTTGGGTCTCTATTGCATCCACGCCCCTTCACATTGGGCTGGTTGCTTGTTTTTGACCTTCTGAGCTTTTGCTGCCTCTTCTCTTCAACACCTCATGAACACATGGGTTGATGTGCTTCTTCCATGTTGCTTCCCCACTACACGGTCACTTGTTAAGTTACAAGTCTTTAAAACCCAGATGCTAGCTGAGCACCATCAGCCTTCTTCAGCATATTTTCTTATACACTCATATTGTCTTTAGTGATGTGTCAGGGAGCTTAGTATCATACAATGCCACATTATTAGGACAAGAGGTTCTTGTACTGAGACAAGATTTAAATAGAAACCCAAAGTCCATCTGTTTCCTTGAGATATATATATATAGCCCTCCTGCCCCACTGTTATGTTTACCCACCATTCACCTTTCAGTAATTTCTCTCAGATATAATTCAGGAAAAGCTACACACTCCTTACCATCAATTTTAGAACACTTACTCTTTGCTTGTACCCGTCATTATTGGCTCCCCTCTCCCCTCTCCTCTCATCCAATGACCCCTAGGAACCGTTGGTCCAGTCACTGTCTCCATAAGATTGTCTATCCAGAATATTTTGTATAGATAAACACCCAAAAAACATTCAGGTAATCACAAGTCTGACAGGAATCATGACACAGAGCAGATGAATACCTTTGTACTAAAGACAAAGAAAAAAATGCTAAAATCCATCAGCCCAGTCCCCATTTCTCTCCATTTTACCTAGCCCGGCTCCTGCTGACCTATACCCTTTCCATCTTCAGCAATCATGTACAAAAGGTGAACATCCTCTAAGTTCATGTTGCTATCCCCTCAGTCAGGGATGGAGTGTTCTCGTGCCACCACCCCAGGTATGCCTTTTAGTCTTTTACTGTGGCTCCTTAGGGGTTCATATGGGAACCAAGTGCTGCCCCCCAAGCCAGAAGCCTACATTCAGGATTTTTCGGGAACTTCATGGTTTCACACATATCACTGGTCTGTTGCAGGCCCATCTCAGTTTTACTCCAGGTGGGGGTACAGACCAGCCGCACTCCCTGAACTGTATCTGCAGCCATCTGCAGCACCATCATCTCGGGAGACGATGACACATCTCAAACTGAGGCTGGTCCTGAAGTCATCTTTGAGAATGAGCTGGTCAGAGCAGGAACATCGACCTCATGAATTGGCACACCTGAATGAGGTCTACTCTTGTCCTCCCTTTCCTATGGAAATATAAACAAGACTATTTATTGGGTCAATTAGTGCCCTGACCCCCACCCCCATCCCCATTGTTATTCTTGCCTTACAACTTTGTGGGCCTTAAAGGCATTTTGGGTGGGGGGGTGCCTTTCAGCACCAATCCTATCTACATCTGGAGTTGATGAAGTATGAATCATTGGCTCTGGTCTGTCTCTTGCCAGAATATCTGCTCCTCAGCCTGGGAATTGTGTGCTGTGTGCCTTTTACCTTATGCCCGTCTGCTGTTTGAACTTACCTCAGTGGACTCATGCAGTACTTGCCCATTTGTGCTTGGCTAACTTCACTTAGCATATGAGTAGTTACCACCACCCCCGGATAAAAACTGGAATTGCAATGGGCAGAGGGGAGCTTTTGTAGTAGTCCTCATTTTCCCCACTAGGCGACCATCAAGCAACTTACTCTGAGTTAGCACACCCATTGGCATCGCCTTGGAAGCCTCTCTAATCAAAATGAATTTTTTTCCTCAAAGCAGTTTTGCTCTAACCTAGTTTTTTGTGATGGCCGATTTAAGAGAATGACATGGGGCTGTGAAATTTTGTTTCCTGCTCAGTAAAAAATGCCACAGAAACTGTTGTGATGTTGAACACAGCTTATGAGGACAGCACTATGGGAAAAACTCATGTATGAGTGGTTTTCTTATTAATGACGACTGATAACAAACCTCATTCTGGACATCCGTCAACTTCTCAAACAGACAAAAACGTCTACTCGTAGTGCATTTGGAGTTCGTTCCACCAGATCAGACCGTTAATCAAGCTTTCTATTTAGAGGTTCTGAAAAGACAGCACAACAGTGTGCAACAAAAAGGACCTAATTTGTAGCAGATGGAGGACTGGTATTTCCACCATCACAATGCACCTGCTCACACAGTTATCTCAGTGCACCAGTTTTTGGCAAAAATTTGCCTCTCTTGCCCCACGCATCTTACTCACCTGACTTCACTCTGTGTGACTTCTTTTTGTGTCCATGAATGCAGAGAGACATGAAAGGACAGAGATTTGATAACATAGAAGAAGTGAAAAAAAAAAGGGAGGTGCTGTCAGCCATCCAAACAGATGAGTTTGAAAAATATTTCCAAGAATGGAATCAAAGATTTGACAAATGTATTATAATGGAGAGTACTTTGAAGGTGATAAGGTTGTTTTATAAAAAAAAAATTAAACACATAGCCTTCAAAAAAATTCCACTGTTTTGGAGGAACTCCTCATAATATCCTCCAACTCTTTCTACGAGATGAGGCATATCATAGTTTAATCACTATTTTTTTAGGGATGCATAATATTTCATTGTGCATATGTACCAGACGTTTTTATTCATTCCTCTAGCGATGGACATTTAGGCTGTTTCCAATTTTTTGTAATTGTGAACTGCATAGCGATGAACATTAGAGAGCAGATGTCTGGTGATGATCTGTTTCTTGTGTCGTCTGGGTAGAGGCCTAGTAGTGGAATTGCTGCCTATGATATCTCAGTTTCTACCTGTTTGATGTATCGCCAAATCACTTCACACAGTGGCTGTAGGTGTCCACGTGACCACCAACTGTGAATAAGAGTTTCTATCTCACCATACTTCCTCTAACACTTGTTGCTTTCTATTTCTTTGAAATATCTTTGTGGGCTATATTTATAGGTGTTAGTGGTATCTCATAGTTGTTTTGATTTGCATTTTCTGCATGGCTAATGATCAGGAACATTTTCTCAATCATTTTTGGCCATTCAGATTTTCTCCTTTACGAATCTTCTGTTCAACTCTTTTGCCCAACTCCTCAATTGGCTATTCATTATTTTCTTGTAAGCGTGCAAGATTCTGTAGAATTTAGTAATAAGCCCTTTATCTGTCATGTCGTTACTAAGTATCTTTTTGCAGTCTGTGGCTCACTTTCTTGACATCTTTTGATGTACACTAGTTTTTATTTTTAGTATCCCACTTGTCTACTTGATCTTCATTATTTCTGATAGCCTATGCATTCCCTACACTAAGGTTCTTAGTTGGTCCCAATTTTCCAATTGATGATCCTGATCATTTTGGGTTTTACTTTCATGTCCATGGTTCACCTTGAATTTGTTCTCTGTGGGGAATATAGTAAGGGTCTTGTTTCATTTTTTCCGCACACTGATATCCAGTTTTTCAAGCACCATTTTAGAAAAGGGCATCTGCTTCCCATTTGGTATTTTGGGGATTTTGTGAAAGATCAATTGTCTATAAGCTGCTGTTTTCATTTTTTGATTTTCTTTTCTGATCCATTGGCCTGAGTATCTAATATTATACCAGTACCATGGTGTTTGGACAACTGTGGCTATATAATACATCTTAAAATCAAGTAATGCAAGCCTGCCTGTCACTTTGCTTTCCTTGAGGAGCACTTGGTCATGCTGATTCATTTTTTATATCCTTCGTATTCTATTAGCCAAAATTTTGTTGAAGAGTTTTGCATTTATGTTCATTAGCGATATCAACCTGTAGTACTCTTTTTGGGGGGGAGTCTTGCCTGGCTTTGGTATCTGTGTTATACTAGCTTCATAGAATGTGTTTTGGAGTTTTTCACCCTCTTCTATGTTTTGGAAGAGTTCGTGTAGGAATGGTGTCTGAATGCTTGTAGATTTCTCCTGTGAAGCCGCCTGGATCCGGGCTTTTTTTAGTTGGCAGTTCATTGACAACCTTATCTGAGAATCCTCCATGTAACTTTTAAATGAATTTTGAGTTTGGGAGCAAGAAGTCTGAAGAGGAAAGTACATGGAACAAGGTTCTGAACAAAATTGTTACAGGACAGTCGTATGTTGTGTTGCAAAACATTTTTTGGAACAACATTCTTGGCACTTTTTTCACCAACTCAGTTTTCAAATGTCTCAAAATTTATTAATAATAAACCCATTGTCATGTTTAATTTGACAAAATCTAGTCATTTATAACACCCCCAAACAAGCAAATAAACAAACATTCACCATAACCTCTCTGTCTAACTTAACTGGCCCAGCAGATCCTGGGAAGCCATTCTTTTGATTGGATCTTACTCTGTTGATAATACTGATACATTCAAGGTTCAGAATTCATGCCTTAAAACTTTATTCATTAGCTTCAATCTTGTTTAAACCTTTTATGGAAAGCTTAACATTTTTGAGCTAGATGAATTTCATTCAAAACTTTTTAAAGTGTATTTGGTTGTACTGTGGGTTAAAGGTGAAGTTGTGTAACAGTTAAATTCTTTTTTTGTAAATTTGGCTGAGACATGATTCTCAGTGCTTTGGTAGTTAAGATCTACTAATTACTTAAAGTGTAAACTGACACAATGCAGTCCCCTCCATAATGGGATCTATTCCGTTATGAACAATCATTTGTATGATTCCGTTGAGGCTAAATATCCTCACTCGGAGCACAGCCCTTATCAAATCAATTGACAGGAAATTGTCTCAGGGGTGTGGTCTGCTTCCAAAAGAATTAGACCGTGTGGGAAAGTTGCTTGCTTTTTGTTGGGCCTAGATCCCCATATCTGGTGCTCTGACCTCAGGTTCTTTGGACTTGAACCAGCAACCTGCTATATTGTCTGTCTGTCCTGGGAATTGTCAGCAGCCTGCCACCTTACATGCTGATTTTGGATTCATTCACTTTGGTAGGCACACGTTGGTCATCTTCCTGCCAATTTTTTGTTCATCAGCCTGCTCAGGTATAGTGATGAGGAGAATCCTATAGCTTATCATCTGATCCCTGGCCTGGAAATGTACTTGAACTTGGAACTTGCCAGCTTCTACAGGTGTGTGAATGATTTTCTTCATATAAAATTCTCCTTATATATATATTTATATGCTTCACTGGTTTTGCTTCTCTGGAGAACCTAGTCTAGTACAAGTTGATTACCACCAGTTGGTCTTTGGGAGAAAAATGATACTGTAGTTTCCTGTCATTGGGTAGAGTCTCAGAATATTTATATAGAATGCTATGAATTGGGATCTATTCTTTTTTAAATTTTTAAGGTACACACTGTGACTAAGATTAGTGTGTTACTGAAATCGCTTGTTGCAGCCACACACTGATAACAAAGACAGGCTTCAATATGTTTTGTTTGGAGCACACCCATGCATGGATGAGCTAGAATACTCATAGTAATACATTTTACTTATCATATTGCATGTGTGTACTATTTTTAACCATGAAGGAGTACACAAAGTGGAGGTAGGCTGCATCCAAGTCTAACACTGATCAACTCAAAACTTTTCCTAAAATAAGCATGGTCCTAGTCAAGAGACTGAGATGATTCTTCTTATTTGTAAAATTGTAAAGGGATAATATTCATAATTAATATTTCTATCCTTATGATAATTACTAAGAATATATGTATAAAACAGTGAATCCCCTGGGTAAGCCTTCCCCCCCTTCAGGTATGATGTTCTTTATATCATTCCTCAATTTCACTTGTGAGTTTAATCCATTAAATATATTATTGAGATAGAATCTCTATTCAGATGAGATACACATGATGTTGCATTTTGGCTCTCTTGGACTTATGTTACTTTACTTCAGCTTCATCTTGAACTTGCATAGACGCCATTGCTATGTTGTTCTATAGTTCTCCCCTGGTCTTGTTCTATGTGAGAATATTGAGCCTCTCCCTTTCTACTCAAAACTCAGCTCAGCTCACTGCCATCTAGTTATTTCTGACTCATAGCAACCCAACAGGATGGGATAGAATGACTTCTGTGGATTTCTGAGACTGTAAATATTTATGGGCATAGAAAGCCCTGTTTTCTTCCCACATGGTGGCTGGTTTTGAACTGCTGACCTTGCGGCTAGTAGAACAATGCACAAACACTACCCAACCAGAGCTTCATGGATGAAGTATATTTTATTTATTTGTGTTCCATTTTCCACTGCCCCTTGTGTGTAGTCACTGTTTATATTGTTGGGGAAAATAACATGTTTACAATGAACAAGTCAATTGTCTTGCAAAAATGTAACATGACTGGTAAAGTGGAGAAACTGAAAAAAGTAGGAAGACTCTCAATGAGATAGATTGATATGGTGGCATGGGATGGAATATAACAACTGAGAGGATGAGAAACTCCTGCATTTTTAAATCAACAAGGGCCTATTATATAACTATCAGTCGTTGTTTCCAACTCTTCTATTTCAAATGCAAATATCTTTCATTGCCTCTTGACTGCATGTTTAAGCAACAGCAAATAGAAGAATTTGTTAGCATTGTTCAATGTCTTCATCATCAACTTTAGTAGCTGGTGTGTAAATTTAAATAATAATCACATTAACTGACCTTCCCTGTAGGTGTATAGATATGATACTGTCATAGACAACAGTACAGTTCAAGATAAATCTTGAAATGTTATTTTTTGACAATGAATGCTATACCCTTCATCTTCAATTTATCATTCCTGACAGGAAATCACATTAGAGTTCAATTCAAAGTTAATTCAAAAGCAGTCCATTTCAACTCACTAATGCCTAATAAAATGACATAAGTTGATTGAGTAAGGAAGGTTGAAAAAGAATCAATTAATTTGAGGTATGATGCTGGAGAAGAATATTGAAAGTACCATGGAGTGCTGAAAGAACAGACAGATCTGTCTTGGAATAAGTCAAATGAGGACAAGACTTTGTCTCATACTCTGGACATGTTTTCAGGAGAGGCCAGGCCATGGAAAATGATATCATGCTTACCAAAGTAGATGAGTAGTTTTTAAAAAAGGAGAACCCTTGTTGAGATGGATTGGCACAATGATTGCAACAGGGGACTAATCATGACAATGATTGTAAGGCTATCACAGGACCAAGCTGCTTCATGCCGTTGTATGTAGGCTACTGTGAGTTGGAACCAACTCAATAATACCTAACACAACACACAACCCCGAATTCCCATTTATGGATATTAATCTTTATGCAATCTATTTCATTCTTTATGACTTAAACTTTTCCTAGTATTGTTTTCTTTGTCCATCCATGTTCTGATTATTTTGGGCTGTTTCTTCTCAATTTTAGTTGTCCTCCATCAATACACAAATGTCCTCAAAACTTTACTCCATCTATATCACTAAGGTCAGTCCTGCTTTGAGGAGGCAGCTCTCCCTGTGCCATATTTTGAATGACTTCCAGAAGGCCTAAGCTGCTGGCACCAGGTAAGATCATGTTCTACTCTTATTAATAATGTCTGCATTGGCTAATCGATCAGAAGTGGATGGCCCTTTCCTTCTTCCATTGCTTCCTTAGTCTAGAAGTTCTTCTGAAACCTGCTTGCAGTGTGTCACCCTGTTGGTATTAAAATATCAGTGGTATACCTTTCAGCATCATTGTCATATGCAAGCTACTACAGTACAAAAACTGACAGAGAGTGGGACATGGACGTAGATGCATAAAAATGTTAGCATTGCCCGTAGAAGGATCAGTCGAGAAGTCAGGTAAATTAGGTAAATCTGTTGCCAACTATTTTCAAAGTTAGAAATCAAGGAGCTCACTATGAGGATAAGCCTGGTATTCTTAATTATCTTGTATGCATACCAAAGCTGGACAATTACTAAAGAAGACCAAAGAAAATATACTTGAATTATAGCAGTGGCAAAAATTATATTGGACATACAATGGAATATAGAACTAATCTGCTCCGAAACATAAATATCCAGAATTCTCACAAGTATGTAGGGTGAGACATTTCTCATGCACTTTGGCTGTCAAGTGGACCTAGTCCCTGGAGAAGGACATTGTGCTTGATTAAGCAGAGGGTCATTGATAAAGAATAAAAACTTCAATGAGATAGACTGAGACAATGGACTGACCCAACTGTGAGCATGCTTAGAACCCAGAAGTGTTTCTGCTACACATAGGGTAGCAATAAATCAGCCTCCAATTCAGGGCACTTACCACCGACAAGAAGTGTTCTATCATATCACAAAATTAACATAATTTGCCAAATTTACTGTGAGTTCCTATCACTCCATTTCAAATAAAAGATGTCCTTTGTCATGATAATTGATTTCAGCTACAGCTACCCTTTTCTCCTTGAATGGTCTGGGGTAATTTCCAATGAACACGCTGCTTCTGTCGTTCTAGGCAAAATCTTTTGCTCTTGAACCTGGAGTAGGATAATGAATGAACTAGGAAAGTTGAAGCAAATATGTAGGTGGATATCTCTTGCCATAGCTTTGATTTTAATACCTTGTAGAACAACAGAAACATTCATTACTTTTTCATTCTTTTAAAAATACGTAGAACATCAGAGTCTCATAAACGAGCCAGTAAAGCTCTAGCCTAGAGGAAGTGGTTTCCCAAATGGAAGCGCGGCCTTCAGGAATCGGGCAGAGCTTCTTTCCTCACTCTTTTCCTGCTCATTGTTGGGCACCATCATCTGTCTTGATTCCTTCCCACAGATTTTCCAATCTTAACCTGCGGCCAAGTGTGAGGACTAAGCAAGGAACCTGTAGCTTGAGCAAAACATAGTAGATCATTAAGCAGATTTTGAATTTACTGCCTTTCATCTCTTCGTCAGGGGCAACAACCGAAGTTTGTGTGTGGGGATGGAGAATCTATGATTACAATCGTGGATAGAGGAATGGTTTCTCCTGATATTTTTCGTTTAGAGACTAAGCAAAATTGCAGTACAGTTTAACAGTACCCTTTCTTAACTCACTGAAGGTTTCCATGGAAACAGGAATCTCACAGCCACATGAAAGGCATTTAGAGAATCTGTTAGGCTTTACCATTAGCGTGATCTAAGCATCTTTGCTCACTACTAACAAGTCTAGCGTCTCATTTAGAATATCATTGATACTCATTAAATTTCTCTGTGTGAGGTTTGGGGGATTTTTCGTTGCTTTTAAGATCTATTTTGTGTGGTTAATCAATTCCCCAGACCAGATGAATTCTGTAGAAGTATAGATCTTGAAGAACATGAAATAAGTCTTATTCCACTTATACTGCTAATTTCCTACAATCCAGGGTTTGATTTTAGTAGAGGAGCATATGGCTGCAATGGCAATTAAGGAAATCTGCTATTATTTGGGAAGTTCATGTACAATTTAAAACTTGGGAATTTTTGTTCTTTAGACAAAGCTTAATAGAGTTTTAAAAGTGAGTGAAGGGCCATAGATGATAATGTAAAATATGGAAATAATAATCTATAACTTATCAACGATTCATGAAGGAGGGTGGACGTGGGAGGGAGGGGAAAATGAGGAGTCGATCTCAAAGGCTCAAGTAGAAAGAAAATGCTTTGAAAATGATGATGGCAGCATATGCACAAATATGCTGGACACAATGGATTGTGATAAGAGATGTAAGAGTTCCCAATAAAAGCATTTACTTAACAAAATAGAAAGAGTTTTAACTTCTTGTGCTCAGTAGCTTTTATGTCAGCTGTCATATTTAAATTTGGTTTCTCTAGATATTATGTTTGGTGTGTGTTTTTTGAAGATCGTCTACTCAGGAAACTTACAATTCTAAAGGATTATTTTACTTATACTATCAGTTGGATTTTCTAATATCAGGAGGAATAATATCATTAAAAATCCACCAATTTGTTTAAAGTGATTAGAGCAATCACTAAGTCCCATTTATTTTATATTACAAACAAAGAATGTTTGTGTGATCTTGTTAGAAAAATAATTAAAATGAGAAAAGGGTCATATCTTTTTTTCAGCTCTTCCAATTGTTCATATGAATTAAACAAACCTGTTTACAGGTTTTTCTTCTTTTCCAGTTGAGTAGTTGAGGAATATTCTCTAAAACGTGTGTGCCTTCCCATTATCAAAACATTCTTAGTGGATCTCAGTAATTGTCCTTGACCTAGGACAGGCAATGAAGTTTTGCAACGAACGCTTCTGTTTAAGAATTAGGAACCCTGAATTTAGTTCTCATCTCTACGGCTTGGTAGCTGTGGGACCCTGGGCATCAAGATCTGAAGTTCATTCTCATCATCAGGTTCTGGTTGTTAGACGTTAGCTCATCCCCACAACAACCTTACGTCTAACAGAAGGAAACACTGCGTGTTTCTGTGCCCTGCTCACCAGTGCTGTTACATTTGCGCTCCCTTTGCAGTCACTGTGTCAGTTGAGCTCATTGAGAGGCTTCCACTTTTTGGTGATCCTCCAACATGCCCCCCGTGATGTCTTTTCCTGGTCTAGTCTGTTTTGATAACATTTCCAAAGTTTGTAAGATGAAGTCTCACCATCCTTGTTTCTAGGGAGCAGTCTGGCTGTACTTCATCTAAATCAGATTTGTTTGTTTTTCTGTATGTCTATGGTACTTTCTATGTTCTTCACCCACACCATAATTCAAATGCATCAATTCCTCGGTATTCTTCCTCAATCTATGGCCAACATTCACGTGCATGTGAGGCAATTTAAATTACAGTGGTTTATGTCAGGAGGAATATTAGTTACATCTTGTACTTCAATAGTTTGAAACCATCAACTCCTTCTTGGGAGAAAGACTTGGCTTTCTACTCCTGGGAACAGTTATGATCTCAGAATCCCACAGAGGGTTCCCTGTGGTTCAGCATCGACTCATTGATGGTGAGTTTGAGTTGTTATTTTGTAGGTAAAGGTGCACCTTAGTCTTGAAAGTGACATATTTGCTCTTCAATTCTTCAGAGAGGTCATATGCAGCAGTTGCCCAAAGCAATGAATTGTTGGATTTCTTGATGTCTGTGTCCATTGGTGTTGATTGCAGATCCAAGTAAAATGAAATATTTGGTAACTTTAATCTTTTTTCTGTCTATCATCATGATGCCTTTGGTTTTCTTTACAATGAGTTGCAATCCTTAATAGAGACTGCAGCCTTTTTCATCAGTCAGTGCTTCAAGTCCTCATTGCTTTCTGCAAGCAAGGTTGTGTCTTCTGCATATATAGGATTATTAATAAACCTTCTTCCAATCTGATGCCTCACTCTTCTTCATATAAACCAGCTTCTCAGATTATTTATTTAACACAGACATAGAATAAATATAATGAAAGGTTTAAGATGAACTTTGATAATGCAGCACTTATATGACTCCTGGCATAAGAAACACACTGGATCAAGTTTGAAAAGTTAGTATTATAATTTTATAACCTAGACAATTTAACATTATATTTTTTAGTAAAATCAAATATCAAACACTTCTAATTAGAAATAAACTGGGGTGATTTGAGCTTTCCATTCTCTCCCTAATTTTGCTCGTCATCTCATTAAAAAGTAGATTATAAGTATTAAAACATACAAATGCTATAGATTATATGGCAGAGAAAATATTAAGAACATACTTAAAGTGGAAATTTCACTTTTCTCTGGGAAGTTGTATAAAACTAGATAACCAATCATCTAAGGAATTTAGCCCATACCTATACAAATAAAAGAATATGTGACACATGAAGGGGTATCCCCCACAAATCTGGATTTTTTTCCCGTCAAAGCTACGCATTGCTTTTAACAGCTGTGTTAGTCCAGGTAGACCAGAGAAACAAATCCAGGAAGACTCATATGTGTGTAAGAGTGAGTTTTATATCAAAGAGTAATTGGACATTAAGAAAATATCCTAGCCCAGTCCAGATCAAGTTCATAAGTCCAATATTAGCCCATATGTCTGATACCAATCCATAAAGTCCTCTTCAGACCCATGCAACCCATGCAATGACTCTGAATGCAGGATGATCCCAGGCTAGTGGGTGGAAACTCTTGTGGATCCAGTGACGGTGGAAGCATCTCAGCACTGGCAGGGGTCTCCAAGTGACCCCTTCAGCTCCAGGGCTCTAGCATAGTAGCTTGATGTGTCTTGTCAACAGGAATGTCTCAGGGAGTATCTTTCAGTCTCACCTCCAGCTAGCTATCTTCGTAGGGTCTCCAAGTGAGGTATCAAGTTGTGATCTGATTGACAGGCTAAACTCCACTGGTTTGCTCTTAATGGTCTCAAGTTGGCAACAGATTATGTAACTACCACACAAACCAGCCTTATCACTTTCAAATTTCTCTCCATTACACATAATACATTTGTTTAATCTGTGGTTCCATTATTGGAAATATTTTTCAAACTCATTTGTTTGGGTGACTGACAGTACCTCCCTCATATTTTTCTTCACTTTTCCCACATCATCAAATTGCTATCTTTCATGTCTCTCTTCATTCATGCAAACAAAAAGAAGTTGCACAGAGAGAGATCAGGTGAATAAGGTGCATGGAGCAGGAGAGGCATGCTGTTTTCTGCCCAAAACTGGTGCCCTGAGATAGCTGTGTGAGCAGGTACATTGTCGTGGTGGCAAAATCAGTCCCCCATCTGCCACAAATCAGACCTTTTTGTCACACACTGTTATTCTACCTTTTCAGAACCTCTAATTAGGAAGCTTGGTTAACAGTCTGACCTGGTGGGACAGAGTCGAACTGCCCTCTAGGGTTTCCAAGGCTATAATGTTTAAGGAAGTGAACCCCTAACAAAACTCATTGCTCTGAAGTAAATGCTGATTTATAGTCACCCCGCTGAGTTTCTGAAACTGTAACTTTCACAGGAACTGGAAGCCCAGTCTTTCTCCTATGGAGCTGTGGTCGCTTCCAACTGCTGACCATGTGGATACCACCCCAATGTGTAGCCACTGCCCCATGAGGGCTCCAAAGAAAGAAGACTGTCACATTGTTTTTCTGAAAAAATACTTGATGGATTTAGCAGCCAAGCTCCTTAACAACTCTACCACCAGGGATCCTTGTGGCAGGGATTCCAAACTGAACTCACTGTATTCAGTCAATTCTGACTCATAGAAATCCTATACTAACAGAGTAGAGCTGACCCTTCGGTTTTCCAAGGCTGCCAATCATCATGGGAGGAGAAAGCCTCATCTTTATCTCACAGAGTAGCTGGTGAGTTAAACTACTCACCGGTGATTCTCAGTCCAAGGAATAACTCAGTATGCCACCAGGTAACCCTGGCACAGAGGTTATTCCTGTTTAATTTATGGCTAAGGAAGGATAATGGAACACTTGTTTATTGTGAGTGAGCAGAATCCAAAGACAAATAAAGGGAATGCTATTGAGATGCTTATGCCCTGTCACTGAGAAGAGCAAAATAAAGCATATGCTCTCTTACTGATTAAGCTTTTCATATAAATAGTTAATTATGCCTCAGATCATCTATCAGATAGGAAGAAGTAAAGAAAAATAAATACATTTTTTCCAAATTATTAATCAGAGAACAGGAATAAAGATTTTGCTTGGCATTGAATACTTTAGTGGCCTCCTTCCTTTATTGTGAATTTTTATGCTAAAAAAATTACTTAGTTGGTTACACTTTTCTTAGGTGCTAAGCTTCTTTTACAAAGATGGGCCAGGTTGTAGCCAGTAGTTCAATGCTTCAGTGATGCAAACCAAATATTTAATTGTCAAGTCTATCTTAATAAGACCACTTACCACGCAGCTTTTTGATGGGCACATTAAATTTCAACAAGTTCAAAATGTTCTAAAGGGACTAATAATTCTAGAAATGCCAAAAGAAAATGAAAGGATGGAACATTTTACTAAGAGACAAGATTACATTTTATAAGAGACGTGTTGTGCTTTATTTCTCTCTGACATGGGATTCTCAAATCACATTAATATAATTTTCCACTGGAGAACAGTTTGTTTTGATAAAGATAAATAAAGAGAGTTAGAATAAAGTTGCAATCGATTACATTTGGATTGAATAACTATGAGTGAAATGAAATTAAGAGAAGTCACAAAGAAAATAGTTATTTTTTACAGCATCTTTCCATGGAGACCTACAAACTTAACAAATACTCATTAGTGATGTTTTTGATGCACTGAACTTTGAAAGTCACTACTATATTTAAATATAAACTCTTTGGATCTTGAAACTTGACTATTTCAAAAAAGTAAAGGAATAGAAACTTCTCAAAAATTGCAAGATCAAATAGGGAGAGGAATCCAATACGGCCAGGTAGTCAGAGCCTTTGTAATAGGTAGGTTTATTGTGCCAACTTGGTCAAGAGGAACATGTGGGATTAATAAGATTGCAGTTTGATTGGAGGGCAAAGAAATAAATGTCTCAGCAAGACCCGACCCTCTCTCTCTTGCTTTCTGGTGATCATACCAGCACGCAGCTGCTCTCTACCTCCACTTGTGAGCTACACTACCTATGGGACAGCCAACCCATGTATCATGTCACTAGAGTTTGAGGTTCCTTCAAGAATTGCATTATCATGCTGCTTGTGTGCACATCCCTTGAGCCTGATGCTAGTGGATTCTGTCTTCTTGCAGTGCTTGAGTTCCACATTGCTCTGGGTCTGCTTCACTAAGCTCCTGAGCTGCTGATTGCTGGTGGCCTGCCCTGCTGTTTGCTGCTGTGGGCAGAGTCTGCCTGCATTGTCCTAAGGAAGACTCAACTGTCCACTTCCTTGGTCTTGGACTCAGCAGACCTTGCGAGTTGAAGGACTTCCAGTATAGTAACTGTTCCATAAAAGTGAATTGAACCGAACCCCCTGTACTGTTGTGTGGACTAATTAGTTGTTATATTACTTTGTGCTGTATCCATCATCTATGTATGTATGTATGTATGTATGCATGTACGTATCTATCTATCGATCGATCGATCTATCATCTATCGCTGTGTGATAATAAGTGTCCTGGTTTTGGTTTTTGTATAGAACCCTGTTTAACACACCCTCTACAAAGACCTTTCAAAAAGGCAGACATATTTCAGCATCTTGAGTTCTAGACTTCCCATGATGAATGGAAAATTCAGCTAATTACATCTGGTATTTCAGTGGAAGAAATTGACACAAAGGATATTTCAGGAAAAAAAATTCAAAGCACCTTAGATTCTGTTCTGCTCCACAGGGTATTTACAGAACCACCCCTCTTCCTTACTCTCCAGGGGTTGATAAGGACCTGACAACCCTCTTCCTTTTCACCTGGCCCTACTTAATACATCAGAAGACACAAACATTCTTCCTCCACCACAATTGGGGGAAGGTTGAGGCTGAACTTGTGTGGGAGGATTCAAGGCTTGTGCCCTCTGGGACTGAGAGGGTCACTCCTCCTTACTGCCTTCCAGCAAGACAGGGGAGGTTTAGGTCAGCTGTAGGTTGGCTCCCTACTTCCAGCTGGGATTCTTGGAGACTAGACTGTGGCAGAACTGCCCCGGAGCACCGTGGCGAAGGACCAGCCCTTGGGAGGTGCAGAATTGGGTGGGCATATGTTGGAGGAAAGAATAAGTGCAGCAGAGATTGAATTTTTATCCATGAGCCCAGGATTCAATGTGCTATTCGCTGCCAGCCTGTCAGCCCATGCCTGTTGTCTGGCACTCCCTGGAGACATGGGAGAGAACCTCAGAACTGGATATTGAACTGGGCAACATTTAATTGCTTTCTGCCTTTAACTCCTAATGGGAATAGGCCACTTTGGAATTGCCTGGCAACCAATATTTATTTGGATTTTCCAATAAATGCATGGGAGTTGCTTTGTGTCTAGAGATATATAAATTAAAATTAAACAATGCTATATCTTAAACGTAACTATACTTTTCTACATACATCTGAAAACAAGAGAAAATAATGAAATGAAAATTTCTTGGATACAGACGTGACCCGAGGAGTACCTGAAGGAAGAACCAACTTTAGGCCAGAAGTTCTCAACCTTCCTGATGCCGTGACCCTTTCATACAGTTCCTCTGTTGTGGTGACCCCCCCAACTATAAAATCATTTTTGTTGCCACTTCATAACTACACTTTTGATACTGTTTTGAATCAGGTTGCACCTGTGAAATGATCGTCTGTTCCCCAAAGGGGTCACGACCCACAGGTGAGAACCACTACTTTAGAGCATCCCAGGAGGGAGACGACTTGCTGATACTTTAATTAATTAAAGGAAAAATTGAATAGAAAGACAGAAAATAAAAAACAGAGAAGACTATACAGGAACTTAGTAAGGTACTACAAGACCAATAAGAAAAACTAAATGAAAAACCCAAAATAAAGAAATAATTCAACAACTGCAAATAGAAAGTCAAAAGGTGAAAACTAAAATATTAGAACCGGATAACATTTTGAAACAACACAAAAGGATCGAAACAATAGAAATAAGAATCAGTAATCTCAAGGACAAAGCATTTGGGACCAAAATATAATACACAACTGCAAAAATTTCCAAAAAACTGAAAAGAACCTCAGAATTGTATGAGACACTATCAAGATGAACAACTTATGTTCGATAAATATACCATTACAGGGACAAAAAATATTACCTTCAGATAAATCTTTTTATGAAACATTAAAGGAGAGTTTCCCTAATATGACAGAACACAAACTAACGATTCAAGAAGTCCAAAGAAATCCAGATAGATTTGGTCCCAAAAGAAAATCACCCTGATGCATTATAGTCGAATCTTCCAATATCAAAGAAAAAAGTAAACAATCCTGAGAGTAGTACAGGCAAAAAGAACAAGCACACAGTAAATCCAGGAAATCAGGATAAATTCAGATTTTGCTCTTGAAAATATGGAATCAATAGGCAGTGGATCGATTTATTAAAAATTTTAAAAGAAAAATTTCTTCCAAACAATAATCCTACATCCAGTAATATTATTCCTCAAATATAAAAGAAAAATAAAATAACTGTGACATAAACAAAACATTAAAAATTATTAAAACAAGACCACTTGTTTGAAAATAGTTTATAAGAATTCTTTGGAAAGAGAATCAACTACAGACAGCAACCTGAAATCACAATAAAACATTATTATGTATCGGGGAGAAACCTATTTATGTAGTACCCAGAATTAAATACAACTATATAAACCAAAAGAAGGTGTGTTAGACAGGGCTCTCTAGAGAAAGAAAACCAGGACACTTGTGATTCTAGATAGGTAGATAGATAGATGCTAGAAGAAAAGAAATAATAAATATGAGAGCAGGAACAAAAGAATTAGAAAAATAAAATAAACTGAACAAATAAACAAGAAGTTGGTTCCTTCAAAATATTAACAAAATTGTTAAAAACTGGCAAATTAGCAAAGTGTAAGAATGAAGTAAAGAAAATAATATGAATATAAAATGAAATGGGGGATAAAAGTATGAAATAAGATTAAAAAACAGAGTATTATGAAAAAATTTATTCCAACAAATTTGGAAATGTAGAAGAAATGTAAAAATTTCAAAACTGCATTTCCACCCAAATTAACACAAACTGATCTAGAAAATCTCAACAAGTCTGTATCACAAGAAAAAATAAATCTAGTTATAAAAAATATCAATATCAAATCCCAGTATCAAAAAGTTGGGCACCAGATTGCTTCACAGGGGACTTCTATCAAACATTACAGAAAAATTAACACCAGCCTTATGTGACCTCTTCCACAATATTGAAACAGATAATAAATGACCCTAATCATAATCTGGGCAAAGCCATCACCAGAATTGACAATTATAGACCAATAATTCGGATGAGTATTAAGATTTTCAACAAAATTCAACAATGCGTCAACCAATAATACCTCATGATCAAGTGGCATTTACACCAGGAATGCAACGGTATTTTTAACAGTTTTATTGGCACTCAGGTCACATCTCACACTGTAAATAATTCCGTCATATCAGGAAGAGCTGTACAGTCATGACTGCAATCCATTTGCCAACGCCCGCTGCCCGCAGGGTCAAACCACGTTTCAAATGAATTGCGCACTCACCGTCAGTTTTAATGCTCCTTTCTGCTCCCCCATGCTTTGTGTGCTCCCTCTGCCCCGAACCCCCCTATCTCCCACACCCCGCCCCACGTCAACTGAAAACCCTGCGTAATTTCTTGTCTCTATACACCTGAATACCCACTGTTTCAGGTTCAAATATGCTTTGCATGTTTTTCCAACTCCACACCTTGGCCCATTTCATTATACTACCTTCCTTTGCTTTCTTGAACTGCGTTTGGAAATTTTCTTTTCAGTTCTTTTATCATTTCCTGTTTTCCTTAGTACTATATGATTCAGAGCAAGTTTCGGAATTTCTTCTGACATGTACGTTGATATTGTCTTTCTACAATTTAATAGTTCAATTATTTCAAGCAGAATTGTGCAATCATGGCCAGTTTTCAGACTACTTTCTTCTCACTCATTATGGTTAGCTCCCATCTCCCCACAGACCTTCCTTGTCTTCCCAGGTCATTGCTAATCCTAACAGAGTCTCTATAGACTTATCTCTCGTGGATTTCATATTCAGAAATCATTTTAGAAATCAAACTGGATGCAAGAAACAAACAAAACCAATTATTAGAATAAAATTAAACCTCAATAAAAAATAAAGCAGAAATTTTATCTCTTCACGCATGATCTTCTGGGCATAATCTCATAGCTCATCCTGTCTTCTGTCATTAATTTTTAATATATTATATCTGTTCATGAGATATTCTCAAAATTCACGCAGGCTATGCTAAAGGGTGTATCTTAGGTTTTATGAATTTGTTGCTGAATGTCAACAATGTTGTGTTGTGTGTTCTCTGTGTCTGTGCTGTGTTGTGCGTCTTGGTGTCTTAGAATGAAAATATGACTTATTCCAGGTTTAGAGTGAAGGTTTGTACTCGCTGGCGATTTAGTTGTGTATCTCAGTCAGGTGTTATTTTCTAATCTATGGAAATCTAAGGGAAAGACTGTATATGAGTGCAATATATAGGCTCATTGGTGATGGTTACTACGAAGGAGGACACGTCATTGCTTAAAGAGCAATTCATATTTAAAGATTTGGGGCAAGGGTATTGAACCTGCTGTGTGCTTTACCTTGTACCTAAAACAATTCCCCAATAAAGCCTTGTATTCTACATCACTTCATTCTAGACGCCCTCTCCATACACGCACTCTTTGTCTGTGCTAAGAAGATGATGTTACTATCTACGCTTGCCTATATGTCTAGGCAGACATATTCATCTCTCTTTGCGTATACTTGGATATTATGTACGTAGTCACCTACTCATTGTGGTGATGTGCATATTTTGTTTTAATTTCTACACATATAAAAATTCTTAGTTGGACTTCCATAATTTTCACAGATTGCCTGAGAGTTTGGGACTTTATCCTTAATCCTTTCTTCTGAGAGTATTCCCTTGGTATAATATATTACCAATCATCATAATTATTGAATATTTTGAATGGAAAGGCAGTATTTCTTTATTTATCAACCTGCTACCATTAAAAACAATTCATCTGCTCTAATGCAAGTTTGACCTTCTATTTATCTATGTCAAATTTAATAGCTTTACAGAAATTAATTTCAGCTACTATCATATTATTTTTAGAAACACAATGTCTTCCCTTTATTACACTCTCCATTCATTTCTATAACCCTATCAATCTTCATCCCGAGCACACTCTTGATAATGCTGGCCAACCTATGAGAACATATTCGAATCCAGACATTTTCATCATTCATACACAAATCAAACTAACTGTATGTTTCTCCAATCACCTGAAATTACACATAAATCTAGACCTCTGTCCTCAAAAGAAGGTAAATTTATTTCACCACACATAGTATAGGTTGTACAGAAAATAAATTCTATATTTTGCTGGAAACATTCACTTATGCGTCGACACCGTATTCATATTTCTGAGATGGTCCTTGTTAAATCTCTTATCAGAGCGTTTTTCTCTGTTGTTTTGAAACGTGTACTTAGGAGCTGATGGATTACGGACTCTGTTGGACTGCTCTAGCTTCACCCTAAAGCTGGATCTTAGCCAGTCTCTACTTCATTTGCCTGGAGCAACTTCACTGGTGTTCTCTCAGTCCAGAAAGCTAAGGCTTCCAATAGTTAAACTCACAAGAGGTTGGGACATAAGATAGGTGTTTTTCATTAAGACTGAAAATGTAAAATTATGCTGTGTGATTGTACATCTTATTTTGAGATGAACAGCTGTATAAGAACAATAGGGTACTATGCCAACTTGATACGAAAGAAAGAGTATCAAAAAGGCTGGCATGCCTCCTCTTTCTACTCCTGTGAAGTGTGCAGTGTCCGAGGGAAACGGGCAGTTCTATCCTGCCCTATAAGGTTGCTATAAGTCAATGACGACTTGACGGCAGGGAAGTGATGCCCCAGAAGAACGATTGATAATCATCTCTAACATAAAATGACAATGTTTCCACCAAGGTGAAACACAGACATATATAAACCACAGATCCATGAAGAGATTTGGGCTTTCACTTAATTCTAGCCTCAATCTAAGAACAATTAGTTAGTACAACATGGTCCTTCTTGATGCTGGAACTCGTGAAGAAATTACTGAAGCTATGGGTGCTATAGAAAAGTGTGGTGAAGACACTAGCTTGAGTGACCGACTGTCAGGAGGCATAGCATCTGGGACCTTAAAGGCTTGTTTTCAAACAAGCAACTCATCTAACTGAGGCATCGACTAAATCCACATAAAAAAGCATACCAGCGTGTGATCCACAACATTGTAAATAATATCATCTAAACCAAAGGAGGGAGTAACTTCAGAGATTTCATTGTGGATAGCTGGTGTGCAAATGGTTGTAGGTGACAGTGAAAACCAAAAATACATTTGCAGGGTCCACACATGGATTTGTTTTCCAGCGAATCCCCATTGATCGTAGTTGAGGGCTGTGAACACTTTGTTACATCTGGCACTGTAAAGTTTCTTATGGAAGATGTAGTTTGGTTAAAATGGAATAGCCTATCATTTGATCTCCCCTTTGATAAGCCTATCATTAGACCCTTTTGAAGCTGTTTCATTTAAAAAAGTAAAATTGAACTACATATAGATTAAGCGTCTGGAGAATCCCCGCTGACCATGGACATGAGATGTGTATCGCCTTGGTAACCTGCAGAGTGCATTGGAAAGTGGATTGTTTCAGATGCAATGAGGTTAAAATGTAGTACGGTATAATTTTATTTTCCTTGGTCGTCATTTAATTTTGTTCTATTTTTTTCATTATTTCTGCTTTCCTTCCTATTGAGGTTTTTTTTGTTTAAATGACCATTTTATTGGGGACTCATGCAACTCATCACAATCCATCCATCCACCCCTTGTGTCAGGCACATTTGTGCATTTGTTTCCATCATCATTTTCAAAACATTTTCTTTCTGCTTGAGCCCTTGGTATCAGCTTCTCATTTTTATCCCCTCTTTGTTATTCTTCTTGGACTTGTTTGTCTGTTTAGTTTTATTGTGCATGGAATCCAAAGAGGTAAATCTGTAGAGATAGGAACTGGATTAATGGTTCCTTGGGGATATTACAAGGGAAGTTGGAGGGAAATGGGGAGCTAATAACGATGAGCAAAAGATTGAAAATTGTTCTAAAACAGATTTTGGTGAGATTTTGATGAATAATATATCAATAAAACTTTTTGGGGAAAGGCTATTATTATATTTAACTATGAAATTTTGTTGAACCTCTTCTATTGAAAGGAATAAATTACCAAATAGAGATTCATATCTTCTCTAGGATGGTTTTCCTCTTCTTTAATGCCCATGTGGATCACTTTAATATGGTAACATACTATTTCATAAAGTAATACTTTATTAATAGTTCTTGTTATGATTAGCTTCTGTTCAGTCAGTTCTGACTCAATGAAACCCTATGTACCACAGAAGTAAACACTGCCTGGTCGTATGTAATCCTCACAACTGTAGCTAGGTTTGAATAAATTATTGCAGTCTTATGGTACCCAATTTTACTAAGGGTCTTGTTTTCAGCTGTTCTCGACTCTCTAGTTTACCAAATATGATTTCTGTCACCTGAGACTAATCCAGCCTGATGACATGCCTAAAGTATGTGAGACAAGATATTTCCATCTCCCTTACAAAGAACGTTCTGGCTATACCTCTTCCAATATCTATTTGTTCCTTCTTCTGACAGTCTATTGTATATTCAATATTCTTCACCAATTCAAGCACACCCATTCTTTGTTTTTCTATTCATTTTTCAGCTTTGGCATGCATACATGAAAATGCTGTGTCTTGGGTCTGGTGCACCTTAGCCCCTAAAATGCAATCTTTGCTTTTTGACATTTTGCGAAAGTCTATTTCACATTTGTGCAATGCCTTATTTCCTTCCATTGCCTTCTGGACTGTGCTTCCATGAGCATTGATTATGAATCTAATCCCAATCATTTTTTCCATCTACAATAAATTTTTCATATTGATCTAGTTGTGTGGATTTTTGTTTCCTTTATATTAAAGGGGAATCATATGGGAGTCTACATTCTATAATATAAATCACTAAGTGCTTTAAATTTTGTAACTTTCAGCAAGCAAGCTGGATGTGCCCTTTGCATATTATGGGTTGTTAATGAGTCTTCATCCAATTCCACTGCCATGTTCTTCTTATAACCTCCGTCCTTGGCATTTTTGTTCAACCAACAGATGGAGTAACTAAGGGGAAATGACCCACTCCTTTCCTTATTTAAAACATATAGTATCCCCTCTGTTCAGTTTGAATGACTGCCTGCCGGTGTATGTACAGGTGCTATATGAGCATTATGGAATATTCTGGAATTCCTATTTTAAACAGTGTTATTCATAATTTTCTCTGACCCACACATTTGTATACCTTTACATAGTCAATGAAACAAAGACTTGTATCTTCCTGGTACTCTCTGCTTTCAGTCAAGATCCATATGATATGAGCAATGATATCCCTTATACTACATCCTCTCCTGAAGCTAGTTTGAATTTCTGACATGTGCCTTTTGAAACTATGTGACTGTGCCTTTGAAAAGGATTTTTAATTCTCTTCAATAAAATTTTACTGAAATTTTCATAGTGAATTATTTAGTATGACTTTTCTAGAGAGAGTCTCTAACTCTCATGAGTGACATTTCCCTGCATGGGCCTGGTAAGAATGTGGAGGAAGATACTGATAGGATTCACCTTGAGTGATTATGAATAAAATTCCAAGTAGTGCCTTACTGCTATGTATGAAATAACCGCTATGAGAAGCAGAAGGAGGGGTTCCATTACCAGCCATAGCCAGGAGTGGAGCACATCCTCTGGACCCAAGATCCCTGCCCACTGAACATCCTGGATCCAAATGACAACAATACCACCAGAAGAACAGTAGCAGTACCAGCATTAAAAGCTTGCCACAGAGGGATGAAATTCCCAAGTCACGGCATACATTAAGATGTGTGCTTTTGTGAAGGAGGCTGGCTCATGGAGTGAAGTGTCTCTGGGCAATGAACTGGGGAAGTTGGACTTGCTGATTCACACAAGTGGAGCCAGTTGCCTTTGGGCTAAGGCTTCCTAGAATGGGATGCCGTCTGGCACTTAATTTATCTGTCCTGATTGCTGAACCAGGGAAACTGAACTAAATGCCTTCTGATTGAAGCTAACCACAAAGTTATATGCCCCTTTTGGCATATATTGGTAGACCTGTAACTTTGTAACATGTCCTGGTAAACAATTACCCTAAGGATTTCTCACTGAAATTCTAACTTAACTTCCTTAATAAAGACTAATCATGAATGTTGTATGGTTTTGTGTAGCCATTGCAATGGATATTACAAATTAGTGAGATAAATTAAATAACATTAACTAAGACAATGCACATGTAATAGTAGTAAAATTATTAAATATTTCCCACACTCTTGAATTTCCCTTTTTGAGATGCACAATGTGGATCTTTTGCAGTTGATTGTCCTAGTTGCTGTCTTTCAAATTTCTTGGCATAGATGCATGAATGCTCTCAGTATTGCATCTCTCTGTTGAAACATCTTAATTAATATTCCATCAATTCCTGGAGTCTTGTTTTATGTCAATGCCTTCAATGCAGTGTGGGTTTCTGTGGTAGTACCATCAGTTCTTGGTAATATAAACCAAACTCACTGTGCTTAAGTCATCTGACTCAGCAATGCTTTGCTGACTCTGAAAGGTCTGGATATGGATATGTTTCTTACATGCAAGTTCAAGTTAAAGAAAAGTAAACCAAGTCTATGAGAGCTAAAATGTGACCTTGAATATATTCCATTTAAAGTTAGAGGCCATCTCAAGAATATATTTAATGCATTGAAAATTAATGACCAAAGACTAGATCAGTTGTGGGTTGACATCAAGGATATGATACATGAATAAAGCATATACAGACAAAGAGTCGGTCGTTCAAACACAATAAAAGGGGTACTGTATGTTTTACAATCAGGGAAGATGAGTGTTAAGACTGTATCTTACTACTTATTCAATCTTTTTTTAAACACATAATCAGATAAGCTAACTATATAAAGAAGAACATGGAATCAAGATTGAGGAAGACTCATTAACATATGCAGGTAATGTAATCATGCTTGCTGAAAGCAAGGAAACATGACTTAATTAGTGATGAAGATCAAAAATTTCAATCGTCAGTATGGATTTCACTTTAAAATGAAGAAAAGATCTGCAAAGCTGAACTAATACACAAAATCACAATAACTGGAGAAAAGTTTGAAGTTGTCAAAGATTTTGGTTTACTTAGATTCACAAGCAATGCTGTGAAAGCAATGATTAAGAAATAAAAGTTCAGATTGCATCCTGGAAATATGCTGCAAGAGACCTATTTAAAGTATTCAAAAGCAAAGATATCACTTCAAAATCTAAGGCACATCTGACTAAAGTCATGGCATTTTCCATTGATTTCCATGCATACAAAACCCAGACAATGAATGAAGAACACCAAAGAATGGATGGCTTTGGATTACGGTGCTGGTGAGTAATATTGTATATGCAATGGATTTCCAGAAGAATGTACAAAGGTGTCTTTGAAGCAGTACAGGAAAGGTAAAATGCTCCTTGGAAGCAAGCATCGTGAGCCTTCTCGAGTACTTTGAATATGTGATGAAGAGGGACCAGTCTCTGGAGGAGAGCATTATACATGTTAAAATAGCCGTTCTGCCACACAGAGGAGGTCCCTCAATCAGCTGTGGCTGCATCAAAGGACTCAAGCAAAGAAATGAGTATTAGGCTGGCATAGGCCAAGGTAGTATTTCATTCTCTTGTGTAGCATTGCTATGAATTGGAAACTATTCAAGAGCACCTCACAAGTTACTATAATTAATTTATTAGTTATAAATTGTCAGCAAGTCAAAGCTGACTCATAGCAACCTTATAGGATAGGGTAGAACTGCCCCGTGAGTTTCCAAGACATTAACTGTTCAGGGGAGTAGGAAGGCCCATTTGTCTCTCACCAAGTTGATGGTGGTTTTGAACTGATGACCTTTGGGGTTGCAGCCCAACATGTAAACACTAGGCTGCTCTGAATCCCTACTTCAGAAGTAGTGTGTTAACAGACAAAGTTGTCTGCTTGGAGAGTAAAACAGACCAAAATCATCCAAAGGAAGGTATAGATTTCTAGTTGGCAACTTTGAAGAATAAAACAGTTAATCACTATTATATAACAAAAACAAATCTTCAATGCCAATATTTTATGCGAAGATGTCTTTCTTTTCATTCTCTTTGCAGTGTCTTTTGTGATTAATTCTCATCTGGTCAAATCTTTTGATTTTTGTATGATTGATAATTGTGTTCATTGATGAATAAAATCCTCCCCAATTTTGACATCATAATGGTAACATCCTCTATTAGTTTTGAAGTGTTTTTTCATCATTTGGGGACGGTTTTGATGAATATCAAGGAATACAAGCTTTAACTTACATTTTTCAGATTAAAAAATGAGGCAAATAGATGTCTCGACCAGAGCTTATAGATGGCAAGTTAGACTCTGTGAGTGTACTTATAATTATTCAGATGTGGAAAATGAGACTTAAGAAGGTTATGTGATGTGCTGAATGCCCACAACTGAAATGCCCACTACTGTGGAAATATGAAAGCTTCAGAAATACCATAGTCTGTCCAGTTTCCTTTCCATGCCCTCCTTTTAATCCATGCTGTGGTCTGTTGATTCGGGTTTTACAGAATCACTGTGCTCCCTATTTTGTTTTGAAAGTCAATTTATTTTCTATGATCTTCTGCAGAAACAACATGAACTCTGCTCCTTTGGTTTATATGAGTTAACCCACAAAGTGAAACTTTAACTCTGAGTTATGCATTCTACTTATTTCATTTTTCTCTGAATTTGTCACATAACCTTATTTCTTAGTTTGGATTTATATGCAATTTTCACCTCATCTGCTGACCCTCTAATAGTCTGCATTCGCATGCTATTTATAGCATAAAATCTCACTTTCAGCTTCATGTTACCTCTTCTTCAGTAATTACAATTAACACTTCAAGGATTTCTTTGATCTTCCTCATTTCCTTCTCCTTGGGCTCATCGGATACTGCTTTCTCCATTTGATTCAAATTCAGCTCGTTCTATAGAAATCAAGACTAAAAGCCAGCCTGTCTGTGTCATGCTTTGCAAGGGCAGAGATAAAGGTAAAGTTTATAAAAAAATAAAATGTGGCTATTGTTTCTGACTCTGAAGACGAAATAAAAATGTTCAATTTCTGCAGTTAGTCTGGTTTAAACAAAGCATTTTCTTTTAATTTTAGGAAGTCCTTGATGCAGGCTCAATTATCTCTGGACATACCCTCCATGCATATTAATGTTTTTCTAGTTTGCTGTATACCCCTGTCAGGTCAGAATTACTATTTGCTTTGCTGTTAACTATTCAAATTTTCTACTCTTTCAAAGCCCATGTCAAATGTCACCCCCTCAATATTTTTCTGACTGCCAGAAACAAAAATTAGTTATCTTTTCTCTGCACACCAAAAGCATGTTATATTACTCTATGCAATCTGCTTGCAGTGCTTCAGAGTCTCCTTCCACACTGTGGGAGTCCCTGGGTGGGGAGAATGACTAACCATTGGTGACTAATTGAGAAATACTGGTGACATGAGTCTATCTATATGCAACTCTGAAGAAAGAGTTGGTGATCTACTTTCTAAAAGTCAGCCATCAAAAATCCTTTGGGAACCAGTTTTATTCTGGTACACACAGATTCACCATTCATTGGAATCAACTGGACAACTAGATGACCTTCCTATAGTTGTTATTGTTCATTTATTTTAGCACTCATTTTTGGGAGAAATCAGAATTTGAGGGCAAGGAAAACTGTGTAGGAGTTCAAGTGGCACCATGGTTCGTGAAAGGTTGGGCTTTGTTGTTGTTTGGGTTTTTTTTCGCCAGTCAGCAGCTCTGCAGAAGACCTGGCCTCAGTTTCCGCAGAGATCACAGCATGGACAACCTTGAGGAGTAATGTTCCCTTTCACCTGGGCTTGTTCTGCGAGGGAGTTGACGCTGCATTACAATGACGATCACAATTCTTTCTTATTTGGAACGTTAGTTCTCTAGCAACCTTAAATGTATGGGCCTTTTGAGTAGACCTTCAGAGGTGTTGATGCAGCAGAATTTAATTGCATTGCTAATGTAGCCAAATGAGAACTTAGTCTTTCCTTTATTTATTTATAATCTGTTATTATAATCCGTATGCTGTTATTTATAATCTGTACTTAAAACGGTGGCTATTGTTATTAGGAGCCATTGACTCAGTTCTGAGTCATAAAGATGTTACACACACAGAACAAAACACTGGTTCTGTCCCATCTCACAATCGTTAGGGCCGAGCCCGTGGCTGAAGCCACTGCAGTCACCGCTGTTTTTGAAAATCCTGTCGTTATTTTTTTTCAAAAGAATCTTTTTAAAAAACATTTTATTAGGGGCTCATACAACTCTTATCTCAATCCACACATATACATACATCAATTGTATAAAGCACATCTGTACATTCTTTGCCCCAATCATTCTCAAAGCATTTGCTCTCCACTTAAGCCCTCCGTATCAGGTCCTCTTTTTTTCCCCCCTCCCTCCCCGCTCCCCCTCCCTCAGGAGCCCTTGATAATCCACAGATTGTTATTTTGTCATATCTTGCCCTATCCGGAGTCTCCCTTTCCCCCCTAATCTGCCATCCATCTCCCTGGGAGGAGGTCACATGTGGATCCTTGTAATCAGTTCCCCCTTTCCAACCCACTCACCCTCCACTCTCCCAGCATCGCCCCTCACATCCCTGGTCCTGAAGGTATCGTCCACCCTGGATTCCCTGTGCCTCAAGCTCCCATATGCACCAGGGTACAATCTCTGCCCTATCCAGTCCTGCAAGGTAGAATTCGGATCATGGTAGTTGGGGGGGAGGAAGCATCCAGGATCTGGGGGAAAGCTGGTTTTTTCATCGGTGCTACATCCCTGTTGTTATTTTTTGCTGACCTTCTACTGTTAATAATGCACTATTCCAGGGAGTGGTCTCTCCTAATAGCATATCCAAAGTAAACAAAGCAAAGCCTTACAATCCTTGCTTCTAAAGAGATTTCTGACTGCACCCCCAAGACAAATTTGTTTTCTCTTCTAGCAGTCCACAATACTTTTAATATTCTTCTGCGTAATTCAAATACATCGATTCTTTTGTGATCTTCCTTATTTCTAGTGCAACTTTCATGAGCTTATGAGACTGTATGATGAAGACTGTGCCATCAGGATCGGACGACAGGTTGTTAACAACTTTAGATATGCAAATAACACAAGCTTGAATGCTGAAAGCTGTAGTTGATGAAAATCAAATATCCTAGCTTTTACTATGGATTGCAACTCAATGTAAAGAAATCCTCTATCCTCATAACTGGGCCAGTAGACCACTTCCTGAGAGAAGGAGAAACTATTGCACTTTTCAGATATTTCATTTTGTTTGAATCCACAATCAATACTGAGGAAGAAGTAGTCAATAAATTAAACAACTTGTTACATTGGGCGAATCTACTTCATAAGACCTCTTTAACGTGCTAAAGAGCAAAGATGCCACTTTGAAGACTCAGCAATGTGTGTCGTGGCATTTCAATTGCCTTATATGCATATGTCCTTGAAACTGTCATTCCAGGAAGACAGTAGTATGAATATAATATAGGCCTGCCCTCAAAGGCCAATGAGGTAGGTAGACAAGCAAAAAGAATAAGGAAGCTATCACAGCTGCTTGGTTACTAGTTCTGGTGTTTGTTAGCTATAGCACTGGAGAGGCCTCTTAATCTAATGGTGGCTTGATTTATTAATTTTCAAAACGATGAGGATATATTTCCATCTTTCAGAAATGTTTGGTGTAGAAATAATCCACATAGTTCAATTCTCAATAAATTGGTTCATTATTATGACAATTGCAGCACCACATCAGCTATTATCACATGTGAACGCCATCAGGGCTATTTAAAATCATTTCCAACTAGAGGTCTAATCCAGATGTAACGCAATACAGAGACAGGTTCAGATACAGTCGACTTGGTCTTTGAGTACAACACTGCCTATACGCATGGCTACTGATGAGAACAATTCAAATGTCATGTGTAAGAGAGTGGCTAATATTTATTACCTGGTTATTATTTTCCATATTATTTATGTACTTTACATTAGTGATGAAAGGCTTCTATGTAAGTGGTTGGCATAGTGGTTATGCTTTGGACTGTCAACTATATGTCAGCAGTGGAAACCACCAAGTGCCCCATGGGAGAAACAAAGATTTTCTACTCCAGTAAAGAGTGCCAGTCTTTAAGAAAAGAGAGTGACAGTCTCAGAAATCCACAGAAGTTCCACTCTCTCCTGTAGGGTTGCTATGAGACAGAATTGACTCAATGGCAGTGATTTTTTTTAAAGTTTATTATTAACCCATAAGTCCATTATCCAAGATGTCAACTTTCTTACAATAACACAGCATTTTCTCTAATATTGCTATGTAATTATATTTTTAATTTGTAGGTAAGATATAACAATTTTCCTAGAGAGCATGTTTTAGAGAGTGACTTAAAACATTCCTTTTTTAATGTTTATTTTTATTTTTTGGTGGAAACATACATAGAAGAATAAGATACCTTCCCTTTTAAAACACATTGCAGATGTATTCATAAAACAGAGTCAGCTCCGTGCTGAATCTAATGTGACATAGCCTGCTACCAACATTACAGCTAAAATCTAAAGGTCCTTAGGATTCTTGCCATTCTTCAGAATGTAGCAGACAAATGGAAGAGTTATCTTTGCCTCTTACATGTTCAAGTAATTATTGTAAGCCCTAGATATGAGAGAACATTATCTCTGGATGAGGTTCTTCGTGTGAAGGGAGCGTCGTTGTTCGTACGGAAGCCTGGGTGAGTTGACGCAGAGGGCACGAGACGGCACTGTCACGGTGTTTGTCTGCTCTGCTCTGGCAGAGCGGAGGCGCCTGTCACGGTGTTTGTCTGCACTGCTCTGGCAGAGCCGCTCCTTTTGGTCCTTTTCTTGGACTCGATGAGGCGTTGCTGGATGTATTTTATGCTTCACGTATCCTGTTATAGCGTCAACTTCTTGGTATTCTGATTCTCTAATTGAGGAAATAGTTATCATTGTTTTTGTGAAGGAATATTGCCATATGGTCAAGGGTAAAGTATCGATGCTATAGTGCTCCTCTGTAAGGCTTGAAGAAACAAAACCAGATCTCCAAGACTGTCATTTTAATATGTAGATAGGTACACACATGCATATAGACTTATATAGAAATGTACGCTTTAAATATATGCATGTGTGTGTAAATCTATATTGATACCTGTATCTAGATCTGCCACTGTTGTCATTGTGGGATGCCATCAAGTTGGTTCTATGCACAACAGAGCAAGCCATTACCCTCTCCTGCACCTCCTTCACCATCACTCCTGTGCTCCAGCCCTTTGTTGCAGATACTGTGCTAATTCCTCTCTCTGAGGGCCTTCCTCTTTTTCACGGCTCCTCTACCTTACCAAGCAGGATGCACTTCTCCCAGGACCGGTCTCTCCCGACAACACGTCCAAAGTATGTAAGACCAAGGCTTACCTTCCTTGCCTCTCAGGAACACTTTGGATGTTTTTCTTTCAAGGCAGGCATTTTTGTCCTTTCGGCAATCCATGGTACTTTCAATATTCTTTTCCAGCACCCCAATTCAAATGCAGAGATTCTACTTTGGTCTTACTTATTTAATGCCACATTTTCTTATGCATATGAGCAGAGTGAAAATACCATGCCCTGGATCAAGTGTCCCTTAGTCATCAACGTAATATCCTTGCTTTTCAGTACTCTCAAGAGGTCTTGTGCAGCATATTTACCAAATGCAACATGTCTTTTGATATCTTGATTGCTGCTTCCAGGAATATTAATTATACATTCTGAGCAAGCTTCAACCTTTTCTCCATCTATCATGATGTTACTATTGGCCCATTTGTCAGGATTTTAGTCTTCTCTACATTGATTTGTAATCTAGATGGAAGGATGTAATCCTTTACCTTCATCTGCAAGTGTTTCAAGTCCTCCCCACTTTCAGGAGCAAAGTTGTGTCTTCTGTGAGGTTGATAATACACTTTCCTCCAATCCTGATGCCACAGTCTCCTTCATATAATCCAGCTTCTCTGATGATTTGTTCTGCATATAGATGGAATAACTATGGGGAGAGGATATAACCCTGATGCACACCTTTTCTGCTTGATTCAGAAGAGGAGGATATATACGACATATATGTGTGTTTGTGTGTATGTGCTTTCCTTTCAACAAAATATTAAAGGGTAGGCTTTTAGAAAATTTTGAACATAGTTATAAATATTCTCAGGTCAGAAAATCTTAATATTACCCAATCAGACATTTTTAATGGTACAGATTAATTTGATATATCAAAGGAACCGTTTTTCTTTGGATAGCTTTTGACTGGAGAAATTGGAATTCCAATACACTACTAGTGGAGATGTCAAATAGCATAACTATGCTAGAAAAGTGTGACACTTCGTTAAAGCTGGAAATAGAGTTATACTGTGATCCAACAATCCCATCACTAAGTCTATACCTGAAAGAAATAGGAATTGCTGACATAAATAGATATATACTGTGATAGGTAGGTTTATTGTGCCAACCTAGTCAATAGGAACATTTGGGATTAGTCAGGTCACAGTTTGATTGGAGGGCAAAGAGAAATGGTTCAGCAAAACCTACCCCTCTCTCTCTTGCTCTTTGGTGATCAGAGCAGCTTGTGGCTGCTTTAACTAGTTCTCAGTCTCAACTTGTGAGCTACACTACCTGTGGAACAAGCCAATCCGTGGATCATGTCTCTAGAGCTTGAGGTTCCTTCCTGACCTGCTTCACCATGCTGCTGGTAGACACATTGCTTGAGCTTGAGGCCAGTGGATAACATCCTTCATGCTATATAAATCTATCCATATATAGATAGAGATAGATAGGCAATCATAAGTATCCTGGTTTTGAGAACTCTGCCTAATATACAAAATGTTCCCAAAAGCACTAATCACAAGAACAAAAAGTTGGAAACAATCTAAGTGCTCAACAGTGGATGAGTAAATGAACAAACTGTGATATATCAATATTATTTAATGCTACACGGTATTAAATAATAGCAATGACTCCATGAAACACCACATACAGGGTAACATGGATGAATGTGGAGGACATGATGTTGAGTGAAATAAGTCCATCACTGAGGACAAGTATTTTATGAAGACACATTATTAAAAGGCAATCAAAAATTTACACACAGAAAGAAAAATACATTTGATGAGTACCTGAATGGAAAGAACAGAAAAGGAATATCACTAACTAGAGAAAATACATATACATATTTATATATACATGAAGGCCAAGGCAATTTATAAGCACAATAAGGAAGCATTCTATAAGTACCATAAAGCAGGCCATCATAACATAACATGTGCAGCACAAAAGAAGACACTGGGAGATGCTCAGGGCAACAGTGATAAATATAATTACATAAACTCATTGCAATAATAAACCATTATTTTTGAGGTATGAAATGGACTCAATACTAACAAAAGTTCTTAAGGATTTCATTTTACTTGTCTCTACAATCAATACCCATGAAAGCAAGAGTCAAGAAATCAAAAGATAAATTGCATCAGACAAAGTTCCTGCAAAATACCTCTTTAAAGTTTGATAAAGCAAGGATATTATTCTGAGGACTATGGTGCACCTAACCTAAACTATTTCATTTGGTTCCCCTCATATGCATGTAAATCTAGAAAATATATAATGAAGACCAAACAATTATTGATATCTTTGAATTATGGTGTTGACGAAGAACATTAAAAGTATTATGGACTGCCAAAGGACCCAATAAAACTGTCTTGGAAGAAGTACAAATAGAATGCTCCTTGGACGTATTATTAAGAGGGACCAGTCTCCAGAAAAGGATACCATGCATTGCAAGGTTCAGAGCAGATGAAAAAAAGGATACATTTAAGGAGATGGATTGACATAATGATTGCAACAATAGGTAAAACATAGCAACTATTGTAAGAATGGCACAGGAGCGAGCAGTTGTACAAAGGGTAATTGTGAGTCAAAACCACGCCAACAGTACCTAACACCGTCACCAAATACAGGAGAGCATGCAGGTGACAAATTAATGACAACTCTGAGTCATTGTTGATTCAGTCGACTTGGAGGCTTACGGCCATAATATTAGGACCTCTAACTCAATTATGGTATCATATTAATCGAGATTGTGTCTATATTCTATGATGGCGAGGAATGACTGGGATCTTAAAAACTTGCAAGCAGCATTCTAACATGCAATCTTGGATTCTCCTCATCCGTAACAGTGAAGAGTGAAAGAAATCAAAGACTTAATATAACCATTAGTTAAAGTGAACCACAGCTTCCTCTGTCACGGAACCAGAAGAACTAGATAAGGCCCCACTGTCACTACCAACCACTCGACTGAAAGAGATCATATAGAAGGTTTTGTTTTTGTTCTTTTACAGAATGGGTGAAATGCATAGAACATAATTTTTTAATGGATTTAAAAAAATTATTTACTGGTCTGATAGAGACTAGCAGAGCACCCAAGACACTATCAAATCGGCAACCCAACCCACTCTCAGGGGATTATGTGTCAGCTAAATAATGATCAGGCCTATGAAATGAATAACACCAAGGAGTGGTATACTTCTCACACCCATCAATCATATGATACCCAAAGGTAATGTTTATCGTAAAACCAAACTCAAACTGCAGGAAAGGACAAACAGGGAACCCGATGAGTAAGAGAGAAGAATGCTGTTATGTTGACAGAACTGAAATTAATGTCAGAGAACATAATGTGTAAAAATTATTAAATGGAAAACTAATTTGCATTATAAACTTTCATCCAGAGCACAATAATATGCTCAAATAAAGAAATAGGCAAAAAAAGATTCGATTGTTCTAAATGGAGACTTGACTTGTCATGTCATAACTGGGGTGTCCTCACTACACGGAATACTTACTGAGATAGTTAAAATTATTGTGCCAACCTGATCAATAAACACGTGGGGCTAATTGAAGGGCAAAGAGATAAATGGCTCAGCGAGCCTCACCTGTTGAGTTCTCGGTTCTCTTGCTTTACGATGGTAGCACCAGGGTGCAGCTGCCTTAGCCAGTTGCCTGCTTCAGCTGGCAAGGCTCACTTCCTGCAAGGCATCCCTGAGTAGAAGCTTCATGGACCTACCCCGATGCAGCCCTGGGTGCTGAAGCAGCCACGAGGAGACCCCTGCCAGTGCTGAGATGCTTACATGTTCACTGATTCGGCTTTCCTCCTGCAGTCGGCATCACTGTGTGTGTTTTGTGAGCTGGAGGAGGACTTTGTGAATTGGTGCCACACATAAGGGTTAATGTTGGACTTGTGGGCTTGGGAAGCACTGAGTTGCGATGTTTTCTTGATATGCACTTACCCTTTATATAAAACTCTCCCTTATACATATGAGCTTCTGTGGATTTGTGTCTCTAAAGTACCCAGACTAACACACTGACCTTGTGCAATAGGGACAGTGAAGGAGAAAGAAGGAGCCAGAGTAAAAGGAGCGTGAGTTTTCTTGGCGTGTAAGCCCTGCACGCATGGTTCAGGAAAATGTTCCTCCCATGGCTGAGGGGAACGAGAGAGAAGGAACATTTTCAAATTCAGCCTATGCGGCACAACAATTGAGACCACGTGGAGAATTTTATCATCCAGGGGATTCTACAGTTGATGTTATGGATCTCACAGTCTTGGACAGGAAATTAAAAGGCCACTAAGGAGAAGAGTCCTGGTGATCAAGGGTTTGAAGTCATCATTTTTCTGCCTGAAAAATCAATTACTCCAAAGGGGAAATGTGTGGCAGTTTGCTTTCATAAAGGGTTAAAAACCTTAGCAAATCTATGGGGCAGTTCTACTCTGTCTTATAGGATTGCCTCGAGTTTGATTCAACTCAAAGGCTGAAGCCCTGATTTAGAAAAGGAGAGGTGATTATCGATTGGTAAGGGCTGGACATATTTCAGAACAGTTTAGATAACAGGAAAAAATCATTGCCCTCTCATGCAGCTAGAATAATAGACCTAGAAACCTGAAGAGATACCTTGTAGCTCTGTAAATAAAAGAACCTGCAGAGTACTAATTGTGGAGGAGCAAATACAGTCACTGAGATATTACCTGGACTCCGTCAAGAGCTTTCCTGGACACTGGAAATTGGTTCATTGGATGCACAGCCTGATACAAAAAAATCATCCAGTGGTTGTTGTTCATTCCCTTCAAGTCTGACCATATATTTTAGAAAACAAAATATTGTCTGGACCTGAGCCAGCCATAAGCTATAGTTGAATTAGTGTCCAACGCTTTCATGGAAGAGCTTGTCTTACAATGCTACGCAGGACAGCATTCTGTTGTGATCCACAATGTTTGGTTGGCTAATTTCTCAGTAGATTGCCTAGTCTTTCTTCCTAGTTTATCTTGTCCTGGAAGCCCAAATGAAACCTATTCGCATGTAGATCCCTGCTGGTATTTGAAATGCTGGGGACGTAACTTCCAGCACCAGAACAGCATTTAAGCCACCAATGTGTAACAAACTGACAGATGAATGGAGACAGACCTTCTTCTGTGGCCTCTGATTTCACTGTAATTGATTCAGGGAAAGAGGTGTGCATGAGGCTGCCGTGTCTGAGAGGGGATGGGAGTGTCAGGGACTGCTAGAAATTAGGTTGACCCAAGACCGAAGCCCATTACTAACCTAACAAGCAATATTAGAGAGTAGAAGTGAGAATCAATAGAATGAATACCCCTTGCTTCATTTGCAAAATGAAAGGAATGTTATTAGCAGCTGATATTTCATGTGTTTAAAAATTATTTATCAGAGACTCCCCAAGTTGAAATAATAAAATCTCTCCATTGAATTATCCAACTGAGCCTTCTTAGAAACAAACAAACACAATACCTGAGGAAAGAATTACTGAATGGATGTAGGAAATAAGCCGTTTCAGATTAAAGAACAAAAGCAGAGACAACCTCCATTTCTGTGATGTTTTTCACATAACTGAACGTCCCCAAATGCTTCACAAAGCATTTAATTACATGCTCGCAGCAGCAGAGGAAATGCTGGCATTGCTGTGTGCCAACTCCAACCCACGTAGAGCGGGAATGTCAAGTGTGCTCATCAAGTGTAAGGGATTTGCAGAGAGCTCACTCACAGTCTTCCTCTTGGAAAGCACCACATCGGATCACAGAGCACTCACCTGTGTCCTGGAGCACACCGTGGCCTCTCCCTACTTATTGTCCCAGGCAGTCATTAAGACAGGATGGCAATCACAAGGTGGCCATTAACGTGGGTAATGTTTACAATCTAAGATTCTAACAAAACCCTCCTTATGCAATTATAAGGAGTACTAAAACACAATGCCACCTCCCATCTGCCAATTTGTTGTTCTATGGTGGTGGGTTGCTAGGATTCTGGAAGCTGTGGTATCGATATTTCAAATAACTGAAGGACCACCTGGGATGGACAGGTTTCGGTGGAATTTCTAAACAAAGACAGCCCAAGACAAAAGGAAGGTCCAGTGTTCTACTTCTGAAAATTAGCCAATGGTAACCTTATGAACCACAATAGAACATGGCTAGACTCAGTTACTCTGGACACACCACAGAAGTAATCCATCACTAGAAGGGGACATGATGTTGGGCTAAGAGGAAGAGCAAGGGCGACGCAGACCCTTGGTGACATGATTTGGGACAATAATTGCAACAGTGGACTTGGAAATGTTGGTAAATGTGAGGATGATATGGGACTGGGTAATATTTCATTCTGATATACAGAAGATTGCCATAAATTTGATTCTGCTTGATAGCAGCTAACAACAACAACAAAAAGCGCTGGAGTCCTATTCACCCAGCAAGACGTGAGAGCTGGCAAGTATCTGAGCATGGAGGACAGGCAAACTTTTGAGAGTTTCAGCTGGAGATAGGCAAAAAAAAAAAAAAAAAAAAGGCAAAGCCCAGGATACAAAACGTGGTTGGGTCCTTTTAGGTTTTATTCTTGAAGGCTGGCCTAAATTTCAACACTCTCTCTCTTTAGATCTGTAGGTAACAAAGAGCTCCCACAAGCCCTTTCTCGGCTGTCCCTTAATGCAGGGATGGCACGACTGACCAGCCCCTAAAATAGTTCTACTGTGAAGTACAGACATGAAAATTTCTACTGAAGGATGACTTGGACTATCAAGATAAAGTAAAAATTAGACAAGAAGAAAGAAAATACTCATTATGTGACTATGATACATTATGTAAAGAGCAGAAGTAAATGAGAAATCCTCAACGAGTGGTCCTTTGACCTCATCCTGGTTAATAACCTAGTCTTTCATTCATTTTTTTCCCAACCACCATTTGTTTAGTGCTTACAATATGCTGGCTGCTGGAGGTAAATATAAAGAAGATGCAGCCTCTGCCCTCAAATGTCTCCCGCTTTGGTTGGCACAACAGGTAATGCAAATCAATCAGTGCAGTGAATTTTTACAATCGCTATAGATGAAAATATATACAATTAAAAATGTAAATTAAGAAACAGCAAAAGGTCCCTGTATGTTGTTGGGTGCCATTAAGTCATTTTTGGCAAATATAACAAAGAGAATTGCCTCATGAGGTTTTCTAAATTATTATCTTTACAGAAACAGATTATTAGATCTTTCTTCCTCAGAATCACAGGGTAGGTACAGACTGACAGCTTCTTACTCAGCAGTCAAGTCTGTAATGGCGCTCCCTGAGCTCTCTCGGGGTATGGTGGATTAGGACTAAAAATAAAAGGATGGGTCTGTGGAGGAGAGAGCTACTGGGTAAGTAAGATTAAAGATAGCTTTGGCTGGAGCTAACTCTGGTGGGAGATACATTTGGTTGTGTAGGGAGCTTGGGTTAATTTAAGTCCAGTAGGCAGCACTAGCCAAGCTGGGAAGCTTGAAACCCTAATGGCCATTTTAAGCAGAACTTACATTTTAGCATAAATAAGTCATGAATAAATGTATAGAGATAGCAAAAGAAGAGACTCTTCGTTAAGGAAATAGTATGAGTAATAGCATGGCATATCAATTAAATGACTTCAGATTTTACTTAATAGACAGAGTACCCACTGAAAAACTTTAAGCAATAACAAGATTATTCATTTTTTCCATCAGTTACTGCCATCAGGTTGATTATGACTCTGAAACATATATTAAGGGCCATTATGTATCAGAAACTGTGAATACATGAAATGTATCTTTTGATCCAAAGCAGAATATGTTTTAATATCAGGAGACAGTTTATAAATAAACAATGCAATTGGTATTGCTAGTGCTATGGTAGTATCATAGTTTATGTTAAGGATAACAAAGAGGGATGAATGTGTAATTAGCCAATTTAACTTATGTCTTTGGAAGGCAGAGGTTTAAGAAACAAGAGAAGCAGCTATGAACATGACTTTTGAAAGATCATTAAAATTTCATGAGGTCAATGAAGAGGAAAGGGCATTCTGAGTATAGGCAGAAACACGAGTAGGGGTATGAAGCCTTCAATAAAGTCTGGTTTGTTTACAAAAATGGTAGTCCATTGTAGTGTTGGGTGTAGATTGGGTACAGGGATGAAGGGGTATAGTGAAATCCTTTAAAGAGGCGTCGTAGAGCCAAATTCATGTGGGATTTTACTATCACAAGAGTGTGGAGGTGAACAAGCTAAAGTTTAGGTCAATTAACCAATTAAGGAATCATTAAAATTGTTAATGCAATATGTACGGAGGTTTTGTGTCAACTTGACTAGGCTAAGCTACTCAGTATTCTGAAACTAACTAGTGTAAACAGCTCTAGGCTGCCTTGTGTAGCAAGGCAACCCCTCACTGAAATCACAGTCTGATGATATCACCGTAGGGTGTGTGGCCTAGTTCATATATATAAATAGATACTGTGGAGACTCTCCTCCATTTTATTCCTGCTAGCCTGGATCTTGCATCTGACTTCTTGGGACCTGGACTGGTTGGTGGCTTGCCATGTGGCCTGTTAGTTCTGGAAGCTACCAGCAGCCTGCCATATTGCCTGGTGATTCTGGAAGACATCAGAGTCTAACATTCGACCTGTCATTATGCCTCTACATCCACCAGCCATGGTCTTCCTGCTTTATCTTCCCGCTTAATGCTCTTGGTCCATCCTTCTGCCTCCTGGTTCATGTTCCCAATTGCTGGTTCCCCAGCCCTGGTAGGGGCATGCGTCAGGAAAGATCTCTGAGTTAGGTTCTGACCTACTAACTTGACCCAGGTTGGGTCTTCATGCTTTGTAGCTGTGTGGTCCACTTTCTTGATAGTAAATTCTTTCTCAAACATGTTTAAGTGTCACTGGTTTTGTTTCTCTAGAAAGCTCAGCCTAACATAAGTCTAAATGAAACAATGGGATAGCAGTGTCAGGTGTCAAATAAGGCTTTAGATATGCTATGGCACCAGCTCAGAGAAGTTTCCTAACAATATATAGTTTACAGATTGAGTAATAAAATGTCTCAGCCATGATAGGTAAACTGTTGTTTTTTTTTCACACCATGACTGCCCATTGTGTTCTTACTAATTTTAAAAACTTAGCACTTTAGAATATGCTGTTTTATAAAGTTTTTTCAGGACCATGTCTTGCTGGTCTTTACAACAGAACTTTTTTACACAGGTCTTGACAATTAGCTGTCACTTTTCTAATGAATGAGTAAATGAATGAACTAAAAAATGCACATTCATGTTAGGTAGATGGTGAATATTTGGTCTGCATTATTATTTTTCACATTAAGATTATTCTTAATCTTGAGGCATGTTTCTGTAGCTTGAACACAAATCTGATTCAAAAATCTCATATTTATTGCATTGAACTGGAATTTCCAGTTTCTAAACAGAAGGAAAAATTAAAGGGATCAAACCATAACATCAGGTCGAGGATTAAACCTATTTCTGCCACTTTCTACTCCAGGCTTATACTCAAAAAATGGTGATATTTTTCTCATGATACCATTGTACATTTAAATTAATTGAGATAATAAAAATTCATAATACATAGTAAGGATTGAGCACAAGTTAATGGAATCTTCTCTGAAAATATTTGATCCTATTTTATCATGATTATTTTCTTTAAAATATTGTACATCAATTTCTGAAATAGCTACTACAACATTATTGCTATCGATGGTGTGGAAATGTTCCCAAGACGAGTCTCCACCCTTGTACACCCCCTAGAAGATTACTATCCCTTACATTCAGCTGATTGCTTAAAACTTCATCTTAGTGCTATCCTTTGAGTATGACAGTTCTGGTAACTAGCTGACCACCCTGAGCCAAGGCAAAGAAGCTTATGCTTCTGGAAACATTAGAAATGCTGTCACTGAAAACAGCCAGGAACAACCCTGCCCCCCCCACCACCACCACCACCACCACCATCAAGGAGAAAGCCAGGAGCCTTGGAGACAGGCCGAACCTTGGGGCCATTGGAAAAGAGGATGGAGATTCACTAAAAGGGAATTCTGAAACTTTAATTGTTGCAGACCACTTAAGCCAATTTTTCATTCACAATTCCCAGCGTCTTTCTGGTCGGTCTTATTAACCTTCAATATTAATGCAGGTGTGAGCTCTAAGTATCTCCTGACCAAGATTAGGAATTATCTTTCAATGAGAAAAATTCTGTACCATCATCAGTTATTCACAAGTAGACTGACACAATGTTGGGCATACACATGTGTGGCAAACTAACAAAGTGCCACGTTTCTATCATTTAGATGCTCTGAAAGCTCCTTGGGAAGATTCATTCTGCTCAGTTAAGACTAAATCCTAGCAGAAGGATTTTAACTTTCACACCACCTTGTGAAATACAAATGGCAGAACAAAGAGCGAGGTACGAATCCCAAATCTTCGTCACTATTCTGTATGATACCACAATTGAGCTTCAATTGGGAGGACTCATGCAAATTTGGGGGGACCTTCTTTATATATCTAGGAAATTTGCACATTTCCAATGCTACTTATTTCAACAATGAAAACTCATGCCTTGTATCCATAATTATGATCAACAAAGTCTCACGTGTTGATTGGAGAGAAATATAATGAAATGATTCTGACAATCACCTGAAAGGTAGACTTTTGAAATTAGTATTTCCAAAACTAGCTAATGCAGTATATGTTCCTAAAGAAAAATATTCAAAATAAGAACAATGCAGCAAACTCCATGAGGTGCAACGTAGACTGAAACTCCAAAGTGCTTGTTGGAAGCAGATCCCCGGCGCCCTCTTCCAAGGCACCTGCGGGTCGATTTCACTGTCCTTTTTTTAGTTTTGTAGTCCAACGTTTACAGACTGCAACACTAGGGACGGCTTACTCGGGTTTTGGGTGCCTCGCATATGAACTACCGATGGAGCAAATGTTGAAATTGCCAGGGATTTCATTTAAGTTGGACCCACAATTGACCCCCACCCCCCCCCGCAAGGAAACAGCAGTCAAGAAATCAACTGTTGCATTGAATTGTGCATGAACACATTTTTAGCACATGCTCTCTTTTAGGTATGAAAAGGTAGAGAGGTCACTTTGAGCCTAGCGTGTACTTGACTAAAGTCATGCAAGTTTCCGTTAGTTCAAAGCACAGCTACTATTGCTTGAAATCAGAGATGGACCCTGGGGTTGAATACATCTTTCTTCCTTTCTCCCTGTCATAACTATTGGAACGTTTTTTGCCAAAGGAAGAAGGACGTCTAATGAATCTGAGAATGAAAAACCAATTTCAAGATTCAGAATCTGCCTAAGGAAAGTGAAAATGCTCAGGTCTCCGACATAGAGCCACCTATGAAAAGGGTTCAACATAATGCACCTTTTTGGTTCCATTGCAACCTAATATTCTCACGAACTTGAACCTGTCTTGCTCTGTGCTCCTCTCATTAAGTGTTTCTGATGTCTCGGCTCCACTGCTCACACTATTTGAAGTGTCTGATAGAAAGGCAGGTGTAGCAGCAAGCAGGTGTGCGTGTCAAGAACTTCTCTCCCTGCGTGGGAAAGCTTATTCCTCTAGTAATCTCCTTCTGAAAGCCAGGCTGTGTCCTGCTTCCATGACTTTGACTCTGAACCCAAGTCATTATCCTGCTTGTCCTGGTGAAGTAGCAAAAAGTACCTTAAAAAGTAAACAGTTCTGTGAGTCTTCTGCCTTGTATTCATTGTACTTACCCAATGCTGTCCTGAAGTCTTCATTTCCAGTCTTAGAAGATAATGATATTTGCTCATTGAGAAAGTGCCAACACCATCACTTCGATACAGTCATAAGCAGCACTGGTGGTTTTGTAAGATAAGCAATGGGACACTAGCAGAGATCAACAACTCAGATCCACCAGGTGATCTACAGGAGAAACATGGGGTTTTTGCTCCTTTGAAGATTTGTGGTATCAGAAACTCTGTATACAGGTGTTATCTGTTATGAATAAGTTCGAGGACAATACATGGGAGGTAAAGTCCTTGTCTTATTCACTTATTAGAAAAATGCAATATAATTGATAACTTGAAATGCCTTCTTCACTGGGTTTCTAAGACAGTTTCTCTCCATCCCATTGTTACTCCATTGGCCTTTCCTTTGTGGTCTCCTAGAATGGTCCATCCCATCCTCGCCTTTTAATCTCCTAGTCTTCTCTACTTCCACTCACTCCTTAGGAAGGCTATAATTCTAATGCTGTGAAATTCCTTTATATTTTGGTGACTTTCAAATTTTAATCTCAGACTTTGAGTTACTCTGCTTACAAAATGCAATGCTCTTTCTGCTGACTCAACATTCGTGCGCGCGCGTGTGTGTGCGTGAGAGAGAGAGAGAGAGAGAGAGAGAGAGAGAGAGAGAGAGAGAGAGAGGAGAGAGTATGTGTATGTGTGTTCATAGGTAGACATCTTAACACCTAACTCAGATTTGGTCTTCATCAGGTATTAATTTCAGTAATACACCCAGAATTTTAGAGTCATCTTTGATCTTTCCTATTTCTCAGTTTCCCTTTCACTTCATCAGTAAAATGTCATCACATGAAATCTACATTCACAATATATCTAAAATTCAACTTCTCACTGCTTCTCTGGCTCCTACTTTGAGGCAAGGCGTCAGCTAGAGTCCCCTCAGATCATCCACTCCATCGAAAAGTCAGAGTCATACTTCAAAAAGGTGATGAGATCCTGTCTCAGATCTGCTCCAAATTCTCCAGTGCCTTCCCAGACAATGCAGAGAAAATGAACTACCTCACCATGAAAGATGGGCCCTCCCTGACCTGTGCCCGCCAGCCCTCGCCCTTCATTCATTGAATCTAACCACAGTGGTAGTCATGCACAATATCAGCTCCGTGGAAGAACTAAGAAACTGTCTCTTCCCATTAACATTTACAGTCTTGAAAACCCATATAAGTTCCTTATGAATCAGATTCTATTCAATGGCAATGGGTTTTATTTCGTTTTACCATGATTTTGCCTCAGTGCCTTTGATCTTGCTGTTTCCTTTACTTGGAATCCTGTTTCCTCCCAAACCCACAGAGTCCCTCCCTTACTGTCTTATGTCACTGCGTAAATATTACCTCATTTGAACTGACGTCCAACTTCTGTAAAACTTCACTTAGTTATACGGTTTTCTTTTTTTTATAACTTTTGTAAAAAACTTAGCACCTACTATATAACTATAGATTTGTTTTTTCATATGTATGTATTTTTCTGTGTATTTGCCCCAAATGCAGTGCAATTTTCTTTCTTTCTTTCTTTTTTACAGTGCAATTTTCATGGGGGAGTGAAAGGATTCTGTCTCTTTTGTGTACCACTGTTTCCTCAGTATCTGGAACAACTGTGGCACATATATACTTAAGTATATGAAGGAAACTGGTAATTCTTCTTTATTTGATGAGTGGTCACTCTGAATAGAGATGAATAATACAGAGTCTGTGGCCTCAAACCGCAAAGACATTACTCGGTAGTGGTGCTCTCAGAACCCACAGGAGGCATTCCTCTCCCAAACCCCTTGTGGTTAGAGATGACAAGTTGCTGGCAGATTTTAAAGATTCAAGAGGGAGTGACAAGGCAGAAGAGAGGATGTTCTATCAGGAGTGGGGAACTTTTTTCAGACCAGGGCTATTTGAATATTTGTAATATTATTTAAGAGCCATATTGGTCAAATATTCTTCTAACTTCGCCTCTAGTATGATGGCTGCAGTTACTTCCTTGTGGTGAGATGTGCGATGTTAGCTGGTCTTGATGATTTCATGGGCCTTCTTTAGCCAGGAGGTTGGATGTTCTTCATAACTGTACAGAGACAGCAGTAAAAAATCAGAGTCAAGAGAGATGATAGCATGTTTAGGAAATTGAAAAAAAAGATTAAAGGGAAAGAATACCTCAAAAATGAAGAAGAGGGACATGAAAGAGGTAAGGCTGAGGAGATAAAGAGGAACCACAGGGTGTAAATCAATTACATGTAGACACTAATCCTAAATGCTATTGGCAGACTCCTAAAGGTTTAAACAGAAAACAGCAGGAAAAGATTTGCATTTCAGAAGGACAATTCTATTCTCCTTTTGGATTATGATGTTTTGAAGAGAAGCAGGGAGGCCAGTGAAGAGGTCATTGTTCTAAGTCCAAGGTAATGGGGCCTGATCTAGGGTGATGACAGATTTTACTGGGCAAATCCTGTTGGTAACAGCACTTCGAGTAAATAACAGCAGTCTGACTCTGTTACTTAGAAGAAGTCAGAATGGCAAATAAAGAACATAATAAAATATCCTTCCAGGCTAGGAGATCTCTCTCTCTCTCTCTCTCTCTCTCTCTCTCTCTCTCTCTCTCTCTCTCTCTCTCGTCTCTCTGTGTGTACTAAGATTATAATCTTGATAATCAAAAGTGACAGCAGGAATTGGCATCAGTGACAAAAGTGGAAAAATGAGGCACTTGTAATGGTGTATCTGAGATCAGGACCTAGGTTTCAGGAAAGGACAGAGATGAATAGAGGCAATCCAGACACAAGTTAGCAAGATCAGGGAAGCCTGGGGTGTGGGAAAAGAGGTGAGACCGTTCCAGGGAAATTGGAAGCATGACACTGAAAATGATACCATAGTAGGGGCTGGAAGTAAGCCAAGATCCAGTGGGCATGCTCTCACTATTACTCCCTTGGCTTTTATCCTCTTGTTAAAAAACTGCAGGGGAAGATTGCAATTGTGAACAATGACTTTCAAGGGAGAAGCAGAACGATGGATTGGCAAAATAATCTTCTGACTGTAGAAAGACTGATTTTATGAATATAAGACCTCTTCTTGAACACTGGCTTTCTCCATCTTAGTAAAACCTCAGATTTTTGAGGCATAAATACTAATGTTCAATAATGTATGGGGAAGCACAAATGGAGCTTTGGAGAAGTCAAAAAATTTAAAAAAATAAAGAGCTCTAAAGGTTCAATGTTCTAAGTCACTTAACCTCAGGATTCCTGTTTTTCCTCATTTGTAAAATAGGTATGATAAACCTTACTCCATCAGCCTCCTCAGGCTGTTGGGTTGTTAAAAGAGATGTGAGAATACTTCAAAAAGTCTAAAGCAATAGTATTTTATTAAATACTTTCTTCAGGAGATGTAACTAGATGATAAACCATTCAATATTTCAAAATTTAAAAGCTTACATGGAAAGATACTTCTGCATTTTGCTTCTGTTGCTCATTGATAATTTTTTCACATGCACACAAACACACACAATGAGGATCTGGCTTCTTGGATCAATTATTGCTATCTTGCCTTGTCCTTCTTTTCCTACCTACTTTCTGAGTTTTTGTTCAAAGGGATCATTGGTCAGATGACAATCTAAATAGAACTGTGTAACTTCTATGATGGTAGCCTCCCAAGAATAGCAGTGGCTGCTAGTAAAGGGAATATGAGTAAGCTTCTGGATCTTCAACACTGACTGAGGCAGATGCTTACCAGCCATCACACAGCCAACTTGGATGCTGGACACCAGTGTCACACCAAATCCCATGATCTAGCTCAGCAACCTCAATCTTACTTTAATCCACTGCCAGGGAATCAACTCTGACCCATTGCAACTTTATAGGGCACAATAGATCTCCTCCTTTGGGGTATGAGACTTTATAGAATCAGGCCACCTCAACTGTCTTCCAGGAGGAGACAAGTTCAATCCAAAGTCCTTTTAGCTACTAGGTCAATGCACAATCCACTGTGACCACAAGCTTCCTCTAAATCTTATTCTGATGTTGTTAGGTAGTTTCTAACTCTTAGCAACCTAAGTCCATACAACAGAATGAAACATTCCCCAACAATGCCCCATCTCCATAATGTTTATTTTGGAGTCCATTGTGGCAGCCACTGGGTCAATCCTGCTCATTACGGGTTTCCTTTTTTTTTTTTCTTTTTCTCTCTACCGAACATAACCTCCTCCTTCAGCAAGTAACTTCTCCTGAAAAATCCCCAAAATACCTAAGTACCTTGCCATCATAACCTCTAAGGAGCATCCTGCTTGTACTTCTCCCAAGACAGATCTGTTTATTCTTCTGGCAGCACACAGGTCTCTAAATCCTCACCACCAACCACCACCACCACCACCAACAACAACGACACCACCACCTGCACCACCTCCATGACTACCACCACTACCATCACCACCTCCACCTCCACCACCACCACCACCATCACCACCACCACGACCACCACCTCCACCTCCACCACTACCACCACTACCATCACCACCACCACAACCATCACCACCACCACCACCACTACCACCACTACCACCACCACCACCACCACCTCCACCACCACCACCACCACCACCACCACTACCACCACTACTATCACCACCACCACCTCCACCACGACCACCACCACCAACACCATCACCATCACCACCACCACCTCCACCACCACCACCACGACCACCACCACCATCACCATCACCACCTCCACCATCACCACCACGCCCACCACCACCACCACCACCACCACCACCACTACCACCACCTCCACCACCACCACCTCCACCACCTCCACCACCACCACCACCACCACTACCACCACCTCCACCACCACCACCACCACCACCACCACCACCACCACCACCACCACCACCGCAATTTCAATGCTTCAATTCTTCCATGATATTCCTTATCGATCGCCCAGCTTTCGCATGCATATGAAGCAATTGAAAATACTGCTGCCACACTGTGTCTAACATCTCGCTGGGACTTTTTGCACTTTTCTCCTTTTTGTTTCAATCGATAATTCTGTTAAAATCTGAAAACCATAGGCGTATCTCAAGCCATATTGCTTCAGAAGATCCTCTCTCCTAGCCTTGCTGATAAAATACCCAGTGGCGTGCCACTCAAGAGGCAGATTTCGATTAACAAGATCCATTATATCATCCTTGATACTCACCCACTCTCACTGCCACGGAGTCAATTCTGACTAATAGCAAAACTATAACACACAGAGAACCGCCCCTGTGTATTTCTGCGACTGTAACTCTTTGCAAGAGTGGAAGTCTCCTCTTTCTCCTTCAGAGCAGCTAGAGGATTTGAACTGCTGAGCTATGCAACTTAGAGTACTCAAAACATACTCCCACTCTCATTCCCACCCCTGTCTTAATAACAAGCTACTGAAGCTCGTGAGTTGCATGAACAACTTGACATTCCTCAGGGGGTCTCTTAGGCCACCTGGCCGAGGGGGGCCTTTAAGCAGCTGCCTCTATGCAAGGAAATGGTTGCTGGGAGGGACAGTGTCCTCAGCACTTGGAATAAGGGTGAGTGGAATCCCCGGAGCAGCAGCACCTCTTACTCACCGAGTCCTGCAGGAAGGCAGAAGGAGACATGAAAGTCAGGATCCCCTGAGTCTGAGGCACCTCCATGTTAGCATGAGGAACCATACCAGAGTGCGTGTCTGCGTGTCTGCGTGTCTGCGTGTCTGCGTGTCTGCTCAAGCTGAGTGGTGAGGTTGGTTTGTCGGCTGCTGCTTGTTTTCTGGAGCCAGCCCAGCTCTATTCAGGTTATGCTGAGCCCTGGAGGACTGAATCCCTGTCACCTCTCAGGTTTGGAGACTCAGAAAGACCAAGAGCTTGGAGTGTGGATGGGTTTTAGTGTATATGTGTGTGCATTTTCGTCTGTATTTATGTGTTATTAATGACTCAAATGATCTCACTTGCGGTTTTCAGTAAAGAAAACTTTTTTTAAATTTTATTATTTTTTAAATCTTTTTATTGGGGCTCATAAGGCTCTTATCACAGTCTGTACATACATCAATTGAGCAAAGCACCCTTATACATTCGTTGCACTCGTCATTCTCATAATTCACCTTCCACTTGGGTTCCTGGAATCAGCTCGGTTTCCCTTTTTTTCCCCTGTCCCCCTCCCTTCCCGATTCCACCCCTGGTCCCTTGATAGTTTATAAATAATTATTATATCTTATCTTACACTCCCCGGCGTCTCCCCTCACCCACCTACCCATTATTTTTGATTGAGAAACTCTAAGTTTGGTCAAGTGTTTCCTTGTTCCAACAATTGGGCCTTGGACGGTTCATGGGCTGAGGATAGAGAGTTCTGTAATCTGGTTGCTAAATAGCCGATGTGTTAAGGAAACGAGGTGCACTGAGAACAAACAGGCTGCTCTTGGAGCACCTGGGTCCAGGTATTTAAGCACACAAACAAAGGCGCTCTGACATAGAAAGCTATCCTAAGAGAAAGGTTTAGGGGCTTAGGGGCTCCTAAAGTTTTACCAAGAGGTTTGGAAGACAGACTTGGAATATTTGGGATAAATCACGAGCAAAGTTTAAATTTGCATATGCATGGTTCATATTGTTTTATCACCCCACCCCACCACCTGTTCTTTTGGGTTTTCCATGTATGTAAAAGAGTTTTAGTAGAAGATATCCTAGGGCTAAATTTGTGTGTGTGTGTGTTTTAATGTGTCCTCAAAGGATTTTTGGTCCATGAACAGAAATGTGGACTTTCGGTTAGCTCAATTTCTTTTAAATTTAAAGATCTTTTGGGGGGGCAACCCTGGCAAGAAGCTGAGACCTGAAATGTAAAAGCTTCTGAATCCATACTAGGATTGTTAAGAGGTTTGCCATAAGATAGAAAAAGGGAGCATTGAGAAATTAGTTTGCTTAAGTCAAACTCTTAGCTATCAAAATGATGAAAATCATGGTGGCCCTGTGCGAAGGAATAGCGTTGCCTCAGTGGGTTTCTGAGACGGAATCTTTTCAGGATCAGAAAGCTATTTCATTCTCGCTAAGAATAGCTGGTGAGTTCAAAACACTTACCTTGTGGCTGGCAGCGCAAGGTCCTATGGCCCCCTATAACGCCAGGAGCCCTAGGATCCCCTCAGAAAAGGAGATACAATTTTCAGAAGTCGTGGGTTAGCAGCAGTGAGAAACCAAGCTTAACTACCTAAGAGCTTCTCTTTGAGGTGCATTCTTAAGGACTATTCAATGTTTTGCTATGCAGCCATGACAAAATGATTTTGTTTTATAATAAAGTTTAGCCTCGATATGCTTTGGGTTCAAGAGAGACAGAGCCTGTTAATAGAACTTGAAATTATGCTACCGTTTTACAGTTAGATTTGTTCTGCGTATGCCAAGAAAAGTGGGAAGGCATTTCTTCCATTCAAGCTTACATGTTGCTATAGCAGAACAAAGCATTTTAAACACTGTACCCTTATTTTGCAGAGAATAAAAACGAACAAAACTCAGCAAGTTTCACCTGATTCATCTGAGGATGAATACTTTCAGTTTCCGTAAACACCAGGAGCCTTGGCACCATTGCCTTGTGTTAGGACCCTGGATCTGACCAGCATCATCACAGCATGTCAAGATCCAGGAGACTGGTAATACCCTCTCAGAAGGTATGGTTTCCCTCTCCCCTACAGGCTACTGAATACCCTGTTCAGACCAAACAAGCTTTGTTTGGACAGGGCAATTCTCTCTAGAGGTCACAACAGGGTTTTCACAAAGATGAGCAACTCTAAGGAGCTATGGGTATGCACACCCACACTCTACCTCTGACTTGTACAATTAGGAAAATGATCAGCATTGCCATAGGACTTTGATGAGATATCATCAAGGTTTTAAATCACTTACTAAAATGGGCGTATACTCTGTTCCTGATAGGAAAGAAGAAACTGGTGCTGGTAAGACCTCCCACGTCTTTTAGATCACTTTGAGATTTTTTTTTAAATGGCTGGATTCTGCCCAGTTTAAATACCTAAATTGAGGCTGATTGCCATGTCCATTTACAAAGCCATTTGTGGAAAGAATAAAACTCATAGAGTGACAAAAGATATTTGACCAAGCAAGCAGCAGACTGCCTCTGCCAGATCTCTGCCTGATCTGCCAGACTGCTTGCCAGATCTCCAGATACCCGTAGACCTATTCATACTTGACAAAGGGGAGATGCTGCCAAGAATCTTCACTCAGACAATGGGCAGATCCAGAAGGCATGCCGCTCACCTGTCGAAGCAGCTGGATAGGACTGTTAAGGCACGGCCAGCCAGTGAATGTACGGGCGATGGAAACTGTGAGCTATTTCAGAATGCAGAAAACATTATTTTGGGATAGTCAATCATCATCATTATTGTTGTTGTTGTTCGGTGCCATCACAACAGTTCCTAAATCGTAGTGAGCCTATAGAGGACAGAGCAGAATCCTGCACGATACGCACAATCGTCCTTATGTTTCATCCCATCGATGCGGCCACTGTGTCAACCCATCTTGTTGAGGGCATTCTTTTTCTCTGCCCTTCCACTTGACCAAATATGATGCACGTCTCCAGGGACTGCTTTCTCCTGTCAGCGTGTCAGAAATCTGAAAGACAATATCTTACCATCCTTGTCTCTAAGGAGCACTGTGTCCTTACTTCTTCCAACATGGGTCAGTTTGTCCATTCAGGAGTCCATGGTCCTTTCAATATGCTTCAACGCCACAATTTACATGCATCTATTTTCCTGCCGTTTTCCTAATTCAATGTCCGACTGACCCATGCCAGTGATGCAATGGAAAACACCAGCACTTGGGTCACGTGCACCTTAGCTCCCCAAATATTGTCTTTGCTTTCCAGTACTCTAAAGCCGCCTTGTGCACCAGATTGACCTAATGCAATGCTCCTTTTGATCTCTTGATTTTCGTTTCCGTGAGCATTGAGTGTGATTCCAAGGGAGACGAGATCCATGACCACTTCAACCGTTTCCCATTTATTATGATGTTACCTATTGGTCCAGTTGTGAAGATTTTGGTCTTGCAATTGAGTTGTAATCCATACTGAAGGATGTGATCCTTGATCTTCATCAGCAAGTGCTGCAAGTCCTTCTCACTTTCAGCAAGCAAGGTTGTGTCCATTAATAAGCCTTTCTGCAATCCCGATACTACATTCCTCATATAATCCAGCTTCTTTTATTATTTGCTCAGCATACAGATTGAGTAAGTATGTTGAACAGATAAAATACCTTTTTCTAATTTCAAACCATTTAGTATTCCTTGTTCTGTTCATATGGCTGCCTCTTGATTCATGTATAGATTCTGAATGAATACAATGAAGTGTTGTGTAATTCCCATTTTCTAAAGGCTATTTAGTTTGTTCTGATCCTCACAATCAAATGCCTCGACATAGTCAATGAACCACAAGTAAACATCATTCTGGGATTTTTCTGCCTTCAGCCAAGGTCCAGCTGACACCAGAAATTACATTTCTTCCATGTTCTGTTATGAATCTAGCCTGCGCCTTAGGCGTCTCCCAGTCAATGTACTGCTGCCACTGTTGTCGGATCATTTTCTGCAGCATGTTACTCGCTTGTGATATCAATGATGTTTTTCTACACTTTGAACACTCTGTAGGAACACTTTTCTCTGCCTGGGTACAAATATGGATGTCTTCCAGGGAGTCAGCCAAGAGAGAGCCTCCAAATTACCGGGCTCAGACAAGGGAGGGCTTCCAACGCTTTCATCAACGTGTTCAAACATTTCAATTGGCATTCCATTAATTCCTGGTGCCATGTTTCTGGCTAATGATTTCAGTGAAACTTGAACATTTTCCTTTAGTACCACTGATTCTTGCTCATATGCTGCTTCCTGAAATGCTGGGATGCCAACCAGTTCTGTTTGGTACAGTGATTCTATGGGCTCCTTTAATTTTCTGTGGCTGCTTCTTACATTATTCAATATTTTCCCATAGAATCTTTCAATATTGTAACTGGAGGCTTGAAGGTTTTCTTGAGATCTCTTAGTTTAAGATGAGCTGAGTAGTCTCTTCGTTTTGATTTTATAACTCTAGGTATTTGACATATCATTATCAGACTTGACTTTGTCTTTTCAGGACGCTCTTTCAAACTTTTCTTTTGAGTTCTTTGACTTAATCATTTATTACATTGTTACATTTATTACATTTTGCCTTAGCGACTCTAAAATTAAGAGCAAGTTTCAGAGTCCCTTCTGATATTCACTTTGACCTTTTCTTTCTTCCCTGTCTTTTAAGTGACCTTGCGCTCTCTTTGTGAGTGATGTCCTGGATGTCTTCTCACAACTCCACAGGTCTTCTATTATTCGTGCCCAAGGCAACAAATATATTTTTGACATTTACATGAGATCTACTGAAGGTCATATTTTGCCTTTTCTGGACTTGTTTTGATTTTTTTTCAGCTTCAATCTGAACTTTTATTCGAGCAATTGATGGTCTGTTCCACAGTCAGTCTCTGACTTGGTTTTAGCTACTGATACCAAACTTCTCCATTGTCTCTGCCCACAAGAAGTCCATGTGTGTAGTTGTTTGTATTCTTGAAGAAAGGGATTTGCTATGAACAAATCATTGGTCCTTGCAAAATTCTATCGTGCCATCTCCAGCTTTGTTGCTAGCACTGACACCATACTTTCCAACTACTGTTCCGGGCTCTTTGTTTCTAATTTGTGCAGTCCAATTGCCAATAATTATGAATGCATTTTGATTGCATGTTTGATCAACTTCAGTCTGAAGATGTTGGCAGTCTTGCCTAAAAATCACCCCTTTTACTGGTGATGGGGGAAGCAGATTTTGATGAACAAGATCCACTCATGGTCCTGGGACATTAAATTCTCAATGCCATTCATTTGGTTTTTCCTCATAGTGACCTTCTAGTACAGGGTAGAACTGCCCCCCTGGTTTTCAGGAATTGTAAATCCCTGTCTTTCTCCAGAGGAGTGGCCAGTATTTAAACAGCTGGCCCATGATTAACCACTATGCACCAGGGTGTCTTCTCTTGGAGGCACTGTATTGAGTTCTGATTGAAGAGCTAGGCTTGATCTTCCTTCCACCACCAGTCTCAGGAACTGGCCCCGCTGGCCACAGGCTGCCCAAATCACCTGCATGGTATGAAAAATAGCAAGGCTTAGGCCATGCACAAAATAGTCCTTAAAGCGATGCCCTTGGTCTTCAACATCTTAAAGAGATTTCATCCAATGAAATGACATTTGATTTCTTGAGTGCTGCTTCCAAGAGTTTTGATTGTGGATTCAAGTAAAATGAAATCATTGACAACTTCAATCTTTATTGGCATGTTGAATCTTGCTTAAGTGCTTTAAATTCAAGTATCCTTATAAGTTCTCAAGCATCAATCACTTCTGCTTTTGCCTCCTTTATATATGGCTATTTTTAAAATATATAAAATCGTTGGAAATGTAATTGACAGGAACCAGTAACAAATTGCCATTCAGCCAATTCTGACTCACAGTAACTGAACTTTTGTCAGAGTATAAATAATTCCATAGGATTTTTAAATAAGCAAATTATCAGGACTTTCTTATGAGACACTGCTGATGAACTATAACCTCTGATATTTTAATTAACAACAGAGTGTGTTAACTGTTTGCACCAATTGATATCAAGCACACTCCTAATGTCAGAGACAAACACAAACACTTGGTTATCAGAGAGACCTACTTGTACTATCGCGAGGATATTGGGTGCACGGGCACCTAGTCAAGCTGGCAAGAATGCTTGGGCACTAACTAAGGATAAATGCCTGGGATCTGTATGGAATATTAAGCATGCATTTGCTTTGATTATGTTGTTATGAACTGCCTTTGAACCAGTGAGGTGCCTTGTGGCAAACACATCTATGCACAACAGAATGAACGCCACCTGCTCTTGCTCTGTCCTCAAAGGTTCTTAGGGTTGATCCGATTGTCCCAGTCACTGTGCTAACCCATTTCATCTGGAGTATTTCTCCTTTGTATTGCCCTACTCGTTTTACCAAATATGACATCCTGCCTTAACAATATGTTGAAAAGATGTGAGACAAAGGCTGGTCTGCTTCTCTTATAAGGAGCATTCTAGCTATAGGACTTCCAAGACAGATCTGGTGCTGTCCAGAAGATATTGAATATTCACAATAAGCACCATAATTCAATGACATCATTTTTCTTCTATCCTCTATCTTCTTCATTGTTCAGCTTTCACAAACACTATGGTTTTGGTCAGTCATCTCTTAATCCTCAGATTGACGTATTTGTGTATTAATAATACAAAGAGGTCCTTTGCAGAATAATGCAATCTTACAAGAAGCTCAATGTAATATGTCTTTGATTTCTTAATTATGGTTTCATATTACTTGATAGTGGATCCAAGTAAAATAACATATTTCATATGTCAATCTCGTTCCCATTTATCATAAAGGTGCTTATTGGTCAAATTGTGAGGATTTTTCCTTCTTTACACTGAGGTGTAATCCGTATTGAATACTGATGTCTTTGATGTTTATCAGTAAGTGGTTTTCAGTAAGTCATTTCACTTTCAGCAAGCAAGGTTGTGTCATCTGCATATTGTAGGCAGATAACAAATCTTCCTCGAAGCCTGGGGCTCCATTTTTATTCATCTCACCAAGCTTCTCAATCTATTTGCTCAGGATACAGATTGGACAAGTAAAGTGAAAGGATACAACCCTGGCATTTCCATTCCCTTGGTCTGACCTTGGACCGTAGCTACAGCTTTAAAGGGACACAGTGAAGTGTTCAGGAACTCTCATTCTTCACAATGTTATCCACAACTTGTTATGATTTGCACACTATAATGACCTTGCATAATCAATGAAACCGAATAAAATGCCTTTCTGGTGTTCTCTGCTTCCAACCAATATCTTTCTCTGATAGCCTTGTGGGTTATGAGTTGAGCTGCTTACAGCAAGATCAGTAGTTCTAAACCACCGGCAGCTTCATGGGAGAATGCTGACTCTTTCTGGTTTCAAAAATATTCCCAGCCACAGTAAGCAAAAAGGGTAGTTTTACCCTGTCCAGTAGGCTCAATGTGAGACAGAATTCAGCCATGCTGATGAGTTTGTTTATTTGCTTTAATCAACAATAGTATCTTTTGCTGCACATCTTTTGAAACCCACTTGAATTTCTTCCTTTCAGCTCCCTAGTGATGGCTTGCTGATTTTTTTAAATTATCTAGCAAATTTTTATGTGTGTGCAATATTGGTGTTTTTGGACCATTTCTGCATGCTTTGGGGTCATCTTTTTGTTGTTGTTATCAGAACAAATATGATATCATCCAACCATTTTCCAAAAGCAGCTATCTTCCAAAGATCCGGGAATAGACGTGGGAGCACCTCCGGCCCTGCACTAATTTGTTGAAACATTTCAACTGGTTTTCCATCCATTTTTGGAGCCTGGTTTTTATATTCTTGCTTTATTTCTTCTGATGAATTGATTATGATAGTTACTGTTTGATAATATTTTATTTTAAATGCTACTGTTTTAATAGATGAGAAAAGGTAGGAGTGGGGGAGATTTCGTTTCTTTTTAAAAATCATTTTATTAGGGGCTCATACAACTCTTATCACAATCTATACATATATCAATTGTGTAAAGCACATCTGTACATTCATTGCCCTCATCTTGCTCAAAACATTTGCTCTTCTCATTTTTCCCCTCCCTCTCCGCTCCCCCCTCCCTCATGAGCCCCTGAAAATTTATAAATTATTAGTCATATCTTGTCCTGTCCTACATCTCCCTTCACCCACTTTTGTATTGTTCATCCCCCAGGGAGGAGGTCACATGTAGATCATTGTAATTGGTTCCCTCTTTCCAACCCACTCTCCCTCTAGCCTCCCAGTATCGCCACTCACACCGCTGGTCCTGATGATATCATCCACTCTAGATTCCCTGTGACTCCAACTCCTATCTGCACCAGTGTACATCCTCTGGTCTAGCCAGACTTGCAAGGTAGAATTCAGATCATGAAAAGGGGGTGGGGTGGGAAGCATTTAGGAACTAAAGGAAAGTTGTATATTTCATCGTTGCTACATCACACCCTGACTGACTCATCTGCAAGAGGATCTCCAGTGGCCAAGAAATGGGCTTTGGGTCTCCACTCTGCACTCCCCCCTCCCTCATTCACTATGGTAAGATTTTTTTGTTCAGATGATGCCTTATACCTGATCCCTTCAACACCTTGTGATCACACAGGCTGGTGTGCTTCCTCCATGTGGGTTTTGTTGCTTCTGAGCTAGATGGCCGCTTGTTTATTTTCAAGCCTTTAAGAACCCAGACGCTATACCTTTTGATAGCTGGGCACCATCAGCTTTCTTCGCCACATTTTCTTATTCACCCATTTGTCCTCAGCGATTATATCATGGAGGTGTGCACCCAATGATATGATTTTTTGTTCTTTGAGGCCTGATAACTGATGCCTTTGGCATCTCGTGGTCACACAGGCTGGCGTGTTCTTCCATATGGGCTTTGTTGCTTCTCAGCTAGGTGGCTACTTGCTTACCCTCAAGCTTTTAAGACCCCATATGCTATATCTTTTGATAGCTGGACACCATCATCTTTGTTCACCACATTTGCTTATTCACCCACTTTGTCTTCAGCGGATGTGTCGGGAAGGTGAGCATGAAAGAATGCCAATTTAATAGAAGAAAGCATTCTTGCATTGAGAGAGTACTTGGGTAGAGGCCCAATGTCCTTTTGCCACTTTAATACTAAACTTATAAATATAGGCACATAGATCTATTTCCCCATCCTCATATAAAAATAAATTTGCATATGTACATGCCTTTATCTAGACCTCTATAAATGTCCTTTGCATCTCAGCTCTTTCCTCTATTTCCCTTGACTTTCCTCCTGTCCCACTATCATGCTCAGTCCCTACCTGGATTTCAGCAATACCTCTTGGTTACATGACCCTGGATCATGCCCTACCAGGTCTCCCACACCCACCTCACCACCAATTTGGATCACTTGTTGAACCCTTGTCCCTGGGTTTGTTAACACCACTTCCCCCCCCCCTCCTATCCCATGTCTCCCCAGAACTGTCGGTCCCGTTGTTCAGCATGTCATATATACACACAGTGCGCCTTGGCTAGACAGGACGGAGATTTCTCAGTTTTACAAACTGGAGGACACTTATAATCTTTTTGTTTGTCTGCAGTTTAATGCTACTGACCCTTTAGCTTCTCATTATCCTTACAATTGCTAGAATTATCCTTAATTAGTTGCCAGAACCTGCCTAAGAAGAGCTATTTAGAGTTTTAGAAGAATTGATGTATTTGACTTATTGTGTTGGCAAAGAATATAGGGAGTATCATGGACTGCCAGAAGAGAAACTTGTCTTGGAGAAAGTTCAGCCAGAAAGCACCTTAAAATTCAGGATGGGGAGACTTTGCACCCCCTGTTATGGCCATGTTATCGGGAGGGACCAGTTCCTGGAAGAGGACATCATGCTTGTGTCAAGTGGGCACGGGAGCTGACAGGGCAGGCGAGTGAAGAGATAGTGGAGCTGATGGAGACACTTTAAGGACGCTAAGAGAGACCAGGCCTCCCCCCACCCCCTCTGTGGCCTTCAAGTCCAGACACAAGGAGCTAGCCATTGCAGATAACTTTGAATGCTGCTGCGCAGCCCTGGACCTGCAGACAACAAAGTTGCAGTAGAAAATTCCCCAGCCATTCCCTCCTCCCAGACCCGGGCTATAAAACTCTCCACCTCTCACCTGGACAGTGTGACTTTGCGGGACCCAAACAGGGGACCTTGAACCTCACCCTGGAGTTCAGGATGCTCCTGTCCCCTTCTCTGCTCTCCCTCCCGGCTGCGTGATTTCTCTGTCCCTGGTTTAGGGACCTGTGAATCTCAGCCGGGAGCTCTGAAATAAAACTTTGAAACTGTTTTCTACCTTTGCCTTCTTTCTTTCTTTCCATCGCCGAATCAGCCTGATACGTGGCACGCTGGAGTATCCATAAAAAGTGGAGGACTCTCAGTGAGCTGGCTTGGCACAATCGCTGAAAGAACGGGCTCACGCTTCACAATTGTAAGGATGGGACAGGGACAAGAAGTGCTTGTTCTGTTGTACATAATGTCTCTAATAGTTGTAGTCACATTGATAGGACATATCAAATAAAATAAAAACAAAGTTGAGCCTGGCAGTCATTAGGAGATGCCAATGATTAACATGCATGTTTGTTAACTGGTAGGTTAAACGGTCAAATCTCCCCACAATTACCATGGTAGAAAGTCTTGATGAACTACTTCAACCAGTCAGCCACTGAAAACTTTATTAAACACAGTTCTCTTTTGACACCGATGGGGTGACCATGAAGAAGAAGAAGAATTCAATCCACAATAATTGGTGACTGGCTAAAGTGTACCTGTGTTTTAATTAGCAGATGATGAGCTCAATCTCCATGTAGATTTTCTTGGGACCACAGCATTTTTACTTCCTTTGCACTGGCCTGAGATTAATTACAAACATTCCTCTTTGTGTTTGATTAAAAGTGAAGTGTTCACATTCAATATTTTTTACTCTTAACCGCCGAAATTGTCTAACAAATTTCTTTTTCACAAAGAAAGAAGGGGGAGAAAAGGACCAAACAACACGTAAGTGACGCGTCTGAGAAATATTTTTATCTTCTCTTTGGCGGTGATATGGATATAGTTAGAATTTTCTTTCTGCCAAGCACTATGCCAAATGCTATCGGTGCAATATATCATTTTATCCTCATGATAACATCCCAATTGCATTTCATTGATATTCCATCCGAGAGTTCATGAGTTGTAGGGCTGGAGTCAGATTTGCCACCTGATCTGTCCTTTACAAATGTCAGACCCGTCATGCCAGCGTGCTTTGAATAGGAGAACTGTGGACATGAGGACAGCACTGGAGGATTGAAGACATGGAGAATGATCTAGGAAAATGGACAGAACAGAACTTCCTATCTGTTTCTGATTCTAGAAGCCCTGGTAGCGTAGTGGGCTACGTGTTTATATGTTGGGCTGCTCACAAATTACCAGTTCAAACCCACCAGCCATTCTTTGGTCAAATGATAAGGCTTTCTACTTCCATAAGGAGTTACAGTCTTGCCCTATCCGGAGTCTCCCTTCCCCCCTTCTCTGCCATCCATCTCCCAGTGAGGAGGTCACATGTCTGTGGATTCTCAAGGGCTCATGAGGGAGGGGGGAGTGGGGAGGGAGGGGAAAAAAAGAGGACCTGATGCAGAGGGCTTAAGTGGAGAGCAAATGCTTTGAGAATGATTGGGGCAGGGAATGTGCGGATGTGCTTTATTCAATTGATGTATGTATATGTGTGGATTGTGATAAGAGTTGTATGAGCCCCTAATAAAATGTAAAAAAATAAAAGAAAAAAATTTAAAAAAGAAAATGATCAGGGCAAAGAATGTACAGATGTGCTTTATACAATTGATGTATGTATATGCATGGATTGTAATAAGAGTTGTATGAGCCCCTAATAAAATGTTTTAAAATAAATAAATAAATAACACTAGGGGAAAAAAAGAACTCAAGCAGAAAGCAAATGTTTTCCAAATGATGATGACAACAAATGTAAAAATATGCTTGACACAATGGATGTATGTATGGATTGTGATAAGAATTGTATGATCCCCCAATAAAATTATTTTTAATTAAATTTTAAAAATTAAAACAATAAAAATGCACCCCTTATGCAAAAAAAAAAAGAGTTACAGTCTTGGAAACCCCCTGGGGAATTTCTACTCCGTTTACAGGGCTGCTGTGAGTTGGAATCAACTTGGTAGCAGTGAACATTTTTTGTATAAGTGAATGAGTTCATATCAGATAAGGGTTGGTTACAAGTTAAAACTTATAGCCAAGATTTCACTGGTTGCAATTTATCCAGGCAAAATGGTCACACACACAAAATGAATAATCCGCCGTGATTCTACTCCTCATGTTCCAGATATCGGGGTACTAAGAACTCACTGCTCTCTCCATCGTTGTCCTGCTACTCAACTGACCAGACTATTCACCCAGCCCAGCTTCGTTTCATTTCAGTGCCTGTTTGTATTCAATATGTATCATATATCTCATACATACAAGGCTATTGATAGACACTATGGGACTTGACAAAGTTTTCAGGCCAAATAATCCTCCAAATCAGTTCTAAGTTCAGTAAAGTAGTTGATGCTGTGCTCAGTTTTTATGTTGCTTCTTCCATATGCTACATACAAACAACGCTTGGCTTTCGATCTATTTTCCCTCCATCAATGACTCAGGAAAGGAAAACCTAGATGTCCACTAATTGATGTAAGGAAGGGCAAAACATTATCTGAACTCTTCTAAAGATTTTCATCAATAAATTAATGAATCGTAAAACATCTTTTTTCCCCCACGTGTACCAGCACCACCCACCCACAAACCCCCCATCAAATAACCTCCTCTACAATCATTCTCTCTAGAAAGTCCTTGCCAGCTATGTTTTCAGAGGGCCAGAATCCTATCAGCCTCTTGGACCTTGAATGCACTAGCCATCAGGCATAAGTCAGACTAAATAAATCTGCTCCTCTTTACCAGCGGGTCGAAAGTGAAGTAGCGAAACCCTCCAGAGCACGTACATGTTATAAAGTGGGTGGATTTCTGTCATTGTTCTACCCTCTTTGTGCCTGCACTTGCCTTTGCATTCAGCACAGAAAGGTCAATATTTGGAAAAGAACAAGGAGGATATTTATGAAACCGTAGGAACACATACTTCATTTAGAAGTACTGGCTGTGCTTTCCCCACTGTCTTCTTTGGAAGGCAACATAAATGATATCTATTATTTTTGTGAATTGAGTTCTTAATTTGCATGTGTTGTATTGGATGGCTTCAAAAAATGGACATCACAAGTTTAATAAAGGAGAATACATGTCTAATGTTCCATGGCCGCCAAGTTTTGCTCTGGCTACTTGCTCACAGCAAAAGCCTTACAGGCAAGGGACAGAATGAACAGTTTAACCAACCATTGAATGCTTGAGTCCATTATGCAGTTGACAATCCATCTGTTCTCTTAAAGGGGGCAAAATAGAGGCTGATGTAGAATAGTTCATTGTTTAAAGAGGACTTTATTTTCATGTTGGTAATATAAAATGGGTCTTTAGAATCAATGCTTAGAAATTCACAAAACAACTTCCCACTTTGAAGCTATAAATGCATGGAAATCTAATATACAGAGTTCTAACGTGGCATTTTATTTATTTTTCTTTTGAGGTCTAGTAAAGAGTAATCACCAAGTTTAAACAAATTGTACTGTAGGAAGTTTATAGACATGTACTGAAGGTTGACCTCTTCTGAGAATTTAGCATTGAAAGCCTTCTTATGTATTTGTTTCTCTCTCTCTCTCTCTGCTGTATTTTTTGGAAATGCATAAGTCAACTCTTGTTGACATGTAGCAATAACCACATTTCACAGTGAGGTACAAAGGAACTATGTCATTTCTGCAGCCAAAGTCAGCTCTTCTCATCTTACGTGGGGTTTCCTGTGGGGCTGGACGTTGCACACTGTCCTCTGGAGTGACTGCACTGAGTTGGGTCAATCTGCTTATCTCTCCACTGATGCAGGATTGGCCAGGCATCTTCCTCATAGAAATAACAAAGGTGTGGGAGGACAGATGGAAATGTGCATTTCCTTTTGCGAGAGCTAATTGATATTTACCTTTTACTGGCCTAATTAGATTACTCGATTGATAGATACTACAAATCTAAAGACAGCTATCTATACAAATAGAAATTCAGGTACAGATGATAGAATATGTCCTGCTTCTTGATAGAAGAGTATCCAGAGTTCAATGACAAAGGAAAAAGAATTGGCCACATTTTTATATGTCTTCCATAAATGAAAATAATATATTATTAATTTTTTTCACCAAACTGCATATAGTCTCAATTTAAATGCCACCTTGGGTTGTCTTAACTATCATTCTCTACTTTTGTACATAGGTTTTATTGTCCATTGAAATGCCCACAAATAAACTCAATGACAATATTCATGAATAAAGGATTGGTTGAGCAAGTAAACGGGTTGGAATCGAAGTGAGAAATGCTCAGGGCCCAGGCGCTCCTCAGGACATGTTACAAAGTTATTTCAGGACTGCCACAACAATGAGCTCAACCATAAGAACCATTGTGAGGACGGCCCAGGACCGGGCAGGGGTTTTTTTCTGTTGTGGGTATAGGATTGCTACTAGTCAGAGCCAGTTTGCTGGCACCTCGCAAATGCCAACAGGGTGAACCATTTCATTGTAAGCCTCAACCTGAAAGCATTCAGTTCAAGCTCCAGAGACCAGTGAGCCACCTACCCCCATTTGAGTGCCCAGAGGCACTGCATTCCACAGCCAGCCTCCTGTCCCCACAGCACTGTGCTGCGCTTGCTCCGTGGGCTGGGAAGTCACCACTCAGCTTCATGTCCCATCTCCTGATTCTGCTGCTGTGCTGGCTCCTCCGATACCACAGCTGCTGTCTGGATTAAAGGGATTCATTGTCCAGGGATCTCGGGCTCCAGAGGACAAATCCACTCCTGGCTCTTGCTGGTAGAGAGGGTCCCTCCTTCTGCTTCTCAGAGGGTCCCTTTTAGCCCAGCATGATGGCATTATCAGAGAATTTTGCTCATAATTCCTCACACATGAATCCTGTCATCACTCCCCACCTTCCTACCAGACCCCGGCAGGAAGAGGCCCTTTGCTGAGAGATAAAGACTTTGGCTAGAAAAGCCACATTAAAGATGCAGGGCTATAATCTACCATATTTTATTATTCATATAAAAAGTAGCTTCCAGTTTGCCAACAGCACATGTATCACCACCATGTGGCTAATTGACTGACACGAGGAAAAAACGAGGATCCAGGAATTGACAGAAGAGGACATCAGCGTTGGAGCAAGGTTTCTTAACAATCTGAAATATACAGATGACACACGTTTCCAGAAGAAATATATATAATACATATGCTAATTCTAGAATAAATTAAAAAAATTCTACTCCAGCTGTTTAAATTACTGCTATGATTTGTCCACCAGTGGTGTGGAGGGAAGAAGATGAAGCTGCACTCAAGCCATTAGTGAGAAACGGGGTTCCAGGGAGTGACAGGAATGCTTCAACAAACACTGAGACAAGCGCTCAATAATTCATTGAGCCAAGATATCAGGAAGCCCGCTACCTGGCTCTCCAACTGAAAGGGATTCATATTTGTTCCCATTCCAAAGAAAGTAGGTCCAACAGAAAGTGGAAATTAACAAACAATACCATTAATATCACATAAGTAAGATTTTGCTGAAGATGGTGTAACAATGGCTGCGGTACTACACGGACAGGAAGCAGCCAGAATCCAAACCCACTTCAGGAGAGCGCCTGGAATGAGGGCTACATCACTGCTGACGTCAGAGCGATCTTGGCTGAAAATGGAGAATGCTGGAAGGCTGTGTGGATCACGATCAACTCAGGACGGCATCAAGAATGGAATGGAAGAACTCTTAATGGCGCTCATGCGAAGCCCGCCCACAGACAAAGAGGCAGGTCTCCCAACAAAACAAGGACATCCTTCAAGGATGTAAACCCTGATAAGTGTGCATCATGGATGTATCATTTTTACCATTCTTGCTTATATTACATGCCGAGAAAGTAATCCATGAAGCTTTCTTATACGAAGAAACAGGACTGAAGAAAGGGTTGTTAACACGTGCAATATGCAGATGACACAAACCTGCTTGCTGAAAGCCAAAGGACTTGAAGCCCTTAATAAAGATGATGAAAGCCTATAGCTTTCGGTGTGGATCACACTCAATGTGAAGGAAACAAAAACCGTCACAATGGTCCAATCATCATCATTATGGTAAACGGAAAAAAGTTGAAAATGATTGAATTTTACTTTGATTTGCAATCAATTCCCATGGAACAGAACACAAGCAATCCAAGGACATTTTCCACTAGGCACATCTGCTCCACAAGACCTATTTCAAATGTCAAAAAGCAGAAGATGGCCCTTTGAAGACTAAGTTATACCCAATGCAAGCACGGTATTTTCAACGGCCTCATACACAGGCAAAGGATGGACTATGAACAAAGAAGACACAGAAGAATCGATGCACCAGAATCATGGCACTGGCAAAAAATCTTGAAGAGTACCTTGGACGGTAGGAAAATCAAACAAATCTCTCTTGGGGGAAGCTTAGCCAGAACGTTCCTTCAAAGTAAAGCTAACGTGACTTCATCTTTGGACACATTCTCAGGAGAGACCAGACCCTGACAAAGGGCCTCATGCTTAGTAAATTGGAGGGCCAGCAAATAAAAACGCAAACACAGTAGCGCCAACAATGAGCATAATAGCAGTTATCAGCTGGAACGCCGTGCAGTGGCTTGTTCTATTGTACATAAAGTTGCTATGAATCAGAAGCAACTTGATGGCACCTAATAACAGCTACACAGAAGCTAGAAATCTGAAAGGCAAAGAAGACTTTAAATTAGTTATTTTGTTATTGGTAGGAGCCACTGCATTGGCCCCAAATCATAGAACTTAAAGTACAACCAAACAAAATACTGTCTGGTCCCACATCATCCTCGCAAGCCTGGCTATGTGTGCCTGCTGTGTTAATCTAACTTCTTAAAGGCATTCCTCTTTTCACTGAAGCCCGGTTATACCAAGGATGATGTATCTCTCCCAATATAAAGTACGAGACACATTTTGCCATCCTCACTTCTAAGGAGCATCCTGATTGATTATATTTCTCCCAAGATATGTTTGTTCATTCCTTAGAAAGTTCATTGCATGTTCAATATTCTTCACCAGCACCATAATTCAAAGGATTTAACTGTACTTTGGTATTCCTTATTCATTGTCAGCTTTCACATGTATGTGCCATGCAGAAAGCAAACACTGCCAGAATTCAAACACATATCAACCCTATATGACAGAGGAGGGCTATTCCATAGGTTTCCAAAGCTGTTAGCCTTTATGGAAGCAGAATTCATACATTTTTCTGCTGAGAAGTTGGTGGATTTGAATCACTGACTTTTCATTTATCCTCCCCAGTAGTTAATCAATTTCACAAGTAGTTAACCAGTTTCTCTAATATGGATATGAAGTGAATGAAAATACAATGGCTTGGATTAATCATATCTTAGCTCTCAAAGAGACACCTTTGCTTTTTAATGCTTTAGGTTTTGTGTAGCAGATTTTCCCAATGCAATGTGTTGTTTAATTTCCTCGGTGCTATTTCCCTAGGTATTGATTGTAGAGTCAAATAAGATTGGATCCTTAAAATGTCAATATTTTCTCCATTCTTCATTATGCCACTTATGGGACCAGTTATGAAGATTTTTATTTTCTTTTTGTTCTTTATAATCCATCCTGAAGATTTTAGTTTTATACTTTGATATACAGAGTAGAATTCTAGTGAAAAAGAGGAATATCCTCAGGAGATGAATTGACACAGAGGTTGATACAAAAGGCTAAAATACAGCAAATATTGTGAGGATGGCAGGGACTGGGTAGTCTTTCATTCTGTTACTTATAGAGTTCTGTTTCTTCACCTACTGATTCTCCTATTCAATGATGTCCAGGAGCTTACTGTGCACCAGGACCTAGTTCATTAAGGTATTGCAGTTGAACACTGTTCTCTATTATTACTTCCTGCTATAAGCCAGTTTCAGTGTTAAAGTACTAAATGTTAGCTATTACATAAAATGCAGGTTCCAGAGGCAAAGAAATTGGGTTCTAGACACATTGTTTATTAGCCAATTGAGCTGTTTCTTTTTGCCTTTTGTACACCATTTCTCAATCCCACAAGTCTTTTTGGTATAGTCAGTTCCTTTGCTCAGACTGGAATTCTCTCCCCTTAGATTATGTCATCAATGCAAACTCATTCTCTATTAGCATCTTAATAACCGTATTTCATATATTTTAATATTTTGTATCAGAGTGTGGGGCAGGATTCTCGAGAGAAATGAAGCCAGGATACATGATTATATACATCATAAGATAGAATATATATGGTAGTTATGTAATCTGTTGTCAATTTGAGAGGATTACAAGTTTACCTATCAAATAGGTCATAGCCAATGAGGCCTCTGTGTGGGCCTGGCCTTCTGAGGATTCTGGAACTCCTGTATTCCCTTCTTGAAGGTGGAAGACACTCACTCTCTTGGCTTACTCCCTGTGAGACATCACTGTGGATAAAACCCATGGAAAAAGGCTGATGGAGCTGGTACTCTGGAGCCAGAGAAGCCAGGTGGAGACCCCTGCCAGTGCTGAGATGCTTCTGGAACCACCGGATCCACAAGACTTCCAAACCACTGGCCTGTGATCTTCCTCTATTCGGTATCATTGCATGTGTTTTGTGAGGCTGAAGAGGACTTTATAAATTGGCATCAGACATATGGGCTAATATCAGACGTATGGACTTGATCTGGCCTGTTATGGGCTGTTTTCTCAATTGCTCGTGTATATAAACCTCTTTCTTATACACATATGAGTGTCTATAATAATTTTTTCTCTAATTTACCCAGATAAACACAACATATGGATAGGTTTATACAGCAAAAGGGGATATAACAGTTTATTAGTCCATACAGCATTACAGAGGGTTCCGTTCAAGAATTTGTCCTTCAAGTCTTGTGAGCTGCTCTGTCCAAGGTCAAGGAAGCAGAGAGCAAAGTCCTCCCTCAGGTAAGGCAAGCAGTCTGGGTCACCAACAGTCAGTAGCTCAGGAGCTTACCAAATCAGGTCTGATTGGGATATTGATTGACAGGATCCACCAGCCGCATGCTCCAGCGATGTACGTACCAGCAGCATGGCAAAGCAGGTCTCAAAGGCACCTCAAGCTCTCGCGACAAGATCCACAGGTTGGCCTGACCCACAGGTAGTGTAGCTCGCAGTTAGAGGCAGAGAACTAGCTATAGTGGTAGCACACTCCAGTAGGCTTTGATCACCAGAGAGCAAGAGAGAGGGAGGTAGCCCTTGCAGAGCCATTTATGTCTTTGCCCTCCAATCCAACTGAGGCTTGATTAGTCCCACATGTTCCTATTAGCCTGGTTGGCACAGTAAACCTAACTATCAAAATCAGTATCAGAAATTCTTATGTATTATTAGTTTTCACTTATTGTTTATATCTCCTAATGAAATTTAAACTTTACTAAAGGAAAGGATCTATCTTGTTTTTGAAGCTTTGTTTTCAGACTCAAGAGCAATGCCTAATAAAAGTGGATTATATTAACTCTATTTAAAGGAGTGAATAAGTAATTAGAGAGTGAGCAGTCAATTTGCAAATTAATCACCTCTTTCATATTTATGGAAGACTTGATTTATATATATATATATATATATATATATATATATACTGTGTATATGAGAGTCAAAGAGTATTGCTATCTGGGTCCTAGTTCATATATCCATGGGTTTATTTCAAACAAAATATGTTCAAATATGTCTGCATGACCAATGGATATCAATACAGATAATGTATTCATTAGCATGCTTGTTTGCTTGGCCACTTAATTTCAAGCCAGAGAGATTAATTCAGATATTATTATTGTATTTTTTTATTCTGAAGAGATATTTTGATAGATTTTCTCAAAGGATACAGAATGATCATTGGGCTTTATTATGAAGAAAATTAAAAACCACACTGGGGACAAAAAAAGCAAGCCAAGAAAAATGTGCCTATATATATATTTTTTTTCATCATGACACTGCACTTTCTCATTTGTAGAGATTAGGAAAGGCTATTGTATGAGCATTTCTTTGGTAAGCTGTACCACATCCACTCTATAACCCTCATTTTATGCCTTGACATTTAAAAATTTTTGCTCCCAAAACTTAAAATTTAAAGAGAATACAATTTAAGTCTCTGAAAGATTTCAAAACTGTATTTTGGACTTGGTGTAAATTCAAGAGCACCGGAATTGGAATTGGGGAGAAGAGTTAAAACTGTGGAAATATTGCTTTAAAAAATGTATAGAAGTAGCTGAAGGATATGTCTAGAAACATCCAGCTTCACGCTATGATATTTTTGTTTGTTTGATGAGGCTTTTGTGGCACTGTTTTTTTTTATTTCAGTCACACACAAACCACTTTCTTTGAAAGTGCAATTAAAAGATAATACATTTTACCCATGAAGTTTTTGAAGTTCTTTGTGCCCTCCACACATATATTAAATGCACACACACACATATATATTAATTGGAACTGAGATAATATGTACAAAGTATGTACTAATCATATATTAGCCACTCTAAACTGTGAATTGTTATTTTTAAAACAAAGAATGATAAGAATCCATGCATACAACAAACACCTTCCATGTTTTCCATATTGCACAGAAACTTAATTGAGTGTTCTTTAAATCTGCTTCTCTAAACCACAACTGAGTAACAGGTGGATTTATGTTGTCCATGTCATTATGGACTTAAGTGGAATTATTCACAAATTCACAAGGACCAGTAAAAACCATAAACTGGTTTCTGTAGTAGAAGGATTTCAGATGTCAGCAGTAAAGTCAAAGGCACTGTCAGTGATTAACAGCCGGGCATGAGCAGAAAGCTGCTTCGCTTCATGTGGCTAATATGCTATAAATGCTTATGAATGGTAGGTGTGGTTCTTTTTATATTTATGGATTTTTCGCCGGCCACTCATGTAGAAAAATTATAATGATGCTTGCTCTCTTTTGTTTGAAATCACAAAACACAAAATCATGAAACTTTTAATTGAGGCTTTTACATTGCTATAGAAACTAGCCAATGTGTGCATTATAGAATACTTCCACATTTAAGATGATCTCCAATGTTAACAGAAATATTCTGGTGAAAAGTGGGCACTCTCCCCTGAAGTTCTATGTTCAAAATATATCTAAAATTCTAATCCAGGAATCCAGTATCTCTGTTAGTTTGCCGAACTATCGTGTCTTGTCTGTTCCTCCGATGTAAGAAACGATGATGCTAATATTTCAAATACCATCAGCCGTACCCACAGTGGGCAGGTTTTAGATGACCTTCAAGCCTGAAAGACTCAGAAATGCCTGGCAGTCTACTTCCAAATAATACCCAATGAAAACCCTATGAGACAGAATGTTGCAAAATACAGCCACTTGCTTAACATTGAACATGCCTTCAGGAGGGATCTATAAGCGGAGCGTCACGGTTGGTAAATTCAAATACCAGCAAAAGCACGAGAAACCTGTAGCAAGAACATCGCTGCAATCTCTGTAACAATGGACTTAGGCCAGTGATAATGGTAATGACACAAAACCTATCAACATTTTGTTCTGTTCTGCATAGGATTGTCATGAGTCAGAGTAACTAACAACGATCTAAGAATAACAGAGTACGTTAGGGTTACTTCCACAGTCTCATCCAGCCCACTTCCAGAGTTCATGTCCACAGTCATCAAATCTTTTCTGACTCACGGCAACCTCTATAGGCTTCCAGATGCTGTGCATCTCGCTGGGAGCACACGACCTCCTCTTTCTGATGCAGAATGGCTGGTAGGCCTGAATGATTCTGAGGTTAGCAGTCAAGCGCCTATCGGATAACGCAACCAATTAGCCTGAAAGCTCATATCATACAATTTAAGAACATGGACACATGTCTCACTAAGAGTTTTCATTTAGCTACTGGAACTCCCTGTCATCAAGTAAATTCTGACTCCTAGTGACCCCACAGGACAGGGTAGACCTTCATCACTTTGTTTCTGAGACTATAACTCCTTAAGGGAGCGGAGGGATCGTCTTTCGCCTGCAGAGCCGCTGATTTCTCCACCAACAACCCAACACACAACCCACTGTGCCCCCATGGGCCCTTCTAGGTGCTAGGGAAATAGCCATATATTCGCAGACTGTCCTTGTGTGTTCACAGTTTAGTATATTGTACTATCACCCTTATTCACACTTTAAGCTCTGATGATGCTGTCAGTTATGTGTTGGACTGCTAAAACACAAGGTTGGCAGTTCAAATCCACCAACCACTCTGCAGGAGAAAGAGAAGGTTGCCTGTGTCCTGGTAGCAGAATGGCTATGCAGTGGGTTGTTAGGAATAAGATTCGAAGTTGGAAACCATCAGTTGCTACACAGGAAAATATGAGGTTTTCTATTCCCTGAAAGAGTTACAATTGGGAAAAAATGAGGAGCTGATATCTAAGGCTCAAGTAGAAAATGCTTTGAAAATGATGATGTTAACATATGTATAAATGTGCTTGACATAATGGATGAATGTATGGATTGTGATAAGAGATGTAAAAGCCCCCAGTAAAAGTATTTAAAAAGTGTCACAATCTCAGAAATCCACAGGGGCAGCTCTACCTTCTCCTACAGGGTAACCATGAGTTGGAATTGACTCAGTGGTACTGAATTTTGTTTGTTTCTTTGGTTTTAAAGATTTTAACCTTGAACTCATTACATAGGATTGCTATGAGTCAGAATTGACTTGATGGCAGGGGGTTTGGGTTGCTTTTATTTCACATTGCCTTTATCAAGTGATTTTGCACTTCTTCCCACTAGAGGAAGAATAGAAATCCTGATACCCAGATGTTGCTCATCATCTATTTCCTGTGAGGATACTTCCATTAATGCAGAGTATCCTGAAACCAGTGTGGTACATTTCTTCCTGATGGATCTCTTGGTCATTCTTAATGATTTGGCACTTAACCTGGGATGCAGAATTATTATCATGCTATCGAGGCCTCTGCTTTCTAAGGATAAATTGACAAGTCCTTTTCTAATATAGCCCATCAGTAACTGCACAAGCTACTCATTGCCTTTTTGTGCTTTTCTTTCATTCAATAGTGACAAGTGCACTGTTCCTCCTCTTTTCAACTCCTATCCAGCCACCTGAGCCCGTGACCCTGGCTTCCCTATCATCTCTTCTTCTCTGCTCCATCTTATTTAGTTCGTTTGTTTTGTCTTTCTTATACTTCATTTACCCTATGTTCTATATTTTGTGTGATAATACCTGAATACTTAAGTATTGCACAGGCAGGCTTCTTGTACTCTATATAATACTACCTATCACATTTGAACAAAACTCCCTTATTTTTAAAATATTGTTTTTAAAAAACAATGTTTCTTGGGGTCATGAATACAATACATACATAACATAAGCAATGTGAGAAACTAAAAAAATATATAACAGAATGCAAATAACATCCTGAAGGCACACCAGAAAAAAAAGTTAGTGTGTGTGGGGGTTTAAGTTATTTACTTTAAAATCATATTTTCCCAAAAGACTCCACAGGACCACCACATTAGGAACCACAGAAAAGGATATCCTACACTTCCACACACCAAGAATCTCAGAATTAATACAAGTAGATACAAATTTATTAAAATAAAAGAGCAGCGACACCTGCCAATAGACTCCCCTTTGTCATCGACTATGACTTCCCAACTTTGTGGATCAATTTTCCCCAGTTCTGGAGCTAGTTAGGGTGGCTTCCCAGTCTGAGCTGCAGGGACAAAGCTCTGTGTGAACAGTCTGGGGCAGATATATGACCACTCGGATTGACTCTTGGCCCAAGCCAAGGAAGCTCCAGTCAGATAATTTAGCAGCCCTACCTACCCAGTAGCAGCTATAGAACAGCCTACCAAGCTGTGTGGGGATAACTCTATTGGGCAGCTTGGCATGGGCATAAATAGTGAATAAACTAACTTTCTACACAAACTGGTGTAGCTCTGTCTCCACTTGGCCAAACGAATCTCTGGTCCCTGAGGTACAGCACTGCATGACCCTATCTTAAGACACTGCAAAAAGCATGACCATTTGCAGGCCTTTCTCTCCTTCTTTCTTTCTTTTCTTTTGTAAGCAGACAACACACATCTGGGCTATTAGCAAGGAAGTAGCATGACAATATAAACAGAAACTGCAACAGCAGCATAGGCAGGGAGTTTTGGAATGAGGCACAGACTAAAAGAAAGACTCAGGGCCCCCAAACCGCTCCCAGCTGATGGTCCTGACAGACCTTTTAATTTACCAGCTATCCTGTGACACCAGCCCCTGGTCAGCACCTAAAGCTTCTCAGATATGCAACCTGTGTTCTGAGTAGGCTGTAGCATCAGTCCTCCCTCCTAGACCTCCTAGGTAGGTGTCGATTATAGATGATTACACAACAAACGAAAACCTTTGGGACACAACAAAAGCAGTAATCATAGGCCAATTTTTAACAACCAATACATGAAAAAAAGGAGGAGAAATCCAAAATCAAAACCATAGCCAAATGTTCACAAGAATTGGAACAAGGAAAACAACGTAAACCCTGAAATGAAATAAGGAAAGAAATCATAAAGATCAATGAAGAAATAGATGATATGGAAAACAAAAAAAATCAAGATAAGGGGTTGATTTTTTGAAAGGATTAACAAAATAGACCACTGGAAAACTTAATAAAGGAAACAAATTAAAAAGATCCAAATGCCAAGATTAAGAGATGAAAAGGGTGACATTACAACAGATCCAAATGAAATAAAAAGGATATTATCACACTACAACAAAAAAACTGTATTCGAACAATTTCAACAATCTAGAAAAAAATGGACAGATACTTAGAAGTGCATCACTCACTCAAATTAAGGTAGAGAGAGAGTGAAAAAACTCAGGAGACACATAACAAAAAAATGAACTAGAGCAGGTCATTAAGATAATACCAGCCAAGAAAAACCCAGGACCAGATCGTTTCACCAGGGAATTCTGCCAACAATTAGGAGACAATCTAACTCCAATACTACACATACCACTCCAGAACATAGATAAATACAACAAATTCTCAAACTCATTCTATGAAACCAGCATAATAATGATACCCAAACCAGGCAAAGACCCTACAAAGATAGAAAAGTAGAGACCAATATCCCTCTTTAACATAGATGTTAAGATCTCAACAAAATTCTGGCCAATAGAATGCAACATATTATCAAAAAAAGTACTTCACCATGATCAAGTGGGATTCATTCCAGTGATGTAAGGATGATTCAATAGTTGAAAGAAAAACCATTGTAATACACCACGAAAGCAAGGTGAAGAGTAAAAATCACATGATCTTATCAATAGATGGAGGAAAGTCATTTGACAATATTTAACACCCATTTTTTATCAGAACCCTCAACAAAATAGGAATATTAGGGAAATTCCTCAACATAAAGGAAGCCAGGTATGAAAAAAACAAGAGCCAGTGTCATGGTCAGTGGAGACAAGCTAGATCATTTCCACAGAAAACAGGGACCAGATAAGGATGACCCCTAGCACCAACCTTATTTAACATCATGCTGGAAAGTCTGAGCTAGAGTCATCAGAAAACGACAACAACAACAACATCAAGGGAATCCAAATATGCACAGAGCAGTGAAACTCCCACTGTTTGCAGATGACATAATCCTATAGAAAGAACCCAAAGGTCTACAAGAAGCCTACTAGAAACAATCAAAGAATCTGGCAAGGTGGGAGAATACAAAATTAACAACCAGAAATCAATTGGATTCCTATATACCAGTAAAAAGAGCTATGAAAAAGACATTAAGAAAAACAATACCACTCAGAATAATGACATACAAAATAAAACGCTTAGGAATAGACCTAACTAAAGACTCAAAGGAGCCAAACAGAAAACTACAGATCATTACTACCAGACACCACAAAAGACCTAAATTAATGGAAGAATATCTTGTGTTCATGGATAGGCAGACTTAATATTGTGAAATTGTCAATTCTACCTAAAACAATCTACGTATACAATGCAATCCCAATCCAACTCCCAAATACATTACTTAGAGAAATGGAAAAATTAACTATCAATTTCATATAGGTAAGCAAATGACACGATAGGCAAAGAACTTCTTTTAAAAAGAACCAATAGGAGGTTTAGCCCTACATGACCTAAAAATATGCTAAAGAGCCACAGTAGTCTAAATAGCATGGTACTGTTAGAACGAGAGACACATAGACCAATGGATCAGAATAGAAAATCCAGAGATGTAAATGAATCAGTCTACAGGCAATTGATCTTTGATAAAGGATCTAGAAATATCCAGTGGGACAAAGACAGCGTCTTCAACAAAGAGTGTTGGACCAGCTGTATTTCCATATGTAGAAGAATAACGAAAGACCCATATCACTTGCCATGCACAAAAACTAACTCAAGATGGATTGAAGACCTACATTTGAACCCTGGAGCTATCAAGATCATCAATGAGAAAACTGGTACAAACTTAAGGGGCCTATTACAGGGCATACACAGACTATCAAGTATAATAAATGATCTATATACAACAGAAGACAAAATAGATAACTAGGACATGCTGAAATGACATCAGTTATACAACTTGAGTATGGTGGATCAATTCATGGTATAATATGATACTTGGACAGTTGACCTTTCTCTTGATCCAACCTGAATTTGCTCTAAGCTCAAATATTTCTCACTTATTCTACAATAGACATTTCTTTTCTGGCATTTAGAATATTGTTAGTGGTCTTTTCTTTCTTACGCTTTACTTTTATTTTTATATTTATGTTATTATTTTTGCTTTCTAGTTCATTTTTATGTGTTTTATAGCTTCTTTTAGGTTTACCAGTTGATGAAAAACAGAAGGAATCAATGTATAGAAACAATAACTGATGCAATGGTTTATTGGGGACAGAGGGTGGGGAGATGAGGGGAATTGGGGGAAAACAATAATTCAGGAGTGAGGAGGGAAGACTACAACTGATTATGATAATATTCAAACTCCTCTTTTATAAAGCAACTTAAGAATGGAAATATGTGAATATTATATCAAGAAAAAACTACTAAAAACAAAACGAAACAACCAGACTTGACCAATGGTTACCATGGGTGAAGAAGGAAGAGTTTTTGCTTAGGGGGCATTTAGTTTATGGCAATTGTGGTGGAATAACTTACAAAAGTATATCCATAATGGTTGTACAGCACGAAGAACATAATCAATGACATTGAATCATACATGTAGAAACTATTGAAATGGAGAATATTTTGTTGTGTATATTTTTGGCAAAATTTTTTAAAATTACATAAGTAGCAATGAGTTCAAGGAAGAAAAAATGTTATGAAATTGATTGTGGTAATGATTGTATGACTCTTCTTGCTATGACTGAACTATTAAATTGTGTGATATGTGGGTGAAATGTCAATGGAACATAAAAATCCTATCTTCTATCTATATAACTTATGAGTAGGTAACTTATTATTTCTCATCACTGATATTGCATATTTATATACATATATATATGCTATCATCTGATAATGGGGCTCCTTCACAAATTTTTGAAGTACTCTCACATACAGATTTTCACGCATAGACAACTACATGTTCATACAAACTCATGCAAGAGTTAAGTTCTTAAAGACTTTTTAAACTATCATATAATACTACATTACACAAAATATTAAAAGGTGAAGCTATTATTTCTCAATATATCTCCATCGAAGTCTATATACTTCTGATAGGTGGCACACACACACACACACACACACACATGACTTCTTATTCATTCATGCATGCATTAGTTTATTCCAATCAAAACATGTTTAAAGGTGTCTCTATGATTTGCTGATAGTTGAAAATAAGTTCTCTCAGTAGTACACTTATTTAGTTTCATTAATGTGTCTTAAAAAAATAAGAAATATCCAATTTAAAAATGGCTTCTGAAGGGATCTGCTAGATCAGTTAAATTCATAGTAGAGGTATCAGCTCAGAAGTTTAAGGTAACAATTTTAGGGGGATTCTCAAAAGGTTATCATGATAGAGGTTTTTGAAGTTAACAGGAACTTATGAAGCGGTTTTTAAAAATGGAAAACAGTATTGGTGAGAAAAATTTCCATCATGACAGTGCACCTGCTCTAAGATCTTCTTGATAGAATCTCATTGGGGACTCTTACCCCATCCAGTCTACACCTCTTGTCTTGTCACTTCGGACAGTTTACTTTTGTTCCCAAACCACAAGAAAACATTGAAAAAGACCAGGATTTGAGTCCCGCCTGGAGGATACTAGGAAACACTACCTTTCTGAAGTATATAGATCTATGAGGATATGGTTTGAAGAACAGTAGCTTCATTTTAATATTTTATTTAACAAAGGGTTATGTGATGTTATAGCAATTCTTTATACCTACTCTGTGTGTGTATGTGTACATGTCGGTATGTGAATCAGTATATGATAATATTTCAAAAAGTTTGTGGAGAAATCCCGTTATATTTTACTTCAGCTGAAGCATGTACATTAAATGCATATATGTAAACAATTTTTAATAATTGCTTACCAGGCCATTGCTTCTTTACACACACATTCTCAGGCCATTTACTTAAAAACTCAGATTGATGCATTTAGACTCAATAGTTGTCAAAATACTTCCTTTTCCTGGGAGCCCATTACTTGCCAGAAGCAAACTTATAACTCTTCTTCATGTGCTAAATCTCAATGCTACTACAGGATGGGTGGGCTGGTCTATATTAATAATGTAATAGTTTATCTTTGGTCTGAAAACATTTCTCTTTCAGTTTGTTCAGAAAGTAGGCATAAAGAAGAATTTTGCTTCACTCTTTATACAAAGACGTAACACACAAGCTCTCTAAAGTGGATACTATGAGGTGTAGTGCAGGAGTCCAGTCGTAAAGGCTTAGTTGCCCCAACTCCTAGAAGTTCCACCACCAAGGGCCCAGTAGCTGTAAGCTCTGAGGACTGGTTTAGTTACATACATCTGTCTTCTTCAGGCATATCAAGTCCTGATTGGAATATCTTGGGCACTCTGAATGGCCATTCTAGCTTCAAAATTCCAACTAAGACTATCATTGTTCATATGTGCCAGCTTGACTTCTCCCTGTCCCCATTTTTATTTACTTTCTCCCTTTCACAGGCGTGGTCCAAAGTTCCCACTTCAGAAGGCATCCAGCACGCCAACTTCATCTCAGTCTCTTTCCTTGCAGCGCACACACGCACATTATGATTAAAGATACTTACCATAATCATAATACATAGGAGATTTACTGTGATGTTTCATGGAAATTACTTAATAATTTTTATCGAATTCTTATTCCTGGAGATTCAAGGTATCTGTAATTCTTGCTACTGTGAACTTTATAAGCTGCCTTGTTTATAAATATGTTTGCAAATGACGAATGATTTACAAAAAGTAAATATCAAGGAATAAAATCCTGTTTTTAAGTGTTTTGTTGATACTGTCCAATTGCCCTCTAGGGAGTGTCTAATACACACTCCACCCCACTCCCCCCCTCCCAGAGAAGTAGGATGAGTGAAAACCTACTTCAATGCATATTTACTAGCACTGAGATTGACAATAATGCATTGTTCAATTAGATCATTATCTTTCAATGTTTCGCTTTATTATTAGGGAACTAGAAAATTCCTTCACATACTTATTAAATATTTGTATTTATTCTCCTAACAATGATCTGTTCACATGGCTCCTTTGTTTTTCCATAATTTTTAATAAACTTTTAAAAACTGAATAGACTTAGTATTTATATAATGCAAAGGTTTACATGAAAGATCTTGGTAATATTCTCCATTGACTCCTAAAATTTTTATGGCACAATCTGTGCCATTCAGTGCCAACTGGAGCAATTATAACGCTTGAGGAATATTTGTCAGGGTATTGAAGCATTTTTTATTGTCACAAATTGCTGAGATAACATTGGCATTTGGTGGTCTTACACCAGAGACACAGCTAAAGATTCTGAAAAGACTCAAAGAAAAACTGTTTCAAATAAAGGATGGTTCGTAGGTGCCATTGAGTCGGTTCCAACTCATAGCCACCCTACGAACAACAACAAACCATCGCCCAGCCCCGAGCCATTCCCGCAGTCCATCACTGTGTCGGTCTATCTCCTTGAGGGCCTTGCTCTCGGTGCTTCCCTTTCATTTTACCAAGCAAGATGTCCCCTCTCCAGGGACTGCTCTCTCTTGGCAACATGCCCAAAGTACATGGGACAAAGTTTGGCCCTCTTTTCCCCTAAGAAGCACTCTGGCTATCTTTCTTCCAAGAAAGGTTTGATTTCCTTTGAGCAGCCCATAATACTTTCAATATTCTTCACCAGCACCACAATTCAAATGCATTGATTCTTCTTTGATCTTCCTTATTCAACACCCAACTTTCAAAAGTATATGAGCCTACTGGAAATACCATGTCTTGGGTAAGGCACACCTTAGTCCTCAAAGGACTGCCCTTGCTTTTCAGTATTCTAACGAGGGTTTGAGCCCCAGATTTATGTTACCTATTGGTCCAGTTGTGAGGACTTGGGGCTTCTTTACATTGAGTTGTACCCTATAATGAAGACTGCAATCCTTGATCATCAACAAATGTTTCAACTCCTCCTCACTTTCAACAAGCAAGGTTGTGGCATCTGCATATTTAAGGTTTTTAATAAGCCTTCCTCTAAGCCTGATGTAGCATCCTATAATCTGTATATTATTCATATAATGCAGCTTCTCTGACACTTTTCAGCAAACAGATTAAATAAGTATGGTGAGAGGATATCACCCTGATGCACATCTTTCCTGATTTAAAAACATTTGGTCTTTTTTTGTTCTGTTCACACAACTGCCTCTTGATCCAGGTACAAGATCCAAATGAGCACAATCATTTCTGGAATTCCCTTTCCTCAAATAAAGAATTATCCTATTCAATATATGATTGAGAAATGCTGTTTATTTCAATGACTGCTGAAAAATATTTTATAGTTTATTCATAGGAAATATGTGTATTTTCAATTATACTAATTGATGTTAACTAATGTTGGATGAAATAAAAGATATTGTACGTATATATTTGGAACCTGTCAGCTTATTATTTTTTCTTTGTTGGTGTTAGGTGCTTTCCAGTCAGCTCTAATTTATAGTGACCCTATACGAGGAAGTAGCCCCGCAAAAGCAGAATGACACTGGGCGGAGGGGAGATTTCGTAGTACACATTTTCCCTATTAGGTGAGCATCCAGCAACGCACTCTGAGTTAGTGCACTCAGCGATGTCACCTGGGAAGGTTCTCTCTGGTCACAGTGAATATTTTCCTAAAAGCAGTTTCTCTCAAACCTCATATTTTGTGGTGGCTGATTTAAGAGAACAGCGTGTGGCTGTAAGATTGTGTCTTCTGCTTGTGAAAGTTGCCGCAGACACTGTTGTGAGGTGGAACACAGCTTATAAGGACAGCACTATGGGACAAACTCAAGTGTATGAGTGTTTTCCTCTTTTCAAGGAAGGTTGATGTCAACTGATGACAAACCTTGTTCTGGATGTCTGTCAACTTCCCGAATGTACAAGAATGTCTACTTGTAGTTCATTTGCAGTTCATTCCACCAGGTCAGACAGTTAATCAAGCTTTCTATTTAGAGATTCTGAAATATTTTGTAGCAGTGTGGGACCAAAAAGGTCTGATTTGTGGCAAGTGGTGGGACTAGGTTTGCCACCATGACAATGCACCTGCTCATGCAGCCATTTCAGTACACCTTTTTTGGACAAAAACATCATACCTCTCTTCCCCCACACACCTTACTTACCCGACCTCACTCTGTGTGACTTCTTTTCGCTTCCATAAATAAAGAGGGACTTGAAAGGACAGCAAATTGAGGGCATAAAAAAAGGTGAAGAAAAAATGAGGGAGGTGCTGTCAGCCATCCAAACAAGTTTGAAAATGTTTCCAAGAATGCAACTGGAGATTAGACAAATGGGATAAATATGTTTTTAAAGAATTAATACATAGCTTTGAATAAAATCTGTTTTGAGGTGGTGGTCCCTCAGATATGACAGAAATAAATACTGGCAGCCCTGCAGCATCCTGTCAACTGCTTTTAACGTTCGTCTGTGTTAGGCCTGGTCCTCGTTATGTCGCTCTTACTCATTGGGTGTTGTTGAGTTGTTGTTGCCTGAATGCCCTCCAGTCAGTTCTGATTCTTACTGACAGTATGTGCAGCAGAGCAAAGCACTGCCTTCTCCCATACCAGCTTTACCATAGCAGTCATGTTGGAGCCCCTTGTTACAGCCACTGCGTCAGTGCATCTTTACAAGGTCTTCCACTCTTTTGCAATATTTCTAACTTCTCTAGCATGATGCTTATTTCCAGGGATTGTTCTCTCCTGAGAGAATGCCAAAGTACATGAGGCAAAGTCTTGCCAGATTCATTTCTAAGGAACATTCCTGGTGTGCTTTGGGGCGTACTTTTTCCGAGAGAACTCTGTGTTCTTCTGGAAGTCCATGGTACTATTTTAATTATTCTTCACCAGCTCTATAATTCAAATGCATTTATTTTCTTTGGTTTGCCTTCTTCAATTTCTAACTTTCACATGCATATGAAGCAATTGAAAAATACCTTAGTGCTTGTAGTCAAACAAGCAACCATCTAAGAGAAGAGTCAATTAATGCCACATGGAAGAAGCACACCAGCTTGTGTGATCCAAAGATGACAACTACAACATTTGAATATGGTGAGGAGAAAAGCATCAGAGCAAAGATTCTGAGCCCCCACCCTGTGGGGGGCTGTGGGAGATGGTGAGAGCCACAGCCCCCAGAAGAACATCTCTGCAGACGGAGCCACTGGCAGATCCACTCGGCAAGAGCCACAGGCGAGAGTCTCAGACAGCCTTTTGATCAGGCAGAGACCACTGTATTCTGGATTATGCTGGACTGAACTCCATGCTTGGCCAGCCACCTGAGTATGATGCCACCTGAATCTGTTCTGGGTGCAAGTATCCCTTACTGGTTCCATGAAAGAAATTTCTTAATTGACTTTATAAATGTTATTGGGTAGCCTTTCCTTCTTCTACATAATTTTTATTTTGTCTGTATACTATTGTTTTTATCCTTACCTTAGTGTAATTTTGTCAGTTCTTGTTTTTGTTGGGTTTCCCAGCTGTGAAGCACAGGAGGAGTGGATGGATAATGAGAATAACTGATACAAGGGAGTAGAAGGCATGCAGGAGATGGGGGAGCTGATAGGGGAAAGGAGATTTCAAGAGTAAATAATGAACACAGTTTGGGGGAGGGAACACTAGAACAGCTGTGATTACATAACTCAGTTCAAAGGCAATTTAACCATGGCGGGGGGAGTGGAGTGGCTCTAAAATCGATGTAGGGGTGATTATATAATACTCCTTAATGTGATTGAATGATTGAACTTTGAATTATGTTTGCAAATTACTTGTGAATAAAACTGCTAGAAATTTTTTTTAAATAGAAAAATACCTTAGTTTGGACCACTTAATCTAAAAGTTCTATCCTTATCTTTAAAGAGCCTAAAGATTTATGCAATGAATGTTTAATTTTATTTCTGAAATGCCACTCCCAGGTTCTTGGACTATTTGCCAAGCTTACAGATTGAATAAGTATAGGGGGGTACTACAAGATAAATTTACTCTTTTTTCTGTTCAAATGATTGTCTTTTGATCTCTGTGCAGGTTTCTCCCATTCTAGAATTCCCAGTCTTCTTAACGTGACCCACCATTTGTTAAGAACCACACAGTTAAATGCCTTTGCATACTCAAAAAGATGCAAGTAAATATCTTTCTGGAATTCTCTGCTTTCAGTCAAGATCCATTTGATATTAACAATGATAGCCCTTTTTCCATGTACTCTTCTAAATCTGGCTTGAAGTTCTGTCAGCTCCCAGTCCGTGTACGGCAACAACTGTTTGTGAATTATCTTCAGCAAAATTTTACATGCATGTTGTATTAATGGGGTTGTTTGATAATTTTCATATTCTGTTGGGTAGCCCCTCTTTGAAATGGGTCCACATATGGATCTCTTTTAATCAGTTGGTCACTTTCCTGTCTTCTAACTTTCCTGGCATAGATAAGTTATTCTTATCTAAGCTAACAATTCTCCTAGCACTCCATCAACTTTTGAAACATGTCAACTGGTATTTCATCAATATCTAGAACCTTGATTTTTGTAAATACTTTCAGTGCACCTTGGATTTCTTCCTTCAATACCAGTGACAATTGATTTATACTACCACTTGAAATGATTGACTGTCAACTAGGTCTTTTTGGTACAGTGACTCTGCACATATTCTGTTGATGCTTCCTCCATTGCCCAATATTTGCAATCTCCATCTTCATTTCTATCATCAAGGCCATATTTACCATTATTCTTTCCTTTTTGTTTCCAACTTTCACATCTGCCATTGCACTTTCCACAGTAGTCGCACCTCTTTACAGTCCCGTCAGCCCTGTGTGAGAGCACCAGTCTCCCTGCAGCCTTGCCAGCATTTGCTATTTCCTTTTAACTTGGCTGCCATTTTTAGTTTACGTCACGTTGTTATTTTGATTTGTATCTCCAGATGTCTAATGAGCTTGAGCATTTTCTCATATGTTTGTTGGCCATTTGCATGTCATCTTTAGCCAACTGTCCATGTTCTTTTTCACTTTTCACTGTGTCATTTGTCTTTCTCTTATAGAGATGTTGCGGTTTTCTATGCATTTTAGATCTTAATGCATCTTCCACTGTACTCGTCAGAATTTTTCACATTTTGTGGGTTCTCTGTGTACTCTTTTATTGAAGTCTTCTGACACATGTGTCTTATTTTAGTGGGTCCGAGCCATCAATTTTATCACCTGTTGTGTGTGTTTCCTGGCCTGTATCTGGTAGTGAAAGACCCTATGCTCTGGAGTAGGGTCTTGGACATTCATTTGTTTGTTCAATGACACACTAACAATTATAGAATTGGTTTTGTTGTTTGGTGCCATCAAGTGAGTTCCAATGTGTAGAGTCCCAATGAGTGGAACAAAACACACTTGTCCATTCTCCTTATGACATCCTCACAATTGTTCTTATGTTTGAGCCATTGTTGCAGACACTGTGCCAATCCATCTTCTAGTTCACTGCCCCTCCATCTCACCAAATATGATGTCCATCTCCAGGGACTGGTCTTTCCTGACATGTCCAAAGTAATTGAGACTAAGTAGCACCATCTTTGTCTTAAGGAGCATTCAGGTTGTGTCTTCTGAGACAGATTGGTTTGATCTATTGACAGACAATGGGTGTTTTAATATGCTTTGCCCACACTATAATTCAAATGAATTGCTTCTTTGATGTTTTTAATTCAATGACAAACATTCATATGCGTATGACACAATTGAAAATACCATGACATGGGTCAGGCACACCTTAGTCTTCAAAGTAACCTCCTTGGTTTTCAACACTTCATAAGGTATTATAGAGAAAATGTACTCAATGCAATGTTTTTTGTTTGCTGCTTCCTTGATTATGGATCCAAGAAGATGAGATCCGTTACAGCTTCAGCCTTTTCTCCAATTATTATAATGTTACTTATTGGTCCAGTTGTGAAGATCTTGGTCTCCTTTACCTGAGTTGCACTTCATTCTGAATGCTGTAATCCTTGATCTTCATCAGCAAGTGTTTCAAGTCCTCCTCACTTTCAGCAAATAAGGTATGTCATCTGCATATTGCAGGTGGTTCATAAGATTTCCTACAGCATTCTGATGCAGCACTCTTCATATAGCCAGTGTGTGGATTGGATAAATATGGTGAAAGGATGCAACTTTACCTGATTCTAACGATCGGTATTTCTTTGTGTGCACAACTGTCTCTTGATCCACGGAGAGTCCCACATCAGCACAGTGAAGTGTTCTGGAAATCCCATTCTTCTCAAGGATGCCCGTAGCTTACGAGCCACATGGTTTACCGTCTGTACACACACACACACACACACACACACACACACACACACACACACACACACACACACCAAAAAAAGGCAGCCCACCAGAAAGCTATAAACATCTTTTTGGTGTTCTCTGCTTTCAGACAAGATCAATCTTGTATCTGAAACACTCTCCCTCTTTTGAATCCAGCTTGAACCGCTGGCAGCTCCCTAACACTGTACTTCTGCTACCATTGATGGATAATCATCAGGAAAATTTTACTTGCACATGACATAAGTGATATTTTTCTATAATTTGTACATTCTGCTGGAAGACCTTCTTGGAATGGACACAAATATAGATCTTTCCAGTCAGTTGGTCAAGTAGCTGTCTCCTAAATTTTGCATCAGCTTTTTGAAACATTTCAATTAATATTTCATCAGTTTCTTGAGTCTTGGTTTTGACTAATGGTTTCAGTGCAGCTTCAACTTCTTCTTCCAATAACTTTGGTTTTTACACATCTGCTACTTCTTCAAATGATGGAATGTAGACTAGTTCTTTTTACTACACTGACTATGTGCATTCTTTCCATTTTAGTTTGATACTGCCTACAGCATTCAATATCTTGTCCATAGAATCTTTCAATATTTCAACTTCCATGTTGAATGGCTTCTGGTAATATGAAATCTGATGTCAAATCTACATTTCCAGACCCTTTCATAATTGAGTGCCCTAAGTCTTTTCTCTTACATATGCCTCCATGGGGACAGTGGGAATCATCAACACGAGGAGAAGACACATTATGCCAACATGGCGGGCATTCAGAATAATGGTGCTAGGAGCAACAATGTGCTCACCCAAAATGTCAGTGACCTGCTAACAAGCTTTCAGCAGCTGCCTTGTGCCAGGCTCTGTGCTCTGCACCCATGTAGGCCCGGCTCTCCTTTAAGTGCTCTTTCTCCCTAAGTTGATGCTGTGGATATACCCTAAGAAATGCTAATAGTTATTTTGTGACATGAGCTACTCCGGTCCTATCCATATAGAAAGCTAGAATTAAAAAGATTTCCTTAAGGGAATATTTTTAAAATAATATTTCTTAGAAATGCTTTCCTATCTTTATTGTGGAAATATCATCAGCATTCATTTACAATGTAATTTGACTAAGGTACAATGGAATCCATTTTTAATCTTCCCTTTCCTTGTTCTCCATCTCTCTCTTTTACTCTTCTTTTCTCCTTTCTGTTCCACGGTGATTACGCAGGATTCATGTCCATTTACAGGATACTACTTTAAGTCTTTTCTCAGATCTTTCACTATTTTAATTTCTGCAACATCCCTGACAAAATACTTGTAAACTTTAAGTTTAGCAGTATATAGAATTTCTCCACAAACCTACAGTCTGGAAAGGGCAACTTTTGCTTTATTTACAATATTCATATATTCTAATTTATATTCTAATGTGATGTCACTTATGATAGCTATTAGTAACTTGATTTCATTCTATACAATGATAAACATGCAATATCTCATTTTACCCTTGCAAATATTCTGAGATGGCTATCATTTTTCCCATTTACAGATGAGGTGTAGAGAAGTCTACGATTATGACAGAGTTCCCCAAAATAATATATACTAGCATTTATGCTTCAAGATGAAATTTAGATATTATTTCCCCAGGTACCACTGACCTTTGGAATAAAGTAGTCAAGAATATGTAAGCTAGCTTCAAACAACCACTGATTTAAGCAATACATAATATTTCCTGCCAAGCCAGTAATCAGACATACTGGTATTAGTTTTAGTAGCTTTGTGATGAAGGATCATCCGCTGTGAAGGCATGTGATTGTCAGGATGGATATTACTTTAATGTCTCACGGATATTTCAATAGCTTTTAAATATGATGGGCATTGACGGTTGTTAATGTACATTCTTTCACAAGATATACCTTCCCTAGAGCATTTTCTTTTTTATTAATCTTCAAAAATACAGAAAATGTCAGTGGGGAATAATTATAGCTAGAGTCAATAACCAGTCACTCCAAATGGCTCAAGAATAATGACTCCTGGGACTGGGTTATGTCAGACACCTTGTCTAGAAGGGACTTTCTGCTCCTAGGAAACTGCTGCCAAGCTGAAGCTACTCTCACCATCTCATTTGACAGGCAGTAACAACAGGATTAACTAGGCTAATTATATGCAAGCACTTGTTGCCCATAATTTGGAGGGGAAAGGCAAATGTACTTTTTTGAGAACTTGCAGAAAAAGAGAAAATGTTCGCATTCATTCGTAAAAGCTAAAAGAGGATGAGCTTTCTTTCTCGTCTCTCTTTCAAGGAAGCTCAGCCATTTTGCACTGAGAGAAAACCAGGGTGCTAAACCATGGACATGGTGATGAACTGAGGGAAGTGCTACAGCTCATCAGTTTTAGCAATGCACATGATTTGGCCAGATTACAACAGGAACGGCTTTGTAAATGAAGTCATTCTTAAGGGCCAAGAAACTGTTTATACCCTTGAATTCTGTGAAAACCCTTCAGAACCACATATTAAAATTTCCTGCCTCATTTAAGCTTTTCAAGTAAGTTATCTTTACTGAAAATCAAAGAGTTCCAACTAATACAAGTTGATACTGTCTATCAGATTAAAATAGTATCCAAAGGATTTTTTTGAAAGCCTATTTTTCAGAAGTAGACCACCAGTACTTTCTTTAGAAGCAAGTGTCTATCAGCTTTCCATTAGCAGTCAAGTGTGTTAATATTTTATACTGACAGGAATTCCATTGCAATACTAAACAACTTAGGTATTACATTCTGTGTTAGGTTGCATTCTCTAGAGAAGAAAACTAGAGAGAAATTCATATCAATAAAGAGGCTCACGTCGTTGTGAAAGTGGTTAACCCTGTGTGATTCGAGTCTGTAGGTCAGATGTTGAGCTGGAAGCTTCTTCTGACTCATGTGGCTGCAGGAGCAGACACACTGGAAAGCAGGGAGACCGCAGTCTGGTGGAATTCATCAGGTCAGGCTGTGTTTCTGAAGCCCAGTGATTCCAAATTCAGTAAACCAGATGATGTATTAGTAGGCCAAGCCCTCAAGAAAATGGGATGTGACTTGTGTAGGGGTTGCACTTCACCCTAAAATCCCCACAACTGCGTGGCAACTCACACGTACTATCATGGAGCTGATTAACTTATGTTAGATCTCATCATGGGGATGAGGGACGCCCAACTGCCAACCTGCAGAGTATCCAGTCCCAGCCAAGTTGACACAAGACCTAATTTTCAAAAATCCTTGGGGAAAAGATAGATTACCTTTTGTGAACATAAACCTACAGATCTAGGAGAGAGATGATATAGTACACTTTCCCAAAGCATGGAAGCTGAGCTTTTTCAAGAAATGTGTATGGTTACCTCCAGAGCTATTTCACTGAACAGGTGCTCTGAACAGCTAATGCCATCATGTCTTTTAAGTGCCCCAAGGTTGCATTTCCGTAACAGGTCAATTTAACAATGAAAAATCACTACCCAAAAATCAATTCAGCATACTTCATTGACCTTAGGTGAGTTTCAGCAAAACTTTATAAAGTGTAATCATGTGGTAAACTGAAATAAAAGAGCTCAATAATTTGTCTTTGGCTGGCAAAACAATCCACTGCTTTCAGCTTGATTCTACTTATAGGACCCTATAGGGCAAAATAGAAGTAACACATTCGTTTTCAAGGCCTGAACCTTTATAGAACCAGTGGCCCTAACTTTCGCTCATGAAGTAACTGGTGGACTTGAACTGGCAACCTTTGTGTACCAGTCAAGTTCTTTACCCTTTAGACACCATGATTTCATCTTTGACTGCCAGTCACTATTGATGCATTCATATCTATTCATTTAAAGTATGATTATACATGGACAGCTTCGTGATTTGGTTAAGCAACAAAAACAAAAAAAAAACAGTTAACATTTGTTTGGAAATTTATATTATTTGACTATATTTTTATCCTGAAATATATAAATGTATACTTTGTTACTATACTCTCTTACTTTTTTGAATAAATCATATTTCGATATCACAGGCTATGAGTTTCAGGCGAATCTACCCAGGAAAGTAAAAACCATGTGACTGGTTCAGTGATCCACAAAAAACAATTTTCCTTCCAAACTGAGCTTTCTCAAAAGAAACAAAAAGATACTGTAAATGAGCTAGATTCTTGACATTTTCATCTCTAAAAGCTACGATTCTCTGACCTTAAAGGATAAATGCATAAAAACAAGAAAGAAAACCTTCACCTGTTTGTAGAAAGCTATCCACTGAAAATGAATAATGCATGAAATATGTTTCTGATAGCTGCCTTTAAAATACTTTCTGCAATAAAAATCGTTCCTAAAAGGGAAAGAATTGAGGATTTCTCTACATGCATGCTAATCCCTGACTCCCCCCCAACACCACCTTTTTTTCTTTTGTAAATGAGTCCAATCCAGGTAACTTTTTAAATAAGAAAAGAAATGATAATATTCCAGATTGCAAGTAGTCAGTAGCAATAAATAAATGAGGACAAAATATATATGATTTTTCTTTTCATTATGCTTACAACTTTTCTGTAATTTGAAATTATTTTCATTTAAAAAGTTGGGGAGTTTGGCTTGAAATTCATATGGAGTCATTTCCAAAAGTTTTGTGACATTAGGCAAACAACTGAAACATTTCTTAACGAGAAAATGGAAATTAAAAGACCTATCATTTAGCACTGTTTGAGAATTAAAGAAAATAATTAATGTAAAAAAAGTCTTGAATTGCTAAACATTTTTGAGTAGCATTAATTCACTAATTCAGATTTTTTTCTTGATTATATCTTATACATAAGAGTATATTTGTATATTAGTATTTTCTCGAGTACATTCTATATACAAGAAAATATTCTTGGCTTTACGAATATGTGTTAGTACTCTCAGGTAATCATTAGACTGCTACCCAAGTCAGCAATGTAAACCATTAACCACTGCAAGGAAGACAGATGAGACTGCGTCTGTGAAGTTTTACATCGTCATAAATCCTCCATAGGTTGCTATTGACCAGAGTCAACTTGATCACAATGAGCATTCAAAGTTTTGAGACTCCAGGTGCATCTGAGCCAAGTCATAGTATTTTTCAGTCACCTCACACATATATCAAAAGCAGACAGTGACTAAATAGACCAAAGAAAAATGCATTCCTTAGAATATGGTATGGCAAATAATATGAACTATATCATGTACTGCTAGGAGAATAAAGCCATCTCTCTGGGAAGGACAGTTAGACTATGCCTCCGGAGTGAGATGGGAGACTTTACCACATGTGGTTGGCACATGTTTCCAGGAAGGAGCCATCACTGTTGAACAGTAGCATGCTTGGTACAGGATGGGGGCAGCGGTGACAAGCGGAAAGCCTCTCGGTAAGATCGATGGACACGGGGTTGTGAGGGGAGTTCATTCCGTTTACACAGTGTCTCAATGAGTTGGAACAATGGGCTGGCATTGCACAACAACCTTCCTTGACTTTGGAAAGGTAGTGGTAGACAAGGGACAAGATCTATTTTCTCAGTTTATTTACTGAGAGAGATACATGCGAAAATAACTAAATATATTTATAATGGATAAATGAGATTATCATATTTATAAGTGATCTTTTATAACAAAAATATTGCATGAGTAAATTATTTTAACTGTAAGGATCCTTTAATGGAATGAAAATATAATGGGATTTTTCAATGGACTTTTTGAAGGCTTCAAATGTTTTATTAGCATTAGGACTTTTACAAAAGGCCCGTCTGTGTAGCTACCTGGCTAGGAATCACTACCAGGCACGAATGGCAGAAGAGAGCAATCCTAATAGTCTCATTCTTGACTTTACTCTCTATGTAACTGCCGGATGCAAGCACAGAGAGACTGTGTGCTGAAGAGCACAATGAGAGGCCGGCTACTCTCATTGGTTTCAAATATTGTGTATTGTGAAATCTTTGTAAACACACACGCACACACACACACACGTAAATTGGATTTTTGAAAACAACTGGTAATTCTGGATTTGGGAATATTTTTGAAGCTAGTTAAATGAAGCAGTGTTTCTGAATTTGAACCATTTATCTGCTCCTAAAGCACATACTGAGATAGCATGCACCATAATAACTATGTTAATAGTAATAATAATGAGAATAAAATCACTAACATTGATTGAAATTTTACTATGCATCACACTTTTTATAAGTCCTTCACAATTGGTAACATTGAATTCTTGAAACACTATGAGTTATGTGTAATTATCTTCTTCAATTTACAGGTGGAAAAATCGAGCTTCACACTCAATATCTTTCCCTGAAGGCACGTTCTTGATAGAGATGAGTTATAAATACTATTCAGTTGATTTTAGAGTGATAAAGCTCTTGGTAAATTCATTCTGTTCTTACTGGATTTTAACATTTACCCTCATTATCTATTTTAGGAAATATCATTTATTCAGCATCCTAGTATGTCTAGCACCTTACAATGTAATTCCCTTAATTGTTTGGAAATTATGGTGCAATGCAAGATTAGATGGCTGATCCTAGAAAATAAAGTGGCACTCCGAACTCTGATGTCAAAGCTTCATATATCCTTTTTGCACTGTCACATCTAATTATTTGATGGGACTTTTCAAAGGCTTTGGCGTAAACGCACCATTTGTGTATCAGTTTGTCGTACGGTGCTGGCTGACGTGTGTTGTTTTGAGGCTGGAGACTACGTCGCTGGTAATTAAAATAGCATCGAGTCACCCAAAGTGAACCGTTTTCAGCAGAGCTTACAGGCTAAGAACAAACTTCAATGAAGTACTAGGATATCCACTTCAGAGAAATTAGCCTCTGAAAACCTTATGGATAGCATCAAAACATTGTCAGATACTGAAAATCTAATGAATCAAAGCAGGATATTGTCAGAAATAATGCCGGAAGGTGAGATCCTCGGGTCAGAAACCACTCAAATTATGAGGAATAACTGCTTTCCTAAAACCGAGTGGACCATAACGACGCGGGTGGAGTAAAGTCTGCAGGGGTACAACCCAGAGGAGACGTTCAAGCTGCGTTGAAAGCACGAGCCAAAATCAAGGCTCAAGGGATTGACAGCGAGCTGCCAGAGGTTCAGACCAAATTCAGAAGAGGAGTTGCAACAAGGGATATCACAGCCAACGGCTAATGGATCTTGTCTGAACGCAGTTCCCGAAAGATGTTTGCTTATGTTTTACTGGCTATGCAAAGGCATTCAACTGTGTGGACCACAGGAAATTACAGATCGCCCTGAGAAGAGTGGGGATTCCAGAACACCTCATTGTGTTTATGCAGAACCTATGAATGGATTAAGAAGTAACTGCTTGAGCAAACAAGGGAAGGCATAGTTTCCACTCAGGAAAGGTATATGTCAGAGTAGCCATACTATTCAATATGTATGCTGAGCAAATTATCAGGGAAGCTGAGTTACAGGAAAAAGAATGCTGCATCCGCATTGGAGGAAGACTGATTAACAATCTGTGATATGTGGTGGGTTTGAACTGCTGACCCTAAGGTTCACAACCTAGTGCATAACCAACTATATCACCAGCACTTCAGACTATGTCTAGAGGAATTGTAATTCTGTTTTTTGAAATACTTCATTTTCTTCTATATCCATAATCAACTACTGACATCCAGTCAATGCTGACTCATAGTGATCCTGTAGGACCGGGTCGAACTCTTCCTGTTAGTTTCTGAAAGCTCCTGCCTTCTCATAGGGAGTGGCTGGGGCTTCAAAACGCAGACCTTGCAGATTTCAGCCCAACTCGTAAGCCCTACATCCATGGTCTGTGGTAAATAAATGTATGACAACCTTGAAGTAGTCATCAAGGGCTGCAATGAAGCCAGAAGCAAATGCACAGCTATAATGACATTGAACAGAATATTTTATGTAATCGTTTAAACATATATACTATTCATTTTCATATGAAAGAAATTCCATTGAGTAAGTAGAATTTGCCATTGAACAAGGATATGCACTGTTTTGAGCGATAAATATGATTAAATTAAAATAATGAAATGATAGTAGTTATAAGTAAGATTATTGTAACAAGCAATTTAAAGTAAACCTGTTATCGTCCTCAGTTTTCACTGAAGTAATAAAATATGATTATAGACTTGAGATACTTAAGGAAGAGGACATATCTGGCTCTTGGTTTCTTACTTTTCTACAAACATAAATCTGGAACTCATACCAAACTACTAATTTGATATGCATTTAACTCAATAGTTTTCATTATAATTGAAGCCAAGTGTGAGACTTAGGTTTTATATCAACTTGACTCGGCCAGTGAGATAGTTAAGGTTTATTGTGCCAACCTGGCTGATAAACACATGTGGGATTAATTGAAGGACAGAGAAAAATGGCTTGGGGTGCCTCGCCTTTCGCGTTCTCAGGTCTCTTGCTTTCTGATGGTCAGACCAGGGTGCAGCTGCTTTACCCAGTTCCCTGCTTCAGCTGAGAAGGCTCACATCCTGCAAGTCAGCTCTGAGGAAAAGCCACATGGACCAACCCCGATGCAGCCCTGGGTGCTGAAGCAGCCAGGTGGAGACCCCTGCCAGTACTGAGATGTTTACACGCTCACTGATTCAGCTTTCCTCCTACAATCAGCGTGAGTTGGAGGAGGACTTTGTAGATGGTGTCAGACATATGGGCTAATGTTGAACTTAAGGGTGTGGACAGCACTGGGTTAGGATGCTTTCTCAATGTACACTTACCCTTTATATAAAACTCTCTCATATATGTGTGAGTTTCTGTGGATTTGTTTCTTTACCTTACCCAGACTAACACAGTCAAGATTCTCAATAGTTTGGCAACTGAGACTCCTCTATCATGTGATCTAAAACAACGTAATCAATTCAATGACAGAATCTGCTTTGAGCATCAAAGCAATTGGGGGAAGAATAGGGTGGTTTTCAATTTCCTCAGGTGACAGATATTTCCTTGCCTCAATTCCTCTATGCAACCATCCTGTGGGGAAGCATACTTCTTCCTGATCTGGATACTGCATCTGGCTCACTGAATGGCTGCAGTATTGCCTACTGGGACTCTGGGCATCATCAGATTGGGACCTCTGACCTGTTGACTTTGACTCGTTCCCCTCTGCATCCACCAGTTGTCGTCTTCCTGTTCCATGCTCCTGCTGCCTGGGTCGTCAGTCTTGGCAGCTATGCAAGTCCGGAAAAGCCGTCAGCTTAACATCTGACTCCCATGCTGGAGCCCAACCACATGAGCCACTTTTGTAATATAAACGCCACTCTTCATAAGGGTCTAAAAGCAGCGCTGGTTTTGCATTTCTAGAGAAAGCAACTGAACCCTAAGAAAATGGACATCTTCTACAACAAAGAAGGTTCATTTCAGGATATTATACCTGAAGACTGAAATTAGTGACCCACACCTATTAGAAGATGAAGAGAAAATCTTAGCCCATCAAAATTAGCACAGAGGACTGGATGACAGTACGTGAAATCTGTGAATCAATAATCCCAGTGATAAGAGCTAACATATGTAAAGTTATTTAAAAACATTAATAGTGCACTATTGTAATGACGTTAACACTATCACACTTAGACCTAATAAAATATCTTTATGCCTTTTTTATACTATGCTATTTATCAGCAATTAAATGGTGAATGGAACTATACAAGGTCTCTGTCCTTACAAATCTAATAGCCTAATCAAATTATCACAGTATTAAAAACAATGCAATTGGGTTGAAGCTATGCAACTGACTTTAATAAGTACTTTTACTTGGATGAAGTGGTTACGGAGCGCTTGTATCCCGAGGATTTAAGTCAAATTGAGGCATGAAAGATAAGGGTAGCTTGATGATAGAAATAATATTTTATCAGGTGCAATGGCATGCATAGGGAAATCTCTGCTGAGAAGTTGGGTCCTGAGTTTCCGGAGTACAGAGACCACAAAATAGATGGTGTTAAACAAGATATGGAAACCAGATCATGAACGACTTGGTCACCAGGATAAAGAATGCTATTGGTTTTCCTAAGAACAAGAAAAAGCATTGGAATGACCCAAGGGAGGATGAGATGATATGAGCAACATTCTCAAATTTCTGATCTGTCTGATTACCCAATGGACATATGATTGGTTGTGCATGATAAATGCAAACACATTACATAGGTAATTATTGCTATTTTCTAAACAAGAAATAAGTTATGAGTGAGTCTAGTGTGATGGAAATGGAATAAAGATACGTAACATTGAAGAATTTTGTGATTCACTCAAAATTTAACATGTTTGAAGTCATAATGCTTCTTATAGTCTATGCAATAGTATCTAGCTGCTGTTTCTAATAAGAGTGCATAGAAACTTGGAAATCTAAAAGCAAATAAAGCAGTGTACTTAGAAAGCTCATAGTCACTGTCATAATAAAATTCATGTTCAAAGTGTGTGATGGCAGTGAAGACAAGATTATGTGAAATTCTGGCAATACAGCATGCTTGAGTTGGTAGCATTTTTCCTCATTATAGCTACTTAAAATAATGGTTCATATTAAAATTGATTGTATTTGAATTTATTTAATTTTACAAAAATATATAAATAATTTGACCTTTCAAAGTAAAATATTAACAATGGAAAATATGAGAGAATAATGACTCATAAATTGCTGAGTTAGTAGGATTTTTAATTGAAATACTATTCATAAAACCTAGACAAGATTGGCGAGGAACTTAGGTCTAAATAATGTCATAAATTTTAGATGTATTGAATTTAAGATATTTTTCTGACGCAAAAAAGGATATGTGAGTTACATAAGTGAATATAATGTTCTACAACTCAAACAATAAATATGAATTTATGTATTTCATGGTGTAGTACATATTTCACTAATATTACCAAATATAGCAAATTTATTTTTATCTATCTGGTAAACTGAGATGACAGGAATTAAGAAAACTGTCAATGGTCCCATAATTTACAGGAGCCAACAATTTAATAGTTCTAACTGCAGTATTTCAGCTACTTAGACACATACAGTCTGTTGTTATGATGTGAAGTTGAGTTGGTTCTGGCTCACAGTGACTCGATGTAGTAGGAAATACTGCCTGGTCCAATGCAATCCATCCTTTCAGCCACTGGGTTAATTCATATTGATGAAGACCTTCCTCTCTTTTAGCCAGCCTCCACTTTACCAAGTGTGATGTCTTTCTCCAGGGACTGGTCTCTCCTGAAAATACGTGCAGGAGAAAAAAGAATCTCTTCACCTTTGCCTCTAAGAAGCATTGTGGCTTGATTTAGCCCAAGACAGATTCCTTAGTTCTTTTGGTAGTTCATGGTACTTTCAATATTCTTAACCAACCTCATACTTCAAATACATTCTTCTTTAATCTTTGGTCTTTCTTATTCATTACGCAACTTTCATATACTTATGAAGGAATTGAAAATATCATGACAGGGACCAAGTGGTCCTCAAAGTAACAACCTTGCTTTTCAACATTTTAAAGAGTTCTTGTGCAGCACATTTACCCAATGATCTCTTGGCTACCGTTTCCACAAACATTGATTATGGATCCAAACAAGACAAAATGCTAGACAACTTTAATCTCTTCTCCATTTGAAGGACCTATTGGTCCAGTTGTGAAGATTCTTGTTTTCTCCGCATTGAATGGTAATCCATGCTGAAGGCTGTAATTCTTGATCTTCATTACCAAATGCATAAGTCATCACTTTTAGCAAGCAACTTTGGGTCATCAAATAAAACTCAGGCCAACAATTGATCAAAGAGTAAACAAATGACTAGCAGATGTCTGGAATTATATTGTGCCTGTCACCTTATGAAAAGCAAAATACAATAAGAACAAATGAAAAAGAAAAACAATATGTGGTACAATATCATTAGATTCTTTTGTTGATATATCAAATGGTACAAAACTTTTGGGAAAGCAAGTAGCGTCAAATGAATACAGTCACTTGATTTTGAATGTCCGTGCTGGATGCAGAACCCTAGTCACATGGTGGTGAAATGCTCACTTGCAATGCAAAGGGAAAGGGTTCAATGCCTCCAACCTCTCTGTAGAAGAAAGCTGTAGCAGTCTCTTCCATAAAGATTTACAGGCTTGGGCACCCTATGGGAAAGTTCTACTCTGTCACCAAGAGTGGGATTCCACTGGATGGCAGGGGGTTCATTTTTATAACCTTTTTTTGTACCACCATAAAAACTACCTGAAAGACATAAGGAAATTTTTACACAGAGACTCACATTCATCATAGCTTTATACAAAACACTGAAAGACTCAAACATCTACATGACCAAAGAGAACAGATTAAATTACTGTACATGGAAATAACATTAGGTAATTGTTGGAATTATATCATTGGAGTGTTTTTCCTGTAGAAATAAAGGAAAATGTAAACAGAAATAAGTAATTATAGTATAATTATAATATAGTTTTACATGTGTGTAACATAAATCAAAGGTAATTCCTGAGATTGTATTTCATATTCAGAATTTATGATACTGAGTATCTGTTAATTTTTGTGATATTAAATACCCGTTCGGAATGCATAAAACAACATGAAAGGAATAAAATGTGAACGAAATAAGCCCATGGGCCAAGAATATAAAAATACATTTTAATGAATGTAGGTATTTGGCTTTGTGCCATTTCCTAAACTTGGGTTCTATTCTTCTGTTGCTATGTGTTTGCTTTGTTTTGCCTTGATATTCTTTTTTGATGTGAGATTGGAAAGTGAACAGAGGACAATGTCTTTGTTTTGCTACAGACTTTTCATAAAGGCAGCTCTTGGCATAAGTTAAGGAACCTGAGTCCAAGTTCTAATTCAGAAAACCTCAACTACCTCTCATGTCAAGAGCCAATTGAGATGACATCAATCAACGCGCCGCATAAATGCTGTCAACCAAGTGAGCTTCAGCCTGTCTGAACAGATGGGGCTTGCATCTCTTGATTCATTATTTACCTTCCAAGCTCTTCCTCTCCTCTGGCACAGGATTTGGCCACTGGTAAATGAAAGCCAAATGGCCTGCCTTTCTCTTCACAGATTGCACTTTGTCCTCCTCTTCCTTCTGTCACCATTTTTAGCCATTTATCACCTTTGCAGAACTGATTCAAGAATATTTGTATGGTCATCCTTATGTTCAAATCACGTTACTGTATATACCCTGAAATTCTCATTGTTTTCTGAAATATATGAGAGAAATTAGTGATGTTGGTGTGAAAGTCATGTGAAGTGAACAATATCTCCAACCCTATTTGTCCGCAATGAAACAGAATATCAATTTCTGCTTTTTTTGTGTGGTTATTTTTATGTGAAGTAGGAAAGGGTATTTGAAATAAATTATCAAACATGACATACACAGAGTACACCATAAATTACTAATCTCTCAAAAGAAGTTAAAATATAACTAGGTTCACTCTTTGTATATATAAATAAAATTATATGAATTTTATTTATGTAACTATCCTTGTTTCAGCAATTACATTCTATGGATTTATTTTTTCTAGAATAATGCTGTTTTATTTTGTTTCTCTTTAGAAGTAAATGTCCTTGAAATATCAACTGTCCTTGATGTGAAATAGGAAAACTGAGATTCAACAAATACCAGAGATATGCTAAAGAAAAAAGTAAAATTTAAAAGAGGCTGGTTATTTTTCAATGACACTATTGATTTTATTTTACCTCACCTACTGACATTGTGCTAAGATTTGAAAATGTCATATCAGTGAATATTGTAGTTTTCAAGTGCTGCTATAAAAGAAATATCACAAATAAGTGGCTTTAATGATCAGAAATGTGTGTCCTCAGTTGAGAAGGCTAGAAATCCGAATTCAGGGTGCTGACTTTATGGGAACATGTTCTCTGCCTGCTGGTGGACGATCCCATCTGAACATCTCCTCCTGGACAATCATCACGGACGTGGCACCTCTCTCCCCTCCAGTTCTACTTTTCCTTTTGCTTGTTTAATCTCTTTTACAGTCTCAAAGAGATTGATTTTTGAAAAAACAAAAAGATAATAAACTGCATGACCAGTCTGAAAAAATAGATTGCTTTAAGACACACTGTATACTACCATATTTTCAAAAATAATGCACCCACATAAATAATGTGCAAAGACATATTGAGCAAATATGACAAGGCTATGTAAGAAATAATTCTGGCATAGCCTGCCTATGCACATACATCATGCATGTCTCTTCATATTTTCAGAACTGAATTTAATCATCATTTACCCTCATTCAGTACACTAAAATGATCAATTTTAATTATATGTGTGTAATAGAGATATAAAGTCATTGTGAAGGAGTCATGGTTTGAGTTTGGAATTAGCTCAATTAAAAAGAAAATAAAACAATTGAAGCTATGCAATAACAATTGAAGACTGGGACTAAGGACACTGGAATTTTGTGTAGTCAATCTGTGCCCAGGTACATGCTGCCTAATTCCACCCCAAACAGGCACTGTTGCACCTATAGACCCAAGTCCATAGTGCCATGCATGGATCATGCTATGTGTGAAGCCGGGCAGTAGAATGATTAAAATGCCAGAACACATTGCTTCATCCCCTTGGAGATACACAGCAGCCTATTAGACCCATCTCCTTCCAACAAGGAATGTGGGCCCCCACTGTGCCCACAGTTCTGCTGTTTGTCCCGCAGCATGGGTGCAGTGGGAGATTCAAAAGGCCTGAGAATTGTGACCAGCTACCTGATGGTGGGGTAGACTGCATATGGCTGCTTCATCAGCTTGGCATGCCAGTCCTATACATGTCCAAAGCTAGGGGACTACCCTCCTTGTTTCCTCACTAGAAAAAGTGATATTGCTCCTGTTTCAGAGAAAGAGATTTCTGAGCCAGAAAGGACTTCTGCCAGGAGAGGGGCTGGTTTAGAAAAGTGACTGTAGGCCGGCTTCGATCTGCTGCTAGGAATCAAGCCTCTAGGTCAACAGCTCCCAAGAGGAAAACTTCATATCAATGCTATTGAACCAAAAACAAACACGACAAATGGAAGACGCCAACCTGTAAGAACAACTGTTAGAGTACACAAAGAAAAATGGTGACGTGAAAAAATGTATTGTTTGAGTGAAAATGCAGTAATCTTCTCCCACTAACATGGCAAAGACAATTCATTCCCAAATGGATTACAGCTACAGGCATAAAAAGTGAGAATATTCAACATATACTTTTTGGAGACATAATTCAGCCTATAAGATATGCCCCCCCAAATAAATCATGCTATTCCCCCATTGCAAAATGTATTCATTCCATCATATAACCCCCAAATCTTAAATCAACTCCCAAACTGTAACTCATTTTTCTTATTTATCTAAAACAAATATGGCTGAGACTTTAGTCATATTCTATCCTGTGAAGATGGGGCAAAATTCCTCTTCTTTTATGAACCAGTGAAATATAGAAGTTAATCTAGTTCCAGAATATTATAGTAGAATAAAGCACATGGTTTACATTTTTGTTGTAAGTGGGAGAGATTAGAGTAAAAGAAGTGAAAAAAGGACCAAGTTTCTACTGTTAGATTTCTGTTAGAATATTCTATTCTATTCAAGTTTCTATTGACTAATTTGTTTAACCAAAGACTGTGTAACTATATCCTTAATTGAACAAATATCCTTAATTTGTACAATTTCTCCATATTTTGAATTCCTTTTCTCATTTTACACAGTTCATTTTTAAATCTGTCTCTTTCCACTCACATTTTACCATAAAGAGAGAGGAAAACCACTCAGCCCTTTAGAACCTGACTTAGAAATCCCCTCTTCTGAATATCCAAGTTCATCATTTGGGAGTTCCACCTTCTACCAAACATTTGAATTAATTCAGCCAAGTTCTCTGCCATTGCTTAATAAAGGTCACCTTTCTTCCACTGTTCAACAGCATGTTCATCATTTTCTCCTGTTGTCTGAAGAGTACTGGACCCGCCCATGAGCAGCAGCATTGTTGGCATCATACGAATTCTTAAGATGATAGAGTCTTGCTCTATAGGTCTCCTCACTTTATTCTGAGCTCTTCTCAGCATTGTCTGTGACTTCCATAATTCTAAGTCTGTTCAAGACAATCTAATCTTTTGCTATTAGGTGTACCTTATAATCTTCCTGACTCTACACTTTGCACAATTTTCAAACTGATAGATATCTGTTAGAACAGCACCATGTTCTAATGGTATGCCATTCAATTTTACTCATCTGGAGCTTTCATTGTAGAAATATCTCAGATAAGTGTTTATAACAAACAAAATATTTTCCAATAATTTAGGAGGCTAGAATTCTGAATTCAGGGTGTTAGCTCTGGGAAAGCTTTCAGCTGGATGTGAAGGAAGCTTCTAATCTCTTCTGAATGTCTGCTCTGAGTTCTGCTCTTAGGGCATGCCCTCTCTCCTCCCCTATCTAGGCGTCTCTCTTCTGGTTGGTTTCATCTCTTTTACATCTCAAATCAGATTGATTTGTTAACATAGCACCAATCAAGTCCTAAATGGGGTTATAACCACAAGCATACAAGTTAAGTTTACAGGAGATTTTGGAAGGGACACAATTGAATTTGTACCAGAATCCTATGTATTAGAAGTTGCAAGCTAGTGACCCATTTAGTCAAATACACAACAGATAGCTTTTGCCTATGGAATGATCCATTCATACTGTTTTTGAAGTTGCTGTTAATAGTTTGATTTTTAAAAGTAAACACTGTAATGGAAACTTGGAAGATTAAAAAAAACAGAAAGCATAATCATAAAGACTATCAATCACTGATGATCCATTTTAAGAATATAGTGTGTAGGCTCCCAAACTTACTTTCAGAAAAACGAAAACTGTGTCACTGCCTTAATCCTCCAGTAACTAAAAAAACCTTGTTCTATATCCCATAACTTAAGATAAAGTAAAGGTATTGCTTTTGCACCCCTCTTGGATTGTTCCAGCACTCCCCCAGCAGGGCTTGGTATAACCCACTTTAGGAAACATCGATCTAGTATTTATTGTACTATAAAGTTTCTAAATCCATACTATGTCAAGTATGTTCTTTCTTTCCATAGTACCAGATTTTATGTTTCAGAATATACTTTCAAGTATCAACTTTCCTTCCTAATTACATCCTCCCAAATTATTTATTTTGTACATGTACCATTAATTAAGATAAATATCAAGTTCTTTCATTTCTTAGCTTTTTTAAAAATCAAAGAACTTTTGCTATGTCTTAGATATGTTTTCGAGGAGTCCTGGTGGTACAGTGATTATTGTCTCCAGCTGTGGATCCAGAGATCAGTGGTTGGAAACCAAAAGTTACATTGATGAAAGAAGCAGTCTCAGCATATGTGAACATTCACGGCCTGGGTTCATGGCATCCTCTTCTGTGAAGAGCAGAGCGGCCTCCTGGGCCTTCCACGCTGCACCCTTCAGAAGCAGAATGCCTGACTTGTCTGATGGTTCACACCATTGACGTTATAGCTGGTAGTTGGGTTCTGAACTGCTTGTACCATCCCTGGACTGAAATGACTATGGTATGTTTTACATGTAATGTGCCCACACAAAGAACTCTCACACACACTAATATATCACATAATGTGATAGGAAATGTACAGGTGGGTGTGTGCTCTGTAAAAATCATAGAATGTGTGCATTGAATAAGCATATGGCAGTACCTTTAAATTGCCAAGGTTGTTAAATGACTTCTTAAAAAGAAAGAAAAATAAAAAATATAAAAAACTATTCACATCTAATATATTCCTACTCACAGTGACTCCCTTGTACTATCCTTAATTTGAATGGATTTTAATCAGAGGATATACCCCAAATATTTCAAATTTCAAATAATTTAATGAAGACACGTACCAAATAAAAATATGAATATTTCTTATATGAAGTTTTTACGACATTTATGTCATCTTTAGCAGTTTTATTAGCATACAGTTCAATGTTAGGTTATGTTAGGCAGGGTTATACAGGCATCACCACGATCGATTTGAGAACACTTTCTTCATCCTGGCATTCATCGTCACGAGCTCGAATTCTCCCCAGCCTCCCCGACCACACTCCCAAGGAACCAAGAATCCAGTTACTGTCTCTGTAGATTGACCAGGATTTTAAGATTCTATATATGCTTATTGCATCAGGTGTATTGATTGCATCCCACAATCTTTATGCTTCTACTTAAATTTTTTCTATTAAATTATTTCAGTATATGTTTGCAATTTTCTTTTAATATTTACATACATATTGTTTTATTTATGCATTAAGCAGTGCTACGTTTTGTATAAATAAAATGCAAATAAAATGCACAAATAAAACAATATGTATAATGTATAAAATTCATAAATATAATCTATAATTAAATATATAAGTATATATAATAAATAGAAATATATTAAATGGATATGATACATTATATGAAATATAAAAATATAAACTATGTTATATAAGATGTAAATATATATTAAATACATAAATAAATATAATGTAAAAATAAAATAAACAATATTACATATTGTTTTATTTATGCATTAAGACACTGTATTACTGTTTTATTTATGCATTAAGGCACATATATTTATGACTATTATGCCATCATATATATTTTTCCTGTTATCTTCCCAAAAACTATGATTGACTTTTGGTGTGTGTTTTAATGTTAAATGCTACTTTGGTAAGATTTTAGTTCTAAATATTTGCTTATGCTATTTCCTAGTATCACCTTACTTAGTTGTCAAGTCCAATTCATGGAGACCTTACATGGTGAAGAACAGAAAGTCTTCAGAGGATTGTCTTTACTATAATATTTGCAGAATCAGATCTCTGTGGCTTTGTTCCCCAGTGCCACTGGGTCGATTTGAATCATCATGTTAATTCAGGTTAAGACCTGAATGTAAGCCATTTTTCTGTATAGATTAACCCGCTGCCCTTGAATGTTTTTTCCAATTCATAGTAACCTCTTATAGAGTTTCCAAGGCTGTAATCTTGTACAAGAGGTCTTGGCTTCCTCTCTCCTGCGGAGTTACCAAAACTAAACTCACTGCCACTGTGCTGATTCCACCTCACGGTGACAACAAAGAACACGGTAGAACTGTCTTGTAGTTTCCTGAGATTGCAACTCTGTAGCTGGTAGGGTAGTGGATTAGCCATTTGACTGGTAATTGCTAGGTCTGCACTTTAAATGCCCAGTTTCTCTGAAGGAGAAGGATGAGGCTGTCAACCCCCATAAAGATTTACAGTCTTTGAAACCCACAAGGGTCCTTCAAGTCCATCCTCCAAGATCACTAAGTCAGAACTTAATTGAAAGTAGAATTTTGAGTTTTGAACTCTTCACTGGAAAAGAAAACATCATCTTACTCCAGCAGAGCAACTGGCACTTTAGAACTGTTAACCAGTTGGTAGCCCAACACACAACCCACTATGCCACCAGGGATTCCTCAATCTCTCTTTCTCTCTGAGCACATTGAAGTAGCCACTATGTCGGTCCATCATTTGAGAGTCTTCCTCTTTTTCCCCGTGCTGTTACTTTCCCAAACATGACGTGCCTCTCCAGGGACTGCAATGACTGCCTGCGTGGAAGCTTGTCAGTTTCCACACAATTGTCTTTTGGAGAGGAGAATTCTCTGCAGAAAAAGTGACTGCTGTAATTAGACTTCTGGTCATAAATGGTACCTCATTGAGGCTTAAGGGGGAAAAGCAATAAGTGTCAGAAAGTTAAGGTGATTAAAAAAAGAAAGTACAAAAAACTTCTACATCATTTTAAGGGTGTGAATTGCCTTACAGGTGAAAGGAAGTCAAGGCAATTTTGTTTTTGCTAATTTACATGGGAAGACCATTCCAACAGGTTTCACGGGAGATTAAAAAATTAGAAAGTCACAAAGTCAAAGAGAGAAAAATAAGAAAAAGTAAATTGGATTGAATTTTGGCCACATTATGATTGCACCATCCACTCTGATCCAGTAAAACCCTTGGGAATTGGGGAAGCAGTAATTAGTTCTGAAGGTCATAAAGCTAAGTCAAAGTTTCTAATCCTTTCTTACAGATTTTATTGCAAACAAACAAAGCACTCTAAATAATTAAAAATGGACTAAGGCAGCAGAATTAGCTAATTGTCTTCTACTATCAACTAAAGCTCAAGAGCAAAATAGCCCTAATAATTTGTAATGCCTGAAAAGAATTGGTGGAAATTGATACATCAAAGCATCTAGGGTAAAATGTTGAAGGTAGATTACTTACTATGACTGATTTCAATAACAAGGTATCTTAATTTTCAGTCGAATTTTATTTTCACAATAACACTTAAGGAATGTGTAGAAAAAACATTCCTTAAATGTGTAAAAAGTGTAGAAGACTTTTGGGGCATGTTTTCTGTTAGGAGGAAGAATAATTTCAATCATTTAACATGTGATTTCTGTGTTGTTTTATGTGGCTTGCTTTGTTTTCTTATTGCTATCATATGTTTATTATTTTACAAATGAATCGTCTTTTGTAACATATAAATATAGTCATAAATCTGTCTACAGAAGAGCTGTGCACAATTGCTTACCACTTGTCTTAATATTGTGTTTTCTCTGTGTGCTTGTTACCTATAAATAGCATTATTTTTATTTGAAAATGTAGAAGAATCTCTCATGTGACTGTTTAGAAAGATCAGAGTGTCTTTGGAATCTGTGTGTATTGGTTTTCTAGGGTGACCGCAACAAAATACCATATACATCAGATGCTATGTAAGGACAAACACGCTTTGTCTCACAGTTCTGGAGATTGGAGGGTTTGCTGTGTTGATTGCTGCTGAACGCTCTGAAAGAACTGTTCTGTGCCTCTCTCTGAACTTCAGCGGCACCTGGCAATCTTTGGTGTCTGTTTGCTTATAGATCCATCTTCACATGTCCATTCACCTGCTTCTCCATCTTTTCCTCGTTTATAATGACACCACTCAGACAAGGTTAGAACTAATTCTACACTGACATGACTTCATGTAAATCTAGCTCACATCTTAAAGGACCTTTTATTAAAGAAGGCCCCTTTATTAATATAGGGGTTGGGATTCGACATATCTTTTTGAGGAACATAACTCGATCCATATGAATTTATTTTTAAAATAATAAACATAAGATAGAAAAAGAGGACAAAGCATAGGCATAGAAAACAACAATTCAATCCATAAACAAGGAACCATTTCAAAGGAAGTCATCTCTAGTGTACACAGCTATTTGCAAGGCTTAGTCACACATTCAGCTGATTTTATGGCACCAGGGAGTTCATACTCTAGTAACTGTTGTCAGCAGTCACTCACAGATGACGTCAAGTTTCAAAGAGGGACGTTCAGGGAAAATGTTGCATAATGCTGACAGGGTATGTAGAACAGACCTAAGGCAGATTGGTCATCCATAACAGCAGAAAACCCCCTCTAGAGAGTCTAATTTGATTCGTAGTTATCATGGTGATCACTATACAGAGCTTCTGAGGGTTTAAATCCTTATGGGGCAGAAAGCTTCGTTTTTCTCTCGAGGACGAGAAATGGGTCTAAACCCCCAACTTTACAGCTAGCACTCCACGCTTCCTCAATAGCATCACCAGCGTCATTCATTAGTGGCGGGCGTTTGCCTTTTTCCATAGCAAGGCTGCCAGGTAATAACGAAAACAAGTCACAGATTGTTCCTCGTGGTCAGCCTCATACACAGGCATGTATTACATCAACAGCATTTAACATTGTAGAGAATGCTTTTCTCAACATGCTTTCAGCCTTGGAAGCATTCTAAACTCCAATTCCTTTTAGAAGGCTCAGTGTCGGGCTACTATGTGAAAGGATGGTGACTTGCTCTCACCAACTCTCTGTGGGAGAAGGATGAGGCAATGTGTTCTGTAAAAGATTTACACTTTCAAAAACCCTGGGGGAGTGGTTCCACTGTGTCCTACAGAGGTGCTCTGAGTTGGGATCAGCTTGACTTGATGGCAGTGAGTTTCTTGTATATATAGTCTCCTTTACATGTTCCAAATACTTAACAACGTTTTGATGAAAATACATAAAAATCCCGAGAAGAAGAATCCTGCTTGATATAGTATAATCCAAAGTCCTTTAGAAGTCAATAGCTGGAAACAGAAGGACCAATGGGAAAGTCAAGAACACAGGTGCCATTTTGGAGGGGTGTGGGTAACAAATGAGTTTGAGGGATGTCTTACAGATCAATCATACATCTGGAATACCTTCAATTTCAGAAATAAGATCCTTTAAACCATAAATTATGATCATTAATACCCTAATCATACCATTAAAAAGCCATTTTTGGTTAAGTCTCTGGGCCTCTTAACAAAGTGTCAAGGTATTGATAGCAAAAGGATTTATGGAAACTTTTGGTCATAATTTCATCTGACCTCCTCTAGATTCTAAATTCCTAATGTCCTGGTAAGCACCCTCAAAGCTAAATTTCAGATGACTGGATATGTTACATGTGATCACATTAAATATGCTAAAATGCTTGAAAGTAAATTACAGGCCTTGAAACAAGTGTTCAGGAAAGATTATAGAATTTTGAAGTAAGGCTCCTGCTACTTGCTAAGATATTTCAAGTTATTTAACTTTTTCTAGGTTTAATATATTTCTTCATACAGAAGAAAAGTAGTAATACATATATCATTGAATTGTAATATGAATTAATTGAACTTGCTTACTTTTTAAATTAAAAAAGCATTAAATGATCCTCAAAGATAGCTGACAGTATAATGTAGCAAACAAATGTAGTAGAGGAAAAAAGGACTTTTTTAGCTCTATCTTATTTCAGGGATTTTACTAGTTGCTTTATTGTAAAGACAGAAAGCTATCTTTATTGTCAAACTAGAAAATCCATGAGCTCCATCTTCTTTGATTCACTCTTATCTAATAAAAATATTGCTGACACCAGGAACTATAAAATATCCTATTAATGCAAAATTGGAGATTAATGAAAGAAAGTGAATTCAAGTACATTGTAGAATGCAAAACTCTGAGTTGGGAACTCATTTACTGTTTATAAATAAAGGTAAAATTAGAAACATTTGCAAGACGTTTGATCAAGAGTTATTAAAATACAAAAAATTTATTTAGGGTGAGTTTTTTATTAAATACTTTTATTGGGGACTCTTAAATCTCTTATCAAAATTCATGCATTCATCAAGTGTGTCAAGCACATGTGCACATATGCTGCCATGATCATTTTCAAAGCTTCCTCTTCCCACTTGAACCCCTGATATCAGCTCCCCATTTCGTCCCCCACCCTTCTCCGCCCACCCTCATTATTTTCATATCTTAAATAGTCCTCTGTCATCCCTCACCCACTTTTCCATTGTCCATCCCCCTGAGACGGGGTTATAGGTTGATCTATGAGATCGATGCCCTCTTTCTCTCCCTCCCCTCCCCTAATCTTCCTGGTATTTCTACTCTCATTGTTGGCCTTAGGGGGGTTATCTATCCTGGATTCCCTGTGTTGTGGGTTCTTGTCTGTAGCAGTGTACATGTTCTGGTATAATCCAGTTTGTAAGGTAGACTTGAGATCATGATAGTGGGGGGAAGGAAGCACCAAAGAACCAGAGCAAAGTTGTGTGTTTCATTGGTGCTATATTGCACACTGACTGGCTCATTTCTCCCCTGTGACTCCACTGCAGGAGGATGTCCAATTGTCTAGAAATGGGCATTGGGTTTCCACTCCACCCCCCCACCCCCCCGCCAGCACCATCAACATTCACCTTGGTATGATTTTGTTTCTGGGTCTTAGATGCCTAGTACCTGATCCCCTTGACTCCTCTTGATAACACAGGCTGGTGTGCTTCTTCCATGAGGACTTTGTTTCTTCTCTGCTAGATGGCTCCTTTTTAATCTTCAAGCCCTTAAGACACCAGATGCTGTATCTTTCAATCGCTGGGCACCATCAGCTTTCTTCACTACATTTGCTTATGCACCCATTTATTCTTCAGTGATCGTGTCAAGTAGGTGAGCATCACAGAATGCCGGATTTTTAGAACAAAGTGTTCTTGTGTTGAGGGAGTACTTGAATCGAGACCCAATGTCCATTTGAAACCTTAATTCTTAACATATAGATATGAGTACAAAGTTCTATTTTCCTTACATTGGGTAAGTTCATGTCAGATTTATATCTGTTATGGATCTCTTAATCATATCTCAACTATTTTTGAATAAGTTTCCTTACAGAAAAATTGTTTCTAAAGTGTATAGTCTTAACGTATGGAAATTAATGAACTATGAATTTATTAGGATTAGTGAAAAAGTAGTCCTATAGAAACATACTGTTGTTGTTGTCCTTAGGTGCCATGCGGTCAGTTTCAACGCAAAGAGATCCTGTGCACAACAGAATGAACACTGCTGTGCTGTGCTATCCTTACAACTATGTGTATGTTTGAGACCATCCGTGCCGCCGCAGACACAATGTGCCAATGCATCTGTTGAAAATCCCCCCCCCTCGCTTTTCCACTGCCCCACTACTACACCAAGCTCGATGTCCTTTTCAAGGGACTGGGCTCTCCTGACCACATGTCCAAAGTATGTGAAACAAAGTCTCGAGATTCTTGCCTCTAAGGAGAATTCTGTTGTACTTCTTCCAAGACAGATTTGTTTAAAAAAATTAGAAACTTTTATTTAAGAATATATCGAAGCTTGCCCCGTGGTCCCATGTATCTGAGTCTTGCTTCAACAGTGTTTGAACGGAACAGATCCGGGGAATCCCTGCCTCCAACCTTCCGCCACGCAGCAGTTTTCTTTCCGGAAGTAACTTGGGGATCAACTTCTTGGCCATCCCCTCCTCTTGGGACCAGCGAACACTTTTATTTGGCGTGTGGTGACCTCCAAATCAACGCATCATGAACTCTCAGATCCGCCAGAATTATTCCGCCGACATGGAGGCCGGCGTCAACTGTCTGGTCAACCTGCACTTGCAGGCCTCTTTCACCTGCCTCTCTCTAGGCTTCTTTTTCGACCGCAACGATGTGGCCTTGGAAGGCCGGGGGCACTTCTTCCGCGAGCCGGCGAAGGAGCAGCGCGAGGGGGCTGAGCGTCTCTGGAAGCTGCAGAACCAGCGCGGAGGCCGGGCCCTCTGCCAGGATGTGCAGAAGCCGCCCCAAGATGAGTAGGGTAGAACCTGGACCCCATGGAGGCTGCACTGGCCCTGGAGAAGAAACTCAACCAGGCCCTTCTGGACCTGCATGCCTTGGGGTCCACTCACGCTGACCCCAACCTCTGTGACTTTCTGGAGAACCACTTCCTGGACAGGGAGGTGGCACTGCTCAAGAAGATGGGCAACCATCTGACCAACCTCCGCAGGCTGGCCAGCCCCCAGGCGGGGCTGGGCGAGTATCTCTTCCAGAGACTCACTCTCAAAGAAGACTAGGAACCTGCGGCGCCAAGCCACCTGCAGCCAGGGGCCCTCTGCCTCCCCGCTGCCGGCCCTAGCCCCTCTGCCTGAACCCGTCCGAGCTCCAGCCAGCCAGCCAGCGGCAGCACCACCACCCTGGAGGCCCTCCCCCAAGCTGGGGACAAAATGGAAACAATAAAGCTTCCTTTTGCAGAAAAAAAAAGAAGAAGAAGAATATATCAAATTATGAAGCTACTATTTCTTGACATTCCTTCATCTAGATCTATACAATTCTCAGGTAATCTTTCCATCTAAACTTGCCTCCAAATAATTGTGCACTTTTTAATTTATACCACATCAACATGGCTATTTGGGAATCTGTGGGGAACTCAGATTGTGATTATTTTCAAAGTTCTTTCAATTTTGAGAATATCAATAAGTCTAAAGTGGTATGGTCAGGGCTGGAGCAGATAGGGGGATAAAATGTCCAAACAATGTCTCACAGGATGGCCCTGGCTTCCCTCCAAGAATGAACAGGTGGACTGTTGTAATAGAAAAATAAAATCTTGGCACATCTTTCGGGCCTTTTTTTTCTCCCTGATGGAGTTTCAATTTTTTAAATCTTTCTTTGCAATTAGCTACTCTGACTGTCCTTCATCATTTGAGAATATCTATCAAGATTATCCCTTTGAAATCCAAAAATCTGTCTCTATAACCTAAACTGATCTTTCTGTCTTGAATTGAAGTGGCCCAGCAGATCTCCTCAGAAGCAATATTTTAAATTGAAGCTGTTTTTACTCTTGTTTTATGAAGACACCTAAGTTGTAAGAAACATGTGCTAAGTGCACCTTCTTTATAGCCATCCACTGATCCTGTGCCATTCTCACAATTGATTAAGCCACCTGTCAGTCCATCTTGTTGAAGGTGTTCCTCTTTGGGGCAGGAGACTGACTTGTGGAGTGGGGCGCCCCTGGGTACTCAACTGGGGAAGTTAGGTTCATTGACCCTGGAGCTTGAGCTGAATGCCTTTGGATTGAGGCTTATGCCAGAGTGGCATGCCCTGTGGCATTTATTAGCAGGCCCCAGATAACTTTGTAACATGTCCTCAAAGAACAGGTATATCTGGAGAAGGTCTCACCTGCATTGTAACATGCTAACTTCCTTAATAAGCCTTTTAATAATGACCATTACCTGTGACTTCTGGGTGGCCATTGCAAATAATTAAAACATCTAGATGGAATAGTACAGAGTGAGTATGAGACGGAACAGTGAGAAATAAATCTTCATTATTGCATACCACTGAGATTTTAGTCATTAATTAAACTTGTCCTCACCCACCCGTACTCAAACATTGCTCAACCCTTAATCTGTAATTTCACTAGCATATGTTGTTGTTAAATGCCATTGAGCCAACTGAACAAGGCACCGCCTGACCTGTGCCACCTTAAAATCATTGTTATGCTTGTACTCCTTGTTGCAGCCACTAGATCAACTCATCATTGAGGATCTTCCTCTTTTTCGATGACCTTTGACTTTATCCAGATCAAGGACCAATTTCTCATGATAATATGTCCAAAGTAAGTAAGACAAGGTCTCATCATCTTTGTTTCTAAGGAGAATTCTTGCTATACATTTTTATACAAGAGGTTTAAAATTACTTTCATATTTTGTTTATCAGAAAATATCATGGTTTTGTGCTCAACTCTTTAACATCATGCCAGATAGTGATTAAAACTCATTAACTTATAGGTCTAATATGAAGATTTATTCCTGGGAGTTGATTACATTTCGTTAGGTCATATCACTGGGGTTACTAGGTCTTAACTGCCAAACCACTGTAAAAACTGGCCCAGTCAAGTTGAAACAAAACCTTACTATCACAGTTAGAATAGCACTACTTACAACTATAGGTCTTATTTAGGTCCTATTGCATGTCTTATTCCAACAAAGTAGCTACCTATTTATTTTTATGCTTAAAGACAACAACAACATCTCTAACACGCTAGTTGTCTTTGTTGAGATAGCGCCTTTATAAACCCAACACTAACCCTCAAGAGTAACCAACTAAAAGTTGCCAAAAATTAATAGTAATAATCCATAGAAACTCTGACATTGAATAATGCATGGCATCGAATCTAATTTTAAACTAAAATTTATTTGGGAGCCTTTTAAATATAGTTTTAATAAGCCATTATAGCAATACACATGTGGCTATGATAATGAATATGCATCCATAATGTTATCTATCAGTTAGAGAAGAATACAAACTGAAAGATGATTATAAATAAGCTATAACAATATGGAATAGTTAATGCATGAAAAATCTCTTATTTTAAGCCTACTAAAAAGTTATCCATATTTATTAATGAATAATAGTAAACGTTTGATAAAAATGGAAGACATAGCACAATATCAATTTAAATCATTTAAAAGTATAGAAAATATCTTTAAAATAATAAGCATGTCACAGCAATACAAAAATTAAGGCATCACCTACATAAGAGTTGTTTATTATCTGTAAGATAGAATATAGATATAATATGCCCATTAGAGACAAAAGTATATAAAAATCACAGTCCTAAAATTTCAAGAAAAGTTGTAATGTAAATTCAAACACTTCTAATGATTCTCAGGACTCAGAATTAGGGAACAGAAAGAGCCAGAGAGAACGTTAGAGAAATTAAATTAAAAGAATTTATTTGTCATAACTAGAGTTATTCTCTACCTTTATTTTGACTGAGCAAGAAGGAACAGGAAAATGTCTGTCCCTTATACACCATGAAGCAATGTGCCTGCTGAATTCTCCCAGTCAAATGCAGATTCTAAGGCACTGGATAAAAGTTATGGGAGTTTGGACCAAGATGGCGACCAGATAGGCAGCTCACACTGGGAGCTCCATGGAGATCAGTGAGTGGGGAGACTAGGGGCTGAGCAGGGGTATCAAGTCTGTCTGCCGATTCCCAAGACAACTCAGAGCACTTCTCTGAACCAGAAGTGGACTTTGACCTCCTTGTAGACTCCCATGATCTCATACATAGATTAGTACTCCCATGCTGCTTCGACCGGTGCTACAGGCCAGCCAGGCATATGGCATAGACCAGCCTCAACTCTCCACGCAGACCCGCCAGTCAGACCCCTCCCTCCCAGAGGTTCATGCCCCGTCTGGGAACTCCTCATACACTCACCAGCCAGGCCCGCAAGCCCCAAAACACACACACACACACACACACACACACACACACACACACACACATGATTCCCATCCTGATGCAAAGTTCCAGTACTGCCAGGCATTGGACACAAGTCTGGCAGAAGCTTCTGAAGCTGCGGCATAGGGACACAAGCCTTTGGGGCCTACCTACTGAATTCTCCATTCTCCCTACTCAATCTCCCCATTCTCCCCTTTGTGCTCTAAAAAGTGTCTCTGCATGCTAACAGAACTAGCAGGCCCTCCCTCCCATGTAACTACCTGTGGGAAGCGCCCCTACCCAGGAACAGATAACCCAATCCCTACCTATCCCCTAAATACGTTCCCCTGCGCTCGGTTAACACTTTCCATCAGACTGCTGCTTGTACAGCTGCAATCAACCCCTAAGAAGACCTAAGGGTGGCTGGAGCACAAAGCATAGGCCAAGGTGAGAGGGAAACCTCAGCAGGACAAAAGTGAAACACAACCCCTCAAGGCAGTTGGCTATTGGCAGCCCACAGAAACACCAATCTTCCAAAGAGAGTGCCCAGGGCTCTGAGACACTGGGAAAATGGCGCCTAGTTCCAATAAATCAACCAAAAAACAGCAAGCTGCTTCCACAGCTTCAATAAGAAAAGAGAAACAAAATCCAGTGCCAGAGGACCACCTAGACCTAACGGCAGTCATAGAAAAGACAGACATTGATCTCCCACAGAAATAAATCTTCAGAATGCTGCTTGGAGTCATACAGGACATGTATTACAGAAAAGGGGAAGCATTACAGAAAAAGGGGAGTAATATAGGGAAGTATTACAGAAAAAGAATGAAATTATAGAGGAAATAAAGGCCATGCACCAAAGGGAAATACAAGAGCTAAGAGGCAAGAAAACAAAAACTAATAGCAAACTCATGGACTTTGCCCAGCGAATGGAGGAGGCAGAGAACTGCACCAGTGAACCAGAGGACTCACAAGCAGAAATTAATAAATATGAGAAAAAGTCTAAAAAGTCTATCAGAGAAGCTGGAGAAAACCTCAGAGCTATGTCTGATGCTATTAGAAGGACCAACATCAGAATTATTGGATTACTGGAGGAATACATATCAAGGAAATCAACATCCAAAATAGTGATAGGATGCTTGGAGGAAAACTTCCCTAGCTTAATGAATGAATACTAGGCATCCATCCATAAGGCCAAATGAATGCCAACTACACTGAATCCCAAGAAAAGTCACCAAGACATATAGTTGTTAAACTATCCAACTATGAGGAAAAGGAGATAATCATGAGAACAACTAGTGAAAAACAGGCAATCACATATAAAGGCAAGCAGATAAAAATATGCTCAGACCTATTAGTAGACACTATGAAGAAGAGGAGAGAGTGGAGCAATATATGCTGAAAATTGCAGGAAAATAACACAAATCCAAGAATACTCTATCCAGCCAAATTATCTATCAAAGTTGATGGAGAAGTGAGAGTCTTTCTGGAAAAGGAAAATCTCAAAGATATGTTAAAAGGAACCCAGCACTATGAAAGATCTCTCCAAGCACTTACAAGAGACCACCACACAGAACAACTCCACCCAGACAATCAAAGGGAAAACAGCCCCCAAGGTAACACTGGTGCAACATTGGAAAGAAGGCAAGAATGAACCACAAACATACATATGCACAACCCATGGAAAAGAAATGGAGGCAAGAAAACACCCAATACAAGATGGATAAAATGACATCACAGAATCCACAGATAGATGTAATAACCCTGAATATCAATGGAATGAACTCAGGCCTTAAGAGACAGAGACTAACATATTGGCTTAGGAAACACAACTCCTCAATCTGCTGCCTACAGGAGACACATCTCAAGATCACAGACAAAAATAGGCGGAGAATCAAAGGCTGGAGAAAAATATACCAAGTAAATAGCAATTCAAGAAAAGCAGAAGTTGCAATACTAATTTCAGATAAAATTGATCTCAAACTGCAAACCATACAAAGAGATAAGGAGGGTCACTCTAAAATGCTCAAGGCAGCCATACACCAAGAACCACTAAGCATTCTAACCACTTACTCGTTGAACAAACATTCGATGGAATCTGTCGATCAAATGCTCCAAATAATGAAAAAAAGAAATCACAGCCCCAACAATTATAGTAGATGACTTCAATACACTGCTCTCTGAGAAATATAGCTCACTGGGAAAGAAACTCAACAAGGAAGCTAAAGATATAAACCCTACAGTTAGATAATTTGACCTGATAGATATCTATAAACTCTTCACCCAAATACCAAAAAATCACATTCTTTTCAAGCCCACAGGGCACATATTCGAGGATAGACCACATGCTAGGGCATAAATTGAATCTGCATAAATTTAAGCACATTGATATCATACAGACTTCTCTCTCTGACCACTGTGCCATAAGGGTGGAAATCAACAAAAGGAAGATGAAGAAAACAAGGGCAAAAAAATCGAGGATGAATAATTTTTTATTGCAAAAGGAGTGTGACTGGCCCAGATCAGAGATGAAATTAGGAAATTGTAGAAACCAATGAGAATGAGAACACAACACGATGTATCAAAACTTATGGGACACAGCAAAGGAAATCATCAGAAGAAGTTTCATAGCAGTATATGCACACATAAAAAATGGAAGAGAGACTTATTATTGATATGCTGGCACAAAATTTTCAGCAACTAGAACAGAGTCAACAAGACAATCCAACTAATAGCAAAAGAAAAGAAATAATAAAAACTAGGGCTGAGATTCAGGAGAGGGAAATAAAATTAATGCTGCTAAACGTTGGTTCTTTGAAAGGATAAACAGAATCGACAGACCTCTGGCGAACTTAACCAAAGAAAGGAAGGAACAAATTTCAATAGCAAGGATGAGAGTTGAAAGAGGGGACATTACAGCAGACACTAGTGAAATCAAAAGGATAATTACACAATACTATGAAGAACTGTACTCCAAAGAATTCAAAAACTTGGAAGAGATGGACAAAATTTTGGAAAAACAATCCCTTCCTAGACTATCCCCGATGGACATCAAGAATCTCAACAGATCCATATCAAAAGATCAAAATAGACAAGGTTATCAAGGGATTACCAACAAAAAGTCCCCTGGACCACATGACTTTACAGGCGAATTCTATCAAGCATTCAGGGAAGAACTGTCACCAATCCTATACAAACTCTTCCAGAACATAGTAAAACATAGCAAATTCCCAACATCGTTCTATGAAGCTAGTATAACTATGATACCTAAACCGGGCAAGGATCCCACAAGAATCGAGAACTACAGACCAATTTCCCTAATGAACATCAATGCAAAAATCCTTAACAAAATACTAGCCAACAGAATACAAAAGTATATAAAACAAATAATTCACCATGACCAAGTGGGATTCATTCCAGAGAAGCAGGGATGTTTCAATATACAAAAGATCATTAGTATTGGTTGCCACATTGAAATTAAAAAGTATAAGAACATGATAATATTGATAGATGCGGAAAAATCTTTCGACAACATCCAACATCCCTTCCTGTTTAAGACATTCAAGAAGATAGGAATGTAAGGAAAATTCCTCAGTATAATACAAGCTATATATGAAAAACTAATATCCAATGTGGTAGCCAATGGAGAAGAGAAGAGATCAATTCTTCTGAAAAAGGGGGCTAGACAAGGGTGTCCCTTGTCCTCATTCCTATTTAACATCGTATTGGAGGTCCTAGCTAACAGTATAAGGCAAATAAAAGACATCAAAGGTATTCATCTGAAGGAGGAAGAAGTGAAACTATTGTTATTTGCAGATGATATGATTTCATATATAGAAAATCCCCAAAGTGCCATGAGAGGAGTACTGGAAGAAATAGAGAACTGTGTCAGAGTGGCAGAATACAAGATCAGCAAACAGAAGTCTATCAGACTGTTATATACATCGGATAAGGCCGCAGGAGAGATCAAAAAGGAGGTACCCTTCAAAATTGACAAGCACAAATTGAAATATCTAGGGCTATACCTGACTAAAAGAGCAAAAGATCTGTACAAGGGAAACTACAGAACACTATTACAAGAAACCAAGAGTGACCTCAACCAATGGCAGGGCATCCCATGTTCATGGATCAGAAGACTCAATATAGTAAAGATGTCATTTTGGCACAAGGCACTATATAAGTTCAATGCTATTCCAATCCAAATACCATCATCTTTCTTGAAATAATGGAAAAACAGATTATCAACTTCATATGGAGAGGGAAGAAACCCAGAATTAGCAGAGAACTCCTCAAGAAGAAAAATGATGCTGGAGGATTTGCTTTGTTCCACTTTAGCACCTACTATACAGCTACACTGGTCAAAACAGTGTGGTATTGGTATAATGATAGATATTCAGACTAATGGAAAAGGATTGAAAAGCCAGAAATAAAATCATCGGCATACAGACAACTAATTTTTGATAAGGGCCCCCAAAACTATGTAATCAGAAACAGATGCCCTCTTCAATATGTGGTGCTGTAAAAGATGGATACATATGTGCAGAAAAATGAAGCAAGACCCTCACCTCACTCCATGCACAAGAATAAACTCAGGGTGGATGACAGACCTAAAGGTAAAACCCCAAACTATTAGGAAGACTAATGATGGAACTGAAGCAAATCTGAGAACTTTGGTGCAAAGAATACATAGGCTCTCAGAAATAGGTAAGGACACAAACACAGAGGAGGCACACATTGATCAGTGGGATATTCTAATGATAAAATACTGATATACCACCTAACACCCTCAAAGATAGCCCAATTTAAAAAATCAGAAAGTAACAAGTGTTGGAGGGGCTGTGGAGAGATAGGAAAGCTTGTCCACTGCTGGTGGACCTCTAGGTATGCACAACCATTATGGAAATCCACTTGGCATTATTCTAAAATCGATGGAAATTGATCCATATGATCCGGCTATTATACTACTGGGCATATTACCTGGAAGAGACAAGAAACAAACCATGGCCAGACATCTGTGCTCCAATGTTCATCATGACACCATTCACAATTGCAAGGAATTGGAAACAACTCAAAATTCCATGAACAGAAAAATGGATTAAAAAACTATGGTACATACATACAATGGAATATTACACATCCCTAAAATGCAGTGATGAACACATGAAGCACATCACTGCATGGGAAGAACTGGAGGAAATTATGCTAAACGAAGTAAGCCAAGCACAAAAAGACAAGTACAAACTGAGTCTGCTGAGGTAAGCTCAAAAGATCTAAAAGGATCACAGGGAAGAAGCTACTGTATACATACATTCCTGGGGTGAGGTCCAGGCAATATGGCAGAGGCCAGACTAAACCCAGGGATAGATATAGTAGCCAACTAAAAAGGAGGTGTGGGGAAAGACATAGGTAGCTGGGGAAACAGTGCACTAGCCTATCCAATAGGAGGGTGTTGTTTCTATCTCCACAGGGAAAGATGGACCAAGCATCAACCTGGTGCTCCAAGACAAGAATGCATCACACTGGCATGAAACAGAGAACCGATAGAGAGGCCTGAGGGGCCAGCCCAATTACCAACTAAGTGGACAGACCCTTCTCCCTCTAGAAGAATTCACTTCAGAGGACAACACTGAAGCTATAGCTCAGGGAGAGGGAAGTGTCTGACAGAGCACACAGGAGCAAACAAGGGGGGAAGAAAAGAGTGAAGCACACCCTGGCCCACCAAGCCCTGAGAACAATATTTCTGCTCAGAGCTAATGCTCAGAGCTAATGCACAGAGCTAATGCACAGACCCACCACAAGACATGATATTCCTCACTGACTCATAGTAGAACACTGGAGACACATGGCAGGAATTGTGCCTGCCCTGACACCACCACACCAAGGTGAGACACTGGGGGCATGCAACAGAGCAGTAAGGGGAGCAGAGCAATGAAGTCCCCAGGGAACACCAAAAATTGACCGTGGGGCCAGGGTGTGGCACCCCATCAGTCTTTACTGGAGAACACTAGTAAAGGACAATAAATAGACCTTGAACTATTTATAGGCTTTTCCTTTTTTTGTCGTTGTTGGAGTTATTGTTTTATTTTCTGCTATTTCTTTGTTTTGTTCTGTCTTGTGTTGGTGCATATTATTATCTCTGCATCTCTATCTATATAAGATATTCAGGATAAAAAGGCTGCAGGAGAAAACAACAGGAAAACAGTTCCGTGGAGCATGGGAGAGAGGGAGGCGGGCGAAAGAAGTAGATATTAACCAACCCAGGGACAGATGAAAAAGAAGTGACCACAAATCAATGAGGAGGAGGGTGTAGGAGGTCTGGTAGGGCTTGATCAAGGACAGGGTAACAGAGAGGAATTACTACAACCCAAATGAAAGCTAAACATGATAGTGGGATGAGGAGAGTTGAAGAAATAGATGCAAGAACTAGAAGGCAAAGGCAATTATAGAGATCTAAATACAGGCATGTACATATACAAATATATTTATATATGATGGGAAAATAGATCTATGTACATATACTTATAGGTTTAGTATTAAAGAAGCAGATGGACATTAGATCTCTACTCAAGCACTCCCTCAACACAAGAACACTTTGTTCTAATAATCTGGCATTCTGAGATGCACACCTTCCTGACATGATTGCTGAAGACAAATGGGTGCATAAGCAAATGTGGTGAAGAAAGCTGATGGTGCTGGCTATCAAAAGATATAGCATTTGGGCTTGAAGACAAGCAAGCAGCCATCTAGCTGAGAAGCAACAAAGCGTACGTGGAAGAAGCACATCAGACTATGTGATCATGGGGTGTTGATGGGTCAGGTATCAGGTACCAAAGACCCAGAGCAAAAAATCATAATGTGAATGAGGGGAGGAGTGTGGAGTAGAGGCCCAAAGCCAATCTGTAAGCAATTGGACATCCCCTTGCAGAAGGGTCAGGGGGAGAAGACTGGTCGGTCAAGGTGCAGTAAGCACCCATGAAACAATGAAACATACAGTTTTCCTCTGGTTCTTTAATACTTCTTCCCCACCCCCACTTTCATGACCCTAATTCTTCCTTACAAATCTGGCTAGACCAAAGCATCTACATGGATACAAATAAGAGCTAGAAACTCAGGGAGTACAGGACAGATAAACTCCTGGGGACCAATATTGAGAGTAGCCATACCAGGAGACGGGGTTGGGGGTGGAGTGGGAAGGGGAAAATGATCACAATGACCTATTTATAACCCCTCCCTGGGGGATGGACAACAGACAAGGGGTAAAGGGAGACGTTAGACAGTGAAAGACATGAAAAAATAATAGTAATTTATAAATGATCATGGGTTCATGAGGGAGGGAGAGAGAAAGGGAGGGAGAAAATAAGGAACTGATATCAAGGGCTCAAGTAGAAAGAAAATGTTTTGAGAACGATGATAGCAACATATGTACAAATGTGCTTGAGACAATGTATGTATGTATGGATTGTGATGAGTTGTACAAACCCCCGATAAAATGATTTTTAAAAATTCTAGGAGCTGATATCAAGGGCTCAAGTTGAAAGAAAATGCTTTGACGATGATGGAAGCAAATGTGCAAATGTGCTTGACACAATAGATGAATGTATGGATTGTGATAAGGGACATAAGAATCCCTAGTGAAAATATTTGATAACAAAATTTTTTAAATTCTGCATAAGAGCTATTTAAAATGTTAAAGAACAAGGATGTCACTTTAAGAACTATTGTTTTCATGACCCAAATCATGGTCTTTCCTATTCCTTACATGCATTTGAAAGGTAGACAAAAATTAAGGAAGACCAGAGAGAAGCTGATGCATTTAAATTTGGTGCTGGTGAATTCTATTGAAAGTACCGTGGAGTACTCGAAGAATAAATATATGAAGGTCAGCCAGAATGCCCCTTAGAAACAAGAATGGCAAGACTTCATCTCAAATACTTCAGACATGTTATCAGGAGACACCACTCCCTGAATAAGGCCATCATTCTTGGGAAAGCAGAGTCAAAGAAAAAGAGGAAAACTTAAGGACATGGGTTCTCAAAGTGGCTGCAGCAATGGGGACAAAAATAACATTTTTAAGAATGGCACGGGATCAGGAAGAATGTTGTTCTCTTTTACAAATCATCACTGAGTCTGACCTGACTCAATGGCACCTAAAACACCAACAGAAACAAAAAGAACATCAAGCCAACTCAGTGGGAAGAAATTATTGGTGATTCAGACCTACCAACCTAGAAAGAAATGGCTTCTTGTTTGTTACCCATACTCAGTCTCACTGCCAATGAGCCCCTGCAGACACACAGTGACCTTAGAGGACAGGGTAGACCTGCTCCTGTGAGTTTCTGAGATTTTAACTCGTTAAGGGAGTAGAAAGTCCTAGATTTCTCCCACTCATACTAATATACCTAGTCTTTTATTCCAAAATCAGTTTGATAAACCAAGTGTCACTAGATTTTGGACAATACTAGGAATCTGACAGCAAATTATCAAAACAAATAAATAAAGGGGGGTGGAATGGGGGATGGGCAGGCAATATAAGAAAATTCAGCATCTAAGTGGGAATTTAAGACAAAAATCTAACATCCTATGGAAACCATCTGTGCAGTAATTGTCATATGAAAAATAAACCCTGAAAAGATAATTGCTAAAATTAAAAAGAATAACATTTAAAAACATCAACACTTAGGAAACCAGTTCATACTCACTTCCATGAGTGGATTTTTAATCACAGAACCCTATAGGACAGAGTATGAGCTGCCCATGTGTGTTTCTAAGAATATAACTGTTTATGAGAGTAGAAAACTTCATCTTCCCCCCAGAGAAGCTGGTAATTTTGAATTACTGACCTTTTGCTGAGTAGCCCAGTGCACAGAACGCAGTAAATAATAGTCTCACTCTCCTCTCCCAAGGAGTACTGGTAATTGTGAAAGGCTGACCTTGAGCTTAGGACAAATATAACCCACGACTCCTTAGAAAAACATCAGAGGGGCTAAAGAAATAATTGAATACACAATAACCTCCCAAAACCTATTGCCATAGATTTGATTTGGATTCATAATGATACTATATCCGGTTCCTGAGGTAGAAAAAGTTTGGGGGAAGCAGACAGCCCCATACTTCTCTCATAGAATCACTGATGGGTTTGAACTGCCAGACATCAGATTAACCGTCCAATTTCCTAGAAGAATCAATTCGTGGCATGTAAAACAAAGTCAAGAACTAACAAAAATGATAAATTAAACAAACTAATTAAAAATGAAAGAAAAAAGTTTATAGAGCACAATATATGATTTTCAGTGTATATACAAAAGTGTTCTAATTCAAGGAACAAAGATTAAGAAAGGAAATAATGAGATAGGATTTTTCCTTGAGTTCTTAAAAAATAATACATAAAATTTTGTATTGAAATTCTCCACCAAGTTACTGTCAACATGAATTTAAACAAGCCACAAACATAAGGCAAATAACAGCAAAAAAGCAATTTAGACTTATACAAGAGCCACAAGGGTCAAGAAAAAGATATCAATCTTTAAGGCCTAAAAAATAATAAATCAAATTATTTCATAGAAAAAGATTTGCATTCATTTTTAGCATGTGTTTATATTTTAGAATTATATAAAGTTTCCAACCTTCTGCAGAAAAATTGGAAGATGATAATGAGGTCAGAATTCTATACTTAGCCAACATTGTGTTCAGTAATAAGAGCACATTATATTTCAAATGTAATTAAAGAATATTCTATATGAAAATAGAATATAAAATTTTAAATTGTATGTGAGATTTAAGAAAATCAGTTTCTGTGTATGAAATCCAAGATAGGCAACTCTATAGAGACCGACAGTATAGGATTAATCTATAGTAATTGGATCAATAGTTTCTCGGTGGTATGATGGGATGTTGGGGGGGAAAGGGGAGCTACTAATGTTGAGCATAAGAACAACAAATATATTCTAAAATTGACAGTGGTGGTGATTATACATATCCTCTTAGTAGGACTGAACAATTTAATTGTTAAATTTATGAATTATTTGCCAATAAAATTGCTTACAACTTATTAATATAGACAAAACATTTTTATAGTGCTTTTCTTTTTTCTAATACCTGTTGCTGTCTACTATTTTCCCTCAACCTCTCTGTCTAATACCCTAGGACATTCTTAATTAGTTGCTGTCTCTATAGATTTACCTCTCCTGAACTCCTTATATAGAAATATGTACACAATATAGCCAAAAACAAACACTCCAAACCCACAGATCCAGCAACAATGACCAAATAAAACAGAAAATCCTTAATGAAAAAGAAAGCAGGGAATATTTTAAAAAATGGAATATGCTTAAAATGGGTCAAAATGGAGATCAAATGCAAAGGTTCTAGATTTAGCCTAAACATAGTTCCTAAAATCCATTTTACACTGTTCTCTGCCTGCTCATAAGGCTAGTCCCACCCCAACTTATGGCCAGAAGGGATTTCTCAAATGACTCATATTCCACTATAATCCATAGTATTCCATTAATCAGGTTTTTGTAATTTAATCTCCGATACCATTCCATCTTTGAGTTTGGATTTTATTTTTTAAAATCCTTACTTCACCATGTTTTTAATTACGGTAACTTTATCTATTATTTGTCCAAGAGAAAAAATTAAAAGCCTTTTCTGACATCCATTTTGATCTTTTTATTATCTGTTTTTTTAATGACCTTTAGATTTCTTCCTGTATTATGTCCTGCAGGTCAGCCAACAGCTCTTCTGGATTTTGGTGATTAGTGTTTTTGCTTCCACTCAGCTAGACCAGGGCCTCAGTTGTTTGGCAACAGTCCCCCATGATGTTACCTTATACAATGTGATGAATTCCATAATGGGATATAATATAACATAATCAACTCTGTAAAAAGTTAGGAGGTATGGTGGAGTGAATCCCCCTTGATGAGGTCACAGCCTTCATACAATTGGAAGAAGACTCCTCAGTGCATATCTTACTCCTTTTTAATTAGACTCTATGGTAAATTTTGTCACTTATAATGGATCTAGATTTAGCTGTCAACTTCCTAATACAATGCCTGCCAATCATAAGAGCCATCAGTGGACTATCACCATTGGACTCATTCAACTCTACATCTACCGGCCTCTCTTCTTCCTACTGTCTGTTTCAGGAGCTCCTACAGCTACATGACTCTGCAGAAGCCTCTACCTTACCATCTGTGTTAGTCTGTGTTAGTCTGGGTAGACTACAAAAATAAATTCATAGACACACATATGAGTATAGGAAAGAGCATTTGGATATTGAGAAAACATCCCAGCCCAGTCCAGATCAAGTCCATACGTCCGATATTAGCCCATACATTTGATAACAATCTATAAAGTCCTCTTCAGACCTCACAAACCACATGCAATGATGCCGAATGCAGGAAGATCACAGGCCAATGGCTAAGAAGTCTTGTGATCCAGTGGCTTTGTGAGCATCTCAGCATTGGCTGGGGTCTCCACGTGGCTTCTAGGTTTAGGGTTCTGGCTACAACAAGTTAGGTCCATGTGGCTTCTCCTCAGGGTTCTCTCACAGGGAGTGAACCAAGAAAGAGTCTCCAAGGGAGTCAGCAGAGAGAGAAATGCCTCCAGGCTTCAAGGAGGAAATCCAGTAATTCCCAGGATTCTCAGGAGAAAGCCATGGCCACACGGAGGCCTCATCGATTATTGACAATCAGACTCTATCCCTATACTTGATTGACAAGTCAGACTCTACCCCTATGCTCATAATCTTCTCAAATTAACATCAATTAACAAGTCAGACTCTACCCCTGTACTCATAATCCTCTCTAATGAACATCAAATGATGTAACTACCACACCATCTGACCCATGAACTAGACCCACACACTTCTATCACTGTGGGAATCACTTAAAATAGATACATTTCTGTATTATATATATATATATATATATATATATATATATATATATATATATATATATATATATATATATATATATATATATGACTGGTGTGTATATGCCATTGATTTTTCTTCTCTAAAGAACCATTCTATGACAGTTCTGAATGTGTCAAACCTGGAGATGGTATGAACATTTAATGGTATATACTCAAAGCTGTCCTGGACTTGTTTTAATTTTCTTCAGTTTCAACTTGGACATGCATATGAGCAATTGGTGGTATGTTTCACAGTTGCCACTAGCTTTGTTCTGGATGAATCTATTGAGCTTTTCCATCAACTCTTTCCACATAGGTAGACAATTTTATTTCTGTGTATTCTATTTGTCAAGGTTCATGAGTATAGTAATCATTTATGCTTTGTTTTAATATTGAGGAATGGGAATATACTGGTGGTCAAATAGAGAGCATCGGAGAGATGAATATAGAAGATCAAAGTGAGAAACCATATTTAAATGGTCAAAACCTTGTCACTTGATCTACCCTCTAATACACTTTGCCTGATGTGGTTTTCAATATTTTTCATGTGTTTTTGTTTCATATTGGGGTTTATTGCTTATGCATTCTGTCATTTTGGATAGCTTTCTTGACTCTTTGTCAAGTGTTTTCTGTTTTTCAGTATAGTAAGCCCAGGATTGATGAACCTATAGAGACAACGGGTCGATTAATATCTCCTAAGGTTACGGCAGGGGAGGTAGAAGGTAAAGGGGAGTTGATCTCAAGGAGTTCAAAAAGGAACAAAAATGTTTTGAACTGATTTTGGTAGCATTTGTACAATAATTCCTGCTATACTTGAACTATGGGATGGTGTGATATCTTTATTAGCTCCCAATAAAATGGTTTTGGAAGATTAAAAAAAGATATTTGCAATGAATAAGTCTTTGGTCTTGTAAAATTCTGTCATGTGATCACCATCTTAATTTCTATAAAAACCTATTTTCCAGCCACTGATCTTTATTTGCTTCTGACTGTCACATTCCAATCTACTGTAATTATCAATACATCATAATTGCACATTTGAACAATTTCAGAAGCAGAAATTGGCAAAATCTTCAATTTCGTCCCTTTAGCGTTATTCATTTGTGCAAAAATTTGAGTAATAGTTAACTTGTAGACACCTGTATATTTGCTGTCAGTGACAGCATTGCACTTTAAAATATATCTTGAAATATTCTTTCTGATGTAACTTAATTCTTCTTCAATACATTGGTCCTAGCATAGTAGGTCATATGACTGGGAAACATTGCAAATAACTGTCCATTTCAGCTCACCAGAGTCTATTATTGATCCTTATATGTTCTTAGGGTACTGATACTTTTATTTTTGAGATATTCCTATTTTCCTAGATTCATTATTCATACAGTCCATAATCTGAATATTTATGGTCTTTGCAGTTGTTTCTTCTCATTTTGAATTATGCCACATTAGCAAATGAAGGTTCTGGAAGCTTTACTTCCTCTGCTCATTCAGATCATTCTCCTGTGACAGGGCAACTTTTCTTCAGTTATATTTTGAGTATATATTATGTTTCTTCCAACCTGAGGGCTCAATTACTTTTCCCACTATATAAGACAGTATTCTATTGATATTCTTAAGATTTTCATTGACCAATTTTTTTTTTTGCGTGAAACAAAACGCAACAAAAACAAACGAAGAAAGCGTAGATTTTGTCCATCTAAGCCTGCCTCCTTGGGCAACAGGTTAAGATATGTTTTGTAGAAAGGGAATGACTGAAGGGGTCGTGTGGAGCAATCTGGCCAATCAGACAGGCCATCTGATTCTCAAATATTTCTCTTGCTCATAGGGACACATCCACACTAAGCTGCAGGTATTATTATCTAGATTTTACTCTGAAGAAGGTGATGCCAATTTTAATATGTAAAGGGAGGCAGAGAAGTTTTGTTAGTTTACTTAAATTCTTATAGAGTGACACAAAATAAGGGCCAAATACAGGAAGCCCAGGCAAAAGTAACGCCCAGGGTCGATGGGAACATTTATTCCTTTTAGAAGCTGGGCTTGACTTCTCCCCTTTAAGTCCCTCTTCACTGTTCTTTTACCGCCGTGGATCTCCCCTCAAAGTCACCGTTCAGAAGAGTAACAGATCTTTCTCATGTTTCCTATAGCTGCTTTTGATGGTCACACAAAAATGTTTTCCCACCTCACTCAAATGTATCGCTTTGTCTCTACGCCTGCTCCTCTTCTTGAAGCGTGTGTCTGATGAATGGCACAAACACCCCTATCCCTGGTCGAGCCAGTGTCTTGAGAGAACTTCTTGAACCTTTCTTACCCTCAGTTCCCATATCTCATTGAAATCTATTGGTTCTATCATGTTACAGCTTCCCTATTAATTTCATTTGCCATATCAAATTATTTGCCTAAGCAACATCTAGAAATAATATGGCCACTTCGCTTCCCCTAAGTGGTCTCCCACTGTGCACATAAACCCCTTTGCATGGCTGAAGGAAGCCTCACACTTTGGATTCTATGTTGGCCCACAATCTACCCTCACTGTTCACCCTCACTGTTCACCATCGCCTCCCTTCAACTCTGAACTTCCATTCCTCTGAGTCATCTCGATCTTTCTCACGTCTGAGTTTTCCGTTACTCTTGGCAACAATTGTTAGTATTTAGGTTTCATGATTATTTTAGGGTACAAAAAAGACCTCCATCTGAAATATAGTTGAGGGGGAATATTTGTTACGTCTTAAATGAGACAAAGGACAAAGACATATCATCTGGATGTGGATGAGGGAGACCATTAGTACAAGATCAAAATGCTGTGTGATAATTCACAGTGAGGAAGTTAGTGAAGTAAGGGATGGAACAAAGGAAAATGTCACAGAGTTATAACTGGTGACAAGTCAACAGAGGTGAGACTGCAGAAATGGAATAGGACCATGATTAGGACACTTTCATTATTTTGAATAGCTGACAGATTGATCCAGAGCCTTCTAACCAAGGCCGTCAGGGCATGGCCAATAGCTATGGACACCCAGTACTGTCGATCAAGGACACACCCAGACAGACACTCGAGACTGCCCTCACGGGGATGGCTGGACAAGGTGGAGGTGATCCACTGTCCGCTTTACTTGACAGCAAGATTGTTCTCATCTTTAGTTAGTAGTGAGAAGAGATTGAGTGGAGGGTTAGTCCATGTGGGGACTCTGCAAATGGACTGTGGATTTTCCCTGTCATCCTTAGTTTTCTACGTGTCTCAATGTATCCTCCCTGGGATCTCCATTGCCATTCATCATTTGTCCCTACCCCTTCCTTGGTTCCGAGCTTGGTTTGAAGCAGTTGTTGCCCTTTGGCCTCTTACCACTCCTTATACTGAGGAATATATTCTTCCCTAGTGTTCTCTGCTATTTATCGCTTGCAAATTGATCACTGCGGGTGGGTAGAAATCAGATGTGTCTTGAGCATTGTTATAACTTCAGTGTCCACTGCAATGTCTGCTACACTGTGGTTGGTAGGTATTGAAGCATCTAGGCATGATTAAAAGAGACTTTAGTCTCACAGTAGATTCAGCAGCAGCTCATTAATCATAGGATCAGTGGTTCAAAGTCACCAGTTACTTCAACGAGAACAATGAGGCTTTCTGCATCTGTAAACATTTACAGTCATGGAAATTTTAAAGAGCAGCTCTATTCTGTTCTACTGTTTTACAACAAGAATTGACTTGATAGACATGCACCTGTGTGATTAAATGAATGAGTGAATGATCAAATGATTTGAAATGTTAATCATGGTTTGAAATTATATCTAGGTCAAATTATTGAGGATATGAATCCTTTCTTCTCTTTTCCACCCTCTAGGGTGACCTTAGACGCCGAGCCGCGTCCTGAGGTTTTCACAGTGGTCTGCAGTCTGCCCATTTGAAGTGGAGCCTTCTGGGAAGTCCGCTGCTGTGAAGGATAGCAGCCTTCCTCAGCAGCGAGAGGCTGTTTCACGCTGTATTTATGAGACTAGAAGTGCTGATTTTGTTCACTGCAAGTTTCTTCTTTAACTGCTTGCTTTTATTTTTCATAAACTTAAAATTACTTTTCTAAAACTCTATGCACATGATATTTTTCTTTTGGTTCTCTGGGTTTAGAGTACCACTGGCTTTTATTACCATTACAATTGGTAAAACCAGCCAGCTGTGTTGCTTGGGTCAGACAAGTCTTTGCTTTGCTTTTCTTTATATACTCAATTTTTTCTTTCTGACTAACAAGCAAACAGAAAATATTTTTCCAGACGTCAATGATTTGATGCATGTGGAATTGGTCTACTTATGTAATGTCAGTTCTTTGCGGAAAAAGTTGAGGCATCAATTTACAATCTCAATTATCAGATTCCAATGAGAGCAATTCTGGTTTGTTTTTTTTTAATTTTAGTGGTACAAATCAAGTTATTCTTAAATTGTGGTTTTATACCCTTGTGATGCTAAATAAAGTAATAACTTATCACATGGATAACACATGTGGGCTTCAGAGTCGAATGTAGATTAGTTCAGTTGTACTCGTGACTCTGTATAAGAACCCTGGGACTATAATAAACTCCCCATAACTCACTTTCCCATGAACTTTTTTCAAAAGTTTATGTTAGCATCTACCACAGAAATGTTTTAGTGTCAATTGATTCATGCATGTGAAGTGCCTTTGGCATACGATAAATGTGTTATTATATGTTGTTTAAATTTGTGAGTTATAGTTAACATTTGTGATTAATCTGCATCTGCAGCAAACTTTTAACAATACACTGTTATGATCTGAGAATGAATAATGTATATTAATCTAAGTAATCTTTGTGAATAGCCCTTGATGAAAGCATACACTTTGAGTTATTTTTATAGATCAGGGATACAAGATCTGAGTTTTTTCTCCTTCATTTACAGAGGTTTACCTATTAGTAGAAACATTTTAAGTGTCAAATTTTAAGCAACTTCACATGTTTCAGAATTTGGCTTTCCCTGTTTTTAAAGATCATCTGATGCAGAGGATGTAGATTATTGTAACTTCTCCTAAACGTTATGAATTTCCTAAACTTCATGAGTTTCAGTTTGAAATAGTATATTCTCCCAATGTGGCCTTCCTCTGAAGATACTGGCTTGAGTCTTGGTTCTTGCAGCTTAGTGAGGACATAGTATTCCCCTAAGCCTAAGTTTAGTACTAGAAATGCCTAAAGACTTTTATTGTTCCGGACTTCTTGTCTCCTGATTTAGATGGCAAGCCTACACTACGTAAGTAATGTGGCCTAGAGTATTACTCAGAGGATACATCTTTAAAGTCGCAAACAATATATGGTTCTTTATTTTGTGATTCAATTTAGCAAAATTAACGCAGTTACATTATTGTTACTTGAACAAAGATAATTTGCTCATCTATAGTTACCTGAAATAGTATCCAAAATGTGTGGCAGACACATTTTTAGGTGGCTCCCAATGAGTCAAGAACAAATCTCTCTGGTCTTAGAGTCTGTGTCTTTCCAGCTTTTCTGAATGACTTCACTGCACACCGACCCTGTTAGAAATTGCAGGCCTTCGAAGTTGGAAAGGGAGATAACATTGTATAGTCACCGCTGGACAATGATGTGGTCTATTTTTTCTTTTAGTGGTTATAATACAATTCAACCCCAATAAGTATTATACCCTTACAGAATATAACACTTTTGGTTATTAATTATGTTTTACAGCTGCCCCATATTCTATATTGGAAGATTTATTACATTTTTAAAATTCTTTATCACTCTAAGTTTATCTCTCCAGGAAAACATGAACTGAGGGAAAGAAATGTCATCTAATAAATACATGTAGCCCCATTTTATTGAACACCCATTTGGTGCCCCCCCCAATGATTCTATTTCTCACAAATTTATATAGAATAATTTCTATTCCCAAGGTCTAGGATTACTTACTGTTATAAGTTAGAGTGGATAGAAAGTGGACCTTGTCTTAAAAATTTACACATATAGCAAGTTAGGTGTCTCCAGGCAGATAATATATGTGATGCACCATTAATTTTTGTAACAGCAGAAGACAGACATATGAATCAGGATTGACTAAGTCTCACTTGGGACCTCTCAGCACATGGAGGTTTCCAGTCCATACCTTCGGAGGTTTTTGATGAATTAGTGGGTTCTGTCTCACACAATACCCCCTACGCCTATATCTATGCAGGTTTTATAACTCATTGCAATGGCTGAACAGAACTCACAGACAATATTTATGATTAAGGGGTTTATTAAGGAAATTAACAGGTAACAATGCAGGCGATAGATATCCAGTCAGGACATGTTCCAAAGTTAGTACAGGGCTGTTAATAAATGCCCAAGTGGCATGCCATTCTGGAAAACAGCTCCCCAAATTAAGTCAGTAAGTCCAGCTTGCCCTTTAAAGAGCTCCACTCTCCCCTCTCTCTGGTAGTAAAATTCTCCCCACTTGGATCTCAGATGGTTCTTTTAATACCCAGCAGGAAGGCAATCACAATGAATCCTATCCACAACCTCTCAGAAGGTGAATCTCATCAGTATCTTTCCCTACTTTCTTATTCAGGACAATGCCCTTTGATGGGAGTTCCAGAGACTTTGGCTAAAAGAGCCAGAAAGAAATACTCTACTGCCCCTGGAGGTAGTTTTAGTTCCAGCAGAGGTCAGTAGAATTGATTAAAAACACTAAATGGGCAAAAGTAATAACTGAATACACTATGTGATGCAATTAGTTTTATAATCCAAATTAGTTTAAAAGGGCAAGGTAAATCAAGTATCACATTCTGAAAGAAGTACAATTGGACAGCCATTTGGAGGCTAAGGCCCAAAGAAAAATCATTCATAAGAATCTTAGGAATGCTGGCTTTATTTTTCATATTTTGCTCAACACGGATGTTTTTACATTAATTTTTATTTCAAAGGAGTACATTGAAATATTCACTTTGATTCTTGTGTTTTCTGAAACATATTTTTCCTTTAGATTTTGTATTGCAATCATATGCTTGAGTCACCTCACATGAGTATTTTGGTCTCAATGCATTGACATGTGACATCAACAGACAACACATTTTAATTGCTCATGTTCTACACTTACAATGGTCAAGTTCATATGACAGGTTTTCTGCTTATGGGCCCTTGTCGCTGATCATTGCCATAGAGTCTGTGCTAACTCATGGAAACCCATCTGCGCAAAGTGGAGCTGCTCCAGAGGGTTCTTAAGAATGTGGCCTTTCGCTTGAAGGGGAACAAGCGGCCATCTAGCTCAGAAGCAAAAATGCCCACATGGAAGAAGCACACCGGCCAGTGCGATCACAAGGTGCCAAAGGGACCAGATATAAGGCATCATGCAAAATATATATATACATATGTGTGTGTGTGTATACCATATTGAATGAAGGGGGAAGTGCAGAGTGGAGACCCAAGGCCCAAGTGTCGGCCAATGGAGATCCCCTCATAGAGGGGTTTAGGAGAGGAGATGGGTTAATTAGGGTGCGAGGTAGTACCGATGAAGAACACAGCTTTTCCCCAGATCCTGGATGCTTCATTCCCCCAACTACCATGATCCGAATTCTACCTTGCAGGGATGGATAGGGCAGAGGTTGTACACTGATGCATATGAGGGCTGGAGGCACAGGGAATCCAGGGTGGATGATACCTTCAGGACCAAGGGTGTGAGATTCAGGACCAAGGGTGATGCTAGGAGAGTGGAGGGTGAGTGGGTTGGAAAGGGGGAACTGATTACAAGGATCCACATGTGACCTCCTCCCTGGGAGATGGACTGCAGAGAAGAGGGAGAAGGGAGACTCCAGATAGGGAAAAATATGACAAAATAACAATGTATAAATTACCAAGGGCACATGAGGGAGGGGGGAGTGGGGAGGGAGGGGAAAAAAAAGAGGACCTGATGCAAAGGGCTTAAGTGGAGAGCAAATGCCTTGAGAATGATTGGGGCAGGGAATGTGTGGATGTGCTTTATACAATTGATGTATGTATATGTATGGATTGTGATAAGAGTTGTATGAGCCCCTAATGTAAAAAAAGAAAAGAGGGAAAAAAAAGAAAATGATTAGGGCAAAGAATGTACACATGTGCTTTATACAATTGATGTATGTATATGTATGGATTGTGATAAGAGTTGTATGAGCCCCTAATAAAATGTTTTTAAAAATGAAAATAAAATTACTAAAAATTGAAAAAAAAATAAAAAAGAATATGGCCTTTCACAGGCAGAGAGTACCTGTCTTTGAAGGTATGTTTGAGCAGCTAACCTTTAGTGCTTAATTCTCTGTGCCACCAAGGGACTCCTCATCAACTCCGTGAATTTGGATGATTGATATCACCTCTCCAAAGACTTATTCCATTGATTTATTGTTAGAATTAAAGGAGATGCTTCTTAGAAAATTCTTAGTACTGCACCTGGCACAAAGAAAGGTCTAAATGAATGTGAACATGTATTATTATATCCTTAACTCTAGTCTTATTTGACTAATTGAGAAAAGACAATTTCCTTTGTATGATTTTATAGACAAAAAAATATTTGTTTGGAATTGTTACCAGGATCAGTGTCATCACAGAACATATCAGCTCCTTCCAGGCCTCCTAAAGGATCTGATCACAAAAGCAGCACAATTCAATAGCACGTTCTGCAAAGATGGAAACGTCTAAAATTGGTGCTGTCCAATGGAGCAGACCCTAATCACTTTTGGTTATGAAGACTTTGTTATATGGGACTTGAAAACAAGGAACCCAAATTTTAATTTTATTTAATTTCAATTGATTAATGAGTCACATGGGGTTAGTAGTTACTTTATAGGATCAAGTAGGTTCAGACAAAGTGAATTTCATTTTACCATGATAAAAGAAAAACAAATGATAAAATACTTATTAAAAGACCTGTCCCAAAGTCAGTGGATTTTGTTCCTGTTATCTCCAGATATTGTTGTTGTTGCTGTTGCTGTTAGGTGCCATCAAGTCAATTCTATCCCAGTGTCCTGCACAGCAGAACAGAACACTGCATGGCCCTCTGACACCCTCACACTGGTTCCTATGCTTGAGCCATTGTTGCAGCCACTGTGTCAATCCATCTCCCAGAGGGTCTTTCTTTTTATGTTGCCCCTCCACGTTACCAAACATGTTGTCCTTCTCCAGGGACTGGTTTCTCCTGATAACATGTCTGCAGTATGCAAGATGAAGTTTCACCGTACTTGTCTCTAAAGAGCAGTCTGGCCATACTTCTTTCAATACCGATCGGCTTGTCCCTTTAGCAGTCCATGGTACTTTCAACATTCTTATCCAGCACCACCATTCAAATGCATCCATTCATCTTCCATCTTCCTTATTCAACGTCTAACTTTCACATGCATACGAGGCAATGGGAGAGACCATGACTTCGTCCTCAAAGTAACATTCGTGCTTTTGAACTCTAAAGAGGTCTTGTACACAGATTTACCTAATGCGACTGACTGGTCTTTTGACCTCTGCACTCCTGATTCCATGAGCACAGACAGTGGTTCAAAGTAAGACAAAATCCTTGACGATTTCCATCTTTTCTCCCCTTATCATGATTTTACCTATGCGCTCACCTGTGAGGATTTTTGCTCTCCTTTGTGTTGAGAGGTAGTCCATCCTGAAGACTGCGATCCTCGATCTTCTTCAGTAAGGTCTGCAAGTCCTCGCACCCTCAGCAGGCCGGGTTGTGTCTGTCATCTGCATACGTCATGTTGTTAACAGGATTTCCCCTAGTCCTGATGCCTCTTCTCCATCTGACCGGCTTCTCTTATGACTAGCCTTTTTAAAAACCACATCTTCTTTTGATGATTTTCCCAATCACATTACCTCTAAAGCTGGCTGTCTTTACAGTGATTTCCAAAATAAGAGTCCCAGAGTGCAGAAGATTCGCTAGGGAGGAAGAAAAAATGATTCTTGTTCCAATCTCGGATATGTATGTTTAATATGTAGACGGAAACACTAAGCTTGTTGATGTTTAATAATGGAGTCCTGGTAGTGTAACAGTTAAGCGCTAAGCTGCTAACCAGAAGATTGGTAGTTTGAACCACACAGGAGAAATACCTAGTTCCCTGTTTCTATAAAGATCTCAGCCTAGCAAATCCTATAGAACAGTTCTGCTCTGTCCCATAAGGTGTCGCTACCTGTTGAAAATGGCCGCGACGGCATAGCACAACAATGTTTCATAAGGAGATTGCTCTGGGGTCCTTACTCTGCCCTTTTATAAGAAAATCATCCTCGCAAGGAATAAAAACTCCTCAAAATAGAGAGGCTTATAGTCATGTCCTAATGCGATGATCTGTATAGTGTGATATATTACATTTTGCATTTCATGGATTATATCTGGTTCCATTTCCTAGGGCTGTCATAACAAAATAGCATAAACTTGTGACTTACAACAACAGAAATTTATTGTTTCACAGTTCACATCCATATCAGCATGTTAACCAAGACCTTGCTTTGTCCTGCCTTGTCTCTGGGAGGGAAGATCCTTTCTTTTCTTTCTCACTTTCCAGTCGCCCCAGGCATTGCTTGGTTTGTAGCCACATCTTAACATTTGTAACCTTCCACTGGTCATTCAATTGTGTTTATTTTCTTTTGAATGACATGTCAAGCAGCCTATTCTCAATAAGGCAGAAAATGGAAACAGCCTAAATACCCATCAAGAGGTGAATTTGTAAATATAACGTGATGCATGTACATAATGCAATATAACTATATTTTGAAGAAAAGTCATCTTGATACAGGCTACAACAAGAATAACGTTGAAAATATGCTCAGTGAAATGTCAAGTGCAAAAAGAAAAATATTTTATGATCCCATTTATATAAACTATCCAGAATAGGAAAACAATTAGAAAATGAGGTTTATAAGTGGCATTGTTTGTGGAAATCTGAGCTTCTCTTAAGGCCTATGAGAAGTTTGATAATTCACAGCAGTAACGATTGCACAACCCAATAATGACCTTGATTTGTACACGTTAAAATCTTGCAATAAGTATATATATATATTTAATAGAGAAAAACACATATTTAAAAATATTTTTTCACCAAAACGTTTCTTGCATCAAATATTAATGATATTATTTTATAATACCCATAGTCTCTTGGACAACTACCTTTGGAATTCACATAAATAAGGATCTCTTTTAGTCAGTTAACCAGATAGTTGTCTTCAAAATTACTTGGCAAATACTAATCAGTACTTCCAAAGCCACATCCATTTTGTGAAGCATTCCAATTACTATTATGTCAATTCCTGGAACAATGTTTTTTGCTAATGCTTTCAATGGAACTCATTTTTTTCCTTTTAATACCATTTGTTATTAGTCACATGCTACCCTTTGAAGTGGATGAATATGAACGAATTCTTTTATGGTATAGTGACTGTGCCTTTCCTCGATCTTCTTTTGCTTTGAGGCAGAAGAAGACTCCAGCTTAACATCTGACCCTCGGACTTGCAGCCCATAAGAATGACCCACTTCTCCAAATATCTAAACCATTTTCTTGATTTGTTTCCCACTATATATACATATATTAGCACCAGTGGTTTTACTTCTCTGGAGAATTCACACCATTCTCAATGCTGTCCATACTTCGTCTGTGTGCATGTTGTTGTTGTTGTTAGTTTCCATTGCGTTCTTTCTGACTCAGAGTGACTCTATGAACAACAGAATGAATCTCATTTTTGTGCATAATATCCTTCAATGTTGCAACCCAAGGACTTGAATTTTTCCTTCACTTATTTCAGTTTGAGAAATATTAAATCTATTTTCTCCTTTGGTTTTCAAGCTACTGTTGTTGGTTTTTTTGTATTTCATTCTAATGCTTTTTTTTTGTTCTAAAACTTCCCTTTGAGGATTCCTGTTTCACTCCTTTACTTCATGATTTCCTTTATTTCTTAGCTACTCTACATTCAGAGCAAGTGTCAAAGTTTCCTGATGTAAACTGTGAACTTTCATTTCTTTCCTCTCTTCTTAAGGGCCTTTTATTTTCTTCATGTACAGTGATGTCCCTGATGTAATCCACAGCTCACCTAGACTTCAGTTATTAGGATTCAATGCATGAAATGCATTCTTGATATGGTCTCTAAATTCAGGGGGATCTTCTCAAGGTCATAATTTGGCTTTGGTGGATTTGTTCTCATTTTCTTCAGTTTAAACCCGATTTTCATATGAGTAATTGATGGCCTATCCTACAATTGACCCCTGGCCTGGTTTGGGCTGATGTTGTTAGCGTCCTACTGCTCGCAATAACCCCTCCCCTGCATCATTTCTTCCCACAGGTGTTGTCAATTGAATCCTGCATATCCCACTTGATGAGGACCATGTATATATAAAAAAGGTATTTTCAGTGAAGACAGTGGTCTTGCAAATGTTTATTTTGTCATCTCCAGTTTTGTTTCTATCAGCAAGATATGTTTTCCAACACTGATCTTTTCTCTTTGTATCCACATCCAACATTTGCATTCTAATCACCATTAATTATCAATGTATCTTGATTGTATGTTTTATCAATTATAGAAAATAGAAGTTGATATAATCTTTCAATTTCTTAATCTTTGGCTTTAGTGGTTGGTGAATAAATTTGAATATTAGTTGGATTAACAGGACTTAATTGTAGGCATATAGATAATATCCTATGTCAGACAGCGTTGTACTAGATATTGAAATGTGATGTCATTTCTCTTGAATCGGTCATTCCCTGCATATTAAACAGCACAATTTTCCAAGTCAAATTGGTCAATATGAGTCTACTTCAGCTCACAGATCCATGGCTTATAAATCTTTATTCATTCCATTTTAATAACTTCCAATTTTCCTTGTTTTACACTTCATACATTCCAATTCCAATTATTAACGGGTGCTTCTTCTCACTTTGAGTCCCGCTGCACAGCCAGGGAAGGTGCTCACAGTGTTTCTGCATCCATGACACTAAGGTCAACTTTACCTCGACAACAGAGATTTTCTCCAGGTATATTTCAGTGCCTTTCAACCTTAGGGGCTCATTTTTAGCCACTATATCAGACAATTATCCATTGCTATTTTTATAGCAGTTTTAGGCTTATAAAACCTAAAGGCAAACTTTTATGTTTTCCAGATTTTCAGTGATTAATTCCTCAAAAGTGGGTCTTTCTTCTTTTCTGGCTCTGTGTCTACTTCTGAGAGCTAAGTTGAATCATTGGCACCATTGGTGACCCTGCTGGATTTGAAATACTGGTGGTACAACTGCCAGTGTCACAACAACATATAAACCACCACAGGCTGGCTAAATGACAAGTGAGTTGTAGGGAGGGCATTACGGCTGGTAAAATTGTGAGTCAGTAAAAAGGAGAGAGATCTTCAAGGCAGGGGTTGACACTGTGGCTGTAATAACGGGATCAAATAGAGCACCGATGGTGAGAATGGTGTGTGAGTGGGCAGTGTTTTCCTATCATTCAAGGCTGATTTGATAGCAACTTAAAACAATAAAAACAACAGATATGCGTGTAAACAAATATATACTGCCCTTAATTAAAACAAAAATGACCATCATATTATATTTGTTCCTGCTGGAATATTAAGTAATATCCATGAAGATCCTATTCCATACAAGGATTTTAACATATTTCTACATATACAATGATGGTTATTTGCATTAAGCATGCAGACATTAACATAGTAATACTTTACAGTGTCGTGCAATGTGATGTGCTTTCTACTCCCCTAAAGATCTAAACTCTCAGAAACTCACAGGGGTAGGATTGCTGGGAGTCAGAATTGAATCAATGGCAGTGAGATGTAATACGAACAGGTGAGTTTGAAAAATTATTTTCCTCACTGGAGAAGGACAAATAACATGGAACACAGAGAATTTTGGGACGGTGAAACTCTTCTGTTTGATTCTGTAATGATGGATACATAACATTATGCTTTTTCCAAAACCTGTATTATTATAGAACACTTAAGTGAACAGTAATGAAAACTCTGAACTATAGCTATTAATAATGAATTAATATGAATTCATTGGAACAGATATACACAAGAATACGAGATTTTAATAATAAGAGAAATACGGTAGAAGTAAGAGTACAGTTTACAGGGATTCTTTGTAATTTCTGTCCAATTTTTTTGTAAACCTAAAATGGCTCTACAAAACAAAACCCATTTTAAGAAGACATAAGCACTTTCTCACAGAAATTTGCTCTGCTATCTTTGGGAGAAATAATAAAAGAGTTTTTGAGCTTCAAGGTATATAATACTTTGAAGGGCATTTTACAAAGGGCAAGTCCAAAATTGCTGATCTTTTCTGTTATGACAAGTGAATGTCAGGTAACTGCTACTTATCACATCTTAAACTATATAAACTCTTTTAATCCATTCCTTTAAGGCAAAAGTGATACTGCAACAATAAGGGAGAAAGTAATTGCTTTTCAAAAGAAATGCTGGTGGTGGAGAGAGCACTTGGAGAGGGGATGCTCAGACTGCTTCTATGCTTAGGTGGCATTGTTGCCCAAAGTGATGCATGTCACTCATAAAACAATACTACAATACTTAACACTGTCCATTTTAAATCTCAGAATCATCCACTTCTCACATTTCCAAAATTCCTTTAGTCATGTTTCATGGGATTTGGTGTATATATATATATATATATATATATATGCAACATTTTATAGTTGGGGTGAAAAATTAATGCATTAAATTGAAGAAATTCTATGATATGAATTTTCTATATTAAAGTTAATGACTATAGATACATTTTAACAAAAGTTTTATGTGGTTTCTTAAAGAACTAAGCAAAATATTTAGTGGAATTACGTTTGTAAATGCAGTCAGGGATGCCTTTCTGCCGTTTAAGCTTATTGCTTTCAACAATGACAGTCATAAAAATGAAGAATGAAAAAATTAAATTCAACAAATAAGATTTAGGCAATCACATTACTAGATGGGAAACAAGCAAACAAACAAAATCCCACTGTGTCCTAGAGCTCCCTTTGACTCATAGTGGCCCCTGTGTGTCCAAGCAACACTGTCCTCCATAGACTTCCAATGGCTGGTGCTTTAGAAGAAGGTGCCCTACTTTTCTTCGGTGGCGCCCTTGTGTGGATCAAAATACCAAGCTGGTTTGCCTTTTTTTTTTTTTAAACAAAATCCACTTGTACATTCAGGGACTGAAGGATAGTATTAATCATCTTATATCAGTATAATTGATAAGATAGTCTCTGTAAAATAAGTTGTTACTAGGTGGTGTCCAATTGATTCCAAGTCATAGTGCCCGTGTGACACCAGTGAACCCTCCTGTAGGGTGTTGTAGGCTATACTATTTAAAGGGGCACCTCACTGGGGCTGTATTCCACATCGCCAGTGGGGACTACACATCACCAATCTTTCAGCTAGCTGTCAAGGGTGTAACCTCTGCACCACCAACCCTCCTAAAATAAACAAGAGTAGTCTCTTAAGATATAGAAGTAAACCGAGTGAGAGCCATTAAATAACCTTCTTAGGATTTCCAACTGAGTACCAAACTTTTAAAAATAGATATGACTTTTTGGCCTTGACTAATAGTACCACTCATAAAATAATTACAGTGACAATAACAATGATTAAATGGCATGGAGATTTTATAATGCGCTAGGGTTCTAAATATTTTCCATTATATCATATAATCCTTAAAACAAGCATTTAGAGTTGATACTCAAAATAATCCTTTATAGACTTTAGAAACTAGACTTTAAAATAGAATTTAACTAAGCCTCCCAAGTTGACAGTTTATAGAAGCTGTATTCAAACATGCATGCCCATGATCCGAAGTAGACTGCACTGCCTCTGAAAACCGTGTTCTTTCCAATAGGCTACCCTGCTTCTTAAAGGTTGACATTCATAACAATGCTCTCATTTTCAGTTTCAGTTTCCACTTGCTAATGTCAATGTTAGGCTTTTAAATTTTATCATAAATTCTCCAAAGTATTAAAATTGAGGATCACAATGTTAGAGGCTGAATATATATAGTTTTGATTGTATATGTGAATACACACACACACACACACATGCATCAAGTTCTGGACTCCTTTTGGTATTTTAAGCATAAATACTCTGTTTATTCAATTTAGTTGCAGGTTTTCCTCACTTATCTACTTCACTGAGCATGTGTGCGGATAGGGACAATGTGATAAGGGTTCTTTTAAGAAATAAACAGTAACAATTCACAAGATATTCACTATAAAATAGGGGGTAAATTGGGAGCTTTTACTAAAATACTTTGTAAATTGTATGTTCTAGGATTTCTATCTACACTTGTTGCAAGCATTTTAGTAACTTAGTGAATTGCAATACTCTTGGGTTTTTTTATACATGTCATGAATAGATATAACAAAAATACTCACTCACTGCCATTGAGTTGATTCCAAATCACAGTGACTCTAAAAGACAAAACAAAACTGCCCCTATGGGTTTCTCAGCCCGTGAATCTTTATAAGCAGAGAAAGCATCCTCTTTTCTCCCAGGTAAGGGCCGGCGCATTTGAATAGCTGCCATTGTGGTTTGCACCCCGTGTGTAACCTACAGATACTTAGCAGAGATCCTTGTGAGCATGTACACATCCTACTTATGGTGATAAAATTCCTTCTGTTAGACATTGAGGAACCCTAAATTCATACTGGTTTTGCTTTCCTCTTACAGAGTTTTGATTGAAAGAAAATTTAGTCTCAATTCACTGATTATGATCATGCTGTTTTATTAATAACTTCCAATTCTTTTATACTAAACCAGCTGGACACCCTTGCCTAACTCTGGTCTGGCCCATGTTCTATCTTTCCATCTGTGAGTTAGCTGAATTTGCTGATGCTGCTATATGTGCGATTAATAAACAAAGTTATAAGAGTGTTTATAAAGACAATCGAACGGAAATCATAGAAAAGGAAGACAGAAAATATTTGTAGGTACAATTAATGTTTCTTAGGCTTTCTACAATCTGTTGAATCACTCGAGAAACAACTTGAGGTTCTGGATAAGAGTTATATGAAAAGAGTATTCAATTCCATTATATTCAATTAAATAAATATTGATTATCACCCCCACTATAAGAAAATTCAAATGTAATCTCTTTTTCAGTAATGCTATATTGTTGGACACAGCCACAGCTGGAATAACATTAGAAGTAACCTTTCAGACAAATCTCTCGAAAGAACCAAGCAAGAAAAGCAAGTCCAAGATACTGTTTTAGTTTTTTTTTTTTTTGGGGGGGGGTGTCTCACTTTCTCTCTTATAGCTATCAATCTAAAATATATTTTCAAATGTAAATCATGTAACTAAATATTAGATTGTCTTGGTGGTTTTTCCATAGGTAAAAATGACTCTTGTTAATAATTATATTGTTGGACAAAACGGAACATATCAAATATAATTATATCCAAAGATAATTAATGCATTTAATAAATAATATTGCTCATTGATATTCTGATATGTTGCCAGTACAGAAATATGAGGACTAATTGGATTGTGGGAATCATTACCTGAATCTTGGAAAGTGCTTTAAAGTATGGGTAAAACATGAATTCTGGAGTGATACTAAAGCAGTTGCCATTGAGCCAATCCTATTTATAATGACCTCAAGTGTGTCCGATACAATGCTGACCCATGGAGTTCACACTGGATAATTTTTTGAGAAATAGATGAATATTGCTTTCTTCTGAAGTGCCTCTGAGTGGACTTGAATCACCAACATTTTTGTTAACAGCCATGCATATTAAACACTTCAAGACTGTTGCTATTATTATCTGTCTTCGGGTTGACCTTCAATTCATGGTGATTCATGTACAACTGAGTGCTATCATTGTGATCCATAGCGTTAATTAGTTAGCTCATGCTTAGTATTTAGTAAAAATACAGTAATTGTTCTATAAATATTATTTTTCATTTGGCATTGTAAAGTATGGAATATTGTTCACTCATTTGCTTCCCTTCCAGAAAACTCCTTTATCTTAAAACATAATGTGTCCAGGGTGTTTTAGGAAGGGCAAAGAGGTACTTTATTCAAGTAGAAATTATGTATTCTGCAATCCAAATCTAAGATATTGTGTAGTCTGATTCTGAGAATGTAACTAACTATTGGAAACTTGGAATATTCTTTATTATTTTGCATTCCACAATGTATTTTGAGTTATCTGAAATAGAGACAGACTTTTTTGAACTATACTTCTCCACAGGACTCAATGAGTACACAGTTCTTGTTCTTTGCCTATTCAATATTCGTTTAGCTTTTTGTAGTTTTGGTAGTCATTGTTTCTCTCCTCAAATCTATGACATTTTAATGAGTGCACTCTACTTCCAAGGAGTACATGGAAACTAGACTAGAATATCAGAGTAAAACATACCATTAAGTGAAGACTAGTGTTATGCATATCACATGACACAACCATGAAGAAACATCATTGCCGTTGCATCAATTTTGACTCATGACAACCTTAAAGAGGGAGTTGAAGTGAACTGTGCAGGTTCTCAGGCTAAAAGCTCTACACAAGCAGATTGCTACATCTTTCTCTCATGGAGCAGATGGTGGCTTCAAACTTCTGACTTACTGGTTAGGTGTCAAGCACTGAGCTAGTTAATGTTTATTGTGTAAACCTGGCCAATGAACACATGTGGGATTAATTGAAGGGCGGAGAGATAAATGGCTCGGTGAGGCTCGCCTTCCTTGTCCCTTGCTCTTTGCTCATCGGACCAGTGTTCAGCTGCCTTGCTTGTTCTGGGCCTCAATTTGCAAGCTACACTACCTGTAGGACAGCTAACCTACGGATGGTATCACTGCAATTTGAGGTTCCTTCAAGACCTGCTTCAACACACCATTGGAATTTGCATCTCTTGAGCTGGGGACTGTCGGACCCTGTCATCTGGCTGACTGTTGGTGACCTGCCTCGCTGTTTGCTGCCTGTGCCTGTATAGCCTGAATCACTCTACAGAGGACTACCTGGCGACCCTCAAGGCTTGAAGGACTGCCAGTGTCTCACAACCATCTCACGGGAATGAGTTTTACTGAGCAGTTTGTACTGCTCTAGAATTTAATTGACTGTTTATTTCTTATGTTATATATCTATCTGTATAAATATATTTATAATTATTATCATTCTGGTTTTGTTTCTCTAGAGAACTCTATCTAACACAAGCACTTAACTACACTGCACAATCAAGCTTCTTTGAGCTACTACAAGCCAAAGAGAATTGTTCCTGACACTTATGGATATCTGAGTCTATTCAGAAATTCTTCTGAAGTAAGGCCTAACTAACTCTTCAATCAAAACAAAACAAAATCAAACAGCTTTTGAAAACCTAATGGAGCTCAGATCTACTCTGCCATACATGGTACTACCATAAGTTGGAATCTACTAGATGACAAATTCTTTTGTTGTCATTGCTTTTCATTGGAAAGAAACATATTGCCTAAGGCCCAGAATATGAGTAGTAGCTGAAACTAATTCTACCTAGGAGTCATCAGGTATGTTCACTAAGGCAAAGGTTTCCTGTCAAAGACAGTTCTCCATTATTTGAAAATAAAAGGATATTAAACTTGCATGTAACATTTTATAGCCTCTGTGAAGGGCAATTTATAACATAGTTCCTGCAACGAAATCTTGGTAGCTTAATGAACCAGAAATTCATTTTCCCCAAGTTTGAACAACTGTATTCTGAAGTCAGTACCTCCAAACCTGCTATCTTTGAGTCAATTCCAACTCACAGTGACCGTATGGGACCGGATTGAACTGCCCTAGAGTTTCCGAGACTATAAATTTCTGTAGGAGCAGAAAGTCATCTTTATCCTTCCAACAAATCAGTGGATATGAACTCTAAAGCTTGAAGCTAGAAAACCAATGTTTATCCCAGTGCGCCACCAGAGCCAGAATCAAGGTGTTGCTATCCTCCTTGGAATGGGTCTCCAAAGACTACAGGAGAAGACCTGTTCCTTGCTTCTTCCAACTTTTGGTGCCTGCAAGTAGCCCTTGGCTTATGGCAATATTACTCTATTCCTCAACGTTAGACTCTTCAAATCTTTCTCTGCTCAAATGTCACATCTCTTTCCCTTCTATGTGTAATAGATTTCAGCTATCTTTTGTTTTCTCCTGCATTTTATAGTTGACTAAAACTCAGTAAAACTCCCTTCCTGGTAGTCATTCTCTTGTGCAGTATCCATATCCTGAGTGAGAGCTGAAGCTAGTAATCTGTTTCTAATGAAGGCTATTATGTACTATTGAGACCCACATCAGGACAAACGAAATATACTAGGTCCTGCATCTAGCAAATAGACTATAGAAAAAGTGTTGCGATAGCACTCCTATGATAATAAAATGGTTTGACTTCCCTCTATGGACTTCTCTCTCTTACTGTGTTACAGTCACATACATACAGGATGGCCATCCTGCACCATTTTGTGATTGCATTGTATAACTTAGCCTCTATGCCTGTGATGAAGTCCCTATTTAGGAGTTATTTATGTTCTATCATAATTAAAATTAAATGGGATGTAGCTTAAGTCCTCATATTATGTGACTTTATTTCCTGTGGGTATGGTCTGCATCTAATGTACAGAAATGCACGTTAACCCACATCTTTTTTTGGTGTGGTTGTTTCTCTTTTAAATAGCTTTATTAAGATATTATATGATTCAATAGTTCAGTCATATTAAGAAGAGTTGTATAATCATCATTGCAATCAACTTTAGGACATTTTCTACCTTCTTGTACCCATTGCTGTGGACTCTTCATTTTTCCCCAAGCTCCCCTATCAGGTCACCCAGCTAATTATTTAATCCAGTTCCTGTTTCCATAGATCTACTCCTCCTGAATTCCCTGTACAGAAAACCATATACAAGAAAAACAATAAAAGAAGCCACAGCAACAATGACCAAACAAATTAAACAGAAACCCCTCAATCCAAAGAAAACAGAAAGTATTTTAAAACGAATAAATTTAAAATGATTCAAAAGGGAGATAATATGGCATGGCATTATACTCCAGCCTAATTGTAAACGGGTACCCACCCCAAAATGGAAAAAAGTTCCATTGGACAGATCTTTTGTAGTACATATTTTTCCCACTAGGTGAGCATGGACAACTCGCTCTGTTAGTCCACGCAGTGACATCGCCTGGAACGGTTCTATCTGATCACAGTAAATGTTTTCATAAAAGTAGTTTCACTCGACCTCATGTTTTGTGATGGCCAATTTAAGAGAATAGCATGCAGCTGTGAAATTTTGTTTCTTGTTCAGGAAAAATGCCACAGAAACCCTTGTGATGTTGAACACAGTTTACAAGGACAGCACTATGGGAAAAACTCTAGTATATGACTGGTATTCTCATTTCAAACAGTTGAAATGTTGATTGATGACAAACCTCATCCTGGACATCTGTCAACTTACCGAATGAATGAAAGTGTCAACTCATAGTGCATTTGGAGTTTATTCCACCAGTCAGTTTATCAAGCTTTATATTTAGAAGTTCTCAAACGATTGCATAATAGCATACGACAAATAAAAAGCTTGATTTGTGGCAGAGAGGGGACTGGTTTTGACACCACAACAATGCACCTGTTCACACAGACATCTCAGTGTGCCAGGTTTGGGCAGAAAACAGCATGTCTTTCTTACCCCATCAACCTTATTCACCTGACCTCTCTCCATGAAACTTCTTTTGTTTCCATGAATGAAGAGGGATTTGAAAGGACAGCACTTTGGCGAGTTTGAAAAATGTTTCCTAGAATGGAATCAGAGATTTAACAAATGTATTAAGTGTATTGGAGAGGACTTTGAAGATGATAAGGTTGTTTTTTTTAAAGGCTTTTAAAAAATCATTTTATTGGGGGCTCGTACAATTCTTATCACAATCCATACATACATGCATTGTGTCAAGAACATTTGTTACCATCATCATTCTCAAAACATTTGCCTTCTACTTGAGCCCTTAATATCTGTTGCTCATTTCCCCCTCCTTTCCCACTTTCCCTACCTCATGAACCCTTCATCATTCATATATTATTATGATTATGATTATGGCATATGTTACCCTGTGTGACATCTCCCCCTGCCCTCTTCAAGAGACTTTTTTGCAGGAGTGTTCTCCGTAGTATAGCTAATGAAATCCACTGCAAAATGCTCTCTGTCTCAGAGTAAGAGTATTCACACCCCAGATCGTGGCCAGAGGGAATTAACTGGAGACTCAATCCACAGAGGGAACGGCAAATAGATTTTGGCTTTTACTATACATCCATAGCATTCTGCAAACCAGACTTAGAATTTAAGCTCTGATGCTATTCCCTTCTCCAATTTTGGATTTTGTTATTTACAATTCTTGGATTACACAGGCCAGTGTACTTCTGTGTGCATTGAGCTGACTCCTTATTTAGATGACTGCTTGTTTTAAGACAAGACTTTAGAATCACAGATGCTATTCTTTCTGATTGCTGAACACTACCTGATTTCTTCACTAAGTTTTGCTATAACATCCATATCTTTAGTGATCTGTTTATGAGGGCAAGTACCAAGCAGCATCATTCCACAAGAACTGATTATTCTTAGATTAGGGCTATGATCAAATTCTATTCATACATCTATAGTTTATAAATGTCCCCGGTTCACTTTAAAGACATAAAATATTTACCATCTAGGACAGTATAGAATACCTCCTTGAGGGTTTGCAAGACTGGAATTCTTTATGGGGGTACAAAGTTTCAACTTTCTTCTGATGATATAGTTAGCAGAATAAAAGAACCTGTGTATCCCAAAGACTTAAATAGTCTCAGTACCATTGCTCATATACTTTACAAAAATGATTTTTTAAAAACTCATGAAAAGAAAGATGAGTGGTCATTGCCTGATCTCCATTAACTTTGCAAGGTAAATATATGTATAATTTTTTTTGCTCCCATGGAAACATTGCCAACTCATAGCAACCCTACAGAATAGAGTTGCCACTAGGTTTCTGAGACTGTGAATCTTTATGGTTGTCCAAAACCCCATCTTTCCCCCTCCCAAGGAAAAAAGAGAATCAAAGTCCACATCAGCATTGCCCGAGGCTCCACACCCCAACCTAATTCTGACAGTAAATGTCCCACTCATAACACTCTCCACTTTTCAGCTGAGTTCAATAATTTATTGTAATGGTGACACCAAATTCACAGACAATGCTCATGATTACAGAGTTTATTTAGAAAGCTCGCACCTTAGAAATGCTCAGAATACAATTATTCAGAAAATACAGCCTCCTGTCAGCCATGCCCAGAAGCAAGTCTCCTTCTGGTCTGTGGGTTGAGCCACATGGCCCTTTAGCCTATGACCTATTCATACAATGTAATAAAGCTTTTAGGGTTACCAATAAATGTCCAAAGGGCACATGCCTCCACCATAGTTTATAGGCCAAAGACACTCAGCAATAGCTCTCTGTGTTAGCAAACCTAGCTCCCCTAATTCAGTGCTTGAGGCACCATACTCCACAAGCCAGCCTCCTTCCCTCACTCAGCCTCATTTGCCCCATTAGTGGGTAAATTCACTGCCACTGCTATGGCATGCTCTGGTTCTTGGTTCCCGTGCCACTCCACCATGACTCGTTTGTTGCTCTGATGTCACAACTGTCTCTTAACTCAAGGAGGTTCAAGAGCAGAGGGATGTCATGGCCCAAAGGACAGGTTGACTAGTAGTAAAATTCCTTCCTTTTTGAGTCTGAGGTGGCTTATTTTATACCCAGCAGAACAGCAATCATAATTAACCCTATTAAGCAATCACTCACAGTTGAATATTGTCAGTATCTTTTTCTACCTTCCCTTATTCAGTTTCACCCAAAAAGACGTTTGGTAGGAGTAAAAATTACTACAGCTAGATGAAACATATGAAACAATTCACTACACTGCACATATAAATATTTGTCATTAATATAAATAAGTGAAATTATATGTCTATTTACTGAAATAAAAGTATTTTCTATCTTAACTCCCTCATGTATAATACTATTCTATTTCTCTTTGTATCAAACAACTCAGTGTTTTCCTCAATGCTTCTCATCATACTTGAGACCATAATGTAGATGTCTGTTTCATCTCGGGAGTAGGCAATGAGTTTCCAGAACAGTCACAAACACCATGATATGGGTTATGTTATAAAAGGAGAATCCTGTAAACATCTTGGCTAATGTCATTCCAGTGTCATTACTTTTTCATTCTTGACTAACAGATAATTTCTCTAGTCCCACTTTAAATGTGATTTGTGCTTACTCAGTTCTTGTCATATCCTCTGGCATGATACTCCTTTAAAAATAGGAGGTGAAACACTATTAATTTTACATCGTGAGAGGAATCATCCAGAAACAAACAGATAAGCAAGAGTATTGGTAATGTAGGAGTATTTTTTGATATTTGAATAGAGAAACTACATTGTGAGAGGTAATGTCTTCCAGGTATATGTATATATGTGCATGTGTTATATACATTGTGCTAGATGCAAAGAATTCAGAATAAAAAAGAGAACAGTCTTCTAAAATTACACACATATAATCGTTGTTGCCAGTTGCCTTTAGGTTGGTTCCAATTCATAGCAGCCCTAAATATGACAGATGGAAGCACTGCTCAGTCATGGGCCATCCTCAGAATACTTCATGTGTTTGAACCCATTGATGGAACCACTGCGTCAGTCCATCGTCTCAAAGGTCTTCCTTGATTTTGCTTCCCCCCGAATTTACCAAGCATGATGTCCTTTTGCATGGACTAAACTCTCCAGATAATACAGCCCAAGAACCTGAGATGAAGTGTCACCATCCTTTCCTATATGGAGAATATTGGCTGTACTTCTTCCAAGACAGATCTGTGTGTTCTTTCGAAAGTGCAGGGTACTTTCAATACTCCTGGCCAGTATCATAAATTCAAATACATCAATTCCTCTTTGATTTTCCTTATTCAATATCCAACTTTCACATACAAATGAGGAGATTGGAATCAATGGCTTGGGTCAGGGGCACCTTATTCCTTACATATAAGTAAACATCTTTATGGTATTACTTGCTTTCAGCCAAGATCCGCTGATGTGAACAATGGCATCCTTTGTCTCCAGCCCTCTTCTGGATCCAGTCTGCACCTCTGGCAGCTCTGCACCACTCTACCGCTGCAGCCATTGTTGGATGATCTTCAGCAAAATTTAGCTTGCATGTGATATTAATTATATTTTTCTATAATTTTAGCATACTCTGGGTCACCTTTTTCTAGAATAGGTATAAATATGGATCTCTTCCAGCTATTTAGCCAAATAACTGTCTCCCGAATTTCCTGGCATAGATGAATGGGTGTTTCTATTACTTCATCAGCTTGTTGACACACTTAAATTAGTATTCCATCAGTTCCTAGAGCCATGTATTTGGATAATGCACTCATTGCATCTTATACTCCTTCTTGAAATGGCTGAATGTTGACTAGTTCTTATTGGTACAAAGACTCTGCTTCATGCTTTCCGTCTTATTCTGATGCTTCCAGCTTCATTCGATATTTAGCCTCTAGAATCTTTCAATATTGCAAGTCAAGACTGGATCTTTCTTGAATTCTTTCAGTTTAAGACATGTGGAGCATGTGCATCCTTTTTGGTTTTCTAAATCTAAGTCTTTGCATATTTCATTATAAGAGTTTCTCGAGCTGCCCTTTGAAATTTTCCCTTTAGCCCTTCTGCTACATCATTCTTCCATTTACCTTAGGTGACCTACAATTGTGAGCATGTATCAGAACTTCTTCTGACATCCACAGTGATTTTCTTTTCTTTTCCTGACTTTGAATGACCTTTGGCTTCCTCCATGAAGGATGGGCTTGATGGGCACCCCACACGTCACGCGTTCTTCTGTCTTTAGTGTTCAAAGTGTAAAATTTGTTATTGAAATGATCTCAAAATTCAGGTCGGATATACTCAAGGTCTTCTATTGGCACTTGTGGATTTGTGGGGTTTTTTTCAGTCACACAACCTAAACTTACATATGAGAGCTTGATTGTTTGTTCCACAGACAATACCTGACCCATTTTCAACTGCTAGTACTGAGCTTCTCCGTTATCTCTTCCCTCAGATATAGTCAGTTTGATTTCTGTGTGTTCCATTTGAAGAAGTTATCATGTATAGTCTCTATCTGTGTTGTTAAAAAGTTATTTCAGGTCATTGGTCTTGAAAAATGATGTAATGTGAGCTCCAGATTAATTTCTATTAAAATATCTTATTTCTGAACTTTTGTTCCTTCCTCTATGTTTCTAACTTCGACATTCCAATTGCCAATAATTATTCATGCATCTTGATTGCATGTTTGATCAATTACAGACTGAAAACATTGGTAGAATTCCTCAGGTTCTGCATCACTAACTTTAGTGGTTGGTGTATAAATAGTTGTATTTACTGGATTTTCTTGTGTGCGGATAGCTATTGTTCTATTTCAGAAAGCACTGTACTTAAAGATACATCTTGAAATGTCCTTTTTGAATATGAATGCAAGGCCAGTCCTTTGGAATATATCTTTCTTGTCATCGTGAACCATATGATTTTCTGGTTAAAATATCCAGTACTAATCCATTTCAGCTCCTTAACACCTAGAATATCAATCTTCATGTGCTCCACTCCATTCTTGATAACTTCTCACTTCTCTAGATTCATATATAGTTCATTCTCATTTCCAATTTTTAAATGTTGTTTGCAGCTGTTTCTTTTGCCTTTTGAGTTATGTCCATCAGCAAATGAAGGTCACGAAGGTTTTACTCCTGTCGACCTTGCTCCATTTGTGTTGTTATGACCCACTCTACTTTATGAAGTAGCTTTTATCCAGTCATATGTTGAGTGTCTTTCTGACCTTTTCATCTGCTAGCACAGTCTCTGACAAGGTTCTGCTTCTAGTTACAAGGTTTTCAGTACTTGACAATATTTGATGCTATCCACGTGGTTTTCAGTGGCTAATCCTCTGAAATGGACAGCCTCTCTCCTCTTTGTGGTCTTTCCTTGGTCCGTAACCTCTGCTGAAACCTGGGTAATCCTGCTGCTGTTTAAAACACCAGTGACACAGCTTCCAGCATCATAGCGACACACAAGCCACCACAGTATGACAAACTGACAGAAAACTGTCATATATATATGACAAGGCTTCCTATTTCTATTTGTTATATATACATATATGACAAGGCATTCTATTTAGAATAAAAGGTTATAGTCACTCACAAAAGGTTATAGAAACTCACAAAAGCAGCACTGCTCTGTCCTATAGTGTCCCTATGAGTCAACATCAATTCAATGGCATTGACTTTGGTGCATATATGTACATATACATTTAAATACATACATATGTACATGTAGACATATATTTACTTATATAGGTCTCTGAGTACAGCATAACATGCCTCACAGTTAACATGCATTGTTCCATGTGATCTTCACTTTTAGTCAGGTAAATTGGGAATCTTATGGCTAATTTTATACCAAAGAAATGCAGACTTATGTGTATAGTCAGTATTATGAAATTAATGATTGATAGAACCAGAGTATAAATATGATTTATTTTCCTCTCTTGAATTATGCTCTTTACTATAATTTCATTGTAAAGAGACTTTCAAGGAATGGATAAGACAGTATTGTGTGATACTTTAAGTCCTAAATAACATGTTCTTTGAGGTCACAGATCTAGGTGTCTGACGGTCAACAGTTGTGCAATCCTGTGCAAGTTATTTAAAGTGCTAAACTTCAGTTCATTGACCAGAAGCAAAAGGGGAAAAATACCATTAATATCACAGTCTTCTAAACTAGCCTCAGACCTAGAACACAATATTTTACCCCATTATACACCCGATGTAAGTCCTTGTAGAATAAATTGGATAAAGGTTAATATCTATCTTGCACACTGTTATAAGCACATCAGCAGTGCCACATGAATGCCAGACTCCTGAAACCCCCATGACTACAGGAGCCCTGATATGTAGGTAAATTTATCATTATTTCTAAAGCATTTTCCTTGTTTATATATTTTTCCAATTTCTAATAATGGTAGCTTTCCTTTCAGTTATGATAAAACTTTCAGATTAATTTATCCAAATCAATGAAAACATAATTAATGAATTTTTGCTTTACTGAAACAAGTGGTTAATTGTGTTATATGGGAAACTGATTTTACCATATTGAATTAATTCATGCAGCAATTCCAGGAGGAAGCTGAGCTTTATAGCAGCTGATTACAGAGAAGAAATAGTGACACTGTTATATATTCTGACTCCTCCCCATAATAATCAAGCCCAGTGCTATGTTATGGACCTGTGAGTTTTTAGAAAGCCTGGTGGCAGAGTAAAGTTCATATTAGGCTGCTCACCATCGGGTCAGCAGTTTGAGCCCAAGAGCTTCTCTAAGTAAAAAAAAACGAAGTTCTCGAGCTCCGTAAACAGTGCCAGCCTCAGATGCAGGATACCGGGCTCCGGAGCTGGAACAGACTCAACAGCAGTGAGTTGCGTTCCTATTTAGTCAGTTTTATAAAATATCTGAAACTTGTGTATCCACAAGATAGTTCAAGACACAGAGGAGTAGTAGGGTTGGATCGAGTTTATGTGATTGTTCTGAATTGCCTCCATTGTAATGTAGAGCCTGTACTTACTGGTAAGAATACTCCAAGTCAGAAATGCTGGTGAGTCTAAGAATAATTTTGTCTGCTGTTCTGCTTCACATGAACATTTATTTCCCAAGATATCAGGCTAGAGTCTACTCAATGAAAAGGAAAAAATTTCCAAATGCAGTCTTTCCAATTGTTCATGCAGTTTTCAAGTATTAGGTTGGAGAAAGGTAGAGAGCAAATCAAGCAATTTGTTTCACTAAAAGGATGCTATGTTACTAAGTTACCAACCAATATCACAGTATAGGAGGGCGATATATATATATATATATATATATTTATACATTCCCCAATCTTAACACTATTGCTTCCCAAAATTCTATTTAAATAACATTGGTTTTTCTAGTGATCTTTAGTTTTAAAAAAGTATCTGGGCTCTTTAACCTTCAGATAAATGGACATGTGTGCAGCTATCCAAAATGATTCTTATAAAAATCAGGTGAATTTATCATTGCTTATAGTCTCCAGAAGGTTAAAGTGCATGCGTTTTTTATTCTCTATTATCAAAGACTCCCTATTCCACTATTTTCTCAAAAGAAACTTTTCCCTTTTTTTCTTGTAATTTTTCAGTGAGTCTCCATTTTGTTTCTTCCACTTTCCCCGTGAGAATCTCTGTGGTCTCTTCATCCTGTCCTGTAGATATTCCTGAACTAGAGTAGAGGTTGACCTGTAGCCAAGACTTCGAAAATGCTTCACAGTAAACAATGTGCCTCCCAAGAGTCACAGGACATTGGCAAGTGTTACAATCTTAAACAAGGCTATGCTGTTAGTGCATTTCCACTCTGGGGATTTTTTAGACTATTTGCTACGCTTCCCGGTAACCCAATGAGAAAAGAATGGCATCACTCCTCAGTTCTGTTCTGAAAAGCCACTTGGCAGGCAATGGCTAGTTCTCGGTCATTTCCAGGGAAGCTTGAAAATGCCACTGAAAAGCACCCTCTATGGGCGGTGGCACAGCCACAAAGACTGGGAGACCGTTTCTCCGGTGCCACAAGGATGTCATTTACAAAAGAGACCTTGCCCCTTGCAGGCCAGGCCCCTGCTATCTGGGTCAGGTGTGTAGATCCCATGTAAGGCGAGATAAGTAGCATGATGCCTGGCTCAGTTTCAGGAAACACGGAACCTAATGTAAGTGTCTCACTTCAATAGCAGCATTAAGCAATAGTCAGAGTTTTTTTTCTTTCCCAGATCCTCAGAAATAGGTTTGATGCATGTTATGTTGTCCCCTGTTATATATGTAGAAGGCAGATGTCTCTCTAGATATACTGTTAGTCAGGACTCCTCTTCATGCTATCCAGTAAGACTTTCATTAATTGTGGAGACAATATGTCATCAAACCGCCTCTCTATACAAATAACACATGATAACTATGTACCAATTAAAATAAATGAAAAACTTGAATTAAGATATCAATGTAAATTAGACTTACTGGTGATATGTAAATGAAAAATGACCCTTTAAAATGATTTTTTCAGAAGCTTCTTATAATCAAATGTTTTAAGCAAATCTGTATGACGTAGTTCATTCTCAAAATTGTCTGTTGGTGGAAATAACCTTGTACATAAAAAGTTTGTCCTTTTCAATGCATCCTTCAGAGGAAAAGTAAAAATAATTATACTTTAAGTGTACTGATAAAATGGCATATTTTTTGAGCAGCAAATAGATAAATGAAAATTCAATTTACATATTATTTCTAAGGTTTCTAGTAGTAAAAAAAAGTATAAAATAATTTGGATAAACAATAATTCACTTTGAAGTCACCCTTATTGCTGTTACTTGCTTTGTGAACAGAAAATTCATTTATGAATTTTTTTCTTATCTATAAATAAAACTCCTTTATAAGGCTACTGTAAAGGTAAAATCATGTATACTATCATAGTAGGGGACACTGAGTTTGGAGGGGTGTCAGGTAGGCATTTTATTACATTTCTCTGAGGATGAGAAGAAAAGTAACAGATATGTCCACAGAGATTTCCAAGTCACTGATAAATAGTTAGTGTTATAGTAAATGTTTTGTGTTAACTTTAGTGGGCACGAATCCTCAGTGTTTGGCACACTAATCTTCCATGATGTGATCTAGCACCATGTAATCCTGTCCATAGTGAGATCTGCTATAAGGAGCCAACCAATTTTAAGGAGATTGAGGTGGCATGTAATGTCTTTACTTAGATTGCAGACCTGATACAAGCAATTAAAGAATGCTCCTCAAGTCTGTAGCCTACTTCCAATATAAGTGCACCCTGTGGAGAAGCTCACTTGCTTTTTGCATGGTCTGGATCTTATATCTGTCTCATTGGCCTTTAGTTCTTTAGATGTGAGCTAATGGTGAAGTTGAGCCATATTTCTGACTGGAATTTGTGAGTAGTCTGCCATCTGACCTGCTGGCCTTGAATTTTCCACCTTTGTATGCACAAATCCATCATCTTTCTGTCCATTTTGTGTCATCAACTCCTACAACTACTGGAATTAGGAGAAGCCTCCAAACTAACATCTGATCCACCGAGTTGAAACTTACCCACTTCCATTACTATGTGAACCTTTTTCTTGATATACAATGATCACACTAGTTTATCCTCTCTACGCATATGTGCATATAAGCTTAATTAGTTTTGTTTCTCCAGAGACCATATCTTAAAAGATCTAGTCATACATAAAAATACCTTAATTGTAAAAGTAATAGCTTATTTTTAAGAACAAAATGTTCAGTTCATCTGAAGGTGCCATTCAAACGAAAGCTTCACCACTAGTTAGAATTTAAAAGTGAGTGGAGTTACGTTTTGAGTACCAGGCCCTGCAACCAGTAAGAAAGCTAGGACTTAATAACTCTAGATGACAAGCCAGTGTTTCTCCCTGGACATTTAGTGGTGCGTCCATGCTGATTTCAGACTAAATAATCATCCCTCTATTGGTGAGTCCGATGATGCTTTTATCACAGCAGGATAAATACCTCTTGTCAAAATTGGTACCAATTATGCAAATGAAATTTGAAGAGTTCATTAGCTAAATGATAATTGGAATAACATGCATTAAAAATTATATACAAAGTTTCTTTCAAGAAAAATCACTTCATTCTTACAATAACCTTTAAAAGGGTTCTTAGTGAATAATAAATAAAGATTTTAGAAATGTTTTATAGATACTGGTTTTACAACTGACATTCTGTTCATGTTATCTTTTTGTAATCATTTATTTCTCGATTATTTCTTTGGCTATAGCACACTGTTTATAGTACTAACAAAAACATTTATTGGGCATTGTTTTAAGTTGTAGCACTTGTTTTGCCATTACAGACATGCAAAAACAAGCTTTTACTGGAAAGCAATCAAGCTTTCTCTAAACTCCGCTGGGATCTCTGGTATGGACCTCCACAAGAGCATGCCGATCATATATTGGTACTTACAGTCTTTCCATGTCTCCATTTTGAAGGAATAGTGCGCTTCCTCTCTTTAATCTGTAGGGGCTAGCACAGTGTAAAACCAAAAGCTGCCACCATAGAGCAGTGTCTGTAAATACCTCTATCCCATGGGACAGTGGAACTGCGCTACGGGCTTTCCCACCTGAAAGCAGACTGCGACAGCTTTCTCCAGGACAGTGCTTGGTGAGTTCCAACTGGGGACTTTTTGGTTACTAGTCAAGTGCTTTCACCACTGCTCCACCAGGGCTCTTTTAACCGAGTATATTGTTACTGTCGGCTGCTGTTGACATCGTATATGGTTACTGTCGGCTGCTGCTGAGGTCAGCTCCAATTTCCAGCCACCCTACATACCACATAAGACCATACTGCTCCTTCCTGGTCATCCTCACAATTGTTGTTGTGCTGAACTATAATGGTAACACAATATAGGCCCCAGTAAATAATTGAGGAAGGAAAAATGGGATGTAGAAGAAAACATTTAAAAGTTGAAAAGAGAAAGGCCGTAATTGATTTAAGTAGAATGAAAAATAGAATTATAATACACAGTAACTCTTCCCAAGATTTTTTAAGTTAATTTTACATTTTCTACTTTAGATTCAATGTGTGGAAAAGGGGAGATAACATAATCTACGTAGTATGTTTTTTGCATACCAGGTCATTTTTCCCCATATTTTTAAAACATTTTGTTAGGGGCTCATACACCCTTATCACAATCCATACATACATCAATTGTGTAAAGCACATCTGTACATTCATTGTCCCATCATTTCAAAGCATTTGCTCTCCACTTAAGGCCTTGGCATTAGGTCCTCTTTTTTTCCCCTCCCTCGCCACTCCCCCCTCCCTCATGAGCCCTTGATAATTTATAAATTATTATTTTCTCATATAATGCCATGTCCGACGTCTCCCTTCACCCACTTTTCTGCTGTCCGTCCTCCAGGGAGGAGGTCACATGTAGATCCTTGTAATCAGTGGTTCCCTATTTTCAACCCACTCTCCCTCTAGCCTCCCAGTATTGCTACTCACAGCCCTGGTCCTGAAGGGATCATCCGCCCTGGATTCCCTGTGCCTCCAGCTCCTATCTGCACCAGTGCACATGGTATAGCCAGATTTGAAAGGTAGAATTCAGATCATGATAGTTGGGGAGTGGGGGGCTGGGGGAAGCATTTAGGAACTGGAGGAAAGCTGTATTTTTTGTCGATCTACATTGCACCCTGACTGATTCATCTCCTCCCCTAGACCCCTTGCAGAGGGGGTTGCCAACAAATGGGCTTTGGGTCTCCACTCTGCACTTCCCCACTCATTCACTATGGTAAGATTTTTTTGTTCTGATGATGCCTTATACCTGCTCCCTTCGAAACCTCGTGATCACACAAGCTGGTGTGCTTCTTCCATGTGGGCTTTGTTGCTTCTGAGCTAGATGGCCACTTGTTTACCATCAAGCCTTTAAGACTCCAGACGCTATACCTTTTGATAGCAGGGCCCCATCAGCTTCCTTTGCCACATTTGCTTATGTACCCACTTGTCCTCAGAGATTGTATCATGGAGGTGTGCACCCAATGATATGATTTTTTTGTTCTTTGATGCCTGATAACTGATCCCTTCAGCATCTTGTGATCACACAGGCTGGTGTGTTCTTCCATGTGGGCTTTGTTGCTTCTGAGCTAGATGGCCGCTTGTTTATCTTCAAGTCTTTAAGACCCCAGACACTATATATTTTGATAGCCGGGCACCATCAGCTTTCTTCACCACATTTGCTTATTCAAACACTTTGTCTTCAGTGGTTGTGTTTGGAAGTGAGCATCATAGAATGCCAATTTAATAGAAGAAAATATTCTTGCATTGAGGGAGTACCTAAGTGAAGGCCCAATGTCCTTCCACCACTTTAATACTAAGCCTATAAATATAGACACATGGATCTATTTGCCCATCCATATATATATTTGCATATATAATGTCTTTGTCTAGGCCTCTATAAATTCACTTTGCCTCCCAGCTCTTTCCTCTATTTCCCTTGACTTTCCTCCTGTCCCACTATCATGCTCCGTCCCCACCTGGGTTTCAGCAATACCTCTTAGTTACATTACCCTTGATCATGCCCTACCAGGCCTCCCACACCTACCTCACCACCAATGTGGATCACTTGTTGTTCCCTTGTCCCTTGGTTTGTTAGCACCACTTCCTTACCCGCCACCTCCCCCTAACCCATTTCCCCACAGAACTGTCGGTCCCGTTGCTTTTCTGCCAGATTGTTCATCCAGTCTATTTTATTTAGACAGACTTGTGGAGATAATAACATGCACAAAAAGAAAGACAGAACAAAACCAGGTCATTTTTATAAATGATATATTTTCATTTCAGAACATACTTAATACTTTTTAAAACTTATTGAGAATTCCAAAGAACTGTTTGTGTTGACTCTATTAACATTTATCATTTAAAAATTAAAACTTAGAAATGTTTGAAGCTCAAAAGTGCACAGGCCTATTTTTCACTAGCACTCAAAAAGTGACTTAATCATGTGCACTATTGTCTCTGTTCCCTGGGGAACAGAAAGTGAGAAGGACAAAAAATGTCTTGACATTTCTATGAGTTTTTGATTTCCCAAGACTGCAATAAGTTGTTATTTTTTGCATAATGAATTAATATCTATAAATAAATTTGAATACTGAGAAAAATAATAAATTTGCTACATAATAGCCATTTATAGGAATGTCTGGTAATCTGAGTCCAGATTTCTATGTAATATCATTTTTGTTCTGCATGAAGGACTTTTTAAAATATTTCTTATAATGTGAGCAGTTGGTAATGAATTCTTTCAACTTTTCATGCCTGAAAAAGTTTTTATTTCACCTTCAACTTTAAAATAGATTTTTTTCTGGGTATGCAATTCTAATTTGACATTTATTTGCATGGTTTTTAAAAATTTTGGATACATTTAAATAGTAGTATAATTTCTTTTCAGTTGAATTGTTTTTAAAAGACCTCTGCTGACATCTTTAAATTTATTCTTCTGTAACAAACCTAGCTTTTGGGGGGACTGATTTTAAGAGCTTCTTGTTGTCAATTTTAAGATATTTGATCATGATATGCTTCAATTAGTTTTGTCATAAATCTTATGTAGTGGTGGTATTCAAATAATGTAACAGCTGGTTTGCTGCCCTCATGACCCTTTTAAGTATAAAACAGTGATATATGGAACGGTCGTTTAAAATTTCATGCAGTTAATATTTAAATAAAACATTGAAAGAGGTATATCAAACTATAATATGTTATAACAAAGAGTTTTAAATATTAATAAAAAGTATTAAATATATATGAAAAACAATATATTAGAAGTAGGTGACTTCTCTTCTATGAATAATATTATGTTCAGCTTTGAGAAACCACTTTCTATTTCTGCTGAACTACAGCAATTGTTCTGAGAGTATTTTTGGATCTATGAACACTTTCAGGAGTTACATAATTCACTCACAATATCTCGTGGGAATGTGGGGTGTAACACAAAGCTGAAACAAATGACTACATCACCCTCTGGTTGTTTGGCACTTTTTCTTTTTACGTGATATGTTTGTTTCCTACAAAAACAAACACAAGGGAATGAAAATGTTATATATCATCAAAAGTGTAAAGAGTTTTATGAAATGATAAATAAATATATCAAACAGTTCTAATTTTTTATACTTGTGGAGTAAATGAATATTTTTATGGGTGCTTAGAATCCACCATTGTACAGATGAACCTTAAAGAGAGCAAGGAATGTCCATCTGCGATTTCCTTGCTGAGCAGTTGCCCAGTCAGCCACTCAGAGAGAGCCCTGATTGCAAGTGACATTTTAACAAGCAGTGAGACAAACTGAACAACAACGTAGGTATCGGTTCTGCCTGACCCATTAACGCGGCGGAATCCCACCACTAACCGAATGCTTGTGCGTTTTTAGCATCTTGTACCTGAAGCTTTACTTTCCATTCCCTCATCAGGCATTCTGCTTATTGTGCATTGGACTGCTCAAAGTGATCCCACTATTCACAGATGCTCTTATTTGGTTTTATTGCACTTTCTGTGCCTCTATAATTAAATTTATATTGTATCTAATTTTATTTCAAATTTAATAATGTTTTCTTTGTCAATAGCTAATAGAATTTTAATCTCATTATTATCACCTACCTACCTGTCAGTTTGTCCCATTGCAGTTATTTCCATGATACTATTATACTTGGAGCTATTCCACCAGTATGTCAAATACCAGCAGGGGGCGCCTTGGAGTACAAATTAGAGTGGAGTATCCAGATTATATATTTGTTTTTCTGCTTCTGAAGAAAAATCGGCCATCAAAATCTTATTAATAGCAATGATCACTGTCTGATATCTTGCCAGATAATGATCTCCTCAAGTTGGACGGCATTCAAAATCCAAATGGGAAGAACTGCATTCGTTAATAATCAGTGTGTGGAAGGTACAAAATATGAGTCTAAAAAAACAGCTGGAGTTGTCAAAAAGGAAATGGGAGCCTTGAAGATCAATATTTTGGCTATTACTGAACTGAAATGGGCTACTATTGACTATTGTTATTCAGCTGGTCCAATTGTTATTCAGCTGGTTTGGTATTCCAGGAATGACAAATTGAAGAGAAATGGCCTCAGAATCATCCAGAAGAACATGTGAAGAGCTATTCCATAGGACAATATATCCAAACCCCTACAAGGAAGACCAGTTAATTTTTGCACCAACCACCAATGCCAAAGATGAATGATTGAAAGAATTTTACCTATGAAATTGATTTAACAACAACTAAAAATACATCGATAATTACTGGAGTTGGGGATATAATAATAGGAAACAAAGAAAAATAAAGAGTTGGTGATTGGAAAATATGCCCTTAATGATGGAAACACCATGGAGTATTATATCATAGAAGTTTGCAAGACCAATAACTTATTCATTGTAATATATTTTTCCCCTATAACATAAATGGTGACTATATAAGCAAATGTCATGAGACAAAATAAACAGGAAACAAGCATATTTGTAGAAAGAGATGATGAGAAAGACTGGTGACTCAATATCTTCAATCAGTTGGCCAGGGCCAGGTGCTGATATACAAATTCAAGTTGAATCTGAAGAAAATCAGATCAAGTCTAGGAGAAGCAAAGAACCACCTTGATTATATCCCACCAGAATCTAGAAGAGACTTGAAGCGTGGATGCTACTGACGGGGGAATAGCGGGTCTGCGCATGGTTGGTTGGTTGGTTGCAACAGTACAGCAAGGACACCATACGTGATGAAATACAAAAAATTCATTAAAGAGAAATAAAAGAACAAAATGCATTTTAGAAGAAACTCGGAAACATGCTCTTAAATGCAGATTAGCTAAAAAATGGAAATTGCTGAAATAAAAGAGCTGAACAGAATAATTCACAGCACAGCTTGAGAAGATAGAGCAAAATAATATAATGAAATGTTCAATGACCTGGAGTTAGTAATCCAATAAAAGAAAGATCATTATCAACATCCACTTAACCTGACACCAGGGAAGACACGATCCAAGCTTTAATTTGCAACATTAAGTGATTGCAGGGGCAAAATGTTGCATCACAGGAAACACCAAAAGGAGATGGAGCACCCAGAGTGTCTGTACCCCCAAAATTGGAGGTCCTCACACTTTTTAAACAAGGGGCTAGTCCACTGTCCCTCAGACCAGTTGGAGGGCCGGACTATAGTTAAAAGAAACAAACTATGAACAACTGCCTATGCACACTGAACATATCTTTTCTTGAAGTAACAAAAAGGTGGGGCAAAACCACCAGGTGGGCGGATAAATGTTCTCGGTGGGCCCCGGTGGCCCGCGGGCAGTAGTTTGAGGACACCACCGTTAGTTGTCACTCATTGGGGAAGGTTACATAAGAGCAAGCTCCAGTGGTATTATGAGGAGGAGTTCGCGTTGTACTGAAGGCTTTAGGCAAATCAGGCTCCAGGAACTGACAGCACCAAGGCAGATGTTTCAACGAACAGATGCAACACAGAACGTGCTCACTCATCTTTGCCAAGTCATTTGGAAGACAGCTACCTTGTCAGGTGGCTGGAACAGATTCAAATTTGTGCCCATTCCAAAGAAAGGTAAACAACAAAATGAGGAAAAATTTAAACAATGCCATTGATAAAACATTCTTAAACAATATTATTAATATAACAATAGCTAAAATTTTCTTGAGATAATTTTTTAAATGGTGGCAGTAGTACTTTGAGAGGGATCTTCCAGAAATTCAAACAAGATTCCGTGGAGTATGTAACCGAAGGGATATCATTGCTCATGTCAGAAGGCTATTAGCTGAGAGCAGAAAGCTGTCTACATGTGTTCCATTGGCTATGAGAAGGCAACCGGCTCTGGAAATGACACACTATGTAGCATTGTACGGAGTGGGAGTTTCACAGCATTTAACGGAGCTTACGTAGATACTACACATAGACAAAGTTAGTTTCTCGAACTAATCACCGAGCGGTTTAAAATCGGAGAAGAAATGCACCCAGATTGCACCCTTTCCCCAGATTTATGTAATCTGAATGACGAGTAAAAGTCCTAGAAGCTAGAAGATATGTGAAAACGAACGAAGCACTAGGGTTGGAGGATGACTCATTAACAACCAGAGGTTGCAACTTTATTCCTGAAAGTGAAGTGGATTTGAAGCACCTGGTCACAAAGATCAAAGAACACAGCCTTTGATATGGATTGCACCTTTACATGAAAGAAATAAAAATCTTCACAGCTGAAGCCATAAGTAACAGTATGATCAAAGGAAAAGAATTTGACGTTGTTCGGAATCTCATTTTACCTGGGTACACAAAATACTCACGGAAGCTGCATTCAAGAAAGCAAACGTTTTTCACTGGTTACATCTACTGCAAAATACCCACTTAACATGTTAGGAAGATATGCTGTAGAGGTTTGAGGTGTACTTGAGCTGATATTTTCCATTACCAAATGCATGTGGAAGTTAGACAACAAATAAAGAAGAATGAAGAGCATTAATACATTTGAATCATGGTGTTGGTGAAGAAAATCGAATATTCTATGTCACAAGAATAAACAAATCGGTCTTGTGAGAAGTACAACCAAAATGCTTATTAGACATAAGATTAGAGAGTCTTTTTTCCTCCTATCTCTTGGACATATTATCATGTCACTGCAGAAGGACAGGGAAAATGACAAAGACCTTCTACAAAATGGATTGACACAGTGGTTGCAGCAACGGGCTCAAGCACAGAAATGATTGTTAAGATGGCGCAGCATTTATAGATAATCACTACGAGTCAGAACCAACTCCAGGGTACCCGAAATAACAAGTGGCTATTCTGTTTCAGGCTCTGTGTTTGTCACTAATGCTTATTAGCCTATGCAATCCTTAGAACAGTCTTAGAGGGAAATAGTTCCATCCATTTCTAGATTAGTAGAACAAAATCTAAATTCAAGATAGTTTAGAAAATGTAATTTAGAAATTATTCATAATATATCCCTAATTTGATATAAAAGTAATTGAATTCATATTTTAATAGTCCGTGCTCTTAACTATGTGTTATAATGCAGCATTTTAGAAATTGCTGATCAATTTTGTAAAGAGAGAGCTCTCTCTCTTTTTATACTGCAGGCAGTGCTAAAATACATACAATGTGTGTTGAAGTTCTCAGAAGGCATATGGATAGGTCATGCATGCCTGAAAAAAAACTGACATACATGTAAGATATAAAGAAAGGTCAGAAAAGGATTAAGTGATGGAAAGATGAGTTTTGTATCTGGCACTGAATGAGGGAAGCAGAAATCTAATGAGAAATGAACAAGAAGGCTGCCAAATAAGGGTCCACAGCCACGTTATGGTTGGACAACACCAGCCCAGAGTAAGCCATGCTTACGGTAGCCGTTACGGTAGCCCAGGAAGAAAAGGAGGCCAGTGAGAACAAAAGATGTCAATCATTTAGGTCTTGGTTCTGGAATGCCAAGAGCGGGGTGGAATTGAAATCAACAGGAGGCAGGTATCTGGTCTGGCAAAAAAGCACTGTTTGGCCTTGAGGGAAATCATTTAGCATTTGAGAGTAATTTTTTGAGATATCAAAATGGACAGAAAACATTTTTTTTGCAAAGAAGAAAAAAAGACACAAGATGACAGGTGAGAATATCTTTGTTGTGGACAATCCTGAAGAAAGAGTCTCAGGGTAGGATTTCATGTGTTATTTCTGGCACTTGGTCAATGTGAAGGGGAAATGAAGACTCACAGAGGCAGAGGGTAATTAACCATGGGACCAATCATCTGAAAGGTAATGAACACATTGAAATAGACGCTAGTGCTTAGCCAGGTAGAGGAAAAGTTCAAGCAGGTAAAACTAAGGGAACTGGTTAGATGCACAGCGGGAGCCCCCAATTCTGAGGGGATATGGTGGTTCTGTGAAGAAGTTAGCCCCTGGCCAAAAGCCATGTGTGATATTTCAGGCCTGAACATAGGCATTTATAAGGCTTTGCCTCACAGGCCTCCCGGGGAGAAATTAATGTCCTCACACCAGACATTGTGCATAATCACTGAGTTGCTGTTTTCTAGAGGGACTGGAAGACAGGAATCCAGGCCCCCCCTTGGATCAACCAAGCTCATATGTACTCCCATTCCTAGGAGCAGGTGTCTATTTGGTGGCCTTTGTAGGGCCGTCTTGGCTGACGCACCTTGTCCCACTTTGATTTAGTACCTTTCCCCTTCTAGCCCTTCCCTCCTCCTCTCCCGAGCCTCGAGGCCCACAAAGAACCAAGACCCTCTTGTTCAAGGCTCATCAGTAATTAGATGATTTTCCCACTTGGACGGATCTATGTGACCCTTGCCTGATATTCTACTGATGGGAAAAACAGAAGATTGGTGACTGGTACCAAGTGTGGCCTCTAGCTTGTACTGTATGTTGTTGTTAGGTGCCGTCAAAGACGTTCTGACTCATAGCAACAACATACACCAGACGGAAACACCCTCCAGCCTGTACTAGCCTGACAATTATTATGGTGCAGCCCATTGCCTCAGCCTCTGCTCTTTGCTCCTAAACACCTTAAGGAGGTTTGGTGAAGCAGAGTTGCCCAATGAAATACATTGTTCAATTTCCTAGCTTTTGTGTCTATGGGTGTAGATTGTGGAATCAAGTAAAATGAAATCCTTGATAACTTTGATCATTTCTGTAGTTATCATGTTGCTAGGAGTTCCGGTGACGCAGTGGATATGTGTTGGGTTGGGTGCTAATAAAAAGATTAGCAATTCAAAATCACCAGCTGCACCAAAGGAGTAAGACACAATTAGTTCTGTAAGAATTACTTGTATCGTCTTGTAAGCTTATAGGAGCTCTTCTACCTGGTCCTGTAAGATTGCCATGAATTGGAATCCACTTGATAGCAGTGAGTTTTATTTTTCTTTATTTGTTCTTCGTATCATGATGCTGTCTATTGGCCCAGGTGGGAATTTTTGTGGGAATTTTTGCTTTGTTTACATTTAATTGTAAACACTTAAATACTGGTCATTGAGATAGGGGAATCCAGGACAGATAATCCCTTCAGGACCAGTGATGAGTGGCGATACCGGGAGGGTGGTGGGAAGGTGGGGTAGAAAGGGAGAACTAATTAAAAGGATCTACATATAACCTCCTCCCTGGGGGATGGACAACAGAAAAGTGGACAGTGTAAGATATGACAAAACAATAATAATTTATAAATTATCAAGGGTTCATGAGGGAGGGAGGGAGGGAGGGAGGGAGGGAGGGAGGGAGGGAGGGAGGGGAAAATGAGGAACTTATATCAAGGGCTCAAGCAGAAAGCAAATGTTTTGAGAATGATGAGGGCAACAAATGTACAAATGTGCTTGGCACAATGGATGTATGTATGGATTGTGATAAGAGTTGTACGGGCCCCCAATAAAATGATTTAATTTAAAAAATGGTAATTTAAAAAGGTAAGCCAGTAAGTGTTTTAGGACCTCCTTGCTTTCAGCAAGCAAGGTTGTTGTGTTAGGCTGGGTTGTCCACAGAAACCAACCCAGTGGCACTCATTTATGCAGAATAAAGAGCTTTATGTCACGAAGCAGTCCCAGCTCACTCCAACTCAAGTCCTGAAATTCCATACAAGTCCATAAGTCCTTCGTCAGATTCACATGCCTCAGGCCAGTGGCACAGAAAGGTGACCAGGGCAGCAGGAAGATCATAGGCCAGTGGGTTCAGTCATAAGGATTCAGGTAAGTGAAACATGGCCAGGAGCTGGCAGCTCTCAGGATTGGGTGTCCCACCGGGGGCCCGCTCCTAGAAGCAGGTAGAATTTCAACAGGCAGGAAGACAGTGGGGAATTCTAGTTAACTTACTCTAATAAGAAAGTGACATCCCCAAGGAGGTACCATCAAGCAGTGACCTGATTGACAGGTTGGATTCTACCCCTATACTTTCATACATCCATCACCAAAATTGACATAAAGTTATCTAACTACCACAGCGCTGCCATCTACATATCACAGGTGGTTAAAGAGACTTCTTCGGATCCTGATGTCCGGTTCTTCGTCATCTAGACTAGCTTCTTGGGTTACTCGCTCAGTATACAGCCTGTATAGGTGTGCTGAATTGACACAGCCCCGACACACACCTTTGATTATTTTAAATGACTCAGTGTTGCCTTGTTCTGGTGGAACAACTGACTCTCTGGACTCCCATTCTTCCCAAAGGGATCCATAGATTTTTTAAAGACTCACATTGTTGAATACTTTTGCATAGTCAATAAAATACAGCCATCATTTAAAGAGTGAATAAACACTTGGCTGTGACATTCAGTTTGTTTCTTTGTATTAATTAACACCTAGTTGCTCAAAGTCAGGGACAGATAAATTAACCATTTTCATATTACAATGAAATTACTGCAAATTCTTGAACTAAAATTATAAAGATTCTGCTACTATTAATGAACGAATAGGATCTTGTCCCAGGACAAAATTATACTGTACAGATTTTTATCTGAGTTTTTGCAAAACTGATATAAGACCTGGAAGCTAGTTATATAATTAATTATTAAAATATGTAATATAATGATATCAGTTATGCAAAAATTGTTACTGATTAATTAACTGTACCATGATGGAATATGCAATCAATAATAAAACTTGGTCGTTTAAAATGAAAAACACACTTATTTTGTCTAAGTTACCATATTGAACTCAATGTGTTATTCATAGATATTACGTAAAAACAGCAGGACTTGCCATAGCTGACCTCCTTTGGCTTCCCTATTTCTGCAAGGCCAGGTCAGACAGAGCTTGACATGCTATCCTTTTTATGGATTATTTATCTATTCAGACATGAACTGTACCTCCCAGGGTACTCTTCTTCTATGTTTGATTCAATAATTCTTTGCAATGGCCACATAGGCAATACTCATATTTATGGGGTTTGGTAACAGGTTCCCACAAGTCAGGATCAGTGAACAGTAAGGATGCAGTCACTGGTCCACAGCACCATCTCACCTCAAGCAGCAGCCAAGTAAGACTCTGGTCCTCAGCCTCTTTGCCATGTTATCCCTGGGCTTCTGCTTCGGTAGGTCAGGAAGGCAGTCTCCCTGTCAGTCTGTCTCACAGTTGCACAGTCTCGGGTCACAGTCTGTTTACTTTGGTCTTAGCCTCTGCCACTTCCGGCAGAGTTCTGGGATGTGCTCTTTCTATAGTCTTAGGTTTTGTCTCTCTGTCTTGCTTATATACCAAGGAATGGCTTTGGTGAAGAGGTCTGTTTTTGTCTTTTAGCAGGCAATAACCTCAAGGAAATGAAAGATGATGTCTTAAATCACACCCTCTTGTCAAATATTCCTTAAAAACAACAAGAACAACAATTTTATTGACATATAATTTACATATCACCACATGTATTCTTAAAGGAAACAAAAGGTATGACTTGGTTCAGACCCTCTACTAAATTCACTGCCATCAAATCAGTGTGACTCATAGTGACCCGATAGGATGGCGCAGAGCTCTCCTAGTGAGTTTCTGAGACTGTAACCAAAATAGAAAGCCTAATCTTTCTCCTGAGGAGCAGCTGGTAGTTTTGAACTGCTGATCTCGAGAATCATATCCCAACTCGTAGCCCTCTACAAAGGTCAGTACTTACTCCCACCTTATTCCGGCCACTAGGATAGCGGAGGGACCCCTCCAAAATGGGATTCTAGTGACAGATGTATAATTCAGAATTATAATACATTGTACAAGAATTGCCAGATTCATTATAGCTCATATACACACAATAAACATTTGTGTTTTCCACCGAAGTAAATATCCATGATGATATATTGTTTTATTTTATGTGTGATATGTGTCAACCCTGATACTGACAGACCCTAGTGAATCCATCAAACAACCATAGAAAAAAAATTTTAAATAAGGTTTCTAGTATAATTGCGATCCTTTGTTTCAAAGGTTTTAAAATCTTATTTCCTATAGAATTTGAATCTACCAAGGATACGTTGTGATTGCCTAGCTAGGCTGGAATGTAAGTGAGTGACATTCAGGAGAGCAAACAATGACTAGGACAAAGAGAGAGAAAGCCCCTCTGGTTCGCATAGCTTTCAGCCGCGTCCCCAGCTTCTCTCGTTCATAAATACGCAGCTCCGACATCTCGGCTCTCTTGGACTAGTTTTCATTTTCTTCATCTTCAACCTGAACTTGCATATGAGCAGTTGACGATCTGTCTCACAGTCCGACACGGGTTTGGTCTTGTCACGTGTGCAAGAACTCCTTGAACTGTTAAAGAGCAAAGACGTTACCTAGAGAACTGAGTATTTAGTTTACTGCAGTATTTTCAATTATTTCATATGCATAGGAAAGCTGGGCAGTGAATAAAAGAGACCACTGAAAAACAGGTACAATTGAAGGATGGTATTTGTGAAGACTATTGACAATCTTATGGACTGCTTGAAGAACAAATAAATCTTCCATTTAAAAAAAACTACGACCAGAATTGTCCTTAGAAGTGATGATGGGGAGACTCTGTCTCATGTACTTTGGGCATGACCGGGTGAGACCTATTTCTGAACAATGATGCTATGCTTGGTAAAATACATGGATTGCAAAAAAAGAGGAAGAACTTCAATAAGGGGTTCACATGGTGGCTGCAACGAGGAGCTGGCACATACTAACAACTGTGAGATTAGTATAGGGCCAGATAATGTTTTGTCTGTTGTTTACAGGGTTGCTATGAATTGAAATCAACTCATTGGCACCAAATTACGACAACAACTGACTATGCACCCTCTCATGCACGAAGATGAAAGGAGGAAAAAGCATGGACTCCGGCCTCCAGGAAACATGTATTTAGACAGTACCAGGTCTCTTCTGAAGGCAGTGCCCAGGGCAATTGTAATATGACTCTCCTAGACATTTAAGAGGAAAGTACGTATTGTTTAAGCATTAACTAAAAGTAGGACAGCCAATGTTGAATATTTAAACAAACAAACAAACAAATAAAGGGGGCCATTCCTTAAAGGTTTTACCCACCTTGGCCGAAAAACACTTAACTTACCTAGATCCAGTATGCTTCAGTAAACTTCTTCCTACTCTGATTCTTTCTCTCTCAGTGTTGAAGGCTTTTATCATAGTCCTTGCTTGCTGCTTTATGGATCTAAGTAGACAGTTCACCTATCTCCTTGTGTTAGTCTGGATATACTAGAGAAACAAATTCATAAACATGCATATGTGTATAAGAAAGAATTTTATATATGAGTATTTGAATATTGAGAAAACAACCCAGCCCACGCCAGATCAAGTCCATAAGTCTGATATTAGCCCATGTGTCTGATACCTATCTATAAAGTCCTCTTTGGACTCACCAAGCATATGCAATGACGCTGAGTACAGGCCAATCATAGGCCCATGGGTAGAAAGTCTTACAGATCCAGTGGTGTTATAAGCAGCTCAGCGCTGGCAAGGGTCTCCAAGTGGCTTCTCCAGCTTCCAGGTGTGCATCAGGGTAGGTCCATGTGGCTTCTACAGCTCAGGGCACTAGTGTAATTCCATGTGCCATCTCAACTGCAATGTCTCCCAGGGAGTGAGCCAAGAGGAAAAGTGTGTCCCGTCTGGAAGGAGGAAAATACTGGAGTTCTCAGAATTCTCAGGAGAAGGCCATGTCCCCAGAGAGGCCTCATTGGCTATGATCCGATTGATAGAGTAGACTCCACCCCTTCATTTTAATTCGATCAAGTCCCAAACTAACACCAGATTATGTAACTACCACACATCTCTTCTCCTTTCCCCCTCCATCTCTTTCTTCCTTCTTTCCTTCCTTCCTTCCTTCGTTCCTTTCTTTTATAATATAGGATTTAGAAGGCAGCTAGCTACCTGAGGAAAGAGGATAAATGTACGCTTTCATCCCAATAGAAAGTAGCAACATTAGGTAAATACTTGACCTAGATGTCTTTTTTATGTATGGTGCAGGGACGTAAACTTGGAAAAGTCGAACTAAAAAATGTAAGCTATTTAAAGTCACATAGGATGTCCTCTTAGAGATGCTTAATGATTTGCTTAATTCTAATTACACTTCAAGAGTGAGTGGAGTGCCCTGATCTCCGTGAAAAGACAAAATTGTTTAGCATTTTAAAAATTGCACTCCCCCCCCCTTTTTTTTAAACATTTTTGAGTTAGGAAAAAAAAGATGTAAGCCAAAAAAGAATGATTAAAATATTTTGATATTGTCAATCATATATGGTTTTAGGTAATATACACAGCATGTTCTTAAATGTTTTTTGAAGGAATTATTAAAACTAAAACAAATTGTGCAGTGAAAATAGACACTAGAGAGTAAAAATGCATTTTTTGTGTAGCAGTGAGCACAGGTATCTTGCCTCCTAGGAATATATATCTTTGTTAAATATTCTTGGACTAAAATGGGAATGACAAATAGAGCTCTACATTCTGAAATGACACAAAATATGTCACTTTTTCCAGGTGATAAGGGAAATTTGCTCATTGTTCTCTTTATCTTCTTCTCTCTATTGCCTGTTTGTCCCTTACACTTTTTCCTTTCAAAATCTGTGAGTGCTTATTGTATAGCAAGCCCTGACCAGTATGCTGAGATGATAGAAATTAGACACATTCCTTTTCTCCAGGATGTCAGTTCTGAAAGACAATTAGATGTATCTAAAATTGACAAATTGTAGTATGTGATACCACTTCAGTTTACTCAATGTACAATGAGAGATCTGAGGGCTATAAATCTACCCAGGGTTATAAGGAAAGACTTTGGAAGGAAGATGATATTTGAATTGGATAAAGTTAAAGTCGTTTCATAGAGTTTCTCGATTTGCCATTACCCCTGCTATTTCTACCCTCCACCACTGACCAGAGCAAGGAAGACATGCTCACCACATGCCGTTTGACTCTTCTCCTTTTCCGAACTTATTTTTGAACTTAGGTGCTATGGGGTTGACGTTGACTCGCAGTAACTTTATGTGCTACAGAACAAACCGTTGTCCTGTCTACGTCATCCCCATAATCACCGACTGTAAACTGTTTGTCATGATTATTGTAACAATTTATCCCACGGAGATTACACAATACCCGTCTGACCCTATGTTTCTCCCAAAATAGTGTCCTCCTCTAGGGATTGATCCTTCTTGCAATGTGTCCAGACACATGAGCTGAACAATACTCCATGGTGAGTCCTAAGATTTCCATTGCATAGTATTCAGAAGTATATTGCCCAGTTTTTTCTTCCTAAACCATCTTAATTTGGAATCTCTGCTAAAATCGATCAATTCATGCAAACCTGTTAGTATTTGACATAGTGGTGACACCACAGCAATATGCAAGTCACACAATACAACAGACTCTCAGAGACGCTAGTCTCCAACTTCAATTTCACCTCTTTCCTGAACAGGCAAACCGATGGTGACATCAGTGTAGTTGGTTCATCAGAGGAACCATCGGCTATGTCCCCAGTAGTGGAAGGAACACAGCGGTCTCTCTGACAAACTCTCTTGGCAGTGTTTGTTTAGTTGCTAGAGCCATCAGGAAGTAGGAAGCACAGACGCAGGAGAACACATGGGAGAGACTATAGAGGAGGGACTAGAGAGCTATTGTCAACCCCACAAGGTAAGTCGATTGGGGTTGTTAGGTTCCACTGAGTCAGTTCCCGCTCTAGACCTTCCTGTTCTTTGTGCAAAGGAATGACACACCCTCACAAATGTTGCTGCTTTTCCCCCAGGGTTGCAGCCACTGTGTCCGTCCATCTCACTGAAGGGCTTTCTGTTCTCCACTGACCCGTAAGCCTGGGGTCCTCTTCTAAGAAATGGTTCCTCCTCACAACATGTCCCAAACCATCCATGAGATGAAGTCTGGTCACTGTGAAAGTTAGTAACCCACGATAATAATGTCAGGAAGTTGCATAGCCCTCCAGAATTCCAAGTCACTTTTATATGAAGCATTTTCTTCAACTGTCGAGCCAAACTTATGGGAAAAATGAGGAAAACACAGAGAAATTTTGTCTTTGTCATAAAGGGGAGGGTGTCAACATATCAATTTTTCAATTCCCTTCCCTTCCCTGTGTTCTTTGCCATTGTTCTTTCTCATCATGGCAGACAGAAAACAAGGACAAGTCTTGTGAAGGGCTATTTATCTATTTATTTATTTAGCTAGTTCTTAATTCAGAAGTGCAAACAGAGACTGAAATAATGCCCACACCATCCAAAATTGTCTCATCTACTTACTGGGAATGCCCAAAGGGATTATTGATGCAGAAATTCTGTAAACGCAGCTCTCACACAGCTGCCTACCCCACCTCACTCCCCAAAAACCTTGAACTCCACCCTCAGTTTGTAAATGCACAACCATCGTGTAGTTCATCACAGAACAAGTCACATGGCACACTGGGCTCTCACATTTGAGGAAAAATGCACTAAGGCAAGGCTCTCAATTACTATTAATTTTTAAATTTTCTCTTTTCATAGAGTCCCTATCCATACCACTTACATACCATTTTTAAAATAGCAGAGGTTTCTAAAACCTTGCTGATTCTAGGCCATTTGTAAAATGTAGCAGAGTAAAACAGAGCACCTGGAGTAGGAATATAGTAAAGGGAACATTGAAGCACAGACATTTTCTCGAGGTAAATCAGCGAGTGGTGGTCCTGGTGTGCAAAGGAGGCAGCTGTCTACTCTTACCAAACGTCAAGTGTGTGTGTTCCAGTGCAGGGCTTCACCATATTGACACTACCGCCTGTCCTGTGACTCTTTGATGTAAGCTTCTTTTCTTGTTTTGTTTTGTTTTTAACCTAAATGTATCTTTAAAAAATGTACTTCTCGCTCTAATTAGAGAGAAATTCCAAAAGAAAAATAACAAAATCAAGAGTATATTGTTAAATTGCACAATTATAATTTTCTGCTTCAAATTCTTAGATTAATGCCACTCCTTTTCTCATAAGAAAGCTTTCTGTGAGTATTAGAGAGGATTAAAGACATGACAGCACCAAGCCAAAAGATTCTCCTTGACTCTAATATGGACGATTCAAAGAGAGATAAATACTACGACATAAAAAGAAAACTTTTCTGTTGTACAATTAATTTAAATTTAACCAATGTTGACATATTTCTTAAAATATACCCTCACCACAGATAACAATCAGAGAAATGCCTAATTTAGTAATTTTATTTCTTCCCAGTATATAGTTATCTGCATATAGCAAATGTTCAATACAATACATATCTATTAAATGTGGATTAAATTAAATCTGGAATGATTATCTCTTTGTCTTTCCAGATTACTTTTATAATTTTTAATTGATGACATCATACATTCATCCTAAATGTTAAAGTTCCAAGTACAGTGTAAATAGTAACAATTCATTAAGAAAATCTGGCTCACAATGGGCAAAACTAGGGGGGAAAAATCTCACCATCAAATTAAATGATATGAGTTCCCATATACAGAATAATGTGCAGAATCAAATGAGATATATGCTATATCTATTTTCCCCATGAGTATGTTACAGAGGCCACTGATCTACAAAGGCTGACAGAGAATTTGAGGAAGCAGTCATGCAAATATGGTGGCCATCGCATCAATATGAGGGGAGATAGTGGTGCTTCTTTATTGACTCAGTTACTTAGGTAAGTTGGTCTTTATCTAAAGTAAATTTCTAATATAGTCTTGTCCCACAATAACTATACCAAATGTTCTATAAAAAATACTCATCTTTTATTATTGTTAAAAATTTCCACATGTTCTGTCATAATTGATTGCAAGAAGAAGAATAACATCTTGCCATCTTGTTAAGATGAAGACGGTTCTATAAATCAAACAAAATAATGTGTTTTACATATTAATACTGACTTTCAGGAAACCAAGAGAGGCAGAATAAAATGAAAAACATCTTTTGGAGAATGTTGAACATCATTCTCATTCAGAAGCATTACATAATTTGACATTGAAAACATAATTTTTGAAATTATGGAATTTAAATATGAATGAATTCTATTATTGAATAAAACAAGGAAAAATACATTTGGTCATCAGTAAGAAATTTGGGGGAAAACTTGTGAATAATATAAAGGTTAATATTAGGACACAATACATGAATAAGTTTTGTTATACATATGTGTGTGTTGTGTTGCAAACACACATACACATATAAACGTTTGTAGTTCCTTTTTTTAAAAAAAAAAACTAAGTAACTCATATTACAAAAGTGGTCCTGTGGGAAAACAAATACATGTTCCTCTGTACTTCATATTCTAAAATGACATTATTTAAAACATATGGAATTAAGAAGTCACAAGGTTCTTATTAAGGAAATTTTTATGACTCCATTAATGCAAAATTTTTAACAAATATTCTGCCCCAATCCAGGGAGATGGCATAATTTATTTTTTCCTGACCATTTTCAGATCGGTGACATTACACAGATGTTATAATGATAAAGGAGAAACTGGAATGAAAGGAGAATACAAACTTTAAATATTGAGGAAACCAGTCGTGTTTGAAGTGTGATATTGGTAAAGTGATAGTTCTATAAAAATACCCGGCTCTATTTGAAGGTGATGTTTTATGTGGTATTTCCAAAACTATTTATCATGGCAACAGACAGGTGAGCCCAGCTCATGGCAACCCCAGGTATGTCAGAGTAGTACCGTGCTGTGAAGATTCGCAGTGAGGGCACTTCCTCAATGCAAGCGTATATACACAAAACCAATAACCAGAACCCTTGTGAACAGAGAGAGACTAAAAACATTCCCTTTGCAAATATTAACCAAAGTTTTCCTGTAGTATCATTCATATTCCAAATTGTACTGGAAGTCCTAGCAAGAGCAAACATTCAAGAAAGGGAATTAAAAGCATCCAAATTGGTAAGCAAGAATAAAATTATCCCTATCTGTAGATGATGTGATCCCATCAGTAGGAAATCCAATACAGTCAACATGAATGCTACTGGAAGTAATAGAAGGACTCAGACAAGTGGAAGAGTAAAAGATTAACACTCAAAACCAGTCAGATTCCTCTAGCCTACCGGAAGTCTGCAAAAGAAACCAGGAAAGCAATATCACTCACAACAGCTCTCAGAAAGATAAAAGACTTAGGAATAATCCTAAACAAAGAAAAAATAGTTACATAAATAAAAGTACATAACACTAATGTAAGAAACAAAAAACCATATAAATGGACGAATATGCCATGGGCATTGATAGGAAGGTTAACATTATGAAAATCTACATACTGCCTGAATCAGTCTATAGATTTAATTGCAATCTTGATTTGAATTCTATCAATATTCTCTTAAGAACTTGAAAACCAAATGACCAGTTTTATATGGAAAGAAATGAGATGAGCAAAATACTACTAAGGAGGTAAGAGGTCTCGCGCTCCTCAGTCACAAAATGTACTGTACCGAGTAGTCAAAATACTCTGGTTCAATGGCAGGTGTGCAGACCAATGGAAGAGAAGAAGCCAGAACATCCGCTGCTCATGGATGGGAAGGCTTAACATAGTAAAGATGACAATCTTACCTAAAGCACTTTACAAGTTCAATGCTGTACCAATTCAAATACAATCAACCTTCTTCAAAGAATTGGAAAAACTGATCATCAATTTCATGTGGAGAGGAAGAAACCCAGAATTAGCAGAGAATGCCTCAAGAAGAAGGATACAGTTAGAGGACTTGCCTTACCCGATTTTAATGCCTATTACACAGCTATAGTGGTACTGGCAGCATGGTACTGGCACAACGACACTCAGACCAGTGGAAAAGAATAGAAAGCCCAAGAGTAAAATCATCAGCATATAGACAACTGATCTTCAACAAGGGTCCCAAAAACATCAAGTAGGAAGCGTATGCCCTCTTTAAAAAGTGGTGCTGGAAACAATGGTTGTCCACATGTAGAAAGAAACAAGATGTTTACCTCACCCCATGCACAAGAATAAACTCAAGGTGGATCACAGACCTAGTAGTTAAACCCTAAACCATCAAGATAATCAAGGAGGGAATTGGGACTAACCTCAGAGCACTGGCCCAGGGAACTCACAGGGTCACTGCAATAGGGAAGAGTGCACGCATCAGTGAACTGGAAATCGACAAATGGGATTTAATGAGAATAAAGCACCTGTGCACCCCGAAAGACTTCAACAAGAGGGTGACAGGACAACCCACAGACTGAGAGAGTGCTATGTGTATCAAATGTGCTTGCTTAACAATAAGATAATTAACCCTAGGTTGTTTCTGCATGAATATAAGGAATATGTTATTATTATTAATTTTTTGGAAATTTTTGCATTTTACTACCTTGTTGCCTGCAATGTCTTCAAACCATGCTAGCATGTATTACTGCACAAGTTCATCTGAACAGCCTTGAGTTGAATCGAGTTCTTGGAGTTACCCCTCCACAAAGTCTGAAGGACTGGCAGTACAGATGCAGTCCCACTTTGCTCATTTTTAATAACAAAGAAGGGGGATATGTAGGAAGCATCTGGCTGATCCAGGTGTTTAAGAATGGGTGACTATTTAGTCCCCTGCACCTCTGTGTCTCTGCAGACAAAAGCGTTGCAATCCGACTGTGACTTTGCTGCTAAAAGCATTGAGGGATAACTCAGTTATTTACAAACTCTTTGAGACTCTCTTGAATCCTGCATATCCGTGTGATTGTCCTTGAACCTATTGCTTTTATTATTCTAAAGTTAAGAAACTGTGACTAGTTAAGTAACATTTGCATAGATAAGAGTTTAGGAATGTTTAAGTTCTTTGATGTTTGTTTTGTAACCAATTCCCTTGTGTAAGAAAAATATAAAAACCAAGCTTCAAATATACTTGGGACTTCAATCCATCAGATTGGAGTCCTCCCGATCCCATGCTTTGTATATATCTCTTTCTTTTCCTTTCATCCGCACGCCTTAGTTCAAACCCAGCTTGATGCGGGTTAGCTGGTCTAAATCCCCCCGCAAATGTGTGCATATGTAAGTGTGGTGAAGAAGGCTGATGGTGCCTGGCTACCAAGAGATATAGCATCTGAGATCTTAAAGGTTTGAAAGTAAACAAACGGCCATCTAGCTCAGAAGCAACAAAGCCCACATGGAAGCAGCACACCAACATGTGTGATCATGAAGGGCTGAGAGGACCAGGTTTCAAACATCAAAGATGGGGCAGGTGGGAAAAATCATATCGTGAATGAGGGGAGCGTGTGATGGGGACCCAATGCCCATATGTAGACAACTGGACATCCCTTGCAGAGGGGTAGTGGGTATGAGATGAGTCATTCAGGGTTCAGTGTAGCAATAATAAAACTCACAACCTTCTTCTAGTTCTTAAATGCTTCATCCCCCACAACTATCATGATCCCAATTCTACCTTGAAAACCTGGTTAGACCCAAGGATGCACAGTGGTAAAGATGGGAACTGGAAACACAGGGAATCCAGGACAGATGACCCCTCAGGACCAGTGGTAAGAGTGGCAACACCTATAGGGAAGGAGGTTAGAAAGGGGGAACAGATCACAAGGATCTACATATAACCTCCTCCCTGGGGGATGGGCAACAGAAAGGTGGCTGAAGGGAGACACCGGGAAGTGTAAGGTAAGATAAATTAATAATTTATAAATTATCAAGGGTTCATGAGGGAGCGCGGAGCAGGGAGGGAGGTGGAGGGGAAAAGGAAAATGAGGAACTGATTCCAGGAACCCAAGCGGAAATCGAGTTTTGAGAATGATGAGGGCAATGGATGCATAATGCGCTTTACACTATTGATGTATGTATGGACTGTGATAAGAGTTGTATGAGCCCCAATAAAAATTATCTAAAAACAAAAGAAAACGCACCATATTCTTTACCTGTTGGATCGAAGCATTGGCCTGAGTGACTATAAAGAGAGGGAAAGTCAAGCTGAAGTGGACTGGAATTGTTTAGGGACATACAACTCATTTCAAACAAGCAAATGGTTATCGGGGCAGATTTATGAATAAAATTTGAGGGCATACATAAACTGAAGAACCGGGTCCTTCTAAGAATTAAACACTTATGTATATTCGACCCATTTTAAAGTTGCTTCAGTTAAAAAAAAAAAAGCTCATGGGAAACATACATGGATTTAGAAGCTGATGAAACCCCTCTGACCACAGACCAGGGATGCGAATAGTCCTACTATCATGCATAATACATCGGAAAATGTATTATTACAGATACAATTAGGTTAAAATTTAACACCTTATCATTTGATCTCCCTTTTGGCCCATTTAAAATTTGTTCCAGTTTTTTTATATTCCCTTGTTCTTTTCCCACACTTGCCTCATGAGTTGTGTTAGTCCGGGTAGACTAGAGAAACAAGTCCATAGACACTCATGTGGGTATAAGAAAGAACTTTATATACAAGAGCAGTTCAATATGGAGAAAACATCCCAGCCCAGTCCACATCAAGTCCATAACTCTGTTATTAGCCCATATGTCGAATGCCAATCTATAAAGTCCTCTTCAGACTCAGGTAACTCATGCAATGATGCTGAATGCAGGATGATCACAGGCTATTGGGTAAAAAGTCTTGTGGATCCAGTGGTGGTAGGAGCACCTCAGTGTTGGCAGGAGTCTCTATGTGGCTCCTCCAGTTCCCAGGGCCTGGGGTCTCTGCAGTGATGACTTCATGAGCTAGGTCCGAGAAGCAAAAGCAAGAGAGAGTGTGTCTTTTGCCTCCAACGAGGACATTTCGGAGTCCCCAGAATCCTCAGGAGAAGCCCCATGCCCACACAGAGGCCTCATTGGGTGTTTCCTGATTGACAGGCTAGATTCCACCCCTACATTCTTAATCCTCAAATTGACACCAGATTATGTAACTATCAATGAGCACACTAAAGTGTTCCAGAATTCCTATTGTTCTCTAGGTTACCCACAGTTTATTATGGTCTACCGAACAAGGGAAGATGGCATCATTTAAAATCAGGAAAGGTGTGCATCAGGGTCATATCCTATCACTATACATGTTCATTATTTAGCCAATGATGCAGAATTTAAAACACAGTTGAGAAAAGGAAATTTTATAAATATAGGCTAGCTTCAGACCGCAATATATGAATTTTTGACATATTAAACTCTTAAATGACCAGACACTACACAAATAATAGGGGTTCGTGGTACACAGTTGAATGACTTTTTATAGTCAATGAAACATAAGTAAATATCTTTAAAAAATCATTTTATTGGGGGCTCATACAGTTCTTATCACAATCCATACTTACATCTGTTGTGTCAAGCACATTTGGACATATGTTGCAATCATCATTTTCGGAACATTTTCATTCCACTTGAGCCCTTGGTATCAGCTCATTTTGCCCTCCCTCATGAACCCTTGGTAATTTATAAATTTATTTTATCATGTCTTACATTGACTGATGTCTCCATTCACCCACTTTTCTGCTGTCCGTCCCCCTGGGAGGGGGATTATATGTAGATCATTGTGATCACTACCACTTCACCACCACCCCTGCCTTCCCTTCACCCTCCTGGTATCGCTACTGTCATTATTGGTCCTGAGGGGTTTATCTGTCCTGGATACCTTGTGCTTCCAGCTCTTATCAGTACCAGGGCATATCCTCTGGTTTGTGAGGTAGAATTGAAGTCATGATAGTCGGGGTGGGGGTGGTGGGAGGAGGAAGCATTGAAGAACTAGAGGAAAGTTGTATGTTTCATGGTGCTATACTGCACCCTGGCTGACTCATCATTTCCTTGTGAAAAAGTAAACATCCTTCTGGCATTCTCTGCTTTGAGCCAAGATCCATTTGACATCAGCAGTGATATCTCTTGCTCCTTGTCCTCTTCTGAATCCAGTCCGAACCTCTGCTAGCTCCCTGTCAATGCATTTATGCAACCAATATTGAGTGATCTTCGGCAATTTTTTTCTTAAATGTGACATCAGGGATATTGTTCTAGAGTGTGAGCATTCTGTTGGGTCACCTTTCTTTGAGTCAGTACAAATATGAATCTCTTCCAGTCAATTGGTCAAGTAGCTATTTCCAAATGTCCTGGCATAAGCGAGTGAGCGCTCTCAGTGCTTCTTCAGTTTTCTAAATCATATCAAACGGGTATTGCCAAAAGCCATCTGCAAGGTCTAGGTATGGGTTAAGCCTGTGGTGAGTCCCCTCTGAACATAGTGCAGAGACCTAAATAGGCTTGCAATAAGACAGAGAGAATTGTGAAGTTGATATGGCAAATGGAGTTAGGTTAAAATATAATACCTTATCATTGAGTCTCCCTTTTAATTCATTTTAAGGTTCCATCAGATTTTAATAGTTTCTTTTGATTGAGGTTTTCTATGTTCTATCTAGTCATTTTTGTTGGGTATTTCTTGTTTTGTTTCCTATTTGTGTTTTATATGACATGCTAGATATGAAATCCAGGATTACTCGATCTGTAGTGTCAGTAACTGGATCAATAATTGCCTAGGAGCATGGCAGGGAAGATTAGGGCAAATGAAGAGCCAAAGATTTCCTATGTGGATTGGATGGCTCTTATATATTGAGGAATGGCTTTGATAGAGATGTGTTTTGGGTCTTTCAGCTAACCATAAAAACAACAACAACAATTAAACTACCTCCAATGAATCAATATTGACTCATGACAACCCTATAGAACAGGATAGACCTGCCCCTGAAAATTTCTGAAACTCTAATTCCTACCATCGGGAGAAATCCCCATCTGGTTTTGAACCGCTAACCTTGCAGATCAAAGCCTAACCAATAACCAACCACTGAGCCAGTAGGGCATACCTCCAAGGCAAAGAAAGGCTAGAGTTTTAGTGTCCAAAGTCGCAACCTCTAGTGAAGTAGTCTTGAAGATTCCCCAAGCCATCTTCTCTATGGTCAGGACTGATTCTCACCTTCATCATGTAACAGAGATCTCCCTCCCACATGGGATCATAGCCACAAGGATGCAGTCCAGAATTCCAATGGATCACATAAGAAATGATGGCTAGAAGCACCACAGTTATTGACTACATATGTTTTAAGTGCTTATTTTTCAGAAGTTGATGACACATCTCTCTTCTTTTAATTACCAGCTGAACATATTAACCATTTACACCATAAAAGACTATTGTAACTAACATAGTTTGCTAATTTTTTTTCAGAAAATTGTGACAAGCTATTTTATAGAGTTATTTATATTGAAAAATGTTGTCTCCAGATGATGCCTTATATTTCGAGGTCTTTAAAAGTGTACCAGGGGAAGTGTCGACATAAAATCTTAGCCTGGACAAAATTCATACTCCTGGGTAGAAATCAAGTATTGGAGTCATTTTGAAGAGCTCTTGGTTCAATATTTTATCACCACTTATCACTCCAAGAAAATGGATCATTCAACAAATATTTACTCTGTTCCTTTCATATATCAGGCACACCTCAGTGTTCGGAAATTTGTTTCTGCCTTACTAATCAATCTTATTTAGCACAGCTCAATATTTTAGAAGTTTTTCTTGATTGTGCTATTAGGTAGATAAACTCAAATTCAGTGCCATCGATTTGATGTGACTCATAGGGAGAGTCTGAGGACAGAGTAGAACAGCCCAGTGAGTTTCCAAGATTGTCACTGTTTTAAAGCAATAGGAAAGCCCTGTCTTCCTCCTAAAGAGCAGTTGGTGGTTTTGAACTGCTGACCTTTCAGAACACCGACCAACTGGTTACCACTATTCCACCAGGCTGGTAAAGGGAGAAGAGGCGATGATGGCATGAATTTGGAGAATCATTTTCCACGCATACCTCTCCAACACAAAGGAGAGAGAAGACACACTTCCTTATAAACAGAAAAGATCAGAGATAGTGAAGGTTGCGTGGAGAAGACAGGTATTCATTCTACCACCTACAAAGACTGAACCAACTCTTTAATTTTCAGTCTAAGACGTCTGAAGTGACCTGAGAAGCAAAGGGTACCCTGCAAAGGACTAGCCAATAGCAGAAGACCCTCCAGACAGACAGCCTACAGTGGGAGGTTCACTGTTAGCTGAATATAAGGTACTGCTCCACATTTTGCTTTGATTGTTTAGACTAGCTAAGGGGCTTTTAGACTTATTTTCCAATGCATCCTTTTCATGATCCCCTCCAATACACCTACTCTTTGAGCAAAGGAGTGATGTCTAGCCAATCAGGTCATAGCCAATGGTGCCTCTGTGTGGGCATGGCCTCCTCCTGGGGATTCTGGGACACACTCTTTCCCTGCTACACATCCCTGTTAGCAGGCTACATGGAGCCAGGCTGATGGCAGCCAGAGGCCTGGAGATGGAGGAGCCACATGGTGACCCATGCCAGTGCTGAAATATTTCCACCACCACTGGATCTACAGGTCTTTCTGCATTCGGCATCATTGCATGGCTGCATGAGTCTAAAGAGGAATTTATGGACTAGTATCAGACATCTGGGCTAATATCAGACTTATGGACCTGATCTGGACTGTGCTGGGATGTTTTCTTGATATACAATGACTCTGATATAAAACTCTCTCTTTCACACATATGGACGTCCCTGAATTTGTTTCTCTAGTCAACCCCCCAGACCAACACACTAACTTGCCAAAATTGAGTTAACAATAGACTTATTTCTTTGCTTGTATTCCACAAAGCTCAACTATCTATGTTGAAACACTAATTACAATGATATGAATTAATTACTTATGAATCTTCCAGGATTCAATTCATAGGTCTTCGGTGTCTCTACCTGATGCCATCTTTTCGGGTTGTTTGATTTCTCAATAACTATGATTGGTTGAGCTCGAGAAATGGATTATCCTATTGACTATTAGTTGTTAAAAATTGATTGTCTGGATCCATTTCAAAGCAAACCATTCAAATACCAATGTTTTCTCAACTGGTGTGCATTCTCTATTATGGCAAAGAGAAACATGTCTGCCTAGTGTTATGATTCTGTTACTAGCTCATTGTTTCAAGCATTTCTATTCCTCTGTTCTGGTCCTGCTTGTAAGTAGACAAAACTTAGACAAGTGACAGAGAAAATGTCTAAACAGAAAAAGGAAGTTTATTGAAGAGGGATACTCTGGGAAAGAGATAAAAAGGACCTCGTCTAAAAGGCCTGGCAAAACATAAAGCTGGACCTTCTATTCTGCGACTGGCATACTGCCCACCCTAGGCTGGCTTTCTGTTTGCTCTTCTACTATTAGCTGCTTCTCTGTAGTCTCTTTGAAACTATGCCTGAGAATACTCTGGAACCTCAGCACCCCAGCACCCCAAACTTCATACTGTGCTTTTGTCTCAGATCCCAAACTCTAAAGTATCTTCATTCGTTGTGTGGGTTGTGTGAACATCCCTCCTTTCTTTCCTTGGACATTTCATCAGTTCCAATATGTCAAGCCTCTTTCATTGATGAGACAATGGACTTTAGTCTGCCCTTCACCTTCCATTGTACTCAAGGACCTATGAGCAAAAGCCTGCCTTCATGCTCTTTGTTTAAGATTCCTGCCAGTTTCCTTCCATTTATCCTCTTCTTTCCTTGCCAATCCTTATTAGCTAACAGGTCCTTGAAGTATCTCTTTCCTCTTCCTCTTTTTCCTCACAGTGCTAATTAACTGGACTTCCCTATTATCTGTCAAATATGACCCATCCCTTGACCTTATCACTGCATTGGTTAGATTCTGTTTTCTCCACCGCATTGCTGGAGAAGTCCACAAACTGATTTCCTCTAAGCCTGTGTGCCTCCGTTAGTCACTCTGTGCTTCTATAAGAATATGTGAATGAATTAGATAATGCTTTACATATTCCATCTTACACAAAACTTGCAGTTGTATAAAAGTTTATATCATCTGTCACGGATATTTTTATAGGCTCAGCCCCTTCATTAAGAAGCACTGGTAGTTTAGCAGCATCGACTAGAAAGTAGTGGTTTTTGAGTACCTTTTATTGACCCATTCAAACTGTGAGTTCCTTTAAGTGTTGGTAACATCTATAATTTTCACCTATTTGCATTAATATTGGAACTTCACATTATTTCTTACTCATATGCTTTGTGTCCTGAAAAGATCAGCAATATTTTCAGCTTATTTGCTGTGGTAATTACATAATTTCATGTCAACTTGATAAATAAGTGTAAGGGTGAAATCTAGCTTGTCAATCAGGTCACAGCCTGATGGTGCCTTCTGTGGCTATGACCTTTCAATGAGGATTCTGGGAGCTTCCTCTCTATCTCCCCGGAGGTGAGCCCCAAACTCACTGCATGGTCTTCCTGCTGACAAGCCACACTAATGGCAGCCAGATCCCCAGAGCTGCATCCATTGCTATTGGCTCCTACAGACTTTTCACCTACCAGCCTGTGATCATTCTGTATTCAGCATCATTGTGCATGCTGTGTGTCTGAGGAGAAATTCATAGACTAGTATCAAACATATGGGATAATATCGGACTTAAGGATTTGATCTGACATTGGCAGGGTCGTTTTCCTGAGATACAGTTGCTCTTTGATATAAAGCTCTCTCTTACATACATATGAGTATGTCTGGATTTGTTTCTCTGGTTAACCTAACATGTGCCAAAAGGTAATCTTGAGAATGACTGGAATTACTAAACAATTTTAATATGTTCTTTTATTTTCCCAGTTCTACATTAGATGTCATTGGCTTTAATTAGCAATATCCTGGGTACATAGGAGTTAAAGATATATTGATGTCAATAGTACATATATATTAAGGAGTATAATTCTCAACCTTTAGTATTTTTCTTGGCGCTATTAACCAACATCATTATATGCATGCCAGCCTATCCCCAGGGCCACATGAGGTTTGCAAAATCTGGGTGTTAGATCAATATAATTAACCATTAAAGCGTTATGTTAAATAGTGAGCCTTGTGGGTAAATGGATAGTCTTTTCTTTTTTGCTTTGCCATAGTTTGATTTCAGTTTCATTTAAAATTTATTTTGATGAAAATTTTAAACAAAGGTAAACATGGATCAAATGAGATGCTATTCCAATGCCAGTCACAGTGGAGGTGTAAACTATGGGCTGTCATTAAACCTCTGCATCCCTATGCACCTGTGCGCCCAGGAAGGGGTTCCAGTCACCTCCCATCAGAGTGCTTAGAAATGATTTAAAAATTAAAGCTTTCGGCTGGAGATGCTAAACACAATTTAGATTTAAATACAAATACAATTTGTTTTAATAGGAGAATTGGGGCATGTACATACAGCAGTCAGAGCAAGAGAGCAAGGTGTTGACTGTGTTTTATTGATGAGAACAGGGAAGTGGGGATTAGGACTGCAGAATGACTCTATTCCCAACTCTGTCATTTTTGCCATTATCAGGAGAAACACATTTAACTGTCTGAATTTTCCCATCAGGAATAAAAAAATGGCCTTTCTTTCCTGATGCAAATTTAACTAGATTATAAAACTGCCTAAATTTACTTGTTTCCCAATTAAAGGACATATATACAATTTCAAATAAAAGTTAGATTTTTTCCGAGAATTTTTAATTAGATCTCATTTTCCAAGCCTGGAGTAAATTATATAAAGTTACCCACTGCAATATGCAATCTGATTTCTTGACTTCTGTTCCCATGAGTGTTGATTGTGAAACCAAGTAAAATAAAATTCCAATATTTTCTCCATTTATGATGTTATCTATTGGGCTAGTTGTTAGGATATTGATTTGCTTTGCATGGAGTTGCATTCCCTACTGAAAGTTGTGGCCTGGGATCTTCATTATCAAATGCCTCCAGTTTCTGTTGCTTACAGCAAACAAGATTGGGTCATTTGCATATTGAGGGTTGTTAATGAGTCTTTTTTCATTCCTGTTGCCTCCTTCTTTATAGAGTGACTATATTATAGTCCATCTTCTGATTATTTGTGACCACTCAAACTGAAAGAATGTTGAAAAGATGCAACTTTGAAGCCGCCCTTTCCTAATTTTAACCCCTGCAGTATTACCTTGCTCTGTCAAAGGATTGTCTCTTGGTCCATTTACAGATTCTTCATGGGCACAATTAAATGTTTAAACTTTCATTGTTCTCAATGCTATCCATAGTTTGTTATTATCTACACAGACAAATGATTTTGCATGGTCAGTAAAACACAAGTAAACATCTTTCTGGTATTATCTATTTTCTATATTATCTATAACGTCGCTGTGATAGGCCTAGTTTTATGTCTCCTTCAGAATTCATCTCAAATTTGTAGAAGCTACCTGTTGATGCACTACTGAAAATGTTATTGAATAATCTTCAGCAAAATTTTACTTACATGTGATATATTAATGATATTATTTGATCACCATTTTTGTCAATGTACACAAACATTCATCTCTTCCCATTGTTTAGCCAGATATCTGTGTTCAAAGTGTCATGGAATGCTGCATCAGCTTGTTGACACATCTTGATGGACAATCTGTCCATTTCTAGAGCCTTGTTTTTGGCTAATACCTTCAGTGCAGTTTGGAGTCCTTCTTTTAATACCAGCCGTCTGATCATAGGCCACTACTTGAAATGGTTCAATGTCAAACAAGTCTGGTGGTTCACTGACTGACGCTGTGCATTCCTTTCATTATTGAATGCTTCCTACGTCACACAATGTTATGCCCAGAGAATCCTTCAATATTGCCACTTGAGGCTTGACATTTTTCTGCAGTGCTTTCACCTTGAAATGGGTGCATATGTCTCCTTTTTAACTTTCTAACTCCAGGTGCTTTCAAAATTTCTTATAATACTTTACTTTGTCTTCTTGAGCTATCATTTAAAACTTCTGCAACCACCACCTTATCCCAATGATCAGGATATAATTTAGTTGCAAAGTGAGTTCTCTATAGGAGTAAAACCAGTGTTTATATTTATGTCTATGACGATTCTATGTCTGTGTCTATATCTCTCTGTTTATATGTTTATATCTATCTATATTTTATTTATATCTGTATCTATCTCTACCTCAACAATACCTTTACCTCTGTCTATATGTATATTTATCTTTAAATCAGGAAAATGACACACAGTTGTAAAGGAAGACAATTTCCAAGTCTGGAGATGTTCAAGGACTATGGATCAGATGTTAGACTGGAGGCTTCTTCTGCCGAGTGGCTGGGGGATCTGGGGGTGTGCTAATGAACCCACAATTGGCAGAAAGACAGCAGACTTGTGGACGGAGAGACAAAAAAAATCCAACTAGGTAGATCACATCGCAGACCAGAGAACACTTCCAGATTGGCAGTCAATATGGCAGGTGGTTGCTTCAAGTCCAAATAACCAGGGGTCAAAGAGCCAAATGTAGGAGGTAGACCCAGGAAAGTGCGAAATAAACTTTTCCAATGTGTCCACTTATATTGATAGTGGGTCACAACTCTGAGGAAGCTTCCTTTCAATTGATTGGTTGCTAATATCAGATCTTATTATGGACGTGATTACATTTTGTTAGCTATCATCATGGGAGATTACTAGATCTTCACTGCCAAACCACTGAGAAACCTGGCACAGCCAAGTTCATATCAAACCTTAACTATTATCCTTGCCACAGAACTCTATAAGTGATCTCAACTCAAACACTAAAAGAGGGAGAGGGAGGGGGAGAGAGAGAGAGAGAGAGAGAGAGAGAGAGAGAGAGAGAGAGAGAGAGAGAGAGAGAGAGAGAGACAGAGAGAGGCATTTCTTGGATGACTTACAATTGTCAGTAATTGTTATTATTAAATTCCTACCAAGACCTGAGATGTTCAGCAAATAACATTCTGCTTGTCCTCTTCACGTTCCTGATTTATTCCTACCTTCTTATTGCTGCGTACTTTGAAATTTGAGCCTGTTAATTATCTAAATTAGGATTGAGTTAGTTATCTACAACAGTGTAATCCCTTACGGCCCTTATGTAAAAAGAAAACTATTTCCCTTACTTCTCTGTGTTTCCCTTATATGGACTTACCATTGGTTTGGTCCTCTCTCTCCGTGGACCTTCTCCTCTTCCTTTAAGTAAGAGCCCAGATCACCTCTTTTCTGTTAACGAATCATATGGCTGCTTGATCGTGGATCCAGCTATGGCAATAGTTCCTATAATAGGATTAGAAAGGGATGATCAAGATCACCTGTTCTATGTTCCCCATTCAGTACCTGATCAAGCCAGTGCACCTGACGGTTCCTGCATTCAAAAGAGGAGATTGGGTAGTCTTTACAAAGAAGAGATATAAAGAAAACTTTGGCCTTAGACACAGAAATGGAATTTTAAAAAAAAATCCAGGTTAAGTTATGTAGAAAAGCAATATGTCTATTTTATTTAGAGAATTATTAGTAATTATGAATTAATTTTTATTAATTAGTATGTAAAATACTGGACTTCCCTGATTACTTCATAAGATTGGCATGTAATGTTAGGTGCTGTTCGGGCACCTTTGATCCATAGGGACTCTATGTACAACAGAATGAAACACTGCCTGGTTCTGAGCCATCTTCATAATTGTTTTTATGTTGTCATAGAAACTGAATAAAATAATGTCTGGCAAGCTCCCACTTGAGCCTAAATCAGACCCAGTACTCAAGTGCTGAAATTAATCTGAGCATGACATTTGATGTGTTTGAAGAACTGTTTAGTTGACATAATAGCGTGTGTTATGGGCCAACTTGACAGTAGACAAGTACTCCATTCGATGGAGGAAGAGAGGGCAGCATGGCCAAAACTGGGTTTAAAAATTCATTCTTTCCACTTGCACAAGGAAGGCTGAACCCTGAAGGGCCTCAATGGGCACGGTGAGTTTTAGAGTCCTCGTAGTACAAAGAGGCACCAGGGAAGCAGCTGGAAAAGAAATATGGGGAACAGTAGAGAACTGAGAACATCAATTAAAGAAACCAGATCATGGGGATGAAAACAAAAACACTCTGTGGTAAAGATGGCCGACACTCAAAAACGTGAGGCAAGGAATCCCAGAAAAACTGAAGCAGAAGGAATCGTGAATTGATTGGCAAATGGAGATTTGTTTTCAATGTAATATAATCTCATAACCAGGTGGGGGAAAGCATGGATTATGTATGGCTCTATGTAAAAGGAACACAATACTATTTTTTTAATGATCAAACCCTCAGATTTGAATTTTGTATTATAAATAGCATTTGGATGTACAATTTTAGAAGAAAATAAATTACAAAACTATTGGCTTCAAAGAAGCATTGTTATGTTTGAACTATGACATAGGCACAGATTATTGCATATGCCACGGGCAGTCAGAGGCTCCTTGGCAGTCAAGATGGCTAGACTTGTGTCACATATTTACTTCATACATGTTATTTGAAAGACCCAATCACTGGAAAAGGACAGTATGATTGGTAAATTAATGGGTCTGTATGAAAGGGTAGACCTTCATGGATATAAATTGATCCAAGTGGCTACAAAATGGTCTCAATCATGAGACTCGTGCAGATGCAGGTAGCATTGGATTTTGTTACACGGAAGAGGAGCTGTAAACTAGAAAGAACTGGAAGCACAGAAAACCCGCAAGGGCCTCATGCAGCCCCGTGCAGCTCGGAGCCACGTCTGTGATACCGAGCACAGACTGCCTTGCTCTTTCCTGACCAGGTTGCTGACTATTTTTAGAAACCTGAGGGAGCACTGCTTTTGAATAGCTAATTAAAGAGCCAAAAGGGAAAGTCAATGAGGGGGAAATGATTTTGATCGACTCATACCCTGCATTTATTTTCTCTGGAATAATCTTCAGTATCCATAAAGAGTCCATATAACCAATGCTTGTTGTTCTTGTTTATTTGTTTGTCTTTTTATCAGGCTTCATTTATGGGAAAAGAGAAGAGGAGTGAATATAGAAAATACTAAAACTATTCTCCCTATTAAGGAAATTTCTTTTGTCACCTTTGCTCAATTTTGCAATCTCAAGTAGCACCTTGTTGGAAAATTAGATGTTAACTTAGCCCCCTTATGCCAAACTTTTTCTAAAGTTAAAGCAAACATGTTTTGTGCATGGTTTTGACGCCAAGGTGAATGCAGGGAGAAAAACCACGGTCAGTGTGTTCCCCATGTCTGCAGACTAATTCTGGTCAGTGTGGACTGCCTGGTAGAATATGAATTCTGCTATTTAAGTAATTCTGGGCGAGATGGATGTTCCAGATGTATTAATGTTTGCTTTCGATATGGCCATGAGCACCAGGCTTTATTCTCTATAAACCCGATTCATGTTATCAGCATGCACAAAAACCAAATAAATCAATTACTCAAGGAATCACTAAACAAATATTGGGGAGTGAGCTGCACAACCTATTTAACACTATTCAGTGCTGCCCCTGTGCTTGTAAAGTTGATAGACTCTCCATTCTGGAAATGGCATTGTGTAAGTCATGCACAAGCAAAGAGTATATTTTTAGATAGCATGAAAGTATATTAAAAGATAATTTGGTTATATTGGTGGTTGGGTACATCTTGGTTGACCATTGGTCAGAACTGACTTGAGAGCAAAGGCTTTTGTAACAAGGTTTTGGTGAAATTCTTACCAAGTACGAGAAGGCATCAGCCTCACTATTTGCTGTCAAGTTGATTCTAACTCAATATAAACCAGAATAGAACTATGAATGAGCTCTCCAGACCTCCCTTTTGAGGTGTCTCTGAGTGAACTTGAACATGTAGCCTTGATTTAAGACTATGACATCTATTTTCACCACCTCTGAAGGAAGTGTAGTCCACGGGAGAGAACAAGGCATTGAAGGAGGAGGGACTGGCTTGCAGGGTACAGTAACAGCAAGGCAGGTGGGTGCAGCAGCAAGGAACAGAAGAAAAGGTTCAAGATAAAGACAGCTTGGCTTGATTTGATAGGCCTGAGCGAAAATTTCAGATGTGAGAAATAATTTCTTCTAGAAAAATTACTACTAGTCTCAAGGAAGTGGAGATAAAATATATCCCAAATGCCCCACTTTTCAAAAATCCAATACTGCTCCGTTATCTCTGATATCAATCAGCATCACTCCTGTTCATAGATCCCTGCTGCCCCGGTTTCGGCAATTTGCTATTTCTCGCGCTCTCTAAAGATTTGTCTAGAAAAGATATAGAACCCTTTATTAAGTAGAGCTATAACTAGGTGAGTTTTCATTGGCAGATCAAAACGGAAAGCATAACCAGGAACAAAAGAAAAGGAATACTGAACATGTTGAGGGAGAAGAGCAAAAACCAGCAATAGAATGGCCCGTTTCTCACTAGTTCAGTGAAATGAAGGTACACAGGCTTTCCAATATAACAGAAAGTGTGCAGTCACCGAAAGACTGAAGACATTTGGAAAGTTCTTTGAATCCTTATGACCTTTGGTGTACTCAAGAGTAAAATGAAGAGAAAAAAGTGCCAGGTTGGTGGTGGTGACTGAATAGGTTATTTGACAGGAAAAAAACAAACAAAATCATATTCTCCTTTTCATAGCTTTTTTTGAAAGAAAACTGCCTAAATGAGGTCTATATTTTTCCATCACTTTTTTGTCTCTCTAACCTACTTTCTACTCTTCTTGATTACATACATGTGAATTTTTATTAATCGACCTTGAACGTAAGTCACAGAGGACATTTCCCTGTACTACATGTACTATATGGTATTCTCCTTGTAGGCTGGAGATTTTAGAGGACACTAAGGCCCTAGAAGTATCAGGACTCACACGATAGAAAGAATTGAGTTCTGATATCACTACTTTATTTATTTTTTTAAGTTAAAATTTTTTATTTATTTAAAAAGTTTTTTATTTTTACCCAACAGTTTTATTAATTTAATAAATCTTTTTATTGGGGCTCATACAACTCTTATCACAATCCATATATACATCAATTGAGTGAAGCACCCTTATACATTCATTGCCCTCATCATTCTCAAAATTTGCCTTCCACTTGGGTTCTTGGAATCAGTTCGTTTTCCTCCCCCCCCTTGCTCCTTCCCCCTCCCCCCTGGACCCTTAATAGTTTATAAATTATTATTTTATCTTATCTTACACTGCCAGGCATCTGCCCTCACCCACCTTCCCATTGCCCATCCCCCAGAGAGGAGGTTACACATAGAGCCCCAAGATCGGTTCTCTCTTTCTACACCCCCTTCCCTCCCGGTGTCGCCACTCTCACTGCTGGTCCTGAGGGGTTCATCCGTACTAGATTCCCTGTGTTTCCAGATCCCTACTGCACCACTGTGCATCCTCTGGTCTAACCAGGTCCACAAGGTAGAATTGGGATCATGATAACTGGGAGGGGAGGAAGCATTCGAGAACTAGAGTAAGGTTTTGAGTTTCATTGTTCCTACACTGAACCCTGAGTGACTCATCTCCTCCCCACTACCCCTCTACAAGGGATGTCCAGCTATCTACCGATGGGCATTGGGTCCCCATCACGCACTACCCCTCATTCATGATGATGTGACTTTTTCCCCCCTGCCTTTGTTGTTTGAAACCTGGTCCCCTCTGCCCTTCACGATCACACTTGTTGGTGTGCTGCTTCCATGTGGGCTTTGTTGCTTCTGGGCTAGATGGCTGCTTATTTACTTTCAAGCCTTTAAATCCCCGGATGCTATATCTCTCCATAGCCGGGCACCATCGGCGTTCTTCACCAAACTTGCTTATGCACACAGTCATCTTCAGCGTTTATGTGACATCACTACTTTAAACAAAGTACATCACTTTTAGAGGATCAAAGATTGGAAAGTTAACTGTGTCCAAGTAAGCTTATCTCATGTTAAGCCAATAAAATTTGTGATTTATTTTTATAACAACTTGTATTGCCCTAACCAATACACATATTTATGATAAGAAATACAAATAATGAACAGTCCATCACTGGAAAATGTGTATTGGATAAATAACATTACAATCAGTGTTAGTTTATTACTATAAATTAAATCCCCTAAAATTTTATTCAGTAATATCTTCTTTAAATGTTGTTTTTTTCTTTAACAAGGACTAAATCTATTCTCCAAGGAGGGAATTTTACAATTTTATCATACTTTTTATTTCCCAAAACTCTTGTTGGTCAATGTTTCTACCTACACAATATCATTCAGAATTAAATGCATTGATTACACATTTTAGACATTATACATCTATGTTTCTTTTCTTAAAGGAAGTATAGCTAAACGCAAAATTTCAAAGAATGACTTAAGAAGAAAAAATAAATAACATAGCAAATAAACAAATGCTACTCATAAAGACTCTATGTGCAACAGAATCAAATACTACCCTGCCCTGCATCATCTTCATGTTTGCCATGTCTGAAGTTGTCTGGAGTCGAAGGGCTTCATCAGCAATTTGGAGTCCTCTGGGTTTTCAGCAAGCAAGGTTGTCCCATCTTCCCGTATCATGCTGTTAATAAGCCTTCATGCAATCCTGATGCCCCATTTTTGGTCACCATACAGACTGAATATGTCTTGTGAAAGCAGACAACCATGATTCACAAATTTCCCGATTTTAAGCCATGCAGTGTTCCCTCATTCTATTCAGGCCACTGCCTCTTGGTCTGTCTATAGGCTCCACGTGAGAACAATGAAGTATTCTGCATTCCCCCTTCTATGCAATGTCATCCATCATTTCTTATAGTTCACACAGGTGAATATCTTTACATAGTTAATAAAACACCAATACATTTTTTTCAAGTCAATTTTTATCCTGATATTCTTTGCTTTCAGTAGAGGTCCAGCTGCTGTCAGCAATGCTATCACTTCTTCCACGACCTGTTCTGGATCCATTTTGAATGTCTAACAGCTCCCTGTGGAGGGGCTGCTCCAACTGCTTTGAAGTCATCGTCATCAGATGTGCATGTTGCAGGTGATGGCAATATTGTTTTATAATCGCGGCACCTATTGGACCACCTTTCTTTGAAATGGGTGCAATCGGTTGGCCAGGTCACTATCTTCTTAAAGTCTTGGCATAGACTACTGAGGGCTTGCAATACTGCATCGATTAATTGAAACAGTCCTATTGGTATTCAGTCCATGCCTGGAGCCTTACTCTTCACTTGTGCTTCTAATGCGATTTGGACCGATCCCTTCAATAAACTGGACTCTTGATCATGCCATCTCTTGAAAAGATTGAAAGTCGACCACTCTGTTTTGGCACAGTGACTATATTCTTTCCATCTCCTTCAAAGATTTGGCCATAATATTGTAATTTAAGACTTGAATTTTTGTCAGTTCCTTGATCCTGAAAAATATCGAGCTTATTTTTCACATTTCGTTTTCGAAGTCCTGGTCTTTGCACATTTCTTGTATAATGCTCTTCGTTGTCCTTCTTGACCTATCTTTGAAACTTTTTTGTTTATCGCATTTACTTAATCATTTCTCACATTTTCATGAGCAACTCTACATTCAAGAGCAAATTTCAGAATCTCTTCTGATATCCACTTTGGTCTTTCCTTTCTGTTTAATGACTCTTTTTCATGTATGATGTTCGTGATGTCATCTCATAAAGAATCCATTCTTTGGTCACTAGCGTTCAATGCATCCAATCTGTCCTTCAGATCATTTCTAAACTCAGCTGAGATGTATTTAAGGTGCTATTTTGGCTCTCATGAACTTGTTTGAATTTCCTTCAGTTTCAACCTGCACTCGTTAGTGTGTGTGTGTGTGTGTGTGTGTGTGTGTGTGTAATTGATGGTTTGTTCCATATTTGAACCTTGGTTTTCTTTGGTTGATGATATCGAGCTTCTTCATCATTTCTTCCCACAAATGTGTGCAACATATTACCTGTGGATTCCATTTTATATGGTCCACATGTAAAAGCATTGCTTATGTTTTTGAAAAAAACCTTTTTTTTCCAGTGAAGAAGTCATTCTTCTTCTGTCACATAACTTCCAACTTAGTTTCTATCACTAAGGGCATATTTCCCAACTGTTGAACCTTTTTCCTCATTTCAAACTTTCACTTTCCAATCATCAGTAATCTTGATGGCAAGTGTTGTAAGTGTCAGATGGAAGAAGTTAGTAGAATTTTAAAATTTCTTTGTTGCTTGCTTGAAATCATAATCACAGAAACAAGCACGGCAAAAGGGTGAGGAAAAAACCATTGGCTATTATCTCAACATCTAGATATTCAGTCTCCCTCAGAATGCTTTTGGATGCTTGCTACTTTAAGGAGAATGATAAGCCTTTTTTTTTTTTAAGTTTCTGGGCAAAGACACTCCACCCTAAATGGGTAAATACTTTTTACTTTTTAAAAAAAACAAATCTAAAATGTGTAGTCTCTAAAAACTTTTCAAGGTCTATTTGCATTAAAACAATGGAGGGGATTATGACGTAATTGATTTTGTTCCTGGCCCTCACTTTCCCAATCAGACATCACAAAAGTGTTGCTAAAGTCCCAGGTGCTGCAGACAAGAGGTGGAAGGGTTCTGCACATGCTACATGCAGAACCTACATTTTTAGAAGTCTGGTGAATTTATTTAAAATGTGGTTAAATTAGCTGAAGCTTAATTAATTGTAGTCAGAATATGTTATTTTTTTTAAACCAACCACACTTGTTATTTTATTTTGAAACCTCATTCACATGGTCAAATCTCAGCAGAAATCATGATCAGCGACTAAATTAAAGAACCTCTGACTGTCTTTTGATTGATGTGGACATGGGGCGGGGGTTGTGTGCACCGCTCAGGCATTTCTATAGAAGATCCAAGGCTTTCAAGTCCTCACATTCCAGTGCACACTAAGCTTCCTTGGTTACAAAAAAAAAAAAAAAAGGTGTTGGCTTTTCCTTTATAAAAGATTGGCTATTTCCTTGGCATTGCAGGATGACATTTTCTCAGATAGGCTGTCAAAAACTAGGGCATTGAATTGCATGCTTTGTCAAGTTGTTTCCCTTATGATTTATAAAAACAAATATTTCATCTCTCTTTAGTGGATCCAGTCAAATGCAACATAATATTAACTCTATGGGCTTTCATCAAATGGAAGAACTCCAAGAATATTTGCCATGTCTCCTCTATCGATGCCAATTAGGCAGAATTTTGTGTTAAGGAGTAGAAGAAAAAATTCTGTTTTTATTCTGAAGTGGGTCAGTGAGGTTGGCTGTTTGCCTGGCTCTGGGGTGCTTGCAGGTGAGTAGTGGGTGAGAAAAGAGAGAGAAACGAAGTGGCTGAGACAAGGTCAAGGAGAGGGTCAATCAGAAAGAGTTTCCATATTTCTGACCCTTCCTCAGACAAGTCAGCCCTTTGCCATGAGCAGCACATTCACTGGTCATTTCAGCATACTTGGATAATTTAAATTGCGTTCCTTTAAATATTTTTTTTGAGTTTTGAGAACAGAATGGATGTTGAAGGGGAGGTATCAGAGCTGTAGGTTTCATGAAGTAATGCTCCCAAATAAATTCTCACAGGTCCACCCTGCTACCCTTGCTAAATGAGTAGATCCGTGGACATGCTGAAAAAACAAATTCCTTGAAGCAATTGTCCAGGTCTTTTTCTCACTAAATCATTTTTTTAGCACTTCTTCATTAAAAACCCTCAGGGTCATCCAATGTCCTTTGACAAACTATGAAGACTGCCCCTTTGTGCTAACCTTCTGAGCTGCCCGTCACACCTGGGAGTCAACTGGGCCAGCTGATTCCCCTAAAAGTCCCTTTTTACAAGGTGCTGATGAGACTCAGGCATGTGTGGTACTGAAAGAACTTGTCTTCAGTCAGCTTTTGATTCCAGAAACATGTTAAATACATTTGGTTTGTAATAAACCTGTGAATATATAAACTGGGACCCTAGTTTAAGTAAACATATTTAACGCTGCCAGGAGTGCGGTGTACTTGATGATGAAGTAGGAAAGTCTGCCTACCATGGGCCTGCCATAATGACAGTTTCAGAATGAAGCCTGAGGAATTTGCAGTTACAACGGGCATGGTATGCATTACTGATGAGACTGTATGTCTTCAGAGAGGAACCCACTGATGGTGCAATGGTTACGTATTTAGAGCAGCAGTTCTCAACCTGTGGGTCGCGACCCCTTTGGGGGTCAAACGACCCTTTCACTGGGGTTGCCAGATTCATAACAGTAGCAAAATTACAGTTATGAAGTACCAACAAAAATAATTTTATGGTTTGAGGCTTACCACAACATGAGAAACAGTAGTAAAGGGTCACGGTATTAGGAAGGTTGAGAACCACTGATTTAGAGGCTCATGGTAAGGTTGGTGGTTCTATCCCAACTAGCCCCATCCATAAGAGAGACACCGGGAAATCTCCTTCTATAAAGTTACAGTCATCCAGGCTCCATGGCACAGTACACACTTCCATTGAGTCAGTGTTGACTCATAGGGATCCCCTGTGAGTTCCCAAGACTGTAACTGTTCATGGGGCTAGAAAGCCCAGTCTCTCTCCCTCAGAGCTGCAGGTGGTTTCAAACTGTTGACCATGCAGATTGCAGCCCAGTGCATAACCACTGAACCATCAGGGCTCCATGGGACAGTACTACCCTGTCACATGGAGTTGCTATGAGTTGAACTCTCTTCAACAGCACATAACAGCATAGTTGACCAGGTGGAAATACACCTCTTTATCTATTCCCAAGAGGGGTCTTCGTTTGTCATTCGACAGCATATAAACCAAATAGTAATAATTTGGAACCTGACGTGCAGAGCAGAATCCCCTTCAGAGCTTTGAAATTGTAAACATTACTGGGAGCCTCTCAGACCCCAGGCCCCTGAACCAGAATCTCCAAGAACTGGTTCAGAGTTAAGTCTGGACCATCAGATTATTAAAAATCCCATCAACTATTCCAATACACAATCATTATAATGAACCACTAGATGGAATTGAAGCAAACAAGATATTGGAAGCCTTGAAAGGTAACAGAATAGTGCACAGTCCTCCGCTCTGATGAATATTCACAATGAAACAGAGTGGGTAGAGCATATCAGATGGTCAGGCAGTATTTGGCTAACGGCTTGATTTCTATTTCCTTGACCAATTCTGAGCAAAGAGAGTGAGCTTAAATTTGTGTGGCAGATGCTTTAATTAGACTAGTTAATTCTAACACTCTTATGAAAGAATTTTTCCCCATCTTAAAGTTGAGAAAGAAAATAGAGGTGTGGAGTGGTTAGGTAATCTTCCAGAGAGCACACAATGTTAAGTAACAAGACCCAATAAGAAGTAATAAGATCCAGTAACAAGATCTATCTGATGCGACACTATCTTGACATGTTTTTGTTTCACTCATTGCCCACCCTCCCTAATGCGCATTAACATTCACTGCTTTAGGCTAGACAGCAGTGTTTCCCACAGTGCGTGACTCCTTTCCCAGAGGGGTGCCACACTGATCCAGATACCTAGGACATCCTTGTGGTGGAGTGGTTCCGTGCTCAGCTGTGATCCCTAAGGTCTGAAGTTCAAGTCACTAGCTACTCGTTGCTCCTTGGTAGAAAGACAGGACTTTCTACTCCTGTAAAGAGTGACACTCTCAGAAACTCTAAGGGGCTGTTGTACTTCTGACTTTTAGGGTCTTTATCAGCTAGATCAGTGATTCTCTACTTTCCTAATGCCACGACCCTTTCATACAGTTCCTCATGTTGTGGTGACCCCCAACCATAACATTATTTTCATAATTTGCTAATTCATAACTATAAGTTTGTTACTGTTATGAATTGTAATATAAACATCTGATATGCAGGATGTATTTTCATTCTTACAAATTGAACATATGGTAATGAAACATAATTAAAGCATAATGATTAATCACAAAACAATATATAATTATATATTGTGAAATATTTACGTGTTTTCTGATGGTCTTAGGCAACCCCTGTGAAAGGGTAGGTCAACCCCTAAAGGGGTCGTGACCCACAGGTTGAGAACCGCTGGACTAGATGGAACTGAGTGTGAATGACATCTTACCCAGAATTATGGGCTATGTTACAAACATTTTAAATTTTCACAGAGTGATTATTATCATTATCATTATTATTTTCTGAAAAGGAGGTGGTAAGCCAAATAAGTGTAGGGACCTGTGCCTTAAAGTATATACAATACCAAATCAGAGTAGTATACAATCTCAGTCTCTCAGTCTAGCAGAGAAATACAAAGAACACTCCTGTGAACTCAGTAATTTTGGAAATTAAAGGAATATCTGTTAACCATTAAGTTTTGTTTTGACAAGACTTTGTCCAACAACGGTGTGGGCGTCCTTTTTGATAACCAGGAGGCATGTAAAAAGCAAGCAGCCGAGGGGCCCCTGCTCTAAACTTGAGAAACTGAAGACTTGGGCTTCCACATTTCTCATCCTGATTTTGACAAAACTCAAACGTTCCAAATATTTGTCTCTGCAAGAGATACCTCTCTCCAAGAGGTATGGGAATGAACAAGTTAAATAACATCACTCTAAGACAGAAACTTGATGATACAGATTTCAAAACCCTGTTAGCTCTTTCCTCCTACTCAGACTCCGAGAAACACATAAAAAGGAATTACTAAGGATGAGGTTCTGAGAGACAGGAGCAAAATCTGGCTCTTCTCTCAATATTACTCTCAATATTCTCTCAATATTACACACACACACACACACACACACCTCTTGGTGACAAACATGTCCCTCTTTTATATCATCTATAACATTCCTGGATGAAGGAAAATATTAGTTTGACTCTATTTCTTTCCCTTTTTTTGTTAATCGTGAAGTGACTTCTTCTTTTAGGTTATTTTATTTCCATTAGCTCATATGTTTAATAGTTTTCATGATTTCCAATAACTATTTTATGCCATATTGCCTTGTGTGATGTTCTGCGCCCTAGAGAGTGATTAGTTTGTAGGCATAAAGAACTGCTTAGGGGACATAGTGCAATATGGCCCTTTATACTTTGTAATTTAGAAATTCAAAGATTTTAAAACCAATGTAATAGTAAAAATTCAGACAGTCAAGGGAGCTAACAAAGATTTTAACAGCAGTGTTCAACAGCATTATTGAATCATGAGTGCTAGCAATCTACTACCATATTTATAGCTCTTATTAAATTGAAGTCCAATAAGGTTTTCAATCAATCAAAAAAGTAATTTATTGATCTCCTCTGCCATGTAGCCTGTGTCTGACAGGTCTAGCTATATATCATGGCTTTAGTCACAATCTTTATAACATTGAAAAAGGTGTTTAAATTCTCTGAAACTCGTGCTTTATATGTATAAAAATGCAATCTTGACACCTTCCTTAAAAGTGAGATTGTGAAGGTAAAGTTAGATAATACTATGAGACATATCTTATGTATATATGTTTTTCCAAGGGATTTTAAATGCATGGACTTCAGGAAGAAGGGAGACTAGAGGAGAGTGGGGAAGAGGGGGAGGTGAAGAGAAGAGAGTAATGGAGAGTAAGAGGAGCAGGCAATTAGAGGAGAAGAGAGGAAAAGAGAGGAAGGAGGAGGGGAGAGAATGAAAAGGGAGGGGGGAAAAAGAAAGACGAGACAATTACTTGATACCCACTCAATGAGGAACTGCTTTAGAGCAAGCACAGGAATGTATACTGTTTCCTGGGATGATCTCAGTCCTGCTCACGCCACATATTTTGTATCTCATTTTGAGGGGTGTGATTCTAGAGTTTACAGAAGTGGGTTTTCTTTTCTCAGGTAGTTGTTAAATGGAACCCAAACACCTCATCTGCAGCCCAACCCAAGAATCAGCAACTTGCTTTGGCCATAATGGAAAAAGCAAATCAAACAAAACCAAAAGGGCTATCTTACTATGAGAATTACGTCGACGTGGTGGCCTATGAGATTGTTTCTGCCTCCTCTAATGTCACACAGTGGGAGGAGGATCGACATCAACAGCCCGATGCAAATAGCAAACTTGGCTACTCTCCAGAAGTTTGACCAATTCTGAAACCATGGTGCCTCCCACCACACTCGACTTCCCTCCTGGGTTCAACCATACATTGCAAAGGCCATGTAGAACTCATGGATAATATTCATTATTATGAGGCATTAGGGAATTAGCAGATTACAATTCAAGTTCAGATATTCTCAGGATAGAGTTTTTGATTAGAACAGCCTCTTCTGCCTGTGATTGAAGGCAGACTTCTCTCTGGCCTGTAGCCCCTGTATGACCACCTTCAGCTCTGTCTGCCTATAAATTTAAAGGGAGAAAGACTGGGCAGTCTCCTAAGCCCATAGGGGGTCTCTCTGAGGCAGCATTGACTCAGTGGCAGTAAAAGAAATTCCAAAGGTATCAGCACACTCCACCAGCAACTCCCTGCCCCTAAGCATTCAGCTTCCTTGTTCAGTGAGCCAGGAAGCTCATTGCTCTGTCTTCTGCTGATCTCCTGGTTCTGTTTCCACTGCTGCTGTTGCTTCTCTGCCATCGCTACTCATGGTCTCTCACTATTTCTTTATTTTCAGGAGGATGAGCATAGGGATCTCAGGTCAAAATAAGAGCCTGACTACTGAGTTTTCTTTCATGCCGGTAGTGAGATTCTCCTTTCGGCTCTGGGATGGATCATCATTCCCCTTGGTAGAGTTCTATAGTTTAGTTTCATAGATCCATCCCTAAAGAGTGGCATACCTTCTATATACATTATGAACAAGCTACCCAGTCCCCTTGTATAATACACATCACAACACATCACATAACAAACACATCACATTTGCATATCTCTACCCACTCATTGCTGAGATCAGATGGATCTTGGCTAAAAATAGACAAGAAAGATGCTTACTTGTGTTTTATTGACTATGAAAAAGCATTCAACTATGTGAATAATAGCAGACTATGGATTGTCTTGAGAAGAATGCGAATTCCAGAACATTTAATTGTGCTCGTGCAGAACTTGCATATGGATCAAGAGACATTTATGGGAACACACATGGGAAAAGTGTATGGTTTCCACTCAGAAAAGGTGGGTGTCAGGCGGTTTCCTCTCCCCATACTTATTCCATCTGGATGCTGAGAAAATCATCATAGAAGCTGTGTTACATAAAGAAGAATATGTCTTCAGGATTGACAGAAGGCTTATTAGCAAACATGGATATGCAGATAACACAACTTGCTGATGAAGATCAAGGATTAGAGTCTTAACATTAAAAAAGAAAGAAGGAATTGCAGCCATGAGTATAAGCATTACAACGCAGTGTTAAGAAGACCCAAACCCTCACACCTGGACCAACAGATGGGATCATGATAAACAGCCAAAGAGTGAAGCTGTCAAGCATTTTGTCTTGCTGGATCCACAAGCAATGTTCATGGAAGCAGTGGCAGTGGTCAGGAGATGAGGGGACATCAGAAGACCTCTTTAAAGTGATGAAAATCAAGGACATGGCCCTGAAGCCTAAGGTGCGTCTCTCCCAAGCTATGATATTTTCAATTGCCTCCTATGCATGTGACAGTTGGACATTAAATAAGAAGTACCGAAGATGTGCTGCATTTTAATTATGGAACTGACAAAGAATGGCATAGAATTAGGTGGTGCTTTATTCTGTTGTACATAGGGTCTCTATGAGTTGCAGCAGACTGGACAGCACCTAACAACAACAAAAACAACAAATATTAGGTATATATAATTGAGCTGTCAACTTCAAAGTCAACAATTCCAACCCACTCATTGCTCTGTTGGAAAAATATAAGGCTGTCCACTGCTGTAAAGATTTAAATTGTGGAAACTGGAAGAAAAAGATCTATTTTGACCTAGAGGATCTCTGAGTTTGAATAAACTGGGTGGTGGACATATGTGTGTGCGCGTGTGTGTGTGTGTGTGTGTATGTGTGTACATGTGGTGGTGCATGCACTTGTAAGCTAAAGGAAATGAGACTTTCTACGTCCCCAAATATTTACAGTCTTGGAAACTCATAGGGGCACTATGAGTTAGAATCATCTCCCTGGCAGTGAGAGTTGTGATATATTTAAGGAAATACTTCCAAATATTCACTACTCTTCCTGCACTTGCAACACCGACAGGCAATGGAGGGAGAAATGAGTCAACATCTCATGTGTTTTCTCAGTGATACTTCTCTCTTTCTTTTCTTAAAATCATTTTATAGGTGGCTCTTAAAACTCTTATCACAATCCATATGTACATCCCTTGTATCAAGCACACTTGTACATTTGTTGCCCTCATCATTCTCAAAACATTTGCTTTCTACTTGAGCCCTTGGTATCAGCTCCTCATTTTTCCCCTCCCTTCCCTCTCCCCCTCCCTCATGAAACCTTGATAATTTATAAATTATTATTATTTTATCATATCTTCCACTTTCCAAAGTTTCCCTTCACCCACTTTTCTGTTGTCCATCCCCCAGGGAGGAGGTTATATGTAGATCCCTGCAATCGGTTACCCCTCTCTACCCTACCTTCCCTCCACCCTTCAAGTATCGCCACTCTCAGCCCCGATCCTGAGGGATCATCTGTCCTGGATTCCCTGTGGGAAATTGGGCACTAACCCACTCAGGGGGAGACTATTGGCTGTGGCTCCACAGAATTGGAATGTGCATACAGACTCCACCATGACATGCCAAAACAGGAGGGCAACTTAACGAGTAGAGGAATCCATGAAAAGACTGGACTACATGGCTGGCCCCAACCAGAGCCAGCCTGACCCCCAATCTGGAAGAGAATGCACTAGATCTTCTGGTGGGGGAAAGGATACTTCTTCTTTTTGTGGTCAATGTGAAAAAATATCAGGAGCTGTCCTGGAGATAGCAAATTACAGAGCGTGCTGTGCACTCTACTGGGCCTGTGTGAAACTAGCCAGAATAGTCTCTGACTTCTCTGCAGGGCAGTGTGGAGATTCTGGTCACTCCTTACAAAGGGAAGACCGCCATAAGCATCGAGGACTAAAACACCAGGGATTAAAAGCCCCAGGGATTTGTGAGAGCTTTCTTCTCCTATCTAAATGTGTTTGCTTTTTACATCTCTCCACCTCTTTCTATCTCCTCCCCCACAAGCACATGCACACTTCTGAGAGAAGAAGCTATTTCTGGCTTGCCAGCAGAGACAGAAATCACATTCAGTCACAAAGACAGCTCTAGGAGAGAATGCTGCTGTAAGAGCAGCTGAATGGAGAAGAGGACCCTTCCGAAGGACAGAGATCGGCAGGTGACATTTGGTTCTTCTCTGTTGATGGACATATTTCACTTCAGGCCTTAAAATTCTCCTGAATTTCTTCTGTTTGCAGCTTCTGAAATAACAACAGAGTGGCTCTATCCAACAGAATGTATTCCCTGCTACCCACTGGAATATTTACTGTACACTTCCTTAAGTTGCAAGAAGAATGGCATTATCCAGCTCATGTCTGTAGGTCAGATCATGTCCTATTCTTTTCTGATTCATATATTGGAGAGGAAATGAGTCATGCTTGATGAAGGGGTTGATACCACCTACTCAGGCAAATTCTGTGTGTGGCTTATGGCAGGATGAGGCAAAATGCCACAGGGCGGTAACATTCCTGTCTGTGCTTCAGCGTTGACTTTGCAGACAAGGACTCTGTGCATTTTGATCCATGAACTGTTGAGTCTGTGACCATTTTGGGCAGGTGGTGGTGGTGTGTGTGTGTGTGTGTGTGTGTGTGTGTGTGTGTGTGAGAGAGAGAGAGAGAGAGAAGCTTTTGAACTCTAGCACATCACAAATGTCAAAGTATTATATTTATGTGACCCTCGTTGCCTCTGTGTAAGAGACTATTTGAATAACAAATAATACTGCCAGGCACAAATTATATTAAGGGCAATTATAGTTGGTTATTAATTTGCTTTGTGCTTTGCACTGTGTTAGGTACATCTCCTGGCTTAATCATTACAATATTTCATGAATAGATATTTATAACTTTTACTATAATAATCTTCAAAGATTAAACCAAACCCTTACAGTCAAGTCTATTTCAACTCCTGGTGACCTCATGTCCTTTGTAATAAATCTGCTCCAGGGGCTTTTCTTGGCTATAATCTTCACAGAAGCAGATCGCCTAGCCTTTACTCTGCAGTTCCGCTCATGCATTCCCATCGAGTCAATTGCAACTCAGCGACTCTCTAGGAGTTTTCAAGACTAAACCTTTACAGAAGTAGAAAACCTCATTTTTCTCATCGAAATGTTTGTGATTTTAAACTTTTTGCCTATTGGTTAGCAGCCTGACATATAACCATTAAACCATCAGGGTCTCTACACTTCCACTCAGTGGGTTCAAGATACCAACCTTCAGGATAATAATTGAATTTTAAAAATGTATACCTACTAGGGATCTATAATAATCTCAAGAAGATCAAATGAGCAAATGTGGTTACTTCAATTCAATCTCAAGTCTACTTATTACCCAAAGTGTTTTCTATTTTACTGCTTTCCCAAATGTGTGCTACTTAATTATATAGAATTACCCTATGAACCCTACTGTTTTAAAAAAAAAAAACATGCCTTTAAATTGTAAATTAGTGACATAGAATACTTTGTTCATAATGTATGATAAAACCAAATTTAAATGGTTCAATATCCTTCCTACTCAATTTAGCATGTAATTTCATATTTTCACAAATTGTTATAAAATTATGAACTCCAATCTTTGAGGGAAGATTATGTTTTGCATTTCTTTGTTTTCTCCTCTGATACCTAGTGTAATGAAAGAAAACCCAATTACAACAACAAAAAGTAAACAATATCAAGACATTAACATTATGTACCCAACAGAGAACTCGACATGTTCACACAATCTATGTGGAAGCATACATTATGTGAGTACTAAAATCAACACATAGTGATAATTGTTTGTTAGTCTTTTTCTTAGCTTCAATTTGCTTTTCTGACACAACCCCTAATCTCCAGTCATATGGAATTCATATGGGGTTGGTGTCATACAATGAAGTTCAAGATATGTCCTAAATACTTAAATTAGCCAGTACAGTCCTTTACCTACAGTTATAGACGTTGGATGTCACATTATACAAGCAATGGGAATTTAAGGACATAATTTGTGTTCTTTGGTTTGAGTTGTAAGAAAAATATTTTCCTTCTTCCCTAATGAACTTGAAGGACATTTAAAATCGTCATGACTTCAGTAGACTTTTGAGTACGAACATGCAAAAATCCTCCAATATACTCACACAACACAGAAAACAGAAAGTTATGGCATGACAAGGAAGATCTTGGACTCAAGAACATTGAGTAGTGGATCATCCTCATCCAAGAGAAGAAGCCAATGCATTTCATTTATTTGTTTAAGTCACCTTGAGTTGAATTGTTTCTATCCTTCAAAACATAGTGAGTCCTACCTAGCTTTCCGGAGAAGATGCGGTCAAGTGAACTGCTTTATATGGCTCTTGTAGGTCTACTTTTGGTAACTCCCACCAAAGGACTTGGTGGCTCAACAGCATAAAACACCATCCCCTTAATTATTATGTTTCAGTCCATCATTGCAGCCATTGTCAGTCTGTCTTGTCAAGACCTTCCACTTGTGCTGCCCTTCTACTTCTCTAAGAGCGTGGTTCTTTGCCCAGCACTGGTCTCTCCTGACGCCACATGCAAAGTATACGAGATGAAGTCTCACCATTCTTGTTTTGAAGGAGCATTCTGATTGTCCTTCTTCCGAGACAGAATTGTTTGTTGTTTTGGCAGTTCATGGTACCTTCACTATTCTTCACCAGCACCACGATTCAAATGGATGGATTCTTCGTCTGTCTTCCTTATTCAGTGTACAACTTCCATATGCATTATCAGGCGACTGAAAACACCATGTCTTAAGTCAGGCCCACCCTAGGCCCCCAGGTAACCCCCTTGCTTTTCAACACTTTACAGAGGCCATGTACAATAGATTTACTCAATGCAATGCATCTTTTGATCTTTGGACTTCTGCTTCCATAAGCGTTGATTTTAGTACCTTCATTTCCTGATGGGAAATAACTCAAAATTAGAAGAAATCGCTGAAAACATTGATAATCAGATCTTGTAATGTTCTACATATAAATCTAGGAAAATTGGAAGTTTTAAAAATTAAATGGAACACATAAAGATCAATATTCTAAGTGTCAGTGAGCTGAAATCAACTGGTATTGGACATTTGAATCAGAAAATTATATAGAATGCCAGATTCAAGAGGAACTATGTCTAATTCATTGTTTAAAAGGCATCTCAAGATATATGCTGACATATAATGCTATCCGTGATAGGATGATATTTATTCTTGTATAAGGAAATTCAATCAACACAACTCTTATTCAAATTTATGCACCAAGCACAAAAGCTAGTGGTACAGATATTGAAGAATTCTACCAATGCCTTCAATCTAAAAATTGATGAAACATGCAATCAAGATGTGCTGATAATTATGGGTGGTTGGAATACAAAAGTTTGAAGCAAAGAGAAAGGAACAGTAGTTGGAAAATGTGATCTTGGTTATATACGTGTGTACACACATATTATATATGATCATACAAATGATCTTTCAATCCCATATTTTCCATAAACATTGGATGTCCTCTTGTGTACACACCCGCAGTCGTTCCTGTTTAGCTCTGGTCCTTTTCCTTCTCATCCTCATTTTGTATTAACTTTGATGTTTTATTCTAGAACTGGGTCTTATGCTTGGAAATTATATTCACAAATGGGAGTATAATTCAATTCAATCCCAGCCTAGAAGGTCTAGGGCAAACTTGAGCATTGATCAGAGAGCACTGTGAATACTTTCAGGAAATTAGGCAAGAATTTATTTCATGCTTAAGAAAAGATGTCCCTGAAATGACCTATTATCTGTCACCAAATTCTACAGCAGCACTGCACTAGAATTATATCATTTCAAAGTCGTCCTGACAATTCTCCTTAGTATCTCTTTCCCATTCCCAGTCAACCATCCTTTGCTCAGCCTGGCTTCAAACACCTTTCCTTTTCTGCACTTGAGGAATATCCATTCACTAGAGACACATGTCATCTCTTCCTTAAAATTTTATCGACCCATTCTAAACACTCGACATCACTACCTGTGTCTTCCTTTGCACCCCTACATTTTCTCCGTGTTTCCATTACAATGTGGATCACATTTTAGTAAATCAGCAGTTGTCAACCTGTGGGTCTCAAAGCCTTTGGGGGTCAAGTGACCATTTCAGAGGGGTTGTCTAAGACTATCAAAAAACACATAATTTCAATGGTCTTAGGAACTGAGACACCACTCCTCTATCCGTCTCAAGGTGGGTCCGCCCACATGCAGATATTCCCTCCTATGAGTACCCGGAGTGAAGACATTACCCATGCTAAACTAGGCTTCAAGACAAAATTTCATTTATTTATCATTATAAATAAATATTTCACAATCTATAATTACATATTGTTTTTGTGATTCATCACTACACTTTAATTATGTTTGATTTGTAACAATGAAAATGTCGTGCATATCAGATATTTACATGCAATACAGAACAGCAGCAAAATTACAATTATGAAGTAGCAGCCACAACATGAGGAACTATATTAAAGGATTTCAGCATTAGGAAGGTTGAGAGCCACTCTTTTATTTGATTGTTGGTTTACATACATGCCTGTCTCTCTGAGATTCTCAAGGGCACCTATTTAATTACCCATGGATATAACATTAATAGCGTGCATAATCTTTGGCATATAAGTGCTAAATAGATAATGAATTTGAACTACCTTTTTGTGTTTTTGCCTTATTATTTTGGATATATATGTACTGTGTTTGAAATTGCAGTGAGAATTGCAAAGCTTTCTAAACTGCCTTCTAATTTCATTACTGTTCACTATATAACTCTAGTACCTACGACTATGCAACAATTTTTGGAAATTTCTTCCTAGCCATCTTTTCAGTGCATTATTCTAGATCACCAACAAATGTATTGGTTGTAACTATTTTGTTTTGGAAATTATAAAACAATAACCACATCATTAGGTAGTATATCATTAGATAGTATATCAACTTTTATGGGCGAAAGAGACCTTTTCCTTTTTCTCCTCCTTTTTAAGTTATAACCACAGGATGACTGCATTAAGGTCTGTGGTGGAGGGGAGTTTAATGATGACTTTTCTATCCATGTTTCTGGACCACCTACCAGACAAGTGGGCGAGACCCTAGGCCAATAGGGCTCATGTGAACTAAAAGAGTACACTGTCCATTTCAGTTGCCTTTCCCACAGGAAAGAGAGAAATCTCAATCCCAGTGGAAGTGGAGCACATTTGAGATCCTTGTCTGAAGTGGCACAGACAGAAATCACAGGCACCCCAAGCCAAGGCAAGAAGAACATGAAAAACAACACAAGAGCCAGCACTACGGTTAGGAGATTCCAAGGCGGAACAGGGAGCTGGCTCCCCAGTTCACAGAGGAAGAGGCCAAGGGACCATGTGACTGAGGGACTAAGGACAAGGGAGAGACAGGGAGGACTGTATCCTCATGGCTTAGAAGTAGAATGCTGTAGGAAGAATAGTTGATGTCGTATTAGGTCAAGAAAGATAGAGGAAGGAGGCATATCTGACCTCTGCCCCATGGCAATAGGGAAGCCAGAGGAAGTCTGTTACGGTCCCTGTGCCCTTTCTACAGATTGAAAAGTTAGAGTGGGTATTTCTATGTTGAAGGTATGTTTCTGACTTACCTTGTGCCGCTATAACAGTAATACCAAAAGTGGGTGGTTTTAACAAACAGCAATTTATTCTCTCAGCGTTAAAGCTAGAAATCCAAATTCACCTTGACAGCTAAAAGGAAAGAATGTCTCTCCGTGTGTTGACTCTAGGGGAACATCCTTATAATCAGGCTTCCCCTGGGTCTAGAAATTTCGCACTGTAAGGACCATCAGCTCCAAATCACAAGGTCTCTTCCTAGTTCTTTTCTAGTAGCACCAGCTCCTTTTAAATTTTGTAAGATAAGAGATGCTTTATATCCTCTCAAGGTTGGACCATGCGTAAGGGTGCTTCACCCTAATCTCCTTACAACTGATTGGCCTGTCAAATCAGACTACATCATGCAGGGTGATCACATCATTGCATAACCTCTAAATTACCAAATTACATAACTTCCTAAACAGTGACAATCATGGACCAGTCAAGTAGACCATTTGTGGGTGGCCGGGGAAGATATGGAGTGATATGGGCAGTGATAAAATTTCATCAGCAATAGGATCCATTTGTCGTTTCCCTATATTCTCAACATTACTAAGTCAAATAAAGAGTTTGATAATAAATTGATAGTGAACACTCTATCTGTTGAACATGATACAAGGGGAGGACCTGAAAAGAAATAATCTAGAAGTAAACAAAAGGGGAAAAGAGGCAATCAGTTTATTAAAAAATAAAAAAGAGTTAGGAAGTGAATGTGTTAACCCTAAATAATTTGAGTTATTAAACAGGTAAGACTTCAAGCTCTCTTGATTCTGAATAACTGGAATGGAAACTTAATGATAAGTAAAGCAGCACTAAAAATATTCATTTATACTTAATTGTTTACTCACAACTACTGTTATCTAGTTGATTCTGACTAATCGTAACCTATATTGCTAATTTGTGACAGGTAGAAACATGTACTGTACTCATAAAGTGAAACGAGGCAGAAAATAAGTAAAGCTATACGTGTTATTCTTCTTGTTAGGTCATCCAGTGAGTTCCCACGCAGAGTTCTACTCTGCACAACAGAAAGAAACAATGCTTCGTGCTTCCTCAGCCTCATAGTCATCATATTTAACCCAATAAATGTGTGTTTGTCCTTCTGGCAGTCCATGGTACCTTCAATATTCTTCATCAGCACCATGATTCAAATGCACCAATTCTTCTTGGATCTTCTTTACGTAATGTCCAACTTGCACATGCATATGTGGCTACTGAAAATGACATCGTTTAGATCAAGTACATTCTGTCCTTCAGGTAAACCCTTGGTCTTCAACACTTAAATCAGTCTTGTGCAGCAGCTTCACTCCATGCAAGGCATCATTTGATTTCCTGAGTCCTTCTTCCATAAGCATTGATTGGGGATAGAAGCAAGACGCAATCTTTGACCATGTCAATCTTGTGTCTGCTTACTATGTTTATCTATTGATCCAGTTGTGGGGATTTTGGTTTTCTTTTCACTGAATTGCAATCCATAGTGAAGGTTTCATTCTTTGTTCTTTTTCCGCAAGTGTCTCATATCCTCTTTACTTTCAGCAAGCAAGGTGTCATCTGCATGTGGTAGGTTGTTAGTAAGCCTTCCTCACTCCCAATGCTGTGTTTTCCCTCATCTAGGCGAATTTCTCCGATTACTGACTCAGCATGCATATTGAAAAAGTGACTACAGCTTGGAGGCACACCTCCTAATTTTAAACCGTGCAGCATCCTCTAGTTCTGCTTGAATGACTGCTTTTGGGCCCAAGGATAGGTTCCACGTGAGCAGAATGAAGGGCTCTGGATTTACCTTTCTTCTCAAGACAATTCATAGTCTGATGATCAACACTGTCAAATACCTTTGCAAAGTCAATACTTCACTAGTAAACATCTCTCTACTATTTTCTGCTTGCAGCCAAGATCCACCTAATATCAACAATGATATTCCTCTTTTACATCCTCCTCTAGATCTGGGCTAAATCTCTGGCAGCTTCCTGTCAATGTACCACCACAACTCGTGTTGAATGATATTAAGCAACATTTAAACTTCTTGTGATCTTAATATTATTAGCCTATAATGTGTGCATTCTTTTTGGTCACCATTCCTTATAATTGGCAAAAGCATGGATCTCTCTCAGGCTGTTGGCCTGGTAGCTGTCCTTAACATATCACGGTCAGTACCTCCAGTTCCACACAGCTTGTTGAAACAGTTTTCCTTGCTATCAAAATTACATATGACCCAATTCTATTTGAACATTCAGCCTGTGCCCCATATTGATCTGGTAACTTTCTTTTGGGTCACCTACCCCATGATTAAAGGAAAAAAAAGAAATATAGATTATAAAATATAATTGACCTAGTGCACCATTTTTAGCATTTTACTTTATACAGGTTCTGGGAATTTTAATACATTCTCTATTAGTTAGGATACCACGACTGAAAGGTGGAAATCAAAGGCCTAGTTAAAAATCTTACTTATGCTATTATACATTAAGGGGTTCAGGCTGCATTATTTGATCATTTAAACTTATTTTATTGATAAGGGGTGTCACAATATTAGTTAATATTTAGTATTTCTAGGTACTAGTGATATTTTAACACACAGAACACTAATAGCAGAAGACATGATGAGTAGTGGGAGGAAATCAAGACCATCACTCACGAAGAAAGCAAATGGTAATTAAATAAGATGGGAAAGAAAGAAAAGATGTCAGAAGAGACTCTGAGATATCTTCTTCCTAACAGAGAAGCAAAAGCAAGTGGAAGCAATGGAAGAAATGACAAAGTCAAAGAACTGCATAGAACACTTCTAAGCGGACCTTGAGAAAGAAAAAGTCAAATATTACAATAAACATGCAAAGACCCATAGTTAGAAAAACAAAAAAAAGTTTGGTTTTACATAATGAAACACCCAGCATGTTTTACATAAAAAGAACTGAAGAACATATTCAAGCCTCAAGTTCCAAATTTGAAAGAGTCTAAGGTAAAATATTGCATGATGCAGGGAACATACAAAGAAGATGGAAAGATTACACAGAGTCACTGTACCAAAAAGAACTAGTTGAGTTTCCACCATTTCAAGAAGTAGCTTATGAGCAATAACCAATGGTACTTATGGAAGAAGTCCAGTTGCACTAAAAGCATTAGCCAAATACACAGCTCCAGAAAATAATGGAATAGCAACTGAAATCTTTTGACAGCTGATGAAGCACTGGAACCATTCACTCCTCTATGCCAGGAAATTTGGAAGACAGCTATTTGTCCAATTGCCTGGAAAATGCATATACTTCCAAATGTGTCAGCCTCATTTCAAAATAATGCTCTACAAATAAACAAAATAAAATTATTATATAGTTAACAATCTTGCAACTACATGAGCACCTACACCAAAATCCAATCAACATATTACCCCCATCGATAAAGTTTGTAGGCCAGCCACTTCATGCCTTGATCCTCCCCATTATCGGATTTCGCTACTGCCCAATTACAGTAACCCAGTGCTGAGGAGACAAGATGTTCTTTGATGTGAAGAATTTTCATTCCAGTTGGAACTTTGTGAGTTCACATCCATAAGCAAAGTCAAATCAGGACCAGATGTCCATAAATTCAGCAGCAATATACACTAGTTCACAGGCCCAAAACTCATCTCTTCATCCGGTTGAGTTCTGGTCAACTCAATGTGGACCTCTGCCTTGCTTAGCTTCACCAGGTTGCCCCTTGGCTGCCTTGACTTTGGACCACGGATCCCTTCACAAATTCTCAAAAACACTAGCCCCTTCCGGCTAGGTCATGAACATCAGACCAATCAACCCTCTCTTGTCTTCTCCTCTAGTCCCTGAGAACCAAGTCTACAGGTATCAGTGGCCAGACTCAACCCCTCTCTTTATGGTAGCATTTCTCCCACTTCCACTCAACAAGTGGATCCAGGTGGTCACCTAGCAAGCTTATCAGGCTGCCATCAGGTTCCCTTTAACATTCACTCCTAGAAAGGAGAGTTTATTCATGGCTCTAGATTTTTGCAGCCTCAGACACAAACCACTAGGGCAAAATTCAAAAACCCAGAGTTCTTTTTTCCTTCAGTCTATTAATAACCCCATAGGCAAGTCTCTTCATAAGTAAATGTCCTGAGTACTCCAAAGCATTGGGTTTAGCTTATCTTTTCACAGCCTTCTTTGCAGGTGTGTTCTACTTGGATTTAAAGATCCAATTTATTGTAAGTAGGCTTACTTTCTTATTGTAAGTAGGCTTACCAACTCTGGTAATTTTACTTCCCAATAATCACTTCTACCCATTATTATATCAATAACAATAGGTAGAAGAAATGAATATAAACCTAGTACAGCTAGATCCTAAATTCCAATCTTAAACAGTCAAGTTCAACCCTAATCTATTCTACTTTAGTCATTGTCTTAGCTACTACATTGATACAAAACATGGGATTAGGTCTCTGACAGCATCAAGCCAGGACAAGGCCTTCTCTCAACCATTTTGACTAAGCAGCATGATCTCAGAGAAGAATTTCAAGGGGTGATTTCATACCGTTAGCTCAAAATTTACATCTATCACATTCATTTTTGCCATTTCAGAAAGGATTAATCAAAGAAAACTTCTACAAGTCAAAACTTTAACTTCACATGTCCTTTTCCAGAATACAAGTGAGTAATCAGTGTGGGCCTATCATAGACAAAGAAAAACTACCACAAGGAGTGGTCAAACAAGCATCTACTCTCCATCTTCGTGATTTGTTTCTCTAGTACTCCACTTCCAAGGTACCATAAGGTGTTAGTCCGGGTAGACTAGAGAAACAAATTCATTGACACTTATATCTGTTAGACTAGGTTGTCTAGAGAAACAAATCCAGAGATACTCATATATGTATAAAAATAGCTTTATATCAAAGAGTCATTGTATACTAAGAAAACATTGCAGCCCAGTGCAGATCAAGTCTACATGTCTGATTTTAGCCAATATGTCCAATACTATTCCATAAATCCTTCTTTAGACTCATGCAGCACTTGCAGTGATGCCGAATGTAGAAAAGTCTTGTGGATCCAGTGGCAGGGGAAGCATCTCTAGGGTTCTGCTGCCATTAGCGTGGCTCCATGTGTCTAGTCAACAGGAATTAGAAGCAGAGAAGAGTGCAGCCCACCTCCAGGGAGAAAGAGAGGAAATTCCCAGAATCTTCATGAGAAGGTCACGCCCACAAGGAGACATCATCAGGCTGTGACTTGATTGACAGGTTGGACTCCACCCCTTCACCCTTAATATCCTTGAGGTGACGTGAGATTATGTAACTACCACACCTGTGCTCTAAAAATACTGATTATCATTATTTCAAAGTCAGAGCAATTGTATCATTGATAAATCAGACTCAGGTGCAGTCACAGGAACTGCTAGCAACATTTGAAATGCGGGTATCCTAGTACCTGTACCTCTTAAACTTGATATGGAACGAATTTTCCCTGGAAAAGTAGGGATCTCTCTGTTAAAGAGTGTTAGTGACCTGAGGGAGGAATCTTCATGCCATTGTTTCTGGAACTCATTCCCTATGTGGCCCTTTCAGGTATTACCACACAATGACTAACCCTGCCACCTAAATAACCTGTCTGATTCACCCCATACTTAAATACTGGAGCAAAAAATGCAGATGGAAATGAGTTATTTGAAAAGTTTTAGAATAAAGCAGGTTATGAAGAATGAAGGGTGGGGTGGGCTGTGTTGCCTATTCTGATACATTTAGAAACTACTTTAATTCAACTTAGAATTTAATTATATTATTCATAAATATTAGGTACAAAATTTCTACAGCACAGCTATCTTCACCTTAGCTGGTGGGGGGGGTGTAATTGTTCGAATATATAACTGCAGTCGTGTACGGTGTGAGCTGAAGTGCCATGGTGCAGCATATGTAAAACAAAGCCCAGAAGCTTATCTGAAAGCAATATTGTGCATGCAGTGTTCCTGGACACCCACACCTCAGAGATAATGCCAGTGAGCTAATCAAATACTTTTTGCCTGCACAACTGTGATACCTAAAGCTGCTAGGAACATCATTTTTAGACATTCGTGGGAGGGATTCTTTTTTGTAATTCTACATTTCTTAACTCCCACCACATGTCTAGGCTTGTCTTCCGGAGACACACACTGCCACCTTTTCTGAGCACTTTCTTTCTTTTAATTTTTTGGCCATGGTGTAAGTAGGCTTCCTAGGACTGATGGCAGGAGATACCTTCCAAGTGAGGTGCTGTCACTACCACTACATGCACTACTAACCTATTGGATTACCTGAAATTAAATCCACCATCACCTCTGCCCCAAATCAATATTCGTGCTCATTGCCCAGCCAGTCATTCACCTATGTGCCTCATGCATTAGAAGTAACGGCGGGTGGGGGTGGGGGGGACGGAGTAGACAGGTAACTCTGATGTCTTTTCTTTGAATGTCTATTAAAAGCTGAATCCTTGAAAAATGTTGGTGATCAATGCATAGCTCAGGGATCAGAAAGACAATACTCTGACAGGTTAGCTAAATACATGAATAGAACATGCCAGAATGAAACAAGTGTTGTGATAGGAACAAACACTACAGGTAATGGGAACACGCAGAGGGGTCGGGTGTTGGGGAAGGCTTCCAAGAAGTTAAATTTAAATTGAGGTTTAAAGCACAAATTAACTGTAGTCCAAAGAAAGATAGTAGGGACAAACTGTTTCAGCCATGGATGAGAGCAAGGACAGACATGGGGAAAAGTAAAAGATTTTGAAACTGGTAGACAGCAGATTTGGATCTGAGTCACAATTTTAAGACTTTTAGCAACTTAGCCAATCATGTTGTGCTTCAATATCCTTATCTGCAAAATATAAATGAGGGTTATATAAATCTAGCACAAGTGGTACAAGAAACACCCAATAACTGTGTTATTAATTGCACTCTATTTTATTTTTAGTATAATCCATTATTGTTCTTGTTACTATTATTTCTCATATTAAAATACTTCTTAATTGTATAAAATATAATCCATTTAAAATCTTAATGATAAAAGCTAGGAATAATAATATGCCTTCTGGAGTCATGATAATATCTTACGTTTTATGAACAGTTATATATTACATACAACCATATAATATTAAAATCTATGTTATATTTTTAGATTGACTAATAGATGCAATGTAATTATACTATTGTATATTATATATAAGGGGACTTCAAAAATTCCTTGAACTTTTTTTTCCAAATTAGTTTGGATTTAATGCATATAGCTTATCATTCCATATTTCTGTCGCATCAAGTAGATTTGTACAATTGCTACCACAATCAGTTTCCAACCATTCCTTTTCTACGTAGACTCCTTGACATCATCTCCCTTTTACCCCACCATCACCACTGTACCTTTTTTTTTAAACATTTTATTAGGGGCTCATACAACTCTTAACATAATCCATGCATACACATACATCAATTGTATAAAGCACATCTGTACATTCTTTGCCCTAATCATTTTCTTTTTTTACATTTTATTAGGGGCTCATACAACTCTTATCACAATCCACACACATACATACATCAATTGTATAAAGCACATCTGTACATTCTTTGCCCTAATCACTCTCAAAGAATTTGCTCTCCACTTAAGCCCTTTGCATCAGGTCCTCTTTTTTTCCCCCTCCCTCCCCGCTCCCCTCTCCCTCATGAGCCCTTGGTAATCCACAGATTGTTATTTTGTCATATCTTGCCCTATCCGGAGTCTCCCTTCCCCCCCCTTCTCTGCCGTCCATCTTCCAGGAGGAGGTCACATGTGGATCCTTTTAATCAGTTCCCCCTTTCAAACCCACTCTCCCCGCCTTGCCCCTCACACCCTTGGTCCTGAAGGTATCGTCCACTCTGGATTCCCTGTGCCTCCAGCTCCCATATACACCAGTGTACAACCTCTGCCCTATCCAGTCCTGCAAGGTAGAAGTCGGATCATGGTAGTTGGCGGGAGGAAGCATCCAGGATCTGGGGGAAAGCTGTGTTCTTCATTGGTACCACTGTACTTTTTGATGTCACCTCATATTATATATTATTTCAGTCCATGCATATTATTGTAATATAATAATAATCCTTAGAGATTTTTATAAAGATTGAGCAAATAATGCCACTTTTAGGTAGAAATGATAATTGTAGCTCATTTTATTTTAAGTAGCTTCAGCTGCAAATAATAGACGATTTTCCTACTCATCAGTATAACAGCAATAGAAAACCGAGTCTGTTAGCCATATGAAAAGAAGCCTGGAGCTAGGTAGCTGCTCCCATCAGGTTAGTAAATTGACTGTCTTGGGCTGGCATCTCTGCCATTCATTCAACCTCTCCCTTGGTTGGAGCTTAATCACAGATGGTTGCTTCTGCTCAAGACACTCCATGCACACTCAGGAAGGGAAAATGAGGAAGGAGAAAGGCATAATGCCAGGCAGTATGCTCTCTAAATAGAAAAGGAAAACCTCTCCCTAAACTCCAAGGAGATATCGCTGAACCAGAAATGATCCAAACTGTGCCAAGTGCTCACTCCTGACCCCAGGGAAGTTGGACAGGGAGCATTTTTCTAGGCACATTGTAGCTCAACACAGTTGGTGTTTTGTCAGCCAGTAAGAAGGGAATGGATAGTCGCTAGGCAGTCAACAATGTCGGCTACAGTATCATGTATGTACTCAAGTGCCAACTCTACACTGCATGGTTTATATGAATTATTAACTGTATCCCTCACACTGAATACAAAGAAATATTATTAAGAGCACCTGAGGTTGGGGGTGCTGCTTTACGGATACAGAGAGTGAATCTAAAAGAATAATTTGAATTCCATGTTATAACTCAGTAAAGGTGGGTTTCAAAGCCAGGCAACTTAAGAAATAAATCCTTATTTACAGGGCCTCTCAAAAATGGACTGAAAAATACGAGCGATGATTTATGGCTGGAGCAGTGTGAGAAACCACATACTTCCCACTTCCCCTGGGTGCCCACCCACAAACATCCAGTTATGCCAAGGGTTCTCAACCTGTGGGCCGCGACCTCTGTGAGGGTCAAATGACCCTTTCACTGGGGTCGCCGAAGACCATCAGAAAACACATATTTCCGATGGTCTTAGGAACCTAGCCACCACTCCCCTATCCTCCAGGCGGGTCTGCACATGCAGATACACCCACATACAAGCACCTGGCGTGAAGGTTGGTAGCCATGCTACACCATGCTTCAAGACAAAATTTCATTGATTTGTCATTAGAAATAAATATTTCACAATCTATAATTACGTATTGTTTTGTGATTCATCACTATGCCTGAATTATCCATTTGTAACCATGAAAATACAGCCAGCATATCAGATATCTACATGCTGATTCATAACAGTAGCAACAGGACAGTGAAAGTCCCGTCCTGCGGGAACTTCAACGCGGACCCTGGAGGAGGGAGTGGGAATTGGGGGGGACAAGAGACACGAGAAATTGGGACAAGACAGCAGTCTGATCAAGTCTCGTGTATTGAGTAAAAGGCTACAGTTTATATAGGCCAGGGAAAGGGAAATAAGCTGCAGGTGTTTCCCTGAGAACAATGACCGCAGAACAAACAGTTCCCGTGGAAAGATACAGAGCTCAGGCAATAAAGATCAAGACAATGGCCGAGCCTCATGGCTTCCAGACAGTCAAGGTTACGGCCGGGCCTTATGGCTCCCGACAAGTTATGTTACGCTTGGGGGTCGCCACCACCCGAGGAACCATATTAGGAAGGTGGAGAACCGCTGAAGGACACGTTGTGCCTGCATCACTTCCTGCTTTACTACCACTGCTTCCGGGTTGGCTGGGTTAAGTTAATTCAGACTCATGGGGACGCCATGGATGCAAAGTGGAATTGCTCCCTAGGATTTTCGGGATTTCCCTTTTTATAAGTAGATTGTGAGGCTTGTCTTCTGAGCCACTTGTGGGTGCATCTGAACCATCAACCTTAGGCAACTCATAGTCGGGCACTAATTATCCCTTTCTTCCTTTCACTGTAAAGTAAGCTTCCTGGGTTAGAGATGGCATCTTGAAATGTTTGAGGGCACCTTGCCTCTTGCAGAGTGTCTTGCTCTCAGCAAACTGAACGAGAATGTTGCCAGTTAATTCAATGCAATAAGTAATTTGTTTTTAAATCTGCCAGGTCTAAAATCTTATCCTCCTAGGAGAAGGTTCTGCCCCTTAACAGTTTCAGCTGGAGGGAAAAGAGACCAGAGGCTGGAGGTCTATGGCGACTGGTGTTGCCACAGATGCCATCTGATTTCAGTTAATGTAATACTTTCAATGCTTTCTTCTTGCCCCTTTCCTTAGCCACGCCCCATTGCTGATTTGTAACCAGAAAAATGCTTCATTACCTATTAAAACAGTATATAGGTATATGTGACATAAAATTTTCTAAGAATATCGACAAATGTAGATTTTCATTAAAAATCGTTCAGTGAAAAACCTCAATCTAGCAGACATTGTTCTGCCTTTGTGAGAGAACCTTACTGAAGCTTTGTCTTATCTCCAATGCTCATTGTTTATAGAAATAGTGTCCAGTTTCATTTAAATTTTTAATGTGTACAATCCCGCAATCCATGTATTTTAGCCTCAAAAGCTATCCTTTTCAGGTACATGTTCCTTTTCTCAACAGTATTTAAAATTCTATACTATTTTTAATTAATGGTAGTACTGATAGAATGATCATATTCCCCATGTGGATGATTTATATGATTCCCTAATAAAATGAAAATGATGTCTCTAAATTGGACCAGGGACATATATAAACCATCGGTATATGAGTGGATTTTGAACTCTTACTTAATCATAACTCTACTTCCAGAATGATTAGTTCTTATAACATGGCCTTATCCAATAATTGACCTCATGAAGAGATCACTGAAGATATGGGTATTATAGCAAAGTGATGAGGAAATCATACGGTGCCTGGTTATCACAAGTGATATCGTCTGTGGTCTTTAAGGGTTGTCTTAAAATAATCATGCATCTAAGGGAATTGTAAGGGATGTCCATAAAACAGAAGCACACCAGCGTGTTAAATCACTGAAGTGTAAATAGCAACATCCAAGACTGGAGGAGAGAACAATGAGAGCTTCAGTTCTGAGTACTCAGTTTGCAGAAGGCTGTGGATGATATTGAAAGCCCAACTTCAATTTCAGGGACCCTACATGAATTAAGCCTCCGATGAGTTCCCTGTGACCATTGACTAGGGATGTGAGCAGACAGAGTGCACCGGAAAATGGACTCAAGCAAGCACAGTAAGGTTCAAATGTAACACTTTATCACTCGTTCTCTCATTGACCCATCTGAAATTTGTTAGCTTTTTTATAATCGTCTACTTTCTTTTTAAAAGTTTTCCCCTGCTTTATTTTGCTTTTTTCTTCTTTTTGTGTTTGTATATATTTCTTTGCACAAAATTCAAGTTAGATAAATCTATAGAAAAGGTAATCGGATGAATAGAAGGAAAGAGATGTTGGAGAGAAATAGGGAGCTATTAATAACGACTATAAAAAAGGGTAAATGTGCTAAAATTGACTGTGCTAATGAGTGCATAACTCTTTGATATGTATAAACCATTGAATGTCATAATATGAGAGTTATATGTCAATAAAACTGTTCAAACTTCAAAATCAGTACATCATACACATGCACACGACGCTTATGGTTAGATCTTACATCAGGTAGAGGGTGTCCCTCAAAAATAAAAACAAAACAAACAAGTAAACAAACACAACAATAGAAACGGACTTCTCTATGTCCCTATTTTCTATTACATTGTATGCTTGAGCATAATCTGACCTCAGTGTCCACAATTAATGCTATTTCTCTGATCACCATCACTGTGTCTTTAAGCCTGCTTCTATGGAGGCCTACCAGCTTTACCTACAGAACCCTGTGGAAAGCAATTAGGATCAGTCCTCAGGTGATGCACTTGTCTTAATAGCCCAGCAGTCCTTCAGTGAAGATGGTCCAGGAGAAATCCTACATCCGAGTAGTAACTTGACTATCACACTTGAAAATGTTCATGGCAGCAAAGAGAGCAGCCAAGAGCAGAGGGGAACTGGTTACACTGCATGTGGAACTTAATTCAAGGAGGGATGTCAAAAAATTCACAGAAAAATTCAACTATCTTTTTTTTTCTTTCTGTTTTCCAGGGACTTTTTGAAGGCCTTTCATATGTATACACTAATTATGTTAATTGGAGCAATTCACTTAATCTCTTGTTCTTCAATGCTTCCTCTATAGAACAGGAAGGGTGGAATAATGATAATGCATGAAAACATAGTTTTTAAATTAATGCACGGAGCACATATACACAGGTATTCAGTAAATGGGAGTCATTTATATGAGAAACAAAGGGCAGAAACATTCACAGAGCATATGGTGCAGTACAGGAGCCTGATCCCTGGGGAGCCCAGAGACCCAGGGAAGTCTCTTCCTGGATGGAGTTGCTTTTCTCTCAGTTCACTTTATCTTATCTCTTGCCAGTACCCTTCTCAGCTAGAGCTGCTGTTCTAAAATATCCCTGCACTCACTCCCTACTGTCTTACCTACCTCTTTCAGAGCCTGCATACCCACTAGCTCTGGGAAACTATTGTTTACAAGGTAAAAGCTATGATAATCCCAGACAGGTGGTCTTTGCACTATTGGTAAGATTGATCTGAGGGGCTGTGCACTATTGGTAAGATTGATCAGAGGGGCTGTGCACTATTGGTAAGATTGATCAAGGGGGCTGTGCACTATTGGTAAGATTGATCAGAGGGGCTGTGCACTATTGGTAAGATTGATCAGAGGGGCTGTGCACTATTGGTAAGATTGATCAGAGGGATCTTTGCACTATTGGTAAGATTGATCAGAGGGGGCTGTGCACTATTGGTAAGATTGATCAGAGGTAACAGACAGGCACTTCTTCCACTGTGACTCATCAGAGCAATGCATGGCTTGAATGAAGATATCTATTGGAACCTGGGTACTCCTGGCCTGTTTTTAAAAATGCAGAATGCCTCTCCACTGTTATCAGTGAGTCCTGCAGGACCAGCCTTAGCTGCTGAGAGGCCAAATGAATGAGCTACAAGCTGTGACTAGATCCCCCAGCCTAGTGCCAAGGGGCTGAATTGGATCAAATAACACTGGTCAATGGGGATGGAAAGATAACAGCTATTACTACCAAGCAGGATGTTTTTCAGCCTCGTGATATTTGTTCTAAAATACCTCTTTGAGTCAGAGACTAACAGGTTTCTATGGTGACCTCAGCCCACACCTATTTCAATATAATTGTTGATGATTTGTCTGACTTCTCCTGCTACAGGCTCTATCTGCAGGTCAACTTCTTTCACCAAACAGAAGTTTCAGAGACAAATGTGGAAGAAGTAGGTGGCTTTACTAAAACAACAACAAAAAATTATGCTCTCAGTTAAAAATGTTGTAAGTCTGAATTCAGGGCCAGCTCTAGGGAGGGGCTCCTTCTCCTTCTGAGTGAGAAATCGCCGTCTCTTTCAGCTTCTGTCCATTGGTTCTTGGAAATATTCAAGTGGTATCTATCTTCGCTACTTGTTCTTGTTTGTGCAGCGCCTAACATATTCTTTTCATAATTAAAAAGTGATTAGGTTTAAGACACATCCCATACTCATATTGCTTCATAACAAAGAATATCCTCTTCTAAATGGTTTTGATTCACAAATGCCAGAGTTGGGATTCTTCTGTTTGACCTGAGTTCGGGGATGTGAATAGACTTGCTCCCAGACAGAGCACATTGTAAATTCAATTATGGCAGTTGTAATTGGCTTGACATGTAATACCCTATCGTTTGACTTCCCCTCTGACCCTTCTTAAAGTTGTTTCACTTTTTAATGTCTTCTGTTTTCTCTTTGATGGAGTGTTGTCTATAGTCATTAGTGTTGGGCTTTTTGTTTGCTTGCTTGTTTTGTGTGAGGTTGTATGACTGTGTTTTGTTTTGTATTATATCCTATAGAAAAAAAACCATGGTAGGTAGTTCTGTGGGGACAGTAACTGGATATGGGCATGGCAGTGGGTGAGGCGGACAAAGGGGGAGCTAACGACAAGGTGTATAATGAGAGTGAGGAGAAAATGTTCTGACATTGACTGTGTTCATGATGGCACAAATCTTCATAATATGATGGAACCATTACATTGCATAATGCATGAAATATTTACCAATACAATTATTTTTAAATGAGTTAGGATTCTAACACCTGTTTGAGGACACATCATTCTGACACATATTTGAGGAACCTATGCATTCTTTCAGGATTGAAAGCTATTATTGCTAGCATAAAAATACAATAGTAACCCCACTTATGAAATCAGTCACACTCATCTGACGGTGACTAGCAGGGAAGAAACAGATTGCCTATTTAAACCCTTGCAAAGTAAAACTATATTCACTGCCATCAATTGGATACCACTTCAGAAACCCCACAGCACAGGGTAGAGCTTCCTCCGTGGCATTCTGAGACTGTAACTCTCTATGGGAGGAGAGAACCTCATCTTTTCCCCTCAGAGCACCTGGTAGCTTTGAGCTGTGGACCTTCCGATTGCCCGCCCAGGGGTAACTACTTCTGCCAGTAGACCAACGTAGGACTAACTGTACCCAGTGCTAGCAAGTGGATTCTGACTCAGAGACCCGATGGGACAGAGTGAACTGCTTCCTAAGGTTTCCAAGACTGAAAACCTTTGGGTTCGAATGATTGACCTTTTGGTTAGCACCCAAGTGCTTAACCACTGTGCCTCCAGACAGTTTGCATGTGCACATTTTGAGACACGAACACCATGCCATCCAGGTTATTCCAACTCATTGGCGCCCTTTAGGACGGTCAAGCCGCCCCTGCAGGTTCCCAGCGCAGTGACTCCTTCCAGGAGCAAAGAGCCTCCTCCTCCTTCTGGTACATGCAGATGGGAAATCTCAATTTTGACGTCTGCGTTAACAGTGAATCTTAATGAACTTGTTTACTTAACTAAGGCTTATTTCTGATTCTTCAGTAAATAGGGAACCATTAGACTGGAAGTCAACTCTAAATGTGTTATAGACTTTACAAAGAATGTCTCAATATATTAATTTGCATCCATTTTGGAAGGAAAGAAAACAAAAGAGCCCATGTTTTCTCGAAGCCAGTAGAATATAGTATCTCTTTCTGCAAAGTTACATGCAACTATTAAACATCCTTAATGAGAAAAATACCCCCAAATCCACTTTTTGTTGTTGCAAGAAAAAAGTATATTTCAATACAATTGGATAGGACTCCAACAATGAATAAAAAAATCTATCTGCTGAGATTAGAGATTGTTTCTCGCATCTAATTTCTCAGGACCAAGGTTTCTTACGGTCAAAACCTGGATGCACTCTGGGACGCAGTCTTCTTAAAGCCCTGTCTATAGTTCAGTTGACTTGCCCAGCATGACACAGTTGGATGATCCAATCGCTTTAAAATAGCCAATGGTCACTTAAAGAGAAGGTAACCTCTATTATCATTAAAGACCCCAGTGTGACTCTTGTTGTTACACTCTTTTCTTTTATTCTTATCTAGAAGCAGATAACCAGTGGGGAGCCAGGAGAACACAGGTATCTCTTACCCTTCCTATCAATCAAGGACTCCGCTGTACAGCAAGGAGAACGCAGCTGGTGGTTTTGAAAGTTGATGCCGTGAGCCAGCATAAAATGTCATCAGTTTAGGAATCAAGGCATGTGATGGGAATCGCAAGAAGCCTCACTTAGATCTTGAGAGGATCAGCAGGAAAATATTTAATCGACAAGGATGATAGCAAAACAGATAAAAGTCCTCAACCATTTCAAAAACAGTTTTCATAAACAAGTTAGCTAAAAACGATAGCCTTATATATCTGTGAAGACATCATTCTTGAAAGCAGTTGTAAAGGGCAGGTGGGGACATTTTTTAAAAGAACAGCAGGATGATGTCCCTGATATCATTGAACATCCTGTCTAGTATAAGGGCTGGCAAGCCCTACTGCCGAGCACCAAGTCTAGAAGATTCACTGAAGCAGGAACATGTTCTCTTCAAACAAGGTATCGCTTAAGAGACAGGACACATAACTGTCATTTGATTGATGTTATCAAATTGAACATGAGCAAATTCAGACTTCATAAGGTGGGAATTTATTGGAAAATATGACCGCAAGGTGTGCTCCCTTATGCAATAGGGGAGCAGGGCCGCTGACAGGGAACACAGGCAGATCATAAGATTTGCAAGCATCAGAAGGTTTTCACAAGCAAGAAAATAAGTTCTTTCTGTAGAAAGCAGCAAACAAGCTTGGGAAGAGCCAGGTGTGGGGAAGTGAAATGAAAGGTAGTTGGATTGTATAGGAAGTCAGAATCAGCTTATCCAAAGGCTAATCTATTCTCAAAAGTATGGGTCAAAATTCAGGAGACTGGAAAAGAGAAAATCTTATCCAAAGTTTGGTTAACAAGTATTCTGTTCCAATGGACAAATATGGACAAAACAGTGTGGCTTTTTATTTATGAGGCAAAAAAAGAGTACTTGGGAGGATATGTATCTAGTTTTGGTATAGGTAAACAAGAAAATCAACTCTAAACCATTTTTGCAAAGGTGATTGCTTTACAGTAAGCAAGTTCACAGAGCACAAAGGGTAATTGAATCAGTTAAAAGGATCCTCTCTCTCTCTGTCATACATACATACAGTTAGCAGACATGCACCTATATGTATATACATATATAAATACCTGTATGTATACAGGCATACATACATATACCTGCACACATACACAGACATGATAGGGCTTTTAAAAGTCTGTGAAAATTTTTCATTATCTTTTTATTCCATTTTCCTGCAGATTGTTTAAGGCCCAGGCAAAGAGCACCTCAAAATTAACTTAGGGCTCTGAGCATAAGATTGTGACTATACTAATATCCAAAGTCAAAATTTGTATTTAAAAACACCACAAACAACTCTGTATCAAGAAATACAACCTATCATCTCTATGGCTCTTCACTGTCCTTAGAAAATTATTTGGTAAACAATTTTTTAATGTGATTTTATTTGCTTAAGAGTTTTCTTGATTAAAATTATGAACACACCTTGTTCAGAAAACCATGTTCAAGACAATTATCAGGTCAGATCTAGTGAAGATAAAACTTGGAATTATGCATGTCCTTCATGGGGTCATATAAAGAGAGTCACTGTGGGGCCAGACTCACAGTAAAACAGGGTCCTGAGGAGACCACAGCACAATTAGCGAAAGGAGATAGGAGAATGAGGCACAGGTGACTGATCTCCAAATTCAGGACAAGAGTCTCGAGTGTCTTGGTCAATGGGGTTATAAAGGAAGACAGCCTGCAAGGCTCCAGCGAGCCCATCCACAATAGAAAGGGCATCATATTCATCTTGGGCCATCTGCGCTCTTTAAGGGATCACGTCATGATAAATTAGGGCATCTTAGAGGAGTAGATCTCTCCTTGAGTGAGAGCCACCGAAGCATCTCCCTGCTCTTCAAGACCGGTGTCCCTTTCGGGCATCGGCAAGAGGCAGTTTTCTATGTGCATGCAAATGGGGGGTACATGTGGGGAAATCTCTCTACCTGGAGAATATGTGCTTTGGGGTGCTATCAATGTTTTCGGGACTGTGGAGGTTTTCCTTGAAACGTGAGTGCTGGTTTTCCAACCCCTGGGGTCACAAGTGTAGAGAGTGGGCCACTTAGACGTTCTTCCTGCTACTCATTTCCCCACAACTCTCATGACTGTGCCAAGGCCAGATGTACGCCCATTTTGCCATCATGATCTATATGTCAGCCAATCACTAAATTTTATATCAAAACTACCTGAATTTTCTGTAGCCTAGATCACTGGGTTCAGAAAATTCTATGTACTTTTTTTCCTATTCCTTCAAAAAAAAATAGTAACCTCTTTGCTTTGACAGAAACTTAAGAATTTCTCTTTACTCCTTGACAATATATACTTTATGTTGAATATACATGTATGTATATATATACAACTTTCTCTCTCACTGCTATTGAGTCAATGCTGATCACGCAACCCCCAAAGACAGGTTAAGACTGCCCCTGTGAGTTTCTGAGATTGTAACTCTTCACAGGAGTAGAGAGCCCTATCGTTCTGAGGAGTTGCTGGTGGCATTGAACTACTGACAGCAAACCATCAATAGACCCAACTCTGTCCATCCTACATTTACAAAGGGACTTCAAAGAGGATATGGAAAGATTACATTATCTCTTAATTCATTTATTTCTGTGTAAGGTATAAGCCTGTCAAAGACGGACAACATGAACATTTTTTCACTAATACAAGTGATAGTACTGTTCCTTCTTGTAAAAAGGCGGGGTGGGGGGGGAATTGTGAAACACAGAAAATCATGTAACTCCTGGTTCTTGCAAGTTTCAGTGTGTGTGTGTGTGTGTGTGTGTGTGTAAGATGAAACTTTCTACTCCCATAAGTAGAGTCTCGGAAACTCACAGGTGCATTCTTCTCTTTCCTGTAGAGGCACTGAGGCAGCGTTGACCAAATGCCAGTGTGCTTGTTTGTATTCGGTGTGTGTGTGTGTGTGTGTGAATTTTTCCATAAAATTTTAAGCCATTAAAGATACACATATTCTGATCATTGACAATGGAATATAAAGTGATTTCTGTTATTGGGTTTACTCGAGTAAAACAATATTGAGGCATTCCAAAGATTCACAATCAAGCTTTCAAAACTCACTGAGCTTGTTACGGATCTTCTGACATTAGCTGTCGCACGGATGGAAGCAAAGCATGCTCAGGTGACTCGGGTATGAAATCTAGAGGCAGAAGGTCGATTAACTTTTCTTATTCCTCTACACTTCAGTTTTCCACTTTGCAATGCAAACAGGTGCAGTATCCCACTGTATTCTCCCAGGAAAATCATGTGGTGATTTCCATTTCTCCCCATTAATGTAATCTGGAGGTTGAGATTTTTATTTCTCTAAATTGCAGTCTGTTATGTCTATTTTCTAAAGGCAAACGCTTCCTTCATAATTGCTTCTTTCTAGGCTCCTTCACTCACTGCTGCTGCCAACATCAATAACATCCATTCCCATCGCCCAACACTAACTATATGTCAGTTGCTAGGCTTTATGCTGCTGGGGGAGCTGGAGAAAGCCAGTCACTCTACCATAATAGGAAATCGCTATCGTAGATGGAAACACGTTGAAAATATCACCCCCACATCCCCACACTGTTTCTACCGGACTAACCCACTTACAGGAGCCCTACTATAATACTGGGTAATACATAGGAATGTTAGCGCAGGTCAGCGATTTGAAACCACCAGCTGCTCTGCAGAAGGAAAATGAGGCTTTCTACACCTGTGAAGATTTACAGTCTCAAAAACCAACAAGTGCAGTTCTATACTGTTTGGGTAATTTGTGAGTCAGAATTAACTTGACTGCAGTGAGTTCCCTTTTGAATTTCGTCCAATGATTGTTCTAACTGGGCTGCATTGCATACTTGCTTTTATTTGCCCCCTCCAACTCCCTCTGTGTTCCATTGAGTCAGATTTGGCGATGGCCGTGAGTTTGGGGTTTCTTTGTTTCTTTCTTTTTGGACAATTTCATTTTTATCATTTGCAAAACATCAAAACTTTACTGATCCAAATTAATGTATATTAATTAATGTATATTTTCAATAGGGCATTAATTATTGATGCTGCCAAGATTTGTTCTCTCTGTCTTGGAAGAAGTACAACCAGAATGCTCCTTAGAGCGAAGAGTGGAGAGACTTCTGCTCACATACTTTGGGTACCTTATAAAGAGAGACCAGGCCCTGGAGAAGGACAGCCCGCTCAGTACAAAGGAGGGGACGTGAAGAGGAGGAAGGCACTTGGTGGGAGGGATTGCACAGCGGCTATCTCAAATCAGCTCCAACATAAGAACAATTGTGAGGCTGCTGCTGGCCTGGGCCATGCCTTGTCTGCCGTATACAGGGCTGGCGTGGGTCAGACAGACTGCAGGGCCCCTAATGCCACCGCCACCACCACCACCAACAACCTTCTGCACAATCGAGGCTGTCTGTATGTGTTCGAGCCCTATGTTGGGCTTCTCTTGTCTGTGCAGTTAATGTGGAGGCTGCTCCCTCGAACGTTCCATGTTTTCTGGCCTTGCTTGCTGCCACCAACACCGCAGACCTAAGTCTGACCACTTAAAGCATCTTTAACGTCATTTTTATAGTTTGAACTTGAAATATACCCCTTCACCAACTGAACAGTGACACAGGCACTGTTCTAACCCTATGCTGCATGTCCTGCTACTTAATGATCTTATGCTGTATTTCCACATCCGAAAGCATCTTACTGACCCTCAAATTTGCAGAGGACTGAAGATAACCCAGTCTTTTTTTTTTTTGCACAGAATTATAAAATGAACATTGAACATTGTGTGAAACCTTGAATGAGAAACCACAAGAAACAAATGAGTGCTGGTACTGGTACATCAAGAAGGTTCAATTAACCCTTAGTGTGTGTGCGTGTGTGTGTGTGTGTGTGTGTGTCTTCTTATTACTTCTTCCAGATATTACCTACAGGTTGCTGTTAGGTAGCATTGAGTTGGCTCTGACTCACAGTGACTTTGCACAACAGAACAAAAGACTGCCCCGCTCCTGCCGCCTCCACAATAACTGTGTTTGAGCACAGAGCTGTGACAACTGTGTCAATGTATCTCCTAGAGGCTCTTCCACTCTGCTTTCTGAAGCACGATGTCTCTTTCCAGGGGCTAGACCCTCCTAATAAGATGTCCAAAGCTTGCTAGATGAAGTCTCACCACTCTTGTTTCTAAGGAAAATACTTCTAAGACAGACTTACTTGTTTGTCTAGCATTCCATGGTTCTTTAAATTGTTGTCAATTCTATAATTCAAATTCTTCCATTTTTTTTCTCCAATCTACCTTATTTCTTGCTAGTTGGGATGCAGGGGGAATGTATGATCCTCTCAGGTTTATGATACTAGCCATTGGGAAAGATAGAACTGATAAAGACCAAACAAGCCACGCTCCTTGAATCCAACGACCTTGAGGAGCTCTGCTATTACAATTCGGATGACAATAACTAAGGGAACTGACAACCGACTGCTGTTGGCAGGCACCGTGTTCAGTACGTTGCATGCATGCTCCCCCACACTGTCCTCAAGGACCCTCTGGGGAGAAATGATGAAATGCTTTGTTCTAATTTGAAGAAACGGGAATAAAAAGATTAAGGAATGTTCCAATATAAACCTGACCTAGGAAGAGGACAAAACAAAGAAAGAAGGACTCTTCACCAGATAAGAGATCATTCTCTAAAGCGGATTGATTGGTTTTATAGAACTTATTCATCTAAGAAGTTTTTGTTGGAGCTGCTTATTATGTGCTGAGCACTTTCTGATGTTGATGATATATCAATGAACAAATCCAACAAAACTCCCTTACAATAAATGCAAATATACAAACTGATATTATATAATGATAGTGAATGTGTGGGATTGAGTAGGGGACAAAGGAGATGCACACAGGAAACCCAGGATTGGCTGGTTGTTCACGAGATAGGGAAGATGAGGGAAGCCAGAATGAAGCCTGAGCAGGCTGGCCAGTGATGGAGAAGGAAAAGCAGGAATACTTGGTATCCCAGAAGTCCAGTGAAAATCTGTTTTTCATGGAGGAGGGGTAATCAATTGTGTCAAGTGCTCTGCTTTATCCATCAAGGTAATTTGAGTAGAGTGGTGAAGATAAAAATTTAAATGAAGTATGCTATATTGTTTCCCACAAAATATGTTCAGGTTTTAAGGCTTTTACCTATGAAAATCTCTCTCTCTCTCTCTCTCTATCTATCTATCTATCTATCTATCTATCTATCTATCTATATATATATATATATCACACTCTATACCTTTGCTGCTCTGTCTCCCACAGCATGCTGTACCTCTCCATTGGGTTTGGTAATTTATTGCAATGCTCACGCAGAGCTCACAGAGATGCTCATGATGCTGGGGCTTTTGGGAAAGTCAACAGATGATAATTCAAATGAGATAGGCTTAAAATAGAGTTGTTCAGTCAGGGCAGTTTCTTCTCTGCTGTACCCACAGGCAGGCCTCTAACTGGCCCTCAGCCTACTGGCCTAGAGCCTGCCCTGCCTAGGTAATGTCATATAGTTCTTTTAGAACTGCCAATAAACTTCCAAAAGGCATATAACTCACTGTAAGCATCCTCCTGAAAGGACTCAGCTCCAGCTCCCTGGGTCAGTAAACCTAGCTCTCCCATTAAATGCACAAGTCTTAAGCCAACTTCCTTTCCCAGCACACTCAGTTCAATTCGCTCTATGTGAAGTCCACCACTCTGTCTCAAGTTCTGGTTTCTGGTTCTGCCCCTGCTGCTACTCTATCCCCCCCCCCCTTTTGTCAAAAGTTTCTCTTGGATCAAGGAAGTGTAATGTGTAGGGATCTCAGGCCCAACTGATCCATTTCATGCCTGGTCCTTCTCTCTTGCTTGGAGGAAAATCCCCCTTCCCACTTCTGGGGCAGCTCAGTTTTTACCCAGCAAGATAACGATCACAATCAGCTCTGTTAACAGCCACTCAGAGCTGAATTATATCAATCAAGCAATACCTTCCCCCCATTTCTTGACCAGACCCATCAGGAAAACAAACCTTGTTGCGTGGAGTAACAAAGACTAGGACTAGAAGAGCCGTTACATAATTCGCTGCGTTACAGGCAGTATGAGTTAAGTTAGTGAAGTCACACTGGAGTTGGCGGGTTCTAATGCATCCTTACAAAAGAAACGACAGAGGGAGGATGGTCATGTGACAATGGAGCTATGTTGCAAGCAAAAATCAAAGGCCATCTGAGGCTACTCAGAATCTGGAAGAGAAAGCACAAGACCTTTCACAAACCGTTCAGAGGGAACATGGCCGTGACAACACCTTGCATTTGGACTTTGAGCCCACAGAATTTTTATATAATAAATTTCTGCTCTCATAGGATGAAGCATTTTTTGTTATGAAAGCCCAAAGAAATTAAGAGTTATTAATATATTAATTAATAATAAATTAAGTAATTGATAAATGCTCATGAGAAAGTAAAATGAATCTGGAGGCAAAATATGTAACCAACACTTTTTCTATAAAGAAAACAGAAAACTGGATAGCCAGGTACTAGGGTGGAGTCAAAAAAGAAGTGTTCTGTATTTTGGTTTTTGGTTTTTATGTCATAACTGACTACATAATATCCTATGCTACTGGAATTGATCTGGAAAGGGGGACAAATTACTCAGTAGTGTATAGTAGAAAATTATAGAGAACATTATTACATATTACCTATAGTATATGTCCTCCCATTTAGGTTAATCCTATAGAACTTTATTCTGAATATATGCTTCTGAATTCTATAATAACTCTCAAATAATGCCAGTGAGGTTTCAGGATACAGATACACACTTATAAAACTTGGGAAATATACTCATTATTAAAGGACTTTTATTTATTCAATAAACAAATGGGCCCTTTAATTTCTTAGGAGGCATAAGTTATGCAGCATTTCCCACATATATTTGAACACAACTTGCTATTTCATAGGTCACGTAACGGTTCCGGTGCCCCCACGTTACTTTTGGAAGTACTGCTCCATACCAGCATCAATGACGACATCTAGTACATGCCGGTTACCTGCTATGAGTAAACCAAGGGGTTTCAAGCCGGATGCAAAATAACTGTCATCTAGGCTTTTGTGATTATGTCCCTCCAGGCATGCCGAATCAGAACCTAAGCAATTCAGATAAAACAAACAAGAAAACAAAATAAACTCATCATGCTAAGTGTTTTATAAGCATGATTTCAGTTAATGGTCTTAACTGGTTTAAAGACTAGGTTCCTTTATCATAGTTCAGTTTCAAAGTGATTGCAAATCTTTGATCCGAGAACTACCACCTCAATGACCCTTATTTGTGAACAACATTTTCAATTGATTACCCTGCTATTTCCCACCACATCTTGACCATGCTTTATAAATCATAACACAGACATTCAGGTAGTTGTTATCAATCCAAGTTAAATTAATTTGATGGATGTATTTTCAATTTGTGTTATAGATAATCATTCTTTTTGAAGAGATATAACATCACTATTAAATCAAAAATTCCACTATTCAGAGTAAGACAAAACCAGTAAGTGGCTACCATACCATTCACAGAATGTTGCTGTCATAGGAATTTATCTCTTAGTATATATTTTTCATAAATAGTCTGTCAATGGGATAGACTTATTCAGCTTACTCGGCTGATTATTTTCTTCCCAACATCTAGCTAAAATTGACATACAATTTTTAAATGTTTTGAAAGATGTGGGACAGGAGGGGTAATGGGGTATCATGTGCTTATCCTCCCAAAGCAGCTGCTGGGTTCTGGCTCATGGCAACCCCCATATATGTCAGAGCTGAACTGCTCCATAGGGGGTTCAATAGCTGATGTTTCCAAAGAAACCGACTGCCAGTCCTTCCTTCCAGAGTGCCTCTGGGTGGACTTCCACCTCCATTCATTCAACTCTTAACTGTTGACACCACCCAGGGACTCCTGTAAGGGGCCAACATTAGAACTGTTCAATGAGGGTGAAGCAAAGGTAGTAAGGAATGGAAGGGCAGAAGGAAACAAAACACATTTGCAAACTTCAAAATCTTGCTGAGGAGTCCCGTGACTCATTGTTGAAATTTAGAATTTGCCTTCAAAGACACGTTATCACTTATATGCATAGATTCTTACTATTAACTGGCTGCAGGGACAGTTTCTGTAGTCAGTTCTTTGCAAAGCAAAAGAAAAGGGAGGGGGGCGGGGAAAGAAGAAAGAAAATGATCAGTGCTAATTTTCTCAGTGGCTGTGTTCTAATTCGAACTCAAATTACTAATGTTCTGCTTCTTTGAAGAGACAGAGAAGAAGAAGGAGAAGAACAAGAAGAAGCAAATTCCAGGATAATTTAAGTCAGTTCAGGAATTCGCCAGCCTTTTTCATTCATAAATATTCCCACCTAGAATTGGAGAGTGCCCCCCTGGGGTGAACATTAAATGACTTAGACTCCGTGGTAGTTGAGTGTCTTTTCTGAGCTTAATTGACATTTGGAGCTTGAAAACCCCCACATAACCAAGAAGAGTAAATTATCTATAAGGAAACAAAAGATCCAATCTTCTGTCAAGGAGCAGATGCACGAGCATAGAATGGACACCGGATGAGTTACAAAGAAAAGGTAATCGTTTCAGATCAGATCACATTGTGACACTCTAACAAGTCCATGAGAAACCCACCCTCCCCAAAATAAAAGATAGCAGTCCCGGGAAACCAACAGAAATGAAGGTCTAACGTGATAGTACAGATGCCTTATTTAAATTCGAAGGTCTCTGTGAGTAATGAGCAGCAGAAAGGGTTTCCACGTGCTCACCAGAAGCACAGTCATTATGTTGGTCAGCAGGGGAAAAAGAGACTGCTGCATCTCATATTGTTAAATACAAATAAATAAAATCATTATAAAATTCAACTTTGAATGAAAAAATGAGCCAGCCTGGTGAAGAAATGAATGTTTGGCCTACATCATCCTCAAAATTGTTCCTATGCTGGAGTACATGATGCAGCAACGGAGTGGATCCATCTTGTTGAGGACCTTTCTCTGTTTCACTGCCCTGCCACTCAACGAAGCAGGAATGGTCCTTCTCCAGTAAATGATGCAGGAAGCATCGAAGGAAGCTAGAAAGAACACAGAGTTAGTGATCCAATATGTGTGCTGAGTAACTAATCTGAGAAGCAGGGTTATGTGAAGAAGAGTACAGCATCGGGATTGGATTACCTACAAAATGCAGATTATACAAACATGCTTGCTAAAATTGAGCAGGAACTGAAGCATTTACTGATAAAGATCAAAGACTATAGTTTACAGGTTCGACTATATCTCAATAAAAAGAAAACAAAATTCCTCGCTACAGGGCCAGTGGGCGACGCCATGATAAATGGAGAAAAGACTGACATTCTTAAGGTTTCATTTTACTTTGACCTACAATCAACATCTAAAGAAATCAAACAATGCATTGCTCTGGGAAAACTTTTGTAAAAGATCTCGTTTTAAACCGCTAAAAAGTAAAGACATTCCCTTGAGGACTAAGGTGCATCTGACCTAAGCATGGTTCTTTCTATCCCCTCATGAGTTAGTTTATTGTGCCAACCTGGCCAATAAACACATGTGGGATTAATTGAAGTGCAGAGGGATAAATGGCTTGGTGAGCCTCCTCTTTAGAGCTCTTAGATATCTTGCTTTGTGATGATCACACCAGGGTGCAGCTGCCTTAGCAGTTCCCTGCTTCACCTGGCAAGGCCCACTTCCTGCAAGACGTCCCTGAGGAGAAGCCACATGGACCTACCCCGATGCAGCCCTGGGTGCTGGAGCATCCGAGTGGAGACCCCTGCCAGCGCTGAGATGCTCAAAACCTCACTGACTCAGCTTTCCTCCTGCAGTCGGCGTCATTGCATGTGTTTTGTGAGATGGAGGATGACTATGTTTATTGGTGTCGGACATATGGGTTAACATTGGACTTGTGGGCTTAGGCAGCACTGGGCTGGGATGTTTTCTTGATGCACACTTAACCTTTATATAAAACTCTCTCTTATACATGAGTTTCTGTGGATTTGTTTCTCTAAAGTACCCAGACTAACACACTTCATAAGCAAATGAAAGCTGGACAATGAATAAGGAAGAGCTAAAGGAGCAGCGCCGGTGAGTTAGGGCTGACCCAGGGCTGACATAGGGACTGCAGCAATAGGCTCACACATTGCAAAGACGGAGCGGAGGGCGCAGTATCCGGAGGTGTCCAGTCCTGTCGTACACGGGTCACGAGGAGTCAGGCATCCTCGGAGCATCTAACAGCAACAGCAATACCACGTGGCCAGGGCAGGGAACACAGAAAACACGAGGCTGAGCTCCACTGAGCCTTGGGCACAGAGGACAAGCTGGTGGCACACTGACCTTTAACGCTGTTCATGCTCACTGCAGGCAGACTACAAAGAATGATAAATCTCTCTCTATTAAATACACTTAGGACCTCAAGACTTTGGCTTCTTCCCCCCTGGCAATAGATTCTTTGCTTTCCCTCCTTCCTCGTCTCCCATTTTTAATGTAGCACCTTGCCACCCCAGCATGTGCTCCGTCTGAAAGATGAATTATGACTGTGTATCCCTCAGTCAGCAAAAATGCTTAAGCTATGCAACCAAAGATGCCTGTGACCAGTTTTCTGTAATACTACTTCCACATTCCTCATTCTCTGATGTACGGACAGTAGATCTGAGCAGCTTGCGGCTGAAGACTGTTAACTATCATTCTTGGTGATCATTTGCATTTATAGAACACCTTTTATAGGAGCAAATCAAGTCATTAAAGCTATTATACTAATGAAGGCCAAGGAGCGAGTGTCATTACCTCCGTGCATGTGGTATGGCAGGAAGGTCTCAGCGGAGCCAGAAGAAGAACCAATTAAGTCCAGGCCTCCCGTGCAGCTCCCCTGGATCCAAATGGTTCCCATGGAGTTCAGGGACCTGGAGAGATGCCTTCCAAGACGCTGGTGAAGTTGTACATGTGCCCAGAATGATAGAAACATCTTTTCCAAAATGGTCTGAGGGCCTAGGCTTTAAATGTGTCAAAAATAAGTGTGTTCTAGCTACTGTTGGAAACACTAGCACACTCGTTTCTTGTATGTTTCTCTTTGTCCATCAGTCTCCCAATCAATCCGAGGATCGTGTGCCTGAGCCTCCCTGAATGTAGACATGCTGCTCTCTCATGGCCATCAAATTCCAAATCTAGGAAAAGTTTGAAAACTGTGGGTTCTCAAGATTGAAATCTAAATTAAGGCTATTTTTGTCCTTAGATCAATCGCTCTCTTGAATTTATTCTACAGAACTGGACCAGTCATGCACATCTTCATGCCAGATGTGCAGCCAAACTGACAATAAAGAAGAAGAGAGGAAAAAACCGTCTGCCCAAAAGACAGTGTGAGTTTTTTGTTTATTCACAGCATTTCAGAGTAAAAGTGTTATGTAATTTCTTGCTGAAGTCAGTAGGTGATGCAAATGATCAATGAACTCTGTTGGTAACCAGAAGGTTGGAGGTTTGATGCCACTGCAAGACTCCTCGGAATAAATTAAAAAAAAAAAAAAGCCTGGAAATCTAGCTACAAAAGAACCAGCTTGTTAACTGCAATGGTGCAAAGTTCTCCTGTGACACACAAGTGTGTGTCACCTGTGACAGGATCTGGAGAAACACTGAATGTAGCTGATAGAAGATCTATCAGTTACCAGTGCCACACGCTGAGATTATGGTGACAGACAAGAGGCACACCCTCTCTGCCGTCAGGTAGCTTTGGCAGGTAGCAGTGCATCCGCCACCGGTAAGGTTTAAAAACAGTTTGTGGAAGAAGAAAATATCACTTCCCAGAATACGAACCCTGAGGGCTGTCCAAATCTATCGGGGCATCTTTTTACTTCTTCTCAACGTATTCCAAGCATTTCCACGAAACATTCCCTGAAGAAAGCCATTTTTCTACAACTTAATTATTTAAAGACTAACACTCTCTGCCCCATATTTTTTCTAAAAGAAAACAAACAAATAAAAAAACCACAAGACTTACTGCCAATTCATACCTACCTACTATAAATTATCTTTGGAATGGGCATATATTTTCTAGGTTGTTTGCAAATACTTTGGATAACAATGCTCCTCTCAAAATTATTAATTACCTTTTCTTTCTGTGACACCAAGTTTACTTCTAAAAACCAAAAAGATGTGCAAATTTACTTGTGGAGAGTCTCATAAATATTCCCTCCCCAGGGCCTCCTGGAACACTTTACTGTCCCTACACCATACTCCTGTTCTGAAGACAAACCTGGAGATCTTTCCAATGGACCATTAATAAGAACATCAGCATCCTTTAGAATACAGGTGATTTGTTCAGTTGGCCAATGAGAAAGTTCAGTGTACTTCTAAAAGTCAATGTGAACGGAATTATAAACAAAGCCTCAAAGTCACTAATAGCAGAGACAAAAATCTCTACTTTCGCAGACTATTGATTTTTATTTCCCCAGATTATTTTGTTACCAGCTAGATTTGAGAGTTGAAATCCAATAACACACATTCCACCACCAATGGTTCGATGGTGTGCACCCCTGGGCACGTCTTTGAGGCTTACTGGCCTCTCCCAAGCAATCAAGAACAATCACGCGATCGTTGTGCTGCTCCTGTTCCACTTCTGTACCTGTCACATTAAGATGATGAGTGCTTTCTTATTTACCCCAAGGCAATTTTTTCCCTAAACAACAATGTGGAATGGACTGAAAAAGGAGCTGGCTATGACATAAAGCGGGGAGTGAGAGCCTGGTCACTCAGGTAGGCTGGCAGGAGTTCCTGGAATCAGGACAGTCACTTTACATGATGTTTTATTTCTGGTTTTCAGGATGCCTACATAGATCAAGTTTCTTGGAACTGATTCATGCCAGAGATTTCTAAAGACAACAAAATGTAAATTGAATCCCTATACTTTACATGTCATATATCAATGTAGCCTTTGATGACTATATTACTTATTGCTTCTATAGCTCTATGGTGCTTGTTAGCATCCCTGAGCACGGGAAGCTACATTACTAGTCAAAGCTACTGTGTGAACATGAATGGCATAGTGAGAACGAACCGCAGACGTTGGCGTAAGACCGCAGTCGTATATATGGCAGCTCTACCAGCTGCTAGTTAGGCTGTAAACTGCATCATGCCTCAGCTTATGTAACTGTAAAGAGGTAGAACGATAGTATCTATCACATGTTTGGAGGAAAAAACAAACACAGAGCACAGTTCATAGTAAACACTCAACATACATTAGATATATTTTCTGAATCAGCAGGAAAACGTTTGAAGGGTCATAAAGCATAGTTCAGTTTTGCTTTCCAAAGGCTAGGGAACGCTTCCTGATCTCAGTGAGGCATGCCACTCTGGGACGATCTCTGCAGCTCACCAGATTCGGCATTCTCCTTGTTCGGTGGCTTTTGCGAAATCCTTCTAAATGCTTTCCCCTTGGCACCAATCATCGCTTTAGGTCTCAGCTTCTGCATCAAGTCTCTTCCTCTGGACTCTACCCCTGTCCGTGTTATTAGCTTGAGCTATGGCCAAGTCTTTTGCACCATGTATTTGCCAAACATATTCAGAGTGAAATGGTTTTAAAGATGAAAAATCTTATTGACTAATGTAGGAGTTGTACTTTAGACTAGTTCCAGGAAGCTAGTCTCTAAGATCATCTGCATGTATCAACCCTGCTTTGTGCTTACCAAAACAAAGATATTCTAGATTCCTACTTTCCAGGATGATAGTTGTTACTGCCAGATGACTATTGAACATCAGCCAAGTTTGGCTCATGAACATTTTACCCTGACCTCAATAATCCATTTAAAAGTGGACACATATCTTAAATAAGTCAAATCAGAAGTGTTTGGGGGGAATTTCAAAGAACTAGACTTGATGGTGAAAGAATTATATCTAAATAGCACCCTGTTAAGTCCACTCTAACTTATGAGGAAGTTGTGTAGAATGGAAAGAAACGCTGTCCTGCTGTGCCTTATCCTCATGAGTACCAGCCATCATAGCAATCTGTCTTTCCCAGGGCCTCCCCTGTCCACACAGACCTCTGCTTCTGTGAACATGATGTCTTCTCCCAGAGATGGGTCCCTCCTGTGTATGTGACTAAAACAAAGGAGTTGTGTACTGTTCTATTGTGTTTCATAATAACAATTTATAAATTATCTATGGCTCATGAGGGAAGGGGGAGGGAGGAGGGAAGGGAAAAAATGAGGAGCTGATGTCAAGGGCTTAAGTGGAGAGCAAATGTTTTGAGAATGATGAGGGCAATGAATGTACAAATGTGCTTTATACAATTGATGCATGTCTGGATTGTGATACGAGTTGTATGCGCCCCTAATACAATGATTAACAACAACAACAAAAACATTTTTTAAAGGGTAGATTTCCAGACTCCTCTTCCTAGTCCATCTGGGTTTGGAAGCTCTGGTGAGATTTGTCCACCATAGGTGACTTTGGTGAGATTTGAAATCCTGAAGGCATTGTTATCTCTGCAACATGCAAGCCTCTACGGGATGACAAAATGGAGGCGGCAAATGTTTGCCAGCACGGTCTCACCCACACAACGGCCAAACAGACGCAGCGCTTACTTTCCTGGAATCAATGGATTACGGTGACTGCAGAGTGCTCTCTCGCAAACTCTCATTGTTACCTAGCCAATGCTGACTCGCAGTGGCCTGCCTGTGGTTTTCCATGGCTGTCCCCTTTAAGGGGAGGAAAGACCCGGCTTCCTACTGGTGCTGGTGGTTTCCAACTGCCGAACATGTGCTCCCAGCCGCACGTGGAACCTGCAATGCAAGGTTCCCTTCAGCTTACTTCAGAGAAATAGACTAGACACTGGGATGGCTGGGCAATGGAGAGGAGACTGCTTTATCCTTTCCAGAGTAGACTTTTTGGAAAAGAGCCATTTAATTTGAAATTGGAATGAAGAGCGAACCGATTCATGATGATCAGGCAAAATGGAGACCATTTTACATAAAGTCCTTGAGACAGGGAGGAATTCAGCATGCCTGAGCATTAAAAAGAAGTCCTGTCGAACTAGGGAAACTGTTAAAAAATAAAGTTAGAAAAGCAGGCTGCATCCGAATCAGGATTTGATGTTTAATCTATTTGTAGTACAATGTCATAGGGTGATTTTAATCTAAGGGATAATATTATATAATTAACAGTTGTTTGTTTTTATCAATCTACAAAACTTAAGGAAAACATTCATTTTTTATATTATATATTTTCCATGAATAAGTATCTTGAGCTCACTATAAGAAAAAAGAAAGTATGACTTTATAAATATTATTGAGGGTGTATTTATTTATATCATCTCTAGCGTATTAGGAGTCCCCACAACTAATTTTTCAACTAATGGCTGTTTAAGTGCAGCACTGCATAAATCATAGAGCTTTCCTTCCTCAGCCTAGTTATCCTTTACTCCAACCAGACACAGGGACTTCGGAAATGAAAGGAGTTGGGAAGGTTCTCACAGTTGGAAGGTTCTCACAGTGTCAGTGAGAGGTGTGGAGCACAAATGACTAAGACAACCATGGAATCGGTAGAGTCCCAGACTCGTGGCAGGAAGAAATCGCACAAGGTCTAAAAGAAAACCCGGCATTGAGACAAACGTTTAATACCACTTCACAGTTGATATTGATTTCTTTGCCCCTGCATTTAACTAACATGCCATTTATGAAGGCATATTGGTAGAAAATCAATAAACCATTCCCCCCCTCAAGCAGATAGATGAATGCCGTATGCCTTCACTAATGGCTGAAAAAAACTAGTTACCAAACCAACACACTCAGACATATATAACAGATACTGAAGGAAAATAAGCTCAGATGTAGTGAACTAATCAACATGGCCCTTCTAGTCATGTATTTGTAACTCCTGCTAGATGATTAGGCGAGATCACACAAATAAGGCATGAAAAACACTACAGAAGTGATGGCCTAGTTTGTCATATCATAGGACATGTAATCAGGGAGACAGAGAATCCCCTGACCATCAAGAAAGAGGAGCCACCAGCAGAGAGTCGGGGGATCCTGTCTGAAGAGGCACACACAGCAATGGCACTAGAGGCTGCAACACCAAGAACATAGACTAAACATCATCACAGCACTAGGGTCACAAGGCAGAGTGGTAAGCAAGCTCACCAGCCCGTAGAACAAGGCAGAGTCCAAATGATCACACGGCTCAGAGGCTGAGAAGCAGAGAGAGACAGGTCTTCCAGGGTGGCTGAGAAGAGGTACTGCAGACAAAAGAATTGAATCCTTAATATTTTGTAACCTGTTAGTTTCTCAAGCATGGTTCGTACTTTCCAGTATTGCCTTTGAACTCTGTGTTTGAAACAAATGATTAAACCTTGCAGTGAAGTAAAATGCTATGGAAGGCGTGGTTAGCATCAGATTATATGCCCAAAGGCTCTGGGTGGTGTGAACAGTTAAGCATTTGACTATTAACCAAAAGATTGGTAGTTTAAACCCAATCAGAAGTACCTCTGAAAAAAGGATTGTCAAATGCTTCTAAAGTTATAGTCAATAAACCCTAGGAAACACAGTTCTTTGATGCACTTTTGGGGTTGAATCAGAGTCAAATTGATGGCAAACATTTTGTTCTTGTTGTTTGTTTTCAGTATTATATCTCATGCAAAATGCTAGGTATTATGAAAGCAATTATTAAGAAATGTAGGACCTCAGTTCAAGGAGCTAGAGCCTACCTAGTAGATTCATCAACAAAACAGTAACATAATGGATGTAAGTACAGGACATTGCAGATGTGCAGAAAGGTTAGGTGATTACTGCAGAGGATGACGACTGACCTGATTTTTGAAAAATACATTAAAGCTAACCAGAGACAGCATGAGAGGAAATTCCAAGAAGATACATGAGAATGCGGGATGAATGAAATAATAAACAACCTTTATTTGAATTGCATAATTTCAGGTATCAAGCAATAGGCAAAAGGGTGAGAAACACAGTGTATCCTCAATCGCTGTTCTCATGTGAATTAAGTCTACAGGCAACGAGCTCCCTCCCAAAGCATAATGCTAGCAATAGCAAACCTGATGAATGTTGCATAAGTGAGATTAAAGTGTTATCCAATAATGCAGAAAAAATATATTTTATTTCATAAGTTTTTAATCTTGCTTTTTGAATTAGTTTACAAATCAGAAAAAAACGCTTGTCTGTCAGTACGCCGTGCGTTGCTGTGACGTTCACTGCAACGGCAGTTATTTCCAATGCAGCAGGGTGATGCATAGCAAAAATGTCTCAGCGGACCCCCCAGATTAAGAAAAACTCAACTTATTGAGAAATTATCAATAACCAAAATTATATCTGCACAGTCCCTTCAAAGAAACACCTAGATTTGTGTTTGAATAATCAGGAGTTGGGAATCTGAAGGGACATCTTTAGAATTTTCCCTACCCCTTTCTGTGAGTATATGAGTATATACGTAAGATGTTAAATGAAAATGAACATCTAGTAGGAATCCAGTTCATACATACATGAGTTTATTCCAAATAAAATGTCTTTAAACATGTTTCTATGATTCATGGATGATTGCAGGGAGGTTCCCTCGAGACTATGCTTGTCTTACTCATGTACTTGCCTTCAAATAAAACAGATGTTTTTTGTACTATGAAAAAATTGGGGGAGATCAGAGCTAAAATAAAATTTTAACCAAAATTTATTTAAACAGCACTTTCTAACATCTTCCAAAATCATTGAAGCTTTGCAGCACACTTACGGGAATATTGACCCACATAAAATAACAGTTTATAGTTGTAGCAACACGATGCAACAGAAAACCTCAAAATGAGCCAAGATAAGGAATGGCATCAACCCCAATACAGAAAGGAACTGGCTAAAGTACAGAAACGGTGAGACCATAGAAACACTATTGGTGCAATCGCTAGAAATTCGGGCTCTCATCAGGTTCAGGTTTTTCAAGCTTAAAGGAACATCTCGCCCTCAACAAGTTTTCAGCTAGATGGGTACCAATAGAACTGTGTGAGGATCAACTATCTCAGAGCTAATCTTTCTATTAGTCTTTCCAGTAAGAGAGAAATGACTGAAGATCATTCTATGGAATGAATTATTACCAAGGATGAGGATTGAATTCATAAAACAAAACTGATAGAACTTAACTGAGGAATGGATCAAAATTGCAGTTGAAAACCTTCAACATTCTTTTTTTCCTTCCAGTAATTAATAGAAGAAACAGCTAGTAAATCAGCGTGGATATGGATCACTTGAAAATCACTATCAAGCAACACAATCTTACTAACATTAATAGACCATGAAACAACAGCACATGCTATATGACTTCTAATGCACATTGAATTTGGGTTGTACAACAAATCTTAACAAAACTGAAGACTGAAAAATACAAAACTTATGCACTGGCCAGAATGGGGAAAAATGAAACAAACAGCAGATAGATTTTAATAAAATCATTAAATTTGAATATTAAACAAAGTTCAGGAAAGAATTTACAAGAGAGAAAACAGTTTGAAATGAAGAAAAATAAAAGTGTTGAGTTCTTGGACTTGTTAAAGCAGTTTCTAAAGGGCATTATTTAGCATTAAATGCTTGTGATATAGATGAAAGTTCTCAAATAAATAATCTACAGTTTATCCGTAAGAAAACTAAAGAGACACTCAAAATAAACCTGTAACAAGAAAATTAAGAAATTAACAAAATGAGTACATATTGATGAAGTCAAAAGCAGAGAAAATAGGATCAGCACAACCTGGGAAACGTCGATACTTGTTTGTGTCCATGAGAGAAAACACAAATCACCAATAGAAGGTAGAAGGACTGATACTAAATGAATACTAATAAATAGAAGGAAGGACTATAAACTACATACACATTGGTATAACAAAAGAGAACACTATACACAACTTTACGTACATAACGTTAAAAAGCTGAAATAGAGTTCCCTGAGCCGTAAACTGCCAAAATCATACAAGACATATATAAGCTGAATAGTCTTTTATCTATAAAAGAAATTACATTCATACTTTAAGAGTTACTCCAAAAAGACAGAACAAAGCAAGATGCAAGAAAAGAAAATTCTGTATCCAAAAGTAAAATCTACCACACTTTAAGAAAAAGCAACCATAAATTCTACTATATCTGTAGATAGCTACAAGAAATTTACCAGAATACCTACCAGAAAATAAAAGCAGAGAGAAAACTGTCAACTCATTTAAGTTCTTGAATATAACCCAAGTTCTAAAACCAAAATATCAAAAGAAAAAGAAAAGATGAAAACTTCAGATGAATATCACTCATGAACTTAAATTTTAAAAACCCTAAATCTATGTCACAAATATGATAGATAAAAAGTGCATACGTGACATTCAAGTGAGGTTTATCTTAGAATGCAAGGCTGACTGAACATTGGGAAAAGAATCAACATAATCTACCATAGTCATAGACCAAGGAGAAAAATTACATAATTTCATTAATTCATACAGAAAATGTCCACAAATATAACAGCTCTTGTGATAAAAGAAATCAAAAAGCTAAGAAGGCAAAGATATTCTTTTAATCTGATCAAACAAATCTATAAAGGCATAATATATATGTATATTTTATATGACATGATATATTTTTAAAATAATTTTATTGGGGGCTTGTAGAACTCTTATCACAATCCAGAGACACATACATTATATGTCAAGCATATTTGTGCATTTGTTGCACTCATCATTCTCAAAGCATTTGCTTTCTACTTAAGCCCTTGGCATCAGCTCCTCATTTCCCCTCCCTCCCCACTACCACCTCCCTCATGAACCCTTGATAATTTATAAATTATTAGTTTGTCATATCCTACACTGAAGGACAATGTGTTAGTCTGGGTACTTTAGAGAAACAAATCTACAGATACTCATGTATAAAAGAGAGTTTTATATAAAGGCTAAGTGCACATCAAGAAAACATCCCAACCCAGTGCTTCCCAAGCCCACAAGTCCAAGATTAACCCATTAACCCATATGTCCAACACCAATCTACAAAGTCCTCCTCCATCTCACAAAACAGATGCAATGATGTCAACTGCTGGAGGAAAGCCGAGTCCGTGAATGTGTAAGCATCTCAGCATTGGCAGGGGTATCCACATGGCATCTCCAGAACCCAGGGCTGCATCAGGGTAGGTCCATGTGGCTTCTCTTCAGGGGTCTTGCAGGAATTGAGCCTTACCAGCTGAAGCAGGGAACTGGCTAAGGCAGCTGCACCCTGGTGTGACCATCAGAAAGCAAGAGACCCGAGAACTTGAAAGGTGAAACTGAGGCATTTATCCTTCTGCCCTTCAATTAACCCCACATGTATTTAACAGTCAGGTTGGCTCAATAAACTAACAACCTCAGACACTTTATTAAGGCACACTACAATAACCTTATATTTAATGATGAAACACTAAACACTTCCTCCTCACTTGTGCTTGCCCACTCTCACCAACCTGGTCTACATCATACTGAATGTTCTAGACATTATACAAAGTCAATATAAAAACATGAGTAATATTTCAACATGCAAAACAGCCAAACTCACTGCCACAAAGTTATTTTGGACAAGGTAGACCTGGTAAGTCGATAAGACAAGGTAGGCCTGCTCCTGCAGGTGTCCGAGTGTGCAACTCCTTACAGGAGTAAAATTTCATCTTTCTGCTGCTGAGCAGCTGGACTTTCTGACATGCTGGCCCTGTGGGTAGCAGCCCCGGGTGTAAGCACTAAGTCACCAGGGACCCTAATATTTCAAGAAAAATGACAAAGCAACATTAGGAAAGCAAAACCTTGTATAATAGCCTTTGTAATTAAAATACTTAGAAGAGATGTAACAAATATAAATAAAAGATGTGGGCTAAAATCTTCAATACAGTGATCAAAGAAGCCAAACTAACAAAAAAAAACCCTAAATAAATGGTGAATGCATATGTTTCAGTATTAAAAATCATTCTGACTGCAGTCAACCCCCCAGTCCAATATACTCCGATGGAATGCATTCTGGCTCACAGCAACCCTGCTGGAAAGAGTAGAACCAGTCCATAGAGTTTCCAAGAACGCAAATCTGTAAGAGAGCAGACAGCCTCATCTTTCCCCAGTGACGTGGTCTGAGAGTTTTCCAGGGCTCCCCTTATGGATCAAAAAGAGAAACAAAAATTCACTACCATCCCGTTAATTGCAACTCCTGGCAACCCTATAGGACAGGGTAGAACTGCTTCTGTGGGTTTCCAAATCTATAACTCTTTACAGAAATGCAAAACATCATCTTTCTCCTTCGGAGTGGCTGACTGCTTCGAACCACTGACCTTAACTGTTAGGAGCTCAAGTAACCACTATGTCGCCAGAGATGCTTTTGGGACTTGACAGACCCTCTGCAAGAGTGCCAAGGTCTCCCAGTGTCCCCAGATCAAACTTTGGGAACAGTTGCCTAATATTTTCGTGGGTAATTCAGTGTTAGAAAAGGGGACATTCTGCTGTGCTAAAATAAAATTTCTGGTCCTAGTTTCCTCATTTATTTTTGGTGGGAAATTCAGACAGGGCCCTTCAAATCCACTTTTGAAATGAAAGAACCTCTCGGTCCACGGAAAAGAACCCTGCATTACGCCGTCATTCAATGCAGGAGCCAGCGGAGGTGAAGTCGCCAGAGGACAGCAGCAGCAGCCAGGAGGAAAGCACCGCAAGACATCAGTCACAACCGTTTCCTCGCGCTTTTATCAGGCCACCTCTTATGGCCTTTTCATCCGTCACTTTTATGCCTCTCTCTGTGCTCCTTTTTTCGAGATTTTGTTTCTGTATAATGTTGCTGGGGTCTTGTTCTCAATTTCCTTGTTACACAAGGGAAGGAAGCGTTCCATCTGAGAGGAAACTGCATGTCAGCACCGGTTCTCTGAGCTGATTTGGTCAGCATCGCCATTCCGCTCTCTCAAGGCCTCGGCTTCCTTTTCTGTCAGCAGCACCGCATCTGTACTCTCTGTTCTGTTTATGGATAGGCAAGTCCAGGGTCGGGTCTGTGCCCTTGAAGCTCAGGCGATCAGTTAAGGAGGGGTGCTTCGATTTAGATCTCCAATTTTTTGGCTAAATCAACTTGTAATTAAGCCTTCCAGAAAGATAAAATTGGACTTTTCTTTGAGGGTTAATAATGAGAACTGCTTGAGTAAGGATGAAGCTCTTGACTGCCGCCTGAAAAGTGGTGGGTTCAAACCCAACAGCCACAGTGGGAGAAAATCCTGCCGCCGTCTGCGGCTGGGGAGACTTTAACCTGGGAAGTCTTTCTTAGGCAGTCTGCTCTGTCGTAATATGACACAGGCCATCATGAGGGCTGACTGCCTGACAGCCGTCACACACCATGCTGCTTGACATGATTGAATGATATGATACACGCATTAACTCCCAATGAATAGTCAGTGAAAGGCTACAGAGGTACTTGTCGCTATAAGGAATCACTCCTCCTAGGAGAGGTGAGGCTACTATTATGTACAAGGTCAGCGTGAGGCTCACACACGCAAACATCAGGCACAGTGAATCAATAGGACTAGGATCATCGGGAAAGAAGCAAAGAAATACATGGGGAGGAACAGACACCACTGAAAAACTGAAGCTCCTGATCAGGCAAAGGCAAATCATTTTAGCCTTTTGTGGAATGTTCGTAAATAGGGTTCAATTTTGGTTTTGTATTTTCTATCCTGGTTTGTGGTGGCTTAGACAGAGAAGTCTTTCTCAATTATGCAGATGACCTTCAAGGCACCCAGCCAGGGTAAGTGACTTTAAACCTCTGGCTTCGGCAGGCTGGTAAGGTTTTGACCTTGACACATTTATGTAGGACTTGGTACATTGTTTCCATGGTGTTCTTTTATACAAGGAAGGATTCAGGCGTCAATCCTTGCAAATGCCACATATGTGGACCATAGTGTTTGGGCCAATTGGAGCTTCATTTAAACTATATAGCCCTGCTAAACGTGGTAGTGTAGGCAAAACTAGAATAGAAATAAAACCCCCAAATCACTTTTTAAGTCACAAGGAAATATTACACAGTTATCAAATTAATTCTGACTCACAGTGACTCTATCTGTAAAGGGTTTCCAAGACTGATAGAGTAACAAATCTTTATGATAGCAGAGAGCCTCATCTTTCTCCAGTGGAGTGACTGGTTAGTTTGAACCATTGCACTTGGGGCTGGCAGTCCAATGCCTCTGGGTACAGGGACAAGGGGGCTCTTTAGACAAGCAAGATTGAGGTCCATTGTACAAAACTTTGACTTTGTACAAGAAGGCCAATATTTTAAAAGAGAAAAAATAAATCTGAACATATTTGATAAGTAGAGGGTCACCACTAGAATAAAGGACATGAAAACAATATAATTATATCTAATACTTGACCTTAAATAACACCATTTTTTCCTTTTAAAAAATCATTTTATTAGTGGCTCATACAACTCTTATCACAATCCATACATACATCAATAGTGTAAAGCACATTTGTACATTTATTTCCCTCATCATTCTCAAATCATTGACTCTCCACCTAAGCTCCTGGCATTAGCTCCTCATTTTCCCCTCCCTCCCCACTCCATCCTCCCTCATGAACCCTTGATAATTTATAAATTATTATTTGTCACATCTTGAACTTTCTGAAGTCTCCCTTCACCCACTTTTCTGTTATCTATCACCCAAGGAGGAGTTTATATGTAGATCCTTCTAATCGGTTCCCCCTTTCCAACCCACCTTACCTCCACCCTCCCAGTATCGCCACTCACACCACTTGTCCTGAGGGATCATCGGCTCTGGATTCCCTGAGTTTCCAGTTCCTATCTGTAGCAGTGTACATCCACTGGTCTAGCCAGATTTGTAAGATAGAATTGGGATCATGATAGTGCGGGGGGAAGAAGCATTTAGGAACTAGAAGAAAGTTATATGTTTCATCGTTGCCACACTATATCCTGACTGGCTCATCTCCTCCCCTTCTGTAAGGGGATGTCCAGTGGCCTACAGATGGGCTTTGGGTCTCCCCTTCATTCACAATGATATGATTTTTTTGTTCTGATGATGCCTAATACCGTATCCATTCTACACCTCATGATCACACAGGCTGGTGTGCTTCTTCCATGTGGGCTTTGTTGCTTCTGAGCTAGATGGCCGCTTATTTACTTTCAAGCCTTTAAGACCCCCAGATGCTATATCTTTTGATAGCCAGACACCATCAGCTTTCTTCACCACATTTGCTTATGCATTCATTTGTCTTCAGCAAACATATCAGGATGTGAGCACACAATGATATGAGATTTTGTTCTTCAATGCCTGATAACTGATCCCTCTGGCACCTCATTATCACGCAGGCTGGTGTGTTTCTTCCATGTAGGCTTTGCTTCTTCTGAGCTAGATGGCCGCTTGTTTACCTACAAGCCTTTAAGACCCCAGATGCTATATCTTTTGATAGCCGGGCACCATCAGCTTTCTTCACCACATTTGCTTATGCACCCGTTTTGTCTTCAGCCATTGTGTCAGGAAGGAGAGTATCTTAGAATGTGAGTTTAATATAACAAAATATTGTGGCATTGAGGGAGTACTTGAGTGGAGGCCTAATGTTCATCTGCTACCTTAATACTAAACCTATAAATATATACACATAGATCTATTTCCCCATATGTAAATATATTTACATATGTACATGCCTTTATTTAGACCTCTATAAATGTCTTTTGCCTCCTAGCTCTTTCCTCCCATTTCTTTTGACTTTCCTCTTGTCCCACTATCAAGCTCAGTCTTAATTTGGGTTTCAGTAATTCTTCTTGGTTACATTACCCTTGATCATGCCCTACTAGGCCTCCTACACCCTCCTCACCACTGATTGGGATCATTTGTTGTTCTCTGTCCCAAGACTTGTTAACACCACTACCTTTCCCCCACCTCCTCTCTCCCATGTTCCCCCAGAACTGTCAATCCCATTGTTTTCTCCTCCAGATTTTTCATCCAGCCTGTCTTATTTAGACAGACCTGCAGAGATAACAACATGCACAAAAAGAAGACAGAGCAAGACCAAGCAACAGTATAACACAAAACAACAGCAAATCAATGACAAAACAAAACACAAGAAAATAAAACTTGTAGTTAGTTCGACTGTTGGCCTTTAGGAGTGTTTTCCAGTCCAGTGTGTTGGGGCACTAAGCCCTGACCCCAGAGTCCACCTTCGGCATTCCCTGGGGACTTTGCCACTCCGTTCCCTTGCTCTTCTTTTGCACTCCCTTAGTGTTTTGCCTCAGTGTGGTGGGATCAGATAAGGCAGAATTCCAACATTGTGTCTCCAGTATTGTCCCCTGTAGGGATATGGGTCAGTGAGGGACGTCATGTATCAGAGTGGGGCCGGCCATGTGGTACTCTCTGTGGACTGGTTGCACTCAATGGGAACATCGTCTTTAAGGCCTGGTGGGCCAGGATGTGTTCCACTCTTTCCTCCGGCCCCTTCATCTGCTCCCATGTGCTCCGATCAGACATGTCCCTTTCCCAGAGCTGTAGATTCAGTGCCTTCCTTTGAAATAAATTATTCTGGGGAGAGGGACAGGTGTCCCCGTAGTTGGGATTTGGGTTGACCCCTCAGACCTCTCCACTGGTTCCCTACTCCACGCTGGCATGTTGTATTCTCATCTTGGAGCACTGGGTTGAAATCTGATCCCTCTTTCCCTGTGGAGATATAAACAATACCCACCCCTTTGGTGGATTTGTGCCCTGTTCCCCCTGCTACCTATTTTTTTTTCTTTCCCCACCTCCTTTTTTGTTTTTTTTCCCCACCTCCTTTATGTATCCCTGGATTTGGTCTGGTCCCTGCCATACTACCTATTCCTCAACCCAGGAATGTTTGTATACAGTAGCTTTTTTCCTCTGCCCTTTTGGATTTTTTTTTACGCTTATTTCAGCGGACTCATGTTGTATTTGTCCTTTTGTGCTTGTCTTCATTCACATAGCATGATTTCCTCCAGTTCATCCCATGTAGTGATGTGCTTCATACATTCATCACTGCTTTTTAGGGATGTGTAGTACTCCATTGTATGTAGGTACCACAGATTTTTAATCCACTTATCAGTTGATGGAAATTTGGGCTGTTTCCAATGCCATGCAATTGTGAACTGTGCCACAATGAACATTGGAGCACAGATGTCTGGTCTTGGTTTGTTTCTTGCCTTTTCTGGGTATATGCCCAGAAGGGGGATTATTGAGTTGTATGGTAATTCGATTTCCATCTGTTTTAGATATTGCCAGATCAATTTTAATAGTGACTGTACATACTTACAGGTCCACCAGCAGTGGACAAGAGTTTCTATATATCCACACTCCCTCAAAAACTTGTTGTTTTCTAATTTTTTTTAATTGAGCTATCTTTGAGCATGTTAGGTGGTACCTCATCGTTCTTTTAATTTTCCTTAGATCGGGAACATTTTCTCATATGTTTGTTGGCCATTCGGATTGCTGCCCCCTGTGAAATTTCTGTTCAGGTCCTTTGCCCACCTCCTCAGTGGACAATTCGTTTTTTTTTTTTTTGAACGCTTGCAGAGTATTGTAGATTTTAGTAATAAGGCCTTTGTCTGATGTGTCATTGCTAAAGATGTTTTCTTAGTCCGTGGATTCTCTTATTACTCTCTTGGTGAATTCTATCCATGTACACAGGTTTTATATCTTCAGTATATCCTATTTGCCAATTTGTGCCTCCTCTGTATGTGTCCTTCCTATTTCTGATAGCCTATGTATTTCCTGTGCCAAAGTTCTCAAGTTGGTCCCAATGCCATCATCGAAGGCCCTCATAGTTTGAGATTTAACTTCAAGGTCTGTGATCCACCTTGAGTTTATTCTTGTGCATGGGGTGAGATAAGGGTTTTGTTTCATTTTTCTGCAGGAAAATATCCATTTTTTTCCAGCACCACTTGTTAAAGAGGGCATCTGCTTCCCATTGGATTTTTTTGGGGCCCTTATCAAAGATCAATTGTCTGTATGTTGATGATTTTATTTCTGGGTTTTCAGTTCCTTTCCATTGGTCTGAGTATCTATCATTGTATCAATATCATGCAGTTTGGACAACTGTGACTGTATCATATGTGCTAAAGTCAGGTAAAGCAAGCTCTCTCACTTTGTACTTCTTCTTGTCGAGTTCTCTGCTAATTCTGTGTTTCTTCCCTCTCCATATGAAGTTGGTAATCCGTTTTTCCATGTATTTGAAGAAAGATGATGGTAATTGTATTGGGATTGCACTACATTTATACAGTGCCTTTGGAAGAACTGCCATCTTTACTCTATTGAGACTTCCAATCCGTGAGCATGGGATATTCTACCATTTGTTGAGGTCACTCTTGGTTTCTTGTAATAGTGTTCTGTAGTTTTCCCATATAGATCTTTTGCTCTTTTAGTTGGGTATATCACTAGATATTTCAATTTGTGTTTGGCTATTGTGAAGGGTACCACCTTCTTGATCTCCTCTTCTGTGGTCTTATCCAATGTGAATAGCAGTCCAATGAACTTCTGTTTGTTGACCTTGTATCCTGCCAGTCTGTTAAACTCTTCTATTACTTCCTCTATTACTTTGTGGGGCTTTGGGGATTTTCCGTATATAAAATCATATCATCTGCAAATAATGAGAGTTTCAACTCTTCCTTCCCCAGACAAATACATTTGATGTCTTTTCTTTGCCTTATGCTGTTAGCTAAAACCTCCAGCACGATATCGTGTTAGTCTTTTCTCCATTGACTACTACATTGGCTGTTGGGTTTTCTTATATAGCTTGTATTTTCTTAAGGAATGTTCCTTCCATTCCTATTTTCTCAAGTGTCTTAAACAGGATTTTGTGTTGGATGTTGTCAAATGCTGTTTCTACATCTATTGATACTATCATGTGGTTCTTATAGTTTTTCATGTAAATATGGCGAATGATGCTAATGGCCATTCTTATGGTGAACCATCCTTGCATCCCTGGTATGAATCCCACTTGGTCAAGGTGAATTATTTGTTTTATACAGTTTTGTATTCTATTGGCCAATATTTTGATAAGGATTTTTACATCGATGTTCATTAGGGATATTGGTCTGTAGTTCTCAAATCTTGTGGGAGCTTTGCCCGGTTTTGGTATCAAAGTTATGCTAGCTTCATAGAAGGAGTTCGGGAATTTGCTGTCTTTTTCTATGTTCTGGAAGAGTTTGTGTAGGACTGGTGTTAGTTCTTCTCTAAATGCTTGGTAAAATTCTCCAGGGAAGTCATCTGGTCCAGGGAATTTTTTGGATGGTAATCCCTTTATAACCTTCTCTACTTCTTCTATTGCTATGGGTCTGTTGAGATTCTTAACATCCTTTGGGGATAGTCTAGGGAGGGATTGTTTTTCCAAGAATTTGTCCATGTCTTCAAAGTTGTTGAATTCATTGGAGTACAGTCCTTCATAGTACTGTGTGATTATCCTTTTTTATTTAATTAGGGTCTGTTATAATGTCCCCTCATTCATCTCTCATTCTTGCTATTGAAATTTGTTCCCTCGTTTCTTTGGTTAGTTTTGCCAGTGGTCTGTCGATTCTGTTTATCCTTTTGAAGAAGCAACTTTAGCAGCATTAATTTTTCCATAGTTTTCTTATTTTCCATCTCCTGAATCTCAGCCCTGATTTTTATTATTTCTTTTCTTTTCCTATTCGTGGGTTTGTTCTGCTGACTCTGCTCTAGTTGTAAATTTTGTGCCAGGATATCAATCATGATTCTCTCTTCATTTTTCAGGTATTCTTGTATTGCTATGAAACTTCCTCTGATAACTGTCTTTGCTGTGTCCCAAAAGTTTTGGTAGATCATGTTTTCATTCTTATTGCTTTCTAGAAAGGTCCTAATTTCATCTGTGATCTGTGCCAGTACACACTCCTTTTGCAATAAAGAGTTATTCATTCTCCAGTTGTTTGCTCTTGTTTTCTTCATCTTCCTTTTGTTGATTTCCAGACTTATGGCACAGTGGTCAAAGGGAGAAGTATGTATAATATCAATGTGCTTAAATGTATGCAGATTTGCTTTATGCCCCAGCATGTGGTCTATCTTCAAATATGAGCCATGTGAGCTTTAAAAGAATGTGAATTAATTTGGTTTGGATGAAAACATCTGTAAATATCTATCAGGTCAAATTGTCTAGTTGTAATGTTTAGATCTCTAGCCTCCTTGTTAAGTGTCTTTACCTATGATCTATCTTTCTCAGAGAGTGATGTATTAAAATCACCCACTATAATTGTTGAGGCTGTGATTTCTTTTTTCATCTTTTGGAGAAGGTCTCTTATTCGGGGAATATATGTTAACAATTTTTAGTGGCTCTTTGTCTACCATTCCCTTAAGCATTATATAGTGTCCCTCCTTATCTTTTTTTATGGTTTGCACTTTGAGGTCAATTTTTTCCTAGATTAGGATTGCAACCCCTGCCATTTTGAATTGCTGTTTGCTTGGTATGCCTTTCTCAAGCCTTTGATTCTCAGCCTATTTTTGTCTGTAGCATTGAGATGTATCTCATGTAGGCAGCAGGTTGATGGGTTGTGTTTTCTAAGCTCGTCTGCTAGCCTCAGTCTTTTAATGCCTGAGTTCAGGCCATTGATTTTTCAGGATTATTATCTCCATCTGCAGACTGTGATATCATCATATATTTTATGTTGGGTGTTTTCCTACCTTCTTTTCTTATTAGTGTGTTGTGCATATGTGTGTGTCATTCTTGACTTCTTTCCATCCTTACTTAAGCCATTGCTATCTTGAGGTCTGTTTTCTCTTTGTTGCCCTCTGGGTGAGGTTGTTCTATGGAATGGTCTTTTATTTATGCTTGGTGAGTGTTGTTCTGCCCATACTGGGTTGGCAAGGATCTCTTGTAGGGCTGGGTTTCTTGTAATGTATACTTTGAGTTTTTTCTTGTCTGGGAAGACTCTTATTTCTCCATCTATTGTTATCGATATTTTAGCTGGGTAGAGTATTCTTGGGTTTGAGTTGTTTTCCTTCAATTTTTTTGAATATGTTACTCCACTCTCTTCTCTTCTTCATAGTTTCTACTGATAGCTCTGAGTATATTCTTATTTGGGAACCTTTATATGTGATTTCTTGCCCCCCCCCGCCCCCCCCCCCACTGCTCTCATGACTTTCGCCTTTTCCTCCGAGTTGGATAGTTTCACTATGATGTGCCTTGTTCACTTCTTAGAATTCAGACTAGCTGGTGTTCTTTCAGGCTCCTGAATGGTTGCCTGGTTTTCATTCATTAAGCTGGGGAAATTCTACTCCAAAAATTCTCTTATTATTGTTGCAAATGTCTTCTTTGTTGTATCTTCCTCTGGAATACTTGGAGGACTGCTTTTTAGAACTGCCTGCGGCTAATATCACTATGGAATTAACCTATCACTTTATCCATCTGTGGTTTACCTCTCAGGGGAGTGCTCCAGAAGGCTGATGGGTTCCCTGCTTTGGTGTTGCAGAGACTCAAAAGAGGTTCCTGCAGCAGCTTGGAATGTTGACGTGTGTTAGCGGAGCTGCCTTAGGCTTTGTGAGGCATGAAGATAGGTAGGAGGAATTTCTCTCAGTTACATGGGACAACAGAGGAAATATAGGAGCTCCCCTAGTCACACATGCAGAAATTACCCGGTAAGAATTTGGGCAGAGTATACCCTCGTGGAGGTCAGCAGGGCTTTCCCCAGCCTTGGGTTAGCTGGACAGGGTTGAGCTCACCTAACTGTGTGTGGTGGAAACATAAATGCCCTAGGCTAATGAGAGTGGCCTAGAGGTCAGCAGTGGAGTTCGAGAGAACAGTAAAGAGACAAAGAGGAGGGAAAAAAAATTTAAAGTAAACCCACTCAGACTGTGGGGAGAATAGAGAGAAGAGAGGGGAACAAAAGTAACAATATAGCTGAGCCCCAATCCCTGCCCTTGGAAATGAAAGTGTTTAATCCCTGCTCTGAGGAGAAGGCAAACTGTGGCTATGCTGAGATTAAGCTCCTGCACCAGCTGCAAATGGTCCCATCTCCAGCTGAGATAGTGGCGGGGTAAGGTCAAGCCCTAGCTGGCCTCCACTGTGGTAAACCAAATGTCCCCAACTCCTCAAAACCTTGTGGCTCTGTGCCTATTTATCTTTATGGTGCTCCTCCTGCAACCCAGCAGTGTTGAATTTCCCTCTAAGTAACTCTTCTGGGCTGATTTATGCAGAGTCCCTCTGGTATGTGTTCCTCCATTGCCATCTTCCTGGAAGTCCTAAATAACACTATTGTGCTTTGGAGCCAACCAGTAGGTTCCATCTCATAAAGACCCAAAATACAACATAATTAAACATTACCTGCCCCTCTTTCATACTCACAATCATTACTATGTTTGAGACTATTGTTCCAGGTAGGTGGTCTTCCATTTATTGACTCATCTTCTCCCAAGTACGATGTCCTTTTCCAGGCACTGGTATTTCCTAATAACCTGTGCAAAATACATGATAAGGTCTCACCATCTCTGTTTGTAAGGGGTATTTCAAGTATCCTTCTAATCTGGTCAGTATTCTTTGGCAATACCATAATTAAGAGGTATCAATTCTTCTTTAGTCTTCCTTATTCATTGTCCAGCTTCCACATTCATATGGGGCAATTGATAATAGCATAGATCAGTTCAAGGGCACATTAATCTTCAAGATGACAGCTTTATTTTTAATACTTTAATATAGTCTTGTGCATCAAATTTTCCCAGTGCAATACTTCATTTTATTTCTCAAATGTGAGTTAAAGTAAAACTAAATCTTTGACAACTTCCATCTTTTCCCCTGTTATCATGATGCTACACATTGATTCATTTGTGAGGATTTCTGTTTTCTTTACTTTGAAATGCACCTCATACTGAAGACTATTTCATTGTCTTGTGGGTTTCCAAGACTGTAACTGTTTATGGGATTAGAGAGATGTATCTTTCTCCAATGGAACAACTATGGGCTTCAAACTGCTGACCCCATGATTAGCAGCTAAATTCAGAACCCGTTATGTCACCAAGGGTATAGTTTTTGATTTTCATTAATAAGTGCTTCAAGTCCTGTTAGATTTAGAAAGCATGATCATGTCAACTGAATAGCAAAGCATTTTCCTGAGCCTTCCTCTAATGCTAATGCTAACCAGCTTCCTAGAATATTTTCTCAGAATGCAGGTTGAATAAATATGTTGAAATAATGCAAACTGGATACACACCATTCCTAATTTTAAATCACATAGTAACCTTTTGTTATAACAACTGCCTCTTGGTGTATGTACAGGCTCCAAATGAGCACAAGTATGTGTTCTGAATGCCTATTCTTTGAAATATGATCCATAGTTGTATGTTATCTACACATTTCAATTCAGTGTATAGTCAATGAAACACAGTAACTATCTTTTGTATACATGAATTTCAGCCAAGATTCATCTGAAATCAACCATGAGATCCCTCCCTCCTCCATGTCCTGTACTGAACCCAGCTTGAATTTTTCAGTATCTTATCTGCATCACTGTGTTGAAACATTTCAATTAGTATTCCCTGAATTAATAGATCCTGGTTTGGGACTAATGCCATCAGTGCAGTTTGAGCTTCTTCTATCAATAACATTGGCTTTTGATCTCATGCTACTTTCTCAAGTGGCTGCAATCCAACAACTAATTTTTGGACAGTGACCCATGTCCCCCTTCCTTTTTCTTTAGATGAGCCCCATCTGATTCAAGGTTTTATCCATAGAAACTATCAGTATAAAATACTATCACATGATCTCTAGCATCATATAGATACTACTTTTTTTTCCACCTTTGTTTTTCAATCACTAATAAATTTCAATGCATCTTGATTACAGATTTCACTCATCTGTGAGCCTGCCACACTGTTCTATGGTGGCTTGCTTGTTGCTCTGATATTGGAAACTATGTCACTGGTATTTCAAATAATAGCATGATAACTTGGGGTGGACAGTTTTCCAGGAACATCCAGACTAAGACAAACTAGAAAAAAGAGGTGGTTCGTTTCTGAAAGGCTTATGAAAAGTAGTGAAGAATTATTCTAGTATATTTCCAGAAAATAAGCCTCTCAGGATGGAAGGCACTCAAGAAAGAACTTGGGAAGAGCTACTTCCTCAAGGCTAGTTGACCTAGTTTCATAGATAGAGCAAAGTTTGGGGATCTTCATTTGTTGATGCGGTGTGATTCAAAAGGAACAAGTTGAAAACTTCCATTAATAATCAGAATTTGGAATGTAAAAAGTATGAATCTGGGAAAAATGGAAGACATCAGAAATGAAGTGAAATAGATATCCTAGGTATTTGTAAGTTGAAATGTACTGGTTTGGGCCATATTGGCCATAATATGACCTACTGTCAAGAATGAGAATTTGAAGTGAAATGGTTTCTCATTCATTATGACAAAGGATATTTCAAAATCTATGATAAATAATAATGCTTTATAATAATCTAATAGCCACATACCTACAAAGAAGACTAGCAAACATATCTATGATTCAAATTTACATACCAATCATTAATCAATATGAAGAAACTGAAATTTTCTATTAATTTCTGAAATTGATCAAATATGCAATCAAGATACCATTATTAAATGCTAAACATGCTGAATTTTATAATTCAAGATATGTAAGAGAAGCCCCTTATTCTTAAAAGATATAATACCTATTCTGAAGGCTTTTGTTTGCATACATTTTATTTATCAATAAATCCAAACCCACTCCCATCAAGGTAATTCTGACTCATATGTGAAGATTTCAAGAAGATAAATCTCAATGGGAGCAGACAGCCTCAACTTTCTCTTGAGGAACAACTGGTTGGTTTGAACTGCTCTCTTCAGTTAGCAGTCCAATTTTTCCTTGACAACTTCACTTCTCTATCATGCATACATTTTATTAACATAATTTATAATATATTATATGCATGTTTTTGTATACAACAAATTTATAGATATGAACATACATGTGTATATGAATGAATATGAGTTTGTAGAAAGAGGTATAGCAAATTTGGCAAATTATGAAATCTAAGTGAAGGTAAGTAAAATGATTAATTGTATATATTTATACCAAAATACATATGCATTTATGTGACTGTGTGCATATGTGTGTGTATGTGTGTGTGTGTCCCTTACCCCCAAAATTGAAACATCTCAACAAGTTAGTGGAGAACTGGAAATGTTCACTGGTCTATGCCACAAAATTTTGAAAACAGTTACCTGGCCAGCCACCTGGAAAAGATTCATATTTGTGTTTACTAATATCCCATTCAAGTTAAGCTTTGCTTAAGGTTGTTCAGAAGCGATTGCAGCTGTATTTAGACAGGGATGCCGGAATAGAAAATGGATGGAGTGGGGGCCAATGCTTGTGGGATGCATGCTATTGCTGATATCCGATAGATCCTGTCTGAAAGCAGAGAATCTAGAAAGATGGTGCCTTGGCTCTCACGGACAAAGCAAAGGCATTCAGCTGCATGGATTATAACAAGTGATGGCTAACATTGAAACAATGGAAATTCCAGAAGGTTTCATTGTGTTCAAAAGGAGCCTGTAAATAAACCCAGAGAAAGTCATTTGAAGAGAACAAATGAAATACTGCATGGCATTCTGAGACTAGACTACAAGGGGCTATTGCATGGTTTAAACTCAGGAAAGATCTGTGTCATTTCATCACATTTAGTCAGTCTGTATTCTGAGGAAATTGTATGGGAAGTTGGGGTATAGGAAGAAGAAAGCAGCTATCAGGATGGACAATGGCTTATTAACAACCTGTGAAATGCAGATGACACACATTTCTTAAAAAAAAAAACAAAAAAACAAGGAGGACTTGAACCAATTGTTGACAAAAATCAGAGACACTGGCCTTCAGTGTTAATTACAATTCAATGTAAGAAAAGAAAAACAATTTCACAACTATACCAAAAGATAAACATGATAAACAGAATAGATTGAAGTGATCAGAGTGTTTTATGCTGCTTGGAACAACAATCAATGATCATGAAGCAGCAATCAAGATATCAAATGAAGTACTCTATTGGACAAAGCTACTACACAAGACCTTTTTAAAGTGTTGAAAAACAGGGATGCCATTTTGAGGGCTAATGTGTACCTGACCTAACCCATGGTATTTTCAATTGCCTTATATTCATGTGAAAATTGTAACGTGAATACAAAACCCGTAGATTAGTGATGCATTTGAATTATGATGTTGTTCTAGAATATGAAATGTACCATGAATTTGCAGAACAAACAAATCTGTCTTGGAAGAAGTTCATTAAGAGTGCTCCTTAGAAGCAAAATGGCAAGATTTTATCTCACATACTTTAGGCATGTTATTAGGAGAGACAAGCCCTCAGAAAGCAGTAGCATGGTTGGTGGAGCAGATGGTCAGCAAAAAAGAGGAAAACATTCAAGGAGGTGGATTGACATGGTGGCTACAACACTCTGAGGGAACATAAAATAGTTCATAAACCAAAAGAATATAGTATTTTGTTCATAAAAAAAGAAAAAGTGGGTTCTCTAATATTAAAAAGGAATCCTGGTGCACATTGATTAAAGCCTAGTACCGCTTCAATTAAAAATTTACAGTTATGGAAATTATAGGTAGTAATTCTACTGTCTTATAGTATTACTATGAGTCAAAATTCACCCAATGGCAATAGTTTTTTCATTTATCTCTAATATGAAAAATTGCTCTTTGGGTTATTTTTCCATCATAACAATATATTTTCTCATTTTCAAAGAGTAGCAAGGGCTAACCTATGAGAATTCTCCTGGGAAACTTTATTCCATCAACCCTACTTCCATAAGATTTCCTCTATATACTTCTTTTGAAGAACATTATAAAGGAATGTAATTTGAATAGCCTAGTATGTTAGGCTGGGTTGACTAGAGAAAAAAAAAATCCAGGGACATTCATATTTGCATAAAAGTAGCTTTATATCAAAGAGTAATTGTATATCAAGTCCGTAAGTCTGATATTAGTCCATATGTCCAATACCAGTCCATAAATTCCTCTTCAAACTCATACAGCAATGATGTCAAATGCAGGAAGACCATAGGCCAATGGGTGAAAAGTCTAGTGGATCCAGTGATTAGTGGAAGCATCTCAGCACTGGCGTGGATCTCTACAAGGTTCCTCCAGCTCTCTGAATGTTCCAACAGTGGGAAAGTGAAGCAGAGAGAGAGTGAGGCCCACATCCAGGGAAAAAGAGAAACGTTCCAGACTCCTCATGAGAAGGCCTTGCCCACAAAGAGGCATCATTAAGCTGTGACCTGATTGACAGGCTAGACTCCACCCTTATTTTGTTATGCAGGCTTCTCTAGAGAAATGAGACCAGGACACTTTTGATATCTATATCTATATCTATGTCTATGTCTATCTATCTATATCTATATATCTCACAGCAATACAGAGGGTTCAGTTCAACTCGCTTCTATGGAACAGTTAATATACTGGAAGTCCTTCAACTCAGTTGGATTGCCGCATCCGAGGTCAAAGAAGCAGACAGCAGAGTCCTCCTGGGGCAAGGCAAGCAGAGTCTGCTCACAGGAGACGAGCAGCAGGTTGGGTCACCAACAGTCTACTAGCTCCTGTGCTTAGCAAAGTGCAACCAATGCAAGGTAACAGAATCCGCCAGCCTCAGCTCAAGTGATGTACACACCAGCAGCATGGCAAAGCAGGTATTAAGCAGGTATCTTGAGCAGGAGCCTCAAGATCTAGTGACATGATTCACAGGTTGTCTTGGACACAGATAGTAGAGCTCACAGATTGAGGCAGAGAACGAGACATTGTGCCTACTCTTTAGTTGTTGGGGGCAGGCTAGATTCACTAGCTTATCCCTTCACTTTAGTAGGAATATCTCGACATGCTCCACACTACTGGACCCCTAGAAATATCAGGGATCTGATATGGGGATTCTGCCAGTTATCAAGTTAACACAATATTATGTAACTACCACAGCCTGGGACACCAGAACTGCCATTTTGACATTTTATAAATGAAAGAGCTCTGAGTCCTTCAGGGAAAGTTTAGGGATATCCAAATACAGCCTTCAGAAGTGTACAGATTTAGATGGAGGATATGTTGACATAAAATTGCTGCCTATTTTGATGTTCTTTAATAAAGCTTTCTATAATTTTGTCCTAATGCTTCGGACATTCCTGTGTTTGGGTGTGTATATGTCTAAAGGGATTTCAAAAATTCATAAAAAAATTACATTATCTTGTAATTCACTTTTCAGTGAACTTTTGAAACTCACTATGTACTGTTATCACAATGAATTAAGCATTACTATTGTAACGCCTTGATTGGCAATTGAAACCCACCCATTGCTCTGCAGGAGAAGATGAGACTGTGTATTATCATAACTAGTTATAGTCCAAGAGGCCCTATGTATGACTATGTAGCTATGAGTCACAACCAACTTGATGGTAGCAAGTGTTGGGTGTTAGTTTTATTTTAATATGTATTTGTGTGTGTATCACAAAGAGTTTATATCCAGTATATATAAAGTCCTACAAATCACCTTAAGAAATACTACATATTTTAAAAATTACTCCATTTTAATGGAGTAATAACTAAAACACTTTATTTATGAAAGAATATATGAATTATCAGTAAGCCCATGGAAAGGGGTTAACTATAATTAAATAAGCATTAGAATAATAATTTGTTTAATTAATTGGCCTGAGAAGATATAAAACAGTGAGGTATCTCACATATTACTGATATGAAAAAAAGGTACAATAATTGGGAGTGGTGTAGGGATAGATACAATTATCCTATGACTCAACAATTTCATTGCAAATCATATTTTCAAGAGTAATGAAATAATGTTTTTGCTAAGGACTTGCGGAAAATTATGTATAGCTTATTTATTCATAATAGTCAAATTTGGAAACAATTCTGTGGTAGTTACATAATTTTGTGTCAACTTGAGAATATTAAAAGTGAAGGGGTGGAGTCTAGTCTGTCAATCAGGTCACAACCTGATGATGCCTCCTTGTGGGGATGACTTTCTCATGGGGATTCTGGGAACTTCCTCTCTCTCTGGCTTTGTCTTCCTGTGAACTAGCCATATGGACTTATGCTGAAACCTGAACAAGACCTGCAGAGACAAGCCTGCGATGTTTCCACTACCATTGGATACCCAAGAGTTTTCACCCACTGGCTTATGATCTTCCACTGTCACTCATGTGACAATGTGTCCAAAGGGAAATTTATGGACTAGTATTGAGCATATGGAATAATAGCAGATTTATTGACTTGATCTGGACTGGGCTAGGATGTTTTCTCAGTTTAAAATTGCACTTTGATATGAAACTCTCTTTTACCCATATATGAGTGTCTCTGGATTTGTTTTTCTAGTCAACCCAGACTAGCACAACTCTCAAATTTCTACCTACAGGAGAATGAATAAATGAAAGCTTAATCTATTTATATACAATATATTCATAGTGATATAATACTTATAAATTAAAAATGTTCATGATTAACAAGGGGCAACAATAGAAGAGAATATGAAAAACATTATACTGAAGGGGAACAAAAAGCTACAGAAAAAAATAAGCATGCTGGTTGATTCTTTTCATATGAAGTTCTAGAACAGACAAAACTTTTCACAGTGTTTTGAATCAGAATAACAATTATTTTTGGAAAGAAAAGAGGATTTATTGCCATAAGCAGGTTCAGCATTGTTTTGGTAAAAATAATGTCTCTGTGTGATAGAGGTATATAGGTGAACTAAAGAGACACATGGGACAGTAGGCTTTATCTGGCTGCTAGTCAAAAAGTCATTAGTTCACATCCATGAGCTGCTGCACAGGAGAAAAATGAAACATTTTTTGTTTGAAGATTTCCAGCCTTGGAAACCTTAATGCACATTTCTACTCTGTCCAGTAGAGTTGCCATGAGTCAGCAATGACTAGAAGCCAATGCACGGATGACAGCCCCAAACCAAACTCACTGCCACTGAGTTGATTCCAACTCGTAGAGACCCCGTGGGAGAGAGCAGAAATGCCCCTGTGGGTTTCCAAGGCCGGAAGTCTTTACAGAAACAGGAAGCTTCCTCCTTCTCACTTAGGGTGGCTGTCACTCTGTGCTTAGCAACGCAACAAGTGACCCGCCACACCACCAAGCTCCTCGCATGGATGTCAGCATTTAGCAAAACACATAAAGATCTATGCATGTCATTGTATGTCAATTATATTTTAAAAAGTAATTTGAAGAATTGACTTCAGAAAGCTGTTCTACAGTCTTCTGAACAAAGTTGCGACCAGTACATTATGACACTGTTGCCAGATGGATTTGTGATGTGCTTTAGTGATGTGCTTCATCGTTCTGTTGTTTTCTTCCTATTTTGCAGTGATTTTGAATGCATATAGAGAACTGCTTTGATCGAAGCTACACACAGCTGAGAAATTAAGCTTGTATGTTGAATGTGCAATTAAGGTTGAAACGGTTATTATAATATGAAACAAAATACACAGTAACATTTTACAGAAATAAAGCCCTCCATTTACAGTGAAAAACCAATGAGTTATCTAGGGAAAGAATGATAGAAACATAAATTCATGGAATCTATTTTATTTTTAAAAATATATAATTAATTACATACAGCCAGGAGATAAATTTTACATCTTGGTGTGAAATGATTTAATCAGTGTGGAGAAGTTGGAAAAATCCACATTAACTATCTACCTTACATCAATGTGTTTTATTCAAGAATGTAATACATTGAACAAGAGACTGGACCAGATGATATTCAGATACTTTCTAAGATTAGTTTTATCCTTTTGTGATTGATTTTAAGATCTGCTTTTACTTGGGTGATGACAATTGTGAATGACTTAATTAGTAAAAGTAAAGTAGACTCATTAGTGTTCATAGGGTCTATAATCAGTGACAATACCCTGATTTAGAATCACATTAGACCAATCTGAACACTGTGGAATTACATTTAAAGACTCAATCTATCATTAGATAATATTAATATTTATACTGAAGTGTAAGAAACGTGTAGCTGTGAGACATAGTGTGGGTAAAAGGAAACACTGTCCATCATTTTTGCCTGTTATGAAGATTGGCAAAGAGTGGTGCGGAGAATGCCTTTTCACTGTAAATAGCCTGGGAAAAAGCGCCTAACACATCTATCAGATATTGTTCAATGGTGCTACCACTCTTATTTTGAAATTCTTCCTTTTGCCACAGGAAGTAAAAGCCTAGAAATTTTCATTCTTCGATAATCTTGAGGAATTTGTTTTATATGTGGCAGGAAGAAGAAAACCAAAGCTATTATTTTTAAGTAACATCAATGAACAAACACTGATTTAATAGGTAGCAGGTGTGGGGTTTGGGCAGCATATTCCAGATGATCTCCTGACCATAGCTCATCTAGATTGTGAAGAAAGGTGAGATTATTAAGTATACCTTCTCTGTAGCTCTTTAACTTGTGGATTTCCTAAAGAGACCACCCTTGTTCTAATTCCTTGTCTCCCCAGAAACTCCAAAGACATACAATTCTCTGATTCCCTGAATTAAATCCCTTCTTACTTAAAATGTCTGCAATGCTTTCCAGTTTTCTTCAAAATAAATGCCTGAATCAATTTAAGAAAGGAATTATGGACCTCAGGGCCTTATGGAATTCAGCAGATATTTGTTTAGAGCCTTTGTATGCTAAGCACAAAGATATTTGGTGTAATTCTTCTTTCAGAAATGGTTTCATCCTTTTCTTCATCACTACCATTAGTATATTTAGTGGGAAACGTCAATTAAAAAGTAATTTAGAGAACATCAGATGGCTCTCATGGTGCTAAGAACCACAATTGAATTTTTATCTTTCTACCAAATCTCTCTTTTTTTTTCATTTGGTATTACTCATCTCTCTGAACAAATGTCGCTGAAGGCAAAAACTAGAAAGCATTCTGGAATCCCTGTTCTTTCCTTCACTCCCTACTGAAATCCCATAAATATTCATCTGTTTCCCAAATAGGATCTATCTATGTTTCTTTTCCCCCTTCCCATTGTATCTGAACTGAGAAGAAGAAAATTCCAAAAATGTAGAATCAGAGAAACCTTAATTTCAAACTCCAGCAATGTCATTTTCTGACTAGGGGAAATAGGATACATTATATAATATCTTTGAAAGATAAAAAGAGTAATGCATAAGAGCACATTTTAGTGAAAAATGTACAGCATCTAGTGCAGCGTCTGATTTATTAGGAGGCACCTTCCTACTCTACCTATGTCTCCCTCCCTTGTTCTGTTTATAATTGTCGCTGATGATGACCATTCTGAAAGGAAAGCTATTCTATCTGCTCTCTTTGCCTATTGTCTTAGATTGCATATCTCTTTTACCATAACTATTCCAGAGTTACTATCCCCAAATAAAATTTTAATTACATTATTACCCTACTTAACATTTTTTCTTCCCCAGGGTTTGAAAGCTATGATTTGAGTTTAGTTTGATGAATGTTAAAAAGATAAAGTTTAATGAAAGTTCATCCACGATACAGCAAAAGCATTGTAGATCCCAATCAAAGAATTTCACAAAACCTTTTGAAGAGTTCAAGTTGCAGAGGTATACCTCATAAGCTAAGAAAAGTAAATCTTTTAGAAGATTTAGAAAGGGATTTAGTGATTCAACTACATCATTGTCATGCTCTACCTCCAGTTGCCTAATGTATTATATTATATATTAGCATAATTAGAACTGCTAGCCAAACTAATTTTCTGGCATGTATCCACAATAGTTTTTAGATGTTAATCACAAAGGAAAAACTGTCCACTACAAAAACAAATATACGTGCATTGTAAATACATTGCCTGCTGCTTTGCTATTTAGCTCTGGTGGTGTAGGGTTTACTAGGTGGGCTGAGATCTACAAGGTCCACAGTTTGAAACCACCAGCTGGCCCATGTGAAAGACAGAGATTTCTACTCCCATAAACAATAATAGTCTCAGAAACTCATGGGGTCAGTTCTACTCTGTCCTATAGACACTATAAGTCGGCGTTGACTCGATGGCAGTGAATGGAGTTTCCTATTTGCATTTCCAACTGCCTCTAAACTATATTGGGATTTTGTGTGTGTGATTTATTTAATGACTTTATTTTTGTGACCCATCTGTTTCTTCTTGAGTGAACTTGGATAGTTTGTGTCTTCCAAGGAATTTTTCAATTTCATGTTGTTAATAATGTTTCTTTATTATAATTTTACTCTGTGGAAAACCTTTAATAATGTCCCCTTTCATTTGGGACATTTATAATTTGAATCTTCTCTCTCTCTCTCTCTCTCTCTCTCTCTCTCTCTCTCTCTCTCACACACACACACACACACACACACACACACACACACACACTTATGTCCCATCACCAGCCATCAGGAAGATGGATGAGCATGTGGGCAGAAGAACTGGCTATGATCAGAAGGAGTTAAAGTTGATCTAACTTTCAGTTTTGAAAAAAAGTTCAAGTTTATAGAGGCGTTGCTAAAATAGGGCAGATATACATATATCATTCACCTGTCTTCCCCAAGGTTACTACTATCTTATATATCCACTAACCTTCCTCTTCTAAGCTTCCCTTCAGGGAGAGCGAGTCATAGGAACCAAGAAGGAGCTATTCCTCAAACTTGTGTGCTAAGTTCATCTACACAGCATAAGGGTAAACCTGGTGTCCATGAAAAGGACAGCGCCCAGAGCGCCTGCTTGGGAAGTATAAATGATAAATGGCCCAGCTGCTGGCTGCTCAATTCACCACTGCATTTATGACAAGGTCATACTGCCCATGGGCTGCTCGTAACCAATGACAGAACATGGCAGGAATACTAAGGCAAATTCATTTCTATAAGGCATAAAACATCTCCCATAAACGTCTTTGGTTTGAAAACTCCACATTGGCCTGACTGAAACGTTTAGAACTTCTCTGCAGTCAGAGATGTCTATCCCTCTCCCTCCATTTTCTCTCCCAAAGATGAAACATACATTCTAGTTTGATACTTATCCCCAACTCACCTGACACTTTTATCCTTTTCCTTCACAGCCTCCCCAATCAAGTTGTCTTCACGGGAGATACTAAACAAAAATGCATCTTCTGCTACTTTGATGGATTGTTTTCAACATCAGTGAGGTCATGTTGGATTATAGTATTGTCCACATAATCAATATCCACATTGATTGTATAGTTATTCTATAGATTAGTGAGAGAAGAGTGTTTATATTTCTAGCAACAATTACAGGTGCATTTATTTATATTGCTATTTAGTATTTAGAGTATTGAAAAGCAAGGATGTTACTTTGAGGACTAAAGTGTGCTTGCCCCAAGACATTTCGAATTGCTTCGTGTGTAAGTTAGACATTGCATGGAGAAGGTTGAAAAAGAATTGATGCACTCAAGTAGTGGAGCTGGTGAAGAATATTGATGGTACCATGGACTGTGAACGCACAAACCAATCTGTCTTGGAAGATGTACTGCTAGAGTATTCTTTAGAGGCAAGAATGGTGAGACTTTGCCTTATATGCTCTGGATAGGTTGTGAGGAGAGACCAGTCCCTGGAGAAGGACATCATGTTTGGTAAAGTAGAGGAGCCGCAGAAAAAGAAGAAGGGCCCAAGGAGATGAATTGAACAAAGGCTGCAACAATAAGCTCAATCATGGGAACAATTGTAAGGATGGTGCAGGACCGTGCGATGTTTTGCTCTTCTGTGCACGAGTTTAGCTTGGGTTCGAAATGACTCAAAGGCATTGAACAAATACATATATATATCTTTTATTTTAGGGCCTTCAGTTTTCGTATTTCATATTTTGAAGTTCTGTTGTTAGATGCATACATCTAAAGATTGTTATGACTTTTTGGTGAATTGACATTTTATCATCATGTAATCTCTTTTTATTATGGCTACTAATCCTTCTACTGAGACATATTTTGTACACATTAATACAACAAATCTTTTAAAAATACTTATATGTCCCTTCCTCTCCTTAATCTATCTTTTTTTCTTGGACAATTGTCACAATTTGATAAGATGATACTAAAATATTTGCTTTTGATGAACAATTATCTTTCTGAACGATGAAAATATCAGTAAATAATATCTTTATATTTGCTTTCAAATTGAGCATTTATTTTAGTCCCCCCCCGCCACCTTTCTCTTACCCTCCTGGGGTATTTATCTGTTCTGGATTTGCTGTGTGTGAGCTCTTATGTGTACCAGCATACATGCTTTGATCAAGCCAGATTTGTAAGGTAGAATTAGGGTCATGATAGTGGGAAGAGGGAAGCATTCAAGAACTAGAGGAAAGTTGTATGTTTCATCGGTGTGATACTGCTCCCTGACTGGCTTGTCTCTGCCCCTCATTCACATCAATATGATTTTTTTTGTTTAGGGTCTGTGATACCAGACACCTGATTCCATCGACACTTCATGATCACACAGGCTGGTGTGCTTCTTCCATGTGGGCTTGGTTGCTTCTCAACTAGACGGCTGCTTGCATATCTCCAAGCCTTTAAGACCCCATACACTATATCTTTTGATAGTCAGGCACCATCAGCTTTCTTCAGCACATTTGCTTATGCACCCTTTTTGTCTTCAGCAATCCTCCAGGGAAGAAGAGCTTTACAGAATGCCAGGTTATTAGAACACAGTGTTCTTGCATTCAATGGAGGCCCAAAGCCTGTCTGCTGTGTTAATTTTTAACAAATAAATATGTGTACATAGATCTATTTTCCTATCATATGTATAATATATATATATCATATGTACATGCCTGTATTTAGAACTCCATAAATGTCCTTTGCCTCCTAGTTCTCACCTCGATTTCCTTTTACTTTCTTCTGGTCCCACTATCATTTTCAGCTTTCATTTGGGTTTCAGTAATTCTTCTCAGCTACATTGCCCTTGATCAAGCCCACCAGGCATCCTACACCCTCTTGACCATCCATTTTAGATCACTTGTTGTTCACCTATCTCTGGGTTTGTTAGCACCACTCCCCTTTCCTTCCCATGCATCCACTTCTCTCATGTCTACCCCTGTGGAACAATCTGTCCTGTTGTTTTCTCCTCCAGATTATTTATACTGTCTATCTTATCTGGATAGACATACAGGAACAATAATAAGCACAAAAACAAGACATAGTAAAACAAAAGCAACAATAACAACAAAAAAACTACCACCACCACCAACAACAAAGAAAAGCCTATATATAGGTTCATGTCTGTTTGTTGACCTTTATGGGTATTTTCTGGTCGAGTCTGATGGGGTGCCACACTCTGGCCCCAAAATCTATTTTCGGTGTTCATCTGGCACTTCATTGCTTTGTTCCCCTTGCTGCTCTGTTGCACACGGTGTGGTGGGGTCAGATTGGGCACAGTTCCCACACTGAGGCACTTATCGTTTACAAAATTCACACCTTTACTAAGTCTCACCTTTAAGCAAGTCATACCTCATCGAGTCACCGTTTGATGCATGTGGAATTTCCATCGTGTATTGGTATCCAATATATTTTGCATGCTTTAGCAAATATCTCTCTAACCCTGGTGATTATATCCATCATCATCTGAATTGTGGTTCTTGAGCTAGAAGCCTGCTGATGGACTTGCCAATTCTGGGATTCAGCCCCATGAATCAGGGACCTGACATCTTACCTGTCAATATTGGGATTAGTGAGCTTCTGCAACCCTTTATGCCAACAACCTGTCACCTGACCTCCAAGTTGTGGGTTCATCAGTCCATGAAATCATATGAGCCAAGAAAAATTACAGACTAATGCTTGATCCGTAGATTTTGGACTTGTGATTCTTTGCAAGTGTCTTAGCCAGTTCCCTAAAAATAAATTCTCTCTCTCTCTCTCTCTCTCTCTCTCTCTCTCTCTCTCTCTCTCTCTCTCTCTCTCTCTCTCTCTCTCTCCCCTGCAATTAAAATAATGATAAATGCCAGGAATATATGTAGTGTAGAACTGTATAGAATAGTATTTAAACTTGAAATATGTATACTAATTCTCTAGACTATTAGTATTGGTGAGTCTGGTGAAGATTTCACGAGTTAATTTGGATTTGAGTTTTGTTGGTGATATGGTTACTGTCATCAGTGCATCATGTTCCTCAAATTCTTCACAGGTTTGCTTTCAGTATTTTTTCCTCACCCTTAGTTTCCAGCCATTCAAAAATGACTGCATCAGAGAACAAAGCTCCAATCCTACTTAGCTCCTGAAAACTTAACTAAATGCATCAATGCTAAGAGTACAACTAGGGAAGAGCCACCCCCTCAAGACTGAATTGACCCCCATGGTCTACATAGAACGAAGCCTTTTGGATCTTTGTTTGTTGATAGGCATGCCTCAAAGTCAGCAGAAATATTTGAAAACATTCATTAATAACAGAAAGGTGGAATGTAAGAAGTATAAATCTAGAAAACCGAGGAATAATAAACAATGGAATCAAACATAGTTAGGTTTGGTGAGGTAAAATGGGCTTGTATTGACCATTTTGATTCAGACAATCATATTTTGTAATATGCCAAGTTTGACAAATTGAAGTTAAATACCATTATGTTCATCACCAAAAAAAATACTGAGATCTGTCCTGAAGTACAGTGTTGTCAGTAATAGGACAGTTTAAAAATACTTACAAGGAAGACCAGTTAATATAATTATTGAAACGTATCCACCAACCACTGGTGCCAAATACGAGGAAATTAAACATGTTTTAAAACAAATATTTGTGGTCTGAAATTGATCAAATGTGTGGCAATAAAGGTACATTGATATTATAGTTGATTGGGATATGAAAGTTATAAAAAAACAAGATGAATCTATAGTTGGAAAATATGACCTTGGTTATAGATATGGTATAATATGTGGTAGATATTCTGGGGAGGGGGGACTTGTATAGCAGATGCAAATACAATAGAACAAAATATTTCAAAATATTTCATATTATAGCATAGCAAATGAGGAATATGAAATTAACAATAGTGAGTTGCTCTTAGGGTATTAAATATTGATGTGGGAAATTTTGTGACAGATCATTGGTTTATTTTAAATAACAGTAGTCACAGAGAATGAGTCTAGGCAATTGGTATCGTCCTAAGTACTTATTTTTGTGCTTTTATTACTACCATGATAGATGCAAGAAACAATAAATCTCTTCAGTGTTGCTCAGGGCTCAACCTAAAAAGGGTCAATACTGAGCCTTGGCCAGAGAGGCCCTTCCTTCACTTGGGCCATCAGAATCCTGATGGTATGCTGGCTTTCCTCGAGGTTGGGTTAATCTGGAAGGGCTAAATCTGCAGATTTAAGTCAGTGATCTCATAGAGCAGAGGGAGGCATTACTTATAGCAAAGACTCGCCGCAAAACCAGAGCTGAAGAAGACTTCAATAATTAAGGCACAATACAAATTAAGCTCTATGAGTCTTTTAATATGATTTATACTTTTAAACAGAGCTATTTGATGCCCATATCCATTATTCTGAATTTTTTTCAACATACCTAAAATAATACTTTTGGATTTAACTAATTTCTTTCTCTATTTTGTTTAACTTAATACATAGAGTTGTGTATTCCTAAAGTTATTTTAGTTATAAATTACTTTAATTTCCAAAATAAATACTTGAATTTATTGCATACAAATTTAGAAGTTTCTCTAAATTTAGTAAATGTAATTGGCTTCTTCTGAGAACATTTGTTTTGAGATATTAGCACACACATACTCATGTTCATTTTAGAAACACATTTCAGTCCTGGCTTCTCATGCAAATGTTTTATTATGTACTGAAAAAAAATCTATTCAAACAGAAAAAAATAAGTAAAAGATCCATTGAAATTTCACCTTGAGACCTTGAAACTCTCTGATAGACGGGAAGTATTATATGTATCATAATCCTGAAGAACAGTCCTCCAGAAATGTGAGCTTCCCCCTACCCCCTGCCAAGACTGGCTAGATATAGCAGCTACCATTGACATGATTGGACTCCTGCAGAACCCATATGCATCTGAGTAGATCTGGATTACACAAGGTTTTCAGTGATTGATTTTTCAAAACACATCACTAGTCCTTTCTTCTAGGCCATCTCTGGGTGGACTAGAACCTCAATCCTTTGGGTTACTAGTCATATGTGCTAACTATTTGCACAACCCAGGGACTTCTTTCTAAATAAAATGTGTAATGGTTTCTGTTTGCTTGTTTAGTCGTGGGACTTACTGTCAGAACCACAGGATGGTTTTTGAGCCATTTGTTTGCTAGAAAGATAATGACAAGCCATATTTTGACAATAACTCGGAAAAACAAACACTTTCTTTCTGAGTCCGAAGACCTTTTCAGTTGTCTTAACTAAAGTTCACAATAGAAGCATTTTTTATCTCTGATGCCTTTAATTGGTTTATTATCAAGGAAAGGGAAGCTTGTGACATTATTTTCTTAACCTTAGAAATTTTTTGTTCATATGCAATAGATCAATCATTTAGGTCATTACAAAGAAACAGCTGAAAATGTACCGTGGTTCTATTTTTAATAAAGAAAACATTCTTGAAACTGAAAAGTAGTCCTCTCCTATTTGTTAGATTTTTTTGATCCTAGGAAAATCTCTAGCTTCTCTAAACTTAGATCATTTTTTTTCCATCTATAAAATAAAGAAACTTTGTGCTTTCTGTATTTCATGGTGTTTGTGTGAATAACACACAAAATGTGCACGAAAGTCTAGATAACTGTAATGTATTTAAACAAATAAGACCCAACTAACATTCTTCTTGAGTCTGTCACTCAATTTTGTCTTGATGTCTCTTCTAAGTTAAAGTTTTCTCAACTGAATAGTGAATCCTCTTAGTGTCCGGAGGAAAAGAAAGTTCATCTCATTATCACATGCCACTTGATAAGGGCTGCCTAAAATGCCAAATTGAGAAAGATTCTGAGGAGTTTCGTGTTTAATAGAAATAAGTATTGCTCATAACGACTGATGTCTCCTATAGAGATCAGTATAGGCAGCGACCGGGCATGCACTGCATTTGTTACAGCATCCTTAGAGCTTCCATGGCTGTTCCAAGAACTATTCATTGGAATGAAGCAACCTCCCGTCCTGTGCCAGCCTCATCATTGCTGTTATACTTGAACCCATTGTTGAAGTCACCGTATAAACCCATCTCCTTGATGATTTTGTTGTTGTTGTTGTTGTTGTTTTGGCTGACTTTCTGCTTTCCCTGAGAACATGTGGAAAGTCTGGGAGGAAAGCCCCCATCCTTGCTTCTTACCAGCATTCTGGCCATTCTTCTTCCAAGACAGATTTGTTTTTGCTGCTCGAAGTCCACAGTTCTTCCAGATTCTTCACTAACTCCACGATTCAAATATGACCAAGTTTCTGCAGGTCTCCTTATTCGTTATTCATCGGACATTAGCAACTGAAAATACATACCATGGCTCAATGCAGGGCCATCTCAGTGCTCAGGATGATATCTTTGCTTTCCACCGCCCTCAAGAAGTCGTGTGCAGCTTCTGTGCTCAATGCAGTGCGCCATCTGAATCCTAGAAGGGAGCCTGAGTCAGCTCCAAAAGACTGAAAAGCCAAAAAGAAAAGAGAAGAACACCAAAGGGTTTGTAGAAACTAAATATGTGAAGTGGGGCCCTTGGGTGATGCAAATGAGCTCGTCAGGCTAGCAGGTCCAACCCTCCCAGAGGTGCTGTCAAGGAAAGATCTGGTCATGTGGTGTTTAGAGGTTTCTGAAAAGGCACAGCCTTGATTGATCATCTTGTGGAGCCATTCTGCTCCACCCGAAGTTGGATCCCGGGCCTACTCAATGCCTCCTGGATCAACTAACGTCAACAATGAACACGTGCATTACAGAAATGGAAAATATCTGCAAGGAAGGAAATATTTAAAATGTGAAAATTAGAAATATTGAACTGAAAGGATCAATTAAAACCCATTAGCATAGCTTTTACATAATGAACGGGGGGTAGCTTAGGGAAAAGCTGAATCATTCAGTTGATATTTTCATTGCTGATATCTTCCATTTTTTTTAACCTAAAACTAGGAGATTTTTGAGTGCCTTATCCCAAAACTGGTTTCATACGCAGAGTTTTGGGAGTTTTTGTTTTGCTTTTCAGTCTAGGTTTCTTCTTATTTATTTCCCAAGAAATTAGTCATTAAAATATCCTCTGATCCAAGTATTGAAAACAGCTTTACACATGTTCACAGAATAATGGCAGTCATCCCAAAATGTTCCACACATCCCCAGGAGGTGTACAGACACCAAGGAGACAATTACAAAGATGCTCCCTAGGAGCCACCTGAGTCCAATTATTACTTGATATACCAATAAAAAGGAACTTTATTTGGACCATTTTGCAAAGCTTTTCCCAGCTTCTGAGCTTCCTGTAGGGCCAACTATGATTTTCATAGAGACTACTTCAAAGCCCAGCTTCGCCCTCTCTTCCTTCCTGTTTAACTTCCTGTCCAGAAGTGTTGAGCCCAATATTCCTTGGTAAAACGCGAACGTGGTAATGTGGCCTCGGCTTCTGCTTTCCAAGAACTCAGAGGTGACAAGGATCCCTTGCATCACCACTGACTATGTGATCAGGACAACTCCCTGGACTCAAATGAAAACAAAAGCGGGAAATTATTCAAACAAGGAAATTATATGCAGAATGATTCCAATACGCAGAAGTGCTTTCTAAACTAGAACTCCATCTTTCCATTTAGAAAGAGTCTTCAAGAAGAAATCTTCCTGCCAAGCACAATGCTAATCATCATATTCATGAGCTGGGGAGACGCTGCCACTGGTCCCTGAGTTTATGGCAGGTGGAAATGGAGAGATTGCCATTTCCTGTATTTCATGTCCCCAGTGGTGCTAAATCACTTGAAATTCCAAACACCTGCATTGTCCCCCACAAGGCTTCTTCCCATCAGAATGCAAGACGCTGCAGAGGTCTGAGACAGGCGATAAGGAAAGCCCATTGAGCCAAGAAAACAACAAATAACTTTGTTGAAGCCTCTGGAAATTTAGCTTTTCCAATCAAAGTTGTGAATGCTCTGAGGGGAATCAAGACCTGAATTCCAAATTATTGGGGGCTATGTAAGGATTTTGTGGGCAAATAGGAACATCAGATTCTTGTGTTACAATCTTACCTTTCATATTTAAGATTGCTGAGTCAGAAGTTCACAAAGAAACACCACCAAAATATAAAAATAAAATGCTCTGTTGACGATAAAGTGTGTGGACACCTGTTCTTCCATGTACCCCCTCGCCCCCTCCAGACCCTGCAATAGCAAAGATGAGGCTGAAATCAGAAGCAGTGCCTTCAATTCCACATCAAGCCTAAATCCAGACTTAAAATCATTATCGTTTCATCCAGAAGACATCATGAAATGATAAAGAAATTTCATGGAAGCTGTTTTATCCACACTTCTACTAATGTGGTCCGTGGTGAAGTCAACTTTCTTAATATAGCTCTTTCCTCCAAATCTGTTACTCCCCACGCCCACCCCACCCCCAAATTACTGGGTTGGATTGTACAAATTAGCAATGTCATTCACTAATAGAGAGGACTGGTCAGTTTTTCTTAAAACCCACAAGCTCGAGCCTTGCCAGCGATAAGGATGAGCCCTCTGAGTCAGCAGTGCAAGAGAGAGAAATTCCAAGGACCCCGGAAGAGCACCTGCCAAGACCTCTGCCTGAAGTGGGGGGGGGGCTGAGAGACCAGCTGCGTCACAGATTTTGGCATGGAGACACAAAGGATCATCACCAAGACTTTGAGGCACCTTCTCCTGGTCTGGCCGAACTGCGGAACTGAGGGCCAGAGTGACAAGTGGGCTGGCTTTCCGGTCCATGGAGACAAAAGCCAGGGAACCATGTGGCTGAAAGACTGAAAACAGAAGTGAGACATGGTTGCTGGTTGAGACCAATCCCTGGTTCCTTACTGTTTGCTACTCTTGACTTTTAGTAACCTGTTAATTTCTCTAACAAGTCCACTGAATTAGGAGTAATATGTGTGAGTTCTGTGTGGCGATTGCAATGAATTATTGAACCCAGCATAGAAGTAAAATGACATTGGAAGAATTGCTGGTGTCAGAAGAGGTAAAAATAAAAATGGGATCATGGAGTCTTATGTGACCCCGGGGATCCAGAGGAGGTCAGATATGTCCGTGTATTGTACTGCCAACCTGTTGTGTATCAGTGTGGCATTGCCTTTGGTGATCTGCATGTTGCTCTGATCCCAGAAGCTGCGGCGCTGGCCACGGGTGTTTCAAATACCAGCAGTCACTCAAGGTCAACAGATTTCAGAAATAATGCTAAAGGTAAGTTGCCTACTTCTGAGGTATTTGCTATGGAACACTGTCCATCGCAGGATGACATCATCAGACAGAGGGCTGGAGGACGAGCCTCGTGGGTTGGGGACCACTGCAAAGCCCACTGGAACACAGAAGCCTTCGCAGAGGAGAGTCTGTTGTGGGAATGTAGATGGAATAAAGCTTTCAGGACGTGCATTTACTGACGGGGCGTGAAACAGATGAAACACACATGACTAATGAGAGCATGGAAGGTGCACAGTATGGATCTAGGAAAATTTGAAATCTCGAAAATGAAAGAGCACAAAAAGACCAATATCTTAAGCATTAGGGAGCTGAAATGAACTGATATGGGCCACTTTACTCTGACAGTGATGACGATTTCAAGAGGAATGGTGCCGCCTTCAGTATTGATAACACATACAATCAAGATGCTTTGACACTTGTTGGCAAGTTCAAAAGTTAACCCAAAAAGAGAGGAAGGAACTGTAGTTGTCAAATGTAGCCAAGGTGACAGAAACTGAGTTAATTACTATGTCTCTTCTATCTCCATTCCTTTGGTGATGCACTCTGGACTCCATCCCTGTAGTTAAAAGCTAATTTTGGAGGGAATCCTTCGCTATGCTAATGGATAGGATAAAGGTGGGCTTAAGTCCTGACCTTAGTAGAGAATGTGAACCAGGTTGCCTCCTATGTTTCCTTGGGGAAAGACAAAAAGACACCTCCATCAAAACATTGCTCTATTTATAGGCATCATCTCCGGAGAGAGAATTTCCAGAACCATTGGAAGAAGAACGCTGTGTGAGATCTCAGTGTAGAGAAATGAAGGCTGAGACCAAAGGCTCAGACACTATGGCCCAGACTTTATGCGACAGAGTTAAGCAGTCAGGCCAAGATCAGAGGCCAAGGTACGGAAATCATAAAACAGAACAGAGCCATAGCATCAAGCTTACATGACTATGCAGCAGGCACAGGCAGGCTTCCTGGTCGATGGAGGATGAGGCCAAGGGACCACGTGACTGAAAGGCTGAGGATAGAGAGAAACTTGATTGCTGGCTGAGGAGAGGTGTAATTGTGAACCAATGACTTTATCCTACAGTCACTGATGCTGAATGTGGTTTCCTGTTAACTCCCCTATGAAACCCCTTAATTGTGAACATTGTCTGTGACGTCTGTGTGGAGATTGCAACATATTACTGAAAGTATAGCTGTAGAGGGCATGGCAGGAACCGTTGGTATTAGAATGGGTAAAGAAGAGTGTGGCGTGAAGATATATCTGATCTCTGCTTTGTGGATTTAGGAAAGCCAGAGGAGATCTGTGTTAGACAGGGTTCTCTAGAGAGATAAAACCAGATTGCTGATTATATATATATATATATATATATATATATATATATATATAAAGATAAATGTATAACACAAGAAATGAGCAGTTAAATTATAAACAGATAGATATATAATACAAGAAATGAACAGTTAAATTATAAAGCAGTACAAATGGCTCAGTGTGACTCACTCCTGTGAGAGAGTTGTGAGACACTGGCAGTCCTTCAAGTCTTGAGGGCTGTCAGGTAGTTCTCTGTAGAGAGAGCTAGGCTATCCCAGTACAGGCAGTAAAACAACACGGCAGGTCACCAACTGTCAGCCAGGTCACCAACTGTCAGTCCCCAGCTCAGGAGATATAAATTTCAATCGTGTGGTCTTAAAGAGACCTCAATTTACAGCAACACAGTCCACAGGCTAGGCATCCCACGGGTAGGGTAGCCTGTAAATTGAGGCACAGAACAAGCAAGGCAGTCGCACACTGGTCCTATGATCAAAGAGCGAGAGACAAAAAAGGCAAGGTTCACTGAGCCATTTATCTCTCTGCCCTTCAATTAACCCCACTTGTGTTTATAGGCCAGGTTGGCACAATAAACTAACTATCTCAAGGTCACATATAATGCTCAAAACTATTTTTTTCATAAATTAAGTGAGAGATCACTTAGACTTGAGCTGAATTGGGTTGATACCATTTTGATATAAAATTGTGTCTTTTATTATTATTATTTTACATTTTATTCTTTATTTTATTAATAAAATACCTGGTCTTACCCATCACACCACATAATAAAATTTTCATGAGGCCTCCTCTCCTCTCCCTAGACAGCCCTGCACAAGTGCCCATTCGCTAACCCCAATCTATACCCACCATCCATAAACTTCCATCCTTAAATCTTTATCCCTTCCAAGATTCTTTTAAGTGAATATTTCCTGATTTCCACAGAGGAAGTTCATGACTGGATTCTTTTAACCACTAGATAATGAGTTTCTTGAGAACACTTCTTGCTAATTTTCCTGATGGCCTTAACGTAGGGAGGGCCCAACAAATAATAGATGTTGTATATCCAGATACTTAGAACCATACATCATTTGGCCTTGGATTTCCAGATTCAAACACAATTATACTACCCTGCCCCCATGAACTCACATTACCTCTGCTTCAGCCACGCCACACAGCTCACTGACCTGCGGACATGACCTACATCCCCACAGCCTCAAACTTTCACTCGTGCCTTTTCTTCAGGAGGAAAAGTTCTATCATTTTCTTATTTATTTATTTTTCTTTCTTTCTTTCTTTCTTTCTTTTTTTACATTTTATTAGGGGCTCATACAATTCTTATTACAATCCATACATATACATACATCAATTGTATAAAGCACATCCGTACATTCTTTTCCCTGATCATTTTCAAAGCATTTGCTCTCCACTTAAGCCCTTTGCATCAGGTCCTCTTTTTTTCCCCTGCTCCCCGCTCCCCCCTCCCTCATGAGCCCTTGATAATTTATAGATTGTTATTTTGTCATATCTTGCCCTATCTGGAGTCTCCCTTCCCCACCTTCTCTGCCGTCTGTCTCCCAGGGAGGAGGTCACATATGGATCCTTGTAATCAGTTCCCCCTTTCCAACCCACTCACCCTCTACTCTCCCAGTATCGCCCCTCAAACCCCTGGTCCTGAAACTATCATCCACCTTGGATTCCCTGTGCCTCCAGCTTCCATATGCACCAGTGTACAACCTCTGCCCTATCCAGTCCTGCAAGGTAGAATTTGGGTCATGGTAGTTGGGGGGAGGAAGCATCCAGGATCTGGGGGGAAACTGTGTTCTTCATCGGTACTACATCGCACCCTGACTGACCCATCTCCCCTCCTAAACCCCTCTATGAGGGGATCTCCAGTGACCGACAAATGGGCTTTGGGTCTGCACTCTGCACTTCCCCCTTCATTCACCATGGTATGTATATATATATATATATATTTGCATGCTGCCTTATACCTTTTGGCACCTCGTGATCACACAGGCTGGTGTGCTTCTTCCATGTGTGCTTTATTGTTTCTGAGCTAGATGGACGCTTGTTCACCTTCAAGCCTTTAAGACCCCAGACGCTATCTCTTTTGATAGACGGGCACCATCAGCTTTCTTCGCCACATTTGCTTATGCACTCATTTGTCTTCGGTGATTGTATCATGGAGGTGTGCAGCCAATGATATGATTTTTTTGTTCTTTGATGCTTGCTAACTGATCCCTTCGGGACCACGTGATCACACAGGCTGGTGTGTTCTTCCATGTGGGCTTTGTTGCTTCTGAGCTAGATGGCTGCTTGGTTAGCGGCCATCTTGTTTATCTCCTATCATTTTCAATGCTAACATGCTGCATCTTCCTCTGAGGTCTTAAATACTGCTTCTTCTTCAAATTCCCCTTTGATTTTACATAATCTTGTTTCAGACTGTTTCTTTCATCACACTTCATATTTCATCTATACTTGTCAATATTCTTTCCTGAGCTATAAAACTGTTGAAGGCCTGGAATCAGGTTATGTTCATTTTGATCCCCCGGGGAACTGAGACTATGTGTTCCATTCCTTTGTCCCATTAACCTGTTCCATTGTTGTATCTTCTAGGTCCCCACACTCTGGGTCATCGTGAATTCTTTCTCATCAGAATGCATTATATATGACCACTATCCTTCCAAAGGGAGACTTGGTGACATAAAGGTGACAAGTTGGTTTGCGATCCAAGAGGTCAACTGTTCAAAACTACCAGCAGCTCCATGGAAGAAAGATGGGGCTTTTGACTCGTGGAAACACCCAGGGTCTCAGAAACTCACAGGGGGCAACTCTACTCTGTCCTATAGGGTGTCAAAGAGTTGCATCAACTCGATGGCAACGAGTGAGTGAGGGAGGGAGGGACCCTTACAAATCAGCATGCCTTCCCAACTTTTCTTTCCTAGAGGTGGCCATTATTTCTAAATAATCTCCTTATCTATAGTTTCATCGATTCTCATTACAGGTCTTTCTTCTTGTCTAGTCTCAAAGAGACCTGAAAACAGAGACTATCTTATTTTTTTCTTTAAGTAAGCCAACATTTCTAAGCGTCTATTATGTGCCAGGCACTAAGAAATGTTTGCTTATGATATGCCAGGAGAAGCCCTGATGGCAGAGTGATTAGGGGTTGAGATTTGATCCAAAAGTCAGCAGTTTGAAACCACCAGGCTCTCTGCTGGAGCGAGACAAGGTCTTCTACTTTCTTAAAGGCTAGTCTCAGAAACCCACAGGGGCAGCTCTACCCTCACACATAGAGACACTAAGAGTTTGGTCTTGACTTTTATTATGCATCAGACTGTGCCTGCTTTGAAGCTAGAAATATAAAGGGTGCCATGCTGCCAGCACAATGCTTAGCATGTTATAGGATTGTCCTGGATGTTTAAGGAATGTGCTAATAAGAGATGAAATTAATCAATTTTTAATGAGTATATTTTTAATGTATATAGACCATCATCTTCCTACTAGTTAAAACAGTCTGTGGTCCATCTCCTATGCTCTAAAAGTTGACATCTTTTAGAAGTTACCAAATGAAGAACTGAAAGACTTTTTAAAGAATGGTCCCAGATCAAGTGAATAGCCATACAAAACAGCAGAAATTGATTCTTTTTCTGTCTCCATCTCTCTCTCCAACACACACACACACACACACACACACACACACACACACACCCCAAACTTGCTGCCATCAAGACCTTACAAATCTTTAATTGGAAAAGACAGCATCATCTTTCTTACTCTGAATAACTGGAGGGTTGAAACCACTGAGCGTGTAGTTTAATAGACAAAAATGTACCCACCACCAAACCTTCTTATACCACGTACAAAAATGAAATAAAAATTGGTTATACAGCGGTGAGATTGGCGACAACGGGAGGCAAAGGGGTCTAGAAGGGAGAACCGATCTCGGGGATCTATGTAGAACCTCCTCTCTGGGGGATGAACAATGGGAAGGTTGGTGAGGGGAGATGACAGGCAGTGTAAGATAAGATAAAATAATAATTTATAAATTATTAAGGGTTTATGGGGGAGGGGGGAGCAGGTAGGGAGGGGGGGGAAAGGAAAATGAGCCGATTCCAGGAACCCAAGTGGAAGGCGGATTTTGAGAATGACGAAGGCAACGAATGTATAAGGGTGCTTTACTCAAGTGATGTATGTATGGATTGTGATGAGTTGTATGAACCCCAATAAAATGATTTATTAAAATTGGTCATAAACTTAAATACGAATTTTTAAGTAATGAAATTTTGCTAGAAAGCACAGAAAACAACAAGAACAACAACAAAAAATCAACTTTAAGACTGTGAAGTGGTGAACATTTTAAAATATATAACATAAGATGAAATCCTTGTTCAAGTGAACATCAAAGTCCATTTCACTGTAAAGGAATTTAAACTTTAATCCACAGTCTTGTAAATGAATATTCTGATGCCAGGGACAAATAATTTGTATTGAGAATACATAACATTTAAAACTCAACAATAATAAAAAAATAATAATAGGTATGCCATTTAATTCTAGCATGGATGTATTGAGCACAGACTTCACAAAAGAAGGGGTACAAAGAGAAAGCACAGCTGAGGAAAGAAGCTCAGCATCAATCCAAAAGCCCCTACCGAACTCACGGCCATGAAGTCGGTGCCGAGTCGCAGTGATGCTCTGAGACAGGATACCCAGTGGCTCCTGTGAGCATCCTAGGATGAAACTATTTATGAGCATGAAGCTTCACCTTTCTCCCAAGGAAGAGCTGGTGGTTTCAAACTGCAGACCATGGTGATCACAGACCCATTCAAATTTACCCAGGTAAATTCACATTAAAAACACAATGAAATGCATACCTTAGCACACTCACTGCACATAGCTGATTAAATGGGAAATGTTGACCACGTCAAGTTTCAGGAAGCATACAGAGCATTGAGAACTTTAATAATATACTCCTGCAAACTGGTATAAGCATGCCGAAATGTAATGTCAGATAATTCCTTAATTATTTGAAGAATACATAACTTCTAAAGAAAAGAATAATTAATCTTTAAATAATTAAAAGTTGAAAAGTAAACAATAAGTGAAAAAGCTATGATCCAGACATTGCAGCTTGGATATTTATCAAGAAAAATAAAACATATATCTATATAGATTATATATGCAGTTTGTAACTAATAGCCTTAAACCTGAAAATAGCCCAAATATTCACCAAATGTTGAATTGATAAAATGGACTATGATATATCTATACAATAAATTAGAGTGCTTTTTAGCAATAAAAAGTAACAGCCTTTTATAGTGTGTGAAAGGAACCAACCTTTTCCCTGCTCTACCCCCTGCGCCCCAAAATTAAAACATGCCACATGATTCAATGTGTATAAAATCATAGAAAATGAAAATCAATTAATGATAATAAAAAGAAGACCAATGTTTGCTTGTGCAAGGTGCAGAAATGGAGAAATAGATGGATTTCAAAGGGGCATGAGAAAACTTTTGAAGTGATGGGAAATGCTTATTTTCTGGAGTGTGGTTTTGTTTCATGGGCATACATATGTGCCAGAGCGCAGCTAATAATGCACATTATACGTGTGCAGCCAGTTGAGTAATGGCCCCACACATGTCCAGGCATGCTTACCTAGTGCTGTTTTGACAGAAATATTGCCAGGGGGAGCCTTTAACAAACAGGACGTGATATTCTCTTAAGGGTTAATTTAGGCATTGGACTGCTAATACCAAGGTCAGCCGTTCATTACCAGGAGCTGCACAGTGGGAGAAAGATCAGGCTTTCTACTCCCATAAAAAAATACTTGCATCCCAGAAACCCCCAAGGCCAGTTCAATTCTGTCCTAGAAGGTGGCGGCGAGTCAGAATCAGCTCCATGGCAATGAATTCGGTGTGGGCTTGGTGCTAGAGAGAAGGCTCTCCCTTTATGCCGAGGCTCGTGTTGTGTGGAGAGATTCTTGTGTCCTTGTAGTTTCTTTCTTTCTGGAATTCCTGGCCTATGTGAGCTCCATGTGGTAGGATATCAATCTTCTTCTGGCAGTGCTTGTTTGCATCTCTGCCTGATCTGCCCTTTTTATTTCTAACAAATGATTGAGTTTAAAACCCAAGTTACACTGATAGGATATTAACAAAACACAAAATCCACCACCAAGTGGGATTACATCCACAGGAGTTATGGCTAGTGTTCAACATATAAATGGGGCAGTACACGCAGCTCAACCTGTAAAATACAAGCCTGCCTTATTTAACTGCACGTAGTTGCATTTTGGTTTGAAAATATTTTAAAAATAGAAGGCTCCTGGCTGCATGGCGGAGGTCTACTAGCTGCATTTTTAATAGCATGCACTCATTTTGGTTTCTCTGTCATACTCAGTAATTTTCACAGTACCTCTAACCTTTTCTGAGGCCATTGCATACGTAAGTATCTACAATATAACGTAAACATAATTTTTTATAAACACTGGCAACCATCTTGTTTATGTGAGTCACTTTATTGTGATAATCACTTTATTACATTATTCTGAAATTGAACCCACCAGTCCTCTGTCTAATAATAGAGGCTTTAAAATGAAAGGAAGAGATTACCTTTAATTACAGGGGCCAAACCTCAGTGTAATGACAAGTACCCTTAGAAGAAGCAAACAAAAGGAAACTTGATGCAGAGAAGGCGATGTTTACAGAGCAAGATTTGAAGATGCACACGACTGGGCTTCGTACACATGTGCCAAAGGATGTAGATCCTGCATCTGGAGAAGACCAGGAAAGGGGTGAGCTCTTCTAGCCTCCCAACAGAGCACGTGAAGCTGATTTTGGATCTGTGACCTCTAGAAATGACAGAGACTAAACGTGCGTTGTGTGAAGGCGCCGTGTTTGTTCCCAGCGGCGTGGGAAGCTAGTCCATTGCTCTTCCAGTGGGCCTCAGTCAAACTGGAGATACACTCAGCAGTTCCCTGTCACCAGGGCCAAATGAAACCCGTGAAACAGCAAGGGCAGGCCAGCCCCAAGCTCCCTGCCGCTCCATCGACTGCGTTTCTCTCATACTCTGTATTCTAGCAAGAGTGAACTCCTTCCTGTTCTTTGCCAACTGGGCATCTTCAAATGAAGCATCCACTTTGGGGAAACCATCCACACTCTGCTCACTTGGAAATGAACAAATCACCTCTCAAAACTCAGCCCAGGGTGTGGCATACAAGAAGTGCTCCGTATATGTCCGTTCGGTGAATGAATGAGGGGGACTATTGCCTCTTCTGGCCTCTGAATACAATCCCTGGAGTTAATTGCACTCGCAGCAATTCTTTATTGCCACTTCTATTCCTTGTAAATTTGTGTGTGTGTGTGTGTGTGTGTGTGTGTGTTTTGTTTTTTTATTGGAGAAAAAATTTTATATCACATGTGCAATAAAGGGAATTGGAAGGTGGGAAACAGGCTGATGACATCAAAGCTTCATCTGACCAAGTCAGAAAAGCAATAGAGCTATGATAGTACTGGAGCTACTTAAAGGCTTCTCTGTTGCTTTCTGGATATTAAAGTATGGTCCTGTTGTGAATTCCTTGGTAATTGTGATAGGCAGAATTCTAGCATGACCCTGTTGTTCCTGTTCTCCGGGTGTGGTAGAGCTTGGGTGAGGTATTGGGTTGCTAATCACAAGATGAACACTGAAACCAACTAGTGAATTCTGCCAATGGCTTAAACGAGCCGAGAGGCCTGTCACTACTGCCTTGATGTCAGTCTTGTTCTCCTCTGAGCAGAGAATGCATCCATTCAGCATCCGACTTCTGACAGAAACGATGTCAGCGTGCCATTTGAAGGAGCTAAACTGCTGCTCAGTTTTTAAACAGCTACGGGACATTATTGTAGAGATGGGCACAGAAAAGAAATGTAGACAGAACTGAGGTATTTTGTTTTACAGCACATGGCTTGTCATCTAGTAAGGCTTTAGTTGTGTTTTAAAGAATAAATTAAAATTAGACTGAGGGGGAAGGAGGGAAGAAAGGAAGCAAGGAAGGAAAGGATGGAGGAAGAGCAGAAAATACTGGAGCTTTTAGAAGGTGACAACCTGAGCTACACACTATTGTCCTTTATGAGTAACTTTAAAATTACTAATAGCCAGCCCTTGATTATTTAATTAGTGTCAGTTTGACCTGGGCACCAGAATATTAAAACTCCCTACAGGATCCAAAGTTAGGATTTCTTGTCATCTTTCTCCAAATCAGGCCCACAGCCATGCGGTTGGATTTCACTGATGGAGCCTCTAAAGTACTTAGTAGAACTGCTCTCTGGGCTTTCTGAGACTGGACATTTTTATGAGCACAGACAGCCTAGTTTTTCTCCTGTGAAACAGCTGCTGGGTTTGAACTGCTGACCTTTGGTTAGCAGCCCAACTCATAATCCACCAGGGCTCATCCATGTGTGTCTGGACTCACATCAAACTGTAGCTCAGCCAGGACTACAGTGGATTAAGGCTCCTGTGGAGACTAATTGGATCCTCAAGGTCCAGGTACAAAGCTCATAGTTCCTGGCTGTGCCAGGCTCCACAGTTAGCTCCTCCCAGGGTGCTAATGGACCTCACTCCAGGAGCTACTGGGCCATTCTTTCTTCATTCACACTTCCCTTAGTTGAGGGTTAAATAATAATCGCTGGGTAGTATAATAACTTCTCAGCTTCTTCTGCATCATAGTCTTCCTAGACCCTGCTCTCAACATGAATTTTTCTCTATAAAGGGTCTCGATTACAATCCAAAAATAGAACTTCAGTAAATGCTTTGATTAGAGATGTTGAATGTCATTATCGGTGCACTGTCCTTACCCATTTACTGATACCAAATCCTTTTTCCTCAGTTCTTTTTGCAAATTAATTCAATTGCTAATTAGCATTCTTTGAGGCAGTACTGTATATTTGTGGAAAGGTTAGACTAGATTCAAAGCTGCACTTGCGATTCTGCCCCTTATTAGTTATGTGACATTTGGCAAGATAATTAACCACTTTGAATGATAGTTTGTCATAATTAAAATGGAGGTATTTATAAATACCCTAATGGTTCATGTTAGATACGAACATGATTATGTCAGTATATTATATAATGGCATATATACAATTACAAGATGTATATAAATTTATTGTAGGTGTGTGTTATTGATTTATATAGGCTGACTCAGAGTAGAACTGTTTTCTAGGCAATATTTTTTATCTGAGCAAATTAAAAGGTCTTTTCTCCATTAAGATGGCTGAGTGTCTACAAATGGTCACTCGTTTGGTTAGTAGCCAAGCACTGACGATTCACCACCAGAACTCCACATTTGTGTCAGATTTCTCAATTCCCTTCCACACCTAATACGTTTCTGCCACTGTACTAAGAGCTATTTCAGGGAAAAGGTGAAATATATTAAGAAAAACTATTTTCTTAGCAGACCGTGCCACCCAGCTCCTTTATCTAGCGCAAAGCTGCCGTGCATCTGCAAGCTGCTGATCCTCAGGTCCAGCTCACCTTTCAAAGAGAGCAGCAGCAGGCGTGGGAAAGGAATACACTCCTAGGTGTTGAGGAAGTCTTTTAGGAAACATTTAGACACTAGAGTTATTATCAAACGGATAATTCAATTAAGCAGCCATCACAACTCGATATTTTTACCCCATGTTGCAGAGGAAAAGGAGCAACAATGGATGTGTTACTCTGCGTACTCTAGAGAAACAAATCCACAGAAACTCGTGGATAAGAGAGAGTTTTATATAAAGGTTAAGTGTGTGTCAAGAAAACATCCCAACCCAGTGCTGCCCAAGCCCACAGTCCAACATTAACCCATATGTCTGACACCAAACCACAAAGTCCTGCTCCATCTCACAAAACACACACTATGATGCTAACTGCAGGAGGAAAGCCAAGTCAGTGAACGTGTAAGAATCTCAGCTCTGGCAGGGGTCTCCACATGGCTTCTCCAGCACCCCGGGCAGCATCGGGGTAGGTCTATTCGGTTTCTCCTTGGGGATGTCTTACAAGAAGTCAGCCTTGCCAGCTGAATCAGGGAACTGCTATTGCAGCTGCATTCTGGTGTGACCATCACAAAGCAAGTGACCCAAGAACTAGAAAGGCAAGGTTCACTGAGCCATTTATCCCTCCACCCTTCAATTGACCCTACATGGGTTTATCAGCCAGGTTAGCACAATAAACTAACTCAATGGATTTTAACTTGGTCAAGGGCATGCTGTTAGTAAGATACACTCATGAGATTTAAACTCTGAAATAAAACCTGAGTAAGGGAGAATGCAATAACAGGAGACAATCAATGGCCTGGAGGGGACAGAGTTCCATGTAAGAAGAATAAACCTTCCAGGTAACAAAAAAGAAAAGAAAGGAAAGGAAATGTACTTAAAAGCTGATCCCTTTTAGTCCCTAGATATGACTGCAACTGTTCCCAAACTTGAAAGTGCATCTACAACCCGTCAGGGATTTGCTGAAACATGTCACTGATCTTCCTTCTCCCAGATTCCTATTCTTGGTGTAGGTGGACCAGAGAACTTGGATTTCTAAAAACTCTCCACAGATGTTGATGTTTTTGACTAGAAGGTTATATTTTGAGAAGTACTATCCACCAGTCACACTTGAATTTGACAGGTCCAGCAGATTTTCTGAGGGATTCAGGTCAGTGTGGGACAGAGTGTAAGCACAGGATTTAAGAGTGTGATCTGCAGTGAGGCTACAATAGCATGAAACACCACTTGGTTCTGTGGCATCCTCACGATGGCTCCATGTTTATTGAGGTCACTGTGTCAATCCATCTTGTCAAGAGTTCTCCTCTTTTCCCCTACTCCTCCACTTTAGCAAGCATGATGCCCTTTTCCAGGGACTTGTCGTTCCTGAAAACATGTCCAAAGTATGCGAGACAAAGTCCTTGCCTCTAAGAAGCATTCTGGCTGTACTTTTTCTAAGTACCATTTGTTGTTGTTGTTGTTCTTTTGGCACTTTCCTTGTTGTTCCATGGTACTTTCCATATTGTTTCCCAACAGCATAGTTCAAGTGCAACATTTTGGGGTTGCTCTTCCTTATTCAATGTCTAGCTCTCACTTGCAGATGAGGCGATACCAAGGCTTGGGTCAGGTTGACCTTAGTCTACGAAGTAATATCATTGCTTTTCTACACTTTAAAAAGGTCTTGTGCAATCAATTCCCCTGATGCAATGCATCATTTAATCTCAGCATGTACACATACACACACACACATGCACATACACACACGGTATGAGGGGGGCTCAATAGATTTGTAGAAAAGTAAAGTTAAAAGATAGAGAAATTTTCCATGTAATATTATTTTGTACATATGAGTACATATTTCGAGTATCATATATAAATAGATAGATCAACGATGAAACATAAATTTGTTTAAGTTATTTACCTTATTCCATGGTTGCTACCTTTGTCATGAATGAGACCTGGATGTGTCTTACACAACTGTTTTTATTTTTCATTAAAGGAAAGTGCAAGAAGCATTTTTCTCCAGGTGAGAGTCTTAGGGCTAGGAACGGCTTTCCTGTTTCAAGCAGATAAAGTTCTGTGGGAAAAACTTCCCTCTTCCCTACAAAATAAATCATGACTTAACCCTGGGGGACTTCAGAAATCGTAAGTGCTAGAGATTTGGGAGGTTAGGTTGGACACTTCTAACTACAAGATCAGGGGATGAGGTGATCTGTATGAATCACTAAGATGATATTTCATAAGGTCCCAGGATCTGTGATTTTTTTCTATTACCAGCTGAATCAGACTGTCTGCTGGCCCCACCCAAAAGGATATGTTGAAAATACATTCTATGCAGATGCACATATTTTTGTTAGCATGAGTTCTGTAACTTCAAGGACTTTAGCATTGGTGAGGTGAGCTGAACAGGAGGATGGGAACGACCTTTGATGGCAATCATCAAAAATGAAAGGCTCGGAGCAGACATAATGTCATGACTGCCTTGGTATCTTTGAGCAGACCCACACTTCAGTCATGTTAAGAGGCAATGAAATACATAATGAATCTCCTTTCTAAAACGTATGTCAATCGATTGAATCTTCCTTCCTGACCCTCAAGCTTTCCTATGTGGCTAAGCCCAGGTTCAGTTCATTTTTTCCCCTATTAACTATAGATATGGAAGCTATACTTCATCATATTTTCATTTTTTATATATGTCATTTTATTGAGGGCTCTTACCACTCTTATCACAATCCATACATCCATTGTTTATCAAGCACATTTGTACATATGTTGCCATCATCATTTTCAAAATGTTTTCTTTCTTCATGACATTTTCATGTGATGCTCAGGGAAGACAAGAGAAATAATAATGACTCATCTGAAATGAAGAGGCCTTCAAAAAGAGACTGTCCAGAGAAAATTGTCTTCAATCCCTTGGCTTATTGCAATCAAGGTTCTGCCTGCTAAGCCCCATGACCTAATCATGGGCTGGACTGGGTTCTTCCATGTGGGCACTCTTCTCCCTGCAGAGAAAGAGAGGGATGACACTTCTGTGAGAGCTGAAAGACTGTAACCCTGAGGTGTCAGAGAACAAGGCTATGCTGCTGATAAGTTGCTAGAAACAGAGATTCTCACCTTTCAAAGCGGAGTCAGGTCTGAGCTGACTTGAGGATGGGCTGCATTTCTGCTCTCCTGCTGTGAGCATTCTCTTATCTCTCTCTACCCTTTGAAAGTTTTCTTTGCCACTTCTTCTTTCCACAAACATCATCTCCTTCTTCTTTGCCTCCTTATATATTTTCTTTCTTCAATCTTCCCCAACACTCCTCCCATCGTCTTTCTACACACATTAACCAAATGCCTCTAACTGCAGGGTACGCAGTTCAAAACTGCCAACCACTCTGAGAGAAAGACGAGACTTTCCACTTCCGTCAAGAGTGACAGTCTTAGAGACTCAAAAGGGCAGTTCCAACCCACATGCATTGACTCGATGGCAGTGAAAAAGATGAAGAAGGTATGGCAATGGCTTCCTAAAGTTTCTTCATTAACCCCTCTCAGAGAACAGGATTGTCTCGTTGGTAGAATAAATTATCTGAAGATTTAACAGTAATTATCAAACGTTGCTATGCATCAGGATAACCTGTGGTGTTTTTAAATTATCTTTACCTGAGCTCATATTTCTCTCATCCTCTCTGCTCTGGAATTCTGAATCTGGTGTGGGTCCAGGCATTGCTACTGCTAAAAATTTTTGTGTTATTATTTCTCATGAAACATAAGCATAATGTGCCCCCCAGGAATTAACTCAAACAACAAAAATAGTACCTCCAACTGTGTGTGGGCAGACAAAGTCCTCTCAGAAGGTCGGCACATAGGATTGGTGTGGCTTTTTGTTGGTTAGGTAGTTATGTCTTATTCTGTAAACGCTCTAGTCATGAGAAACCATATTATCGTGAGCTGTGGACTAGATGTATTTTCGAAGTTGTATACCTGCTGAGCTTTTGACCTCATCCCTGAAACGGGAATCAGAACAGTACCTACATAGTAAGACTATCATACGGATCTAACACAATGCATTCAATCCAACGCAGATGTTCATGGAATGTTTCCTCGGTGTCAGAAACGGTCGTAAACCCTGTGGATGGGCCATGGACAAAACAAGTATGTCTTCGGAAGCTCACTTTCCAGCAGGGTGGCAGCAAAAATTCAGGATGCACCCAATTATTTAGAATATAATAAGACAAAGAGCATCACTTCAGAATCCCATAAAACTTTATTAAGCCAAAATGTCAGAATGTAATGATATTGTTTATTGACATAGCCTTCTTGTGGGTCAACACACTTCTTAAAGTGATATTTCTATGCCTACCCCTTTCCTGAAGCATTCTTTGCTTTTTCATTGACACAACATCAAAATGGCAGGAGGTTCAAATATTCCTTTGAAATGTTCTCTGAATTTGGGTAACAAGAAAAAATCTGAAGAAGCAAGATCAGGGTCGTAGAGTGGATGGGATTAGTTTTCCCGAGAAAATTCTCCTAGGACAGTCATCACTGTCCCCAAAGAACCAGCAGGTGAATTATCACGGTGCTGAGGAACTCCTCGGCATAACTCTGCTGATCCTCTTTTCTCAACAACGCAATGTTCAACTGTTTTCAAACTTCTTTACACTAAACCCTCATAATCAGCCTGTCATTCCAGAAAACCCACCTAGATTAAGCCCTTTGTATCCAAACAATATTGAAAATTAATAGTTGTCAGACCTTTCTGAGCTGAACTCTCAGCCTTGAGTTTAACTAGCCAAGCAGTTCCTCCCAGCAGCTAGTGCTTCCATCGCGTCCGTGTCAGGCTCCACTGAGCGTGAGACGCGCGCATGCCTGAGAGAACTTGTCTGCAGCCGTCCGCTGATCCAGAGGCAGGTTCAAATATGTTTTATTTGGAATGATCTCATGTATGTAAGAACTGGAACTCTAGTAAGAATTTTATTATTAATATTTAGCTTATCCTCACAATATTTGGTATAGGAATAACTATGCTGAGTTAAGCTAGTCAATCACAAGTGGACAACTATTGTGTGAATCTACCTTAAAGAGAAACACCAAGAGGAAGGCAGGCTTCTGTTCTCAGGACATGTAATCGTCTAATCCCATCTCCCAAGCAACAAAGTCGTGAAGCTGTGTGATACCGATGACCCTATAACACCTCCTTTATTTGCGTATCCTAAAAACCACTTTGACGGGAAGTCTCACCTCTGCCAGGGCCAGTTTTCCAAGATGGGAGCAGAGGGAGAAGACCAATTCATTTATGCCATACCACATTGCTCCAAGGTCTCCTCAGACCAACAGACACTCCTGAAAGTGTGACAAGTGAACTTCAGGAGAAAGGCTAGTCAAGATGGCTGGCGGTAGGAGTTGGGTTGTTTGTTTCTGAGAAAGTGATTGCACTTCAGTTGGTGGGCAAACTGGATCCAGCAATCTGCCCTCAGGAGAAAACACTTAGTAACACTGCCAGAGAACCTGAGGGGAGAACACTTCTGCTACTACATGACAAATCGGGCACTTTTTGCCTTGCTTCCACCAGCCCTTGGTGATGCCGGCTGTGAGCTATAGACTACGGCTGCTTTAGACTTCATCCTTTTGAGGGGCACAACCTCCGTAGGCCACCCCTGAAGGATTCTATATGGAAAGCCTACTATGTGCATTCGGCTTTGCTTTACACTCACCTGTAGCAGACTTAAGGAACTGACATACTTTCTTAGATTTATGTCTGAAATGCCCTGGTGTGAGAAGAAATAGATGAGTGTTATGGAATTGGAGGTTGTTAGAATTTGGTTCAGATATCTTGCTTTAAGGGTACCCAATGAATGGTGACTTGAGATTACTATATATTTATTATTTTAATGCTCTCTTTGCTTCTTCATGACATGTATCAGTCTGATAGGCATGATTTTGCCTTTGTGAATGCGTGTAATTGAAAGTGTCCTATCTTCAATTTTCATGTAAATAGTGTATAGTCACTCAAACTTTTAATCTGTACAAGTCAACAATTCATGTAGTATGTTCTGAAAAGCCAGCCTATACATGTATAATTCCCTCCTCTCAACAGTGCTTTAAATTCTATAACGATTAATGATACTATCACTAGAATTACCTTATGCCCCATGAGGATGATTTTAATGTGATTAAAAAATTTTAATCACTGCCATAAAATGATGAGGATGTCTCTAAAGAAAACTAGAGGCACATACAAGCCATAGATGTGTGAATGGATTTGGGGCTCACATTTAATTGTAGCCCTAGTCTAAGAACAACTAGTTCTTATTACACGGTCCTGCTTGATGCTCACTTCGTGAAGGGATTACGGAAGATAGGAGTGCTTCAATGGAGTGTACTGAAGAAATTGGATGGTGCTCAGTTGGCAGAAAGAACGACATCTCGGGTTGTAAAAGCTTGTCTTCACACAAGCAAACACCTCAGTGGGGAGTCAATTAAATCCACATGAAATAAGCACACCGTCCTGTGTGGTCCAAGGATTGGAAATAATAAAATACAAATCTGAAGTAGGGAATAGTAAACAGAGCTTACATTGCAGAAGGCTATGGATGACCGTGGATGCCCCAAATCCATTCGCAGAGTCGCAGAGTCACATAGATGAAGACTCCATGGACTACCCTCTGACCACAGTTGAAGGATATGAAGAGTCTTACTTCCAGGTGGGGGAGTTTGTCAAATCGATTATGACAGATGTTGCCTCACCATGCTCACATCCATTGGCTCATTGCTTATTCATAGCAACCCCCTCTGGGTTTCCAAGACTGTAACTGTTTCTGGGAACAGAAAGCCTAGTGTTTCTCCAGCAGAGTTACTAGTGGTTTTGGTGGACAGCCAAACAAGTAACCAATACACCACCAATATAGCCCAGTGTGTAACCACTCCACCAGCAGTATAGTGGTTACACGTTGGCACTGTGATCAACATGGTTGCCAGTTTGAAACCACCAGCAGCTCCTTGGGAGAAAAACTTGGCTTTCTACTCCTGTAATTAATTACAGTTCTCAGAAAGCCACAGGGGGTCACTGAGTCAACATTGACTCTATGGCAGTGAGGTTATGTCGATGTGGTTAAGCTCAATTGTAACAGGATAGATTTCCTGTGTATTTAGAATAAAAATAAAAGTAAATTTGTAACACTTCATCATTTGAGCTCCCCTTTGATCCATTTTAAAGTTGTTTCAGTTGTTGTGTCGTCTGCATTTTGGTTGAGGGGTTTCGCTGGTGTGCTTTTTCTTTGCTGTTCTTTCTGTTTGTGTTTTGTATGATTTTCTGTATGTGAAATCCAGGACAGGCAAAGCTTTAGCGACAGTAACTGGGTTAATAACTACCTAGGGGCATGGCAGGGAATGTGTACAAAAATACAAAGAAGAAAATATCCTGAAATTGATTGTGGTGATGACTGCACAACTCCTTTTAATATGTTCTAATGATTACATTCATGATGTGTGAATGATCTGGCAATAAAACCATTAAAAATCAAAACTCCTTGCCATCAAGTAAATCCAATTCATATTGACCCTATTTCATAGGTTAGAACTACCCTTATGAATTTCCAAGCTGTGACTCTTTACACACTCGGTATAATATTACTCATTATACAAATAATGTCAACCACACTTTGTGTTAAGCTTTTTCAGGAGTTGAAAATACAAAGAGGAACAAGACAGGGTACCTGGTCTCACCTCTTGTTTTCTAGTAGACAAAAAGCAAAAAATAAAAATGTATAAAATGACCCTCAATAAATTAGCTATGAAGAAGCTAAAAAATAATAATATGCAAGCCATGATATGTCCGACCACTTTCACTGACAGCGGCAGTGACCCCAAGTAAACCAAGCCTCAAATTAAGTCAGGGGCCTATTGATAACATCTGGAGAAAGGGCGGGGTCCGAGCAAGATTGCTCAAGAAGCTGACATTGCCCAGTGTCCCTTTTTGCCTGACCTCCTTTCTGTGTCCCCCTCACTGTGGGGCTGGTTTCCCGAATGGTCATAAAGTGGTTACCAGAAGTGCCAATACATGTTTCCCATAATCATTAAACAGATGCCCTGTGCTTGGAACTGTTCAAGAACAAAGCCATGTCACTAGGCTAATGCCTTGTGTTAATCCCTCTTATAAGAAATGAACTTGTCCTAATGGAGAAATTAGTTTCATCCTCCCTTCCGTTTCCCATTGTAGCGAGTGATGGGGTAAAGACACGATTTAAGATCATCAGAGCATCTCCGAGGAGCTGATGATTGAGATGGGACTCGACTGTCAACTAAGGATCTAATCTTTGGAAAGTAAGAGGGAGAACTTTTCGTACAGAAAGAAGCAAGTACAAAGTCTCCTGATGGCGATAAATAAGCATCTGTGTTCACTGTCAAATGGCCAGAACAGAATGAATGGGGGAAAGGTAATACAGTCGGACAGCAGAGAGGTAGCATGCATAATTTCATTCATCTAGGGACAGGAAGGACATGGGATACATTTGGATTTTATGTTTTGACTATTATTATTATTACTATTATGTTCATAAGACAGAGTATGAATAATCAAGAGTTCTAGCTAAAGAAGGAATAACCACGCTTCCATCAAAGGAGGAAGTTTGCATTTATAGCAATTACATAATCCCTCAAATTGTTTAACAAGGTAGAGGGCTCGGAGATGGTACTTTAAAAAACCCAGCTGCATCTCTGAAAATCAGTTGAATACATGAATAATTTAACTACAAAGATGAGGAATAGCATTTATCTTCCCTCCTTTACCACACCCTGCACTAGCTGCCAAGTTGCCGTTGTTGGACATTGTGCGTGGTAATTGTCCACTTATTTACCCTGCCGGGTTTGTTGCTCATATGGTGATAGATCATCTTTCCTATGGGCTAAACTGAATCGAAAAGCCTGAAACAGCTTAGTTACGTCAGATGAATTTTAGGGCATTTCTAATAGCTTCACCAAACCATGCTTCTTTACAGTTTCATAATTTAAAAATAAATGTATTGCTAAAATCAAGAGCTTAGCTCCAAATGATTCTTGAAATGTGCTTGTCTCCTAGGGGAATTATTTTTTTTTTTCCAAAATGGTACTCTGGCTTTAGGCATATTCTTACCTGTTTGAGAGAATGATGGGATATGGCCAGAGGCTTGGCCCAGGGTGTCGATTGTAGGCATAGAACCAAGGGTCTGATGCAGCTCAAATATAGATAGGAATCTAGTTGAAAGCATTTCCTAACTGATGGTAATTGGACTGGTTATAGTCAAAAGCACTAGGGCACCTTTTAAACTGTTCACATTTTTAGGTCCCATCTCCCACCCATTCAAAATATTCTAATTGAATGGACTTGTGTCAGGCCTGGAAGTCTATACAGATTTCTGAAAAGTTCTCAGGTTATTCAGGTCCTCATTTGGAGACGCCTTGATCTCTAGCAACACGAACCGAAGTGAAGTTCCCAATGCACTTGCACTAGGCTGACACTCGGGACCTGCTAACTTCCCATCCTGAGGCCCATCTCTGACTTCCCCAATCACAAAGCAGGTCAGTCAGAATAGGCATCTGAATTTTAGGCAAACATCTCCTGGATTATGAGTAAATTTGGCCTGCATTTAGAAATGAGCACTGGAAATAACAAAACTCTCTGCCATCGAGTCAATTCCAATGCGGTGACCCCTGAAAAATTAGGTGACTGGCCCAAAGACACACGAATTTCCAGTGACAAGGACCTGCTCCACTTGACAGTTCTTTGCAGTGTGGTTCATATCTGCTCAAACACACTTGCTGAGTTTGTACGCGATTAGCTGTCTTTACTTGTAGTGGGGAACAAGAGTCAGGTTGGCTTCCCAAGATCTCAGAATGGACAAGGATAGATAGAGAAACAAGTTATTCTATAACAAAATGGGGACAAATTTAAGGTGCTGTGAAATTAACTATCTTGTAATTCCCCAAAGTAATTATGATAAGAATTCTGGAGAAAAAGAAAGTTCATTGAGGCTGGAATTTGGGGAGAGACTTCCTGGAGGAAGTGGAACTTGATCTTAATTTTTAGATAAGTAGTAAGTTTACTCTATGTAAAGGGCACACGGGCAAAGTGATATAGGCATAGATAATGAGCTGGTTTGAAAATCGATAAGCAAGTCTAATTTTTTTCACTAATTATTTACCAAAAAATACCTGTATGTTCTGTGTTTTCAACTTACTCAACTGCAGACTATAGGCATTGAATGAGAGATGAGATCATGCACCTATTGTACACTAAAAACTTCAACTGAATAATGAGATCTCAACAATTACTACTCCTCCCCTCTCGTTGTCCTTCAAGGTGAAGTCCACACTTGTGGGTAATGTGAACTATGATTCTCTCTTTTTGTTTTGTTGTTGTTATTGTACCTTATATGGGAGAGAAGGTGGTCTGCTGGAATCATCCTCACTCTTACCAAATGTCCTTGGAAAATGAGAGCAAACTATTTTATTTTTTAAATGTTTTTATGATATGATTATATGAATTTTTTATATTATCTCTTTAAAAATAAACTACATGGATTTGCCTTCTTCAATTATGTCTTTAAAATCAGAATTAAATGGTACACTGTTACCAAGACACTTTACTACTAGAAAAAAAAAAAGTATTCACTCACACTGGGTAGTACATGGTGGGGGGAATCACTACAGAAAGTCATCTTGTTTGATAAAGCAGAGGATTCGCACAAATGAGGAAAACTGTCATTCAAATGAATTGATACAATAGCCACAACCATGGACTCGAGCCTCATGAAGATAAGACAGCATGGGCCAGATTTACTCTGTTTTAGGTTACCCTGAGTCAGAGCCGACTCCACATCAACCAACAGCACACATGTGAAGCCTTTGGGTTTTTGCAGTTTTCTGATTGCTCTGGACTGCCCCACCACTTCATGTATTTCTTTTCTTCGCATTTTACTATTAGTTTCCTTGCCATTGAACGAGAGCCTTGGATCTAGGTGTCAGTAATGACGAGTAAACTACAGCTTGAGGGGACATCTGTTGTGACCTTCAAGGCAGCAGGGTACAATGAAAAGCTTTCCAACTTACTCGATTCACTGTCAACAAATTGATTCAAACTCATAGCGACCCTATAGAACTCACCTTGTGGGTTCCAGGACTGTAATTCTTTACAGAAACAGAAAATGTCATCTTTCTCCAAGAAACCTGCTGGTGGTTTCGAACTGCTGACCATATTGGTTAGCAACTATTAGCCACCACAGCACCTCAGATCAAGCTTGCTCTGAACCCCAGCTCAACCAAACTTCCCAAGACTGTGACCTTCATCAAGGGACCCAATCTCACGAAGTCTCAAAGCAATGTTAATAAAAAGGAAATTAATACAGGCATATTTTGTTGTACTCTGCTTTATTGCTCTTTCAGATTGAGGTCTTGTTTGTTTGTTTGTTTGAACAAATGGAACATCTGTGCCCCCCCACCCCCCACCCTTGAATCCATCACTTTGTATCTCAGTGTCACACTGTGATAATTCTCACAACATTTCAAACTTTGGCATTGTATTTGTGCACATGGCGTAGACAAGTGAAGAATAACCGGCACTCATATCTACACCAGGTAAGCACTCAAACTCCAAACTCCTGCTCACTGCCATTGACCGGATCGGACTCACAGCGACCCACGTGAGACTTAGCTTATTAGGAAATAGAAAGCCTCATCTTCCTCCGGAGGCATGGCTGGTGGTTTTAAACCGCCCACCTTGTGTCTAGCAGCCCAGTGCATAACCCAATGCATACTCCTCTGGAAACGACAAAAATGGATGAGTCCCGTTATTGGACTCCTTGCTTTATTGGAGTGGCCTGGAACAGACCCAGCACTGCCTCTGAAGTATGCCTTTCCATGTGGTTCCGAATTATATTACCAGGAACTATCCCCTTGGAGCACAATGCTGTAATTGCTACTCACTGTGCTAAAAAGAGAAAGAATGGGGGAGGGGTGCGGGGAGGAGTGGAGAAGATAGAGCTAGCAAGAGGGGAACCCTGACACTTTGGAGGCCTGGAAACACGTAAACCATAGCAGAGATCATCAGCTTGGGTTTTATCAGTGTCGCCGATCCTGCTTCTACCATTGTGGTGGTCACAAAAGGGCCCGGCTATGCAAAGCCTAACTAGGAGACAGGCTGTTTCACAAAGCCTTTCTACAAGCCCCCAGCAATGCGTTATCTTTATCTAGGCCACCCCCTCGCAGTACCATGGCAACGTAAGTCCCAAACCGGATTGGAGGAGAGCTTGCTGATGCTCATTGAGGGTGGGAGTGCTTTGTCTCCTTAGATACTCCATGATCTACAGCATCAACACAAATAGCCAGCCACAAGATTTAGAGAGCAAAATTACCCCAATTTGTACTACATCAATAGAAAAAAAACACCTTTCCCAGAGTACAGTCTTGTTGGCAAAAAAACGGTGGCTGGCACCAAACAAAAAACCTTAGCTAAGGGATTCTAAGTGGTTAAGGGACCTGAGGAACAAAGAAATGGGGAAAGCAACAAACAACAATGCAAGGTGTGGCCAGTCACAGCTCTGTGTCTGAGAAGATGTGTTAGGCAACGCAGCTGGGGATCAGGGCTCAAGTTCAAATATTCCCTGATCCTTTCTATTCCCGCAGGAGCCCTGGTGCTGCCGTGGTTAGCGTGTTTGCCTGGTAAGCTGTGAGCTGTCTGAATGCTCTAACTTCTCCATGAGACAAAGCTGGAGCAGATTTGTCCGTTCAAAAAAAAAGGTACAGCCTTGGAAAGACTCTGAGGCAGTTCTATTGTGTCCTGCAAGGTCTCAGTGCACAGACATTAACCTGATGGCCTTAGGTTGGGGTGGTTTTATATCTCAATTCTGTTAAAAGTTTATGATTAATATGAAGTGGCATCATTGGACTTCTGCAATTACTATGCCTCAAGGTAAGATCTAGGGCAAAAATATGCAATGTAGTTCACAGAACAAGGGAGCAAAAGGATCTATATTGGTTCTCCTTTAAGAATCCAGACTGGAAAACTTGGGGCCCAGCTATGTGAATCACACTTAGTGCCATAGCTTTCTCTTATCCTCTTGTTTCGTTACATAGGCGTATATAACACACAAAGAACTTTAAAGTAAACACGTGCACACAAATTCTGGTAAATTATTTGTGTGTGCCTTCACATAACATCTATCTATACAATAGCATTTACCTTATTACAGAATTATTTTGGGTGACCTATTCTTTCAAAGAACGTCCTGGCTGAGCAGTCGATAGGAGATGGAACAAGAATTCCTTTCTGAGAGACCATCGACAGAGCTGTGCCCGTGCAACCAAAATGCGGATCATGACGCCCTCCTGAGCTGCTACCCAAAGCAAAGATGGCTCTCTCCTCCTTCTTTCTCCAACTATACAGTCAAATACATCCGTGGGAAGTTGCCGAGGCACTGTTTTAAAAGGCTTTCTTACAAGGTTAACCACCCATATAGTGGACTTGCATGGTGCTGTGATGCTTGAAACTGTGTCCCTGACAGTTTAGATATCAGCAGGGTCACCCGTGCTTGACCGGTTTGAGGGGACTTCAAGCCTAAGGTAGAAAGAACCAAAGGTCAAAGGAGTGGTCTACTTCTGAAAATCAGTCAACGAAAGCTGTATAAACCACCAGAGAAGATTGTCTTACATCAAGCTGAAAGATGAATCGCTTGGGTCAGAAGGTGCTCAAAACTCAGGGAGCCACCCCAATGAAGTCAAGCATACTAAGATCCCTGAACATGGCAAAGGTCCAGGCAGCATTCTGTTCTGTTACCTACTGTCTGAGTTCATTCAAAGGCACTTGGTAAGGACACGGAGCCTAGCAGTCTAGCTCCGCAAGAAACTTAAGTGAGCACAGAGTGTAAGACGAATACCTCTTCCTCCACTGTCTCCCAAACTTCCCACAATGCCCGAACCACTGTGTGGGGAAAGTTTACTGGAAGGGTGGCATGGAAAAGGTACATGTCCACTCAGTCTACCCCCTCCGAGGATGAGCGTGTCCTCTGCGGGAGGAGCACCACGCCGCTCTGTTGCCCAGAGCTGTGAGGAAAGCACAGGAGCCAGAAGCCTGGGGGAAGCTCTGGGTGGTGTGGGCTGATTCCTAGGCACGCTTGCATGAATCCTAACTCCTGAGCACGGACATTTATGTATGATCTTTCAGGGTGCCAATTTCTTATCTGCCTAAGAGACTTTTCTTTTTCAAAGCACACAGAGTTAATAGAGTGAAGGATAGATTGTGTTCTTCAAGCACTGGACAGGCTTTTATCAAGATGATACAAACATTTTCCTGTCTTTCACAAGCGACATTTAAGTGGTAGAGTTTCAGGTAATTCCCAAGACTGAAGCTCCTACTAAAGCCGCTCTGGTAGCCTGACTATAATGGTCACATAAATTTCCTTCTTGCTTTGAAAGGGAAAATAAAAAATAGACTAGTGGAAAAGTATCCTTCCTATGATTTTAGAGCTGTGTGTAAGTCCTTTGAGGACCCTAGGTGAGTCATTTAACATCTCTGGCCCTCTAGTTACCAGTTCAAAAAATAAAGAAAATGGAAAATAAACTCTCCAGATTATTTCCCTAATGTAGGATTTCACGCGTCTATGAAAATCTGTGTTCTGCTCACTCTTCCCTCCTACCATTGGCACTATATCATCTTGCCCTAACAATGGCGGTGCCTTGCCCAATACCAATTTTACAGCCCTTTGTGAACAAGAGTGTAGTCTGGGAAAGGTATATATTTTCCATTAAGGTAACTCGAGTCAGAACCAACTAGATGGCAGTGAGTTGGGTTTGCGTGTCCTTAAATCATCAGGCTAATATTGTGTTGGTAATAAAGATACTGGAGTGTCTGAGGAGACCGATGGCGCTTGTTTTACCTATTTACCACAATAAACTTATTAAGTAGATATTATGAGTTTGATCACAGTACAGATGAGAGACAAATGAGATGTAGAGGAGCTAAGGGGTTGGCTGGAGGTTACACAGCCAATAGTGTCTCGGAATAGATTTGAACTTGTCTATTTATTGTCAGACCTATACTCTTAGTCGTGATGTTATACGAGGATGCATTTTTTTTAAAGTATTAGACTAGGGCTCCAGTTCATACAGCTATGCATTATTCAAAACAAACTGTGTCTCAACAGGACTCTGTGGTCAGTGGATGACTACAGACAACTTCTCTCAGTGATATAGTAATAAAGTGCCTTTTAAAAAGTCCAATCAAAGCAGGGACTTTAGGGGGGATCTCACCGAGCTTTTGAAATTCAAGGCAGAAAGGCCAGCTCAGAATCTTTTGGTGATTGTTTTTACAGGATTCCCAAGGGATAATCTTGATAGATTTTTTCAAAGGGCACCGGATGACCATGGGGCTTATGAAGAAGTTTTCAGAAAATTGAAGGCTGCATTGGTGAGGTAATGGTCAGGAAAGTTTCACCTACTTCCCCCCCACACACAACCCACCTCCATGGTAGCAAGGTACCTGCTCATTCTTCTCAGGGAGCAAGGGCTATCCTGTATGAATTGTTTGGGAACCTGACCTCATCTACCCTCCTAAGATGCTCTTGCCTCTTCACACTTCTTGTTCTGCAAAGCTTAAAGACCATTTCAAGGGAACATGATTGTGCTCTTGCCATTTTAAAATCATGTAAATCAGAGAGCACAGATTCTCTGAGGAAGGATTAGAAGCATGGAAACATTGCCTTCTGATGGAGGCTATGCTGAGAAACAATAGCTTTACATTTTAATATTTTGTTCTACAAATGTTTCCGTGCTTTTGTAACAGTGCTTGATTTACCCTTGTATTGCTTTCTTTCCTTTTGAGCAATTAGTATCTGACGTCTTTCTTTGCATAGTGTCTTCTGACAGACTGCTAAGACTGGGCCTTCCTGCTGTGGGAACTGAGCCCCCAAATGATCAAGGCCAGGTAAGCACGTCTCCACTTCTTTGAAGAAGTCTCCAAAGGGTTCAATAGGAACCAAAAGGTCTGTAGCTATCCATGTGTGAGGGGCATCCGAAGTCAGATATATTATGATGAGGGCAGAGATGGAAGGAGGAAAGAGAGAAAGAGAGCAGTCACGTTTCTCCCTATTGTAGAAATGCCGAGAAGATCCTGGAGACAGTGGATTGTGGGTTTTGTTATGCCAACTGAAATAGTAAATTCTGCGTGAGCCCACTAGACAGGAATGTTGAATACTTACAAAATATATTAATGTTCCAGCTGCTAGCATAGAAATTCAAAACCAGCCATATGAGAAGAATCACTTTGACTATTATAAAAAGAGCTATTTTTTAAAGGCTTCTTCCATGAAAGAATAACTCAGGAAATATTCAAGGCTCCTATTTTTTAATATCCTTTTGAAAACTAACTAGCATTTCCCCCTAGAAGCTTATAGGAAGACAGAAGAACCTATGAAATCTGTATTAGCAATGATAATTGCCAGAAGAGAACAAGGCTGCTATTTGGACTAAGGATCATGAAATCAGGCTCCCAGTGTCATAATAATGTGTCAAATCCTCTGCATTGTAGATTAACCAACTGTTGCTGAAGGTATTTTGTCTTATGGTGACCTCATGTGCTATGAAACAGAAATGAGATTCGTAGGGTTTCCTGTAGGTTAAATCTTTACAGAAACTGATCCCCAGGGCTTTGTTTGGTTGCACTGAAGAGTAGTTTTGAACCTCCAATCTGTTGATTACAAGTTGAATTCAAACTGTCTGGGCTACTCAGTGTCTTTATATCATATATTATCCCTAACATTGCAAGTTCTATCCCACTGTAGAGAACGACCTGAAATTTCACTGAGCCAGAAGCCCCAACCAAATCTTGCAGCAGAGTAAGTTATGAATCACTCAACAGAAACAAGCATATCATTATTATAGTATCATTTTCTATTATTTTTCTCATGCTCTACTGTACTTGTGAATTCTACAATACTGATTTTCAATATTAGATACATTATTGTTCACAATTTCATTTCTCAATAGCAAAACAGCTATTTCTAAACAGATGACTCCTTCAGACCTCGGGAACCAGATGCTCATTTGTAAGCTCTACTGGGGCAAGGACCTTGTCATTGTCTGCGTGCTGGTGCACCCTAGGTACCTGGAAGGGTGTCTAGAACATAGTAGGCATTAAAAAAATCTATGGAAAGTTCAATAAACAAGTATCAGAGAGCCAAGCATATTTCATTTTAAGCCATTCCATGCCAGCAAGTCAGTCAGATTTACTGTATTTGGAATGCGTCTCACTGTATAAAAATGAAGATGTGTCTGCCTGACACCTTGAGGTAATGCTATCACTAAGTCCAAATGACCATGTCACCCAGGTTCTTAAAAGTCTCAAAATAGAAGAAAATGAGTTCCGATGTTATATTATGTCTGCCAATAGAGAACGTAACTGGGAGTTTTTCTTAATAAAATAATCACAAAGCCAGGCTCATTTAGGTGCAGTAACAGACATTCACTGCAGCTAGCTTATGGAAAATAGGAATTTCTATTGCACAGTTCCACTAGGAACCTAGAAGAATCAGGGGCGGGATGTATCAGCAGACTTGAGTCAGTTCTGGGAGCAGAAGTTTTCTCTCTTTGGAAACATTTGAGGTCTGGTTTCCGCATATTGCCTTTTATCATTTACTCTCAGTTACATGGTAACTCTCAGTGAACTTGATGCTTATTAATGGGTGTGCCAATTAACAGGTGTGCTGGAACTATTACAGAAAGAATGAATGGATGTATCTCTTCTCTATGAATATAAAGGACAAATGGCTATATTAAATGGCTTTTGATTTAAGCATCGCTGACAGATAAATTTATATCTGTCCTTCACAATTTAAAATGCTTAGAACAAAAAATGAATTGGCCCAACTTGGCCATGGATTGACTCCTTCTGCGTTAGGGGTGTAGCTCCTATCAAATCAGTTCTTCTTAGGGGGACAAAATTATGTAGCTCTGTACATATTTGAATGATGCAGGCTTTGGGGAGGAGATGTTGCCTGATCAGACACCCAAAGACCAAAACCAAAGCAAATTAGTTGCTGTTGAGTTGATGGGGTGTCATGGCAACACAATGTGTCTCAAGGTAGCATTGTATTCCCTTGCATGTTCAATGACTATGATCATTCAAGAGATCACCAGGCCTTTTTTCTGAAGCACCTCCACATGTAGAAAGGCTAGCCAATCTTGCAACATCCATGGCAGTAGGCTGTTAAAAAGGTGGTAGAGTGTTTGAACCGATGGCTGCATAACTTCCTACCGATATGCCCACATGTAACGTGACTTTGCTGCCCCTTCCCTGAAAGGGAGTCCATCTCCCTGTCCCTGGAATCTGGGCTGGCTTTATCACTTACATCGAGTATCAGAATGTAGGGGACATGACCACGTGGGAGTTCCCAAGACTAAACTTCAGGGAATCTGAGCACGCTGTCCCCACTGTGTAAATCATCCCATGTTTGCTTGTTGAATATAGGAAATCTTGTTCAGAGTCAGCACCAAAGACAAGCCCGAGAACAAAGCCACGTGAGACCTTGCAGTACAAGGTGAGGGGTTAGATAACCCTTGCCATGCAAGTGACTCCATGCTTTAAACTGCTAAGGTTTTTTGGATGTTTTATTAGGCAGAAAGTAATAATGGATGTGAATGTCCATAAACCTCACTTAGTCTCTTTTTCATTTAATAAGGAAGGTATTAAAGTTGAAATCTTGAGTTAGTATCATAAATTTCATTTGTAGCTAACTACTTGCCTGGTTTAATTTAATTAAAAAGCAAAAACAGAAAAAATAGAAATTATCCTTGAAATTTCAGAAAAATATATTAAGATTAAATTCTGATATGATCGTATATATTAATATATAAATAATATGTTGCTAATTATTTTCATATATAATAATTTTATATTTTACTATAATAATATTGTAAGATTACAATGCTTACTAGCTATTCTAAAGCTTAACTTCTCTGAAACTTCATTTAATGATCTGTTAATCAAAAACAACAATATGTTTATTATAGGCAGAGATGAAAATGTTAACATATAGTCAAAAATTATCATAGTGTCTTATGATATTTAAATTAGATAATTTACAAAATATTTATTAAAAATATGTGGTATGGTAAAAGTGTTCAGTTTATTAACAAATTTACTCTCCTAAAGCATAAATCAATCTCAACCTGCTTCAACTGGATATTTGGAATTACAAAGCAAGTGCATAAGTTTTGGGAACACACATATACAAAAACAATTTTCTTTTAAAGAGTATGTTTTAGAGACTATTAAGACTTGCAGAAAAATTGAGCAGAAACTATAATGAGATTCCAAATACTCCTTTTCCCCTGTGCCCAGCTTCTTTTGATCACTAATATCTGATGGGTACAGTGGATCTGTTATCATTGATCAACAAATATCAATACTTTATTCTTAAACTGAAGTCTGGGCTTTGAATTACAGTTCTCTTTGTGTTCTATAGTTCTATGATTTATGACAAAATATCTAATGTCCTGTGTTCACCGTTTAAATAGCACACAGCAGTTTTTCTGCTTTGAAAAGGTTTTGTTATACACCTATTCATCCCACTACAAAGAGATTTTTAACCGAGAAAGCATCAGTTACCCCAAGTATTCCTGGCAAACTGAAGTGGCAACCTAACTCTGCTCCAGAGAAATGATCCCCAGACACCATCTAGTGTAGCAGTCCCTTCAGGTATCTCCTAGGAAATTCGATTCCACTAGAGGCCCAGTGAACATGTGGTTGGGTGTTCAATCAAATTCAGAAAGTACCACTGAGTAGATCACCTCTTGGAGCTTAGTTATTTACATAAATTAAACGATAAGTTTATATAAAGACCCTGAGAAATTCTGTAGTTACAACACACACACACACACACACACAAGCATAAAGAAGAGAAAGAAAGAAGTAAAAGATGTTGCCTAATATGACATTGCCTTTTTTGCTTGAAGTATAAAATAGTTTTCACCATGAAATTGTTCCAACACACTGCAGAACTAGTGGAGCCCCTGGGTAATGCAAATGGTTAACACACTCATCTACAAACCACATTAGAGGCTCAGCTCCACCTAGAGATGCCTCGGGAAAGAGACAAGGTCATCGATTTGCAAGAAGAGCCATTAAAAATCCTATGGAGGACATTTCTACTATCACACACATGGGGTTGTAATGAGTCAGAGCCAAGTTGATGGCAGCTAGATTAGCTGGTTTTAAGGTCCAAATGCACCTTTGAAAATGTTTACAGATAATGACATGGTCACTCGTTTTATAGACAAGGACCCTGAGGCCAGACATATAGGGAATTACACACTAGACTCTGTTATTGACCCCAGATTTTACTCTACTATTCAGACACAAGCATTAATCTGTCTCGAATGTTAACTTTCCCAGGAATTTTCTTTGGTGGCATCTCTAATATCCCATATAGAATAATGTTTAATCATCCTTACGCAGCATATTAAGGTGATAGAATCCCCCCACCACCGTGTTATACTGATGGAGAAGCATTATGAACATAGCAACAAGCCTATTTTGCCAAGTGGAGAGTCACGACTGGGCTGGGTTCTTCCTTCTCTGACAAAAAATTAAGCACACTTCTGTGTCTTATTTATTACACACTGGGCACAAAAGACAACCACAGGATATTTGCATAAACTCTGAATCACCCAATGGAGACGTTTTCTTTGGCACAGCTAGATTTTCCTGATCAGTCAGACACGACAAGTGCTCACAAACCATAAATGACAGAATAAGAGACAGCAAAGGGAAGATGATGATGGTCGTAGGAGATGTTGGAGAGACAAGAAACATAATAATTAAGAGAGTGGACTCTATAGTCAGTCATTTCTGGGTTTGAATGGCATCTCCAACCACTAACTGGGGCAAGTTACACACCATCTCTGTTCTTGTTTTTTCATCACTGAAATGAAAATGATAAAAAAGTCCAATTTCATGTTGTCACTGAGAATAGTAAATAAAATGACCTATATAAAATACTTAAGACAGTGCATCAGTAATTAACAGGCATTGTTATTAGTGGTAACATATCATTAAACGGGATTCTAATTACCTTGAAATATTCATTATTTCATGAACAGGTGCCCAAATCCCTTTTACATGCTTGACAAAGTGCTGGATCCTGCAGATAAAGAGAAAATGCTACTTTACCTCTGGATTCAAAGACCTCACCTTTGCAGTAGAAACTGGAATTCCAGCTGACAATGACCAAATCTAATGACAAAGGAAAGTGTGTAGTCAGAGAGTAGTGTGACTTCAACAGAGTTTTGTAGAAATACCAAGCTTAGTATAGAACTAGACTCATAGAAGTTTCATTGTACCTAGTAGCCATATATAAAGGAGTACAGAATGGCAGGTAAGGAAAAAGTAAAGCCAAACCAGGGATATGGCCCAACTTGCAGTCACGAAGAACAGTGTTGCTTCTAAGGAGCATGCTGGACTTATTTCTTCCAAGACAGATTTGTTTTTCTTTTGGTAGTCCATAGTACTTTCAAAATTCTAAGTCTGCACAATAATCCAATTGCATGAGTTCTTCTTCAGACCCTCTTCTTCAATGCCCAACTTCTGCATGCATAGGAAGTGATTGAAAATACCATGGCATGGGTCAGGCACAAATTAGTCTTCAAAGTGATATCTTTGTTCTTCAATAGATTAAGAGGCCATCTGCAGACTTAGTGCAATGCTTCATTTGATTTACTGACTTTTGCTGCCATGAGCACTGATTGTTTATCTAAGCCAGATAAAATCTTTGACCTCTTCACAATTTTCTCTCTTTATCATGTTACTATTGATCCAGTTGTGAGGATTTTTATTTTATTCACATTGAGTTGTAGTCCCTATTTAAGGCTGCAATACTTGATCTTCATTAGCAAGTGCTGAAAGGCTTGCTCACTTTTAACAAGCAAGGATGTGTCATCTGCATATCACAGGTTATTAAGAAGACTTACTCAAATTCTGATGTTCTGTTTTTCTTATAGTCTAGATTCTCATACTTTTTCAACACAGATATTGAATAAGTTTGGTGAAAGAAGGCAAAGAAAAACTGTGAACACACCTTTTTTTTTAGCTTTAAATCGTGCAGCATTCTCTTGTTCTGGTCAAACGACTGTCTCTTGATCCATGTACAGGTTCCACATGAACACGATGAAGTATTCTTCATTGTGGAATGAAATTCCCACTCTTCTCAAGTTTTTTTATGATCCATCCAAATTTGAATGTCTTTGTAAATTCAATAAAACACAAATAAACATTTTTTTTCTGGTATTCAGTGCTGTCAGCTGAGATCTATGTTGTATTAAAAATGAGATCCCTTGTTACAAGTCTTCTTCAGAATCTGGTTGAATTTCTGGCAGTTTCCTATAAATGTACTGCTGCAACCATTGTTGACTGAGCTTCAGCAAAACTTTACTTGCAGGAAGTTATGGCAAAGGTGGTGCCCAGATAAGCAGCCCACATTGGGAGCTGCATGACGGTCAGTGAACCTGGTGCCCAGGAGGATCAATGAGGAAGTCAGGTAAGTGAAAAGACTCAGTGACAGCCCAAAGCACATCCTTGGTTTGGGAGGCAACCTTTGCCTACATCTAGCCTCTTCAAGAGCTCTGGGTATCAGCAAGCTGGTCCCTGAGTCTATCTGGCCCACTGTATTAGTCTGGGTACAATGCTGCACCCAGGGCTGCATTGGGGTTAGGTCCATGTGGCTTATCCTTGGGGATGTCTTTCAGGAAGTCAGCCTTGCCAGCTGAAGCTGGGAATTGCTGAGGCAGCTGCACCCTGGTCCGACCAACAAAATCAAGAGACCCGAGAACTCGAAAGGCTAGGTTCACCAAGGTATTCCTCTGATCTTCAATTAATCCCACATGTGTTTATCAGCCAGGTTGGCACAATAAATTAACTCAATCCACCCCTTGCCAACCTGGCACCTGTACATAATTCTTTAGCTTCACAATTGCAATTAAGTAACACCTTAACCCAATAGTCCAGTGAATTTTTCCCCCACCTATGAAAGTTTGTAAGCCAACCACTTCATGCCTTTATCTCCCCCAATTTGGGTATCCAATTTATATACTGCCCACTTACATCAACCCTGTTCTCTGAGAAGACAATCATATTTTTCCACATGAAGAGTATTCATTCCATTTTTAACCTTGTGAAGTCTGCATCCATAAGCAAAGTCAAATCCGGACAGGACATCCATAAAGTCAGCAACAATATGCACCAGTACACAGTCTCAAAAATCTCCAGCTGGTCGGGTTCTGGTCAACCCAATGTGGGCTACCTCACTCAGCCTCCACCGGGTGCCCATTGGTTGCATTGCCTTTAGACCATGGGCTCTCACCCACTCAACAAACCTAGCCCCCTCAGGTTAGGTCATGAACCTTAGACCAGTCAACCCACTTTCATCTTCTCCTTTTTTTCCTGTAAACCAACTCCATAGGTGTCAAGAGCTAAATGTAACCTGTCTCTTTATTGCTGAATTTCTCCCACTTCCACTCAACAAGTAGATCCAGGTGGTCACCTAGCAAGAATTTCAGCCTGTTCACACGCTCCCTTTAACATTCAGTCCCAGAGAGGAGTTTTCTTCATAGTTCCAGATTTTTCCCAACTTCTGACAAAGACTACTGGTTCCTGAGTATTCCAAAGAACTGGGGGAGGGAGGGCATATATATTCAAAGATCTCTTTGCAGGCATGGCCTAAACCCATCTAAAGATCAAATTTTCATGGCTGAAAGCAAGTGGGCTTATAAACTTTCTATTTTCCCACTTCCCATATTTCCCAGAAAACAACCAAGTAAAGTGTAGCTTTATCTGACCTCTGCCCAGACAAAGAAAAACTATCATGAGGGAGAGGTGAAACAGACATCTACTATCCATCTTATGATTTGTTTCTCTAGTACCCCACGCCTGGTACAATAATGTATTAGTCTGGGTACTTTGGAGAAACAAATCCACAGAGACTCATGTATAACAGAGTTTTATATAAAGGTTAAGTGAGCATCAAGAAACATCCCAACCCAGTGCTGCCCAAGCCCATAAGTCCAACATTAACCCATTAACCCATATGTCCAACACCAATCCACAATGTTCTCCTCCATTTCACAAAGCAGACGCAATGATGCCGACTGCAGGAGGAAAGCCCAGTCAGTGAATGTGTAAGCATCTCAGTGCTCACAGGGGTATCCACATGGCTGCTCTAGCACCCCGACTGCATTGAGTTTAGGTCCACGTGGCTTCTCCTTGGGGATGTCTTGCAGGAAGTCAGCCTTGCCAGCTGAAGCTGGGAACTGCTAAGGCAGCTGCACCCTGGTCTTACCATCACAATCAAGAGACCCAAGAACTCACAAGGCGAGGCTCACCAAGCCATTTATTCCTCTGTTCTTCAATTAATCCCATATGTGTTTATTGGCCAAGTTGACACAATAAACTAATTCGCCCACATTGGCCACACGACTTTGGACCCTGCAGAGTCACCCCCCAACAATCATTCCCCCTATGACTGATCACCACATCCGGAGCTAATAAGCTGCCACACTGAGTCTCCAACAAAGGCAGCTAGACCCCCATATGGCAACTATCTGCTCGTGGCACTCTCCACCATGAGTTGTTTGCTCCTTCTAGGCTCCCTTATCACATGATGGTAGCTCTGGGTGCAAGCTCGGGCCCCTGCACCCACCCACCCAGGGCCCCAGTTTGGCCATAGCTAGATGCTGTCTCCAGTCTGCCTGCATTAAATTTGACCACCTGTGGCTGTGGGTCTCTCTCCACCATTGCCTGACTCTCCAGACCCCCTCTTGCAGCAGCAGCAGCAGCTCCTCTTCTCCCACTGCCACACAGAGCCTCTACCCACAGCAGCAGGCCACATGGGTCCCCCACCCATGGTGGTGGCAGCTGCCCCTACTGGTGCCTGAAGCCCCCATTCTGTGGCAGTGGGACCTTTCTTACTGTCACCCCTAGATTTTCCCTGCACCTCCAACTTCAGCAGTGAGGTTTTCCTCTCCTTTGCCTGACACCTCTTCCTGTGGCAGCAGGGCCTCTGCCATCATTATCCAGCATCCCCATGAACACTTGCTACACTTGCTTCCCACACCGCCCCACCTGCGTGCCCTGCAACCTGGACTTGCCCTCCAATTAGGGAATCCCAACTGTTTAAGAAGAGTAAAACTCTAGTGAGATAAATAAGTAGCCAGACTCCCCAGCAGAGTTGGATAGAGGCAGCCTTCAGAAGCATCTATACCAGCCTCAAAAGTGAGAGCCTAGGGCTCTTTAACTTACTGTAATATGGTGCCAGGTTCCACCAAAAAGACATGTGGACAGCAACCACCCACAACAACCTCAACGGAAAACAGGAGAAACTAAACATATTGTCAGAGGAAGTCCTGAGAATTGCAACATTCATAGAACAAGCAGATTTTGAGCTACCACAGAAATAAATTTTCAGAATGTCTCTTGAAACCAGGCACGATATGAGGGAAGCATTACAGGGAAGGGATGAAATGATAAAGGATACAAATGCCACACACCAAATGGAAATACAAGGGTTAAGAGATGAGGTAACAAAAGCAAATATCAAGTTAACAGGCTTAGATAACATATGAGATAAAGCTGAGAATCATATCAGTGACCTTGAGGATAACCAGGCAGACTTCAATAAATGAGAAAGATTATTAAACAAGATAATCAAAGAAGCCAAAGAAAACCTGAGAACAGTGTCAGATGCTATGAAGAGGAACAACATCAGAATAATTATACTACCAGAATAAGACACAACAAATAAGTCAATGGCAAAAACAGCAAGGGAATTCCTCGAAGAAAACTCCCCCCTATTTAACGAATGAGAATCAGGTAACCATCCAGGAATCATCGAGGACACCAGCTAGACTAAATCCAAAGAAGAATTTGGCAAGGTATCTAATAGTTAAATTATCCAACTTTGAGGAAAAGGAGAAAGTCATGAAAGCAGCTCTTGAAAAAAAAAAGGCATGACTATAAAGGTACCCAAATATGAATATGCTTAGACTTATCAGCAGACATCATGAGGAAGTAGACAAAATGGACTAATAGCTTTTCACAATGGAAAGAAAACAAAGCAAACCCAAAATTCCTCTATCCAGTCAAATTATCTATCAAGATAGATGGAGAAGTAAGAGTAAGCCTGGACAAGAAAAAACTCAAAGAATACATGAAAAGAAACCCAGCTTTACAAAAAATCTTTGCTGACCCAGTATAGTCTGAAGAACAACACTCTCTGAGCACAAATAGGAGACCACCACATACAGCAACTCCACCCAGAGGTCAACAAATTGAAAACAGCTGCCAAGATAACATAGGTTCAATGGTGAAATTAAGGCAAGCACAAATCACATAATGACTCACACAATGCATTGATAAGAAGGGAGATAGGAAAACACCCCAAACAAAAGGAACTCGATGACATCACAGAGTCCACTGATGGATATTATATCATTGAATATCAATGGAAAGAACTCAAGCATTTAAAGACAAAGACTAGCAGACTGGCTTAGAAGCACAACCCATTGATCATCTGCCTACAAGAGACACATCTCAATCTTGCAGACAGAAATAGACTGAGAATCAAAGGCCGAAGAAAACTATACCAAGCAAATGGCAATTCAAAAAACAGGGATTGTAATCCTAATCTCTGACAAAATTGATTTCAAAGTGCAAGCCTTAACCAAAGATAAGGAAGGGCACTATATAATGCTCAAGGGATCAATAGACCAAGGACCCATGAGCATAATAAGCATTTGCACACCCAATGAGAGACCCACAAAATTTGTCAATCAAATGCTCCAAATGATGAAAAAGGAAATCAAAGGTCAATAATCACAGTAGGTGACTTTCATACACCACTCTCTGAGAAAGTTAGATCACAGGGAAATAAGTTTAATAAGGAAGTTATAGAGCTAAACTACAAATAGGTGACTTGACCTGATAGACATTTTCAGAACTCACCAACCAAAATAAAAATCACATTCTTCTCAAGCCCACATGGCACATACTCAAAAATAGACCACATGTGGGGACACTAGTTGAACCTATGTAAATTCAAACACATAGCAGATCACTCAGACTTCCCTGGCAACAAAAGAAGGATTAGGAAAACAAAAGCAAACAATTGGAGGATAAATAACTCTACTGCAAAATGAGTGGGCATTGACTCATAGCAGAGATGAAATCAGGAAGTTTTTAGAAACCAATGAAAATGAGAATATGGCATACCGAAACCTTTGGGACACAGCAAAAGCAGTTATCAGAAGAAGTCTGATAGCGATAAATACACACATGAAAAAGAAGAGAAACTTATGATTGGTATGTTGGCACAAAACCTCCAGCAATTAGTGTGGAGTCAACAGGACAATCTTACTAACAGTAAAAGAAAAGAAATAATAAAAATTAGGGCAGAAATAAATGAGTGGGGGAAAAAAGAAAGCATGCAAAAAATCAATGCAGTCAAAAGCTGGTTCCTTGAAAGGCTTAACAAAATCTATTGACCACTAGCAACCCTAACCAAAGAAGGAAAGAACAAATATCAGTAGTCAGGATGAGGGACAAAATTTGAGAAATTACAATTGAACCTAATGAAAATAAAAGGATAATTACACAAAACTATGAAGGTCTGTAATCCAAATACCAAGTAAAAATTCCCCAGATCAGATGGCACCACAGGAGAATTCTACCAAACATTCAGGAAAGCACTGATATCAATCCTACACAAATTCTTACAGAACATAGAAAAAGACGGCAAACTCCAAAACTCTTTCTATGAAGCTAGAATAACCCTGATACTTAAAGTTGGCATGGATCCCACACAAATTGAGAACTGCAGACTGATATCTCTAATGAACGTAGATTAAAAAGCCCTAACAAAATATTGTCCATTAAAATACACAAGTTTATAGAATGAATAATCCACCATAACCAAGTGAATTCATTCTAGGGATGCAGAGATGGTTCAACATCCACAAATCTATCATCATTATCTGTTACATTGATAAGAAATGGAAAAAAAACACTTGATAGTATCAATAGATTCAGAAAAAGCATTTGACAACATCCAACATCTTTTCCTGTTTAAGACACTCAAGAGTATAAGAATGGAAGGAAAATTCCTCTATATAATACAAAATATATATGAAAAGCCAATAGCCAACACACTAGACAATGGGGGGAAATATAAAAATAATCTCACTGAAAAAGGGAAACAGAAAAGGATGCCCCTTGTCCCCACTTCTAATTAGCATCGTACTGGAAGTCCTAGCTAACAATATAAGGTGAAGAAAAGACAGGTAAAATGATCATTACTCACAGATGATATGCTTTTATACATGGAAAACCCCAACAATTCCACAAGAGGAGTATTGGAAGTGGTAGAGGAATATGGCAGAGTAGCAGGATTCAAAATCAACAAACAGAAATCTATCAGACTGCTATAAACCCTGGATGAGTCCACAACAGAGATCAAAAATCCAAGAGGAGATTTACAATAGTCAAGCACAAATTGAAATCTCTAGGGACACATCTAAAAAAAAATACAAGATTAGTACAAGGAGACCTGCATAACTCTATCACAAGAAACCAAGAGTAACCCCCATAAATAGAAAGATATCCATTGCTCATGGATTGAAAGACAGTAAAGATGTCAGTTCTGCCCAAGGCACTACACACGTTTAATGCTATCCTGACACAGATACCTCCTTCTTCAAAGAATTGGAAAAACTGACTACCAGCTTCATATGAAGAGGGGAAAAGCCCAGAATTAGCAGAGACCTCCTCAAGAAGAACAAAATCAGACAGCTTTCTTTTCCTGATTTTAGCACCTACTACACAGCCACAGTGGTCAAAACAGCATGGTACTGATATCATGATGGATAGAGCAATGGAAAAAAAAACGGAAATGAAACCGTCAGCATCCAGACAATTGATCTTTGATAAAGGCCCCAAAGTATCAAGTGGGAAGTGGAGGCCTTCTTCAACAAGTGATGCTGCAAAAAATGGATATCTACCTGCAGAAAAGTGAATCAAGACCCTTATCTAACTCCATGCACAAGAAAAAATTCAAGATAGATCAAAGACCTCGAGGTAACACCCCAAACTACTAGGGTCATCAATGAAGGAATTTGGACAAACCTAAGAACTTTGGCACAGAGAATACATAGGCTATCAGAAATAGGGAAGGTCACAAACACAGAGGAAGCACAATTGACAAATGGGATATAATGAAGGTAAACCACCAATGTACATAAAAGACTTCACCAAGGCAGTAATAAGAAAGTCCACAGACTGGGAAAACATCTTTAACAATGACACATCAGACAAAGGACTTATTACTAAAATCGACATTACTCTGCTAGCCTACAATAAAAAACAAACAAACAAATAATCCATTGAGGAGATGGCCGAAAGACTTGAGCAGAAGTTTCACAAGGGCAGAAATCCAAATGGTCAGAAAACATATGAGAAAATGTCTCCAATCATTAACAGTAAAAGAAATGCAAATTAAAACAACTATTAGATACCACCTAACTATCTCAAAAGCCCAATTTTAAAAACACCAAAAGCAACAAGTGTTGGAGGGAATGTGGTGAGTTAGGAACTCTCATCCACTGCTGGTGGGCCTGTAGGTATGTTCAGCCATGTGGTAGTTACATAATCTGTTGTCAATTTGAGAGGATTAAGAGTGAATAGTGGAGTTTAGCCTGTCAATCAGGTGGCAGCTTGATGATCTCATCTGGAGGCCGGCAGAGATAAAAAGTTCACTGGAGGCCAGATCCATTCTTTTTGCCTTTCTGGTGAGACATTCCTGTTGAAAAGACACATGGAGGTGCTAAGGAGATAAATAACTTCCTGGAGATGGGCCACATACTCACTCCCTTGGAGACTCTACTGACAATGCTCACTCTCTGGGAGACCTTGCAATTGAGACACAAGGAGTTTGCTAGTGCCTTGAGCTGGAGCTGCCACATAAAGACCCCTGCCAGCGATGAGATGCTTACAATGCTAGTGGGTCCACAAGACTTCCCACTCACTGATTTGTGATCTTCCTGCATTCAGCATCATTGCATGTGTTTCGTGAACACAAAGTCCTGAAGAGCACTTTATAGATTAGTATCAGATATATGGGTTAATATCAGACTTATGGATTTGATCTAGACTGGGCTTGGATGTTTTCTCAATACTTAATTGCTCTTGTATGAAAAGCTCTTTCTTATACATATGAGTGTCAATGAATTTGTGTCTCTAATCTACCCGGACTAACACAAGCCATTATGAAAAATGATATGCTGATACCTAAAATAAATGGAAACAGAGCTACCATATTACCCAGCAATCCCCCTGCTTGGCTTATACCCAGAAGAATTAAGAAAATGACTGTGATCACACATCTGTGCTCCAATAATTATCACAGCACAGTTCACAATTGCAAAGAATTGGAAACAGCCTAAATTTCTATCAGCTGACGAATGGATTACAAAACTCTGGTATATACATACAATGGAGTACTACACAACCCTAAAAAACAGTGATGATTGCATGAAGCACATAGATGCCTGGGAAGAGTTGGAAGACAGTATGCTAAGTGAAGTAAGGCAATCACAAAAGGACAAGTGCAACATGAGTCCACTGATGTAAGCTTTGAAAGCACAAGGGACAAAGAGGAAAAGCTACCAAATGCATAAATTCCCGAGGCGAGATCCAAGCACTCTGGCAGGGGCCGGACCCAACCCAGAGATGCATATGGCAACCTTCTAAAATGGACAAGAAGGGCGGGGGGAGATGTGGATAATCAGGGGGGAAAGAATTACCCCCCCACCCCCCACATAGGGGGTTTATTGTTCATGTCTCCACAGGAAAGCAAGAAATATGCCAGACCTCCTCCTGGGACACCAAACCTCGGGGGCAACATCATGGTATGAAGCAGCAAGGTCACAAAAAGTCCTGCAGGGACAGGCCCAGTCCCAACTAAGTCCATCCCCTTCCCGGAAGAAAGCACCACAGAGGACAGCATTGAAGATGCAGCCGGGGAAAGGGGCCGGTCTGCCCAGACTACATGGGAGCAAACTAAGAGGGAAAGAGAGTGGACCACATCCTGGCCCACCGAGCCTTGAGGATGACATTCCTGCTCAGAGCAACCAAGGCACAGAGAGGGCTGAGGGACTGCCCTCACCACGAGACATGGCGCCTCCTCACTTACCCACAGCACTTGGAGACACTCTCGACACACGTAATCCAGGACAGATGAACCCCTCAGGAACAGTAATGAAAGTAGCAATACCACGAGAGTTGGGGGAGAGGGGATGGGGAGAAATGGGAAACCATCTACGATGGTTGAAGTATAACCCACCCCCAAGGGCACTAACAACAGAAACTTGGGCAAAGGGAGACAGTGGATAGTGTAAAATATGAAAATAACAATAATTTATCATTTATTGTGAGGGTGGAAGGGTAAGGGAAGGAAGGGAAAAAAGGAGTAAATACCAAGGGCTCAAGCAGAAAGAAAATGTTTTGAAAATGACGATGGCAACAAATGTAAATATGAGTTTAATACAATTGATATATTGTTATAATAGCTGTAAGAGCCCCCAATAAAATAATTTATTATTAATAATAAAAAACTTTACTTGCAAGTGAAGTTAATATTGTTCAATAATTTCTGCATTGTATCAGATAATTTTTCTTTGGGATAATTGCAAATATGGATGTATTTAAGTGGGTTTGAATGGTAGCTGTCTGTGTTAGTCTGGATTGACTAGAGATACAAATTCATAGACACTCATTTGTGTATAAGAAAGAGATTTTTATAAGGAGTAATTGTATATTAAGAAATATCCCAGCCTAGTCCAGATCAAGTCCATAAGTTCAATATTAGCCTATACATCCAATACCAGTTCTATAAATTCTTCTTCACACTGATGCAGCACATGCAAAGACACCGAAGGCAGTAAGATCACAGGCCAGTGGGTGCAAAGTATTGTGGACCCAGTGACTGTGGAAGCATTTCAGCACTGGTGTGGGTCTCCAAGTTGCTTCTCCAGCTCCAGGGCTCTGGCTCCATCAGCATAACTCCATGTGTCTTGTCACCAGGAATGTCTTGCAAAGGCAGAAAGAGTGAGTCTGGCTTCCAGTGAGCTATTTAGCTCTGTCAGGCCCCCAAATGAGATCATCAAGCTGTGGACTCACCCCTTTGCTCAAGTTGACAGGAGATTCTGTAGCTGCCAAGCTGTCTTTCACATTTCTGGATCTAAATGAATGAGTGTTTCTAATACAGTGGTTCTCAACCTGTGGGTTGCGACCCCTTTGGGGATCGAGCGACCCTTTCACAGGGGTCTCTCGACACATAACAGTAGCAAACTTACAGTGATTAAGTAGCAACAAAAATAATTTTATGGTTGGGGGTCACTGCAACATGAGAAACTGTATTAAAGGGTCGCGGAATCAGGAAGGGTGAGAACCACTGTTCTAGTGCCTCATGAGCTTGCCAAAACATTTCATTTGGTGTTCCATCAACTACTAGAGTAGTGCCTAATGCCTTTTACTGGAGTTTGGATTTCATCCTTTAATGTCATGGATTCATGATCATATGCTACCTCTTGAAATGGTTGACTGTTTACTAGTTATTAATGGTGCATGACTCTAGATTCTTTACATTTTCTTTTGATGCTATCTGCTTTGTTCAGCATATTGCCCATAGAGTCTTTGAACACTGCAACTTGAGGATTAAATTTTTTTCAGTTCTTTCAGCTTGAAATATGATGAGTGTGTTCTTCCTTTTTGGTTTTCTCATCTAGGTCTTTCCACATTTAATTATGTTTGACTTTGTCTTCTTGAGCTGCTCTTTGGAATTTCCCATTTATCTCTTTTACATTTACTTTAGCTACTATTTCATCATGAGCATATTTCTGATTCTGTCATCCACTTTGATCTTTTTCTTTATTTTCCTCTTTTAAATGATAATTTGCTTTCTTCCTGTTTGCTGTTTTTGATGTCACCCTACAGCTCATCAGCTCTTCTGTCTATCTGATGCACAGTATTCTCTGCATCAAATCTATTCCTTGGATATTCTCAACATTCAGGTGGGATATATACAAGGTCATATTTTGGCTCTAGTGGACTTGTTTTAATTTTTTCAACTTCAACTTGAATTTAAATATAAGCAGTTGACTGTCTCTTTCACACAGTCAGCTCCCCGCCTCCATTGGCTGTTGATATTAGCTTCTCTATTGTCTCTTTCCACCGATGCTGTTATTTGATTTCAGTGTATTCCATCTAGAAAAGTCCACATGTATAGTCATTGTCAGCATTTTTGAAATATGGTGTTTGGAAAGAGGAAGTCATTGCTACATTTTATCATGTAATTTCAAACTGTGTTTCTATCAAGGCCTAGGTTCCAACATCGTTGTCCAATTGCTTATAATTGCCAATGTATCGTAATTGCATGTTTGATTAATTTCATCTTGAAGATATTGGTTGAATTCTTTAATTTCTCAACACTAGCTTTAGTAGTTGGGAGGGGGAAGCTGGAATACTAATTATATTAATGGGATTTCCTTGTATGTAAATAGATTTTTTTATCACAGAAAACATTGTACTTCAGGATAGATCTTGAAAAGTGTTTTTTTGAAGATAAATGCAATGCTATTCCTCTTGAATTTTTTATTCCAGGCATAGTAACCCATAGGATTGGTTGATTAAAATGGTAAATATCAGTCCCTTTCAGCTCACCACTGCCACAATACTGTTCTTTATGGATTCCATCTCTTTATTGACAACTTCAAAATTGTCTAGATCCATTCTTTGTTCATTATAATCTGATTATTAATAGATGTTTGTAACTGTTTCTTCTCATTTTGAGTGATTCCTCATAAGCAAATGAAATCCTGAAAACCTTGCTCCTTCCATATCACGATGGTGGATGCTTTTTGGAGAAAGCAGGTTTTCCTCAGTTGTATTTTGAGAGCCTTCTGATCTGAGGAGCTCAATTTCTGACACTACGACTGGTAATGTTCTGCTGGTTTTCATGAGATTTTCCATAGCGAATTCCTCGGAAGTGGACAGCCTATTCCTTCTTTGTAGTCTATTGTAGTCTGGAAGATCCACTGAAACCTGCTCACCTTGAGTGACTCGTCTGGTGTTTGAAACACAGCATCACAACAACATGCAAGCCATCATAGAGTTACAAATTGATAGACAAGGGGTGCGATGAACATGGGTGTGTATAGATCAGGAGTCCTCCAACTTTTTAAACAGGGGGCCAGTTCACTGTCCCTCAGACTGTTAGAGGGCTGGACTATAGTTTAAAAAAAACATTCCTATGCACACTGGATGAGTCGGCTGCTAAGCAGGACAGGCAGCCGAGCAAGAACACCCGGCGGGTCAGATAAATGTCCTGGTGCGCCGCATGTGGGCCATGGGCCATAGTTTGAGGACCCCTGGTATAGATATAGTCTTGTCATAGTTCATACTTCTTATTTATTTAGGATATACATCTAGCAGTGAGACTGCTCTATTTTATGGTATCAATTTCCAGGTTTTTAAGGAAGAGTCACGGTTTCCACAGTGGTGCTACCATTCTATATAAGATCCCATCTGTCATGTGTGAGTATGCCAGTCTCTAACCCCTCACCAGCACATGCTGTTTTCTATTTTGTTCTTGTTGTTGCTTTTATTGCTGGGATGAGATTTTGGTTATTTGTTTCTTTATTTATTTAATGTCAGCAGTTTAATTGATGTATACTTCACATACCATAAAATTCAGTGATTTAGCATATTAAAAAGAGTGTGTCATTTTTACCACTATCAATTTTAGAACGTTTTCCTCCATCTTGTATTCGTTATTTGATCTTTCATGTTTGTGTTGGCCACCTGATTGCCTTTTTAAAAAAATTCTGCTCATTTCTTCAGCCCAATTTTTTATTCGACTGTCTTTTTGTTGCTGTGATCTTGAAGATAATTAAATGAATTTTCAAGATCAACTCGTTGTCAAATATGTCACTGCCACTCCACCCCAGTCTTGTAGTTTCTCTTCTTATTATTTCCCAAGCCTTCTGATTAACAGAAGTGTTCACTTGAAGACATTCCCTTTAGATTATCTCTCCGCTGTTTGCTTTTTAACCATTATATGTGGGATTTGATCTGTGCCCCATGTTAGACCCTAGTGCTGCCTTCTTTTTTTTACCCAGTGATGTTTGTAGTTGTAGGTATCATAATTAAGTCTTAGATCCATTTTGAGATAGCCTTCGTGCGTGATGTGAGGTATGGGTTGTTTTCCATGTTCTGGAAACAGACATGTTTCCTAGCACTGGCTGTTAAGAGAGACCGTCTCTTTTGAAGTTTGTGGATCAACCTTCCGTAGAAAGATGGATTTACACCTGGGTTCTTGATTCTGCTCTACTTGTCTATGTCTCTAGCTAGTTTATTTTAAACTACTATGGCTCTATTTTAGGCTTGTCATCAGTTTTAATCAATATCTCTTGGCACTGCCTTATAGGTTTAACCAGGGTAGGATTGCTAGATAAAATGGAAGTCATCTAGTGTATTCTGAAATATCTCAAAGAACAAACAATTGGTGGGATAAATGTGTCCCATCGAATATTTAACATACACTCATGCTAGAAAAGAATTTTTGCTTGTCAGAAATTTGAATTTACCCATGGGCCTACATTTTTTACTTAATAAAAATGGTGGGTCCTTTCGTTTTCTATCTCTTACAATTTAACTATAATTTTGATATTAAAGTTTAACTCTTCTCAATTTAAATCCAGAAATCCTGTATCTATTATATTTCTATCAGGATGAATAATCATGTCTCCAGATGTAAAATCGGGATACATTGAAATGCACTTGCACTAGAGCAGGGGTCGATACACTTTTGAGACAGAAGAGCCAATCCTGTTCAATTTTAAAAATATTCTATAGCCATTAATATATTTTCACAATCAAATGATATCACCATTATTTGAATAATACATTTTTTCCCGATTTTACTTCAGAGCTACATATATGTATTGAAAGAGCTATATATGGTTCTAGAGCTGCAAGTTCCTGAGGCCTGAGCTAGAGTACAGGTTACTTCCCATCTATGCCACTTATCAATTTTAAATGGTCTTTTGAATTTCAACTTAGTTCTTTATAAATGTAGGCTAGTGATAATTCAAAGAGTTGTAACAAAAATTAAGTAAATGCTAAAGTGCCTTATGCAGGCCCTGATATACAGAGGAATTATTTGGTACATATTCCATAGGCATTTACTCTGTTCGAGGAAGAAATGGAAATCCCCTTTTTTTCTCCTAGAATTTGTGATCTGGGTTAAGAATGCTTACACAAACTCCGATTGCTATGAGAAGAAACATTGAAATCAGAGATATTTTTAGTATATTTGATTATGATACCTTTGTAAGGTAAAATATTCACTCAACTTATTTTTACACATGTATATATACTGCCTCCAACACACACACACAGACACACACACACGCTATATCTGTGACAACTACCAGGCATAAATAAAGCAGAGGCCACAGAGAAGGTTCCACCCAAATCTTGTCAGTGGGAATATTGGAACTCTGTGTTTCATCTGCTTTGCCCCTTGGATGACAGGAGTTTCAGGTGATGCTACTTCGTTTCAAGCTATTTTCTGAACAGCACCAATTCCCTAACCTCCTCAGATCCTGTACCGTAGGACCCAAGTACAGTGCCATGTAACCTGTGCTCCTGAGTTCAGGGACCTGGACTCCAGGTGGTTGCACCAACTCCTGGCAAAGGTTGGTGGCAGGTTGGCTTACTGACGGAGACCACCACATTACTTCTCAGGAAGCTGCCTTCGTCTTCTTCCAGAGAGGCTGCCCTATTTATCTGTGCAACCATGAACTCAGAGTACTTAGAGTTCAATTCCTGAACCAAACTTGACTGAGGTAGAGAGGGTATCAACAGCTTCTGACACACCAGCCAGTGAGGTCTATAATCTGTCTTGTCAGAGTGTCAGATAGACATGGGCATAGTCTGAATATTCCCATGAACCGGCATGATAATCTTCATGCACTGCCCCCAAATGAGAATCACCTTGGCCTTTGATGATGACCCTCTTCTCCAGATGCTGGTGGGGTATAATCCGGCTTGGTGGATTATACTCAGTTCGCTCGCTCAGTTATTCCAGTCTCAATCCATGCCATTCCCACTTTTTGACCCTTCTCAGCCCGCCTCCTTATGATCTACTCCACAAATGCGTCAGAGAAAACAGTGCTGTTCATAATGACCCATTCCTGTTATGCAGGAGATTGCCGTGAGTTAGGTAGGGTCAAAGTTGATGGCAACTAACATCAGTTATGAGGAGCCCAACATAGTGGGCATCGTGGCTTATGAAGTGGCCTGATAAGCACAAGGTCAGCAGTTTAATTCCACCAGTGACTCCATGTGAGAAAGAAGAGAGTTTCTACTCCAGTAAAGGTTTATAGTCTTGGAAACTAAAGAGGCTGTTTTACTATGTCTTATAGAGTCACCATCAATGACAATCAACTCCATGGCAGTGAGTTTGGTTTGGGAGCATCAACTGTACCCAATATACCTGCCCCTGCGCTGCAGTATAGCTTACTGTAGGACCTACTAGAATAGTATGGTCTAGATTCTAGGGGCCCAGCATCTGCTACAGGTCTTTGACTGTGCGGCCTAAAACCAAAACAAAGAATCTAGAATAACATTGGACTGGGGGAGGGGGAAGATGAAGATTCCGTCTCTTTAAACATTTTAATTTAAAGACGTAGAAGAGAGATGAAAGAATTATCCAAAGAACTGCTGCAGAGACAGAAGCTGAGACTGAGTGTGGTGCAGCAGACAACACAGAGAGAGAAAGCCCTTGTTTTTTCACAGGAACACATTTATTGGAGGTCTGTAGTCTCAGCTGTTGTTGAGGAGGGACCCATCCTGTAAAATGTTTCTTTATTTTTCCTTTGAAATAATAGGAAAACCACAACTGCAAAGAGCATAGAGCAATGTGTCTCCAAGTCTTGAGTAAAGTTAGCTCTCGGAGAGACAGGCCAGGAGGACGGTTCCCATCGTTCACTAATCACATAGTCTAGGATTTGGTGGTTTTTAACACAGTGATCAATTTCCTAACTAACAGCAGCATTCACTGTGCAGCCAGCCCACAGTGCCATTCTGCTACCATCCCCCAGCCTCCCCGAAGCAGGTGGGTTCTTAGAAGGGACAGACACAATGTACTATTAGCACTGTTCCAGCGAAACATAGAAATTATGCCATGAAAAGTTAATTGCCACTTTATTCAGTAATCAGCATTAACATCGAGAATATTTAAAGCTACAGCAGATTGTGTAGCAGCCAAGGATTTAGCAATGGCAATTTATAAAAATTAGAACCTTTGTGGATGGAGGAACCTTGGTGGTGCTGTCTGGTAAGCATTGTTTAGTCTGCTAACCTAGAGGTCAGCGGTTCAAACCCACCGCAGCTCCTGGAGGAAAGATGAAGACGTCTGTTCCCGTAAAGCTTTACAGCCCCCAACCCCCAGGGCGCAGTTCAAAGTAGCCCTGTAGAGTCACTGGGAGTCAGAATCGACACCAGGGAAGGTGTCATTGGATTGAGGACTTTTGGTTCTGTGGGTTGAAGTAGATGCATTTACTCTTCTTATGATCTGTGTGGGAATTGTCCATACTAGACAGGCTGTCCAGCCCAACGACATCACTGGGAGTCTTTGAATTCTCTATTATGAGGTCTTATAGCTAAAATTAAATTGAATTGAATTAAACGAATTCAGTTCCACATATATTTTTAAAATCTGATGTGGTCATCGCTGAGGTAAGGAAGACATAGGTTATGTTTTCAAAGAGTTTGGGATATATTTTGGCTAAAAAAATCAGAAAGATATTATTATCAGGGAAATAAATAATTACATTGGGAAAGAAAATAGACTCAAACTTGATTTCTGCCTTGAAAGTTAGTTGTCAGTGTGTAATTGGGCAAGTTATTTAATTTTTGCAAGTTACTTTAAAGGGGGGGATAATCTATTGAGCAATCAAGGATAGCAAGCATATTATACATGGTCATATGTGATTGTCATGGGTTTTGACACAGATACCACATGGTAGGTGGTCACTAAATGGTTTTAACTAAATTTTAGGACAAAATTAACAAAGAACTATACCATAGGAAAAACATTAAAAAATACGGAGAAAATTTTAAAGATATCAAGATAACATTGCTTAATGGATAAAGTTATATTTGATTTGGGTCTGTCAGCTAGATAGGCGTTTTAAAGGCAAGAGCTTTTTTAAGTCTTAATAGGTATTCAATAAGTAATGATTGAATGAATAGATTAAAGAATAAAGGTGAGGAATTTTATTCCAGGCAGAGGAAACCAGCTAAAAAAAAATGTGAAAACGTGGGGCCCATTAAAGGAATAGCAGAAATACTTATTTGACTGAAACATGACAAATTCAAAAGTTAAATTACGGGTTGGTAAAGGCCGATTGAACATATACAGTCGTGAATTGTGAATGGCAACCCGAGTGCTGAATGTTTAATGGCATAAGCAATGAAGGGTCATGGGAAATGGTCCGGTGAAGAAGAGACATGCGCACTCGGAGGTGGCCGTGGTGTGCAGAAGGCATTTGAATGGAAGGAAATAGCAGACGGGGATATTAGTGGGATGCTTTAATACTACTCAGACAGGAAATAAGAAGACTTGAATTATTGTGCTAATGGTGAAGATAAAAAAGGGTAGGTAAATATGACTGGCACTGTGCAATAGAAAGCACAGGCACCGGTAAACAACAACAACAACAGCAACAACTGCTGAGAGGAGCAAGGCACTCCCCTGCTTGAAAGCACTCTGCACACCTTGAATGAAGAGCAGGAGAAGATAGCAGTGACCCAAACTCCAGGAGGAAGTGAGAGAATCCCATGATTAGAGAGGGGAGACATCAGTTAGGAAAGCACTAGGGACCGAAGTGGAAAGGAAGTCCCACTAATCTTTGCAAATTATCACTTATGAAGCCAGATTAGGCTGAGGCATCAATGGGTTATTCTTGGCCAGCCCAGTAACACCCTTCTGATACTTGTATAGGGTTCTTTGCAAATGCAGATTTGAAGAACTCAAATTGGATTATGTACAGTACTCTTAGAAACCAGATGTCTGATCACTGAGTAGCTACACTTGTCGTATGCAGCCTCTCTCTCAGATACCGCTGGCAACGCAGAGAACACAGTCCATCTGAATGTGCAATTGAGTCCTAGAGAGGACTGGAAGGACCCACCAACAGGGTGCATGCACTGCCTCTACAGTGGCAGGTTCACAGTGAAACTTGGAGAATGGGAATTGAATATAAAAATTCACTTTTTGAATTCATTGTTTGAATATAAAACAACTAAAAAGAAAAATTTAGCGGTATTTATTTCCAAACTGAGACTGAACTCATCACTAACATCTGCTGGGCAATAGAGAAGTACATCCCGAAGAAGGGGACTTCCAGAGCTGGGACAGACTGGTAGAGCTGTCCTCTGTTGTAGGTCCATAGCTTGCAGTCCACTTGAAGTGTAGGGGTGGAGTCCTGTCTGTCAATCAGGTCACAGACTGATGGTGCCTCTTTGTGGATGTGACCTCCTCATAAGGCGGTCCTGAACCTCTCCCTCTTACTCTGCCTTCATCTTTCTGCCATTGAGTCACTCAGAGACCTAGCCAAAGCCCTACGATGCTTCCACTGCCATTGGATCCACAAGACTCTTCACCCAACAGCCTATGATCTTCCTGCATGCTTCATCTTTGCGTGTGACTGTGTGAGCATGAGAGATTTATGGACTAGTATCAGACTTGGGGATTTGAGTTGGACTAGGCTGGAATGCCTTCCTGATATACAATTGCTTCTTGATCTAAAGCTCATTTCTATACATATATGAGCGTCTTTGGATTTGTTTTTCTAATCAGCCCCGCCTAACCCACTGTCACTCATAAATTGAGGATATTGTCGCATAACAATTCACAAAAAAGATAAACAGATTCAATTACATGACATGAAGCTAATCCTTAGAAGATGCACCTGTGATAAAGAAAATGTACATTGATGATAACACAAATGAATTCTGGAGTAGCAAACTGCAAAAAAAAAAAAAAACAGAACTAAGAAATCTACTATTCCTGATAAGAGCTCTTCATTGTTATTTTTGATAGATTTCAAAAGGTCAGAGTCATTCATAGTGAACATCTGCACAGCAGAACAGAAACTCTGCCTGGTTCTGCAGTGTCTTAAGCTGGGTTGTCTAGAAAAGCAAAACCAGTGATGCTTTAATATGCACATGTATATGGAGACATTTTTTATCAAGAAAATGGTTCACAGGGTGTAGGTGGAGGCAAATCCAAATCTAGGTAAGTTCATGGGTGTGATGTTTGGCTGAAGGCTTATCTTGATTCAGGTAGTTGTGAGAGCTGATGATCCCATGTTCAACAAGAAGATGATATACTTGCGACTTCAGAAGCCAACGAATACAAGATCAGCCAGTCAGGCTGTAAAGGTGAAATAATCCAAGGTTCCAAGTCAAATAACAGGAGGCTAATGATTCTCGGGATAACAGGTCCTTGTGTCAAGTCCAAAGACCCAGAGTTCAATAAGCCATTTGCAGGACCCAGGCCCAGTGAAAAGTAAGCAAACTTTTCCACAGTGTCCACTTAAATTGGAAGCATGTCTCCACCAAAGGAAGATTTCTTTCAATATATTGAATCAGGGCTGTGATTGGAGTAAAGGTATTATTTTACATTCTACTCATGGTTCAATTGATTTCCCAGTCACATAAGATTGCATTATGGAGCTGATTGTATTGTCTTAGACGACATTATGGAAGATTTCTGGTTTTGTTGTTAGGTGCCATTAAGTAGGTTCCAACCAAAAACAACAGGTCTAAACACTGCCTGATCTTCTGCCATCCTCAAAATTATTCCTACGCTTGAGCTCATTGTTGTAGACACTGCATCGATGCACCACTTGAATGGCCTTCCTCTTTTGGCCTGGTCCTCCACTTTATCAGGCACGATGTCCTTTATGACATCCTTGCCTCTAATGAGTGCTCTGGCTGTAAGTCTTCCAAGACAGAGACTTACTTGTACTTTTGGCAAAAATGGTACTTTCAATATTCTTCACCAGCCCCACAATTCAAATATAACCACTCATCTTTGGTCTTCTTTATTCAATATCCCAAATTTTACATACATATGAAGCAATTGAAAAGACAATGGCTTGGGTCAGGTCCCCTCAGTCCTAAAACTAGCATCACTGCTTTTGAACACTCTAAAGAGATCTTGGGCAGCAGACTGGCCTAAGCTATGTACCTTTTGGTTTTGTGACTGCTGCTTTCCACGAGCATTCACTGTAGATCCAAGCAAGACAAAAGGCTTGGCAATTTCAGACTTTTCTTCATTTATCGTGATCCTACGTATTGGTTGACTTTTGAGGATTTGGGTCTTTTTCACATTGAGTTGTGATCCCTACTGCAGGGTGTGAATCTTGATCTTCAGCAAGTTCTTGAAGTTCTCTTCACTTTCAGCGATCAAGGTTGTGTCATCTGCATATTGTATTGTGGCTTGTTGATAAGACTTCCTCCAATCCTGATGCCACATTATTTCCCATGTAGCACAGCTTCTCTGATGATTTGCTTGGCATGCAAATTGAATAAGTATGGTGATGGGATAGCTGCCCTGATGCACCCATTTTCAGTTTTTAAACCATGCAGCATGCTTCTGTTTGGTTCACACAACTGACTCTGGATCCATGTACAAGTTCTGCATGTGGACAATGAAGCATTCTGGAATATCCATTCTTCTCAAGGTAATCCAGAGTTTATTATGGTCCACATAGTTGAATGTCTTTGCACAGTCAATGAAACACAAGTAGATGTCTTTCTGGTATATTCTGCTTTGATCCAAGATCCATCTGATATCGGCAATGATATCCCTTGATACACATTGTCCTCTGAACTGGTCTGAATTTCTGGAAGCTCTTTGTCAACGTATTGCTGTAACTGTTACTGCTGAATTGGTAGCAGAATTTACTTGCATGTGACATCAGGGATATTAGTATTTCATTTGAGCCTTTGGTTGGGTCGCCTGTTGTTTGGAATTGGCACAAATATGGAGCTCTTGGCCAAGTAGCTGGCTTCCAAATTTCCTGGCATGGACGAATGCGTGCTTGCAGTATTTCAACAGCTGTGGAAACATTCTGATTGGTGTTCCATCCATTCCCGGAGCCTTGCTTTTGGCTATTGCATTTACTGCAGCTTGAACTTCTTCCTTCAGTAGCATTTGTTCTTGCTCATGTATTTCCACCCACTCATTATTTTTGGCACAGTGAGTGTGTCTTCTTTCCATCTTCTTTGGATATTTTCTGCATCATTTAATATTTTGACCATAGAATCTTTCAATACTTCAACTCCAGGTTTGAGTATTTTCCTTTTTTTTTGCCTACTTATCAATTCAGTTTTAAATTTTATTCTTTTTTAAAAATTATTTTTCAGGGGCTAATACAACTCTTATAACAATCCATCCATTCATCCATTGTGGCAATCACATTTGTACATTTGTTGCCATCATCATTCTCAAAACATTTGCTTTCTACTTGAGCCTTTGATATCAGCTTCTCATCCCCCCCTATCTCCCCACTCCCCCTTCCCTCATGAACCCTTGATAATTTATACATTATTATTATTTTGTCATATCTTCACTGTCTGATCTCCAATCTCCCTTCACCCACTTTTCCTTCACCCAGGGAAGAGGTTATATGTAGATCTTTGTAATCGGTTTCCACTTTCCACCCCACCTTTCCTCCACTCTCCAGTATCATCTCTTTCACCACTGGTCCTGAAGGGATCATCTGTCCTGGATTCCCTGTGTTTCCAGTTCCTATCTGTACCAGTGTACATCCTCTGGTCTAGCTAGATTTGTAAGGTAGAATTGGGATCATGATAGTAGGGGGAGGAATTATTTAAGGACTAGAGGAAAGTTTTATGTTTCTTTATTGCTACCCTGCATCCTGACTGGCTCATCTCCTCCCTGCCACTCTTCTGTAAGGGGGTGTCCAGTTTCCTGCAGATGGGTTTTAGGTCACCATTTTGCACTTACCCTCATTTACAAGGATATGAGTTTTTGTTCTTTGATGCCTGCTACCTGACCTTTCAACACCTCCTGGTCACACAGGTCGGTGTGCTCCTTCCATGTGGGTTTTGTTGCTTCTGAGCTAGATGGCTGCTGGTTTACCTTCAAGCCTTTAAGACCCCAGGCACTATATCTTTTGATAGCTGGGCACCATCAGCTTTCTTCACCACATTTGCTTATGTACACATTTGTATTCAGTGATCATATCAGGAAGGTGGGCACCCACTGATATGATTTTTTTTGTTGAGTTCTTTCAGTTTAAGATAAGCTGAGTGTATTCTTCCCATTTGGTTTTCTAACTCTAGATCTTTTCACATTTCATTACAATATTTTACTTTGCTTCTTTTTTGTCCAGCTCTTGACTTCATCATTTCTCCTATGTGCCTCAGAGAAGCAAGTTTCAGAGTCCCTTCTGTCATCTATTTTGATCTTTTCTTTCTGTCTTTTGAATGATTTTTTGTTTTGTTTGTGAACTATGATTTTGATGTCCTACCAGTGTTCAATGCAGAAAACATGTTCTAGAGATATGCTCGAAATTTGGGTGGGAAGAGTTCAGGCCATATTTTGACTCTCATGAACTTGTTTTACTTTTTTTTAGTTTCAACTTGAACTTACATATGAGCAATTCATGGGCTGTGTTTACCAGATCCCTGTCCTGGTTTTAGTTGCTGATATTAAGGTTCTCCATCATCTCTTCTTAAATATTCTTACAAAATTCGATCATGCAATCTCTAGTTTCATTTCTATCACCAAGACCATATGTTCCAACTACTATTGCTATCTCTGTTTCCAATTTTTTTCATTGCAGTAGCCAATAATTATCAGTGCATCTTAATTGCATCTTTGATCAATATCAGATTTTAGGCAGTAGTAGATATTTTCAATTTATTTATCAGTAGCTTTTATTTTTGGTGCATAAATTTGAATAATAATTGTTTAAACTTCCTTGAAGGCAAATAGATATATGTCATCCTATCTTAGACAGCGTTATACTTCAAGATAAATCTTGAAATGGCCTTTTACACAATGATTGCAAAGCCATCCCTCTTGATCTGTCATACCTAGCAGAGTAAACTATATGATTTGGGATTCAAAGTGGCCAATACCAGCTCATTTCACCTCACTATAATGAATTGCAATCTATACTAAATTGAGTTGTAATCTATTCTAAAAGCTTCTGGATTTGGTTTTCATCAAGTTCTTCAAGGCCTCTTCATTTTCAGTAAGTAAAGTCATATCACCTGCATATCATGTTTTTACTCCTATAGTCTAGCTTCTCTAATTATTTTCTATATATATATATATATATATATAAAGTATGGTTGATTATACAACCTCAATGCTAACAACTCCTGGTTTAAAACCATGCCAAATTCCATTGAGCTACATACATGTTTCACATGAGCACAACGAAATATTCTGGAATTCCCATTCTTCTCTATATCATCCACTTTTTATTATATTCACAGCTCATAAAGTATAAAATTTAGTTGGTCTTTCACTAAAAATATTACTTAACACTTCCGGCAATTAAAAACTTCTGTTCTACAGTGAATAATAAAGTCTGGCTATCTGCTTTTGCAGCCTCCTAGATCATTCCTGCGCCCCCTCCATGCAAGCAATTTCACGTCACCACACAGCTACACTAACGGCTCATTAGTATTTCCTCACATCTATACTGAAGTTGCTGACTAGCACCAACAGTTAAATTCTTGATTACAAACTGCAACACAGTTACTATCGTCAGAATTAACTCAATGGCAACAGATTTGTTGTTTATTTGTGTGATTTAACGAGATACGTGTGTCTCTGAGTGACAAAAACAGTTAAATACTTGGCTATAAACCCACAGGTTGGCTGTTCGACTCCACCCAGAGACATCCCATAGGAAAGGCTTACTATTCCACTTCAGAAAATCAAGCCATGGAAAATGGCACAGAACACAGTCCTGGATACGGGGTCACCATGAATCAGAAACAACTGGATGGAAACTGGTTTGGTTTTTGTTGAGTCCATTTTATGCATTGATAGGTAACTTGTGTCATAAGTTCCTGATCATTTTTTATGTACGTGTGTGCATTTGTATGCACCAGTATGCCTGATTTAAGATCTACAATATGTTCTGTGAAATGATATCAAAATATTAAATGATTATGGGAACACCATATTAAAACTGCCTGGGAACATAATTCCAGTCATCCTCATCATTGCTGCCACTGCCTCTGCCGGTCCTACTGGAGCTGCTGGAGGTTGGAAGAAATGGTATTAGGAGTCGAAGGAGAAGAAGCAAATGAGCAGGGATCAGAGACCCTTCTGCTGTCCCACCTACCTGAGCAGCAGAAACATCCTCTATCAGACTGCCCACGTGACAAAGCCCATGAGAGCACTCCCTTACCCATGTCCTCTACCTCACTTGACTGTGGTGGTCCAACACCACCAGTCTGGGTGCTAAAAATATTGGAAAGAAACAAATGCAAGGGGAGCTACCTCTCCCTTAGAAAAATAAAGCAAAACTCATGAAGCCATTGACCTGTTTGCATTGAACAGATAGATGCTAAGTAATATATGTATATTTATATATATATAACTTATATATATATATAAATTTACATTGCATTTATTTTACTAAAACAAGGACAGTCTCAAAGCATTAGAGATTATACCTATTTATGATTTCTTAATACTGAAGACATATCATTATTTTAAAAATAATGGGATTTTATTTTTTAGAGAGAATACTTTTCTGGGGAAATGAAGGTTTAGAAAAAACCCTGGTACCTGTAGTAAAGAAACAGAAGCATATTATTAATGGAAGACCAAATACAGAGAGGGGATTAGGGAAAATTGAAATCAATTAAATCTCCTGTCTCTATTTTATGCGGGACACCTAAGTAGCAAAGAAGAACTCCTTCATTTGTAAAGACAGAAATCTCTCACAGAGGGCTCTTCTAACAAAGTGTCCTTTGCTTGAAATGCTGCTGCTTCATCAGTATCACATGGTTTTCTTTTCTCCTCCCATCATTCAGAAGCTTTTATAATAGACACATTTTTAGAATATTTAATAATAAAGTACAGTTAGTAGTGAAGCACATAGCAAGAGAGATACTGGGCAAATATGTGCTTCAAAGTACATAGCCCAAGGTTCCCAGGTATAAACAACTATGCGTTTTGGTACCTGCATGTGGCGGCCATTGCTAATGGTGAGATGAGAGCACCTGTCAAAAGTGGGGGAGTAGGGGCAGGGGCTATTTTCTTCAGACCATACAGCATGGGAAATTACACAGGATAAGTTTGCCACACTGTTCTCTCTGACGAACCCTGATATCCCCCAAGTCTGGCCATTGTTTACAAATGAAAAATTGACTGGATGGTCTCCTGGAGCTTTTGCAGACAGATCCTTTGGATTTTCCTAGGACAACGTTACTTTGAAATGTTCAACAAAGGATCTGAAGCTTTATGATTCACTCTAGGATTTATCAAGGTGCTTCTTTCCAACCAAGGAGGTAGAAATTGTTCCAACTCAGCCTCATCTCAGGTGATATGAGTTCTATTAAGGCGTTACTCTGCTGAGTCAAGAGATATTTGCGTATGTGGCTTTGAGCAAACTGAATCCTCTCTCTAGATTTCCATTTATTCCCTGTAAAATGCAGATTTTTAAACACCAGAACTTGCTCTGAACTGTTTTAAGAATCATCTAAGAGATGATTGAATAAATAGGGTGCAACTCCTCAACTCTCTGTTGGATGTTCAGTTCTCCTTGCACCTATGACATACACACCCCCTCCTCACTCATGGGCTCTCTCATTATCTGACATTTCACATTTACAAATGTAATGGATCTAGTATCCAAATATTTTACACATTAACACACACATTTGGCAGCAACACATGCGCAGTGTGAATCAAGAGCGATGCTGGCCGGTGGAACCCTTGACACTATGGCCTTTAGTCACCCTTCAGGTCGGGAATGAAATTCACCTCCTTGGCTCAGTTTTCAGGCGAACAATATACAGGTCTATAAAGGGAGCAATAATGAGGTAGGCACGCCTTAGAATAAACGACTATTTGTAATGAAAAGCGCAGCATTTACCCAAGGACTAAGTTCAATTGGGTAGGAAAGAAAGATTCCTAGAATGGAAGCACAGGAGGAAGAGGCATAAGCAATGCTACAATAAGGGGGTTGCAATCAACGACATGAAATAAACGCGCATCAATTGTTCAATGCAAAACTAATGATCTTCTCTTATCCAAATCGCAATAAAAAGACTAATGTTGGTTAACTTTTTGTATCAGCTTGGGTGCATCACGATGCTCAATGGCTTAGGAATTACAAAATAATGTAATTTGGTAAATATACCACGATGATTCTTCAGTTTATATTATGATGTCATTATCTTCCAAGTTTTCATAATGCCATTTTTTGCATACAAACTTGGTCTTTGGAAATTTAACCAATGCCAACATGTGAAAAGTGAATGTCTTATTCTCTATGCTGGAGTTTGATATACAATTGAGAGGGGAAGTGCTTTCATTGTTAAAAGTATCGGAGCTCAAAAGTCCCTGCAGAAATCTGCACTGACAGACCAATGAGACACATGCAAAGGCTGGATCGCTGAGGATGCCCCATTCATGTCTACACTGAGGAAGGAATCCCTCAGACACTGGCTATTGTTATTAGGTGCCCTTGACCCATTCTGACTCAAAGTGATGACAAAGCAAAGCAGAACACTGCACCACCCTCATGATTGTTCAGTGTTTGAGGCCACTGTTGCCGCCACTGTGTCAACCCACTTTGTCCAGGACCTTACTCTTTTTCACTGCCCCCCTGATTGACCACGTAGGATGTCCTTTTTCAGGGTTGGACTCTCCTGGCAACATGTCCAAAGTTGGTGAGCCTGAAGGAAGTTTCATCATCCTTGATTTTAAGAGTATTCTGACTATACTTCTTCCAAGACAGATTTGTCTACTCTTTTTAGCCGTCCAGGTGCTTCACCAATATCCTAATTCAAATGCACTGGTTCTTCTTCCACCTCCTTTATTCACTGTTCAACTTCCACATGCATATACGATGATTAAAAACTCCCTGGCTCGAGGTAGCACTCTAAGAAGGTCTTCTGTAGTGGAGCACTTGTCTATTTACAACCCTTCAGGACAGCTCTGCTAATACTTTCAAATGCCTTGCTCCTTCCATTCTACCTGGTAGGAATGTCTCCCTCTTTCCTTCCATATGTCTCCTTTAAGAATCAGTGACGTTTATACACGTACCATAACACCCTTGCCCATCTCTTTTCCATCTGAGAACTTGAATCTCTGATCTTTTGCCTTATCATTGGTCTTGAACCACCTATCTTTTGCCCCCAGGCTGCCTTAGAATATTAGCTCCAAATTTTGGTTCCATACACTTGATAACAATCGCTCAAAGGGAGTAGCCAGTATTTTTCAATGCTACAGCTCTCACAGTCTAACACTGTGGGAGGTACAGGGAAACACGCATCAGATTTTGCTGTTTCGGTAAATGAATAAAGGGATTAATTAGATGCACAGGAGCAAAAATCAAATTGCTGTTACCTGAAGAGACCCCACACCCAACCAAATTCTTTCAACATTTACATATTCAAAAGTATTCTGAGTAGTGTTGTAGGGTAAATGGGTAAGGATTGTCAATGACATCTCATAGAAAAGCCTTTGTTATTCTCCAAAGAATGAGCAGGTGCAGGAGCATCCTGGAAAACAAAAACAAATCTCCTTGCCACAATTTTCCTGGTCTTTTTAAAAAATCACAAATGGAATCTTGATTTTTTTAAAATATCGTCCTGATACACCCTAATGATCACCCTGTGTACAAGAAAATCTGTTAAGATCATCCTTTCGGAATTCCTCCAAATTAGTCACTTTAACCTGAGTTTATTTCTCTGTCTGGAATTTAGCTTACAAGCTTTGATAAGTTTCTTTAAAATTCTCAATCCACCTAGATTTGGCTGTTCTCTGTGGGAAAGCATTCCCGTAAGCTTGCTGCAAAGCTTCAATGTTTTAAGTCGGTAGTCCCTTGAGTTCAGTTCAACTCTTACTATCAGTGCAGACCTCAGAAGCATCAGCTTCACCCGGCACCGAAAGTCAGAAGGTGCTCTAGCAAGACCGAGACAAGTGAAAGCGATGCGTTTTCAGAAACATGCTTAAACATACGTGGTAGGAGCGAACTCATGCGTGTATGAATTGCAACCGTGGTAGGAATACGTGTTGCCTTACTCTCATAGGTCACCTAGCCTTTCTTTTGAGGGCGCTCCACCATTTTCTTAGTGGCTGAATGCTTAACTATTTTGTCATCCAGGGAGCCACATAGACACAGATAAGACATAGTTAAACGTCATATATTTCTATTATGCTTCAAAGGCGATCAAGAGGATCCGCCTCCATCATCTCCTTTGACCCTTCAGACCATTTTATGAATTAGGTGAAACTTTGTTTCACTTCTAAATTAATAAGACATACAATGACATTTCAAGCATTATGACATAAATAGCAGGTAAGAAGCCCTGGTGATGTTGTGGTTAAGTGGTCAGCTGATCATCCAAAGGATGATGATCCAACCCAACACACTGACCCAAGGGAGGAAGCCATGACAGCCTTCTTCTGTCACGCCTGTCATCTTGGAGACCCCAGAGCAGCTTCACTCGATACGATAGTCCACTATCCAGTTAGAATGGACTCAAGGACAGCCGGGGATTAAGTAGTAGATCTGAGTTCAAAGCTTAAGATGTGATCCAAGTAAAGTGCGTAATGCAGCATGTGATACACAGCCAGCACCCTGGGATTGTCTGTGCTGCTATCACGGTTCCCTAGGCCTGGGCATCTCACAGTCTTCCTCCATCCCACCCTCCCGACACTGTACAGCTACTGACAGGGTTGACCAGCAGCCCATCCCATTTGTTTCAGAGAGATCCAATCATCCCCATAGTCCATGGATCAGACTCATGACCCAGAACTGATTTCACAGCCAGGAATAAGTGGTGGGAGATGATTTATTTAGCCTATGCACTCTCATTCTTCTCAAGTAAGAATATTTGATCTCCCCATTGGTCTACTCTTTTTATTCCAGGGTTGTTATTCTAAAACTGGCTTGCTCCCCGCCTTCTTCCCCCCTCCCCATTTTTCATAATTGGTTTTACAATGTGCCTGGAATTGAGAAATTTAGAGGGTTTGTTTGCAGCATATGGCTTTGCACTAGGTGTGTGTGTGTTCCTGAAAAGTAATGTGAATCAAATTCTGGGAAATCAAATCCTATTTTAAATGCCTGAAAGGAGCTCCATATTTGGAGGACTCCCTTGGGAAATTATCTCACGGAGTGAAAATGCACTCTCTCCTTCCCAATCTGTCGGTATATTTGGATTTTCAGTTTAATCTCTTTATTTGAGTATTCTAAATATACATTTTCAAAATAAATATTTATGGATTGCCTATCATGTACCAAGCACTTGCTGGTGCTAAAATTTTATCTTACTAAAGAAAAGACAATTTAACGAGTCAAGTGATTAAAAGTGTTTTGCTTTACAAAGGAAAGTGTGGGCTGTTGGTATAGTTTGTAATAGAGAGACATACCAGAGTTGGATGGGCTGGGAGTGAGAACCTGTGGTATTGAGTGGTGGCAGAGCTGAAATTGAGACTGAGAACCTAATTAGGAGTTAAATCTCAGTGGGGATAAGCATACAACAAAACAGAATTCTGACTTCACCTGACACCTGACAAATCCAATTCTGGGGAAAGGCCCAATGTAAATTTTATCTTCCCAGATACTTTTCTTACCCAAGTTTTTAGCTAAGTTCAGCATTCTTAGAAAGAAATTCATCTTTTACTGGTAATCTGTTCTAATACTTAAATTGAAAATCATAGTATAGGAATCTAGTTCACATGAGCAAGTTCATATTTTAAGTCTGGCTCTTTGCAAAGGAGCCCTGTTGGAAAACTGGTTATGTACTGGACTGCTAACCTGAAGGTCAGCAGTTCAAAACCACCAGCCTCCTCTCAGGGGAGAGATGAGATTTTCTGCTCTCATAAAGAGCTAGTCTGTGAAACACACAGAGGCAGTTCTAGCCTGCTGTGTAAGGTCGCTATGAGTAGAAATCAACTCTGTAGCCGTGAGTTTAAATTTTGTTTGAGTTTGATTTCCAATAGCAACATCTGGGACTTTATAGTTAGTATCATTTAGGTTTGAGGGTCATATTTTCCTGAACAAAATATGAGAACTCATTAAACTAACCAGATTTTCTAAAAATCATAAATGTTGTAATTTTTATGAGAAACAGGACAAATGAGTATTTGTTGAATAATTGCTGTAGCAACAGTTCTTTCTTTTTTTTTTTGCAACATTTCTTTTCTAAACCCAAATTCTTTCTTTCTCTGTGATACACTACTCCTGACGTTTTCAGGAGGACTCTGGAAGCATAGTGGTTATGCATGGCGCTGCTAACTGAAAGGTTAGCAGTTTGAAACCAGCAGTTACTCAACTGGAGAAAGATAAAAGCTTTCTACTCCCGTAAAGAGTTACTGACTTGGAGACCCACAGGGGTAGATCTACTCTGTCCTATCGGTTCATGATGAGTCTTGAAGGCAGTAAGTCAGTCTTGATGTTTTCAGTGATCTGGTTGAGATGCCTTTGTAGAACAGACTCCTGCTTCCGCCCCGGTGATGGATCATGCTAGCCTTGTACCTTGACCAGGGAACGGTTTAAAGGCAGGCCTGGTGACCTAGCTCTGGCCAATGATCTGTGAAAGGTGCTTACGCAGTCGGGGAGGAGCTATTCCGGCATATGAAGACCAACTCCCCTGTAGAGAATCCTTTTTTATCCTCTTTATTCCCTTCCTTCGTGGAATTCCAAGTCTGAAGTTGCCAGGGTCCTCTGCTCCTGAGACAGCAGACTTAGGAGGAAGGGGAGTGCACCCGAGCTGGTAGTGCGAGTCTGGATTTCTGTCATCATCACGGAACAGCTTCCCCAAAGTCAGCAACTGTCCCCTCAAGAATTTCATGACCAGAGAAAAAGGCGAAGCCCATTTGTTTGAACCACTGGTGTATGGGATTCCTGTTACTTGCAGCTGAAAACATTCCTAAAGGATATTTCTACTATCTGCCACAATTCTACGTGTTATTAGATGCTTTCAACCTTTAATTCTTAAAATAAACCTTTGGCATCAATATTGCTTGAACTTTAAAGATAAGAATTGAGTCTCATGGAAAGTCAGCAAACGGTCCAAGTTCACAAATAGACAATGATGGTGGAGCTATTTGAACCCAGTCCTTACATAAATTAAAGCCTGAGCATTTTCTATGACAAGAATATTCATTATTATATTTCAAAAATTAGACTATTTCAAATGATATAGTTAATACAACATATTTAGCAAGAATAATAAGAGTACAAGAACGCAGGGTTATGTGAAATATATATGATTTTAATGATACCATAGGGACTTTTCCTACAATAATTTCATTCAGGGACGTCAGAAGCAAGGCAAGCTGAGCTGTTCTTGAGTGCCATTGGAGTGCCATCGCACCCGTGCCGACTGGCAGCACTGCACAAAAGGCCTGGTCTTGCACCAGCCTCACGCGCATTTCTAAATGTGAACTGATTGTTGCGGTCCATTCGATTAAGGATTTTCCTCCTTTTCTCCTGACCCTGTGTTTTACCAAGCATTCCATTTTATTAAGGGTCTTCCTGTTTTCTGTTTGTTTGTTTGTTTGTTTGTTTGTTTTCCTGCCCCTATATTTTCCAAGCACAAGCCCTTCTCCGGCCTTGGTCCCTTCTAATGGCATGTACAAAGGTTCCTTCTCCTTGCGTCTTAGGAATATTCCTGGCATGCTTCTTCCAACACGGGTTTGTTTGTTAATCTGGCAGTCCCTGATATGTTCAACATTCCTCTTCAACGCCTTAATTCCACCGCACGCACTCTCCTCCGCCTTCCTGTTCACCGACCTCGTTCACATACACACAAGTCAGGGAACAATAGCGTGCCTTCGGTCAGGCACCGCAGTCCTCTCAGGGCCAGCCTTGCTTCCGAGCAGTGTGAGGGGGTCTTTGTCAGCAAATTTGTCCAATGCCATTTGACTTCTTCAGTGTAGTTAGGACACTTCAAAACGTATGTGACTTGGGCCAGGTGGGTTATTTGACAAGCAGGGCGTGATTATTATTGCAATTTCTTAATGCATTCAGCACATGCTACTCTCCGGGCCCTGAATTGAGCATGTTGCTCGTTTGATCACATGCAATTATTTTTAACAACTCTCTGAGTAGATATTATGATTAGCTCATTTTTATTAATGAGCATATTGATGCTCGGTGACTCTAAAACAACGCGACCAAATGATATTCGGAGGTATTTAAACTTAGCTTTGCTTCCACACGCAGTCACTCGGATCTGGAATTTGCCAAGAAAGTTCCAGCTATACTGCTTTTTTGTCAGAAGGCATCTTGGCATCCACCAGCGCCGTGGGAGCAGGTTTATATTACTAAGTGGAAGTAAACAAAGCAAAAGTGTAGGTTTTGGAACCTGATAGGTCCAGGGTTACGTGCTCTTGCACTCGGTAGCTGTCATAGCGACACTGGGGTGTTTCTTTCTTCTGACTGTCCTCCTCGCTATTTAAGAGTCAGACTGCCACATGGAGAACTGTTCTTCTCTCCTCCCCCCGTGGATGCTGCGCCTTAATGCAGCAGTATGGAAATGCTGGGGTCCATTCGAGATCCTGAAGAATCAGGCAACATTTGCAAGCCTGGAATCAGTTTACATTTTTGCCACAGGGTTGTTCTAAAGTTTTATTCTTTCCAGGTTTTGCTGCTTATTTCCCAGAAGCTCATTATGAATATACAATTCTAACACGTATATTTGTGGTAAAATAGATAATAAAGCATTGGCCATATTAGCCATTTTTATATGTATAGTTCAGTGACATCAACTACCTTTACCATGTTGTGAGTCATCAATACTATCAGTTTTTGTGTTTTTTATGCTTAACAGAAACTTAGTACTGTTTAACCAATAATCCACGCCCCCTTCCTGAGTGTCCCTTTGTTCTCCATGGACTTGCTTATTATAGATAAATTATATAATTAAGACAATAAAATATTTGTCTTATTATGGCTGAATTATTTAATTCAGCATTATGTTTTCAAGGTTCATGTTATAAAGTATATCAGAACTTCATATCTTTATAGTAGTGTAACATTCAATTTCACGTAAAAATACATGCCACATTTTGTTTTTCGTTTCATGTATTGACGGACACTTATGGGCTCACTTTTTGGCCATTGTGACTCGTGCTACCATGGACATGATAAAGTCTGTCTGACTCTATGTTTTCAGTTCTTTGGAGTGTGCAGAGAGGAATGGGACTGCTGGAAAGTATCATCGTTCTAGAGTTCATTAGTTCAAGGACTGAGGAACTGTTTACACGGCGGCTGAACCCTTTCACTACATTGTTAGCAGTGGATGAAGGTTCCAATCTCCCCCACACCTTTCCAACACCTGTCCTCTTCCTTTTTCTCTTTCTTTCTAGATAGCTCTCTAGTGGAACGGCATCTCCTGTGGTTTTGGTTTGCATTTCCATAATGACCAGAGATTTGAGCATTATTTAAGGGAATTGCAAATCTTTCTTAGAGGAACATCTATTGAATGCCTTTGCCCATTTTTTACCAGATGTTTGACTTTTTGTTATTGAGTTGTAGGAGTTTATATTTAGCTATATATAGGATATATATACACATACCTCTTATCAGATACATGGCTGCAAATATTTTCTCCTGTTGTGCAAGCTGTGTCTTCATAAGTTCAATGCAAGAAAATGTGTAGCTTTTAGTTTACTAACATTTCATCTCCCTGGTTACATTTGCTTCGAGGTATTTCATTCTTTTACATCTGTTATAAATGGAATTGATTCCTTAACATCCGTTTTTTGTTTCTCATTGCACATATACAGAAAACCAACCGGCATTTGTGTATTGACCTTGTAACCTACAACTTTGCTGAATTCCTTTATTTGCTTACTAACTATTTTGTGAATTCTCTGCATCTTTCTGTATATAAAAGTAAGGAATCTTGGTAGCTTAGTTGGCTGCATATTGGACTGTTAATTGGAAGGTCAATAATTCAAATCCACCAGCCTCTCCTCAGGAGAAAGATAAGACTTCCTGCTTCTGTAGGATTCTCATAATTGTCCTTTATTAGATTGGGAAATTCTCCTTCTACTGCTATATTGTTTGATGTTGATGGAAGTGATCCTGCAGCTCTTCCCCATCTTTCTATGAATGCAGTGGTCCCATTGTGTAGGCAGGGGCCTCCTAATGACTGAACTCCTCCCCTTGCTCTTTGGGAGAATGGTGAAGGTATCTGTCCCGATAAAGAGTAAAAGTTTTAGAATTCATTTATGTAATGAAAAAACAAATTACATCTTTACACATTTTCCGGTAAAATAAATGTATATATAATTAAGCTATTTATATTAATTTTAGGGTGGAACCACTGACCCTGTTTGGTAACACTTGAGCACTTAACCAGTGTGCCACCAGGACTCCTGTAATTATATTTAATGTTTGTGTTCCTTTTGAAGCATGTAGGAAATAACTGCTAAAATTACAAGCCAGAATAGTATAAAATTGGCCCTTACCTGTATCCATTGGATTAACTTCACTATATATCTTTCTTTCCTACCTATGACATCAAGTTTTTTTTTTTCTAGTGTCATCTAAGTTCTTTAGCAATTTATAGAAAATTGTCTGGTTTTCAAAAATTCTTTCAGCTGTTGTTTATATAAGAATGCCTTAATTTTCCCCTTATTCTTTAAATAAAATTCTGCTAGATACAGAATTAGTAATCAACAGTTGTTTTTTGTTGTTGTTGGTTTTGGTTTGTTCTTGCTGTTTTTTCTCTCAGAAATTTATATATACAATTCCACTGTTCCTAGCCTCTATTTTTCTGATGATAAATTGGAACTTAGTCGTATTAATGATTATAATCACAATTCACTTCTTTCTCGTTGCCTTCAGGATCCTCTCTTTATCTTCTGTTTCCCAGAGTTTGAATACAATGTGTGTTTATTCTGAATCCTTTGAATTTTTTTCTCCTTGGAGTCTGCTCAACTTGTATTTGTAAATGTATGTCCTTCATAAAATTTGGAAAAATTTTTAGTGTATTGCTTTGAATATTCTTCTTTTTCTTTTTTCCCTCTTGAAAACTAATGATAAGTGTGTTAGTATATTTGGTGCCCAATAATTCCACTGAGTTATGTTCACCTTTCTTGATATATTTTTCTCTCTTAAGAATCAATAAAGTTAATAGTCTTGCTTCTAATTCTCTTAATGTATTCTTCTTCCATCACACATTGCTATAGAGTTTCTTCATGTAAATTTTCATTTCAGTTACTATATTTTTCAGCTCCAGTAATTTTATTTGCTTGTTCTTTATTGTGTCCATATCTTTATTGGTTGCTCATTTTTGCTTATGTATTGTTTTCCTGATTTCTTTTTTGTTTTTTTCTCTGTATTTCCTTTTACTTCTTTGAGTGAGCCCAATACTACCGTTTTAGAGCCTATGGAAGGAATACATGCTGTCACTGTGTTAAAAGCAGTTGGTCAATAGTCAACTAAATCAGGTGTTAGCAAATGATCGAGAAGTGATGCTACTGAAGTAAGAATTCTAAGTTGCATTGAATGAATTGGTGAAAAGCAAGAATCCAGAAATTGATGGAATAGCAATTGAGATATTTTAGCAAACATATATAATATCTATGTAAAGGAATTTAAAAGACCTGATGAATCAATTGGATGCAAACATGTGTCCATTCCAAAGAAAGGTGGTCTAAGAAAATGTGGAAATTACCAATAATATCAATAATATCACATGCAAGTAAAATTTTGCTAAATATAAATTTTAAATGATTGAAAAGGCTATTCCAGAAATTTGATCCAGTCACAAAATAGTTTATTCAGATTCAGAATTATAATAAATGGAAGTTAACATTGTGAAGAATAGGTATTACAGAACATTTAATTGTGCTTTTACAGAGCCTGTACATAGACAAAGAGGACTTATTTTTAGCAGAACAAAAAGATATGGAGTAGCTGAAAAGGATAACATGTGTGCATTGAGGCTGTATCCTTTCACCATACTTATTCACTTGATCTGCTGAGTGAACAATCTGAAAAGCACAACTATGTGAAGAAGATTGTAGAATCTAGATTGGAGCATTCATCAGTAACAACATCTGATCTGTAGATCATAAGACTGCTGGCTGAAAGCTCAGAGGACTTGAAGATCTTACTGATGAAGCTCAAAACTATAGTCTTCAATATGTATAATGTTGCTACATATCTACACAAGGGAATTTTACCTTGGAAATCAGAGTAAGCTGTGACCAGTCCTAAGTAGAACCCTAATTCAAGTAAATTCTTCATGACTCTCAAATCCTTACCTTCTTTATTTTATAATTGTAATCAAATTCAATAACTATAGAACTTTTTCTTGAAATAAATTCTCAAAAGTAACATCCATGCATAAAACACACACACACACACACACACACACACACACACACACACACACACCCTCTGCTTGAAGCAATAGGTCCAAAACTTCTTTTTCTCATTAAGTCACTTCCATAGATATAGAGTTTTTGAAAATGTTAATGCCATTTTACAGGGTGATGAAACCTGTCTATTGATTCCAGTCTGCTTTCATTTCCTTCCTATCCAAACATACTCACACGTGCAAAAACATCACCACGATTGTCCGTAATTTTCTACACTATTGTCAGTCTTTTTCAAGAATCTGTCCAATCCTCCTGGTTTTCTCACCTCCATTCTCAGGCTTCCAAGCCTTAGCAGCATGCTTTTATACTCCAAGTTTTTCAGAGACATGTTAACTGATCCCTTAAAAAATTTGGAAGTTCCCATTGGATTGAGCTGTTAATTTGACAACCAGTTTCGCATTATAATACGGACACTTGCCCATTTTCCATGAATCTATCTTTTGTTACCCTTCCAGGGCGAAATCAGTAACTCTCAAGGTGTGGTTCCAGGCTAGAAGCATCTACCTCTTCTGTTAAGCAGTCAGTTCCGGGGTCATAGATGGCGATTCAGGGGTAGAACGCTTACTTTCTGTGCAAGACCACCAGCTTTGATTCCTGGCCAATGTTCCTGGAGCACAGCCACTGCTCATCTGTCAGTGTGCATTTCCATGTGACTATGCTGTGGGTGTATTTCAGTAGGGCTTGCAGACTCAGAACAACTAACCAGAAGGGTCTAGTCCCTAATATCAGCCAGGGAAAACCTTTCAAAAGTCAAAATCTGTCACCAATTATGGGATGTCACAGTACCAGGCAGTCTTATGTTTCATTGTACACAGAGTCACCATGAACTGGGGGCCAAATTGTTAGCATATAAAAGTAACAACAGCCCTAGATTTACCAAGTGATGCTCTCTGAGGGTAGGTTCCAGTATTCCTTAGTGATTCGGGCACATGCCGAAGTTTGAAAGCCATTGTTTACCACCAAAACAAGACTGTTGTATTTCACTGAGAAAACAGGCACTCTTTATCACTGTGGGAAAACTGTTGTTGTGATCATCACCATGACTTACAGCTTTCCATTTTGGGGGGTTTAACTTTTCTCTTGAATTAGGAGCTCTCTACGGATAAAGACATCATTTCTTAGACTAAGCATGTCGTTCATCTTCAATTTAATCTTCCCATGCCTTGATATTATGCTTGGTCCTTATTAAATATGTGCATAAGAGATATTCAAATAAATTTAAAATCTCTGTGGCCATAAAAAAATCACCAACCTTTCAAGTCTGTTTCCTATTCTATGACTTGAGAGCCAAACAATTATTGACTTTTATACTTTATAGGGGTTTAATAATAATCAATGTTAATAGAATCACAGATTCACTAATATGCACAAAGGAAAAACAAATGAACAAACACCATTCCTTTGAAACTGAAAGGGTAATAAGATAAAATTTGAAATTGTGCTTGTCAGACTTGTCTCTGTAAGTCCTTGAAATCACAGTTTCTGTCCACATGATAATTCAAGAAACTTTGCAGACTCACAGTTCCAGTGGTTTCATTTTCCACAAAAAGTATTGTGGACTTTCGAGCTCAAATGCCCACAGTGATTTCTAAGTGTGCTTGTAAAACAATGCTTTTTTCTTCAAAGTATTGATGAAAAAGATCTTAAAATTAATCTTCCTTAAAGACCTTACAAAGAAATTAAAAATAGGCAATCTTTAAGTTGCAATTTGGGGTAGGGGCTACAGGGAAGATGATTCGGTCAGAAGAGAAACTCTGCACTTCACCGTTGGATAGTCCAGAGACATGGAATCCCCAAGGCACGACCTTGGGTCACCTCAGAGCTTCCAGACGAAAGCTGTTGCCAGGGTAGCTGGCGTATTTACTCTTTCTCTCGCTTTCTCTCAAAATAGTTCTGCTGTTGGTCGCTCCGCTGGTGAAATGAAAGGATGCGCTACATTCAATATGATTCAATATTAATATAACTCAGTTCTCCAAGTATTGATTGAGTTCCTGAGATGTTTCCAGCCAAGGTTGACCAGACTCTGAGCTAGAAACAGTGATTGCCTACATGGTGTGTTTTCAGAAGATCCTGGAAGGTTTTTAGGTCCTAAATAGTTGCCCCACTTATCCTGAAACCTTTAGAATTTCCCAAGATTTGTGTAAAGAATATTCAAGCCACAGATGGCCCACAGAAATTCAGTTCTGTGGTTCAAACTATATCCTGCCTGTGGATATGTGTATGTTTACACATAAATATTATATACATGTATTTGCATATGCCACACATATATAAATATACTATATATACTTCTGTAGACAAATGTTTGTGTACACACACTCTGTGCATTAAAAAGATCATGGGAACTTCCTTATGATCATTTGTCTTTACCTTCATCTCTCCCTCCAAGAGACATGCTTGTTTTTGACTAAGCCCATTGCTGATTAAATCCATTCATGTTCCATATGAAATATGAACCTCTTCGTCAGTGTTTACAAACATCCTCTAACAATTAGGAGGTTGATTGGCCCAGAGGGCACCTATGCCCCATAGAGAATGTATGGTCTAACTCTGCCTGCTTGTCTCTCAGACCAACAAGATTCTCACTAGGAGATGAATTCCACTAGAAATCCAGAGATCATGTCTACTAGATTTATGACTTAATACCTAGCACTCACCACGATGCCTAGCATGCTGTAAGTTGTTGTTGTTATTAGGTGCCATCAAGTCAGTTCCTAAGCATAGTGACCTTACATGCACCACAGAACAAGACACCGACCATTCTTGTGACAACCTCACAATTGTTCTGCTTGAGTTCATTGTCGTAGCCATGGTAACAATCCATCTCCTTGAGGGCCTTCCTCTTTTACGTTGCCCCTCTACTTTACCAAATAAGATGTCTCCTCCAGGGACTGGTCTCTCCTGACAACCTGTCAAAAGTATAAAAGACAAATCTTGCCAGTTTTCCCTCTAAGGAGCACTCTGGCCTCACTTGTTCAACACAAATCAATTTATCCTTTTAGCATTCCATGGCACTGTCAATATTCTTTGCCTACACAACAAGTCAAACGTGTCCATTTTTTATGTGACCTTCCTTATTCAATAGCCAACTTTCATATGCATATGAGGTGATTAAAAAATACCAGGACCTTGGGTCAGGAGTATCTCAGTCTTCACAGTATCTCCCTGCTTTTCACCATTTTAAAGAGGTTGAGATCGTTAAGGGTTATTGTGCCAACCTGGCTGATAAACACATGTGGGATTAATTGAGGGGTGGAGAGATAAATGGGTGAGTGTGCCTCACCTTTTGAGTTCTCATGTCTCTTGCTTTCCGATGGTCAGACCAGGGTTCCTTAGCCAGTTCCCTGCTTCCGCTGGCAAGGCTCACTTCCTGCAAGACATCCCTGAGGAGAAGCCACATGGACCTTCCCTGATGCAGCCCTGGGTGCTGGAGTAGCCAAATGGAGACCCCTGCCAGCACTGAGATGCTTACGCTCACTGATTCAACTTTCCTCATGCAGTCGGCATCATTGTGTGTGTTTTGTGGGATGGAGGAGGACTTTGTGGATTGGTGTCGGACATATGGGCTAATGTTGGGCTTATGGGCTTGGCCAGCACTGGGTTGGGATGCTTTCTTAATGTATACTTATCCTTTATATAAAACTCTCTCTTATACATAGGAGTTTCTGTGGATTTGTTTCCCTAGTTTACCCAGACTAACACAGAGGTCTTATGCATCAGATTCACCCGAAATAATGCATTGTTTGACCTCCTGACAGCTGTTTGCATGTGTACTGATTATGGATCCAAGCAATACAAAATCCTTGACCACTTCGATCTTTTGCTCTCTCAGTATGCTATCTGTTGGCCCAGCGGTGAGGGTTTGGTCTTCCTGACAGCCATTTGTAATCCAAACTGAAGGCTGCGATTCTTGATCGTCATCAGCAAGCACGCCAAGTCTTCCTCACTTTCGTCAAGGAAGACTCTGCCATCTGCATATTGAAGGTGGTTAATAGCTTCCCATCGTGATGCCACATTCATCACACAACCAGCCTCTCATATAATGCGCTCAACATACAAATTGAACAAATAAGGTGAGAGGATACAAGCCTGATGCACACTGTAGGCAGATATACAATAAATACACATGAATGGAAGGACAAACAAAAGAGAGATGGCGGGAAGCAAGAAATAAAATAAATCTGTTTCAGTCAGTATTGCCAAGAAAATAATTTTCAGGGAAAAGAGGCTTCAGTTATCCTCCACCACCCCCACCCCCGCAAAAAAAGAGAGATTATTCTTCAATATAAAGTCTATATGAGTAATTGATCTGCATCTTTGTATATACAAAGAAAAGAAAATAATACATAACTGAGTAGCACATATTTTTCAATGATGTTTGTGTGCGTCTATGGTATTACCTCAGTTATTTTCCTTCTGGTTTGTCATATCTTAAGCTAACAGCTATTTATAGCAACAATACCTTTATAGCCTTGGATGCCAGTATAAATTCAGAAAGAAAACGAAAACTGATTAAAAACAAATTTCAATTCACAAAATGTAATTAATTCATTCAAAACGATGGTGATGCATGAGCAACTGAAATACATAAACAAAAAGACACGAGTCCTTCCCTCAAGGACACCAGATAGGAGACTGGAATATAAAGGAAAGTTATTCAATGAGTGTGTGTGTGTGTGTGTGTGTGTGTGTGTGTTGTCCGAGGGAAACTTTAAGTGTTCATAGGGATGTTTGTTACTTTTTAATAACATTTCCCCCTGAACTTTTGCAGCCCCTCATGTGCATGAAGTAGAAATATAGGGAAACAAACAAGTATTGTATGGTGGAATTCAAGGACCACTCCTTGCTGGCTTTCAAGATAAGAATGTGTCAATATTGCTACCAACAAGATTAGCTACATTTACAGAGAATGTTCTAGGCACTAGGAATTATTTTTGTGGTTTACGCCTAATAGTAACAAGTTGCAGAGGACAGTATTGATTTATGTCTGCAGAGCGTTAGAAAGTTCGAGACTTGCTGAAGAGAGCAGCACTAGTAGGCAGTAATGTCAAGACTCAACCTCCAATCAAATCAAATGCAAAGTCCGTGCTAATAACCACCAAGCGTTTGATCTGCATGAGCCTGGAGGGGAGCAATTGCCGTCAAGTGGGGTAAGTGGTGAGAAAGAATGTGACAACGAACTACAGGACTAAAAAATGGAGAGGATCCATGTTGTCATGTGCTGCCCTTACCTTGAACCCTTAATACATACCCCCGTTCATACCTTTTCACCCCAAATCATCAACTACCGATCTTGTCGGGCTGGCCATGATTGAACTCCTGGCAATCCAACTTGGCATCTGAGGCTAAAAAGAATCATCACATCAGACACTCTAGTGAGTTATAAATGTAAAAGAAACACATGTACTTGTGTTAAATAAACTCTTACAAGTATTCCAATATATAAAACAAATACATATAACTGTAAATAGTTTCTGTATTGTCTAAGCTCTCCAGAGAAATAGATCCAGAAAGATACTTTCTATATAAATATACATCCAAAATGAAAAACCCCATTGCCATTGGTTAAATTCCAAAATGATATATAGATACATGTAAAAATGGTATATAATATATGCGTAGATATGCATCCACTACTTGTCTGTCAGTTTGTTGTACTGTGGTGGTTGGTGTGTGGCTGTGAGCTGGAAGCTTTGTCACTGCCATTTCCAGTGCCAGCAGGGTCACCCACAGGGAACACATTTCAGCGGAGCTTCCAGACTCAGAGCAGACACCAAAGAAGCACTCAGCTGTCCACTTCAGAGGAAGGAGTCACTGAGAAGGTTGTGCACAGCTTCAGAGCATTTTCAATTACCGAAAGCTGACCAAAGGAAGCAGAACGTTGTTGGAGATACTGCCACTGGATAGGCTCCTCAGGTCGGAGGGCACTGGGAATATGACTGAAGAGACGCCGAAAGTGTCAGGGCAATGAAAAAGAGGAAGTCTCTCCAAGAGCTGGGTTAACACAGTGGCTGCAGCAATGGGTTTAGGCATAGGAACCACTGTGATGATGACGAGGAATATGCAGTGTTTTGTTCTGTTGTGCATAGGGTCACTATGGGTCAGAGCCGACTCCATAGCACCTAATAATAATCACATACAACAGGGGAAGTTGCCGTCGTCCTAGTCCGAGCTACCGTCTGACGCCGCCGCCACCGTCCCGCGCTATGCCGTCTGAGAAGACCTTCAAGCAGCGCCGCTCGTTCGAACAAAGAGTGGAAGATGTCCGGCTTATCCAAGAACAACATCCTACTAAAATCCCGGTGATAATGGAAAGATACAAGGGTGAGAAGCAGCTTCCTGTGCTGGATAAAACTAAGTTCCTCGTCCCCGATCACGTCAACATGAGCGAGCTCATCAAAATCATACGAAGGCGCCTGCAGCTGAACGCCAACCAGGCCTTCTTCCTGCTGGTTAGCGGCCACCGCATGGTGAGCGTGTGCACGCCCATTTCTGAGGTGTGCGAGAGCGAGCGGGATGAAGACGGCTTCCTGTGCATGGTCTACGCCTCCCAGGAGTCGTTTGGCATGAAGCCGGCTGCCTAAGACCGACCAAACCATCTCCAGGATTGTCACCCCTTACTAAGGGGCGGGGAAGGAAAGGGATGTTAGCGCGGGTCGATCGGTCAGCCCCTCTAAGCACAGGCCCTCACCGCTGTGGTGTCCCGCCCACTGGGAGTTGTAGCGTGTTTCCCTCGCGCAGTGCGCGCCCTCAGCTTCAGCAGACTATTCTTATTTAACCCAGATGTTAGGTTTACAAATAAAGTGCTTTGCATTTTAAGTTGCCAATAAAATAAACATTGGAAAAAAAATAATAATCACATACATATGCAAATATGCATATACATATATGTATGTAGGGAGAGAGGGAGAGAGAAACGTCAAGTTATTGGCTTCTGAAGTTGCGGCCCTTCTAGGGCTGACCATTCCATAATGTATGCAGTAGAATATCATGTTTTAAGCTCTTGAGCCGGAGTTGGTAGTTGAGTATTAAGGCACAATGAATGTCTTCTCTGGGAAACCTCAGTTTTTGGCTGCTGAGGTCTTCCAGCAGATTGGAAGAGGTCTTACCCTGTTATCCCTATAACGTCTGTATTTTTTATTTCAGGGGGAGAAATGTTTTTGTTTTTATTCTTTACTTTAATAGTTATCAATATATATAACAACCAAAATATATTAAAAAAATATATAATTTGCAATGTCTTTTAAATGTAACCAAATTATCACATTCATCCTTGGATTTATAATACAAGAATAAAAAATACACCTTCATTTCTATATTATTTTCATCTTATTGTATTATTAAATTTTTTTAAATCCTGAAAACTTATTTTATTTATAAAATATATAAATTTTATTTTTTATCATTTTAGTTAGTGTGAAATTGACCAAAACAATTTTTTCTTTTGTGATACAAAGATGAACTTTGCATTTGCTGCAGAAAAATACTGGTGCACTCTTGCAATTTACATTTCTGCATCTTCCTCTGTTTGTGACCTCAGGGTAATGGTGAAGAACGTGCAAATGGGTATCTCTTCCAGGGATACTTTTGGTGGCAGGACCTCTTCTCTTTTTGTTAGCAAACTCAGCATCAGTAAAGCGAGTAGAAGGTCTGCCTCTTTTTGTTGGTCTATTACTTTTCCTTCAAGAAGAAGAGCTTCGGCGGTGCTCATTTTGAACTTATGCAGACTTTGATTTTTTTTTTTGTATCTGAAGACTCTCACAGTCTCTACGATAAAGTAGCCAAGAGTTCAAAACAGTCACATCTATAAAATGAAAAAATAATTTGTGATGATATTTTTTCTATCTGATGTGAATTCTGTACAGTGCAATTAGCAAGTCTATCAAATCAAGCAGTGTACCCTCAAATCGCTCAAGTTCCTGACTACTCAGTGCAAGAGGTTTATTGGGATTTTTCATAAAGATTTGATTGGTTGACAATATGAGTAATGATATCCTTCGAGAAAAAATGTCTAAAATATTCAACAGGACGTTTTACTACCCCAGAAGAATCTATTTCTCCTAACCATCCAGGCATAGGTCTAGCTGTACTGTTTTCAGAAATGTGCCACCAAAGAGGAATTTTTCAATTTCTTGAACTTGTTGTTATTGGAATTGATTCTTCAACTTCAACAACTGAAGTTTCTAACTCATCTTCCCTAGAATTATCATTACTAACTATGAGGTCTTCTAATTCATCCAAATCAGAATAATCAGGTGTATATTCACTTCCTATCATGGGAAAAATTAATACTGTTATCAAAATAGTTTGAATAGCAACATAATTAAATTTTTATATTATAAAATAAAATTTTAAATATAATATACATTTTATTTATCAATTTCATCCATATTATTATCTGGGTCCTTGTCTGAGTCTGTAACCACTTCCATCTAGGTTATAAATTCACCATTTTCCATAAAACAAATCACAATCCATGCTGTGGTAATTTTTGTCACCGTCAATTCAAAAGATGAATGTAACAAAGTGGTTACATTTTGAAAGAGCCGAATCATATAATAAATATTATTTTATGAATATTACACATTTGACATAAAAACTAATTTTATGAACATAAACAAAAATGTCAACACTAACACTTCACTAGATTGAAAATTATCGTAAACTGCACTTAACGCCAACGACCACTTAACCTCAACCGCACAATCAGCCAAAACATGTGCACTAGTCAAGCATTTGCCGCTGAAATGTGTGACTAGTGGTATGCATTGTACTAGTAAAGTGCGACGGTTTCGTCAACGCCGTCGTTGGCCCCAAAAGCTTCATAATTTTGGTTCCAGATATGTGTTTTAATTAAATGGCGCTATAGGGTTCATGAGAGTATCTGCTTTCCTAGGGGCAGGCGAGAGTAGATAGCAGTCACAGCAGCAGAGCACTTCCACAGCCACACCTACATTCGCGTTTACTTAAATAACGATAGCCCAGCCAAATGACCCCTGAAACCGATCGTGACAGTCGTCATCATATTCCTTTTGGACCTCCAATACCACATTTGAAAGAAACACCTCCTTACCAACATAAGTGACTTTTCTATTTAGTCGTAACTCCTTTACTTTTCAAGAAATAAGGTATATAATAGAAATCCAGGGTAATATGTCATGCCCTGGTCCCCCCACAAAAGCGACAGCTAGAATTGTGTGTGTTCATCTCTGTATGCATCAGTATGTATGAGTGGGTGTGTGTATCCTTTGGTCTGCAGTATGCCTCTAGACTGGACTATATCTCGTTGGTAGCTTAGGTCATGAATGATTATAATTTGCAAACCACTAGCTTAGTCAGATCCAATTAGTTTATCAAAAATAAAAAGCCACTGCCACTGAGTGGATGTTGACCTATAGCAACTTTCTATAGGACTTCTGAGACCATAAATCTTTATAGCAACAACCAATTTCATTTGTCTCCTGAGGAGCAGCTGGTGTGTTTTAATTTCCCACCTTGTTGTTAACAGTCCAACCTCCTGCTCAAAGAAAAGATATAGTTTGTCAAATCTTACTGAGTGGGAAGATGAAACACAAGCCCAGGTCTTTTAACTCCAAGATCTACGTTAGCAAGGACATCACATTACCTGGACTTTATCAAGTGAAGTTCAGTTGAAGGCAGAAACCAATTAAGATAATTTTAGAAAGCAAAATAATAATAATAATAAAGAGAAATTTCCGAAGAAATCAGGAATGACACTGAACTGAAAGCCAAAACCAAAAATGAATTTAAATGAACAGCTTTAAAGAAAAGTCTGATAACGGAAGTTCTGTGGAAGCAGCCACCGTGCATGGAGTTAACTCCTGAGAGATGGCCATGTGAGGAGTCATTTTCAATATTTAGTTGAAAAAACCTACATGAGAAGGATAAAAAAGGAAATTCAATATGGCAAACATACATTTCCTGCTCATTCTTTGTTTTTCTTTCTTTTACGTTTAATGGACAAAAATATTATGTCTATATTATGAAAATAGAAGGAATATATTACCAGTGATGTTGATAAGTGTTTCCCTGTAAGGGAAACATACACACATTACTGAATAGGGTCTCATAGAAATGGCACTTGAGCTTAGGAAGAGATATGATTTCAAGTTTAAGTAATAGAAGTAATTAAAGCCTGAGAGATACTGATCTCACTAAGTAATACATAAATTAGATAGAAAATCCAAAGACTATATTAAGGATATAAAAAGGGTACAGTAATGAGGTCTAAATAATGCATATAAAACAGGGTCTTCCATTAAACCCACAGCCCAGGTATTTCAGTTTGTACAATCCTGAGCAGTGCGTGCTAGTCTGAGTACATTAAAGAAGCAAATCCACAGAAACCCATATGTATAAGAGAGAGTTTTATATAAAAGGTAAGTGTGCATCAAGAAAGCATCCCAACCCAGTGCTGCCCAAGCCCACAAGTCCAACGTTAGCCATGTCCAACACCAATCCACAAAGTCCTCCTTCATCCCACAAAACACACGTAATGATGCCAACTGCAGGAGGAAAGCTGAGTCAGTGAGCATGTAAGCATCTCACACGGCTGCTCCAGCACCCAAGGCTGCATCGGGGCAGGTCCATGCTGCTTCTACTTGGGGATGTCTCGCAGGAAGTGAGCCTTGCTAGCTGAAGCAGGGAACTGGCTAAGGGAGCTATACCCTGGTCCAACCATCAGAAAGCAAGAGACCTAGAACTAGAAAGGCAAGGCTTACTGAAACATATATCTCTCTGCCCTTCAATTAATCCCACATGTGTTTATCAGCCAGGTTGACACAAAAAAAACTATCTTACAGAGCAAACAGTTAATACATCTGACATGGAAAACTCTGGAGCACAGTTCTACCATGACAACCCTGTGGTTGCTAGGAGGAGGATTCAGCTAGATGGAAATATTTCTTTCTTTGTTTTAAATACGCATACTATAAAGGAGACAAGATAAATACACCCAACATACAATTGTACAACAGGTAAAACAGCTATAGGTATATCTGTTCACAGAAGAGGGAAAGGAAAGGTTCAGAAAGGTCTATAAGCAATTCCAAAATATGTGATATGATTTTGAGGGGTCCAGTCCCCACCATTACCCACAGGTTCAGTAAGCACAATTGCACGTTTGAGATGTATATATATTATATTAAAGTCATCGAGAGCATGAGCGACAGAAGAGATATTACAATAATGCAGTCAGACGCATTACAGGGTAGCATTGCTCACCTCAGCCTCACTTGATGGTCCACATGGAGAGAGGGGGAAGGGCAGGAGGACAAGGGGAAATGGGAGGAGAGGGAGCTGAGGAGGGGTGGGGGGAGACCAGTGAGTGAGAGCCTCTATTGCTAACCCAGGCCTATATACCTTTTGGGGGCATGCAAGCCCACGACTTACAGGTAAAGACATATGTCACAGGAAGGGGTTGCACTATAGATTATACAGCAATGAGAGGGGGTGGTCTAGGGGCATACATGCAATAGGAAGAGGAGGGATCGGGGGGTATACATGTGACAAGAAGGGCAGAGCCTAGAGTCAGGATGGCAGCTTAACTTTGACCTGTTCTCTGGGGCTCCATAGGAACCATTATCAGTAGGGTGTAAACCCCACCTATAGGAAACAAGCTAGTGGTTGTAAGCTTCAGGGAGAAGTAATCCATTGTCCCCAGTGCAGGGAGCAGCCCCCCTCCCCCTTCCCACCCCCCCTGGTCAGGAGAGACAGCAGTCTGCCTCGAGGGAGGATCTGACCTCCCCCCACAAAAATAAAATTGGCAAAAATCAGGAGTTCTTCAATTAGGACTCTAGGTCTGGAAATAATTCTCACTGATCTGTAATTCTACCTTTTAGTTCTACCTTCAGAGTCATGTAAAGCAATAGATTGGCTGCTGGATCATTATATTAGCTTGTACCTACTATAGGATTTTGAAACCTGCACCCTTCTCAATTAAATTTGGCTATGCTTTTTATAAAATAGCTTTCTCAAAAAAAATGTTCAGATATCCCATGATTCACTCCATTAGACAGAAGCCCCTTCCACAGATTTTAGAGATAAGTCCTTTCCTAGCTTGGGCTCTTGCTGAGCTAACAGAGGGATAGCACTCTACATCTTCCCAGAGACCCTGTAGAGTGATGGAGAGGATGAGTGAAATCGGCCTTAATATCATAGAGTACATTGTGTGACTGACACTACTCTGATATCTTTATCTTTGTTCCATTTTAATAAAAGGTTTATAGTTAGACATTTAGTTTTCTCACTAGGCCACTTTCTCACTTCTCTCTTTCATAGATAGATAGATAGATAGATAGATAGATAGATAGATAGATAGATAGATAGATAGATAGATGCACACCTTGCATGGCTCTGTTCATCTCTAAGTGATGTCGGTGTAATCAAATTACAGTGTCACTTTTGTCAACTAAAATAATGTTATAAACACACACGTGACCATAAGCAGGTAAGTCAAGAACTATTCCTACAGACTCATATATACTTTTATTAAACAAAAATTTCAAAATATAAAGCTACTATTTCTAATCCTCCATCTAAGACTCAAGGTGGCATTTCCATTTCTCTAATCCTTCTCTAAAGAATTCCAAATTTCTAGATTTATACCATATCAGAACGGAAGTTTGAGCATCCTCAGGGGACTCAAATTGTGCTACTGAGATCTCATAATGAAAATTTCATAGAGCAGATCTTCCTATGCTCAAAGAATAAGCAGGTGCATTGTCAGAATGGAAAACATTTCCTTATTATAATTTTCCTGACAGTTTGATAATCAATGTATCTTTCAGTTTTTAAAAATTCTCCATAATAAGTCCCTATGATCATTTGATGTCCTTAGAGAAAATCTATCAATGTTTCTTTGGGATTCCCCCAAAACAATTAGCACAAACTCCTGACCTGATTGACATCTTGCTTTGAATTCATCTTTGAGGCCTCCCAATCTTTTTCAAAATGCCTTTATCTGTTTGAAAGCTTTTATCATGTAGGTGAGAAGCTCCATAAACTTGTTGCAAAATTTTGGGGAAGATGTCAACTTGAGTTTGGCTAAAATTTTCATATTATCCCTGACTCTAAAAGTGCTTTTTCCCCATGAAACAGAAAGTGTCCTTCTTTCTGTTTGGGAGGGCATTCTGAGGTGTTCAAGCCGAGTGTGTGACTGAGATCATTTCCCTGCAGCCATATCCTTCTAATGGAGATACGTTGAAATACATTTTCTTAAAATAAATTCATCCATCGAGTAACTGGAACCCTAGTAGCCATACCTTTTTGATTAAACCTAGTGTTTACAACAAAAACTTACCATATTTTAAAGTTACATTCCTTAATTTTAGTGTGTTTTTACATCTGGAGTGACTGAAATTTTCAAAAGCAGAAGTTTCCCCTCATGATTTTAAACTTTTTTCTTGTGAATTGGGTGAACATTGACAGATCAGATATCAATTTTACATTTAATAATTCGAATGCTTTCTTATTTCTTTCATTGAAATACCCTCAATGGACCACCACATATCTCACTTTTTTCCTATGTCTCCTGTTTCCCTTCCTCCTTTTTTCTATTTTTTAAAGCTTTTTTTGATAACTGGATGAAGGTTCACAGAAGAGATGATCAATTATACATTCAACAATTCATACACATTTTATTTCAAATCATCCATTGCAATACCTTCGATGTACTATTTCTTATCCCATTTCTTCTTTGAAAAAAAGTCTACCTTTTTTTATAATCCTCTGAACTTCATCTTTGAAAACTATAAACCTCTTGGTATTAGCTAGGTGACTATTCTAACATGGGGGGAGTTCAGTTTCAGGCCAGAAGGGTAAATGCCATAGTGCCTCCATTAGTCTCCTCCAAACAGTAGCACTGGTCTCATTAATAATTTTGAATTCTGTTCCAACATTTTGTTCTACTCTATCCAGGACTTTCTAAAGGTATTCTTTTCAGAACAGCTATTAGTGACAGCTAGGTACCATCTAAGTCTTCTTTGTTTCTGCGTGAATGGATGAATGAGACGAATTGCTTCCATGTTTCTTTCTGCTTTCATCACTCTCCTTTCTTCAAGACAGGAGGAGATCAACAGTTGCATCCTACAGGGATGCTCAAGAGCATTTAAAACCCTAGTCACTACATGCCAAAGTATGATGTAATATGATGTGGTATGATATAGTATGGCCTGGTCTCCCCCAAGGCTATTGCACCCACTCCCCCAGGCCTTCTGAAATTGTTCCCTCAAAGGATTTGGTTCTGTTTAAGTTTTCATAACATTATTCTCTATATTCTCCACCACATTCAAGGATATACTTGTGGCAAATATAAATATACATATACAAATAACTTTTGTAAAACATGTATATTCATGGTATACTCCCACTCTCTCTCCCACATCTGTTAAGCCTGCTTCTTTATCCAAGCATATACTCATAGCTCACTACCATTTCCAGATCATATATATGTGTGTGTTTCTGTGTGTGTCTGTTATATACCACATGTATGTGTGTGTGTGTGTGTATACAGCATTCATCTCTGTTACCTTTAATTCTGTAAACTTCCCAGTGTCTTCCCTCACCTTAATCAATTCAAAAAATAATGATTTTTTTGACATAATTCACATAACATACAATTAAATCATTTAAATATACTAAAGTCATACAGTCATCACCAAAACCAATTTACATCATGTTTTTCTTTCTTGTACTCATAATTAGCTCCCATTTACCCTCCATGATTTCTACTATTACCCAAAGAAACTATTAATGCAGTTACTTTATACATTTACCTATCCTGAGTGTCATATAAAGAAAAACATACAAAAACCAAAAGAATAACAGCAATAACAATAAAAACCTCAGTTGAAAATAATGAAAACTAGAACACATTTAAAATAGGTCAAGCAGAAGTTCATATCCTAAGATGTTAAATTTTACCCTAATCATATCTGCATTGATTCACTGTCCAATGCACTCTGTCTGTTACCAAGGCTCCTTACACCCCTGGTCAATGGTCAGGATTCACCACAGGCTTCATCCATGTGCGGACCCTGAAAATGGATTTGGGGCTTGAACTGTCATCTATAGTGTTCTGCAACCAGGGTGCTTATAATTTAAATCCAATACAGTCCCCTCTTCTCATCTTGGATTTTATTGTTTACAATTTTTTGATAACACAAGCTGCTGTGCCTCTTTTGTGTAGACTTTCCGATGCCTCACTTAGGTGTCTGCTTGTTTTAAGACCCAAGATGCTATTTTTTCTGATAGCTGGGCACCATCTGATTTCTTTACCGCCCTGCACTATTGCACCCATATCACCAATGATCTCTTCATGAGAGCAAATATTGAGTCAGGGCGCATCATAAGGACTGATTGCTTTCGGATTGGGGCTATGATTGAATGTGAGCTCAGAATCCGCTCGTACATCTGTGGTTTGTGTGTCTCTACTCCACTTTAGAGAAATTATCCTACTTTCTGGGGGAAATTTTAAAATGTCCCCCACAGGAAATACATATAGTAATCTCATTGGTAGTATAATTAAGTTAGCCAATGGTATAGAATTTAAGATATTCTTTAGAAAAGGAAAATGTTAATGTATAGCATAGCTTGTTAGACCTAATACATGGATTGTTGGCCTGTACGGACCCAAACCTCAAGTGCCTAGACATGATTTATGCAAACTATTTCAATAACAGCCATTACCAATGGCAAAAACCATTCCTGCTCAACAAAGACATGTTACAGAATAGCAAATTAAGCAGGAAAACAGCAAATATATGGTAGTTCTAAGTCGTCATGCATTGAGCACTCTCAACGCAAGAGATCCAAACCAAAGTACCACAACCTCTAAATCCATAACTTTTGGATTGCAGTCATCTGCTCCTTCTCACGCTAGGACATTACAGCCTTCAAGTTCAAGGGAATATTTTAGTTCTCCAAATCTGCCAGAGTTGCTTTTAAAGTCAAGTCCAGTTGCCTTGTAAGGTGACCAGACGTCCCGCTTTTGGCGGGACAGTCCTGATTTCTAACAATTTGTCCCGCGGCATTTTAAAAAAGTCCCGATATTTGGAAAGAATGCACGGCAAGCTAGGGAACGGCGGGAGAACGGGAAGGGAATATATGGTTTTCAGCTGCCATGTGGCTATTTCGCCAGGATATGAGCTTTATATCATTTTAGTTAATTTTATAATGTTAAATTTAATAATAACAAATAATTGTTGAGAACTGATTATCGAGAACTGCTTATCAAAGTTCGCATTGTTGATCAGTTGTTAGAATTCGACCGCCATTGTTTGGACTTCATGAACAATGGCATCTTTGGCTTTGGCAGCGACGAAAACACTTTGTAGCTGTCTCTCAGAAGATACACATCGTACTGCGTGCTAGTGCTAGTTAAACAAGTGATGTCAACCAATCAGCTATTCAGATCATTTAGGTAAGTAAGTTATTTATTTCATAAATACATAAATTTTCTTGAATTTAGCAGACAGTACTCGTATTATTTATATTTAATACTGGAGGCAAAAAGTCTAGCGCCGGCCTCGAAAGTGACACTATGGCTTACGTTACGGCAAACTCAGAGAAGAAATAATACAAGTTAGTATTGTTATTATTTAGAAAGAAATATAGGGTTAAAATTGAAATAATATTTAAATATAATTATTTTATAACAATCAAATTAATTTAATCGATAAACTAGCAATAAAATATATTCATGTAATTATGTACCTACTTGCTATGTTTTTAAGCAATATGTATATAATAATTTATAATATAATTTAAATTTTTTTAGATTTTAACATAATGAGTAAGAAAAGAGGATGCAAATTCAATGATGATCTAAGAAGTGAATTTCCTTTTATTAAAAAAAGCAAAAGTGATTACATGGTAAGATGTGAGAAATATATGGTGAATTTTCTATTTTTCACGGTGGGAAGAATGATATTTCAAAGCACTTGGAGACACAGAAACTTAAAAGATATTTAAATACTGCTGCATCTTCCTCCAAAATACAGGAGTATTTTCGGAAAACAACTTATGGAGATGAAGAAAAGAAATTAGCCTTAGCAGAAGGACTTATATCTTTTCATGCTATTAATTACAATCACTCCTTCAGATCTATGGACCATACATCACAAGTTGTCAAAAAGTTAATCAACAATAAAATCTGCCTGTGCTAGAACAAAACCCGAGGTAATTGTGGGTAATGTGCTTCCCCATATGCATTTTCAGAATTAAACAAAAATCTAGAAAAAATTAATTTTATATCCATATATTCTGACTCATCTAATCATAAGGATATAAAGTCATTTCCAGCCATTGTTAGATATTTTAATTTGGAAACTGGAATAAAAATTAGAATTTTAGATTTTGTTTCTGTGCCTGGTGAAACTTCTGAAATGATTTTCAGTTCCATTATTAATATTTTGGGGGAAAAAATTTTAAACATAAAATGATTGCATATTGTGCAGACCACATGAACGCAAATTTTGGAGGAAAAGCGAGAAGAGGTACAAATAATATTTTTTATAAATTAAACAAAAACTTTAATCAGAACATTATTGTTGTTGGCTGTGCATTGCACATAATACATAACGCCATTCAAACAGCTGCTGATCTGTTTGCCGTAGATGTGGAAAATATTGTTATTAAAATATATTCTTATTTCTATAGATACACTGTGTGCGCTGAAATGCTTAAAGGCTTTGGTGAAACTGCGGAAGTCGGATATCAGAAAATATCTTGGATACAATAAAACACACTGGTTAGCTCTTTTGCCAGCTGTCAAAAGAATTTTGAAAATATACGATCCTTTGAAATCCTACTTTCTATCACAGGATAAATATTCTAGAATTTTAGAAGAGTTTTTTGAAAAAGAATCTTCAAACATTTGGCTAGAGCTTGTACACAATCAAGCAGCTGTTCTACACTACACTTGATCTTAGCCAAAAGGTCGAGAAGCGATAAGCAGCTGTTCTATAAAACTTATTAAAGGTGACAAAATTTCGGTAATCGAAGTAGCAAATGAAGTTGATAAGAATGGTTAGAAAATAATTTTCTTCTGTGGAACTATCCGTAATAGTATACGCCAGCTAGAAGAACAAAGTGCAATAAATTGTGCAGATATCATGAATCACGTTAAAAAGTTCTATAGTAACTGCATAGATTATTTAGAAGAGTGGACGGTACATTACAGTCATATTAAACATTTTCATTGAGTTACATTAAAACAAGAACTTAATTGGAATGATGTGCAAAAATCATTTGATCATATTACTCAAAATTTCCCACATAGTAATATTTTTGAAAATGATCTTTTTAATGAGGTATCATTATTTGAAATATATATTGATAAGGAAAAGGTTAAATCTTGGACACCAGCAAAAATCACAATAGAGAACAAATGGTTAGAAATGTTTCATCATTTTGAAACAAACCAAATTCCATACAATAATGCTATAAAAATTGTGGAATACATGCTGTCCTTACCAGGAACTAATGCTGCAACTGAACGTGTTTTTTCTACAGTAAATAAAGGGTGGACATCAGAAAAATCACAATTAAGTATTGAGACTTTGAAAGCCATTTTATGTGTGAAATACAGTTTAACAAATTCTTGTGAAAAATTTAATGACCTTTTAAACAACAACAGCAATCTACTAAAAAAATTCACTCAAATGAGAAATATGCCAAAGAATAAAATAATACTATACATAATTTTTAATGTATTATATTTGTAAATTTTACTTATATTGACATTTTAAAAATATGTTACAATACTATTTTTGAATTCTATGAAAATTTTTGTTGCTCCATAGAGACCAAATTTGTAATCAAGAAATCACCCCACCCCCGTCAATGGTGACCCGCTTTACCAATGTTAAAATCTGGTCACCTTACTTTAAGGAAAAGTCCAGTGGGTTCCCAATCAGAGCCTTGTGACCTATAAACCAAGTTCTGCACCTTGAAAGAACAGAATGTAAAGCTTTGGTGTCGCCTCCATTAATTTTTGCTAATTTTTGATTATTATCTTTCCCTTCACCCAAATTCACACATGTTTTTCCTCTAACCAGTGACTTCTCTTGTTTTCCTTCCCCTGGTAACAATCATGAAATGTTTCTATTAGTTGAAACCATTTCTTAATATTTCATAATGTTGATATCACAAAATATTTGTCCTTTTATGATTGACTAATTTCATTAGGTTTAATGTCCTCCGGGTTAACCAATGTTATGTTTTCAGAGTCATTGTTATTCTCCAAGTGTGCATAGTATTCCATTGTATGTTTTCACCAAAATGTTTCACTCCATGACGGCTTGAGTGTTTCCAACGATGTTTCCAGTGTTTCCAATGATGGCTATTTAGGTGGGTTCCATCTTTTTGTCAATTGTGAATAGTGTTGTGATGAACATTGATGTGAAAAAACCTATATGGTTATGGCACTTGTTTCTGAGTATACATGACATGTTGGTTCACTTTTGATTCACAGTTTGTAACAATGGTAGACAATGGGCTCTGACCCCCTCTAATTTCACAAAGGGGAAGGAGCAAATCACCATCATCAGCATCAACCCAAGACTGACTCCTACGAGAGAGATGTCAGAAATGCCTCCACTTTCAACCATTTTAACACTTTTAATACCAACCACTCTCATGATACTTTCTATGTCTCCACTGCATTCAATAATTCATTGCAATGGTCACAGAGAATTCACAGACCACACTCAGAGTTAGACAACTTATACATAAAGTAACTGGTTATTTTTTAAATTAGTGATAGTACTACCAAGTTAGTGTTCTACTGCTAAACCAAAGTTAGTGCTTCAAACCCACCAGTCACTGCAAGCGAGAAGGATGAGGTAATCTGTTTCCATAAAGATTTATGACCTCAGAAGCTCTAGATAGAGTTGTTATGAGTCAGACTCAACTCCATGATAGTGGGTTGTAATTCAGCATCAGAAACCAGCAGGATATGCTTCATTAATCCGCACAGATTCTCCAAGCCATGCTTGGAATAGGCCTCTCTAATACATGAACTCTATCTGGGGCTTCTCACTCCCTGGCAGCCACCTCACTTGGACAAGTTCCTTCAGTGCTGCAGATTATGTGCACAGGGACACCCCATTTTTCTAGTAAGCCACAACCAAAGACACTCAGCTCTAGCTCTGTGCATTGATCATTATGGCTCCACAGACAAGTACCTATAGGCATGCCACTCAGCCGGCAAAACTTTTGGTGTGGGGTAAGAAACCTACCATCTGGCTCTTGCCCAGTCTCCCAGCTCTGCTGCCACCACTTCTGCGGTTTCTCTGCCATGACTTTCCTCCCTCAGCTGCCGCAGCTTCTTGTCGTTTGGCTTGAGGAGGGTCAGCATAGGAATCACAGATCCAGGTTCGCCTGATTCCTGGCCCTTAGTTCTTAGTAGCAGTGAAATCCCTCTTCCTTTTTTGAGCTTGCCCCTTTAGAGTCCAGCAGAGTAGCAAAACTACCCGACCCCCTCATCAGGTTCCCTACACTTTATTTGCATGGACCCAGCTCCCTGTCTTGTCCCTTATTTACATTATTAACAAGCTGCCCAATCCCCTTGGTGGATCCCAAGCACCTCTCATTTGCATAGTCCTGCCCAATAATTTGAAGGAAATTAGAAATATGATAGCCATACTAAACAATCCACACACTGCAAAGATTTTCCTAAATTTCTCTCTCCTTTCTCTATTTTGCTGTAAGTATTAAGAAGTAACCTTACTGTACTTTTAACCTTGCTTTTTGAAATAGCCTTAGCTAAATAACCCAATAAATATATCATGTATATGTTCTGATTTCCACATAACTGTAGTTGACAATTTCTCTAAGCTTCCTGTCACTATATATTAAGGAGCTCACTTCATTCATTTTTCTATAATATGTTCCTCACCGGCAGCATCTTTAATGTCTAGATTTCTATCAAGTCTGCAGGTAATTTAACCTTTCTTTATGTTCTCCACAAAAATGTTCCTATTATTGTCTAGTTCCAAAGTCACTTCCATGTTTTAAATTATGCAAAAAACTGTAAAGCCATTTATTAAGTAGACTCTCCACATCTAGGTACCAAAATTTAAATCTATCGTCTATTCATTTGTAAAAAAAATCACTACAAGCTTTACTATCTGCATTTAACCTCTTGAAGTTTCTGTGAGCATCTGGGCACACTATGTTTGGGTCCTCTGCACATAGCAGCACCCATGTGACATTGCAGAATTGATAACCAATCAGTTGCCACTAATTCTGTTGTAATTAATGGCTACCTTGTGTGTGTGAGAGAGAGTGGAGCTATGGTCTATAGGGTTTACAATGATTCATTTTTTTGGAAGCAGATCACCATACCTTTATTCTGAGCTACTTAAAAAATTTTTTAGTATTAACTATTTTTTACCTGTTGAGTGCATTTATTATATCTAAGGATTCTTGTGAGGCTGATACAAATATATATATATATATTTTTTTTTTCCCTTTTTTAAGTTAGCTCAGAAGTATAGTTACCCCCCGGGCCAAGTTTACTGATAAGGCCTATCTTTAAATCTAATTGTATACAAGTCACAGGAAGAACAAAACACCAGGACAATTTTATATTCATTGTGTCCAATTAAAATAAAATCTTCGGTAAAACAAATTACCAGCAAATATGAATAGTGAAGCCCACTGCAATCTGGTCAATTTCATCTCATACAAAAGATGTCCAAGGCTGTGTCAGTCCCCCTGGAACTGATAGGTTTGGACCACTGGCCTTGTTGTCAGCTGTCCAGCACTTACCCAGCAGCAACACAAGGTTCAAATATAGCATGTACATAATTAGAATCAAATATTTAGACCACATAACTTAGGATTTCTAGATTTGAAGCTAGGAGTATATATATATATTTCTTTTGGTAAATAAAGCATAGAAAGGACTAACTACCTGTTTTTATTCAGGTGGAGAATCTCTTCATATAATCCTCAGCTTGAAAGTAGGTATTTTTCAGCAGAACTGTCCCCCCACAAAAATCTTTCAGGAAACCCTTCAGGAATGAACAAAAGTGGACGCTAACTCAACTTCAAAGACCAAACTCACTGCCATACTTCTAACTCTTAGGGACCCGACAAGACAGAGTCGAACAGACTCGGTAGGGTTCTGACTACTTTTGTAGGAGTAGAAAGCCTCATCTTCCGCCCACAGAGAAACTGGTAGTTTCAAGATGCTTAGCTGGCAACTAGCAACCCAACACATGATCCACCAGGCTCCTAGAGATCCTTCCAAATGAATGCCAGGAGAGGTGAATCCAGTGATGTTTGCGGTACAATTTCCAAAATCTAGAGTGAGCAGGAAATACAAGCAAAATTCACAAAGGAGCGTAACGTAAGCAGTTAGCTTCTCCCTTGCTGCATGGCCCTGTTTGAAAATACAGAGCAAATGCTACAGAGAAGTTGAGGACCAGAGGATTACCTTGTAGATGTCTTTTGAGATCCCTTTCTTATTATGTGTGATAAGTAGGTTTATTGTGCCAACATGGCCAATAGGAACATGTGGGATCAATAGGTCACCGTCTGATTCAAGGGCAAGAGATAAGTAGTTCTCTAAGGCCTGCCCCTGTCTCTCTTGCTCTCTGGTTATCTGCTGCTTTAGCTAGTTCTCTGCCTCACCCTGTGTGCTATACTACCTGTGGGCAGAGCTAATCCATGGATCATGTCCCTAGAGCTTGAGGCTCCTCTCCTTAGAGACCTGTTTCACCACGCTGCTGGCGCTTGTATGTATATATGGCTTAAACTTAAGGCTGGTAGATCCTTGAGTTGCTTGAGTTGGATATCCAATCTGGGCCTTCTTCATGAAGCTACTGAGAGACTGACTGTTGCTGACCCACCCTGCTGTTCACTGCCTAAGGGCAGACTCTGCCTGCCTTGTCCAAGGTAGGACTCAACTATCTGCTTCCTTGACCTTGGACATGGCATCCTAAGGGAGTTGAAGGACTTCCAGTATATTAACTGTTCCATGAAAGTGAGTTGAACTGAGCCCTCTGTACTGCTTTGTGGAGTAATTAGCTAAGCCTATCCGTGTGTGTGTGCACACATATACATATACACACACAAATATATATATATGTGTGTTTATAGGTGTCTTGTTTTGTTTTTCTAGAGAACCCTGCTGAGCACATAATGTATCCGGTCTAATGTATCCAGTCTACCCAGACCATAAACATTATCAAGGGTCAATTTGAAAAACTATGGAAAGTCCTCATGTCTGACACACTGAGAGCGCATGAACTGTGAGGGATTATAATGGTCTCATGCAATGTCAGATCAGATCTTCCCAATTGAGCAATAGCAGCAGAGAGAAGTGTCATGACCATTTGAGAGTCCTGGGAGTGGCATTGACAGGTCTATGTGCTACAAGGATCCGCAGTGATTAGACCTCCACAGAACTGCCTGGCGTCCTGTTTCTAACTCAAATCCCTGTTAGCAAACTGTGTACCCACATAACCTTCTGGCTTTAAGAATGCTAAGCCTTTCTGCTGCTTTTAACTCACCAGGTACAGTGTCATCACAGAGAGGGAGGGAGAACAAGAAGCTGAAAATAGCCCTTTGGAACATCAGCAGCACTTATCAGGACAGGTATTTTTAGCAAGCGATTGTCTGTCAAATCGGCGTCACGTGGCATGCCACTTTAATGATCTGAGAGTTTGCAAGTCACTGAAAACTGACAGCTGCAAATGAGAATTTCGGAGGTTCCACTAGGCCAGCAGAACACTGATCAAGTGTATTGGCAGGAGCCCTAACCACAGTCAGGTGTCGTTGGAGATGCTGAGCTTCAAATCCTCCTCCAGGTGATGAAGTACTTTCCAGTTTAGGCACGCTTGCTCTATGAGTCTGGTTAATGTCTCCAAGAGCCTGTCATGTTTTTACTGCTCACAACCCCTAAAATATTTTTCCTCTTCATAAATATGTGAGAGGATAACATTTGAAAAAGTAGATAAAATGCGAATTGCTGCACATTATGTTCTCTATGAAATTTTAAAGGGACGTTCTTGGTTCATTCAAGCTCGTCTGTCACTGGCAGTGTGCAGTAAAGCACATTGGCAAGTGGCCGTACAAATTCAAGGTGGCGCTCCTTCTCCCTAGCACCAATCCAAATGACGGGCTACTTTGACGTCTTGGTTGGTAACCTTAAGCCTTTTGCTTGGGAGATCTCTTGTCTTGCTTTTATGCTATCAGGTCTACCAGAGGCTGGTTCTCTTTGGGGAGGACAAAATTGGAGTGAACAGTTTGGGGACTGAAGCTCTGGGCGACGTCGATGGTGTCTTCAGAGGCTTAAAACTAAACCGGAATCCTAATAGCACATTTGTAGACTGCATCTGCATTCATCATCTCCCCTGCCCCATTCGCTGCTATAGTTCTCTTGCTTGGTAGCTTTGGCTTTTATTAACTTTACATTTTAAATCTGCTCAAAATCCTACCACCTGGCTTCAGATTTCTGACCAGTTTTGTTCTCCTTAGGTTCAGACAATCTCTTGCATTGCTGGATTATAGGCAGTTTTGTCCAGATATCTTTTCATGATATCCTCTCATAACCCATGGGACTTATTTCTATTCACAATTCCCATTACACACACATTGGAACCCCCTGGAATTCTATTTGTCAAATATTTTAGGATTGCAACATAAATTTTCTATCACTCTTGTTGCACAGTTTCCTGCTTATGCAAAATATTTGTCTGCACACAACTATATCAGTATGGTTCATCTATTCACAATGGACTTAAAATTCTATAGTATTTCCAAGAATAATATCGTATGCCATTATGTTCATGGAAAATGAGAATGACAATCCACCTCATCATTTCCTAGAACTCCGAGGAATATTTGAATTATTAGGTAAGCACTCTTAACATACATTTATATTGAGAAATGTAATTATCAGAAATGCTACAGCACACATTCATCAACACCAAGCATGTAGACGGCATTTAGATGTTGTGAATTTCCTAGGCTCCCACACTGCAACACTGTGACTGGCAATCTTCAGATCTCTTTTTACCCCCCAGGGATTTAATGCAAACACTAAACTCCATCCTTTGCCAGAGTCTCATGTGAGAATATCTTTGCTGGAGTAAGGAGTTTACCATTTCCTCCAAGTATGTTGAATTTTGATGCAAGGCAAAAATCTCATCTTATCCCCACACCTTCCATTTCCTCAGCACTACTATTTCTTAGACTAAGAAAGGACATTTGGGTGAGATGTCTGGAGGTAGTAACATTCACACAGACACACTAATAGCCATGCTACTACCAAGATAGGAATGCAAGTGCCTGATTATTATCAAAATCCTTCTATCTATCTCCAAGCTTTAAGTTAACCTTGAGATTTGCCTCAACTTTTATTTCTTGAGGTTCAATGTCTCCTTAATTCTATGCATTACCTTGTTCCTAGTCTTCCCTTCTGTTTCTATAGCCTTCATTTTACGAAGATAAGGATTGCTACCTTATTGCATGAATCCATTGCTTGCCGGCCTCGTGTACTTTTTCATGGCTTCTGTTGATACTGTCTGAGGAATATTGTCGTATTTTAAGAATGAAGAGATTGCAATTACTTCCCAAATCCATTTCAGGAAGCTGCAGGACATCTCCATACTCTCGATGAAGAGTAATTTAGGCCATCTCAGGGTAGTTCCTCATCAGTGAACACACATCAGCCTCTCTCTCCAAAGCCTGTTAATACTGTATGTATTGACTTTCCCTAAAATAACCTATTATTTCTGCATCCACCTTAAAGAGCCAAGGGTTTAAAAGCTGGCTTGAGAATTAGTTAGATATGAGGTGTTCAAAGAAGCTAAAGATTTTTTGAAAAGAAGGGTAATAATTGGGAGGAGATGTAATAGCAGTGATCTACAAAGCAATTCATGAACAGAATATAGGCTGAATAGATATGGGAGATTATGGGAATAGACACATGCATATATATAAATTTGACATACACTATTTTAAAGAAGGTATTTACATTTGCTGTAAATATACCTGTGAATATAGTGGAGTATGCAAATAACAAACTTATGAACATTTTTAGACAAGGTGGATTGACACAGTGGCCGTAACCATGGGCTCAAACATAACAATTGTGCAGATGGCATAGGACACAGTGGTGTATCATTTTGTTGTACATACACTCACTGTGAATAGGAATGAGCTCAACAGCACTTACAACGATGGACTAATAGACTATGAGAGTATTGCTCTCCATGATCCTGAAACCAATATTACTAGATGCTGTCTTTCTAGTACTGCCCCAACATATTAGGAAAGCACTCTTGATTGACCCCAAATGAATCACATTATAAGCTCCTGAATAGTGATAGAAAAAATGTGGAACAAAATTCAGAATCATAAAACGACAAGGATTATAGCTGGAATAGAGACTGGCGGAACCCCCCCGAGATCCCTTTGTTAGTATCTGGTAATGTTACTCACCTTCATGGCTCAATTTTCAACCCAACAACACACAGGTTTATAAAAAAAAGAGTAACACTAATGAAATAATTACACCTTAGAATAATCAACCATTTCAGATCAAACGGGAAGTATTTATCAAGGACAAAGTGCAAATGAGCCAGTAAAGAGGAATAGGAACGAGAAACAAAAAGACGGATAGGTCATTGTAGGGACTGTAATGAGATGAAACAAAATTTGAATGAACTGTATGAAAACTTAATCTGTTCTGTAAATCTTCCAATTTACAATGAAAGGTTATAAATTAAAAAATGGGAAACAAAAAGGAAATATATTAATTTCAAAAGAACCAGCACTAGTTGACGATGGAAAATCGCACTGACTTGCTTGGTGTTTCTTTTCTTTTCTTTTTTTAAATCATTTTATTGGGGGCTCATACAACTCTTATCACAATCCATACATCCATACATGTTTCAAGCACATTTGTACATTTGTTGCCATCATCATTCTCAAAACATTTGCTTTCTACTCCAGCCCTTGATATCAGCTCCTCATTTCCCCCTCCCTTCCCACTCCCCCTCCTCCATGAACCCTTGACAATTTATAAATTATTATTATTTTGTCGTATCTTGCACCATCTGACATCTCCCTTCACCCACTTCGACTGTCTTTCCACCAGGGAGGAGTTTATATGTAGATCCTTGTAATCTGGTCGCCCTTTCACCCTCACCTTCCCTCTACCCTCCCGGTATCGCCACTGTCACCACTAGTCCTGAGGTGATCATCTGTCCTGGGTGATGATCCTATTTCCAGTTCCTATCTATGTCAGTGTACATCCTCCAGTCCAGATGGATTTTTAAGGTAGAATTGGGATCATGATAGTGGTGGGGAGGAAGCATTCAAGAACTAGAGGAAAATTTTATGTTTCATCATTGCTACACTGCATCCTGACTGGCTTGTCTCCTCCCCACAGCCCTTCTGCAAGGGGATGTCCTGGGTCCCCACTCCACACTCTCCCTCATTTACAATGCTATTATATATATAGTCTTTGATGCCTGATACCTGATTTCTTTGATGCCTTGTGATCTCACAGGCTGGTGTGCTTCTTCCATGTGGGCTTTTTTGTTTCTCAGTTAGATGATCCCTTGTTTATCTTCCAGCCTATAGGGCCCCAGATTCTATATCTTTTGACAGCCGGGCACCATCAGCTTTCTTCGCCGCATTTGTTTATGCACCCGCTTTGTGTTCAGCGATCGTGTTAGGGTAGGCTGGTGTGCTTCATCCATGTGGGCTTTGTTGTTTCTTAGCTAGATGGCCGCCTGTTCATCTTCAAGCCTTTAAGACTCCAGATGCTGTATCTTTTAATGGCCAGGCACCATCAGCTTTCTTCATTACTTTTACTTATGCACCCACTTTGTCCTCAGTGATTGAGTTGGGACAGGCTGATGTGCTTCTTCCATGTGGGTTTTGTTGTTTCTCAGTTTGATGGCTGCTGTTTATCATCAGGCCTTTAAGACTTCAGATGCTATATCTTTTGGTAGCCTGGCATCATCAACTTTCTTTACCACATTTGCTTGTGCACCCATTGTCTCTAGCGATCTTGTCAGGAAGGTGAGCATCTCAGACTGCTGAATTGTTAGAACAAAGTTTTCTTGTGTTGAGGGAGTACTTGAGCAGGGGTCCACTGTCCGTCTGTTTTCTTAATACTAAACCTATAAATATGTACATAGATCTATTTCCCTCTCATCATATGTAAATATATTCACATTTGCGTGTGTCTGTACTTAGCTTTCTATAACTACCCTTGCCTCCTAGTTCTTTCCTCTATTTCTTTGTACTTTCCTCTTTTTCCACTATCATGTTCAGCCTTAATTTGGGTTTTAGGAATTCCTCTCCGGTACATTGCCCTTGATCCAGTCCTGCCAGAATTCTTACACCTTTCTTGCCACTGACTTTGGATCACTTGTTCCCTTATCCTTGGGTTTGTTAACACCCTCTTCCTTTCCCCCACCTCCCCTTCTCCCATGTCCCCCCAGAACTGTCATCCCATTGTTCTCTCTTGCCGCTTGTTTATCCTACCTACCCTTCCAGGTAGACATGCTATGTACCATCACAAGACTGAGTATAATGAAGCAACAATAAAAAAGTAAAACAATAGCTACAACAACAACATGAAAAAACCCTATAAGTAGTTCAGGGTCTATTTGTTTTCCTTCATGAGTGCTTTCCATTTGAGTCTTATGGGGTGCCAAAACCTGGCTCCACATCTATCCCTGGGGACTTCATTGCTCTGCTCCCCCTGATGCTCTGCTGCATGCTCCCAGAGGCTGCCTTAGGCATAGTGAGCTCAGGGTGGGCACAATTCCCACCGTGTGTCTCTACTGTTGTTCCCAATGATGCTATAGGTCAATGACGAACTCTGTGTCCTGTGGTGAGGCCAGCCTTGTGGTCATCTCTGTGCATTGCTGTTCTGAGCAGGAACATTGTTCTCAGGGCTTGGTGAGCCAGGATGTGCTTCACTCTTTTCTTTTTTCCCTTTCCCCCCTTGTTGGCTTCTGTGTGGTCTGATCAGACAAATCCCTCTTCTTGAGCTGTAGCTTCATTGCTGTCCTCTGAAGGGAATTCTTCTGGCGGGGAGGGTGGTGCTGTCTACTTACTTGGTAATGGGGTTGGCCCCTCAGGCCTCTCTATTGGTTCCCTGCTTCATGTCACTGTGTTCCGTTCTTGTTTTGGAGCTCCTAGTCCCTCTTTCCCTGTGGAGATACAATCAACACCCTCTCCCTCTGTGTATTAGTGCCCTGTTCCCCTGACTACCCATGTATTTTCCCCCGCCTCCTTTTTATTGGCTGCTATATGTATCCCTGAGTTTAGTCTGGCCCCTGCCATATTACCTGGACCTCACCCCAGGGACATATGTATACAGTAGCTTCTTCCCTATGCCCCTTTTGAAATTTTTGAGCTTACCTCAATGAACTCATGTAGTACTTGTCCTTTTGTACTTGGCTTACTTCACTTAGCATAATTTCCTCCAGTTCTTCCCAAGCAGCAATGTGCTTCATGCATTCATCACTGCTTTTTAGGGATGCGTAATACTCCATTACATGTATGTACAGGAGTTTTGTAATCCTTTCAACTTTGGATGGAAATATGGGCTGTTTTTAACACCTTGTAATTGTGAACTGTGCTGCGATGAACACGGTCACAGATGTCTGGCCGTGGTTTACTTTTTGTCTCTTCTGGATATATGCCCAGTAAGGGGATTGCTGAATCATATGGTAGCTCAATTTCCAACTGTTTTAGATATCGCCAAAACAATTTCCATAATGGCTGTACATATCTACAGGTCCACCAGCAGTGGACAAGAGTTCCTACCTCTTCATATCCCCTCCAACACTTGTAACTTTTTGATTTCTTGAACTATGCAATCTTTGAGGGTGTTAGGTGGCATCTCATAGTTATTTTAATTTGCATTCTTTTATGGTTAGAGATCTGGAACATTTTCTCCTATATTTATTGGTGTTAGCTCTTCCCTGAATGCTTGATAGAATTCTCCTGTATACCCATCTGGTCCTGGTGATTTTTGGGGTGGTAATCATTTGATAACCTTGTCTATTTCTTCTATTGATATGGGTCTGTTGAGATTAATGGCGGCCATTAGGGATAATCTAGGGAGGGGTTGTTTTTCCAAGAATTTGTACATGTCTTCCAAGTTTTTAATTCATTGGAGTGCAGTCCTTCATAGTACTGTGTAATAATCCTTTTGATTTCACAATGGTCCGTTGTAATATTCCCTCTTTGAAACCTCATTCTTGCTATTGAAATGTGTTCCTTCCTTTCTTTGCTCAAATTCGCAAGAAGTTTGTCGATTCGATTTATCTGTTCAAAGAACCATCTTTTAGCAGCACTGATTTTTTCCATAGTTTTCTTACTTTCTCTCTCCTGAATCACACTCTAATTTTTATTATTTCTTTTCTTTTGCTATTAGTTGGAATTTCTTGCTGACTCTGCTCTATTTGCTGTAAATTTTGTGGCAGCGTGTCAATCATAAGCCTTTCCTTCTTCTTTATGTTTGCATGTAATGCTAGGAGACTTCCTCGATGACTGCCTTTGATGTGTCCCATAAGTTTTGGTATGTCATGTTTTCATCCTCATTGGTTTCTAGAAATTTCCTAATTTCATCTCTAATCTGAGCCAGTGCACACTCCTTTTGCAATATTTATTCATTCTCTAATTGTTTGCCCTTGATTTATTTATCTTCTATTTGTTGATTTCCAGCCTTATGAGAGAGTGGTCAGAGAGAGAGGTCTGTATATCAATGTGCTTGAATTTATGTAGGTTTGATTTATGCCCGAGCATGTCGTCTATTTTCATCTGTGTACCATGTGGGATTGAAAAGAATATGAATTGTTTTGTATTTGGGTGGAGAGCTCTGTAGATATCTATCAGGTCAAATTGTCTAATTGTAGTGTTTAGATCTTTAGCCTCCTTGTTGAGTTTCTTTCCAAGTGATCTATCTTTCTCAGAGAACATGTATTAAAGTCATCTACTATAATTGTTGAGGCTGTGATTTCTTTTTTCATTGTTTAGAGTGTTTGCTTGACATATTCCTCTGGATGCTTGTTCGGCGAGTACATGTTTAGAATGGTTAGTGGCTCTTTATGTAATGTTCCCTTGAGCATTATATAGTGTCCATCCTTATCTCTTTTTATGGTTTGAACTTTGAGGTCAATTTTATCACAGATTAGGATGGCAACCCTTGCTTTTTTTAAATTGCTGTTTGCTTAGTATATTTTTCTCCAGTCTTTGATTCTCACCCTATTTTTGTCTGTAATGTTGAGATGTGTCTCTTGTAGGCAGCAGATCAAGGGTTTGTGTTTTCCAAGCTAGTCTATGTGTCTCTCTCTCTTATGGCCTGAGTTCAAACCATTAATATTCAGGGTTATTGCACCTATCTGTGGATCCTGTGATGTTATTTTATCCCTCTTGTGTACAGAGTTTTCCTATCTCCATTTCTTTTCTGTAGGTTCTACATATGTGTGTTTGTGGTTTATTCTTGCCTTCTTTCCACTGTTGAGTCAGTGTTACCTTGGGAGCTCTTTTCCCTTTGGTGGTCTTTGGGTAGAGTAGTTCTATGTAGCGATATCTTGTTTGTGCTTGGTGAGTGTTGTTCTTCTGCCCATATTGGGACAGCGAGGATCTTTGGTGGTACTGGATTCCTTTTAGCATATTCTTTGAGACTTTCCTTGTCTGGGAAGACTCTCACTTCTCCATCAATTTTGTTAGATAATTTGGCTGGATAGAGTATTCTTGGGTTTGCTTTATTTTCCTGCAATTTTCAGAATATGCTGCTCAACTGTCTCCTTTTCTTCACAGTGTCTACTGATAGGTCTGAGCACATTCTTATCTGCTTACCTTTATATGTGGTTGCCAGTTTTTCCCTAGCTGCTCTAATAATTTTCTCCTTTTCCTCATAGTTGGATAGTTTAACAACTGTATGTCTTGGTGACTTCTTCTTGGGATTCAATCTAGCTGGTGTTCTTTTGGCCTCCTGGATAGTTGCCTGATTTTCATTCATTAAGCTAGTGAAGGTTTCCTCCAAGCATTCCATTAATATTTTGGATGTTTGTTTCCTTGATGTGCATTCCTCTGGCAGGCCAATAATACTGATGTTCCTTCTCATAGAGTCAGGCATAGCTCTGAGGTTTTCTTCAGCTTCTCTGATGGACTTGTTAGCCTTTTTGTCACATTTATTAATTTCTGCTGAGAATCCTCTAGGTCACTCGTGTGGTTCTCTACCTCCTCCATTGTCTGGGTGAAGTCCGTGAGTTTGCTATTCATTTTTGTTATCTCGCCCCTTAATTCCTGTATTTTCCTTTGGTGCATGACCTTTATTTCCTCTATCATTTCATCCTTTTTCTGTAATGCTTCCCTCATGTCCTGTATGGCTCCAAGAAGCATTCTGAAGATTTCTTTCTGTGGGAGGTCAACCTTTTCCTTTTTTATGACTGCTGTTAGGTACAGGTAGTTCTCTGGTATTGGATTTTGTTTCTCTTTTCTTGTTGAAACTGTGGAAGCAGCTTGCTGTTTTTTGGTCAATTTATTGGAATTAGGTGCCATTTTCCCAGGTGTCTCAGAGTCCTGGTCTCTCTCTTTGGAAGGTTGGTGTTTCATCTGGCTACCTCTAGCAACCGCCTTGTAGGGTTGTGTTTCACCTTTGTCCTGCTGGAGATTCCCTCTCTCCTTGGCCTATGGTTTGTGCTCCAGCCACCTTCAGGTCTCCTTAGAGGCTGTTTGCTTTGCTCGCTCCGGTCTGATAGAGTGTTGGTCCCAGTGCAGAGGAACATATTTAAGGGAGTGGGTTGGGGATTGGGTGATCTGTTTCTGGCTAGAGGCACTTCCCTCAGGTAGGCAGGTGGTGGGGGGGGGGTGCCACTGGTGTGACGACCCACTGCTTGGAGAGCTGGTGAGCAGGGAGAAGTGAGTATGCGGTGAGCAATCCCCAAAGGCTTGGGTCCTGTTGACGGGGATGCAGAAATGTCTGCCAAACTGTGGCCGCTGCTAGGAAGACCTGAAGCGGTGTGGCAGGATGGGGACCTCTGCGTGTGCGTGTGTGTGTTTGTGTGTGTGTGTGCGCGCGCGCACACGTGTGTGTTTGGGTGGGGGGTAGGCCCAGAGACAGCATTGGCTGGCAGATCTGGAAGGTGCGCAGAGATGGGGTAGGCACCTCTGCGTTGAGACTTCTGAGTATGCGGGCAGGTCTGGTTGGTGGTTTGCGCAGAGCACAACGGCAAGGCCACAGCCTCTGCCATCTGCCTGGTTGCACTGTGACGCCTGGCACACCCCGCTAGAAGAGAGGAAGGTCTGGTCCACTGGACCGCGAGGGGCACCCAGATGGGGCATGAATCTGTGGGGGTAGCTTGCTGGTTGGAGCACCCATACAGACCCCGGGCACCCTGAGGCAGGGTGGGGCCACTGGGTGCCGATTGTATGCGGGGTGCCGAGGTGGGTGCAGCCTCCGCCGTTCACCTAGCTGCCCTGTGGTGCCAGTCTCAGCAGAGCGGGCACCCTGAGTGCCCCACAAGAGACCACATGCATCTGCAGAGAGTGCTGGCGATAGGGTGGGGGTCTGCTCTGCGTCAGAGACGTGCTCTGAGTGGTCTTGGGAATTGAAAGACTGACTTAATGCCCCTATTAAGCCCCCAAATGCCCCCACTCAACTGGTGACTATCATCCCCCGACTCGCTTTGTGTTCCTTTAATGTAGTGGGTGGCAACACCATTCCTTTCTTTAGTTTGCCAGCAAGGACAAGCCTTCAAAGGTTTTCTAAAGGTATTTCACTCCATAGCTTTGCATATGCTATTGCCCAGTTCAGAATGCTCTACCTTGCCCCTAATGCCTCTACCTTTGGCTAAATTTCCACTCTTTGTTAACATTTAGCACAAGATTCACCTTTTATTTATAGCCTTTTTAAGCCAAGTACTTCGTATTCCCAAACAACTGGCAGATAACTCCATGGTAGCATTTGTCTCCCTCTAGTGAAGTAGTCTGTTCACATGCAAATCTATCCGTTAAAGTGTGAGTTTCCTGGGGTTATGGTCTTTATCTTGGTACACTAGTGCACGACATAAAGCATGTGCTGAATAAATTAATCTCTAGGGAATATTTTCAGTAGACATCAATCTGTATATCTCATTCAGTGATTCTTACCTTACTCTTCTAGTAGGTTATATTTGAGACATTTTAAAGATAACTAGTAATGCACTTACAAACTTTTATTTCTGAGAAGGGGAATGAATCATTAGAATAATAGAAGTACTGGTCCAAATATAGATTGCATTAGGAAGAGGAAGCTTCCAGACGAAGGGAGAGTGAGAAGACCTACCAATCTCCTTCCAAAGATTATAATGAAAATCCTACTGATCACAATGACATGATCCCAACCTGTCACAGAGATGGCACAAAACTATTCAGCACTCATTCTTTGTATGTGCAATCACCACGAGTTGGGTATTGATCCAAGGAAGCTTATAAAAACAACACGAAAAGAAAGAGATGGAAATAATTTATCTATCCATAATTTTGTTACAGGAAACTCTCTTGGTCTCTTTCCTTATTTCTCTAACCTAGTATTTTTATTTCTCTTTAACTGTAAGGCTTTTTGTTCAATTTGTACAAGTCTTTCTGTCAATGTGTCCTGCCATCAGTAATTGTATTACAAGCAGAAATAAGTAATTTGATAAGGGATTTAAGAACATTAAATGGCAGTCTGAGCCCACTCCTACCTCCTATAGATGTAGTCAGGGTGCTTCAGGCTTTTGCTTGGTGGATTTATGGAAAGTTTTTGTCTTCTTATGTAAATTATGTAAATACCATGATCTTTCTAGAAAGATGGATTCAACAATTGGTTTCAATGACCAAATCAGGAAGGAAGAAGAAGGCAATGTTAAGTAAAAGATCTTTTCATTAGGAAAATAAGAATGATAATTCTGCAGCTGGGAGGAGAAAATGCCCAATACAAATTCAAATGTTCTAGTCTCTATTATACAACAAGAGTGTATTCTATGAGTCCACTTATCAGGGTACCAGCTGGCACATCCAGCAAATCCTGGGAAGCTTTTGTTCTTCAGAATTCAAAAGGCATCCAATGAAAAGCCAGTAGCAGTCTCAAGAAATTGCAGTCAGTAAGAAGCCTCCCCCAATTTAGAATTATATTGTTTATGATATTGGTTTCTCAAATAAGACCAGTCCTCCGCTGCTCCCACAGGATTTGCAAATGACCAGGGACAGATTTCAAACAGAAAGTGATATGGATACTGACTATGCTCATTGTTAAAGTTCACATGGGGAACTTTACCAAGGATATTTTCATGACTGAAAATTTTGTTCTTGACAAAAAGTGTGTGAAGGGAGACATCAGACAGTGTAAAGCATGAAAAAATAATTGATGGATTATCAATGTTTCATTATAGAGGGAGTGTGAGGGAGGGAGGGGAAAAATGAGGAGCTGATACCAAGGGCTCAAGTACAAAGAAAATGTTCTGAAAATGATGACGACAACAAATGTGTAAATGTGCTTGACACAATGGATGTGTGTATGGATTGTGATGAGTTGTATGAGCCCCCAATAAAATGATTTTTTTTTAAAGAAAAATAGGTAAATTGTGCTGATTCTCTTTGTTTACCTCAGGGATGAAAATAAATCAGACATAGGATGAAAAGAAATCAGAAATTAGACATGGAGAGAAAAGAAACTTAATTATGCTTAATGCTTAATTACATAATTATGCTCATGTAGAACCTGTACATAGACTAAAAGTCAGAAGAGAACAAGGGGATTAATATCGTGAACGGCCTGTTCTAGGGCTGTATTCTTTCATATTACTTAATCAACCTCTATGCTCAGGAAATAAAATGATAAGGTGGACTATATGAAGGAGAAGGTGGCATCTAAATGGGAGGAAGGGTCATTAGACATCTGTGAAAGTTAAATGACACAATCTTGCTTGTTGAAAGTGAAGAGGTTAAACACTGAAGATAAAGAAAATCAAAGACCAAACTTTTCCATATGGATTATATAGCAACGTAAGGACAATAAGAATCTTCCAAATAGGAGAAACATGATACTCTTAAATGACTGAACTTGTCGAAGATTTTGTTTTACTTAGACTCATAATCAACGCCATGAAAGCAGAAGTCACGGAATCTAATGACATACTGCATTAAGCAAATCTGTAGCAGAAACTTCTTTAATGTTTTAAAACAAATACTATAGTATTTTTAGTCACATGTAAAACCAGGACAATGAATAAGGAAGACCTAAGAAAAATGAACATATTTGGCATTAGTAAAGACTGTTTAATATGCCAGGAACTACCAAAAGAATGAACAAATCTGTCCTAGAGGAAAGTACAGTCAGAATGTGGCTTAGAATTGAAGATTGTGAGACTTCAATTTACATACACGTTACAGTAGATGCAAGTCCCTGAAGAAGAATGTCATCTTGTTAAAGTAACAGGTCAGTGAAAAAGAAGAACCTCAGAGAGATGGATTGACACAGTAACTTTAATAATGAGCTCAAACACAGAAAAGATGATCAGCCTAGTGCAGGGCCAGAAGGGGTTTTATTCGGATGTCTATTCCATTGCTATGTGTTGTAACTTACTTAATGGCACTTAGCATCAAAAGCAGGGAGAATTAGTGCACATCTTTTTCTAGCATTACTTGCCGGTCTTTCTTCATTAGTACATATTCAGTTGTAGGCAATTTTGCTATCACCTCAAAGCAGGTGAAACAATTAAATAATTACTTTAAGGATACTAAGGGTACATGCTGAAATAAAAATTTATGCTTTGCCATAACTAGAAAATCATCATACACAATATGGTTTAACTGTAAAAAAACTTGCACGTAAACATTTAACTATCAATGAACAGGGAATTCTACATTTTAGCCTCTGTACTAACCCTATGCAATATTTCTTAACTTTTTATAACCAGATAAGAGAAGCAAGGTCCTATTTATTGAGGATAGCCATCAAATAAGTCCATAAAATAACCAACATAGTATCAGACATTCTACATTTTTACCTCCTTAGATCGCCACCATGAATTATTAACAAAAGTCCTTGAATATTTACTATGGGTTATCCCATATTTCTCATCCCAGACTTATTGTGAATTTTGCTTGTTTATTTGTACTAGAAAGAGAGCTTTAAATAATGTGTTTAACTAGTATATCAATTCTATCATCTTCTATCAGTTCCTGACATCTTCATATTATTTTTCTATATTGCAAAAAATTAAAGACAAAGACTAGTTCTACTTTGTTTCTCTTGCAAATAGGGAGCTGCTTAAAATTTGGGTTTTCTTAACAAGAAATACTCACAATTGGAGAGATAGGAAAGAAGTGGGGTCAATTTCTCTCAATTTACAATAGATACCCGTGTTTGAGGTGGCTACCTTGTTTTACCAAGGGCTTCCCATTGGCTTCATAGATATGAGGTAGTGAGGGGAAAGCATGTAGCAGCAGCAGAGACATCCTCGTTTGCGGCTTACAACTACAAAAGTCGGCTCATGAAATCTCCTGATGTTTGTTCCACTCTATCCCTTTTAATAATGTTGGATACACCTAATTTCTTGCGGTAAATCTTTTCTTCTAAAAAGACCTATAATGGATACTTTTTCTTGCACCAACTCCTAATACATTTAAAATGCTCCAGATGTGTGTTAGTCTGGGTACTTTAGAGAAACAAATCCACAGAAACTCATGTATAAGAGAGTGTTTTATATAAAGGGAAAGTGTGCATCAAGAAAACATCTCAACCCATTGTTGTCCAAGCCCACAAGTCTAGCATTAACCCATATGTCCAACACCAATCTACAAAGTCCTCCTCAATCCCACAAAACACACGCAATGATGCTGATTATAGGAGGAAAGCCGAGTCAGTGAATGTGTAAGCATTTTAGCACTGGCAGGGGTCTCCACACGACTGCTCCAGCACCCGGGGCTGCATCGGGTAGGTTCATGCAACTTCTCCTTGGGGATGTCTTGAAGGAAGTGAGCTTTGCCAGCTGAAGCAGGGAACTGCCTAAGGCAGCTGCACCCTGGTCCAACCATCAGAAACCAGGAGACCCGAGGACTCGAAAGGCGAGGCTCACCAAGTCATTTATCCCTCTGCCCTTTAATTAACCCCACATGTGTTTATCGGCTAGGTTGGCACAATAAACCAACTAACTCAAGATGCTAAAAAACTTTTGCAGCAGTTTTTTTTAGGAAAACAAATAAAGCATGAGCCTGAAATTAAGAAGAAGACATTTATTGTCCCAGAAAAATGAACTAATGCTTATAGACACTACAGGGATGTATACAGTGTACAGAACATGGGTTATGGAGTTAGATAATGTCTGGATATTATTGGTTCCTGATTATTTGATAAAAATCAAAGTTCTCAGTAAAAGTAAGCCTATGGTTCATACTCATTTTGCCTTCTTTGATAGATCTTTATTCTATAGCCATATGACTTTGTTTCAAATCCTTGCACCTTCACATTTCTTCCTAATTCAAGATATTTTTAAAACCTACTGTCTTTTCTTAAATACATCTACATTTCCCTCCCCCTTCCCCAGCCTATCCTAAGTCCCTATACTGATACTTTTTAAACATATGTATTCCTGCCTCTTTTGTCTAATTTCATTTCTTTTGTTAATTTTTCAAGAAAAGTTTCCATTAATTCCAGATACCACACCAGGTCTGTATATTATATATCTCATTAGCATTTATCACAAATTCTAACTGTTTTTATTTAATTATTTGACTACTTTCTGTGACCTTCTTGAAACATAAGCTCAATGAAAGCAAGGAATATATTTCTTGGGAAGTAAATTATTAATATTTGTTGAAAATATTCATTCTAAATTCCAGTTAGCTGTGCCTTGCTTTTCTAGAAAGAAAATGACTCTGTTTATCTCTAATGGTTATTCAGAGTTTGGGGATGAAAATGCCCAAGGGAAGCTGGGAGCAGGTGCGAATCACATCACTGTGATTTCTTAAAACCTCAGTGGATGGGTTAGGCTGGATTGTCTAGAAAAAACACAACCAGGGAAAATCACACATATATCAGAAATTACATTATATCAAGAAGACGGCTCAGCCCAGTCCCAGTCGAATCTATGCTGGCCAGGGTCCTCCTGAGACTCAAGTTGCTGCACGCCAACTGGGCAGAATAGAGAAGTGGATGCCCGGAGGTGGGTCCGGAGTCACGTGTACCCCAGATATGTGGGAACGTGACAGGGCACAGACAGCCCTCAGGATTGGCAGTCCACATGGGCGACGCATGGAGGCAGACACAGAATACAATCAGGCAGGGAGGGTGAAGGCCAAGAGAGTGAAGTTTTCATTCTGTCCCATACAAAGGGCATGGTCAAGAAGGCATCACCAGGCTACCACCTGACTGGCACTTAGCACTCCGTCTATATCTGCATCATCAACAGGCATTGTCACATTGACAACAACAACCATAAAAATCTAAGCACCAGAGTAGAGTACAAAGGACTTACTTTATGAGTCAGGACAGTCTTCTATGTGCACTAGTCAGATTTTAAGATATCATGTTTTACTAAGCTGGAAATATTACAAGAATTTTTAAAATGTGATCTTTCAAGATATAGAGAAAGCCTTTGTAGTTCAACTGGATGAGTTCTAATCTCTAGGCTTTGATTGAGGTGATATAAGAAGGATGAAATATTCAAGAGAGGAAAGGAAAGAGAAGCAACCTGAAATGGGAACTGATCTTAGCTCTACCCAAGTCAAATGATCTTGGTACTTCCAAAGTCAATTAATATTCCATGCTATGACTAAATTGATTTTCTGAATCTAAATAAATACAAATTTGATGTCACTGATTTAAAAAGTTTCTAATAAAAATCTTACTTCCTTCTTTAGGGGGTAACTCTAGTTTCTCATTTCCAATGTGCTCCCTTATCCAAGAGTAACTTGCATTTTCTGTTTTTTTTATACCTAATGAAGCAAAGTGCCTTTGGTGCTAAGTAAGATATCATGACTTTCATGATGTATTCCATAAACCAAGTCACCAAATAAAGTCTTCTCTAATGTCCTTAATAGTATAAAGATATTGCAAATTATACCTTTAGAAGATTTTCTCTTATCATTGTTAAGATGGTAATTACTAAAGAGTATAGATGAGGAGTTGGAAAATTTGGGGGAAGGAAGAGGCTATCTTGTTCCTCAAAACAATCTTAACATTATTTGAGAACCACAAATATATTTTTACAAACAAACAAAATAATAATTATCTGAATAATATTCTTTAAATGAAATTATGGTAATTTTATTTTCATTTTCAATTTACTTCAGAGCCACATGTCCATACCAAAAGAGCCATTATGGCTTGTGAGCCAGTTTTCTGACCGCTGGTATAGATGAAACTCGGAAGTTGAAGGTGTCCGAAGATCATGAGAACTAGAATGTCTATTTAGGAGGAAAAAATAAAGACAGGGTTTCAGGAATATTTGTGAGAGTAAAATCCTGGAAATAATGGAAATGTCTACAATAAGAGATCAGTTAGACTATACGTCTTCTATTTGATAGAACAATTTGCCTCTGTTGGCAAGTATGAGGTAAAACTTATGAGCCTTGACATCACATTATCTCTGAGATGTGTTGTTAAATAAAATAACGTAGACAATAAATAGATGTGTTGCTCTAAAAGGTTGATTGAGAAACTTATAACAGTGGTGGACTTAGCATCTGGAGTTTTCGCTGGATACTCATTTTAAACTGAGTGAAAAAATTCTCGTATCAATTAATCAAAGTTTTCGGTGAATATGCATGTTTTGGCAAAAAATATAAACTTAGTATTTTTTTTAACTCAGAAGAGTCAACCCTAAAAAATAATAGATTTATATAAGTTTCAATTGAGAAACGATTTTTCCTTTGGAATTTTGGAAAATTATGTTTGTGGATCGAATTGTGTGTCCCTAAAGTTCCTACTGAAGTCACGGCCCCTATGTTTGTGGATGCGCTCCCTGTTTGGAATGACGGTGTTTTCAAAATGAAAATTAGCTAATACCAAAGTAGGGTGAGTGCTAAATTGTTCACTTCTGAGTTACTAAAAGAGCAGAATAGACACAGCAACACACATACACAGCGGGAAGCCCGCATGTGGAGAGACATACGTAGCAGATGCAACCACAAGCCCAGAAATGCCAAGGATGGCTTGCATTTGAAGCTGAAATAGACAGAGAAGAGCTTCCTCCTAGAGTTAAGGCTGAATTTGGATTTCTCATCTCCAAAGCTGTTAAAATACATCCCTGTTCTTCAAAGGTGCTATAAGCAAGAAGCTACTACAAGCAACAACATGTGTTGACTAAAGATAAAAATTCTTCACTGCCTTCAACCATTCATCTGAAAGTTTTTAAAGCTATAAATGATCTTAGACAGAAGATGGATATTTTGAAGGCAAGTACTAATTAGGATTGTGGAAAAAAATGGTCTCTGAGTGTGTTTTGTTTGTTTTTCCAATAGTAAATACAAGACAGAAGAATAAAAAGCAGTTGTTAGAGACCCCTTAGTAATTTGGACCACATCTACACAACTAGCATTAGCCTAAAATAATGGAGCAGAAAAAGCACCCCAAGAATCATTCCTTTTCCTTAAGCACTCATAAGGCAACATTGAGAAACCAATAAACAATGTTTTTATCCACTTCATCTACTCTAGCTTTCTTTTTAAAGAAAAAAATATACAAGGTTAAGTAAAAAAAAAAGACTTGCTCCAAAGCAGACATCTTTCAAAACAAAATGAACACAATGTGACACTCAGTTCTTGGTATATTTTCCAAATAACTCTAGTACCGCGACACACTTCCGTTTTCATCTCTGAAACCTTTCTTCAGAAAACTGTCTGCGCTCCCATTTGCAGAATTGCAGGGCAGTCTGGGCATCCTTAAGGGACACCAGCTATTTCCTTTGGAAATGTTCTTTGAGTTTGGGAAGCAAAATTATGTCAAAAGGGAGAAGACCGGGGCTGAAGGAATCATGGGTTAAGGCTTTCTAATGCATTTCGGGTAGGGAATCCCTTGGTACCCTCAAAGAATGAGCACATGGAAAAGTTATTTGGCACACTGTTCCTGGATTTTACTTGCCAACAGAATTTTCCATTTTATTTTTAAAATTTCAGAATAAGCCTTTGGGGTCATCCTGTGTCTCTTGAGAAAAACTATATAGATTACTTCTTTAGAAACCCCCTTACCCCACACAACAAAGTCTTCACACCCTCCTGTGTTGACCTCTTGGCCCTAAATTTAACAAGCCCGACAAATCTCCTGGTTGACACCATTTTAATTGAACTCCTTTTAAGACACACTAACTAGAGACAAATAAGTGTATCATGGAGAAAACGTCTCTTAAGCTAGCCACTGACCACAGAGTCAAGTTTACATGTTTTGTAAAGCATAAACCCATATGTTCATGAACTAGAACTCCCAGTAGTAGTGCTTTTGAACTAACCTTTGTATTTCAGCTGCTGCCTGAATTTTCTAGGCAGTAATTTGGCCCATCCCATGCACATGGGAAACTATAAAGCATTTGGGCTCATATTCAGGTAAGATTGGGTCTCTGGATTTTCCTGAAGCTCTCCCACCTGATCACAGTCACCCCCAGGTGGACCCTATTTTAAATATTTCTATTAACCCACTGCAGATTTATTGTTAAGTTTAAAACCTGACCCAGATCTCTTTACAAACATATTAAAATTAAATTACCAGCAAAGCACTCCTCCACCCGTCACTCACAGTCTTTGTAGAAATAATTGGATTTATCAATAATTCAATTTTGTCTATTATTTTCATGAATGAATATAAGATCTCCATGAAGGCTATTTGTATTATTTATATTTTAAAGGCTGAAATAATTGCTTAGATAAAGTATACAAGGAAGAAATTCTTCCCCATTTGGATTAATTTAATGCAAAGATTGAGAACTGAAAGAAATGATAAAAAGATATTTTTAGTTTGATTATTCTTATTTTCATGCTTCTTCCAGTGCAATAATTACTTTTTTCAATAAAGGACTTAAAGCTGCTCTCTTTTTTTAAATGGCAAACAGTTTAAGGGGTTTTCCTTTTTGTTTTTACTTCCCCCACCTCCTGTTTCTCCTACCATTTATTCATGAGCTAACTCCCAACCTTACCTGGGATCACATTGCATGTTAATAAGTCTAGGTTTAAGTCACAAAAATCATTTCTTTCTTCTACATAAAGCCTTACCTACATACCCAAATCGACACAGAATGAGTTTGATTCATTCAAAGTCCTTTTCAACAAGATGATTAAATATAGGTTTTAATAACTCCTTTGTATTTATGGTTAAATCATTTTATGCATAGAGCATATTGGTTTTATATTGCTGCTGTAACAAATTATCTCAAATTAAGTGTATTAAATAATTTAAATATATATTTTTTACAATTGCATTGGATATAGTGCTACCTGGGTCTCACTGGACCAAAATCACAGCATCAGCAGAGCTGGGTTCCTTTCTGGAAGTTCTAGGAGCGAATGTATTTGCTTGACTTTTCCAGCTTCTAGAGGCTGCCCACTTTCTGTGACTCATGGCCCCTTCCTGGCATCTTTGAAACCCAGCAAAGGCGGGCTGACTCTTCTGGCTTCATCCTACTGATGCACACTCCTCCTTTCCTTTTCCATTTCTGCTGTTGACAGTTCCCTTGAATCGCTTCCCACTCCTGGCAACCTCGTGTGCATGGAAAAGTACTTGACTACCAGCCAAAATGTTCTCGTTTTCATAAACATGGAGGCACCTCAGAACATAGGCCAGGTGATCTGTTTCCAAAAGGTCATCCTTGAAATCCTGCTTCCCAACCTACTCCCTTCCAGTCACTGCAGCTCCGTAAGGACCCACTATAAGTTTTCTGAGAACTTTCTGCACTTTATGGCAACAGAAAGCCTCCACTTTCTTGTGACCTACTGACTTTGAGGTCATCAGTCCAATCTAGACTAGACAATGCCATCAAGGTTCCTATGGAGCAGTGTTAGGCATCAACTAAGTCCACGTGGAAGAAACACACCAGCCTGTATGATCTAAGGATTGCAAATAATAAAACCCAAATCCAAAGAAGGGAATGGTATCAGAGCTTAAATTGTGAGCACCTGGTTTGTAGAATGCCATTGGATGACAATGGCAACCCAAAATCTGTTTGCAAGTTCCACAGATGGATTAAGCCTCCAGTGACAATGCTCCAGTGAACCCTCTGAAATCATAGTTGAGGATGTGAATTACTCTGCTGTCAGACAGAGAGCAATGTAAAGACAATCATGGCAGATGTAGTTAGGTGAAAACGTAACATCTTTCCATTTAATCTCCTTTTTGACCCATTTTAAAATCGTTTCGGTTAAAAAGAAAAAAATGAAAGGCGAAATATATGCAGATCAAGTCTCTGATGAATTCCTCTGACCTTACAATAGGGATTGCTATTATTGAGAATGCATTTAAGAGTGGATTATTGCAATTAGGATAAAATTTAGCATCGTATCATGTGATCTCCCTTTCATCCATTTTAAAGTATTCTAGTTTTTAATATTGTCAGCTTCCTTTTCTACTGAGGTTTTTTGCCTATTTTAATTTGTGATTGTTGTTAGGTTTTTGTGGGTTTTTTTCTCTCTTTCTTTTAAATCTTTCACTAGATATGGAATCCAGGATAGGCAAATAGAATCAGTAACTGGATTAATGTATTCAGGGTGTGGGATAGAGCAGAGGAAGTTGAGGGGAAATGGACACTGCCTCCCCACCATGTGACCCCTGAAATGTCCTCTCTTGCAGTCTGTTCCAGTAAGCGGACAGTATGACACATTCTGGTATACCAGCGTGAGGCGGCGGTGAGCAGGCTGCAACATGAATGGGTACAACGGGGGTGTTTGAGTCATTTACAAGGAGGAGATAGGGATCTGAGGGGGTGAGGGGCAACAGCAAACTAGCTAGAGGACGTACCAAGAGGCAGAAACAAGGGGAAAGTGACAGTGAGGCAAGATGATGGTAAAGGGAAAGAGAGGAAGGACCAAGAAAGCAAAGCAATGGATAGAAGACTAAACAGAGCAGTGAACAAATGTAAACACATTAATCCACAAAAAATAGAAATATTGACTAATGTACATATATTTATACAGCAATACACTGAGGTAGGGGATGGACGTTGGGCCTGTGCTCATACCCTCCCTTTAAAAAAAGAACACTTTGTTCTAACTAATTGAGATGTTCACCCTCCCGACACAATCACTGAAAACAAAATGGGTGCATAAGCAAATGTGGTAAAGAAGGTGGATGGTGCCCTGCTATTAAAAGATATAGTGTCTTGGGTCTTAAAAGGTTGAAATTACACAAGCCTCCATTCAGCAGTGAAGCAACAGGTCCACATGGAAGAAGCACACTGCCGGTGCAATCACGAGATGTCATGGGGACCGGGTAATAGGCATCAGCAGACACATAACAAACAAAAACATATTGTTGAGAATGAGAGAGGCTGGAGCAGAGATCAAATACCCATCTGTAGAGAGTGGAACAATCTCCCCAGAGAGGGGCCACAGGGAAGGGATGAGTCACCAGAGTGCAATAAAGCATTGATGAAACACACTATATTCCTCTGGTTCCTAAAGGCTTCCTCACCCCCCACTACCATGACCCCAATGCGGCTTCTCAATTCAGACTAGACTGGAACATGTACACAGGCATAGAAAGGGGTGGGAGTTCACTACACATGGAATCCAGGAACAGGAGTGGGAATAGTGATACCAGAAGGTCGGGGGGAAGAAGGGGAGAGGAGGGGAGAAAGGGGGAACTGATTGCAATGATCGACACATCACCATACACCCTTGTACAGGGGAAGAACAACAGAAAACATGAGGGAAAGGAGACCCTGGTCAGTGTGGGAGATGAAAAAAATAACAAAGCACAATCTGTCAAGGGGCTATCAGTGTGGGGGGAAGGGAGGGAGGAGGCAAAAGAGCTGATACCAAGGGCGCAATAGAAAGTAAATGTCTACAAGAGAATAAAGGCAACAGATGTACAAACATGCCTCATTCAATTATATGTAGATTGTGATAAGAGATGTATGAGCCCCCAATAAAATGATTTTTTTTAAAGCAAAGGAAGAAAGAAGAGATGACAATGGACTATTTCTTTTGGTCCTGAATCCTTGCCCTGGACCTCTTCGCCGAAGGAGGCAGACTGTGGTATTACAGAAGCTGCAGGGGGTGCTGAGGCACGGAGGCAGCGCAGGAGAGGAAGCAGCTCCTAAGACTTGAGGCGGAGTGGAAGGAAGGCTTCCTTGCCCACAGAGTTATAAAATGGAGTGCTTTGGGTTTGGAGACTCCCTTTTGAATGGATTACCTCCAGGCACTTAACTGGAGAAGTTGGGGCTGAAGCCATCGATGACTGCCCTTAAGCTATCCGTAAGGTTTTCAATGCCTAATTCTTCTGAAGTGGGATGCCTGTTCCTTCTTCATAATCTGTTCTTAGTCGTGAAATTCTGCTGAAACCTATTTGCTTCCAGTGATTCTGCAGATATTTGAAGTGCCAGGGACATAACGTCCAGCATCACTGAAACACACAAGCCACCGCAGCAGGACAAACTGACAGACAAGTGGTGGTAAATCCGCCACACAAGACCTCTTTAAGGAGTTCAAAAGCAAGGGTTTTATGTTGAAGAAAGGTGTGCCTGGCCCAACCCATCGTATTCTCATCTGCCTCATAAGCAGGTGAATGTTGGACATGGAAAGTTGGACACTGACGTTCTTCCTAGACCAAAGAAAGATCAATGCACTTGAACTATGGTACTGAAAAATAAATTGAAAGTGCCATGGACTACCAAAAGAACAAACCAATCTGTCTTGGGAGAAGAACAGCCAGAATGTTCTTTAGAAGCAAGATTTCTCTCATGTATTTTAGGCAAGTTTTCAGGAGAGACTGGTCCGTGTAGAAGGACATCAAGTTTGGTAAAAGGGGGCCGGGAAGAGAAAAAAGCAAGAGAAAGGGATAGACCCAGTGGCTGAAAGAATGCGTAGAAACAAAAGAACCATTGTGAAGATGTAGCCGGACCACTCAGTGCTTCCTTCTGTTGCGTACAGGGTCGCTGTGGGTTGCAAACACCAAATAGCAATGTCTTTAGGCTGAAGTGTATGGCCAATGGTGAGCCCATTGGGATTTATCAGCAGCCCTAAAGGAGCTTTATAGCACCTGGTCTACCTCAACTGAGGTCAGGGGACTGGTTGGGTAAGAGACACTGGTCCGAGAGACACTGGTCCGAGAGAGACTTGCCTGCGGGCATGATTGAAAGAGCCTGTTAAGACTGGAGAGCTGCTGTACCCTGAACCTTTCTGCTCTTGAAATATAACCTGTTAACTTCCCCAGCAAAGCCCCTAAGCATGAGTACTGTCTGTGAGCGCTGTGTGGCCATGGCAATGGATTATCAAACCCAAGGAAGCCCGTACTCTGAGGTGTTAGATTTGGTAAAGGTGTGAAGAGATTAGAAGCATGTCTGATCTCTGCTTCACTAGAAAGAGCTTTGGGCTATGGAGTGCAATTATTTGTTCCCTCTTGCGAATCACAGTTAGGATAAACACTGCCTCTTTGCCATTTTTATTACAAGGAGAGAAATGAAATAAAATCTGTGTATGAGAATGGAAGGTGTCTTCAATAGGTCTTGAGGGGGAAATGTCATAGATGAGTAAACACTGTACTAGAATGAACTACTGCTCATGAATTAGAGCTGATGTGTCAAATAAATAAAGAAAAGGTTACTCTGTGGGCCTAACTTATCAGAGGAATAATAAGAAGACGGAGGAGGCGGAGGAGGAGGAAGACAAGGAGAAGCGGGGGAGAAAGAGGAGGAGACGAAATTGCATCTTATTCCAATTAATAAATTCGTACCTTCTCAGTTACAGATGTTTAGGCAGGGCTTATTTTTATGTAAAGGATATACAGGGACTACTCCACAACACACATTCTTTCTTTCAAAAAATACCTAGATGATCATCTGACAATCATACCATATTAGACATCAACCTCCAAGAGAGAGGCACTGAGTGCATGTTGTTCAGAATAAATTCTCTGGCACAGGATTCAATATCTCCCAAGTAGTAAACCCATGGGCATAAAGTAGAGTCAAATTAGTGACCCTATTTGGAGAATGAAATAAAGGAAAGTAGGTGCTAAGCTTAGATATTTTTCTGGATTTGCTTGGATGAAATGTTTGTGAAAGCAGATGGTGACTCTTGGCTGTTCAGTTCATTTACTTCTAAATACTTTGTAATGCCCTTAGTCAGAATTCTAAAATGGCTTATTATGAATAAAAATGTGTTATTTCCAAAACACCTATTATGTGCAGACAAAATTAGCATTTAATCTTGGTTTCTAATTAAATCCTACGAGTCCATGTGGCAGGGATTCTTTTCCATATTTGAGATCTAGGTGAACTTGGGGTCAGAGATGCAATTCAGGATCATTGAAGTCACTCAACTCATTAACAGCAGAGCCAAGACTAAGTGTAGACCTTTTGCATATTCCAAATATCATACTGTTTGATTATGCTATGCTACTTCTACGAAGCAATATTTATTCAACACTTGTGTACTATGTCATATCTCTTCTCAGTGCCAGGAATGTAGAAATTTACATTTACCCTCTATATACAAAAATTGTGATGAACTATATTGTGATATAATTAGAGCTATTTAAAAATTTAAAGCACTGTTGTCAAGGTGATTTCCATTCATAGTGATGCTATAGGAAAGAGGAGAACTCTTCCGTAAGATTCCTGAAATGAAATTTGTAGAGAAGTACACAGCCTCACCCCTCTTCCCGAGTTGCTGGTGTTCAAACTGGCCACCAGCCTTCCAGTTAGCATCTGAACCCTTAACCGCTGGGTCACCAGAACTGCTGAGACTGGGAGGGTAAGCCAAGCACTCAGAGGAGCACAGAGATGTCACCAAGTATTTCCAATTAAGGAAATTAGAAAATCTTACACTCTGTGTGTAAAAGTTTGTTCCTACCCCCTGGTTAAATTAGCCTTATGAAATTGGTATAAAAATTTCTCAGACCAACCATTTCTACAATGCAAAATTAATATATATGGTCTGTCTCAACTTACATTCTCTATAATAATTGCTTATTCAGTACGTGCCAAATACAAAACTATCTCGCTGACAGGTATTATCTCATTGGATCTTCATAACCACAATCCAAATAGGAAGATTGATTCCACAAATTAGTAATAACTCATAATCACACGATTGGAAAGAAATGGAGCTGGTATAGTTCATTGCACTTTGTATAATGCAAGCCACTTCATTCTTTTATTGTTTGTTTAATTTCCTATCGATTCTTATAGAGTAACAAATAAAATCCTAGGGGGGGGCTGTTTTTTCTTACTCACCATTCTAACTCTCATGTTTAAAACTGAATTAAATTAATTCTTTTAATTAATGTGGACCTTAAAGTATTAGAAGGAAAGTGCTAGGGTTTGACCCTGAAAAGGACCTTGGTAGCAACTTCATGTTGAAGTTGCTGAAGGTTAAAGAACCCATTGGAAGACTGTTTCCCCTGATCTGGAGCCCTGGTGACACAGCGTTTAAGAACTCCCTACTACTTGAAAGGTCCTCAGTTCAAGGCCACCATCAGCTCTATGGGGGAAAGATGTGACAGTCAGCTCCCATGTACACTGCCAGTCCTAGAAACCAGAGGGAACTGTTTTATTGTCCAAATGAGTCCACTGCGGTTGGTTGGGTTTGGAGTTACAATTTTCTTTGGGAGAACAGAAGAGCTCATGAACAATAACAGTTCAGCAAGCATTTTCTGTGATGATAAGAAATACTTTGACCTATAACTTCTCAACTCTGCTCTTATAATAACAGAGCAACGATAGCCAAGTGTAAACCCTCCATATGTCCATGGTCAGTAGTCTGCTACTGGAAAAGCCTGTCTTTTATTGGTGCCAGTGAGTTTGCACTGGAAGATTATTTTAAATACAAACTTTGTAGGACATATGGACTGATGGACTACAAAACAGGTAAAAAAGAGAGTGTCTATTTCTTGTGCTAGTTTTCTGCCCCTAGCTAAGTTGGACAATCAAGGGAGATAAACTGGTTTAAGTGTAAGGAAGAAAAATATGAATTCAAAATCCAAAGAAGAAGAAAGTTTTAGGTAGAAAGCAGTATCCAATAATATCTAAAGCCCTAAAGAATAATGAGAAAACCAGAAAGTAGAGGGAGATTACCTTTATAAAATCTTATAAGTCCATTACCTAACCAAAAGCAACTCAATGTCATCAAGTTGGTTTTCTGATTCATAACAAACCTACACAGGGCTTCTGAGACTTTGTCAGTCTTAACAGGAGAAGACAGACTCACCCTTCTCCACAGCAGCAGCCGGTGGATTTGCCCCTTGTGGTTAGCAGTCAACCATGACCCAACAGTGCCATTAGGGCTAGAGTATTACCTCAGTCCTTATTTGATTACTTGATTTCATAGTTAGATTTTATATTTTGATGATTCATATTTTCTATTCCACTCTTGGTAAAGGGACATGGGATTAACTGCTCAAGCAATAAATCACAGTGCCATTCACAATTTAATTCGCTAGCAAAAAATTCAAGGAGCTACCTTTGAAGGTCTTTCGGGAACTCCCTCTGAATTTCCAACTAACTTACAAATGAAAGAGGAATGCAATTTCCGCAGATGAGATCTCATTCCAGACATGACCGGGTTTCTATTTTACACAGTGGAAATGGCGATCTATGTGTTGAAAATTATGGCAAAGATTAATACCTTTTGCTGCATTGAAAAGAAGAGGAAAGGTGGACCGGGGTTAGTACAGGCTGCTTTTAATTTAATACTTACACTTCTTTCTGTTACATAAAATGTCTTTTCCTGCTAGAGAACCTCTTTTGACAATATAAGGTGAATACTCAAGGTAATGAACTCATCTTGCTAAAAGGTACACATTCAGATTAGTAGTCTCTATCAATATCCAAGTATCAGAGAAAACACATTACCTCTCTGAAATGAGGAGGAGGTTGATCAAACAGTTTCTCTCCTCTTAAGATGCAGTGATGGCCTCTAAATGCACAAAATAGGGCTTATTAAAGTGAGGGGATCTCTTTTGCCAACAAGTGCCTCATCAGGACTTTTGAATCAGCTGGGAAGGAACAGAAAATGAGAATCCAGTTACTTGTAACCAGTCTGTCTATTCTTGCAAATACATGAGTCATCCCCTCACACAGCTCAGGGGAATTCTGGCTTGCTCGAAATTCTGGAACCCTACAAGTGCCGATAGTTAAGTTGTGGGAGGAAACCACGGCTGGGGGACCATCTGCCTATGGGATTGTAGTCTCCCAGGGAGCAGTCTTATTAATTGATTAATAAACAGTCCAATTCATGCTTAACAGTAGAGTGTTCCTTAGAGGCTTGGATGGTGACATTTTGCCTTACATTCTTTGGACATATTTTCAGGAGAGACTAGTCCCTCGAGAAGGACATCAAGTTAGGCAGGGAAGAGTGAGGAATACGAATACCCACAAGGAGATGGATTGACACCGTGGCTGCGACACTTGTCTCAGACAGAGGAACAATTGTGAGGATGGTGCGGGGCAGGGCAGTGTTTCATCTGCTGTGCATGAGGTTGCTATGGGTAGCAGTGGACTCGATGGCACCTAACAACAACAGCAAGAGGTAGCGTGAGCACAACTTTTGAAAGTTCACAGCCAAGACTGTTGGTTTTCATGATTGCTGTCAAGTTGACTTAAAGTCATAGATACCCTGTAGGACCCAGTAGATCAATCTAGTATGATTTTCAGAGCTTTCATCTCTAAAGTAGATTGTCATGCCTTCCTCCTTTGGACCCTCTAGTTGGTTTGGGCTACCATCCTTTGGGTGAGGTGAATGCCACCAGAGCTCTTTAGCCAAGAGCTTGGATGATCCCATTTAAAAAAACCCAGATCAGGTGTCAGCTGAGGTGCAGGCAAGGAGGGAGACTAGGGGAAGGCATTGCAGCATTGCTCACAGTTGTCAAAATTCTGAAAAGTCTGGAAGGTTTCCTACTATAATTGTGAAATCTAAGTGAGATACTGCAATAACTTATAAATAATTCCTTGCATGTAGGAAGTTTGCTAGTTTAAATAGAGTCCTCTAAAACTGAATGTCTACCCTAGAGCCTGTGAATACAATGTTATTTAGATATAGTCTTTGCAGATTAGTTAAATTAAAGTGAGTTCATACAGTATTAGGAAGAGTTCTAAATCTAATATGGTCCTTGTTCTTATGAAAAAGGGAAATTAAGGCACCATGTCACAATCGGATGGGGAGAGGGAGATGATTATGTGAATATGGAAGCAGGGATCAAAAATGGCACCATAAGCAAAAGAAAGATATGTATTTTCGAAAGAAATAGAAGCTAGATAAATCAAAGAACGATTCATCCCTAAAGGCTTCAAAGGGATTGAGACTGCTGACATTTTGATTTCAGACTTCTGGACCCCGGATCTGTGAGAGAATCAATGTCTGTTGCTTCAACCATTACAGCAGCCACAAGAGACCAATGGAAAGGGACCTGGTGTTGTAGAGAGTTCCTCGTTGTCCTGCTAACTGCAAGGTTGGCAGTTTGAATCCATCAGTGCATCCGAGTGAGAAAGATGAGCTTTTTGCTCCTGTAAAAGTTCACTGCTTTAGAAATTCAAAATATGCAGTTTTACTCTGTTCAATGGGTCAATATGAGTTGCAACTGACTTCATGGTAGTGAGTGGGTAGCTAGGAAAGCAATGCAGTAAACAACTGTTATATTACTTATTATTCTTTTTAAAAAATCATTTTATTGAGGGCTCATACAACTCTTATCACGATCCATACATCCATCCATTGTGTCAGGCACATTTGTACATTTGTTGCCATTTTCATTCTCAAAACATTTGCTTTCTGCTTGAGACCTTGGTATCAGCTCATTTTTTCTCCTCATTCCCTGCTCCCCCTCCCCCATGCACCCTTGATAATTTATAAATTATTATTTTGTCATATCTTACACCACCTAATGTCTCTCTTCACCCACTTCTCCATTGTTCATCCTCTAGGGAGGAGGCCATATGTAGACCTTGTAATCTGTTCCCCTTCTCCCTCACCTTCCCTCCACCCTCCCGGTATTGCCACTCTCACCACTGGTCCTGAGGGGTTCATCTGTCCTGGATTCCCTGTGCTTCAAGTTCCTATCTGTACCAGTGTACATCCTCCGATCCAGCTGGATTTGTAAGGCAGAATTGGGATCATGATAGTGGGGGGAGGGGAGGGTAGGGTAGAAGGAAGCATTCAAGAAGTAGAGGAAAATTGTATGTTTCATCATTGCTACACTGCACCCTGACTGACTTGTCTCTTGTCCATAGCCCTCCAGCAAGGGGATGTCCAATTTCCCACAGATGGGCCCTGGGTCCCCACTCCGCACTCCCACTCATTCACAATGCTATGTTTTTGGGTTTTTTTTTTTTGCTTTGGTCTTTGATGCCTGATACCTGATCCCTTCGACGCCTTGTGATCTCACAGGCTGGTGTGCTTCTTCCATGAGGGCTTTTTTGTTTCTCAGTTAGATGGACCCTTGTTTATCCCCCAGCCTATAGGACCCCAGATTCTATTTTAACATGTAAGAATGTACTTTATTACTCTGCTCACACAGAAGTTATATGTGAGGATATTGAATTTCAAAGAGAAATTAGACAAATTGACCATGACTATTCTGACTCTTAGTCTTGTACAGGAGAAAGGTGTTGCATGGTTTCCATGCAGCACAATCTCCAATTTTATGCGTATACATGAGGAGCTATAGATAATGACATCTCATCAAATGCCCATTGATGAAAGTGGTTCCTGAGCCAAACAGGAGTCTTGCCCCTTCTAATGAATCACACTGCTTCCTAGAATCCCTTCTACAGCATTTCTATCTTCCCTGACATTTAGTTTGCAATCTCAGGAAAACAGAAACGCTCACATATGCGGTTGCCTAGGTTCCCAGTGCAGGGAACACGTCCTTAACTAGGCAACAGATATTTCCAGCAGGAGCCTCGGTTAACGTGGCAACAGGCAGAGGGAGGTCAGTGAGGCTGCAATGAGTCAGCCTGATTTCTCTGTCACCTGCTCAACTGGAACCGTCTGTCTTGCAGTCTGCCTCTGAGATGTTGATAAAGGCAGATTCCTACACCACACAAGAATGATCATCAACCCAGCAGTATTGCCTTTATGATATTAATCATAACAATAAAACGAACAGTTTTAAGAGAGAAAATCCACAGCCATAAAATAGATTCTCTTTATGATGAGCCATTTGTTGCAGGGTGGGACTGCACTCCACGCATTTCGAGACTACGGCGGATTATGGGGGCTTTCTTCCAGGCCTCTTTGAGTGGGTTTGAACTGCCAGACTTCAAGTTAGTAATCCAGCTTCTGAACACTTTTGCACTTCAGGATCCTTAACTAATATTTACTGGTTTGTTATGTACCACGTCATACAGAGCAGCTGGTAGATTCTAACTGTTAGCTGCCCCATGGGTTGACAACCCACTCCACCACCAAGGCTGCCTAACAACCATTGTTGACCTTGTGGTGCTGTGGGGAAATGCTGGGCTGCTCACAAAGAAGTTAGAGCTGTGAATACATCAATCACTTATTGGGAGAAAGATGTGGTAATCTTTTTGTAAAAAATAAATAAATACAATCTATTGCTGTCTATTCTGTTCTCCACAAAGACAAACCGAGACCAGGCCAGACAGAAGACAAAGGAGAAGTTTATTCTGCACTTCCCAGGTGAGATCTACGACTCCAACAAGGAGTCATTGAAGTCTGCCTGCCAGGGAAGGAGGAGAGAGGGGGGAGGTGAGAGGAGGGAGGGGGGAGGAGGGAGGAGAGAGGAGCAAAGAGGGAGGAGAGAGGAGGAAGAGAGATGGGAGTTGCAGCTGCAGGGGCTCTAAGCGGCCTCCATCCGTAAAAAATCCAAGGTAGGGTGCTTCCTTGATTGTTCCACCTGTTGCCAGCAGAGCAGATGGTTCATTGAACTGGGGCCCTTTTAAGTTAGCCATCTTGGCCCTATAGGGGCAGGCAGGCTTTTTCTAATGTCCTACGACGAGTACCTGACCCAGTACTGTCTAGTTAATCCTGATTCATAGTGACGTGGCAAAACAAATAGTCCAGGAGCCAGATTTGACCTCTTCTGGTTCCCAAGATTGATGGCCTCAGAGTGTACATCAGATATCCCTCCACCCTCCATCCTCCTTAACCTTATTGGGGCACCAGCTCTTCCTCTCACAGCATTGTGCGTTCTCCTCAGTTTTCCACCGGGCTCAATAATTCATTACAATGTCCACAGAGAACTTACAGATGATGGTAACAATTATGGGGTCATTTGATAAATTCAAAAGTTACAAATCAAGTGAGAGATGTTCCGGATACAGTGGTTTAGCCAGGACAGTTTCATCTGCCCCTTCCCACAGAATCTTTTCAGAGTCGCAGACTATTGGCATGGCTTCTGCCTTGCTCAGGCAACATTTCAAAGCTCTTTAGGGATGTTATTACAGGCCCAAAGGCCATGCCACTCTGCCATTAGCCTCAACCTGAAAGCACTCCAGCTCTAAGGGATAGCGAACAGCCCCCCCCCCAATTAAGTGTGGAGAGGCCCCCACCCCACTCTGCAAGGTGGCCTCTTGTCTAAAAGCACTCAGGTTTATTTGCTCTGTAGGCTGGGAAGTCTCCCACTCTCTGATGCGCTCTCTGGCTCCTTGTTCTGCTTTGTATTGGCCCTCTGCTGCTGCTCTTGTATCAAAGCTGCCTCCTGGATCAAGGAGGTTCAATGTGCAGAGATTTCAGGGTGCAAAGCGCACACTTCACACCTGCTTCTTCTCCCTTTCTGGCAATGGATTCCCTTTTGTGCTTCTGGGATGGCCAGTTTTACAGCCGACAGAAGAGCAATCACTGTTAACCATCTTTCAACAACCACTCAGAGCTGAACCATATAATCCAATCAGTATCTTTCTTGAAGTCTTGCTCAGACCCATCAGGAAAAGTCGTTTGGTGGAAGTAGTGGAGGCACTGGCTGGAAGAGCCATGTTAAATAATTCACTGCGTTGCAGTGACACTACAGAATCAAGTAGAACTGTTCCTTAGTGTTTCTAAGGCTGTGAGTCTTTAAGAAAGCAGCCTGTAACATTTGTCTCTAGTGAAATGGCTGATGGGCTTAAAGCACTGAATTTGGAACAACATAGTGTTTTAGCCACTGTGCCAAAATTGCTTCCTCAGTCATTTAGCACAGTGCGATTTTCCGCCTATTCCATAAATAAAAAGGCTTTTATATCAGCTTCAGATGATCTTAATGTCTAGTCAACATATTCATTTTCTATATAAATTTGCTCTAATGTCTTAGGTTATTTAATAATCCAGAAATCAGACTCTTTTATCCTTGACATTGAGGTGGGGTGATAATAATTGAGAGACCACAACTAAAGCTTTTGGTTTTTACATTTAAAATATATAAATGTGCTTCACCTGATAAGTAGAAGAAAATATCACTCACTAGAAATTTCAGTGTAAAAATATATTTATAAAAGCTGGCTTCTGAAGCTTTCATAAACCATTGTGAGTATATAAATAGAGCAATATTGAAGTTTTCTCGGAAGGAAAAAGTGGGGTATAAAAACCTATTTAGTTTCTCAATGAGTAGAAAACTGCTTCTATAAAAATTACAAACTTGAAAACTCTAAAACTCAGTTTTACCCTGTCCTCTTCCTTTACTTTGACTAGATATCTGTTCAAAAGCAATCGGTTTGGTTTGATTTTGGTTTTATCTTTTATGCAAACTAAATATTCAGAGGTTTTGAGCGTTAGGATATGATATCTTTTCAAGGACACCACTTTGCGGACCATACGAAGCAGACAAAGCCAAGGGTTGAACTCAGATATATTTCATTTGGAAGTCTATTCTCTTGACTATTATATTCAAATCAAGCTACTATAAAAAATCCAGATCTACGTCTTTAGAAGAAATGACCAAGAATTATTCTTACAATTACCACCAGGTTCAATCCCCCAGGTAATTTAAATGATTATTATTTAGGCTGTATTTTCACCAGGGATGCTATATGATTTTATGCAACCACCACAACATAGTCAAGTGTACAGCAGAATTATTATACCAATTTTAGAGATGAAAGCCAAAACACTGAACTCGCTGACAGTGAGCTGATTCTGACTTGGGCCTAGGAATTAAGTGTCATGAACAGAGTGGCCCTGTCAGTAAGAGAGAGCACCATCGGACATGCTGAGGTTTGGGCTTCATTTTCTGTACACATGTTCCAACAGCAGGTGAACTGGACAGAAATCCACTTTAAAGTCATTTAAATCGGACCCTAATTTGCAGATATTCCACTTTCTTATGGTTAGAACTTAGCAAGTCACTTAACCTCTCTGAGCGTTTGTTCTTCAGTTAAAAACAAGAGACAAAAACATCTAATCTGTGCATTTGTCGTTCAAAATAATGAACGTAAGTGTGCAGACGGGCAGCTGGGCACACTCACTGTTCAAGACGGAGGATTTCTGTTCCATGACGAAGAATCTGCTTCTCAAGGAAGGAGCACTGTCCTTTTAGGCCTTTCTGGGAATCATCTAGAAGCAGAATCTGAGTGAGTTACTCATGATCAAGAGATGTAAAAACTTACATACGAATCCTTCTACGGTTCACACGTGCGAAGACTGGGTTTTCCCAAATGTGAGAATAGGGTTTTCTCATAATAATGTGACATGGCCCCCTTTAAAATCTCTCTATAAAGTTGACATAGTCTTTAGCTGACATCAAAATAACAACAACCAAAGCAACAGAGCTAAAATCTCCAAAGATCTTTGTTTTGCTTTTAGTTGTGGGGTTGTTTTGTGCTTTGTGTGTATTTTGTTTGGGTAGCCCTTATTCCCTCAAGTCGACAGCCATAAAGCCCACTGCCATGGAGTTGCTTCTGACTCATAGAGCCCTATGCAGGGTTGCCTAGGTGACCGCCCTTGTGGAAGTAGACAGTATCATTCCCACACCCCCTCCCCCAGCAATGGAGTTGACGTGGGTTCAAATTCTGATTTTGCAGTTCACAGCCCAATGTGTAACCCACTCAGTAACCACATCTCCTCCAGCTGACAACCACAGAGTGGAAATAAAGTGGTTATATATTAAGTATCCTTTGCTTTAGGGCCTTCTAAGCCATGTAAAAGGGCTATTGGGGCTGCTAATGAGTAAAGAGATGCTCATGGAAGAGAATGTAGCAAGTAACTGTGACTATATTACTAGGGCTCAATGGAGACTGCCAGCACTTCATTGCATCAATGACAAATTCTCCACTTGTCAAAATCCTACATATCCTTAGTCACTCAGTTTAAAAGCCACCTTTTAAAGAAAGATTTCCACCCCATCCACCCTCCGTCCTAACACAACAGTGTTCTTCAACTTGACAATATGCTTTATTGTAGAGTTTGTGATTTATATCTTTATCCTCATGTTTGAGTCATATCCACCTCACTACCATCTTCCAAGGACTCAGGAAGCTTCATTAAGTCGCTTATAAGGTCAGATGATAGACTATCTGCTAAAGGTGGCCATGTCATCACCGATCACAGGCTGTACACCAGGAGCATTGTGTTCATTCAATATTTCTACAAGCAGTGTCTGCTGAGCACTCACTCTGCACTGGCCCAGGGAAACAAGGTCACTCTCCACTTAAGAAACAGCTTGAGATGGAGAAAGGACAGCTATAACAATATTATAAACCATTGCGTTACGTGCACAGCAGTGCACAGGAGAGGCATCAGCCCTGGAATGAGGGCCTTATCAGGGAAAACTTTGGTTTGTCACTTGTAAAATGATGAAGGCTCCTGGTGGTGTAATAGTTAAGCACCCCGCTACTAATTGAAAGGCTGATAGTTTAAATTCACCAAAGGATCTTTGGGAGAAAATACCCTTCAATATGCTCCTGTAAAAATTATAGTCAAGAAATCTTATTGTTCTTTAATGTGTTATTAAATTGCTATGGATCAGAATCAATTCAAAAATCCTAGAGCCACAATAACCAGGGTCAATGAGTGAGGTGACCTACTGCCTAATGAAAAGTGAGACCTACTCTTGGCTTCTCCATAAAGAAGATCATAGTGAATGATGGGACCTGGAGAGTATTAGCAGATACCAAGGGTCATCTACAACTGTGGTCAGCAGATCATTGTTAGGGGTGAATCAAGGCAGTATTAGTAAGGCATCTTAGGTTTTTGTTATCGTCTTTTAAGAAAAGGTAGAGATTTTCAGTTACTCATACATATGTAGACTAGATATGCTTTGATGATCAGCATCCTCTGATTTATTCGGTCATTAGTTCACTCATTGGCCATTAAAACTAGCTAATACCGCATAGACCTTCCAGTCTGATTAATCAGGGCTTCTAGTTTCTTACTATATGAATAAATCAAGCTGCCAAACGTAATGAGAAGAATTGGGAATATGGAAATAAATAAGAAATAATTTTTGCTTTCAAAGGAGGAGCTAAAGAGAGCCCCACTTGTAACAAATGGTTGAAAAAGAGCAGCAAGTGCAAATAAAGAGGAATGCATGGAGCCCAGGAGAGGCCCAGTCTTCTAAGGAAAACGATCAGTTCCCAGGGAACCTCTCCAGGGCACAGGGAGGGAAGAGTTTGTGTCAGCACGTGGCGCGATCCCAGACAGACTGAAGACTCACAGTAGATGGTTCCTGACTGAATTGAATTAAACAAGGAGGAGCTTGTATGGGCAAAAGCATATTCGTGTGTGATAAAGACCTTCTGCTCTCAGAGCCAAGATTATTTTAAGCAGGACAATCATATAGAATCTACATTAGGAAGAAAGGAGCTACGGGGTTGTGGAATGGCGGGGGAGAGGGATCCAATTCTGTGTGACTCTGTGTATCTTGCTGATGAAGGTTGAATTATTCAGAAGATAGAAGGTTACAGTGGAAAGGGATTAAACAGGGAGCATTATGGATAGAGATGTAGGTCCTCCTCTCCTTGTTTCTGTTTTTGAAGGACCACTCTGATCGAAGGGTGGGTCATCAGCCGCAGGAGAACGAAACTACAGAAATACAGCTCAATAGACTGGGTGGGAGCCAGTTGTGATAACCCTAGCAAGCGAAGAGGCATCAGTCAGGATTTCCATGTTGCTATGGTCTCTGTTGACTCCAATTCAAATTGAGTTAATCAGTAAGGGAATTTATTGGCTCACGTAATGAGAGTAACTAATAGGATAGGGTTAGCAATGACTTCCTCATGGTGGTAAATCGTTCCCAGCTTTACATAATGTACTATCGTATCTTGATGAAGAGGTGCCTCCAGGAACAATCAGTGCATCTCACTGGAAAAATGTATGTGCTCTTCCACATTTCACATTGGTTTACTGAAATGTGACAACCTTGACTTCTGAAATAGCTGCTAAACTCAGGATGACAGAATTGCCATGGGATCACTCAGCACTATCCCTGAAACTCAAGGGTGGATCTTCTTTCTGAGTCACCCCGACCATATGGAGCTAGATTGTATACCTGAACAATATTTAGATAAATATTAGGGCAGCAAAATGGATGTTGAGGGACAGTTATTAAGCTCTACTTTGGCTAATCATGGCTGGAATTTATTTTTAAGTACCAGGAATTACTGAAAGAAGCTGAAAAAAATTTATGAGCTGGAAGGATCAAAATTTGGTCACTGATTGAATGTGGCAGGCAAAATAAAGGAAGTCTTAAATGATTACAGAATGTTTGTTGTGGATAACTGAGATCCTTGGAGGAGAAGCATATTTTCAAAAATATAATTAGCCTTCTGAATATGTTCAGTTGGCCTTGACTCAGTTTTTCAACTTCGGCATAGAAATTGGTGAGATGGTTGAATCTGGAGCACGAGAGAATAAGAGAGAGAGAGAGAGAGAGAGAGAGAGAGAGAGAGAGAGAGAGAGAGAGAGAGAGAGAGAGAGAGAGAGAGAGAGAATTGGAGTAGAGTTAAAGAGCAGGAACAGTGATGATTATGTTTTTGTGTCAACTGGATGAAGCTGTGTTCATCTCTCAATCAGGACACTATGAAATTACATCTTGTGGGCGTGACCTATTTAAAAGAGCCACTTTTGAGGACAGTTTCTCTCATACATCTCTCCTTCCTGCTCGGTTGTATCTTATGTCTGGCTTCTGGGATTGGTGGTCCTGTGACCTGCCTACCCAAGGACTTGTTGACTCCTTATCATGTTCCTGCCCACCCTGGAGCCACACTCTTCACCAACCAGCCTGTGATCTCCTAGATTTCTATTTGCCTTCCCGACTACTCCAGCGGCAGCTGCATGAATGTGGAAGGACCTTCAGTTAGTATCTGACCCACAGACTTGCGACTGGGCTGGTCTGCTTCCTTGATATAAATGCTTGCCTGATGTAAAATTCCTTTTATACCTATATCATTGTCACTGGTTTTGTGTCTCTAGAATACACAGCCTAACACAAGAGCATATTGGGTTCATGTGCAAGATTACTCAGAGGACAGAATTGCATGAGATAACAACTTCTGAATATGCTATAATAAAATTATTTAGAAACATGTCCCCACAAAGAGGCAAGCCTCGCATGAGGAATATGAGACACTTGTAGGCACTGAGAGGAGCCTCTTCACCCTGGAAACAAAGGCGTTGCAGCTGAGTGACTGGGAGAGTCGATGAGCAGTCTTGTCACCTCCTCTTAGTGCTCTTTGAAGTGAGCTAAAATGCATTACAGCTGCCATTGATGTCTGCCCTCTGGGAGTGTGCAATGCTAGACAAGCATTCACTCTATTTAGGACATGAACTGTATCTGGAAAAAATCCTCTCATCATACAAGGGAAACCATGGATTTTGGTGTCTGAGAATATCTCACGGCTGACTGAAACGACTGAGGCTGGAAAATATGTGCTTAGTCAAGATATTAAATATTACAGGGGTAGCTCATCACTGCAGATTAATGAAGTCACCAGAATCATTTAGAAAGCAATTGAGTGCCTAATTTTAATTAGAAGTTTGATTGCTACTATTGATATGAAACAGGAGATCTCATGCCCCTCACCCCTTGAATGTTTTTCCCATCGGAACAATTACAGTGTCAATCTATGGTTCATTAGTAGGTCTCTGCTAAGATTAAACTCATGGTGATTTCCACAGGACAGAGAATGTTATGCTAGGAATACTGAACAGCATGACCTCAGTCAGGAAAATTCTGGAATCAAAATACAGCTAGGAAAATGTGATTTCCTTAATACATTCATAAGACAAGCTAATAGCAGATTTTACTCCAACTAAGAAATAACATACAATTTTCCAGAATACGCGCTAGGTGTGGCACTGACAGCTTGGGATTTTCCCATCGTGTTAGAGAGGCAAATGATTAGCTCTGAAAAGAAAGATGGAAAATGGGAATACACCGATAGTGAATAGGCATTGTAAATAAGAATAAATTAAGGACTAGCATGTGCTTTAGAAATCAAAAACAAGGAATCAGAAAACATTATTTCCAAAGTTTATCCTCACAGGAAAAAAAAAGGAGAAAGATTATATAAAAATAAGTGTTTTTCCATCAAAGTGTGTAGACTGAAATATAATGACCATTTTATGGGTTCCACATGGCCTATATTATTTATATCCAATTTATTTCTTTGGTAAAAATTTAACATTGTCTACAGGCTCCAAAGATTTTATGAAGATTGACAAGGGAGGTTATATGATTGACACTTAGCAGACTTCAAATACTATTTAAAAATATTTCTACACATTATTATGTATAGGGATACATTGAATAGTGATCCCTGTATTGTGTAAATTCATGTAACTCCCTCTTGATGTATGTACGGGTTCCACCTGAGCACAATGTCTACAGTGTTCAAGGACACCCATTCTTCTCAAGGCTATCAGTAGGTTTTTATGGCCCACACAATGGGATGCCTTAGTATAAACAGTAAAACACAAGTAAAAATCCTTCTGCTATACTCTCCTTTCAGCTCAGGTCCATCTGATGTCAGCAACGACACTGCTGGCCCCATGCGCTCTCTGAATCTGACCTGAATCTCTGTCAGTACTCTATCCATATACTGCTGCAACCATTGTTGGATGGCTTTCACTAAAATTTTACTTGCATATAATATTATATTGCTCTGCAATTTGTAAAGAAGACTGAGAAAGAAAGGATGTATCTGAATTTTAGTACTGGTGAAGAATATTGAAAATACCACGGACCACCAAAAGCATAAACAAATCAGTCTTGGTAAAAATACAGCCAGAATGCTCCATAGAGGCAGGGATGGCAAGATTTCGTCTCAATTACCTTGGACATGTTATCAGGAGAGACCAGTCCCTGAAGAAGGACGTCATGCTTAGTATAGTATCAGAGCAGCAAAAAAGGGCAAGATCTTTGACAAGCTGTATTGACATGAAGCCCCTGACTGGATGGATGGGCTCAAACATATAACAATAGCAATGTGGTATAAATGGTTTGCACATGACTACTCACTGAAAGGTTGGCAGTTCAAGCACAGCAGCATTGCAGAAGGAAGGCCAACTAATCTATTTCTGTAAAAATTATAGCCAAGAAAACACTATGAAGCCTGACTGTGTTCTATAACATAGATTGACATGATGGAATTGACTCGATGTCAACAGGTTAGTTTTAAATTTGTATAATGATACTTTAGGTCACTAAAAGGGTATTGTCCATTTTAATTTAATCAAGAAGTTAATGTGTTTAATTAAGTGGGGTTTTTATTGGTCTATATGAACCACTATTAAGGAATGTATTGACAAAATCAAAGTTGAGGATATGGCATTAATTCTAAGGGGATATAAAAGATATTCCTTTGGTTTTCATATATTAAAAAAATGCCAGCTTTCCATCTCTCTCTCCCGCTACTGCATTTCATTATAATAAAGGGAATTGTATACAGAAAAGTATCTTGATTGCACAATTTCTCAGATACCAACTGGGATTTTTTTATCATATGAATTTTGTTGTTTTTGTTTGTTTGCTTTGCTTATGGCAATGAAATACAGGCTAAACAAGTAAGTTTATATAAGAATGCGGTGTATATGGTAGGCCAGTAGTGCAAGGTTTCAACCAATTTTTTTAGGAACCACATTGTGGCACCTGCCAGCCCCCCTCAGACATATAGATTGATGTCATAGCCCCTACCTATTAAATATGATCTATATGGAAAGAGGGATTTCATTTTTATTGCAAAGTGTAGAATTAGCCTTTAGAAAAATGATTACCCTTGGCTCGCTGTGTGATCAAACAATTCCACTCCTGGAACGAGTGCATAAAAGGCTCACCAACCCAAGAGGGACCCATTAGGCTTATGGGCATGAGGAAGCTACCACGGGAACATGCTGTCGTACGACTGAAGTCTTAGGAAGTTAGAGGCTCAGGGAGCTTCCTGGTTGGTGACCATGTTGGAGAGAATGTAGCGTGTCCTTCTTTGGGACATGGAAATTTCACATTGTGACCCCCTCCCCAACTACTCACAACAAATTTCTCTATTTGTAGCCGTTTTATTATATTAATGCAGTCATCATAGGTATGATTATTATATTAAAGCAGTATCGTATCCTATGTGCTCTATGAGTCGTTCCAGAAAAGTATTAGATGCAGAAGGAACCTACTGGTGTGAACTGGAGAGAGTCACTTAGACTCTCAGACTTGCAGTTGGCCACTGAAGGGTTAAAGGAAATCTTTGGTTTTGAGCCAACTGGTCTAAGGAACAGAAAAATCATATAAACTCTCAAAGTTGAGTCTGTAACCGCTTGAGCCAGCTCAGGGCGAGTGGGGAGACTGGCTGGACAGTGAGGGTCTGAACTCGGAATAGGGAGGGGAAGCTTTGCTTTCATAGGATGGAGCTGCAAGAGAGTGTAGAGTGGGGTTGGTTATCTACCACACAATTTGGCTCTAAACATAGGTAATCTTAGTCCTTGGACTAGTCATATAGCTATGCTGACAAGGTTGTATCGCAGCCAGGTGTTCCATAAATCTTATTACTTCTGAATTACAAAAATAGCATAATAGACACTGGGACATACAGTTAAAAGGCATCATTTGAGGTCAGACAAACACATCTCCTAGAACACCAAGTTTATGGACACCTATTAGAAGCTAAAATAGACACCTTAAATTGAGATAATTAATCACTGAAATGTAGGAAAATAAACTCCTGCTATGTAGAATCATCCATTTAAAAATATTTGTGGTTTGTTGTGATATTTAAGACACCAATTACCCTATTCTCTTATTGAGATCAATGTTTCCAAAATAAATAAAAATATAAATTCTAATGTTCCATGCAGGTCTTACGCTCCGCTCACTGCCATCAAGTCAATTCCAACTCATAGAAACCCTAGAGGACATAGTAGAACTTCTCAGTGGATTTCCAAGACTGTACGTCTTTACTGGTGTAGAAAGCCTCATCTTTCTCCCATGCCACACAGCCAGAAGCATGCCGACCACATTTCTGAAAGAGAGAAGTTAGTGGGAAAATCTCAAAGAGATAGGTTAATAGATAATAATGAAAAGTTTTCTGAAAATGATATGTATTTAAAAATTTTTACTTATTTATACTTTTGTTCACAATATTTTAAATCATCTATACACTGTGACTGTTAAACCAAAGTTTGTGGTAAGATAGATTGTCACAAGTATCAACATTGGTTAATCCACCGTGGTTAAAATAAACGTAACATCTATATATGGTATGGAAGCCCTGGTGGCAGACTGGGTTATGCATAGGAATTGGCATCTGGAAGCCATCAGCTATTCTACAGGAGAAAGCTGAGATGAGGCTTTCTGTTCCCATATAGCATGATATCTCAGAAACCCACAGGGGCAGTTCTATTCTGACCTATAGGGTTCTATGAGTCATCATTTCTTTGATGAATATATATTCCAAATCCAAACTCACTGGCATTGAATCAACGCTGGCTCATAGAGACACCCTATGGGTTTCTGAGAATGTAACTCTTTACAGAAATAGCCCATTCTTTCTCCTGTGGAGCTGCTGCTAGATTTGAACTGCCGACCATGTGGGTCAGAGTCTAATGTGTAACCATTTTGCTCTGTTAATATGCTTCCTCTGAAGGTGTTCAAATCTTTAAGATATTCCCGCTTTCATTTTAGGAATTCATATATTCATTTAAGTCTCTGGGCGGTGTAAATAACTCAACACTTGACTACTAGCTGAAATGTTGATGGTTCGAATCCATCCTGAGGCCTATCAGAAGACATGCTTCATGATCTGTTTTCAAAGTCCAGCACCTTAAGAACCTCAGCTAACAGTTCCACACGGTGTCATCATGAGTCAAATGATGTGATGACAATTTAAAATAACAGCGAAAGTTCATTAAATCTCTGTCTAATATAAACTGTCAACTCATTGCCATCAAGTTAATGCCAACTCATTGAGACCCTACAGAACAAAGGAGAACGGCCACCATGGGTTTCTAAAAACTGTATCTCTTTACAGGAGTGGAAAGCCCACTGCTTTCTCCCAAGAAGCAGCTAATGACTAGAGCCATGTGCTCAGCAGCCCAAGTGCAACCGCTGTGATAACAGGGAACTTGCTATAGGATTGTCTACGCCGCACCAAGGAATCCCTAACTATTGCAAACAGTTCATGCTAACGACTGTTAACCAAGACCTCGGAGGTTTGAGACCACCAGAGTAGAAACTCCTATTAATCACCTTTGAAAGATCGTTATCAAAACCTCTATGAAGCTTTAATCTGAACATATATGGAGTTGCCATGAGTCAGAATGAATTGGATAGCGGTTGGTTATCTGGCACCCAAGTAGCCTGATCACACGCAGACTGGTCCTCAGATGACGTTCAAAGCTGCTTGAATACAAGAGTGGCAGCAACTTTGGTTCTGAGATTTGGCAAATCTCCTTGACAAACTCTATGTCACCTATGGAGCCCCTAATGATAGTTTTCTCGCTTGTAGCCAATGACCATCATGACGATTTTGAGGCACAAATAGCTTCTCTGCTCTCTGGAGTGTGTATTTTGTCTTTCACATGTGAAATGGGGAGTCATTCCTGGTGACTTTCTGGTGTCTTCCGGTGTTCCTTTCTTTCTCTAAAATGGAAAGCTCGAATATTTTCCATAACCTGTTGAATAGGAATTTTTTTTAAAAAAGAAAATATACCAAATATGTTGCTATAGATACATCTGATGTCAATTGTCCCTTCTTTCACATTCTCATGAGAATCCAGATGGAGTTTTCACCAGCTTCCTGGGGAGGTATGTGCTGCTGTAACTATTTTCATGTATCTTCAGCAAAACTTGTGTTGCATGACACAAGAGGAGGATAATTTCCACTTTCTGTTGAGTCGTATTTCTTTGGAATCGGCACAAGAATCTCTTCTAATCAGTTGGCCAGGTAGCTGTATTCTACATTTTTTTGACATAGAGCAGTGAGTACTTTCATCAAGGCATTACTTTTTTGAAACATACAATTGGTGTTTTGTCAATTCTTGGAGCTTCATTTTTCATTAATGCCAGTACCATTTGTTTTTCATCATCTACTATACTGTTTAAAATGGCTAAATGTGGAATTTGGGGTATAATTCATCTATATATTTCTTCCACTTTTTGATACTTCCGACATCATTCCTTATTTTGTCCAATTTTTCTTCAGTTCTTTCAGCTTAAGGTGAGCTGAGCATATCTTCCTTCCCCCCCCCATAATTCCAAGTCTTTTCACATTTCATTGTAACACTCAACTTTGTCTTCTTGAACTGCCCTTTGAAATTTTCTGTTTGTTTCTTACTATGTCATTTGTTCATTTGATTTAGCTACTGTGGTAGTTACACAATATTTTGTCAACTTCCAAAGGGGGTGGAGTTTAGCCTGTCAACCAGGTCACAGCTTGATAACCTCATTTGAAGGTAAGGCTGAGATAAATAGCTCACTGGAGGGCAGACACTCTGTGTTTGGTCTTCCCGCTTAAAAGCCACATGGAGCTACATGGCTGCAGTCAAAATCCTGGAACTGGAGGAGCCACATGGTGACCCACATCAGCGCTGAGATGCTTCCACCACCACTGGACCACAAGACTTTCCACCCCTGGCCTGTGATCTTCCTGCATTCTGCATCATTGCATGGCTGCATGAGTCTAAAGAGGAATTTATAGACTAGTATTGTTATATGGGATTATAACGGACTTATGGACTTGATCTGGACCGGGCTGGGATGTTTTTCTAATGTACAATTACTCTTTGATATAAAGTTCTCTCTTACACACATATGAGCGTCTCTGTATCTGTTTCTCTAGTTAACCTGGACTAACACAGTCACTCTCCATTCAACAGCAAGATTCAGAAACTTTCTGACAACCTTTTCAGCCTTTTTATCTTTCCTGTCTTTTTAATGACCTTTTGGCTTTCTTCATGTACAATGTTCTTCATGTCGTCCACAGCTCATCAGATATTGTCAGTCATGTTTAAGGCATCGTTTTTTATTCTTAAGATGTCTCCACAATGCAAGTGGGATAGACTCAAGGTTATATTTAGGCCACCGTGGCCTTGTTTGAATTTTCTTCTGCTTCAACCTGAAGTTACATATGAGCAATAGTTGGCAAAAAATGGCACTGGTAATGGAAACTAAGCTGGCAGTTATGTGATATAATTTTATATTTCCAATAAATTCTTCATTGCAGAAAGCGTGTATTACAACATAATGGCAATGTGGAACTCCTCAAATAGAATACACAGAAATCCAATTGATATGTTTGTGGGAAGTGACGATGGAGGAGCTCAATGTCATCCGCCAAAGTCAGACTGGGTTAAACTGTGCAAGAGGACTCATACTTAGGTATAATTTCATTTGTAATAAATTCTCAAGAGAAAATTATTTTCAAGTGATTGCATTCTAATGGAATAGTACAGCAGTTTATATAACCATATTGAAGATGTTACCAAGAACTTCACTCCATTTAAATATATTTTGCTATTTTTTCCTCTGACACAAGAATGCAATATTAGCTACAAACTCTCACCTAAATATACTTTCACAACTCAAGCCATAGCAGGGGTCTCTGAATCTTGCTGTGTATAATTTACCATGTGCTCAATACGAGTTGAGGATGATAAATGTCCTAAGCTAGAACATAGATACACGATAATTTTCAGGAATAAATTGGCAGATACACTCTTTCTTACCTTGATATTGATGTAAATTTCATTTGAATATGGATGAGAGATAGCTGCTGGAATCCCCAGGAACCACCGAATTCCAGTCTGGTTCCAAGAGCAGAGGTATCATCATTCACTCCCTGTTCCTGGAGAAATTTATAGTCTTCCCAGCATGATAAATCATTCTGCCTTTGGGCATACTGTCAGACAAAAGAAATAATTTCCTTCTTTCCCATCTGTATCACCTCTGCTAATGGGTTGGGCTAAAGTCACCACCCAGTTTTAGCATGTTCACAAGCTCACTGAGCTACATCTCCTACTGAGCCCCAGCCCAAAGCTTTGACCTCCAATATTGACTGTCCTTTTGAGAGCAAGGGTATACCATTTAAAGGAGAATAGCACCTAGGAAGTAGAGTGAGAAACCACTTCCCAACATCCAGGGTGGAGCTATCCCGGGATGCTCATCGGTGGTTTCTAGGAAATAGGATTATCCTCTGCTTCTGTTTTCCTTCACCAAGTGGAGAACTACCAAATTCTCCACATAAGAATAAGCCAATTCACTGACACAGAATTGATTCTAACTCACAATGACCTTGGAGAACAGAGTATAACTGCTTCATACTGTTTCTGCGACTGAAAATCTGTACAAATTACGAGATGAGAGTTTTGTTGCATTAAGCGGTCTTCTGCAGCCTCATCTTCCTCCCACAGAGAAACTGGTGAGTTTGACCACTCAGCTTTTATGTAGCATCCCAGAACTAAACCCTTTAAACCACCAGGTTGCTACAGACTCCACCAAAGACCAATATTTACTTTTTTTTCATTATATCAAATCAAATGCTTTAGAGCTGTGTCTATAGTAACCAGGACTGCTTATGGCCCATTCTAGGGAGAATATGAAGAAATAGAAAATATAACCTTCATAATAATAATAACAATAACCTCCAAACTCACTGCCCTCAAGCCAATGCCAACTCCTAACGACCTTGCTGTGGGTTTCTGAGACTGTAACAGTCTTTTTCCTGCAGAGCTGCTGCTTGATTTTGAATGGCCAATTATGTGGATTTCAACCCAGCAAGTCACTATTAAATCACCAGACCTCCTTCTTCATAATAGAGCTTCTCTCGATGTGTCATGGAACCTATAGTATAATTATAGAGCAGGGATATCTCATTTACGTTTCATGCACTGCTATACCCCCTAACCAAAAAGTGAGATACTACTTTGGATTCCTTGGTATAATTTATTCAATCACAACATATTTATTGAGTACTTGTCATATTCCGGGCTACGTTCTAGGTACTAAGAGATAGCTATCATCAAAATGGACAAAGATCACTACTCTTGTTAGGTGGAGAAAAGACATAAACAATATAATAATGTGTAACATGATAGATGGTGATAAACGCAGTGGAGAAATTAAGCAAGAGTGTAGAGACATTTATCTAACACTTTGTTTATATCAAATATCACTCTTGTTGCTGTTAGGTGCTGCTATTGAATCATTTCCATCTCATTGTAACCCTGTGCACAACCGAACAAAACACCGCCTGCTCCTGCACCATCCTCACCATTGGTCTGCTTGAGCCCGTTGTTGCAGCCCTTGAATCGATCCATCTCATAAGAAAGCCGTCCTCGTTTTGTCTATCCTCTACTAAGGGTGTTACACTGGGTTTTCTAGAGAAACAAATCCAGTGACACTCACCTATGTATAAGAAAAAGCTTTATGTCAGCAGGTAGTTATGTCATTAAGACACCCAGCCCATACCAACTCAAGTCCATAAATCCCATGCTAGTCTGTAAATCCCTCTTCAGACTCCCTGAGCCACATGTCCGTGTCACAGAAAACTAACCAGGACTCCAAAAGCTCATAGGTTGGTGCGTGGATCCAAGGGTCACCCCAAAGCAGGCAGAATTCCAGCAGTAGGAAGGCAGATGGGCAGAGAGAAAGGCAGGTCCTGGAATCGCACACTCTTATACAAAAAGCCACCCCCCCCCCCCAATGAAGTGCCATCAAGCCACCATGTGATAGACAGGTTTGATTGCAGTCTGAGCTACAAGGGTCTGGGTGACATACAATCATCCAAACACCACACCAAGCATGATTTTATTGTCCAGGGATTGGTGTTTCCTAATAATATGAAAAAGGCATGGGACACAAAGGCTTACCATCCTCGCTTGTAAGGACATCCTGGGTGCATCTCTTCTCAAGGCAGTCTGTTCTTCTGGCTGTCTGTCATACTTGAACATTCTTCCTCAGCACCGTGATTTAAAGGGATCGACGCTCTCCCGGTTTTCCCTGTTGTCTAACCTTCACATGCATATTTAACAATTGCAAACGCGGTGATGTGGGCCAGGCAATTTCTAGTTCTCAGTAACATCTGTGTCTTGTCACATTAAGTAGTCTTCTGTAGCAAATCTGCCCCATTTTCTTCCTATACTTCAGTTTACCAGATGAGTTTCACAGCAGATTGAATAAATGTGGTGAATGATCAAACCCTGATAAGTGAAAAACACACCTTTCTGATTTGAAACCTCGCACTCAGTATCCCTTCAATCTGTTCAAACAACTGGCTCTTGATCTGTGCCTCATCCGCACAATTAGATATTCTGGAATGTCCATTCTGCACACTGCTACCAGAATTTTTTCTCATCTGCACAATCTATAGTCAATCGAGCACAAGTACACTCCTTTCTGATATTCCTCGCTGTGAGCCAGAATGGATCTGCCATTAGCAGGGATGATGGCTGTATCTTGTTCTCTTCTGATTCCACTTGAATTTCTGGCAGCTCCCCTTGGATGTATTGATTTAGAATTTTGTTCAGCAAAAGGTGACTTGCTATGATAGTAATGATATTGTTCAAGGATTTCTACATGACATAGACTCGCCTTTCTTTGAAATGGGCAGAAACAGAGATGGCTTCCAATTGGTTCGCCAGGTTAGCCAGATCTTGAAACCGTCTTGTCATTAATTTCAATTGGCACCATTGATTTCTGAAAACTTGAGTGTATTTTTTTGCTGATGCCTTCAGTGCATTTTGGACTTTTTCTTTCTATACCCTGGGCTCTTAATTATATATGCGACTGGTTGAAATGTTTTTATGTTGACCAGTTCTTTTCGGTACAGTGACTTTGTGTGTTCTATTCATGTTCTTTGGATGCCTTCTCTGTTGTTCAATATCTGCCCATATTCGCCATCAATGGGTTGTTTTCAACTCATGACATCTCTATAAAAGACTCTAAATATTTACTGGAGCAGAAAGCCTCACCTTCTCCCATTGGATGGCTTGAGTTTGAACTACCAACATTGCTGCTAGCAGTCCAACACTACCCAAACAGTGCCACTATAGATCCTTGAATATTTCAAATTGTGGTTTGAATTTCTTCTTCAGTTTTTTTGACTTGAGATATGCTTGTTTTTCCCTTGGGTTTTCTAATTCTAAGTTTTGGCACATTTCATATTCATTTTGTTTTGCCTTCTTGAAGTGCTTCTTGAAATTTTCTGTTTAGCTCTTTTACTTAATCATTTATTCTATTTGCTTTAGCTACCCTACAGACAAGAGAAATTTCAGAGTATCGCTAACATCCACTTTGATCTTTTCTTTTTTTCCTGTATTTTTCTTTCTTCACCTGTGATGTTTCTGACATCATCTCATACTTCTCTGGTCATTTGATCATTCATGTTCAGTGAGAAAAGTATGTTCTTGAGATGATTTCTAAAGTCAGGCGAAGCACACTCAAGGTAGTGATTTAACTATCATGGACTTTTAAAGTCTATCTCTAGCTTCAACCTGAATATCCATATGAGCAATTGATAGTCCGTTCCACAGTCAGCACCTGGCCTTATTTTACCTGATAATTAGCTTTGTCATATCTCCCTACAGATGTAGTCAATTTATTCCTGTGTAAACTACATGGTGATGTCTACTCCTATAGTAGTTGCTTATATTGTAGGTAATTGTTGATACTGTTGAAAATAAAAGTAATTGCAAAAAGTACTTGGTCTTGCAAAAATCTAACATGTGTTCCCCACTATTATTTCTATCACCAAAGCAATAATTTCCAATGATTGTACTTTCCTCTTTGTTTCCAACTTTTGTATTCCAATCACTAGTAATTATTGGTGATTCTTGGTTACATGTTGGATCAATTTCAGGTTGAAGAATTTGGTAAAATTTCTTCATCACTGATTCCAGTAATTTGCACACAGATTTGAGTAATAATATATTAACTTGTTTCCCCTGTTGGTGTACAGAAATTATCACAGAAAGAATTGTGCTTCACAATGCATCATAAAATGTTATTTTCCATGATATATGCAACACCATCTATTTTGAATTTGGAATTCAAGTAAATTGTATGATTGTCAAAAACAAAATGTTCATGAGCAGTCCATTTTAGCTCACAAATGCTTAGGATATTGATTTTTATCGGTTTCATTTTACTTTTGATGACTTCCAGTTTCCTAGATTCATGCTTTGTGCATTCCATGTTCCAGTTTTTAATGGATGTTTGCAACTGTCTTCTCTTTATGTTAACCATGCCCCGGCCACAAATGAAGGACCACCAAAGCTTCGCTTTCCTCACGTCATTAAAGCCGATTCAACTTTGAGGTGCCAGCTCTTCTCCAATCGTCTTTTAAGAGCCTTTCAACCCGAAGAGCTCATCTTCTAGTACTATGCAAATGTTTGCGAATTAACCACCAGCCTACTAGTTCTTAAGTGTGTAGGATCATTTTTCTACATCAGACAACATTCCCTGATGCCCATAAGGTTTTCAGTGGCAAATCTCTCCGAAGTGGTCATTCTATTTCGTTGTCCTATGCTGCCATGGTGAATTGAAACTAGCCCACCACAGATGACCCGACAGGTATTGGAAATACTGGTGGCATGCTTCCCAGCATGACAGAATATGCAGCCACCACTGTCAGACAAACTGACAGATTCCAAGAATGTACGAAAGTCCTAAGATTTGCCTGAGCATCTTTATATTGATGTATACATTTTAAATTTTGTTTGACTTCTCAAAGCTCTTGAAGAAAAATGGTCCTACTCATTTAGGTACTAGAAGATGAGTGATTAAGTCATGGACATTTGCAGGACAATGTATTGACTCTTTAATACAGAAATCTTAGAAAAGCAAGTTTCTGCAATGTGACCAGAACACTTTCTCAATCAGTGAGATAGCTCACTCTAGGAAATCAATCATGATCTTTTACTCCCACACGAACCATGAATTTTTGCATGGTATCCCTCATGTACCCCTGGTATTTCCTGAACATGTGTTCCATTTTGAGATCACTCATACTAAGACACAGCTGACCCTCATATCCAGGGATCTTTTTTCCCTATTTATCTCCATTGAGCCTTGACCCTTAGATAACCTTCTTTCCTCTTTAAACATGTATACTCAAAGACCTCAGCTTCTCACAGTAGGATTGGTCTTCAGCCGACTCATGTAAAATCATTTATTTAATCTCCAGGTTCATCAGAAAACTGGTTCTGAAATGCGTATTTCCATTTTGCATGAGGGCTATTTTCTGAGCAACCCTGTAAAGGAGTGAGTGAAGCAGTAATTGTAAAATATGAAGTTTAATTACAAAGGAGGCTTCAACAAGTTACACTGGAACAAGAATTTTTCAAATAAGAGCAAGAGGTTCAGGTCTGACCAGTCATGGAATATGAGTGCCAGTGGATGAGGGATAACCATGGAGAACACAGACAGCTGATGCATCCTCTATTAAGTGCATCTTAGTTTTCACGCACCCTTGACCTGCAACCCTGCTGCTCATAGTGAATGACCAACACCTCATGCCCAGGTATTCTGGAGCCCTGGCATTCATGCTTTCCCCAGTTTACAAATGCTGTAATTATTTAATAGCAATATTGAACAAACTCCAAATAGAAGCGACTCAATGTTTTCCTGCTGTCATTGTATAACAACAACTATAAAATCCTAATGAAAATAATATATTGTTTCTTCTAATATGGTCACTCCTGGTCTGAGAAGAATCCAGAAAGTCTAGGGGCAGCCATAGCAGAAAGTTTAATGGGGCTCCTGCTATGTCTCTTATTGGAAGCATCCCTTCTGCAGGAACAGTGCAGACAGAAATCATAACATCTCCAGGTGGATCCCTAGGGGTCATGATATGTGAGCTCACTCATCCTGCTACTTCTTGTTTTCTGGGCTTATGCACTCTGGGGAAACATTACCACATGATGACCACTGATTTAGTGTGTGCACTCCATCCAAGAGAAGGGTCTCTTGGAGTACCAGTACCAAGCTGATAGCTTAGCTGTCTCAAAAAAGAAGATGCATAAGTCCAATAGGACAGAAACATTTGGGTGGTGCAGTATGTGAAAGAGCAAACGGAACAGTAGATTCCAGGGTTCGGTGGATGTTTTTCAGGTTTACACATTGATGGATCATATTGTAGACAATCCCCCATATAATGGTGTTTCCTCAGGTCTTTCAGGCAGGAAAAACAAAACCATACTGAAATGCAGGCAAATTCCAGAATGGAATCCCTGAACCTACAGAATAGAAAGAAGGTATGATACTACCCCTAAATCAAAAGGCTAATTAACCTCATGTAGGGGCAGGTCTCTGAGTTAGTTTCAGGTTAGACTAGCAGAATTTACATCACCCTTGTTGGGTAGGACACAATACAGTTGATGTGATACATAGCCTTCATTAATGACACCCTACCTACTCCACTTTGTAACCCATTGTGTTGTTACTGAAATGATTGATAACAGAGGTTTAGTGAATAAAGGAATCCATTTAAACAATTTTTCCAGTGTTCCTTAAATACGGAATGATCTCTAATAAATGCGATGCAAATATCTGCATATTTCATGCTTACTACTATGTTGATCCACATCCCAAATTTCTTCCCCAGAAATTTTTGTCCCTGAGATTTCATCTTTTCCCTTCCCAATTCACTGATCACCCAGCGAAACCACTTTCCACTAAGTTTGAGTTTATATGCGTCCTGATATTAGGCCACTTTTCTTTCTACACCAAATGTGTGATCAAGTATACCCTATGACACTCTGTCTTTTGAAAAGATTTCCTCACACCACCCTCTTGGAGGACCATCTCTGGATTTCACTGTAATGATGTGAGTTTCTGCACTTGGCTCTCAGACACAGACTGAGCTAACACATTGATTAACTAAGTTCAATCTTCATTACTCCTCTGTTCATAAGGGACACCTCATGTGGCCAAGCTGCGAGAAGGGCACTGATGCAGAACTGATGGATCATGCCAGAGTAGGAACCACCTACAAATAGAGTTTACTGTTGATCTCTACCCATTTTCATGTCCAATCCTAATTTCAGTTTATGATGGATTGTTGATGGGCCTGCCCAACCGTATGACTTGGTGAACCTCAGCGCCTGGCTTAGTATAAGCAGTTCTGCCCACATGGTTGCTTAATGGTTCATGGTCAGGAACTCTATATTTATCAAGACTCAGTAGCGTGTTTTAGCTATTCAAACAATGTATATTGTCCTCTGCTGAAGATATCATTGTCTTGTTTTAGAAAAGGGGGAGGCTATGTAGTGATTTTTCTATTGAAATTACATAAACTCTACCTAGCATTATTTCCCAACCCATATACTGTAATACTAGGGGAGCTTCTAAGGTCTATGGCCCAAATGACAACTTAACAATATCATAGCCCACATATTCTGCAGAATTTATTACTGTCCTAGGCTCATGAATAGCTAGTGTCCTTTCTTTAACATCTTGGAAATGCTTCCAAATTATATTCCTAGGCATGGGATATGTATTTCCAGGACAAAGACATATCTACCAAGTACTTTGCTTCCTTTTTAATGATATAAAGTACAAATAGATATAATATGGCCTTTCATATGGAGAAGATATTCTAGCATGTTAAAAATTCTGACCCTCTGAAAAGTTTTTCTATTTTTCAGGACACTGATATGTCTTAAACATTACCTCCCAGCCTCAAAAGTATTCATCTTACTAAGGCTTCTAATATACTTGCTATTTACTTCTTATCTAGTTCAATAAACACCATGTCATTGATTCAGTGAAATAAATTGATATTCTATGAAATATTCCAATATCCCAGATTATTTTAGATGATATTGTTACAGGCCTTGAGAATGAATCTAGAATGGTGCAAACCCATAAATATAACCTGTTGATCACCTACGAGTGCAAACGACTTCTGTTTCTTCTTCCTGATAAGACTGAAATTAAATGTGTCTGCAAGATCTGTGGAAATAACAACATACTATAGATTGCAACAGCTTTGAACATCTTGAGCTAAGATATCATATCTGACACTGGAATTGAAATTGGGACCATTAGTTTTTAAGCTGTGATATTTCCCTGCTATCCATCAAGTCATGTCTGTTTTCACAGGACTTTAATGGAAAACTAAACGGGATAATATGAGCATCACCATTCCTCGATACGTCAAGGGTTTATAGAAGGTGCTCTCTTCAGCATTCCTGCTCAGATTGAGGGGTTGGCTGCTGTCACCTTTTTGGTTTTCATTCCATTTACTATGGTGTGGTATTTCAGCACGTTCCATTGGTCTCTTCTCTACAATAAGCTAAGGAACAGAATGAAAGTTGTGCTAGCTAGCTCTGTATGTCCATTCCAGTGATCTCCTCAGCGACAGACAGCTGATCACTACATGGATTTGTGGAATCCAGAATTCCTTACAAGCAGGTCCTGGAGTAGGAGCCCTTTTATAACTTGAACCCAATCTTTCAGTGTTGGGATTCAGCTGGTTCCCACCGTTTGGTTGAGGTTTGTGAACTGGTTGTTAAAATGGTACTTGTAATCAGGGTTCTCTCTAAGGCGGGGGCCTGGGCAGCTGTCCACGGTGGAAATCACAAGTTTACTCTTTTAGCGTTCATCTGTGCAACAGTGATTTCTAAGTGCCTGTAATAACGCTCATTTCATCCACAGGAAAACTAGAGAGAACTGTGCTTGTAATATTTATTTATTCATTTCATAAAGCTCATTATACTCAATAAACTATAATAGTTCTAGTTCCTTATGTCTGTCAGTTCAGTAAACAAACAAATACCATAAAGAGACAAAGTGCCAAACAACCAGAGGTTGACATGCTGTCTGTCATTTATTTCAAATTTGTGTTACCCGCCAAATTCCCACAAGATATTATAGGTGAACTGTGCAATTCCTGGAAGTGTTCAGAAAGCTAAAAATATTGTCAGAACATGTGCCGTCAGTTCAGCAGAAGTAGGAAGGGGTTTTTCAAAGACAAACATCATGTGCTCAGAGAGGTGCCGTCACCTGTTTCTAATATATCAAACACAATGACGTTGTCTCATTGGCCTAACTTTAAAGGAATGGACTCCCACTCCTACAGTGAAAAGATTGTTAAGAATAAATCTCACAGTTGTTGATGCTCAGAAAAGACAAATAATATTAGAAGTGAGGACACCAATTAAGAAGCAATAGGGGAATATGTTAAATAGCAGTTTTATTGTTTTAATGTATTATTTAATTTTTAAAAATTATTTCTTATAACATAATCTATTTTTGTTTACCTTGCTGATTTTCTTATTTAAATATTAACTGTATGAAGTAATGAACTACCTTTCTTTTCAATTGGGTTTTTTCCTGCTTTATATTTTAATTTTGTTAGTTTGTGTATGTGTGTGTGTGTGTGTGTGTGCTTTTCTGTATATGAAATCTATGATAGGTAAATCTACAGAAACAGTAACTGGATAAATGGTTTCTTTGGGGAATGGAAGGGAGGTTGTAGCAAAATGGGGAGCTAATAACAATGAGTACCAGAAAGAATAAAATGTTTTAATGTTGACTGTGGTAATGACTGTACAACTGTTTTTGATAGAATGAAATTCTTGACTTGTATGATACATGAATTACATGCCATTAAAACTGTTTCTACAAAAAAGAAGAGAAACTCCAAATGTAAAATTATATATTTTTTCAAATATTCAAAAATTCTCACATCTGAGAAAAGCAAAATGTACACAGATAAACAATAAATATTCCTGTGTCTTAGGTCATGTAGATCAGATTTCCAGGCTTCTTTCAGCCTTTCTACATGATATAGTTTTTATAGAAGCTTGTGCTTTTCTTGTAATGGAAAAAAAGCTCACATATCTTTAAAAATAGGTTCAGCACGCCTACTGTAGTCTCTATCTTGATCAGAAAATATTACAAAGCTAAAATTAAAGACCCTTGGGTTTTTTTTTTCTTTGCTAAAGAAGGACTTTGGCTTTTTTTTTTCCCCAGAAGAGACTTTCCCCCAAAATATAATATCAGCAAGGATGAAGAAGTCAACCTTCGTTAATTCAGGTCAGCGCATCAAAAAGCCCTTCCCAAATCATTTCCATTTATCCTAAAGGGTCCCATTTTACTGTATTATGGCACATTCACAACACTTGTCCAAAGTCTGAAGGGGTTAATTTTCTGTAGAAAATCGATTAGGTACCATCTCCACAGTGTACCTAGATTTCTAAGGAGCAGTAAGTGTAGCTTGTATAGAATTGTTCATAAGGTGTCTTTTAAAAGATGTGTGCTTTGAGAAATTGTTAGTACCAGAACTTGTATTGATCAATGCTGAATCACAATTCACCGGGATTGCATAAAGTATTGTACAAATGTGAATACTGTGAGGAACAAGAAAAACATATCCAAAGAAAAAGTCAAAAGACCAAACCCGATGCCACTGAGTCAACACTGACGTATCACAATCCTACGCAGGGTGTCTGAGACTGTCGGTCTTTACAAAAACAGACTCATAATCACCATGCCACTAAGGCTCCTCACTCTAGAGAGAAATTACCTCTATAAAAGATATCATGAAGGTGAACACAAAGCAGGATCATATGATAAAAATGAGTGTTTCTTAGATTGTGGCTAGAATTAAATACAAATCCCCAACCTGTGCATGCTCCATGGTTCATATAAGTCCCTGGTTCATCTTAGAAAATCATTGTCCTTTTATGTTAGAGAGAACATCACCCATCATCACTGCGGGTGTCACTTCCACTGACGTACAGTCCATGGTGACTCATCGCGACCCTATAGGGCAGGGTAGAATTGTCTGTGAGTCTTTGAGACTGAAAATCTTCACTGGAGTCACAAAACCTCATCCTCCCCCTCACAGCTGGTGGGTGATTTGGAAATGTTGACCTTGTGTTTGGCAAGCCAATGTTTAACCAAATGTATAGAATGTGAAATACTGTTGAGCATAAGAAATTATATGCCTATAGGCCAGCTATGACCCTCAATACATAAACCTGGTGATTTGTACAATTAACAAATTAAACTGTTCATTGATGCTTTTAAAGTTGTCTTAGTTAATTTTAAAAAAAGTGAAGGGGAAGTACAACTGGTGCTTCCCCTCTGGCCATGGAGCAGGGACGGGAATACCTTGCTTCGTGTAGAACGCATTGGAAAGTGGTTCATGCAGATGTAGTTAGGTTCAAAGCTAGGTCCTTATAATTTGCTTTCCCTTATGATCCATTTAGATTTGTTCTAATTTTCAATATTTTCTCCTTTCTTTTCGATTGAGATTATCTATTAAGTGTTATTGTTATTGTTGTTAGATTTTTTGTGTTTGTGTTTTTCTGTATGTGAGATCCAGGGCAGAGATAGTTCATGGCTTCCTGATAGTATGGCGGAGAAGTTTGAGGGGGAATAGGGAGGTAACAATGATGAGTACAAGAAAGAAGAAACAAATTTTTTGATGACTGTATACCTTTTCTTGATGTGATTGAACTATTAAATTGCATAGCATGTGAATTGCATGCCAATAAAGCTTAAAATTTAAATAAAAGAAGAAAAGGTCGGGGAGCCTCAATGGTGTTGAAAGAAGCATCTAAAGTACACTAAGCATATTGGTTAAAACAAGGCCTCCGGAATTGACTGAATTCAAATGGAAAATTCTCAGCAAACTGAAGCAGTGGTGGAGGCGTTCCTTAGTCTACTGCAAGAAATTTGGTATATCATTTTAGAATCTGTTGTAAAGACCAGTTCTTACAGTACTTCAAGCAATCAAGAATTGTCTCTTATTTTCGCAAGAGCCTGGAGGTTATTTTCTAGAAATGTGGCTCACAGAGTCGATTTGAGGATGGATGCTGTTACTACGTTGAAGAAAAGAAGCGAGTATGCCTTCAGATATTGAGACCTTGGGCATCCTTCCCCAATTTGGCTCTCAAAATGCTGGCAATCAAGCCTTTCCCCTACAGAGAAGAAATTGGGAGCAGCCTTCTGGGGAAATATGCCCAGCCTTAGTTAAAATGCTTAAGGATAGTAGCATCAAAGCCTCCTCAACCAAATGGTCCTGCAAGGTCTCCATTATAAAATCCACATCAAACAATGCCTGCCTTTGCATTTAGCATCCTCATTCAGGGCTTTAAAACTCAGTCAGTTTTTAGTTAAGAGTTTCAGATGCCGGGAAAAAGTTCCTTGGTAAAAGTCCTATTAAGTAAAATTTTAATCTCCAATAATATGAGTATGTGGGCATATACTGGACCCTGATGTAGAAATAGCTTTTCTGTTGGTGAAAAGCATGTTTGAAGTACATACTCTCATCTGGATGATAGTAATCAAAATAAACAGATAAAGAGCATCCTGGAAAAATCGCAGACTATGCAGATAGAAGAAAACCAAAATTAATTATGAACAAAATACCTACTGTCTTCAGAGAAATTAAAGATAAAATTTCACGAATAAAGCAACTTCCAATAAAAAAAGAACAGTGGGTAATTAGGAATCCTCAGAAGTTAAACATCAAGTTATGATCACTTAAAATACCATAAAATATTGGGGAGGTAATATGGAAGAAATTTCCTAGAAAATACATTTAAATGGTAGCTAATCTTATTACCATTGCATGTATCAAGTTACTTAATACTCATTATAATCTCTTAAAGAGGAGCCCTAGTGGTGTAATGGTTACATGGTCTGCGATCCAGTTGGTTAGCACTTCAAAACCACCAGCTCCTATGTGGGAGAAAGACTGGGCATTCTACTCCCTTAACTGGTTACAGTTTGGGGGAGCTATGAGTCAGCATTAACTCAATAGCAGTGAGTTTGGTTTTGTATCAAGAATTTTGAAACTCCCTCAAATTCTTAAGATTCCACACAGGCTATAAATTTAGCTAAGAAAGTAACTACCGGGCAAAGTATCTTGGTCAACTCTGAAGATAAGAGACAAATAACCATTAATTCAATTGATTTATTTCAGGATCTATTTCTGTTGCTAAATCTCATTCTTGAGTGAAGTAGCTTATTATGTTCATCCAAGAATTGCTGCAAAACTTGTTAGACAGAGTAGGCGCTCAGTAAATGTTTGTGGAAATTATTTGAATCCACATAAATTCATGTCTTATCCATTATTTGAAGTCTGAGTTGAGAGGCCAGCTAAGAGCCTTGGTGACCTCCCCTTCCTGCAAATACCAGCAAAATCCTCTTAAAGTCTCCCCACTGTTTTCACACCTTCCTGTGCATGAGGCAACGCAGCTCCTTCCTCCCAGTCCATGTCCTCCACTCCCACATGGTGGATAGACGGTGCTTCTGTAAGCTCCTCATCCGCTCACTGGAGATGAATGTATGCTTGCTAAGTCCTATCTCCCAGATACAAAATGTAGTCCCACATCTCCACATAGGACACTTCTGCTACTTGGCTGCCCTCAAGGAATTCGCTCATTCAGTCCCATCCCTCTGGCCAAACACTACTCCTACTTAATCATATTTGGCAGGCAGATAGCCCATTCCCTGAACGAAAAACTTTATGTTTCCCAATGAGGCTGAAAACCTCCTGGGATTCTGCCTAGAGATGGATAGACTGGAGTTACATTCTGAGTCTTTTCCTATTTTTATAGAATTCTGGGTACAAAAATAAAATAAGGAGGTGTTGATTTGCTTAAAATGCAGACTTTTAAATGTTCACCCAGCAAAGACGCTGGAGCAGAACCCAAGGAGAGCTGCTACTCTGTGACATGCCACTCACTGTCCTCTGCTTCCTCTGCATTACATGAGGCACTTGAAATCAAGCCACGATCATAACTGTGTTGTGCACAGCCCTGGGGTTTCATAGTGGTAATTCAAGAGCTACCTGAAATAATAGGTGGGAGGGAAAGAGAGAAAGCAGGGCTCAGGGTTTTCCATTCTGCATCAGTTTGAAGAAACCTGCTAACTATTGTATAATATTTCATCTTTAGGAGGACGATTCTTTCACAAAATTTAAAAAACAAAATATTCTATTTCATAGTCTGAGTAATCCTTACCAGTTTTTCTAAAAATTCTCTTAGATGGCCACAGTATTCCTTAACTGTGCTTATTTTGGAAGAAAAAAATTAGCCCATCTAAAAGTTATTACATCTCTTTATAGGTTATTATTTTGTGCATAAGGTCACTGTTTTAGGAGCACAAATGAGTCAGCTGGCATTCTCAAGTGGATGCTATTTACCTGGTCAGCACAGTTTATTTTTTAATGATACTTACATTCTTCTTACTCGGGGGATTATTCCTTACCGGTACAGCGATAGTTGGGAACTTTATAAAGACAATCCAAGGTTCATTTCAAAGGATGTGACCCACTATAAGGTTGAAGAGAGGAAGTGAGCAAAGGGGAGGAGTAGAGGAGAATGAAAAAGTGAGCGGAGGACGGATATAGTGTTACTGAGCACCTCCTGTGGAATCTGGGGAGGAAGGTGCACTTAGCCCTTCAGTACACAAAAAAACTGCAGCTCAGCAAAAATGGGTAACTTGTCCAAGGTTACACACTTTGTAGCTGTCAGGGCTAGGACTTGAAGCTGGCTCTCTGGCCGGCTGGAATGCCCAGGTGCTTTCTTTTCCTCAGACCTCATTTGCATGTTCTTAAAGGTCATTACATAATTCAAAACAAATGCTTGATATCAATTTAATGCTCCACTAATTTTTGCTGATTGTCTTCTATAAAGATATTTAATACAGTTCAAAAATTTTCATTTAGGGCTATCTATTGGTTCCTCTTCAGTAATTCAATGGTCAAGGTTTGTTTTGTATATTTTAAAAATATTTTTATTTGAATATAATTCACATATCATAAAATTTAATCATTTGACCAAATTATGAAAATTTGTGCAATTATTTTCACAATTTCGGGATAGTTTCTTCTTGTATTGTTGTTGTTCGCTACTCATTTCCTCCCAATCTCTCCTGCAATGCCTCTAGGCAATTATCAATCCAGTTATTGTCTGTATAGACTTACTATCCTGAATTTCTTATACAAAAAACAGAAGCAAACAAACAAGCCAACAATGACTAGACAAAACAGAAAAATCTCAATCAAAATGAAATCAGAAAATAGGAAAAACCAAAACAACCTTAGAATGAGTCAAAGGGAGATAAAGTTGAGGACGTGCTATATTTTAACCTAATTACCTTTGCCATAATCAATTTGACAGTGCTCTCTGGCTTACAGCAGAGATACTCACGTCCATAGACTGCTTCCAGAGGGAATTCGACAAGAGGCCTACTCCATGTGTGAGCGCTGCAAGTAGAATTTAGACTTCCCCCGGCATCCATCGCCTTCTGCAAACTGAATGTTCAGAATTTAAGCTCTGATGCCATTCCCTTCCTCAGATTTGGATTTTATTATTTACAATTCTTGGATTACACAGGCTGGTGTGCTTCGTCCCTGTGGATTCAGTTAATACCTCACTTAGATAGCTGCTTATATTAAGACAAGCCAAAAACCAAACCAAAAAGACAAGCCTTTAAGACCCCAGATGACATTCTTTCTGATGAAGGGCCGCCATATTGTTTCTTCACCACACTTTGCTATAGCACCATGGCTTCGGTGATCCCTTCAGGAGGGCAAGCATGGTGTGGGTTCATCATACAGGGGGTAGAAATAGCATATAGCCCAGCAATACCTTTACTGTGCATATATCCCAAAGGCATGAGACACAACAAAGACAGACATATGCTTTCCCATGTTCATTTCAGGATAGTTTACAAAGGCAAGAAGTTGGAAACAGTTCACGTGCCCATCGGTAGAACAATGTATAACAGAATTCTGGGCCATAAGCACAATGGAATACCATATATCCCTAAAAAAAAAAACAGCATTGAAACCATGAAGCCCTTCATGACATGGGTTGACTTGGAAACAATTATGCTAAATCAAGTTAGTCAATCACAAAAGGACAAATGCTTTATGAGTCCATTGCTATTAAAATAAACACCAAGTCATTTAATGCTCCCCCCACCCCACTATCATGGCTCCAATTCTACCTTACCAATTCAGCTAAACCATAGTATGTACACTGGTAGAGATAAGAAATGGAAACACAGGGAATCCAGGAAAGACCCCTCAGGACCAATAATGAGAGTAGGGATATAGGAGAATATGGGGGAAGGTGGGAGGAGAAAGAGAAATGTTGATCACAATGATTGACATATAGCTTAGCCCCCAGGGGGACAAAGAGCAAAAAAGTGGGTGAAAGGAGAAAGCAGACTATGTAAGATATGAAAATAATAATAATTTATAATTTATCAAGGGTTTCTGAGGGAGGAGGGACATGAGGAGCAGATACCAAGGGCTCTAGTAGAAAGAAAATATTTGGAAAATGATGGCAACAAATGTACAAATGTGCCTTACACAATGGATGGATGTATGGATTGTGATAAGAGCTGTAAGAACCCCCAATAAAATTATTTTTTAAATAAATAAATAAAATAAACACCAAGATGAAGGTAGGTTTCTGCTCTGAGATCATGTAATCTACTCTGGTCTCCTAAGCAGTGAGGTAGGAAGTCTGCCTGGTGCCTATGAACCAGATATCACTATCTTTCTTTGTACATCTTAAAAACTACTTCAGCAGAGGAGACCTCAGCTCAGCAGGGATCAGTTTTTCAAAATAAGGGGAGAAAGAGAAGAGCATTTCTGCCACACAGCCTGGTGCTGAGGACACTTGCACAGACAGACAGACACTTGCACAAGAGGATGAGCGAAACTTACTGAAATTCAAGATGGGGCGTTGGGTGTGTTTGTCTTAGAAAAAGGTCAGCTTTCTGTTGGTGAGTAAACCAGGAGGAGCAGCCTCCCACTGGGGAAGAAAATCACTTAACAGTACGCATAGAGACTCCAAATGGAGAACACACACAGAGTGCTATGTTTCTGTTTGGACACCTGACCTAGAGTTTATGCAGCCCTGGGTGAGCCAGGTGCTATAGACTACTGGGACTTAAGCGTCTGTTCTTTCAAGGCATACAGCATCTTTCTTAGGCCACACCAGAAGGATTTGATGTGGAAACTCCACTGTGACATTTTTACCCTAAGTATTGCCTTATATACATGTATGATCTTCTTAACTAGTCTGTTTCTTTTGTTGCTTATTCTAAAGTCTCTCTTCTTCCCACTCAATTATAATTCCAGTGCAAAACTCTTTAGAGAGTTTCAGATCCATACAGGACATCTCTGCAGGGGCGTTGAATTATTTAATGTGGCTATTCTAGCCAAAGTCTTTAACTCCCACTAAACAACCTTTTCCTTCATGGGTCTTGTAATAAAGTGGGGAAATTCGGATAGGATTCACCTATGAGTTACAGTGAACAGTGTTCTCTGGATTGGTATCCTGCTGTGCATAAAATGAGTCCTCATAGAATCAGGAGGAAGGATCTCATTGCCAGCATGAGCAGGAGAGGGGTGTATCTAATGGACCTGAGATCCCTGCGCAGTGAAACTCCTGAATCCAGAAGACAACTAAATCCAGAAAACTCCTGAATCCAGAGGAGCAATATCAGAACCAGAAGCCAGACCATGAACAGAGTGATGAACTTCCTGACATATGGAGCAAATCAAGCTGAGTGCTTTTGTGTGGGAGGCTGGATTGCAGAGTGAGGTGCCTCTGGGCACTTACCTCAGGGAGCTGAGTTTGAACTGAATGCCTTCAGGATGCAATTCACTGCAGAGTGACATGCCCCTTTGGGCATGTCTTAGCAGACCTGAAAGAACTTGGTAACAAGTCTGAATAAACCCAACCCTGAGCATATCTCATTGGCACTGCAACTAGTTAACTTCCTTACTAAACCCTTTCATCGTGAAATTTGTCTGTGAGATCTGTATAGTCATTGCAATGGATTATTAGATCCTAGAGGTCAGGTACAGAACATTAATTAAGACATTACAATCTCCATTTGGTAATCTCAAGGAATCCTCCACTCAACAAATTCAAAACAAGACTCATTGTCTTCTGTAAATTCCCTTAATGTATTTTCTCTGTCAACAGCACCACCACTCACAAAGATAACAACCAACCTTCAACCCCAAACCAAACTCACTGCCACCTAGTCGATTCCAACTCATAGTGACTCCATAGGCCTGAGTAGACCGCCCCCTGTGAGTTTCTGAGGCTATACATTTTCAGAGGGGCAGAAAAAGCCTCTTTTTCAGACAGAATAGCTGGTAGGTTTGAAGTACTGACCTCATCGTTTAGAGCCCAATATGTAAATGACTGTACTGCCAGGACCCCTTGAGCTGTCCTTAATTCCTCCTAGGAGTCTCTTTCCTTTAGATTTCTCTTCCAGAGCTGGGCGCTGGTCACATCAATGGCTCTCTGATTATTTTCCAGGGGATTTTCTTGTGTCAGGTTTTTTTTTTTCTTCCCCGTAGTTCAATTTCTAAAAACAAAGTTATTACATTCTTTGTTTGTTTCCTTTGACTAAATTCCAACTCACACCGAACCTACAGGACAAATGAGAACTGCCCCATGTAATCTCCAAGACGACTTTCACAGGAGATAGCCGCACCCTCCCTCCCGCAAGCACCTGGGGACTTGGAATGGCCAACCTGTGCTTAAGAGCTGGCACTTAGCCTCTGTGCAATCCTGCGATTGGCCTCATCATATTTCTTGGGGTTCTTTTTGTTCTCCCTTAGTTTTCAAATTACAAATTATTTTGGTTCCAACTTCTGGGAAGACTTTTTAAATTCCTATTCATTTGATTTTATTTCACGGCCTTAATCTGTTATTTTTTCTTTCTTTCTCAAAAGTTTTCATCCTTGTTCTTAACTCTTATCCTTGTATATCTTTTTCCGTATGACTGCCACTACTATCCAGATGCTGACAACACCTGAATTTTACTTTAGCCCTAACATAACCCAAACCATAGATTCATGTTTCTATATACTTACTGAGCTTACAACTTCTCCCACAAAACCCATTCTTTTGGATTACCATTCCCTCAAAACAATGTTACAATTTATCTATTCTCCTAACCTGGACCCCTCAGAAAAATCATAACCAGCATCACACTAACCATCTGTTACCTTCAAATACTGATTGGGAAGGTCCTTATGATCCAAACTCTTCGATCATCCCTTTGGCCACAATCTCAGTCCTGGTCCTCGGTGTCTTTTGTTTGAAATGTGGTAGCTACTATTCTGAACAGCCTTTCTCATTTCTATTGTTATTTTCCCCACTGAGTACAAAATCTTATCTTCCTTAAAAATCAATTGATGCTGTTTAGTTCCACTTTTTAAAAGCTTCCAGTGACTCATAACCATAAGCCAAATAAAATTACATTTCTCATGCATGGCTGTGCCCAACTGCCCATTACTGAATAAGCATGATCTGCTTCCACCCATCTTCCTTCATTAAATACAACCAACTAAGGAAAACAAAACTATTGACTTGATTAATCTGAGTCTAGGACACTGATAGGGCCGTGCTGTCTAGCGAGTGAATTCATTATGTAAGAATGACTATTTTCTTACCAATTAGCCTTCAGGCTCAGCTAAGTCTGAGTTTCCCTTCTCTGCACTGGTAACTGAGTAGGTAATTTAAGGTAGGCCTTGGTTAATAGATACAACCATGTTAGATTCAAGTATGACCTAGCAAAAGAGCTTACCCCTAGTCTAGTCTCCACGAAAAATTTTCACTGGAGAGCATATGTCTTTGTGTAAAATTTTGTTTACATATGTGTATATTATTTTATATAGATGCCTATAAAACATAGACATCTATATATAATATAATAATGTATAGTTAGAGAGATATAATTGCCATATTTAGAATTATACAAGCATAGTATATAACATATAGAATGCACATGTGTGTGCATTTATATAATACATATTTTCCATACCTATGCATAAACATATTATTGTTGTTAGCTTAGATTCACCAAAAATCCATGAACAATTTTGTCCTCTCCTGCACCATATTTATGATTGATTACTTGTGGATCTAATCATTGTGATTCATAGAGATTTTCCTAGTCTGCCTTATTCTGGAAGCTCTGCTGAAACTTGTTTATTATAATACACAAGCCACCACAGATGGAAGCTGGGTATGCATGAGGTGCCTTGATCAGAAATTCAACCCAGGATTCCAACATGGCAGATGAGATGTTTGCACAGAACTGTTGCACATATGTGCACACACACACACACATGCTCAAGTACCATCTTTATAGGTCTCTTGGCCTGAAATCTCATATACAGAAGGGGAAAATTTAAGGGAAGAATATTTGACCTCTCTTTTCCAGAATTGTACACTAGCAACGAATATTATTAGGGATCTAGGTTTTATTATATCAGATGATATATAAAGTTGTGATTCCTCCTTTAAGAAAATATATAAATGCAAAATTATAGAATGCAATATTTTTAAAGGTGACAAAATCCAAAGTACAAAACTCATAGAAAACTTCACGTTTTAATTGCCTGACATACCTTTTTGCCTGACATACCTTTTAAGTGACTTTTCCCTAAATATTTTGTGTCTAAACTCTTAGGTTACCTTTTCACATGCAAATATTTTATAATATGGAATACCATGAATACTCTGAATTCCCTCTAGCATGGCTAGTATAGGCTTTTGTTTCGTTTGTTTGTTTTCAAAAATATTTTGTTTCTCAGTTTTGCAACTCAATGTAGGTAATGCTCATCTGTAGCTTTGTGATATCCATGTAGTATTTCTGTCCGACACATATTTTGCATTTTATATGATACTTTGTTCTCTGAAGGTGCAGTGCAGCCCAATCATGGTTTCACTTGCTTTTGCCCCCAGCCCTACAGGCGCACTTCTCACCATGAGAGTAGTGGAGGATGGGGCCATCAGGGTATGGCCATAGTCCTCCAGAGCTGTCTGTGGGAAATCAGCGTACTTAAGTCCTTCTGGGGAGCTAAGATAGGATTGAGATCATTTGTATGGAGTACCAGCGGCAGCTGGCTGCTGGCAGCCAGGAAGAGAAAACAGGAGTGCTGGCAGCCTGCTGTGCTAGAGCCCAACACCGCTCACTGTGCTAGGACTGCTATCAGAGCAGGATCGAGCCTCCGCTGCTCCTCTTTCCTGAGGCTTCCTGCCACACCGAGGAGTTCTGGTCCTGCTGTCATGTTAGGCTGCATTCTCTGGAGAAGCAAACTGGTGACTCTTGTATGTGTTTGTGTTTAGAAAGAGATTTATCTCAAGAAACGACTTACAGCGTTATAGAAATGGGTTAGTTTGTTTCAGTTCAAGTCTGTGGGTCAGATGTAAGTTGAAGGCTTTTCCTGACTCTTTTAAATGCAGGGTCTGATGAACAGGAAACAGGAAGATCAAGTAGGAAGACTACAGACTGGTAGATGCTGACTAAATGAATCCAAGATTGGCTGAATGTTTCCAAGGTGGAGAGGCTGCGGATAGCTCTTGGGAATCTTCAGGTGACATCACAGAAGGTCACAGAACCAGGGGCAGCAGTAAGAAGCTTACTGGCTTCCCAACATTCTCAATATCTACCGAGTAAGGCATACCCTGAATGAATACTCTCTCAAACATATTAAACCTGTGACCAGGTTAAGGAACATTTGTGAGCATCATGCAGGATCATGTATGTTTCCTTCTGTTGTGCATAGGGTCCCTATGGGTCCTAACTGTCTAGATGGCACCTAACAACAATAACAACAACATTCTCCCACAACGTTTGGCTGCTTCACAGAAGATCCCACCGTGGAGCGGAGTACACTCTGTTAGGTCCTATCCTGCAAGAATCCTCGCCCACCCAAGTTGACATAAACCCATTACAGATCCTAACCACAAGGTTGATGGCATCAAACTCATGAGCCAATCACTGGGAAACAGTGGGGCTACTGCTCCCACAAACATGCACAGTACTGTTTTTAGTTTGGGGAGGTCCAGTCACATCCAAGAAAATCATTTGGAGCAATACAAGAAGCACATCCAAAAAAGAGGTCTTAAAACCTATGTTTCATGTATCTCTAGGTAAACCCCCACCCCCCCAAAAAAAAACCTGTCCAAATTCGTTCTTGGTATTTGTTTCTCAGGTGTTGTTTTGTGTGTGTGTGTGTGTGTGTGTGTGTGTGTGTGTGTGCGTATATAGAATTCCTTTCTTCCCTTTTCTATTTACCACACTCCTACTCATTATTTCATATATATCTACTCTATTACCTCATCTCTGGAGTCCTCTGCCACTGTTTCCTTACATGCTGCAGTATCTCATTCATGCTTCTCTGGCTACAAAATATGACGTTATAATTTGTGTTGCTGTCTATTTACATTAAAGTGAGGTATTAGAAACCATGTGGTATTAATCATATAAACCTGCCTTGACCACAAGTCCAATCACATTGTATACTTTTAGCGAATGTTGAAGAAATGACTGTAATAGTGTAGTGTCACCTGCTCTGAAAGGCTTAATGATTTAATGACACAGACTTCATCTATTATGTCCATCTATTATAACATCTATCTTTTGATCTTTTTTCCAGCATTTAACAACATGCTTGGAAGTGGCATTTGGGTCCATGTTTGATAAAGAATCCATTTTCTTGTTAAGATATAAATAACAAATGTTTATGGAGCATTCTGCTATGAGGTTCCTTGGCAACTTGGCCTGGTTAGAGTTTTCAGTGGTTTTGGGGTTAAGACTTGGTAATGGCAAAGAATTACTCTAATGTAATATAATCACCTCCAAAGAACCAGAGGTCAAGGAGTCAGACACAAGATCCAGACACCAATACTCAAAGCAGATCATATTCCCAAGGAAACATCCTTATGAATGATTGGCTCTTCATAGCTGATCTCATTATGGAGGAAATTACACTGTGTTATATTCATTGTTGGGGTTATTAGGTTTTACTAGCCAGACGTTAAAATGAAATGTGTAAAGATCTAGAATTAGAAAACTGGAAGGGAAGGACACACTCAGCAGATCTTGAACTCAAAGAACTCCCGAAAATAAAAATCAATATTCTATTGAAAGATTCTATGAGCAAAATATTGAATGATGAATGAAGCATCTAGAGAAGATAGAATACCCAGTCACTGTACCAAAAGAATTGGTTGACATTCCATTTCAGAAGTAGCATATGAGCAAGAATCAATGGTGCTGAACAAAAGAGGTTTAAACTTCACGGAAAGCATTAGCTAACAACAAGGATCCAGGAATTGATGAAATACCTATTGAAATATTTCAACAAGTTGATGAAGCATTGGGAGCACTCACACATCTATGCCAGGAAATTGGGAAGAGAGCTTCTTGGCCTTCTGAATACTGACTGGAATAGATCCATATTTGTGCCCATTACAAAGAAAGGGGTTTCAACAGAATGCTCAAAATATAGAACAATGTCATGTCACGTGCAAACAACATTTTGCTGAAGACCATCCAAGAACGGTTGCAGCGGCACATTGACAGAGACTGCCAACGTTCCAGGGGGTTCAGAAAAGGATGTGGAACAAGAAACATCATTGCTGATGTCAGAAAGCTCTTGGCACAAAGAATAGAATCACAGAAAGATGTTTGCTTGTGTTTAATGGGCTGTTCTAAAGTAATGAACTGAGTGGACCATAATAGACTGTGGATAACCTTGAGAAGAATGGGAATTCCAGCACACTTGACTGTGCTTATGTGGACCCCGTACATGAGCAAGAGGCAGTTGTGACAAGAGACGAGGGAATCATGCATGGTTCAAAATCAGGAAAGATGTACATCATGAGTGTTTATCCTCTCACCATATTTATTCCATCTGTGTGCTGAGCAAAGAATCAGAGAAGCTGGCTTATAGGAAGAAGAATGTAGCATCAGGAATTGAAGAAAACTCATTAATACCTGTAATATGTCGATGACACAATTTTGCTTGCTGAAAGCGAGGGACTTGCGGCACTTCCTAGTGAATATCCAGGATTGCAGCCAACAGTTTTGGGTGTGACACAATATAAAGAAGACCAAAATCCTCACAACCAGATCAACATGATAAACAGAGATATTTATCAATTGACCATATCACCATCATGATAAATAGAGAAAAGGGTGGAATTGTCAAGGATTTTATCTTGTTCGGATCCACAATCAATAGTAATGGAAGCAACAGTCAAGAGATCAAAAAACATGCTTCATTAGGTAATTATGCTGCGCAAAACCTCTTTATAGTTTTTCAAAGCAAGAATATTACTGTGAGGACTAAGAGGTACTGGACCCAAGCCAGGATATTTTGCATCACCTAATATGCACATGTAAGTTGGACATGGAATACAGAAGACTGAAGAAGAATGGATCCATTTGAACTGTGGTGCTGGAGAAGAATATTGAAAATATGATGCACTGATGAAAGGACAAACAAATATGCCTTGGAAGAAGTAAGGCAGAGCCCTTCATTTTTAAGGCAAAGATGGCAAGACTTTGTCTTCCATAATTTGGATATGTTGCCAGGAGAGTCCAGTCCATGGTCAAGGACATCATGCTTGATAAAGTGGAGGGCAGCGCAAAAGAGGAAGACCTGCAATGAGATGGATTGATAAAGGGGCTGCAACAAGGGGTTCGAGAGTGGACATTATTGTGCGAATGGAACAGGAACAGGCGAAGGGAGTACAGTGCTTCCTTCTGTTGTGCATAGTTTGTTGTAAGTCAGAACCACCTCCGTGGCACCTAACAACAACATAACAACAGCCAAGCTAGAGAGGATCATGGTCCTGTCAAGTTGACATAGAACTTAAGTGATCCTACTCCACCCCTTGTCAACTTAGCCTGTACACATTTACTTAAACCCCACACAATACGATCGCTATAAAGTAATACCTGCTCCTAACAAGACACGGCTAACACGCTTACAACTGAAAGCAACTAGATCTGTTTACATCGTATGCTTTGTAAGCAAAGAAAGCAAAATTATTTGGCATATGCTTGCAAAGAGGAAAAATTCATAAGCATTTCAGTCCTCATATTGTCCACCGATCATGCAGCTGCAGCTGGTATGTAAAACGACCATCTTCTATCCCCCATTTTGGATTCCTTTTGCCTTCAGCATATACCTCAGCTGGTCATGGTTCTGTGTCAAACAGAGTGACCCAAACTTTCATTCATGAAGTGTCTAGACTATTAGTAGTCATGTCAGAATTCCTTTGCTCTATTTTACTATTGACTAATTGCAAGGCATTGTAGCAGTAAAATATAACCTCCCAAGAAATCTCTGGATTCCAGATATTTGCGTTCTCCTTACCTCCAGAATAAACATCAACCCAAGTTTCTCTTGGTACTTAGGGTAAATCACACTACTTTACACAGTAGCTCCCTTCTTTGCCTATTGATCTAAAGCAGCAGTTCTCAACCTGTGGGTCACAACTCCTTTGGGGGTTGAATGACCCTTTCACAGGGGTCTACCGATTCATAACAGCAGCAAAATGACAACTATGAAGTAGCAATGAAAATAATTGTATGGTCTGGGATCACCACACCATGAGGAGCTGTTTTAAAATGTCGCAGCACAGGAAGGTTGAGAACCACTGATGTAGAGAAATCAGGAGTCTGCCCAAAGTGTCCAAAGGAGGCAGTCTTAGCTTCCAGTTCAATGCGATCACTGTGGTGTCTCCAGGTGGGAGTATATTTCCCTTTGGAATTAAGACATCAAGATCGAGAGAGCGTAGTAATAGGAACAGGAAGCAAAAATGTAAGTGGACCATCAGGGAAAATAGTGAGTCATGCCACTCCATTTCTACCACTTGGCTTATGAAACAGATTTTTAAGAAAGATTAGATATTGAACACTCCTTCACTGAATAGACTACGTCCTGGAGAGCATTGCCTTCTGCCCAAAAGCTATTACCCTAGTTGGCCCTTCATTGTGTCTTTAGAAGGATATGCCATCATTTTATCAAGCCAGCTGCTTCAAGATGATGAGTAACATGGTAGGAACATTGAATTCCATGAGCACCATCCCACTACATCACTTCATTTGCTGGGAAGTGTGTCCCTTGATCAGAGGGGATGTGGTGCAGGCTACCATGCCAGTGGATAAAGCATTCTATAAATCCAAGGAGATGATTTTGTTATAAGTATTGCATACAGAAAAGGCAAATCCATACAGAGAATAAATCTGTCTTAAGTACAAAAAGCGAACCCTTTCATGATGAAAGTGGTCCAATGAATGAAACTGCTGTTGAATTAACGGTTGATCTCCCTGAGGAATGGTCACATCTATCTGACCCAGAGCTGGACTATACTTCTGGCACATGGAACACTCAGCACTGACAGCAGTCAAGTCAACCTTGATGAGCGGAAGTCCATGTCAATGAGCCTATTCATAACTTCCATCCATGCCAACATGGCCCTTTGTTCAATGGCAGTAGTGGGGAAAGACGATTGGATAACAAGGAATCTGTCATCCTATCTACTTGATTGTTAAAAATCTCCAATACTGTGATAACTCTTTGATGTATATTCACACTTTTTTTGGCCCACTCAGAAAGGCTGGTAACATACTTTTCTCTAACATTCCTTGTCATCCTTGTTTCAGTCATGTTCCTTCATAGTTGCTGGGCATCCATCCAAATCATTGGTCGGAGGCCATGTGTCAATATGCATTCAAATATCTGGATAATTCTCCTTTCATTCAAAGTGAAAACCAGGTGTGCTGTTGAAAGTTCTGCTCTTTGAGAGGAATTCCCTTCACAACTCTCCTTCAGTGAGCGCAGTACTGGTGCTGTCCTCTTTCTAGTGGTGCCTGCATCTTTATTGACATCTCCAGCTGCTCATATACCAAATTCCCTAGTTTGGAAGGATCTGTTGTTTCTTTGTAACCAAAGACTGCCAGTAATTTGCAAGATGACTTTAAGAACATGAGTCTGTTGTACAGTTATTTAAGGTAAATAAGATTCTATATGCCCCCAGATCATGCGGAAATTGTGTATATGCTTGTGCTGTGTCTATTAATGTTTTTGAATATATGTATGCTAACGTACATCCTATTTTTCACCTAAGGTATAGTTTTGGGTAGTCATATGTGTTTATATTATGTTTGCATAAATATGTGTGTCTTAATGTTTTTAGATATATTTCTATATATAAATGTGTACATCTAAATATAGTTAGGTGTGTATATATATTATTTCATATATCTAATCATTTGCTTCCTCCTATGATAATTAAACACATTGAATTTTGTATGTAAAAAAAAGGAACTGTCTGTAACTAGACCTCTATCTTCCTACTGATCTTGAGGTCATCAGGCCCCACAGCTAAGTTCTTTGACCCATGGACTTGGAATTTAACTAGTGCTTGAATTTGCCCACTTCTGCAACTGGGTGAGCCATTTTCTTGATATGTATGAATCTCTATACGTAGATATACAAACGTCACTGTTTTTGCTTCCCTTGAGAAACCAGCTGAAAATAAGAATTCATTTGGTACTAAATATTATTCTAGGTGCTTTATATGAAATATTTCACTTAGCGTTATAGCAATTCTAACTATATAACTATAAGACTGCATTCTTCCTTTAAAAATACAAGCTCTGAGCTCCAGTTATGTACACACCAACGGTTAAGTAGCAGAAAAAGGATTCAGAGACCATCAGCCTGAACCCAAACATCCTGCTTTTAACCGTTTCACTCTACTGCCTTCCAAGAAATCAATATTCAGTGGGCTGGGTCACTACATGACTCCCTTTTACTGCGGCCAGCCATTGTTGATTATGCTCTGTAGTTTTATTTAGACAACATACCATAAAAAACCAGTCAACTGGAAAGCGCTCAGCATCTACTTAATTGGATTTTTTGATTAACATTTTAGGAACCATCTCCCTGCCTTAGTAAGTTTGGAATGCAAAATAGAATTGAACCCCTATATTCAAATTTAGAACATCTCAGATTCACAAGGACACCATTTTGAATCATAGAAATTATTATCATTAAAATATGATTAAAAGAAATCTGGGAAATGTGTCTGTATACTGAACAAACTGGAGAACAAGAGAAGTACATTACATGATAATATGGGTTCTAGAAGGCTTGGCAGAGGAGGAACTGCTTACAATGAGATGAGGATACCGTGTGTCTCCTCATATATTAACTTAATCATACAGCTCTTGGTGATTGGAATGCAAACACTGGAAACAGAGAAAGGAACAATAGTAGGAAAATATGGCCTTCATAATAGAAATGAAGCTGAAGATGGAATTAACTATTACTTCATTGCAAATAATCTTTGCAACATAACAAATGGTGACTACACCGAGAAGCTGGATTATATCAAGAAGAATCAGGCATCAGGATTGGAGGAAGGCTTATTAGCAACCTGCCATATGCCTATGACACAGCTCTGCTTGCTGAAAATGAGCGGAACTTGAAGCCCTTGCTGATGGAGATGGAGGGTTGCTGTCTTCGGTATAGATTGCATCTCAATGTAAAGAAAACAAGATTCTTCCCAACTGGACCAACAGGTAACATCATGAAAATCAGAGAAAATATTGAAGTTGTCAGTAATTTCACATTGCTTGTCGTTGGAAGAAGAAATATAAAACCTTGACTGGAATATGTGACACCAAGGGGGCGGGGGATGGGCAGGAAGGCAGGATTAAGGCAACTAGAAATAAATTTTCAAGAGAGAGGTTTTATTCCAGTATATGACTTCTAATTGCTTAGTGACTGAATGAGCTATCTGGCAAGTAAACATTTCTTATTAAGAACAGAGTTTGTTTCCTTAATACTAAAACTATAATATAGGTACATAGATCTATTTCCCCTTCATTGTATATAAATATATTTACATCTGAATATTCCTGTATTTAGATCTCTATGACTACCCTTTGCCTCATAGTTCCTTCTTCTATTTCTTTTTACTTTCCTCTTGTCCCACTATCATGTTCAACCTTCATTTGGGTTTCAGAAATTCCTCTCAGTTACATTGCCTTTGATACAGCCCTGCCAGATCTCTTACATTCTCCTTGCCACTGATTTTGGAACACGTGCTGTTTCCCTTGTCCCTGGGTTGAGTATTAAGGAAACAGATGGAAACTGGGCACTTACTTAAGTACTCCCTCAACACAAGAACACTCTGTTCTAACAATTTGGCAGTCTGAGATGCTCACCTTCCTGGCACAATCATTGAAGACAAGCAAATGTGGCGAAGAAATCTGATGATGCCTGGCTACCAAAAGATATAGCATCTGAGGTCTTAAAGACCTGAATATAAACAAGCAGACATCTAACTTAGAAACAATAAAACCCACAGGGAAGAAGCACATCAGCCTGTCCCGCCTCAATTGCTGAGGACAAAGCAGGTGCATAAGCAAATGTGAAGAAGGCTGATGGTCCCTGGCTATCAAAAGATATAGTGTCTGGGGTTTTAAAGGCTTGAAGATAAACAGGCGGCCATCTAGCTGAGAAACAGCAAGGCCCACATGGACAAAGTACACCAGCCTACCCCAATAAGATCACTGAAGACAAAAGCGGGTGCATAAGCAAATGTGGTGAAGAAAGTTGATGGTGCCTAGCTGTCAAAAGATATAGAATCTGGAGTCCTATATATTGTAAGATAAACAAGTGGCCATCTAACATGGAAGAAGCACACCAGCCTGTGAGATCATGAGGTGTCGAAAGGATCAGATATCAGGCATGAAAGAACAAAAAAATCATATCACTGTGAATAAGGGGGAGTGAAGAGTGGGGACCCAGGGTCCATCTATGGGAAATTGGACATCCCTTTGCAGAAGGGCCATGGGGAGGAGACGAGCCAGTCGGGGTGCAGTGTAGCAATAATGAAACATACAATTTTCCTCTAGTTCTTGAATTCTTCCTCCCCCCAACTCTCACCCCACTATCATGGTCTCAATTCTACCTTACAAATCCAGCTGGACTGGCAGATGTACACAGGTACAGATAGTAACTGGAAACACAGGGAATCCAGGACAGATGAACCCTCAGGACCAGTTGTGGTGAGAGTGGTGATATTGGGTGGGGGAGTGGTGTGGGAGAGGAGGAGTTAGAGGGAAGGTGAGGGAGAAAGGGGGAACAGATTACAAGGATCTACATACAACCTCCTCCCTGGGGGACAGACAGCAAAGTGGGTGAAGGAAGATGTTGGATGGTGTAAGATATAAAAAAATAATAATTTATAAATTAGGAAGTGTTCATGGGGGCGGGGGAAGTGGGGAGGGAGGGGAAAAAGGAGAAGCTGATACCAAGGGCTCAAGTAGAAAGCAAATGTTTTGAGGATGAGGGAAACAAATGTATAAAAATGCTTGACATAATGGATATTTGTATGGATTGTGATAACAGTTGTATGAGCCCCCAATAAAATGATTTTTAAAAAGAACAGAGTTTAGACAATTTATTGTGTCACAAATTTATTTTCTATGCTGAAATTTTGATTTTTTTCTAATTAGGCCAAATCTAAGGACACCTTAAAATAACCAGTGAATTAGCTTGTTAGTTTTCTCTTTATTAAACCTAAAGACTATAGGGGCATTTCTCCTGCAATTCCTTCAAGACAGATGTGTTTATTCTTCTAGAAAATTCATGGTGCCTTCAGTATGATTTCACAACACAATAATTAAAATGCATCAATTCTTCTCCCATTTTCCTTATTATTTGTCTAGTTTTTATATACATATAAGGTTATGGAAAATATCATGTGGTGGTCACACTCACCTTAGTCTCAACATGACAACCTTCATCTATAAAGGTGTTATCAGTTCAGATTGACTAGAGAAACAAATCCAGAGACACCTATATGTGCAAGAGAGAGCTTTATATGAAAGAGCAATTATATATTAAGAAAACATCCCAGCCCAGTCCAGGTCAAGTCCATATGTCTGATATCAGCCACGTCTGATACTAGACCTTAAATTTCTCTTCCGACTCATGCAGCACATGCAATGATGCCAAATTCAGGAATATTACAGGCTGGTAGGTGAAAAGTCTGGTGAATCCAATGCCGGTGGTGGAAGCATCTCAGTACTGTCATAGGTCTCCACATGGCTCCTCTAACTTTCTCAGTGTGGCTCCTCAACAAAAAGGTGAAGTAGAGAAAGACAGACAGAGAGAGAGAGAGAGGAAGTTCCCAGAATCCTCCCGAGAAGGTCATGCACACATGGAGGCATTTTCAGCCTGTGACCTGGTTGACTGACTAGACGCCACCACTACGTTTATTTACCAACTTGACCTGAAATTTTGTAATTATCACAAAAAGGTCACTATGACTACAAATAAATTTAATGGTTTTGTGCTTGGTTTTGGTTCAGTGCAATACATTTGCAAAATGCTATTTAACATATTGAATGCTGCTTCCAGGAGCATTGATTCTAGATCCAAGCATGATGAATTCCTTGACAATATCAATCTCTTCTCCACTTATCATGATGTTGGTTATTGGTTCAGTTATAAGTATTTTTGTTTTCTTTACACTGAAAGCTATATTCTCTTATCTTCTTCAATAAGTGCTTCAAGTGTTCTTCACCTTCAGCAAACAAGGTAGTGTCATTTGCATATTACATGTTGCTAACTATTAGACCCAGCTCACATATGGACAAAGAAGAGACAAAGTTGAGGCTTAGAGGGCTCAAGGAGAAGAAATGCCAAGACCCTGTTCTTTTTTTTAATCGGGGGCTCGTGCAATTCTTATCACAATCCATATATAGATCCATTGTGTCAAGAACATTTGTACATTTGTTGCCATCTTTCTCAAAACATTTGCCTTCTACTTGAGCCCTTAATATCTGTTGCTCATTTTCCCCTTCTCTCTCCACTCCCCCCACCTCATGAACCCTTCATCATTCATACATTATTATTATTTTGTCATATATTACACTGTCCGACATCTCCCCCTGCCTTCTTCTCTGCTGTCCCTCCCCCAGGGAGGAGGCTATACGTAGATTCTTGTAATCAGTTTCCCCGTTGTACCCCACATTCTCTCTACCCTCCAGGCATCGCTCTCACCACTGGTACTGAAGGAATCATCTGTCCTGGATTCCCTGTGTTTCCACTTGCTATCTGTGCCTATGTACATCCTCTGGTCTAGCCAGATTTGGAAGGTAGAATTGGGTTCATGATAGTGGGGGGAGGAAGTATTTAAGAACTAGAGGAAAGTTATATGTTTCATCGTTGCTACCCTGCACCCTGACTGGTTCATCTCCTCCCCACAACCCTTCAGTAAAGGGTGTCCGGTTGGCTACCATTGGATTTTGAGTCTCCACTCTGCACTCACCCACATTTTCAATGATATGATTTTTTGTCCCTTGATGCTGGATACCTGATCCCTTCAAAAGCTCATGGTCACACAGGCTGGTGTGTTTCTTCCTTGTAGACTTTGTTGCTTCTGCTTGATGGCCACTTATTTATCTTCAAGCCTTTAAGATCCCAGACACTACATCTTTTGATAGCTGGGCACTATCAGCTTTCTTCATCACATTTGCTTATGCACATGTTTGTCTTCATTGATCATATCAAGGAGGTGGGCACCCATTGATATGATTTTTAGTTCTTTGGTGTCTGATAACTGGTCCCTTCTGCACCTTGTGGTCAGACAGGTTGGTATGCTTCTTCCATGTGGCCTTTGATGCTTCTCAGCTAGTTGGCTGCTTGTTTATCTTCAAGCCTTTAATACCCTAGACGCTATATCTTTTGATAGCCAATCACCATTAGCTTTCTTCACCACATTTGCTTATGCACACGGTTTTCTTCAGTGGGCGTATCAGAAAGGTGGGCACCCACTGATGTGATTTTTAGCTCTTTGATGTCTGATAACTGGTCCCTTCTACACCTCATGGTCAGCCAAGCTGGTGTCCTTCCATGTGGGCTTTGATGCTTCTCAGCTAGATGGCCGCTTGTTTATCTTCAAGTCTTTAAAACCCCAGACACTAAATCTTTTGATAGCCGGAAGGCCCTGTTCTTTACATGAGGGAGGCTTTTATGAAGTTCTTGTCATGTACCCTACATCCTGTGACAAGTTCCCATACAATAGGTCGGTTAATAATTATTTTAAAGCAAAGACGTATTCATATTTTAGCCAATTTTTTTTTAATTATTTTTTATTTTTTAACAAATTATTGGGGCTGATACAATTCTTTTCACAGTTCATACATATACATACATCAATTGTATAAAGCACATCTGTACAGTCTTTGCCCTAAGCATTTTTTTTCTCCTCTTTTCTTCTTTTACATTTTATTAGGGACTCCAACAACTCTTACCACAATCCATACATATACATACATCAATTGTATAAAGCACACCCATACATTCCCTGTCCCAATCATTCTCAAGGCATTTGCTCTTCACTTAAGCCCCTTGCATCAGGTCCTCTTTTTTTTTCCCCCCCCCCTCCCTCCCTTTTCCCCCCTCCCTCATATGCCCTTGGTAATTTATACCTCGTTATTTTGTCATATCTTGCCCTATTCGGGGTCTCCCTTCCCCCCTTCTCTGCTGTCCCTCTCCCAGGGAAGAGGTCACATGTGGCTCCTTGTAATCAGTTCCCCCTTTCCAACCCACTCACCCTCCACTCTCCCAGCATCGTCCCTCACGCCCTTGGTCCTGGAGGTATCATCCACCCTGGATTCCCTGTATCTCCAACCCTCATATGTACCAGTGCACAGCCTCTGTCCTATCCAGCCCTGCAAGGTAGAATTCAGATCATGGTAGTTGGGGGGAGGAAGCATCCAGGATCTGGGGGAAAGCTGTGTTCTTCATCGATACTACCTCACACCCTAATTAACCCATCTCCTTTCCTAAGCCCCTCTATGAGGGGATCTCCATTGGCCGACACTTGGGCCTTGGGTCTCCACTCTGCACTTCCCCCTTCATTTAATATAATATATATATACGCATACATATATACATATACACATATATACACATACATACACACACTTATATCTTTTTTTTTTTTTTGCATGATGCCTTATATCTGGTCCCTTGGGCACCTCGTGATCGCACTGGCCGGTGTGCTTCTTCCATGTGGGCTTATTTGTTTCTGAGCGAGATGGCCGCTTGTTCACCTTCAAGCCTTTAAGACCCCAAACACTATCTCTTTTGATAGCCGGGCACCATCAGCTTTCTTCACCACATTTGCTTATGCACCCATTTGTCTTCAGCGATCCTATCATGGAGGTGTGCAGTCAATGATATGATTTTTTTGTTCTTTGATGCCTGGTAACTGCTCCCTTTGGGACCACTCGATCCCACAGGCTGGTGTGTTCTTCCATGTGGACTTTGTTGCTTCTGAGCTAGATGGCCGCTTGTTTATCTTCAAGCCTTTAAGACCCCAGTCACTATCTCTTTTGATAGCCGGGCACCATCAGCTTTCTTCACCACATTTACTTGTTCACCCATTTTGGCTCCAGCTGTTGTGTCGGGAGAGTGAGCATCATAGAGTTCCAATTTAATAAAAGAAGGTATTCATGCATAGAGGGAGTGTTTGAGTAGAGGCCCAAGGTCCTTCCGCTACCTTAATACTTGACCTATAAATATAGACACAAAGATCTATTTCCCCAACCTCCTATATATATTTGCATGTACATGTCTTTGTCTAGACCTCCATGAATGCCCTTTGACTCCTAGCTCTTTCCTCCATCTCCCTTGACCTTCCTCCTGCCCTACTACCATGCTTCATTGCCACCTGGGCTAGAGTATACCTCTTCTCTAAGCAACCTTACCCTTGATCATTTCCCACCAGGCCTGCCACTCCCCCTTCTCTACCCTTTGGGGTCCCATGTTTTTCCCTTGTCCCTGGGTTTGTTAACACCACTTCCTTACCCCCCCCCTACCCCCCACCCCAAGTCCCCCCGGAACTGTCGGTCCCGTTGTTTTTCATCCAGATAGTTCATCCAGCCTGTCCTATTCAGACAGACCTGTGGAGTCACTAACATGCACGAAAACTAGACAGAGGAACACAAAGCAACAGTATACAACCAGACAACAAAACAACCAAAGCAAACCACTGAAAAAGAACAGAACAAAACAGTTCACAAGAGAGAAGCTTGTAGTTAGTTCAGGGATCTTTGCTGGCCCTTAGGAGCGTTTTCCAGTCCAGTCTGTTGGGGCACCACGCCCTGGCCCCAAAGTCCACTTTCAGCATTCCCTGGGGACCTTGCCACTCCATTCCCTTGCTGTTCCGCTGCATTCCCCCAGTGCATTGCCTCGGTGTGGTGGGATCAGGTCAGGTGCAATTCCCACACTGTCTCCGGTGCTGTCCCCTGTATCGCCCTTAGTCACTGAGGGGGTATTTTAGCCAATTTATTTGTGGTCTGGATGGGGAGGAAGAAACCAGGAACAGGGAGTATAGCGGATCTTTTGCAAAATGCTGTCTCAGTAGTTTCCCAGGGAACAAGGGGGAAAATGCTTGCTTTATCTTAGGCGAAGGCCAGACCATCCAGGGCATCAGCTCCTTGGGTTGAGCTGTCAGCACCTTCTCATTTGGCCTTGCCATAGAAGATGATGGTCCTGTCCTGCTTGAAGAAGGAAACAAGGTTCAGACTGTCCTGCAGACACACTGTTTCTTGGAAGGCCAGGGACAATGGCCCCAGGTTTCTGCATTCAGAGAATTTAACACGTATTCCTTTCCTAGAGTTCCTCCCAAGACAATCTGCTCCCACAGTTAAGGAGCCTCTATCTGGTCGTGATGCTGCAGTCTTCTTCATAGAGGTTGAGTAAGTGTGGTGGAAGGGTACTATCCTCAGGAACACCTTTCCTGATTTTAAACCATGCAGCATTCCTAGTTAAATGACTGCACCTTGCTCCATGTACTGGTTCCATTTGAGCACAATGAAGTGTTCTGGAATTTTCATACTTTGGAATGACATCCACAGTTTATGACCCACACACTTGAATGCCTTTTCACAGTCAATAAACACAAAGTAAACATCTTTCTTGTATCCTCTGACACCAGCAATAATATCCCTTGTACTACATCCTCTTCTGAATCCAGCTTGTTTTAGGCAGATTACTGTTTATGTGCCAGTAAATTCATTTTTTAATTGTCCACCACAGAATTTACTTGCCTGTGCTCTTAATGATATTGTTCAGACTTTTTCATTCTGTTGGGCCACATTTCTTTGTAATGGACACAAATATGGATTTCTTCCAGTCTTTTAACCAGGTACCTGTCTTCCAAATGTTTCTAGAATAGACCAGTGAGTATTTTCATCACTGCATCAGGTTGTTGAAACATTTTAAGTGTTATTTTTCCAAATTATGGACCAGGTTTTTAATTATATGTTCAGTTTCACTTTGACTTTTTCCTTCAACACCATCAGTTCTTGATCTTATGATACCTCTGATTGGATAAACATTGAATTGCTTTGGGGAAAGTGACTTTGTGCATTCTATATTCTGTTGATACCTCCTCCATTGTTCAATATTGCAACTCAAGTCTTAATTTTTTTCTTCAGTTCTTTCAGCTTGAGATACACTGGATGTACACTCTAATTTTGATTTATCTGATTCCGGGTCTTTGCATCTTATATTATAATGCTTTATCCTTTGGAATTTTCCATTCTGTTCTTTTAGTACATAATTTCTTACATTCACTTGGATCTTTTCTTTCCTGTTTTTTTAAATGGCCCTTTGCGTTCTTCATGTCTGACATCCATGATGCCATTCCATAGCTCACCAGGTCTCTGTAATTAGTGTTCAGTCTGTCAGACCTGTGCTTGAGAGCTCTAAATTCTGATGGGATATGCTGATGGTTATGTTTTGTCTCTTGTGTAATTGTCTCAATTTTCCCCACCTTCAACATGAATTTACATATTAAAAATTGATTGTCTGTTCCACATTTGACCCCTGGCCTGATTTTGACTGCTTCCACTGAGCTTCTCCATTGTCTCTTCCCACAGATGTAGTTAATTTGATACCTATGTACTCCATCTGGCAAAGCCTGCATGTATATTTATTGTCTGTGTTACCAAAAGGCATTTTCAATGAAGAAGGCATTGATCTTGAAAATTTTATCATATCACCCCCAGCTTCATTTCTATCATGAGGCCTATATTTTATAATTAGTGAAACTTTCTATTCATTTTCAGCACCATTCCAATCACCAGCAATTTTCAATATATATTGATTACATATTGGTCCACTTTAAATTGAAAGAGTTCCTTCTTCCTCAATGCCTGTAGTAGTTGAGGAGTAAATTGGATAATAGTTGTATTAACTAGTGCTCCTTTTAACTAAATAGATAACATCCTATCATATATAGCATTGTACTTTAAGACAGACCTTGAAATGTTCTTTGTGATACTCTATGCAATGGCATTCCATTGAATGTAATTCCAAGCATAGTAAATCTTATGATTCTTCTATTCAAATGTCCAATCAATTTCAGCTCACTACTTCTTAGAATATTGCTCTCTATAATATATATTCCATTTAAATTTTAACGACTTATGATTTTCCTAGATTCATACTGTTGTAGTTATATAATCTGTTGTCAATTTGAGAGACTTAAGAGTGAAGGGGTGGAGTTTAGCCTGTCAATTAGGTGGCAGCTGGATGACCTCATTTGGAAGCATGACAGAGATAAATAACTCACTGGAGGTGGGACACACACTGACTCCCTGGGAGACATTGCAGCTGACAAAACACGTGAAGCTATGCTAGTGCCCTGAGATGGAGGAGTCGCTTGGAGACTCCTACCATCACTGAGATGTTTCCCCTGCTACTGGGTCCACAGACTTTTCACCCACTGCCCTGTGATCTTTCTGTATTCAGCATCATTATATGTGTTGTGTGAGTCTGAAAAGGACTTTTTAGATTGACATTAGACATATATCAGACTTATGGGCTTAATCTGGAGTGGGCTGGGATGTTTTTGCAATATTCAATTGCTGTCACATATAAATCTCTTTCTTATACACATATGAGTGTCCATGAATCTGTTTCTCTAGTCTATCCAGACTAACACACATACTTAATACATTCCATGTTCTGATGTTTGCCGCTGTTTTGTCTTCTTTTAGAAGCATGCCCCTATCAACTCAATGTCTCAACAGTTTGCTTCATCCATGGCCTAAAAGCATATTCTACTTTGAATAGGTAGCTCTTCCCCAATAGTATTTTGAGTGAATCCCGACCTGAGGTCCTCACCTCCTGGCACTGTACCATCAGTGTTAAATTCATGTTCACAAGGATTTTTGTCCTTCATTTCTCACAAGTGGACAGTCTATTCTTTCTTCATAGGATGTTCTTAGTGGGATGTTCTGATGAAACTCTTTCACTTGGATGAGCATGCTAGGATTTGAAATACGATAGCATGTCTTCCAGCAACACAGCAGCACACATACCACCACAATATGACAAACTGATGAATCATTTGGGTTGCAACTAATGAAACTCTAAGATTTAAGTAGCAGTTCACATTTGCAGAGCACTTTGATAAATAATATCTGGGGAAATCTTGAAAGGACAGAGTTAGAATGGATCGCACTGGCACTTAGAAAAGGGAACTAATGTCTGACATTAGGACATATTTCAAGACGATCCTGCACTTTCCCCCTTTGAAGTTGTGAAGACTACTTTTAAAATTCTCTAATATGCTACATTTCTTTATCTATAGATAGTATCATTCAGTGTCATCTCACATTACCGTATATCTTAAAGTATTTTAGAATACTTTACAGTCTTTTATGATTAGTGTGTTATCAAATAGTCAGATTGAATCTTAGGATTTATGGATTCATGGTAGTGGTAGCTCGTTGAGATATAAGCAATATTTTTGATAGCTGGGTTTTACTGGTACCTATCCACAGGAGGAGGTTTGCATTGCTGGTCTGCAATCATCTAAAGGCTATAATATCACCAATGAGCCCATGGACTTCCAAATTGGGAACACAAGCCAATATTGGGAAATTCCTCCACCTCTCCTGCTGATCCCAACCTAACACCAGTGCTTTGTTCTAGAATAAGAATTATTGTGGTGCAGCTAGGAGACTGAACCTGAAGGAGATGATGAATAATGATGTAATTTGAAGAATCCAAGGGAATTTTTAAGTATCTCAATAGTTACTATAGTTGATATCTCACTGCTGAGCCCAAGATAATGCTTTACTTTTTCAGATGATTTATAGCATTTTAAGAATTCTTTCAGGAATGTTTAAGCTTCATTGTCTCCAACCATCCCATGAAGGCTGCACTGTAAAAAGAATGTGAATAAAGTTGGTCATGTTCCACTGAAAGTTGATCTTCTTTTATAAAAGAGGTTACTCAGAAAAACAATGTAGTCAATGTTTTTTCATTATTTGCTTTCTTTTCTTGTTATAGAGAAAATGATAAAATAACATAGACCGTGCCATATTAAAAGAATAATTTATTGAGTGTTTTCTTATTGTGGAGTGGAAGATGCTCAACATAGCACTTTGTAGGAAGAAACCTTGGTTCCAATATAACTTCATTAACTAACAGCTGAATAAATTATCTATCTATAAGATATTCATTAAAAATATACATTACTTTCGGTAAAAACAAAATCTTGCAACGGTATGATAAAATAAGTGTAGAAAACAGCACAAAAAATTTAAAAAGCAAACCAAACGTGGTGCCCTCAGGTTGATCTGACTCACAGTGACAAGAGAGGACAAACGAGACGTTGCTGCTGTCTCTACTACGTGCCGGCGAGTGAGTTCGGCCTCATCGGGGCCCTCTTCCCTTCTGCACAAAAGGGCAAAACCTACCTGGGCCTGACCATCTTCCTAATTCTTCTTCCATTTCAGCCCATTGTTGCAACCACTACGCCAGTCTGTCTCGTCGGGAGTCTTATTTTCTTGCTGATGTCCTTTTCAAGGGACTGGTCTCCCATGTTAACATGTAGAGTCTGTGAGACAGTCTCACTCTCGTTGCTTTTCAAGAGCATTCCGGCTGGCCTTCTTCTGTGGCATAGCTGTTGCTTCTTTTGCCAGTCATGGCACTTTCTTTTTTCAGTCTTCTTTCTTTTTTATTTAAAAAAACACTTCATTGGGGGCTCTTACAGCTCATACACTTTCCATACATCAATTTCATCACGTATATTTGTACACATGTTGCCTTCATCATTTTCAAAACATTTTCTACTTGAGCCCTTGGTATCAGCTCCTCCTTCCCCTCCTCCTCCCATCCTGTGGTACTTTCTATATTCTCCATCAGCTCCGTAATGCAAAGGCATAGATTCTTCTTCTGTTTCCTTTATTCAATGTCCAGCTGTCACATGCATGTGAGATGATTGAAAATATCATGGCTTTGATCAGGTGCACCTCAGTCCTCAAAGTAACACCCTTGCTTTTCCACATTTGCAAGAAGGGAAGAACCTTGCTTTTCCATATTGGAAAGAGGTCTTGTGCAGTAGAAGTACCCAATGCAACATGTCTTTGTATATCTCGACTGCTGCTCCCATAAGCATTTATTGTGGATCCAAGCAAGATGTAATTGTTAATAACTTCCAACTTTACTCTGTTTACCAGGATGTTACCTACTGATAAATTGTGAGGATTTGGGTTTTCTCTACATTGTGGCCTAATCCATACTGAAGCCTGAAATCATCAGCAGGTGACATGCTCCTTCTCACTTTCAGCAAGCAAAGTTGTGTCACCTGCATATTGCAGATTGTTAATAAACTTTCAAATCCAGATACCAAATTCTTCCTATAATCCAGTTTCTCTAATCATTTTCTTTGCATACAGGTGAATGAAGGGTAAACATAGTAGTATGGTAGGAGGAAAGAAAAAAGAAAATGGAAAAGAAAAAAGAATTTTTAAAATTAAATATATATATATAACTATATGTGTGTTTCTTTAGGTATGTATCTATATCCGAATGCAACAAGGTAGGAGATGGACTTTGGACCTCTATGTAACTAGTTCAAGAACAGTTTGTTCTAATAATGTAACATTGTATCACACCCACCTTCCTGACACAATCACTGAAAACAAAATGATTGCATAAGCAAATGTGGTGAAGAAAGCTGATGGTACCCGGCTATTAAAAGATATAGTGTCTGAGTCTAAAACACTTGTAGTTAAACAAGTGGCCCTCTAGCAGGGAAGCAACAAAGTCTGCATGAAAGAAGCACACCAGCCTGTGTGATCATAAGAGATCAATGAGAAGAGGTATCAGAAGTTCAAAATCAAGCAATCTAATCAATGTGAAGGGGTGTGCTTGAGAACCAAAACCCACCTGTGAGATACTTGGAGAGTCCCTCTAATAAAATCCACAGAAAGGATGAAAATCCAGGGTGCTGTATAGCACTGATGAACCACATAATTATCCTCTAGTTATTTAATATTTCTATCCTTACTATTATGGTTTTTGTTTACCTCAGTAATCATGTTATATTTGTGAACATTCATTTGTACACTTAAATCATTTGGTACATGAAAGTCACGATAGATAACTTCAGAAATAGTAATAGGAGTAATGGTTCCCTGGGGACATGTGAAGAAAAGGTGGGGATAGGGAGCATATAGCATTGAAGATATCAAATGTATAATACCATTTGATGGAATTGAACAACAGAACTGATTGTGAATGGATATATTGGTTCATTCAAGGTAACAAAACTATAATAGGGAATAATAATAATAATACAGATTGTTTCCATCTTCTTTTGAGGCTTTCAGCATCATTCAATATTGTTCTTATATGATATTTCAAGACTTGAATTTTTTCTTTCAGTTTAAGGTATGATGAGTGTTTTCCCTTTCTGATTTTCTTTACACATTTCATTATAATGTTTTACTTTGCCTTCTGTAAGTGCACTTTGAAATTTTTGGTTCTTCTCTTTCACTTCATCGTTTCTTCCATTTGCCATAGCTCCTCTAAGATTTACTGCAAGAATCAGTCCCTTTTGACATCCACTTTGACCTTTTCTTTCTTTCTTGTCTTTTTAATGACCTTTTGCTTTTTCCATGAACAATGTTCTTGATGCCATCTCACAACTCATCAGTCTTCTCTTAGTGTTGAGTGTGTCAGATCTGTTCTTGGAATTTCCTTGAATATACTCAATTTCATTTATGGGCTCTCATTGATTTCTTTTCATTTTCTTCAGCTTCAATCTGAATTTATGTATGAGTAATTGTGTTGGTCAGGGTTGACTCGAGAAACAAATCCAGGAGACACTCATTTGTGTGTGTGAGAGAACTTTATATAAAAGGGAACCTGTACATTAAGAAAACATCCCAACCCAGTTCAGATCAAGTCCATAAGTCCAAAATTACCCCTTATGTCTATATTAATCCATAAATCTCTCTTTAGACTCACACACCATGCAATGATGTTGAATGCAGGAAGATCACAGGCCAGTGGGTTGAAAGTTTTGTGGATCCAGTGGTGGTGGAAGCATATCTGCACTGGCATGGGTCTCCATGTGGCTCCTCCAGCTCCGGGACTCTGGCTCTATCAGCATAGCTCTATGTAACTTGTCAACAGCTATGTCACAAGGGAAGTCAAGCAGAGAGAGTGTCTGTCCCATCTCTAGTGAACTATTTTTCTCCATAGTGTCATTAAGCAGTAACCTGATCAACAGGCTAAACTCCACCCCTTCATTCTTAATAGTCCCAAATTGGCACCAGATTATGTAACTACCACAATAATCAATGGTCTGTTCCACCGTCAGCTCTTGGCTTGCTTTTAGCTACTAATATTAGGCTTCTACCAAAAATACAGACAATTAGATAACTGTATTTTTTCTGGAGTGTGTGTATCTAGTCACCAGTTTTTTTGTTGATAAAAGGTATTTGTGCTGAAGAAGTTATTATTCTTGAGCATTTTATCATGTCATTATCAATTTTATTTCTATCACCAGGACATATTTTCCAAGTACTATTCCTTCCTCTTTGTTTCTAACTTTCACCTTCCAATGGCCAATAATTACAAATATATCTTGATGGCAAGTTTGATCAATTTTTGACTAAAATTCTTTAATTTCTGCATCAATAGATTTAATAGTATAAAAATGCAAATAACTGTCTTATTGCTGGTATTGGTCATTTTAGAACAAACAAAAAAACTACATGCTTTCCTCTGCCTGGAATCACCGATTAAAGAGAAATGACACTCACTCCTCACCAGAAAGGAGAGCTGAAGCTATAGCTTGAAGCACAGTGCTGTCTGTGACAAGATAATATCCTTCTGTATACAAGGACAGATCAGAATAAAGCAGTCAGTTTTTATAGAAGCATGCTGCCACATCTCTGCGCGTGTGTGTGTGTGTGTGTGTGTGTGTGTGCAGTTGGGGGAGTCGGGGGACAGGTGGTGGGATAGAACTAATGGATTTGGGTGAGCAGCCTACTGCTTAACCACTGAATCTTCAAGGCTCATAGAATAAGATGAAATATAATCAACACTTAATGATTTGCCTTATTTTCTCCCATTCTATCTAGAAAACTTTATGTAGAAACCGGAAGAAAGAAATGATTTTCCCATTTGAGTACTGAGAGTGATAAAATGTGGTTATAACAAAAATTCACAATCAGATTTTTCTACATGATGCAACCTTCAGCACTTCCCATCTGAACACAACTTCCACAGGTGTGCCATTATTTCTTTTATTCATTTGAGATTACGCTGCCAATCAGGGTCGACCTCAAACCACACAGAAAGGCATTGAAATGAATGCAAGATAGGAAAATAAGAGTATTCTAGAGAAACCCTCTACAAGTTTGTGTGCCTGACATAAGATAATGAAACAAATGGAGATAATTGGCTCTTATATGCTGTAGAGAATTGGTCATTATTTTACTTGTATTAATTCACAGAATATTCATAAGTATTTTCCAAAGTGGCAAATATTAATATCTCTATTTTAGGTAATAAACCTCGTTTCAGAGAGTCAAGTTGTTTAGTCAAGTGTAAGTATTGGAATCAGGATAGAAATTAAGGCTTAGCTGATTGTAAAGCTTATCTTTTTTCCATTCTGTTGGGTTGCCTTAATTTCAGCTCAGTCTCTGGACTTTTTACCAAGTGAATTGCTCCCAGTTTAAGATTTATTTGCATACTATATTTGAACAGCAAAATATGAACATATGAAAAAATTTGAATACTTATGTCTTCTGAATTTCATCTTGATGATTTTGAATATTAGTACAAGCCAGTAAACTCCTTGATTCTGTGTTCAGTGTAATTTTTATTCTTCCTTGCATTTCCTCTTTACAAACTTGACAAGTATGTCTTCAATGCCATCATTCAGTCATTGAAAGAGTAATTTAATACCACAAATGTATGAACAAATCTGAGAACACATCATTTAAGAAACAAGTTGACGCCAGTAATCAATCAACTTGGATGATGGATTAGTAGTTAAATCTTGGGTCCTGAAGTCAAGAGGCTCAAAAAGTAATCATGAAATTACCACCAATTGTGTGAAATGTTGAGGAAGTAACTTCCGTCGTCGAACTCGGAAGGTCTTCTATCTGTACAGTAGATCCACTCACACAACTTGAAAGTTTGTCTAAGGCTTAAGTGAAATGGTACTCAAAGCATCTTGAATAGGACATAATTAATTTTTCACAGCTTATGAGTATTAATATTTTAACTGGAACTGTTTCTACATGCCCTCCCCAGGACAGCCTTATAACATGGCTAGATTTGCTGCATGAAGATTAGAAATGTCTAGCCATTTTATTCCGGTGTGGGACCACTCGGAGAGGCAATTCCCTCTCTGGAGTTCCTGACAAGTTTGTGGCATTGTAGACACTGCAGGTACAGCTTCAATTCTCCCCCATCTAGTCGTTTCCTCTGTTTCTCTCCTGCGAGTTTATTCCTGCAACTCACAACTTACACACCTTAGATATGAGCTGCAAGGTTTACGTTATCTGTGCTGTCCAATACTGTAACTCGAGCTATTTTAGTAGGTGTTCCCAGGACACTCAACCTGTGACGGAGGATACTGCTGACCGTGTAGCTGGAATAGAACTGCAATGTGTTGTTCTATCTCTCCAGCAGTGCATAAAATACTTAAATAGATAGATACTGAATCAGACAAAGAAAACCAGTTGGCTAAACTCTATTTGTGCTATTATCAAGCCAGAGATAGGGAGAGGAGTGTTGAACAGACAGAAAGACTGAAGAGCAGGGGGAAAGGCACAAGAAAGGGCCACTTGCACAGCGATGGGGGAGGGATGTTTACTGATATACTATCCCTGTTCTGACAAGATGCGGGACTCTGTTTGGTTGTTTTTCTTTTTAGGTATTATGCTCCACAAACGAGAGAGAGAGAGAGAGAGAGAGAGAGAGAGAGAGAGAGAGAGAGAGAGAGAGAGAGAGAGAGAGAGAGAGAAGGAGAGAGAGATTATAGTCTTTCAAACCCTCTAGTTACGCTACCCATACGATTTAAACACTGGTCTGAGTAGTTGTAATGGAGGGAAATACCTCTGATACTGACTTCAATGCTTTTGTGACACATGGGCTAGTTTCAAACAAAAATTAAAAAGATGTTTTCTTGCAGCAGCAGACTTGTAGAACGCAACGCATGATTTTATTTCTTGATTCCTATAGGCATTGATTGTTGAGCTAAGAACAATGGAACAGTTAAAATATCATTTACTTCTTCATTTAACATGGCTCTTGTTTATCAATCCAGTTTTGAGGACTTTTGGTTTGCTCAATCAGATAGAATAAACATTGAAGGCTGTAGTCTTTGAGCTTTATCAGAAAGGATTTTAAGTCATCTACATTTCCAACAAGCAAAGTGTGGCATTGGCATATTTCAGGTGGTGAGGCCTCCATCAATCTGAGTGCTCTTCTTCATACCATATGTCTAGGATCGGAGATGGTGAAGGAAAAGAAGAAATTAGATCAAAATGTGGAAGGATGTTCATAAGAATAAAGAAATATCTTTTATCCAAATATTTTGCTAATATGGTGAAAAGAGGGAAAAAAGAAATTTAAAAATATATAGACTTGGGTACAAGTACCAAAGTGAAACCCTTTTGTTTCAGATGCTTTGATACTAATTTCCTCCACTGGGAAATGTAAATAAATATTCCTGTCACTTACGTTTACAAAAGTGAAGCGAGAGGGATAACCGAGACAGGACTTTCCCCCACAATGAATGTGGGACACTTTGCTTCCACATCCAGCGGCTTCACGTTCTGTTCACCGACAACCAAAGGGAGCATCGGAAGCAGACCAGAAATGACAGAGGAGAAATCAAAGGTGGTGAGTAAACGGAGGTAAATGAGGATTATGAGCTGGAAAAAAAAGAAGAAAAATTGTAAAGTGTTTACAGATTGGTAGGATTAATTTTTCATTTTACTTTCCCAGCATGACAGGGAGACTCTTCAGTAAGATGGCGATGACTCTGTACACAATTATGACATTGTGCTAGCAAGCGGAGCATGGAACATGTGTTGTAATCTATCAGCGCTTCAAAAAGCACGTACCTATTGAATCTGGAAAGGTGAGCTAAATTCTACCAGACATTTTTCTTGATTATATGGATATGTTAAAACAATGCAGAGCAAATTACATCATGTTGCTTCTTTACTATAATTTTAAGTGACTATAACAAGCTTAATTTTCTATGAAGAACTCTTTCAAAATATGATAAATTCATCCCTACCATCCTCAAAAAGGCTGGTGATGGCTGATCCCCAGAGGCTTCTTTGAGGAATATACACGAGAAACAGCTACAGATATAGTGTTAATGTTTCTAAACTCCTTTATTCAACTTCTCAGAGGCATGTCATGCTTCCGCATTGAATGGTAATAGATTTTTTTAACTTTAATATAAGGGGTTTATTTTTCATCGTAAAATAAACCTTTTTATTTAAATAGCATATTCTGTCCTAACGACAAGTGGGAACTTCAAAGAAATATGTTATTTGAAGAATCATAAATTTGACATTTAAAAAAACTTTTTCTTACCACAATCATAGAACCTTCAAAATGATTATAGGAAAATATATTCTGTGTCATAAATGAAGTGGCATACATACCTTTTTCATAGATGACACGATTAAACAACACATAAACCAGAAGTGATATTTCATAGAGACTTTGCAGAGTTAGTAAGAAGAAAGTTTTCATCCTTAATTCTAAGGGGCATATTTCTTCTAAGACAGATTTTCCTTCCTGACAGCATAATTCAAATGGATCAATTGTTCTTTTATTTTTCATTCTTCAGCTTTCTATGCAAAAGACACACTTGAGAATACCATGGCTAAGTTAGGTATACCTTTGTCGTCAAAGTGACAGCTTTGCTTCTTAAAACATCATCGAGGTCTTTGGCAGCAGATGTGACCAATATAATGTTTGATTTCTTGACTGTTGCTTCCCTGGCATTGCTTGTGGACGAATGAGCCCTGACACTTTCATAATGTTTACTGCGATTTTGTCTAATTTTTCAGGTGTGAGAAATAGTGCTTCCTTCTTTTGAGTTGCAATTCATACTGAAGGCTGCAGTGTTTGGTTTCCTCAGAAAATGTTAAAATCCTCCTTATTTAAAGCAAACCAGGTTGTGTTATCTTGATATTGCAGGTTGTTAATAAGCCTTCCTCTAATGCTGATGCCATTCTTCCTCATATAACCCAGCCTGTCCAATTCTTTATGAAGCATAAAGAATGAATAAATATGGTAAATGTTACAACCATGATGCACACCTTTCCTGATTTTTAATCTATGCAGTATTCACATATTCTGCTCAAACAGCTGCCTCTTGATTCATGTTCCCTACAAACACAATGACGTGTTCTGGAATTTCCATTCTTCTCAATGTTACCCATAGTTTGTTATGATCTACACAGTCAAATGCCTTTGCTTCAATAAATCACAAATTAACATCTCTCTTGTATTCTTCTCTTTGACCAGTCTGGCATTAGCAATGATATCCCTAATTCTATATCCTCTTTAGAATCCAGTATGAATTTTTCAGCTCTATAAAATGTCCTTTTTACAATTATTTTTAATTATACCCAGAACATTCTTCATGTTATATGATATAAATTATATTTTTAAACAATTTCTGTTTAGAATTTTAGGTTTTACCAGGCAATCTACATTTCAATATTTCAAGTATTTCTCACAGGTAGAATGGTTATCATGTTTTTTGAAACTTGATGGGGAAAAGTTTCAGAGAGTTTAAGGAAACTGCCTAACACCTTATATATAGCATATGCATATCATACTGGGTTCTGGATTGGACACCAGTCATATGATGCCTCAAAGCCTTATCTAAGTTGTGGGCCTTGCCATGAACTTCACTGAAATAATAACCCTTTGCACTCTATTTTTCACACTCATGAAATGATATTTTTACACTTTTAAATATATATTTTGCAGGAGAAAATGAGTTTGAGATAGATTGTATTTTATTCCTAATTTTGGACTTACTCCCTAATGAAATTATAGTCTTATTATTGTAGGTGTTGCCCAGTTGACACTCATATTGGCCCTATGGATAACAGAACAAAATATTTCCCATCCTCACAAATGGTGTTCTGTTTGAACCCATTGTTGCCGCCTCCGGGTTGACCCATTTTATTGTTAATCTTCCGCTTGTTTCATTGACCTTCTACTTCACCTTCTCCAGGGACTGGAGCCTCCTCATACTCTGTCCAAAATATGAGACAGGTCTCATTATCTTCCTCACTTCTGAGGAAGATTCTGACTAGCCTTCTTCCAAGACGGATTTGGTTGTTCGCATGTTCTGGTACTCCATGGAACTATCGATATTCTTTGTCAACACTCTAATTCAACTGCTCTTTGTCATATGACTTCTAAGCCTTCTCATTGTGATGAAAATAGATTACTCTACAATTGATATTGAATCTCGACAATAAACTTCTTTGGTCAGTGGATACAGGTATTAGATCCTAGTTGAGAGCTTAGGAAGTGATATTGGCTAAATTCAAGACACTTTGGGTCCAGTGCTCAGTGCTCAGCTGCTATGAAAAGGTCAGCAGTTCACTTCTGGTCAGAAACTTGTAGAAGTCGGCTTCCTTAAGACGACAGCCTTAGAATCTGTGTGAGCCTGGATTCTCTAAAGAAGCAAAACAAGTGATGCTAATAGATGCATGCGGATTAAGAAATTTATATCAAGAAAATTGTTCATATATTTGTAGCAGTGGTCAAGTCCAAATAGAGGAAGGTAGCAAAACTTTGGGTCAGATTTCTCCTGACTTGTGTAGCCATGGGAGCTGATTGTCCAATATTGGCAAGAAGTCAACTGGCTAGTGACTGCAGAGGTGAATGCATCCATAGACTGGAGTCAAAAGACAGACCACTGAAGAGTCACAGAGTAAGGAGGCAATACGGTAGTCTGTCGGCTCAGTCCAAAGAACCAGAGATTGATGAACCACTCAAACATAGCAAGAAGCAAGTAAGGTTTTCACAGCATCAATTTATACAGGAAATAGGTCACATCCTTGAGAAAACCTTTCAATTGCATGAGGCCTCTGACCTGAGTAAGGGGCTGCACTCTACCCTAATCCCCTTACAGCTGTTTGACTTCTCCAAAAAGATCCATCATGGGGTGAATTACATTATATTAGAGCACAGCACGGGAAATGGCTAGCGCCCAATTGACAAACCACTGAAAATCCTGATCCAGCTAAATTGACAAGAATCCAACTATCACCAAACCTTTGAGGCAGTTCTGTTCTGTCTCATAGCATAGCTATTTTTAATTTCAAATTTAATTCTTTTGGGATATAGAATTTTCTTTGAACATTAATTAGATAATATCTAAATAGAGTGTGCTATAAATATAATCAATTCTGAATTTGGAAAAGAATAGATAAGGCCCAGACACACATATGAACTCCAAGGGACCAAGAAATGCCAGGATTGCCCAAAAGAAGGAATTATCTTGATAGAAAATTTGACTTGGACATTTAGCTGCTAGATCTGTAAAGAAATAAGTGGATTTTCTTTAAAGCCAATTCCTGTGGCAGGGGTGTTACAGCAGCAATGGGATTATAAGACTGGAAGCATCATGTGCTTCCACTCTCCCTGTGGAGCTTCTGTAACCTGCTATAGAGAGACAGTATCAGTTTTTTATTACTCTTACCTAAGTGCCAGATGGAGACATATGAAATATCCCTGAGCCTGGCATGCAGCCTGCAGAAAACCCTAGTTGAACTCAGCCCCAAACAGCAGAACCCAAAGGAGCTAGGGGCCCATGAACTAATCTTCATGATTTCTCCTCCTATTGTTTAAGGTGTTGTGCTTGTTCTAATTGTTGGAAATACTGTACTCAGGTGTTTGATTTAGATTTCTCCACTTTTTTCATGTGTCGTGCAGAGGTTTCTATAAATTTCCCTTTTGTCGCTGCTTTTTGTTGTGTCCCAAAGGTTTTGGTCTGTTGTGTTATTATTCTCATGTGTTACAAGGATTTTCTTAATTTCATCTCTTATTTAATCTATTACTCTGTCATTTCCAAGTAGTATGCTGTTCAGTGTCTATGTGTTTGGCTTTATGTTCTTCTTTCTGTTGTTGATTTCTAGCCATACACCTTTGTAATCTGAGAAAATGGATTGTAGGATATTAAGACTTGCTTTCTAGCCTAACATGTGGTCTCTTCGAGGGTACATTCTATGTGCACTGGAGAAGAACAGATGCTGTGTTGTTGAGAGGTGTGCTCTGTATTTGTAATAGAGGTTGAGCTGGTTGATTGTGTGGTTTACCTCTTTTGAGTCTTCATTTGACTTCTTTGCCTGGTGATCTGTGTCTCCTTGAGAGTGGTGTATTGAAGGTACCGACTATTATTGTGGATATATCTATTTCTCTCTTCAATTCTATGAGGATTTGATTTATGTATTTCAAGAATCTTTCATTAGGTGCTTAGATGTTTAGTATGGTTATATCTTCCTTTTCTATTATTTCTTACATCATTATGTAGTATCCATTCTTATCTCTTTTTAAAAAAATCACTTTATTAGGGGCTCATTCAACTCTTTACAATCCATACATACATCATTTGTGTCCAGCATATTTGTACATATGCTGCCATCATCATTCTCAAAATACCCACTCTCCACCTGAGCCCCTGGCATCAGCTCCTGATTTTCTCCTCCCTCTCCACTCCCCCCTTCCCCTGAACCCTTGATAATTTATAAATAATTATTATTTTATCATATCTTACACCATCTGATGTCTTTCTCACCCATCCATCCTCCAGCAGGAAGTTACATGTAGACCTTGTCATCTGTTTTCCCTTTCTCCCTCACCCTCCCTCCACCTTCCCTATATTGCCACTCTCACCACTGTTCCTGAGGGGCTCATCTGTCCTGGATTCCCCATATTTCCAGTTCCTATCCATGCCAATGTACATCTCATGGTCCACCCAGTTATGTAAGCTTGAATTGGGATCATGATAGTGGGGGGTGGTGGTGGGGAGGAAGCATTCAAGAACCAGAGGAAAATTGTATGTTTTATCATTGCTACACTACACTCCGACTGGTTCACCACCTCCCCACAACCCTTCTGCAAGGGAATGTCCAATTTCCCCCAGATGGGCCCTGGGTCCCCACTCTGCACTCCCCCTCATTCACAATGCTATGATTTATTTTCTTTGATGCGTGATACCTGATCCCTTTGATGCCTTGTCATCTCACAGACTGGTGTGCTTCTTCCTTGTGGGTGTTGTTTTAGTTAGATGGCCGCCTGATTGTCTTCAAGTCTTTAAGACCCCTGATGCTATATCATTTGATAGCCGGGCACCATCAGCTTTGTTCGCAACTTTTGCATATGCACCCACTTTTTCCTCAGTGATCTAGTCAGGACAGGCCGGTGTGCTTCTTTCATGTGGGTTTTGTTGTCTCTCAGCTAGATGGCTGCTTGTTTATCTTCAGGTCTTTAAGACTTCAGGTGCTATGTCTTTTGGTAGCTGGGTACTATCAGCTTTCTTCACCACATTTGCTTGCGCACCCATTGTCTTCAGCGACTTCAGGTGCTATATCTTTTGGTAGCCGGGCACCATCAGGGGGAAAAGAAGAGGATGTTAACAAGCCCAGGGAGAAGGGAATAGCAAGTGATCCAAAATTAGTCTCAAGGAGGGTGTGGGAGGTCTGGCAGGGCTGTATCAAGGGCAATGTAATCGAGAGGAATTCCTAAAAACCAAATGAAGGCAGAACATGATATTGGGAGAAGAGGAAAGTACAAAGAAACAGAGGAAAGAACTAGGAGGCAGAGGGTAATCATAGAGATTTAAATACAGACATACAAAGATGTAAATATATTTATATACAATGAGGGGGGAATAGATCTATGTACATATATTTGTAGGTTTAGTATTAAGGAAACAGATGGACAGTGGACCCCTGCTCAAGTACTCCCTCAACACAAGAACACTTTGTTCTAACAATTTGGCAGTCTGAGATGCTCACCTGCCTGGCATGATCGCTGATGACAATGCGTGCAAAGGCATTCTTATCTCTTATTATGCCATTTGCCTTGCAGCCTGTTTTATCAGAGATTAAGATTACAACTCCTTTTCATGGTTATCATTGGCTTGGTAAATTTTTCTCCATCCTTTAATATTCAGATTATTTTTTGTCTTTGAGTTTAAGATGTGTCTCTTATTTTCTAATCCAATCCACCACTCTACTTCCCTTGACAAGTGCAATCAATACATTGGCATTCCATGTCACTATTGATACATGCACATTTGTTGTCATTTTGCTGTTTGTGTTTATTTGGTTTTAATTTTTTGTGTGTAGTTTTTTCTCTTTGTTCCCCCTCAGTTTTGTGTTGTTTTCAGTGCTGCTCTCTTGGTACTGGTTTCAGGGTCGTGGTACTCTGTATATTGTTCTCAAGTTCATCTGTTGTTACAGTTGATTATCTGTCCATATTAATCTCATTGTTTTTTTTTAATGTTGGTCTTATTTTTATGATTCTCTTTAATTTTTCATTGTCAAGAAATACTTTCCCCCTCCTTATATTTAAGGGCTAATTTTGTTGGATATAGAATTCTTGGTTGGTAGTTTTTTACCTTCTGGAATTTTATATATGTCCCTCCATTGTCTTCTTGCCTGCATAGTTTCTGCTGAGAAGCCCAAACTTGTCCTTATAAGTTTTTTTTTGGAGGTTACTGTTCTTCATTCCCTAGCTTCTCTTATTTTCCTTGAAATTTGATTTTATTATATGTTGTAATATTTTACTTAAGAGATATATCCTGTTAGGAGTTCTTTCAGCTTCTTGAGTAGTTAATTTATTGTCCTTTATAATGCTTGGAAAAGTTTCTTTCATGACTTCTGATACTATTTTCACTGTAGGTTTTCGTTTTTGCTCTTGCTCTGGACTCATGATGAGATGTAGGTTGTTTCTCTTGTTGATGCCCACATACAGACTCCCTTGATGGCTGCTATTGTTGGTGATTGTATCTCTTGCTGGTTGGAATCCAAGCGACTGTTTTGAGCTCATTTTTTATTTTCCTTTTCTTCTACTCTATTATTCATGTTCTTTATTATATTGCGCCTAATTCTGATTGCTTATCTTTTTGTATTCTTATTCATATAGGTTGTCTAGTTTTTCAATTCCTCTCATTGTTCTTCTGAATATTTCCTATATCTCTTGAAGATATATAAGTACCATTCTTCTGAATTCTATATCTAGTAATTCCAATGATTTTTGTTTTTGTTTGCTTGTTTGCATGCTTGCCTTTTTCTTTGGACTGTACTGCTTGCCTACTGTTTCCAAAGCATCGTAGTGTAGCTATTAGTGATGTGTGGGCTTCTGCTGGGTCATGTGGCGGTAGTTGGCTCTATGAATTATTGCAGGAGAGATCTAATAAAAGCCATAATACATATGATGGGGAAAAGGTAAAAATAGAAGTGAGGTGTATAATTAGGGACGATGGGGAGAAGAAGGGAGAAAATAAAATTAAAATGTAGTACTAATTAAAATAGCCCATCTTCACATAACAAAAGGTTTGTAAAAATAATGAAAAATCTATTTTAAGATTGGTGAAAATACATTTCACAAGGAAAAGGAGAGAGAGAGAGAGATCAATGTTTTGTGGGACAGAAGAAAAGTGTAAACAAATCATCAGACCAGAATAAGAGGATTTATGTGTGTAAATGAAGAAGTAGAGATAAAGTAGAAAAGGGAAAAAATTAAAATAAGGAAAAAGAGAAGAAAGAGAGCAACCGGGTGAAAAAGAAGACGAAAAGGTGCAACTGCGCAGAAAAGAGAAGGGTAAAACAAACTAGCAGCCATAGCTTAACTGTGGGTGTTGAGTGATTTTGCTATAACTGTCTGAACATGGGTGGATCTTGCCCCCAAGAGGAAAGATAAGAACCTTGTTTGAAAAATAAACCTGGTTGGGGTGGGCGTGTCCAGATCTGTAGGAGCACCTGTGTTTGTCTGGGAGATGAGCATAACTATTGGCATATGGGACCACTTAAGAAAAGCAAGTAAGAGGGGGAAAGGGTGCAAAATAAACTAAAACAGAAATATGAAATCTAATAAATAAATAAAATGAAGAATAACACCATAATTTAGGTGCAGGTATCTGATCCTTTGGTAGTTTGGGTGTGTATACATTTACTGGGGGTGGGGGTGTGGCAAGGGAACTGGGATAAGAGGAGCTAGGAAGGAAGGAAGGAAGGAAGGAAAGAAGGAAGGTAAAGACGGAGGGAAAACTGGAAAAACAGTTCTTGGGTAGTAAGCATGTATATCTCCAGCTACCCATGGGATATGCTATCCATTAAGGGTACCCAGAGTCCAGAGAGGCAGGAGATTTCATTGGGTGTGTTGCATCAAAGTCAGAAAATGATCAGCTTATTCAGGGGAAAGGAAGTGCATGGTCAGTGGTGAAGGGGAGTCAGTAATAGGTAGCAGGCTTTGCTAGTCTCCAATGTTAGGAATCTTTGGTACTTAAATTTTTTTAATGTAATCATTTTATTAGGGGCTCATACAACTCTTATCACAATCCATACATACATCAATTGTGTAAAGCACATTTGTACATTCATTGCCCTTATCATTCTCAAAACATTTGCTTTCCACCTAAGCCCCTGGGATCAGCTCCTCGTTTTCCCCTCCCTCCCCACTCCCCACTCCCTCATGAATCCTAGATAATTTATAAATTATTATTTTGTCATGTATTTCCCTGTCTGATGTCTCCCTTTACCCACTTTTCTGTTGTCTGTCCCCCAGGGAGGAGATCACATGTAGATCCTTATAATCAATTTCCCCTTTTCAACCCACCCTCTCACCTCCCTCCCAGTATCGCCACTCACACCAATGGTCCTAAAGGGATCATCTGCCCTGGATTCCCGGTGTTTCCAGCTCCTAACTGTACCAGTGTACATACTCTGGTCTTGCCATATTTGTAAGGCAGAATCAGGATCATGATATTGTCGGGGGGAGGTGGGGAGAGGCATTTAGAAACTAGAGGAAAGTTGTATTTTTCATCATTGTTACATCGCACCCTGACTGGCTCTTCTTCCCTCTGAGAACCTTCTGTAAGGGGATATCCAGTGGCCTACAAATGGGCTTTGGGTCTCCACTCCGCACTCCACCACCACCCCCATTCACTATAGTAAGATTTTTTGTTCTTATGATGCCTGATGCCTGATCCCGTCAACACTTCATGATCACATAGACTGGTGTGCTTCATCCATGTGGGCTTTGTTGCTTCTGAGTTAGATGGTTGCTTGTTTATCTTCAATCCTTTAAGACCCCAGACACTATATCTTTTGATAGCTGGGCAGCATTAGCTTTCTTCACCACATTTGCTTATTCACCAGCTTTGTCTTCAGCGGTTGTGTCATGAAGGTGAGCATCATAGAATGCCAATTTAACAGATGAAAGTATTCTTTCATTGAGAGAATACTTGAGTGGAGGCCCAATGTCCTTCTGCTACCTTAATACTAAACCTATAAATATATACACAAAGATCTATGTCCCCATCCTCATATATAAGTATATTTGCATATGTATGTGCCTTTATTTAGACCTCTATAAATGCCCTTTACCTCCTAGCTCTTTCCTCGATTTCCTTTGACTTTCCTCTTGTCCCACTATCATGCTCAGTCTTCATTTGGGTTTCAGTAATTCCTCTTAGTTACATTACTCTTGATCACGCCCTACCAGGCCTCCTACACCCTCCTCACCACCGATTTGGATCACTTTTTGTTCCCTTGTCCCTGGATTTGTTAACACCACTACCTTTTCCCCCACCTCCCTTCTCCCATGTCCCCCTGGAACTGTCAGTCTCATTGTTTTCTCCTGCAGATTGTTCGTCCAGCCTGTCTTGTTTAGACAGACCTATGGAGATAATAACATGCACAAAAACAAGATAGAGCAAAACCAAGCAACAATATACAACAAAACAACAACAACAAACCAAAGACAAAAAAAATAGAGAGAAAAGCTTGTGGTTAGTTCAAGGATTGTTTGTGGGTCTTTAGGAGTGCTTTTCAGTCCAGTCTGTTGGGGCACCACGCCCTAGCCCCAAAGTCCACCTTCAGCATTCCCTGGGGACCTCGCTGCTCCATTCCCTTGCTATTCGGTTGCATCCCCCCCCCCCTCCCTTAATGTTTTGCCTCGGTGTGGAGTGCAATTCCCACACTGTGTCTCTGGTGTTGTCCCCTGTAGGGCTATGGGTCATTGAGGGATGTCATGTCTCAAGTGGACCAGCCAGGTGTACTTAGATTTAAAAGATTTTTTGTTTGTTTCTTTGTGTTGTTTTCTGGATTTCTTGGAGTGCAGGACTTCTTTCCTGGTGGGATCTTGCCAATAGTTGCTGAGGAGATTTTATCATGTTTGTTACTTGATGGCCATATTCTCAAAGTCTAAAACAGTTTTAATTATCTTAATACTATCATGAATCTGAAGCTGAGATGTACTTGTGTCTCAGAATCTAAGGGAAATCATGATAGTTGTTCTTCACCCTGCCTGTGTCTGAAAAGCATCTTGGGAATTTTAAAGTACAAAGATTCTGGGTCTCTGTCCCAAAAAATCTGAATTAACCTGTTGGGGTAAAGCTAGAACAACAGTACATTGTAACTGCTCCCCAGGTGATTTTAATTTATAGTCAGGATTGAAAAGCACCGCCCCTGCATGAAATAGGATACACAAATTTAATTAAAATATTCCTCTGGTAAAAATAATATTTTAAAGATTGTTTTAAGTTAAAATAAAGATAAAAGTTCCAGAGTAACATTGTGGCTAAAAAAGTGAAAATTTTAGTATATAACCTTTCCAATTAACACCTTTTTGGATGTAAACTACTGAGTGATTAACTCATCTTGCCCATTATAATAAAGAAAATATCTGCTCCTTGACACTGGGGTAATATTTCTCTTCATCTTTAATCTCCATCATTGACTTTGAAATAAAATTAATGTTTTAAACAATGTGCTGAATTCCAAATTAGCAGTGAACTACAAAAAAACACAGAATTTCAAGTATTGCTTTGCACATGGAGAATATTGCTAGCTATTGCAATATGTCAAGACCACTTCCCTTGTTCTAAATATTTATCACCTACTTTGCACACATAGTCATAATAGATTTATTGATCCACTCATAGATCCATTTTTATCATTTACAGTGTATGATCAGAAAGACCTAGTGGTATAATTCCAAATTTCAATTAAAAACCCTACGGAAAATAATGATCTATGATCATGAGCTGAGGGTCAGTTCTTCAACAGTTAAAAAAAAATAATGATAAGTATATTCAGTTTAAAAAGTCAGTGAAATTGTGGTTAACAGGAGCCTGGTACAAAAGGAGATGATAATCCATGAGTTGTCCTGGAATCCCACTCACGTCTAGAAATGAACCAGCTTGTGTCACGTTCACTCATCCTGTTGTCTAATGAAAGTACTTACAATTGAGAACATTTTTATGCTTGCTGAGTCAAGACTCCTTTTCTTCTCCTTTGAAGATGAGCGCATGAACAGTACAGCTAAAGGTGATCTTATTTCCAGCCATTAAACAATGTTAATTTCATGCACTACAGAAAGGAGCTTATGCAAATGATTATGATTTTGCCTGCATACAGCTTATTAATATGAATAGGTCAGCAATTCATGATCTACAGCCTTCCACAATAGGTACCATCCAGAAAGCCAATGTTATTTTTTTCCTTCAAAGAGATTCATATGAATATGCTGATAATTTCTCAGAGCTAGGCTCAAGACCACTCACATTTTAAATGTTTTCTTCTATTGTATGAAAAGGCAGTGAACTGCAGAGCAACTATAAAAAGGAAATTTGAATATCTTTATGTAATCACAAAGAATTTGGAATTGGCACCAGGGTGGTACTTGCTGAACTTGACTCACACTCTAGTTCAAAGACTTGCCAGACATATCCATTCTAAGACAGGCCTTCCGAGGAAGGACATACAGTGTTTCACAGTGAAGTATGCTGACGGTATTTCCTTTGCTCATGAAAAATCTTAATAGCTTTCATGCATCAATGGTACACAGAGATTATGGATCTTGAGGTTAAAACTAGGCACTTTAAAATATGAAAAAATGTCATAGAGTAAAACAAAAATCACTTACCGAAAATAGGAATTTATCATTTGTGAATCATATGTATTCTCTGTTGTATAGTTTTATTTTCGTTGAAAGGATTCAGTTAACTCAGTATCCCTAAAACTCCATCGCTCAGTTGCCACTCCAAATGTGAGAATGGGCAGATTGTGTGTGTTGTAATCTGGTGTCCCTGACAATAAAGTGTGGATGTGTGAGAAGTTTGTAAAGTTAAGGTGCATTTTGAGGACATAAAGGGTTTTTTTTAATCCTGTGAAACATCTACAAGTCTGTGTGAGGACCTATCTATACATCTGAGAGAAATCAAGATGGCCAACCCAGAACCATGCCAAACACAGAAGGAGGAGGTGGTAAAATGGGAAGAAAACTAGGCAGCTCATCTTGCTTGCCATGATGAAATGAGTGAGGAATATAAAATAAAATAAGGAACAGCAAATGACCAAAACGCAGAGAATTCATATACAATCATATAGAACCCTTTCAACTCTCCTTTCAATGTGTATTTTCAATACAGTTAACTTCTTTTAATATTTACCACCAACACCATAATTAAGGTCAACATTGACTCACATCTGGATTCCTTAATATCCTCTTAGCGATCATGCCTTTAAACACTTTTCCATATTACCATCAACATTTTTAATGAGTTTTGATGAAACAAATACATTGCTTAAGTCTTCTTTAAATCTCTGACATGGTTTCCCATTAATCTTAATGTCCCAAATGCTAAAACTAACGAAGAAGTCCATCCTGGCTCCTTCCAATTGTTATATCCCCAGCTTCAATGTCCCCTCTTTTCTGAATCTAGTCTTTATTTTATAAATTATGGTGATGTTGTTACATCCATTCAAGACAATTCCATCTCATAGCTTCACTCTATCTGATAATATGTCTAAAAACATATAAGATGAATGACGCAATGGAGAATAGCATGGCTTTAGTCAGTGGCACCTTAGTTCTCAAAGTGACTCTCTTGTTCTGCAATGCTCTAAAGAGCTCATGGGCAACAAATTTACCTAATTCAACACTTCTTTTGATTTTTTGACTTCTGCTTCCATGAGAATTGATTGTGTTTCCACGTAAGATAAAATCTTTGAGAGCTACATTTTCTCCATTTATCATGCTAACTATTGACCCAGTTGTGAGAATCTTGGTCTTCCTTACATTGAGTTGCAATCCACACTGAAGGTTAAAATCCTTGGTCTTCATCAGCAAGGGATTCAGTTCCTCCTCAGTTTTTGTAAATAAAGTTGTGCCATTTGCTTACCAGAGATTGTTAATAAGCCCTCTTCCAGTCCTGATACCTCATTTTTCCTCATAGAATCCAACTTCTCTGATGATTTGTTCAACACATCGATTGAACAAGTATGGTGATAGGGTACAACACTGATGATGCACGCCTTTCCTGGTTGAAAACCTTGCAGTATTCCCTTATTCTGTTCACATGACTGACTCTTAATCTATGTACAACTTCCAAATGAGGACAATGAAATGTTCCGGAATTCCTATTTTTTTTCCGAGGTCATACACAGTTTATTAGGATCCACAGAGTCCAATGCCGTTGCACAGTCAACGAACTGCAAGTAAATATCTTTCTGGTATTCTCTGCTTTCAATCATGATCCATCTGACATCAGCAAGGATATCCCTGTTCCACATCTTCTTCTGAATCTGGCCCGAACTTCTGTCAGTTCCCTGACAAAGTACTCCCGCAACCATTGTTGGATGGCCTTAAGCAACATTTTACTTGTGTGTGATATCAATGATAGTGTTCTGCACTCTAAATGTTCTGCTGGGTCACCTTTCTTTGGAATGGGAAAATTTGGATTTTATTCAGTCCATTGGTCAGGTTGGTCCGTTGGTCTTCCAAAGTTGTTGGCATAGACAAATGAGTGCGTTTAGTCCCTCTTCAGCTTTCTGATGCATTTCCGTGGCTATTCTGTCAATTACTGGAACTTTGTTTTGGGCGAATGCCTTCAGTGCAGTTTGAACTTCTTTCTTCAGCACCACTGGTTCTTACTAATATGCTGCCTCCTGAAGTGGTGGACTGTCAGCTAGTTCTTTTTTTACAGGGACTCTGAGTATAATTTCCACCTTCTCCTAATGCTCCCACATCATTCAATATTCCTCCTATAGAATATTTCAAAATCCCAATTCAGGGCTTAATCTCTTCTAGCTTCCTTTCTGTTCCAGAAATGCTGATAGTGTTGTAACTTTTGGGTTTTCTAGTTCTAGGTCCTTGCACACATTTGGCATTGTCTTCTCTCTCTGTCATTTGATATTTTCCATTCTGCTCCTGGACCTCATTCTTCCTTCCACTTGTTTTAGCTACTCTATGATTAACAGCAAGTTTCAGAGCTTCTTCTGACATCCACTTGCTAATTTCTCTCTTTCCTGTCTTTTTAATGACCTTTCATGTTCTCCATACATGATGGTCTTGGTGTCCTTCCACGTCATATCAAGTCTTCTCTCATTAGTGTTCAATGCATCAAATCTGTCTGTGAGATGTTCTTGAAATTCAGGTGGGATAGACTCAAAGTCCTTTCTTGGCTCCTGTGAATTTGTTTAGTTTCCTTCAGCTTTCTCTTGAGCTTACATATCAGCAATTAATGGTCTATTCCACAGTCAGCCCTGGCATGGTTTTAGCTGTTGATAGTGAGCTTCTCCAAAGTGTCTTCCCACAAATGTCCATTTGATTTCTAGTTATTCCTTCTGGGGAATGCAACTGTGGTTGAAAAGGTCGTGCAAAACTTTATAATGCAAGCTCCAGCTTCATTCCTATCACCAAGTCCTTATTTTCCAACTAATGTTACTTCCTCTTTTGATTGGTAATCGGCTAGAGTCATGGCAGGGAAGTTGGGGGAAATGGGCACTAATGACAGTGAAGACAAGAAGAAAATGTTCTAAGATTGACTGCAGTGATGACTGAACAAGTCTTCTTAATCTAATTGAATAATTAAATTCTACAGTATGTGAAGTGTATCCCAATAAAAATGTAGTAATAAAAATAGAATACCCTTTAGTATATTTTATATTAAAATAAATAAAATTTTAAAAGCAGAAAATATTGAAAACTGAAAAAACTTGAAAATGGGGCAAAAGGGGAATCAGATGATAAGGTATCACATTTTAAAATAACTACATCTGTCATAATCAACTTTATATTACTCTGTCTGATAGTAAGTCTATTCATATACCTCAATATGCTCAGAGGTGATTAAAGAGAGTAAAAGCATATTCTAATATGAATCTATTTCAATATTAATTTTAAAAGCCTATATTATTTTTAAATAGTGGAAAAATGAAAGTGTTCATTTATTTATCAATGGTTCCAGGATATACAAAGAAGCTATGCTTGTTTTTCAATGGTACTAGATGGGGAGATATTGATCCAAGGTTAATTGAAAAAAGGTTAAACCGTTATCTTTTTTAAAATGAGGGCATACTACTCTGTGAGTATTGCCTCTCAAACATTTCAAACATTTTATATTCTCAAATATCTGTATTGTAAGTGGCTCAATCAATGGATGGCTCATCTATATCTGTGAAAATGTGCCCATTTTGTTTCCCAATTCAAAAAACTATAATTTTCTTATATGAAATATGTGTAACTTTTTCAGGTCATTAACTTCCAAATCGTTCATATAATGTAATCAATACACAAAAGCTTGCTTCTATACGACATAAATTAGACAATAAATACACGCTGTCAAGTGAATGAAGCACTCCATTCTAAGTGCTACCATAATGCTGGATTTTGTAGAACAATTCAGCGACTTCTTTCATTCATTTTGATATGATGTTCACCTTATTAAATTCAATACTTCTTTTATTTCTAATAACCTTATGATAAATACATGTAAACAGCTCCTGTGCCTCATCCTGTATCTGGATCTGTTTCTGCTACTTCTGCAGCCTGCCGGCCCACTGTGCCACATCTCTGTCCTGCTGCTTGGTGAAAAGCTAATTCTTAATGAAATCATCACTCCAAACACTACCACACATCTGAAGTTAGGTGGTATCTCATTTGATACATTACATTCTATTTTTGTATCGCTTATTGTCCCTTCTAAAATGGAGCCTTTTAGCATGATTTCTACTTCCGAATCAGTTGGTTCATAAACATCTTGCATAATGTCATAATGCAATTGTAATGACATTATGGGACAGCATAGAACTGCCCCTCTGCGTTTTAGAGGCTGTACATATGGGTAGGAGCAGAAAACCCCAGTTACATCCCCAGATGACTGGTGGGTTTGAACTACAGACTTCACAGTTCCAGACTAATGAATAACCCACTGTTCTCTAAGTATGGTGTCTTTAAATGAATAGTGTTAGTGTGATGCCACTCAGAAAAATAAAATGGATGCATAAAAAAATCTCTGTATCCTAAAAAAGCACCTTAATTTATTATTTATTAATAACACCTTATTTATTATTCAGTTATAATGAATCAATAAATTCACAGGATGACTTAACCTTGAATTTAATAAGTAGTTAATAAATATTACTAACCATATCTTATTCATGTTTACATTTAAGAATCCAGTGAAATTTAGGATGAATAGTTAACATTAAAAAAAGTTTTATACATGGTAACACTTAACCTTCATAAATGGACTAAAAGAAGCCATTCATGAAGAACATTTTATGCATACTAGGAAGCTTGATATTTTTCTTTTTTTAAATTCTAAGCCTTCCATGTGAGCCCTGTTGTATCCCCTGATGGCTGATGGTTCAAAGTTGGGCTGCCAACCCCAGGGTTGCAGGCTGAACCAATCAGTCACTCCAGAAGAGAACGATGAGGCTTTCCGTTCCATTCCGTAAAGATTAAAGCCTTGGAAATGCAAATGGGCAGTTCTGCTCTGTCCTGTAGGATCACAGTGCATCAGAATGGACTTAAGGGCAGTGAATTTTTTGTTTTGTTTTTTAAATATACCTGAAGTGCTCTTCTTCCATTTTTCACCCAGATGACTAGTTCATTTTCATCTTTCAGATATACGTCCATGCCATCTTTCCTGATTTCATTATTTCAATAATTTACGTATACTATTCACCATTGCATTTTTTCCACCCCACCCCATCCCCCCAAAAAAATCTCCAAGGAAGAATGTACTTAGTACTTTCAACCAGAGGAGATGAAGGACAGGATTCGCCCAAAAACAAAGCTCAAAAGGCAATAATATGTAGAGGAAAAGGAACAATGGACATTTTGAACTGATAGAGTAAGTTGAAATAATGTTGTTACACTGAAGGGATTACAACTAAAGTCACGTGCAAAAAAGGATAAATAAATTAATGAATGGAAAATTAATGCGCTCTGTAAACATCTCCCCAAACTACAATAAAACATTAAAACAAAGAAACAAAAACCTGTTGTTTTGGGTCCCAATTCAAAAAACTATACTCTTCTTATATGAAATATGTGTAACTTTTTCAGGTCATTAACGTCTACATCGCTCATATAATGTAATCAATACACACAGCCTGTGTGATCTTGCTTCCGTATGACAAATTAGACAACAAATACATGTTTTTCAGTTGAATGAAGCACTCTATTCTAAGTGCTACCATTATGTTGGATTTTACAGAACAATTCACACTGATACAATCTTTTTCTTTTGATCTTCTGATACCTGATCACCTAAACACCTCTTGATCACACAGGCTGGTGTCTTTTTCCATATGGGCTTTTTGGCTTCCCTGCACAGAGAGGATCGTAGGGCCAGCCCCAACATGAGACATGACCTCTCCTCACTAGCCCGCAGCACTACAAGGCCAACACTGGAGGCACAGTGTGCGAAGTCCCCACCCTGACCTCCACAGTGGGTCCTGTCTGACACCCCTCCCCTACCCTGACCTCCATAGTGTGGCAGATCATGAAGGTGGCAACAGAGCAGCAAGAGGAGTAGAGTCATGAAGTACCTAAGGAATCCCCAAAATAGGCTTCTGACTCGGGGGTAGTACTTGCCACCACATCAGACCTGGTTGGAAGACATTCATAAAGGTCAGCAGATAGACCTGGTAGGCAGGATAAACAATCAGGAGGAGAAAGCAACAGGACCTATGGTTGTGGGAGTGGGGTTCATGAGAGAGGAGGAGGTGGGGAAAGGGAAGCAAGGGATCAGGAAGCCAACCATTCAGGGACAACAGAATCCAGGAACAGTAGTGGGAATAGAGATACCAGACGGGGAAGGGGAAGAGGGGGAAGGGAAGGAGCAAGAGGAAATAATGCAATGATCCAAAAATAACCATACATTCCTCTCCAGGGAAAGAACAACTGAAAACATGGGAAAGGGAGACAGGAGTCGGGGTGAGAGATGAAAATAATAATTATGAACAATCTATCAAGGGACTGAGTGGGGGTGGGGGAGGGAAGGAGCTGATACCAAGGGCTCAATAGAAGGTAAATGTCTAGAAAAGAATGAAGGCAACATATGTACAAATTCGCCTGATGCAAGTGACTCATGGATTGTGACAAGAGTTGTAAAGGTCCCCAATTACCCGGGGGTGAGGGGGAAGGAAATCTAAAATTGATGATGGGGAGGGTATAGAATGCTGGATGACATTCCATCAAGTACAATATAGCTGAGAGGAATTACTGAAAGCTGAATGAAGGTCAAACATAGTAGTGGGACAGGAGGAAAGTAAAGGGAAATAGAGGAAAGTACTAGAAAGCAAAAGACATTTATAGAGGTATAAATATCGGCATGTATATATGTAAATATATTAATAGATAATGATAGAGCTATAGGCCTATGTAGATATAGTTATATGTTAAGTATTAAGGAAGCAGATGCACATTGGGCCTCTACTCAAGCACTTCCTCAATGCAAGATCACTTTGTTCTAATAAGCTGTCATTCTGTGATGCTCACTTTCCCAACCCGATCCTTGAAGACAGAATGGATCCATAAGCAAATGTGGTGAATAAAGCTGATGGTGCCTGGATATTAAAAGATATAGCATCTGTGTATTAAAGGATTGAAGCTAAACAAAAAGCACACCAGTCTCTGTGAGTAGGAAGTGCCGACAGGATGAGGTATCAGGCATCAAAAGACCTCTAATAATCAATCATACAGATCTGAATGGGGGGGGGGGTTGGAGTGGAGACCCAAAGCTGATCTGTAGCTAATTGGACATCCCCTCACAGAAGGGTCACAAGGAAGGTATGAGTCATCCAGAGTGTAGTATAGCACTGATGAAACACACAACACTCCTCTAATTTTTAATGCTTTCTTGCCCCTATATCATGACCTCTGTTCTATCTTACAAATCCAGCAAGAACAGAGCATGTGCACTGATACACAGTAGAGCTATAAACACATGGAATCCAGGACAGATTACCACCCCTCCCCCCACCAGGAACAGCAATGTGAGTAGTGATACCATGAGGGTAGTGGGAAGATGGGCAGAGAAAGGAGGAAGTGATAGCCAGGATGGATGTATACCCCCCTCCGGGGGATAAACGACAGAAGCATGGATGAAGGGGAAACGTGTATGGTGTAAGATATGAAAACAATATTAATTTATAATTTATCAAGGGTCCAAGAGTGTGGAAGTGGGAGTGGGAGGGGGGGAAAAGAGAGGCTGATACCTATGGCTAAAGTAGAAAGAAAATGTTTTAAAGTGGATGAAGGCAACATATGTACAAATGTGCTTGATACAATTGATGTATGGATTGTGATAAGAGCTGTAAGATCCCCCCAAAAAATGATTTAACAATTAAAAAGGTGCACCAGCAAATGTGGTGAAAAGGCCCATGGCTCCCAGGCTATTAAAAGAGATAGCCTCTGATGTCTTCAAGGCTTGACGTTAAAGAAGTGACCATCTAACAGGGAAGCAACAAAGCCCACGTGAAACATTTTTCTCACTAACGCAAACAAGCAAAACGTTTTGTCCACTGGCGTCCACCTTCATCAGCTCTTCATCCAACCCTGGTGTTCTCGCTGTGACTTCCATCGAGTTGGTTCTGATGCAGAAGAGAATGCAAGCACGCTAGGTCCGCAGCGCCCTGACAATACTGCTTAAGCAACCCTGATCTCCCATCTACATGCTGTCTCCTGCGTGATAGTCTGTAGAAATGGAATGATCTAATATCTGTCCTTTGTGTCTGATTTTTTAAAAGAGCAGAATGTTTTGAGATTGACCCAAATTATAGCATGTTTCAGTACTTTGTTCTTTTCTGAGGATTATGTATTCCCAGTTAACGGATATTTAGGCTCTTTCCAGGTTTTTAAAATACTAATAATTTCTGAATATTTATGTACCATTATTAAATGAGGATATATGCTTTCATTTCTCCAGAATAGACACTTAGTTTGGGAATATTTTCACCTTAAGCTGAAAGATATAAGAAAAATTAAAGCCTGAAGTTGAAATATTGGAAGATTCCATGGGCAAAATATTGAAAAATGCAGGAAGTTTCAAAAGAAAATGGAAGGAGTACACGGAGTCATTTATCAAAAAGAACTAGCCAACCTTCCATCATTTCACGAAGTAGCATATGAACTCGAACTACAGTGCTGAAGGAAGACCTCCAAGCTGCATTGAAGGTGAAGTGCAGGAATTGATAGAATACCAACTGGCTGATCGACTACCAATTGGAAGCTGCAGCCATGAGATCAAATGCTATTTCATTGGACAGATCTGCTGTACAAGATGTCTTTAAAGTGCTAAATAGCGAAGTTGTCACTTTGAGCATCCTGGTTAGCTTGACTCAAGCCATAGGAGTTCAATTGCCACATATGCATATAAAGGTTAGATGATGAATGAGGAATACTGAAGAAGAATTGACGCGTTTGATTCATGATGTTGGTAAAAAATATTCAAAGTGCTGTTGCCTTCCACAAGAACAAACACATGTTTGGGACAAAGTCTAGTTAGATTTTGAAGCAGGATTAGCGTGAGTTTGTGGCATTTATTGTTCCACATATTATCTGGAAAAGAACATTATGCTTGATAAAGTAGCGAGTCAGCAACAAAAGAAGAAGACTCTCAACGAAGATGGATTGACAGGGTAGCTTTAATCATCGTGAGAATGAAGCAGGATCAGCCAGTGTTTCATCGGAATATCTTGTTACTATGAGTAGGAGCAGATTGGTGACAATAATTGCAGGTTGAAGGTGAAGAAAATTAAAACAGGTCCACAAAGCCTTAGAGACTCTTGAGTATATTCTCCTTAACTAGAGAACATCTCAAGAACAGATTCAATGCATTGAACACTGAAGACCAAAGACCTGAGCAGTTGTAGGAAACATCAAGACCTTCACACATGAAGACAGCAAACGGCCATTCGTAAGATAGAAGAGAAGGAGTAGGACCACAGTGGGTGTCAGAGGCAATCAATTCTGAAACTGAAACTTGCTAGTGAACATATAATAGCTAAAGCAATGAAACACTGATGAAATAAAACTTAACCGAAATGCAAAGACCTGATGTGAGGAAGTCAAAATGAAGAGCACATTAAGCAGTCCTCAAGCCAAAATATCTGAAGAAAATTCCAAGTCCCACGTTTCAACATTGAAGAAGTCCACTGTAAAATACGGCACAAGACTGGAAAGTGCTTTATTTCCTTGGGCATGGGGGTTCTGTGAGTCATAAGCAACTCTGTGGCATGTTATAACAACATGCGCAAACTAATATTGACACAGGACGCTTGAAAAACAAGGTTCCAGAACAATCGAAATGTCTCAACAAACTGATGCAAAATTGGAAACACTCACTAGTACTTGCCAAGATATTTGGCCACTCAATTGGCAGAGATCCATAGTTGTGTCCGTTCCAAGAAAGGTGACCCAAAAGTATATGGAAATTATTGAACAATCTCATTAATATCACATGCAAGTAGAATTTTGCTGGAGGTTGGAGCAGTCTATTAACAGTGAGCTGCCAGAAGTTAAACCTTCATTCAAAAGAAGACTTGGAATGACAGATATCATTGCTGTTGACATCGCTGAAAAATGAGAATACCAGAAAGATGTTTATTTCTGTTTTATTGACTACTCAAAGGCAGTCAATTGTCTGGATCATGAAATACTATGGATAATAGATGAGTGATAATTCCAGGGCATTTCACTGTGCTCATGAAGAACTTGCACATGGACTGGAAAATAGTCATTACAACTATTAGTAAAAAGGAATACTTGCTTTAGAATCAGGAAAGGTGGGCAACAGGTTTGTATCCTTTCACCATGCTTCGTCACTCTGCATGCTGAAATTTTCACATCTTTCTGGCAATCACTCTAATCTTTTCTTTCTTGCCATTTTAGTGAATGTTGCTTTCTTCGTGTATGATGTTCTTGATAACATTTTAGCTCTAGTGGACTTGTTCGATTTCTCCAACTTCATCCTGAACTTATATATCAACAATTGATGGTCTGTTCCACCTTTTACCACTGTCCTGGTCATGGCTGTTGATACTGAGCTTCTCCATCATTCCTTTCCACAGATGTAGGCAATTTGATTCCTTTGCATTTTATCTGGCGAGGTTCATGTGTACAGTTGCTGCTTATGTTGTTGAAAAACAGGTATTTTCAATAAAGGGGTCCTTGGCCTTGAAAAATTCTATCATGAGACTTCCACCCCCATTTCTACATGAAGGCCATACTTTCCAACTATTCTTACTTCTTTTTTGTTTCAAACTTTTCTATTTGATCATCAGTAATTATTAATGTATTTTAATTTGACTGAAAAGCTGATCTAATTCTTCCATTTATTCATCACTGGATTTAGTGCTTGCTGCGTATATTTGAAAAGCAGTTGCATTCAATGGACTTCCTTATAGGTGTATAGATGTTATCCTGTCACAGACAGCATTGTTCTTCAAGGTAGTGAATTGAGGCTGTTCTGTTTTTTCATAGTAAATGTGACACTATTTTCCTTCAATGTGTCATTCCTGGTGATCATTAGATTCAAAATGGTCAATATCAGTCCAATTTAGCTCACTAATGTCTAGGTCACATGGACTGAGAAGGGCAGAAATGAAGTGATACTACTTAGCCTAGAATATTGATACTTATGAGTTCTATTTATTTTGGTGACGTCCAGTTCTCATAATTCATACTTCATACAGTCCACATTCCAATCACCCCTGTGCATTTTCGGTTGTGCCTTCCCATGTTAAGTCATGCCCCATCAGCAAAGGAAGACCCTAAAAGCTCTACTCCAACCGCACCGTGATGGTCTACTGTACTTAGAGGGAGCAGCTCTTCCTCAGTCTTATTCGGACTCATAATCTGAGGGATCATCTTCCAGCATTATATCTTATAGTGTTCTACTACCTTCATAAGGTTTTCAGTGTATTATCTTCCAAAAGTGGATATCTTTTTCCTTCTTCATAGTTTGGCCTTTTTCTGGAAACTTGGCCAAAACTATGCACCTTTGGTGACCCTGCTGGCACTTGAAACACCAATGGCAGAGCTCCAACATCACAACAACATATAAGCCACCCAATATGACAGGCTAAAAACCAAGTGGTGTAAAAACTCCACTATATTATTCATTTTATTCACATATTCATTCAGACATGACAATATGTATCTCACAACTATGCTTAAAGCTCATAAAACTTATTATTGTCAACAAAGCTCTGCTAATAAAGACATCAAGCAGATAATTTTACTAGTCTCATATATTCATTGCTAGAAGCATTAGGATATTCTGAAGCTTCCTTTGATGGGGTGCAAACCCAACCTTACCACATTCTGGGAAAAATCAGGATCCCACCTGACCGTACTATTGTATTGTACAGCTACCGTCTCCTTCATCTGACTCTGCCCAGTGTTGATGCTGTTGTGCCGATCATGGCTAATACCACCAGCTTCACTAAAAGTATAAAAGTTTCCCAAAGTTAAAAAAAGAATCAATAGGTACATCAACAATCCTTTCAGTGACACTGTCCTCTACACCAGAATACTGGAAAATGTTAAGAAGTAAGGTTAATCTCTCCTTTATAGAATTACAGAATAACCTCTCCTAGAGAATTACAGAATTCTCTAGGGCTGTAATGTGGGAGTTTCTCTGCTGTCACTTCTCTTTACACAAAACACATTATTAAAAGTAAACCCTCAAAATACGTTTTAAAGAGCTGAGCCCACTTGCTCTCAAGCAGGCTGACACAAAATTACGCAGCAAGTGCTTCCTGCTGTCGTAACCAATGGATGTCCCTTTTTCAAGGGGTTCATTTGGTAGAATCTGTCCCTTCTTCCTTCCTTTTTGCTTCACCCTTCTTGTTTCCCTCCTTCCCTCTGCCTTTTCCTTCTTTCGTCTATGAAATCCTAACTGAAATGGCCCATGTTCAAGTGCAAAGTATGCACTAGGCCTCAAATGATCAATGACCAAACAGTCCCAGCTGTGAGGAAGCTTGGTGCAGTAGAAATGAACTTCTGAAGCACAACCACCTTCAGCAATCAGCTGCTTTTTACATTCAAACATGAGCTTTGCTTTCCACGTTGACCTGCACCTCCAGCATGCTATCAAGCACCTCATCCCACACTGACCAAGAGTACCGACTGGCCATGCCTCATACATGCACTCTCTTGCTCTGGCTTTTGCGTGTTCTGCTTTGTCTCCTGAACTATCCTTTCCACCCAGACCTCTACACTTGACCCGATTCACTTCTGTTCCTCCCTCAGGTTTCCACTGAGCATGAACCAGGGAGGCGATGCTGTGTCTGAACCATGTCTGGGTTGATATGTGGATGGCTCAGGCATGACAGCTCTTAGCCTGGGCTTCCTGCTCCAGCGGCACAGGGAAACCTTTCTTAGGAAGCATTGGGCATTCCCTGAGGAAACAACTCCTGTGAATTCATCTAATTGCAGAATACTGGAGTGATTCCGGAAGCAAACAACTGTCCTCTCAGGAATTTTAATGACAACGTAAAACAAGCAAAGGCTCACCTCCGCAACAATAAAGAAAACAGGCTTAGGGATTTCTCTTTTTATTAATCTTTCCATGCCAATTATTTCCTTATTCTACATGCTCTAATTATTTAAGGCTCTAATACTCCCGAATAAAAATGTTCTCTTTTTAGGCAGTCTCAGAGTTCTGATTGGCCATTGCATTAATTTAATTGCCAGGAAGTGAGTGGCTTAGCACAACTGATCTGTATTATTTTAGAGTCGTGAGTGTCAGAAGTCTTAAAATCAAGGTATTGGCATGATTGTTTTTTCCTTCTGGAGACACTGGAGGGGTTTATTTTTTTCTCTTTGGTCTTTTTCACCTTCTTGATGTTGCCCGTATTCCCTAGCTCATGTTACTTTTCCCTGTCTTCCAGGTGTACTGTCTTCATCTCTCTCTCATTCCCCTTCTTCTTCACTAACCCCCCTCTTTCTGTAATACCTCTGTTGCTGCTGACGTTGACCTGCCTCTCTCCTCTTATAAAAAACCCCGTGATTGCATTTGACCCACCTAGATAATCCAGGAAAATCTCCACGTCTCAATATTCTTATCTTAATCACATTGGCAAACTATTTTTAAGCCTTAAAAAGCTGTTAATCACAAATTGTGAGCATTAGGATGTGAACATATTCAGGAGACGGGAGCACTATTCCATCTCGTACAACCACAAACATTTTCCGCTTTTGCCATTGAAAGCATTCTACTATGGGCTTAACTGATTCTATTCTATTTTCCTACTATAAGCATGCTTAGAATGTTTGTTAAAATGTTCCATTCATTTTTATTCCATTTTTCCATAAATTTTTGAAACATCCTTCTATAATGAGCAATGACATGAACCAGGCTTGGCATGAGCTTAGTGTTTTAATTTTGGATTCTGCTGTTGCTGCTTATGTTGTTTACCCCTGCTTCACTTACTTTGTTCTACCTTCGCCACATATACCCCAATAGTACTTATACCACATATACCCCAATAGTACTTATACCACGTATACCCCAATAGTACTTATACCATGTATACCCCAATAGTACTTATACCATGTATACCCCAATAGTACTTATACCACATATACCCCAATAGTACTTATACCATGTATACCCCAATAGTACTTATACCACGTATACCCCAATAGTACTTATACCACGTATACCCCAATAGTACTTATACCACGTATACCCCAATAGTACTTATACCACGTATACCCCAATAGTACTTATACCATGTAAACCCCAATAGTACTTATACCACGTATACCCCAATAGTACTTATACCACGTATACCCCAATAGTATTTATACCACACATAGTGCCCATACCAATGTGGAGGATGTGGGGAACTTCTAACCACAAGTGTTGAAACCATTTTCTTAAACTTCTAAACTGAGAAACTTTGTTCTATCAGACACTTGAGCACGAGTAGTACCTTAATGCAGTTATTCTTTATTTTATTTGAGGATTCCTGACAATGCAGTGGTTAATCACGTATCCGCTAACCAAAGGTCGATGATGTGAACTCTGACTTCCCTGAGTAACAAAAGCGTGACAAACTGCTTCCAGTTAGAGAGCAGCCATGGAAACCCTATGAGACAGTAATTTTCTGCCTGATAAGATTAATGAGTTGAATTTAATGTGACAACCATAGGTTTGGATTTTATGCTCTGTTTCCAGTCTGGTGTGGTAGTTACATTATCTGGTGTCAATTTGAGAGGATTTTGAGTGAAGGGGTGGAGTCTGACCTGTCAATCAAGATTTAACCAATGAGGACTCTGTGAAGGAATGGCCTTCTCCTGAGAGTTCTCAGAACTCCTGTATTTCCTCCTTGGAGGTAGGAGACATTTCTCTCTCTGTGATCACTCCCTCAGACATGCTCTATTGACAAGACACATGGCACCAAGCTGATAGCCCCATGCGCTGGGAAGTGTAGAGCCGTATGGAGAGCCTACCAACACTGTGACGCTTACACTGCCACTGGACTCACAACACTCCCACCAACTGGCCTGTGTTCTTCTTCATTTGGCCTCCTTGTATGTGTTGCGTGAGTCTGAAGAGGACTTTATAGGTTGGTGTCACACATATGGGCTAATACTGGACTTATGAACTTGTTCTGGACTGGGCTGGCATGTTTTCTCAATATTCAACTGCTCTTGCATATAAAACTCTTTCTTATGTATATGAGTGTCTATGAATTTATTATTCTTGTCTATCCGGACTAACACATCTAATAAGTCAGTTTAATTTGCGTTCCCCAAAACCCATGAAGATGTTTTGTGAATTTTGACGAATAATTTATCCTCCCAATTCCTTCACTTGCTCAAAGTGAGGAAGATTCCAGGCACTTGGTAATGATGAACAAATACTCATGCTTACACTTCAAATTACAATTTAATGTAAGGACAATAAAAATCCTTATAACGAGACCAATAAACAGCATCATGTTAAAGAGAGAAAAGACTAAAATAATTCAGAGAAGTGTAAGTCAAGAAATCAAATGATATACTTCATTGGACACATCTGCTGCACAAGACTTTACAGTGTGAAAGAGCAAAGATGTCCCTTCGAGGACTGTGATTTACTAACCCAAGTCATGTTATTTTCAACTACATCAAAAGTATGGAAAAGCTGGAAAACCGCTGATGCACTTGAATGATGGTGTTGGTAAAATATTATATTTGAAATACGTGGACTGTTGAAGAAACAAGTCTGTCTTGGAGAAAGGAGAGCCAGATTGCTCCTCAGAAGTGAGGAGGAGGAGATTTTGTCTCATATAGTTTGGACAAGTTATTACCACAGATAAATCTTTGGACAAGAATATTATGCTTGCTAAAATTATAGTTGTTCTTAGATGACGTTGAGTAACTTCGGACACATAGCGACCCTGTGCACAACAGAACGAAACACTACCTGGACCTGGGCTACTTTCACAGTTGTCCTTTTTGAGCCCATTGTTGCAGCTGCTGTGTCAATCCATCTCATCAAGGTCTTCTTCTTTGATGACCCCTCCCAGGGACTGTCCCACAACGTGTGCAAGGTACATGAGATGAAGTCTCACCATCCTTGTTTCTAAGAAGCTTTCTGGGTGTACTTGTTCCAAGAGAGATTTGTTTTTCATTTGGAAGGTCGTGATACTTTCAATATTCTTCACCAACACCGTAATTCAAACGCATTGATTCTTCTTTGGTCTTCCTTATTCAATGCTCAATTTTCACATACACATAAGGAGATTGAAAATACTATGGTTTGGATCAGGCAGGCACACATTAGCTCTCAAAGTAACATCCTTGCTTTTCAACATTTTATAGAGGTCTTGTGCAATTGATTGACCCAATGCAATGCATCATTTGATCGCTTGACTGCTGCTTCTATGAAAATTGATGGATTGTGGATCCAAGAAAGACAAAATCTTTGACAACCTCAATTTTTCTCTGTTCATCATGATGTTACCTCTTCATCCAGTTGTGAAGATTTGGGCCTTCTTTATATTGAATTGTACTCCATAATAAAGGCTGCAACATTTAAGCTTCATCAGCAAATACGTCACATCCTCTTCATTTTCAGCAACCAAGACTCTGTCATCTGCCTATCATAGGTTGTTAATAAGCCTTTTTCAATTCAGGATACCACACTTTTCTTCATATAACCCATCATTCTGATTATTTGCTCCACTTTTATTTGCTAAAGTAGAGGGCCGTTGAAAAAGATAAAGATCCCAAGGAGATAGAGTGACACAGCAACTGCCAGAAGGGACCAGGAAATGTTTCATTCTGTTTACATAAGGTCACCATGGCTTGGAGCCTACTCAAGGGCCCCTAAATACAACAGTGTGCCTTAAATCCTCTCATTGATCAAATGAGGATAATTATATTTACCTTGCAGCGTACAGAGTAGAAATTGAATGAATTATGTGAATTAATAGGTATTTTGTCATAAATACTAACATGATATACACACAAAAGAAAGCCTGAGATACTAACCCGGAAAAGTATGATAAATAAGCTTATATAAGGTCTTGAATGTTCAAATAAATAAATAATATAGGACCTAGAATCACATTTTGAGCACTTTCTCAGCATCTTTTTCCAAAGATCCTGAAGCCAGTTTTTTTTGTTTTTAATACTTTTATTGGGTGCTCTTACATCTCTTATAACAATCCATACATTCCTCCAATGTGTCAAGAACATTTTCACATATGCCATCACCATCATTTTCAAAGCATTCTCGTCCCACTTGAGCCCCCGATATCAACTCCCCATTTCTTCCCTCTCCCTCCCCGGCCGCCCTCCCTCACAAACCCTTGATAAGTTATAGATTATTTTTTCCGTATCTTACATCACCCCTCACCCACTTTTCTGTTATTCATACTCCTGGGAGGGGGTTCTAGTTGATCCTTGTGATCAATTCCTCTCCTCTCCCCCCACCCTCCCCTAATCCTCCAGGTATTTATAATCTCATTGTTGACCCTGAGTTTCTGTCCTGAATTCCCTGTGTTGTGGGCTCTTATCTGTAGCAGTGTGCATGCTCTGGTCTAAACCATTTTTTAAGGTAGAATTGAAGTTATTATAATGGGTTGAAGGAAGCACCAAAGAGCTAGAGGAAAATTGTTTCATTGGTGCTATACTGCACCCTGACTGGCTCCTCTTTTCCTTGTGGCCCCTCTGTGAGGGGATGTCCAATTGTCTACAGATGGGCATTGGGTCTCGACTTCATGTCTGTTCCCCCCCACCCCATTCACCTTGGGTATGGTTTTATTCTGGGTCTTAGATGCCAGATACCTGATCCCATGAACCCCTCATGATCACACAGGCTGAGAGCTCTATTTTTAATGAGTTCCATCCCTTCTTTTAATCTAGGTGCTTCTCAAATACTTCATTTCATACCGAAATTCTTCCTTGAACAATTGAAACATCTGCAGTTGTCTCAACCAATTCCCTCAAAAAACTGTATATCCCAATTTTCTACTGTATCTCAAAGCCATTCACAAGATGCCCTGGCACATCCTTCTTTGGTACTTACAGTTGGTGTTATATAGTGGGTTCATTGCTTTCCAGAAAATTAACAGCTACCAGCTCTACAGCAGCACCATCCCCTGAGCAATGTATCTATTAAATGTACACTTGGCGAAGGGGGGGTTATTTATTTATTTACATGTTTATTACTTGCTTCTGTCAAATAAATATGTTCAATTAATTAAAAGAATTCTGAAAACCTCCTCTGCAATTCCTATTGCTTCCTTACACAAATCTCATTTCAAAAGGCTTTTTGGTTAGAAGAGAAAATCTAGGAATTTCCACACGACACAATGTTTTATGGTTGGACCTCCCTGGTAGTTTTAACCTCAAATACAACCAGTTTGTAAGTCAAAACAGGATTTTAGCAACTGCCAACTGATTTTGGCTTCAGCAAAATCAAGCTGTTCTGATGTTTGCTTCATAAATTAGAACCAACAATAAAGATTATGGAATCAGGGCTTAAGTGGCAATTTTGTTGATGATGCATGTCTCAGAGCAGAATGCATTGTGCTCTGTTGCACAGTGCTGCTTTCGCAAGGCTGGCAGCAGTAAAACATGGGATGTTAGCTAAGGCTTTGCAGAAGGCCACCAATTACATACCTTCTGATCCAAGGAGAGGTTTTTCATAACTATTTATACACTCTCATCCCACGAGGCCAGAATTTCAGGGGTCATCAAGGACAGTGTGATCTTTACCCAGTGCGAGGGAAGATTATCCGGTAAGCAAGGTAAGCATGAGCTCAGGGCATCAACCACACAGGAGCACCAGTTATCCAAAGCTAAGACCCAGAGATGCAAAAATATTAGGGTCCAAGGAAAGTGAATGTGCACTGGGAAAGGAACTTGGAAGGCACTAAATGATGTTGATACCATTTATAAATTTTGTAGAGGATAACAATCACATATTCCTTTTTATTTTGGACAGATCTGGAATAGGCTCACATTCAGGTGTTTCGTGTGGACTGCATGAAAATGTGCCGGTGACAATCTAAGCACATGACTTGTGACATATCTGGTCCAGGAAAAGGCTAATCAAAATATCATAGTAAGTATAACCTCATATTTGGACCAGGCTCTGCAATTGCTCTAGCCCTGTGGGGTCTCAGCAGCAGTCCAGTGAACAGTGAGGATGCGCCACCAAAGGATAGGAAATGAGAGCACACGTTTCTAAAGGTCATTTCAAGACTTAAAACCCTCCTATGAGCTGCAGAACGCCTGCTAGCTAATATAGTAGAGCAAAAAGCAAAACTATTTCTGACTCTTATACATACGACTTTTTGTTCTAGTGAAGACTTGCGCAACAAAATTACATATTCCAAACCCATTTAACTATTTTTTCAAATATAAATTCCTTGTAATAGTTCGAATTAAAATGTTTTTATGAATTTTACTAGTTTTGAAATTTTATTTATTTTCAATTACTTAAATTTATTTCCTAAGGGAGAATCAAAATATGAAAATAATAATTTTTAATTTATTAAGGATTCATGAGGGTGGCAGGGGGAGAAAGAAATGAGGAGCTGATAAGAGAGCTCAAGTACAAAAGATGATGGCGACACAGATACAAATGTGCTGAACACAATGGGTGTGTGGACTGTGAGAAGAACTGTCAGAGCCCTCAAAGACATGACTTATGAAAGTTAAAGAAAAATTGAAACTGACAAAAATGTATGTCCAGGTCCAAAGAAACCAACAGCAATGAAATGGAGTTCGAAGCTGAGAGGATTTGTGATTCACTAAAGACAATTCCTTCTGAAAGTGTACTAACGCAGAAGCGACTTATTTCCCCCTTGGAGCACCTGGTGGTTTTGAACTGCTAATCTTACCAACTGCAGCCCAATGCAGAACCAATATAGACTTCACATAATATATTGTTGTTTGTTTGTTTACTTTAGATTCCTTTTCTGTTTCATCCATTTTAGCAGAGCATATATCAAAGTATGGTGATACAAGGGAGAGGAACTCATTGGCTACTTTTAAAACATTTTGTGAAAAATTAACAAACTAAATAAATGATAGTTTGATCAAATATTTTCAGTAAAATAAATATAGCTCAATATTTCAGTTTGCCTATAGATTTCACTCCTGAAAATTTCTCAGAAAGGTTAATTAGTGTTTTAAAATATACATCTCCAAAAGATAAAAAAAAACTGGTTGAGTAATTTATGACACTTACTAGCTTAAAAAGCCATACTGGTAAAGTAATTGAAAAAAGATACTTCACTACAAAGGTGTAGTTTACAAAATTGATTTTTCAAAATTCAGAGTCCAGTCCTATTATGACTATGTCACCATATTATAAAAGTATTCAAAAGGGAAAAAATTAAATGTAGCAAATATGCTATTTTGATAGCATCTGCTGTGCATTCACATAACCTTGTAGGACCTAGTCCAGTAGATTATTGACCAGAAGCATTTGGTTTTCCCTACCGTTCAATTGCTCTATACATGCTTTATGTCTCTACTCACTGATAGGCATTTTCTAAAACATATTCAGACAATGATCAAATATTAAATGGCTCTCTAATCTCTAATACAAACTAAGAAGTACATGCTGTAGCAACAAATGCATAATTGCACTGTACATTCACATCCTAGACTTCTTAGAAAATCTTGTTGAAGATCAGGCACAAGAAGTGTGGAGGTAGCCAGCCCCCCACAACTAATAGCGGGTTCAGTAAGCACAATTGTATGGTTGAGATATATAAAGATGATAATAAAGTCATAGAGAATGAGAGAGATAGGTGATAGTAAAATAAAGAAACCAGACAGTTCGTGGTAGCATGCTTACCCCCTGGATGGTCATGATCTCAACCGCCAGGTCCACACACAGCATGGGCTGGGAGGGCAGGGGAAAAAGCCGGAGAGGGAGTGATTTATTGCTAACCAAGGCTTATATGTACTTACAGGGCATGGTTACAGGTGACCACACACATCACAGGAAGGGGCTGTACAATAGGCAATACAAGCAATAGGAGGGCAATATACCAAGGACAGAAGCATAACATGAAGGGATGAGTTAGGGGTGTACACATGAGAGGAAGGGGAGGGACAACATGGATGGACCCTAGGTTCATGAAGGCAGCCTAACCTTGATCACGCTTCAGTGGGCTTGACCTCCCTGGGCTCTCCTCAGGGAAACAATCTACTACTATCCTTATCAGAAAGGACTGGGCCCTACTTGTTGTGGGACAGACTAGTCTGATTGCTCTAGATGGCTGATAACTCTTAGGGAGAAAAGCACTTGATCTACTTCTGTTGACATCCAAGTGTAGTCATTTACTGTGTGTAGCAAGCAGTTAAGTTTGGCATATATTTGGGGGAGACAACTTGGAGAAATCTTTCTGTTTCCCACAAAGAAGATACCAAAAGAGGAACTGAAAACTTAATTAGCAAAATTTGAACCATAGAGTGTTTTCATGTTGATTACATGAAATCATATATTGTAAGATTTTCATCTCAGTCCAGCCCTCCAAGAATCAGTAGTAAAGGTATAGGCAGTCACAGATCTCTAGCCATCATTAAGAGGGTATTTGGATAATCTAAGAAAAGATTTTGACATTTTAGAAGCACACAAACAAACAATTCTGTCAAATACTAATTATGAAGAAGTTCACCATGGCAGAAGCATTACAAAGAAACAAATGACAGAAATGCTTCAGAAATATCATTGAGTACCAGGGATAAATTTCATATAATCACATACTACAACTTCATTGACATACTTGAGTCTTCATTGAAAATAAGGACAAAAGAGGGTGTGAAGTTATATGAAATAGATTTCCCTTTTAAACATTGTAGATATTCTTGAGGAAGAAGGCATGAAAAAATTCAAAACACCAGTGCAGACTTATCCCAGTGACTTAAATATAAACCTTTACTGAAAAATAATTTTATTTTAACATGAGAACTAAGTTTACAGGTCCATGAAAAACAAAGTGTTTCCTACTCATATAGGATTATACAAATAATTCCATAAAGGAAAATGAAATAATATGCATATTTCTCTATGTTAAAATTGCTGTGTATGAATTCCTAACCTTAACAAGAACAAATTGTATAATAGAATGCTCATTTTAATTCTTAATGAGAACTAAAACCCCTAAATATAAAACAATTATTCAAGAAAGGCTGAATTCATTATCCCTAATATGTATGGAAGTATGTAGTGTTTGACAAAAAATATAAATATTAATTATAACAAGATAACAGAAACAAAAATTTACCTAAAAATCAAATATAGCAATATGCTGTAATATTTGTTTCTGATCATGAAATTTTCTTTCATATGTTTTCATTCATTGTTATGATATATTTTATAAAACAAACATCAATATTTTAAGTATGAACCATTTAAAACAAACGTTCAGTCCTGGAGATGAATTTTCTTCATGCTTCCAGATTTTTCCCAGTGAATCCAAAGCACTGGGCGGGGCTAATCTTTGCAGGTATGGCCTAAACCCATCTAAAGATCAGATTTTAATGGCTGAAGATGAGTGGGCTTACAAGCTTTCTATTTTCACACTTTCCAAGAAACATTTCTATAAATCCTTATCAATTATTATAAACAGAAGAAATCAATTTAAACAAAAGAGAATCTGATATTAAATTGAATTCTTAAAACAATCCATTTCAATCCTCATTTCACTTATCTAAATCCTTATATAAACTATTCTGTTGATATAACATATAGAATTAGGCCTCTGAGAGCATCAAAGCAGATCCATGCTTTTGTCAGCCATTTTGACCTTCTATCAGCCATTTTTCCTATGCAACATGGTTTCTCAGAAATTCAAATGGCGAGTTTCATCACTGAGCTCAAAATATATATTAACAACACTCATTTTCACCATTTCAAAGAGGAATAACCAAAGACTGCAATGAAATAAAATAATCAAAACTTTAATTTCCCATATTATTTCCAGAACACAACTCAGTAAACTGCAGGGATATATCTGACTTCTGGCTAGCCAAAGAAGAGACTCTACCATGAGGGAGAGGTCAAACAAATATCTACTCTACATCTTTATGGCTTGTTTCTCTAGTACCCCTCTCCAGAGGTACCATAATGTGCTAAGCCAGGTAGACTAGAGAAACAAATCCATGGACACTTATATGTGCACGAGAGTTTTATATAAAGGGTAATTGTACATTAAGAAAGCATCCTAACCTAGTCCATCCAAGCCCATAAGTTCAATATTAGCCCATATGTCTGATACCAGTGTATAAACTCCTCTTTAGACTCACAAAACACATACAATGATGCTAAATGCAGGAAGATCACAGGCCAGTGGGTAGAAAGCCTTTGGATCCAGTGGCATTGTATACATCTCAGCACTGGTATAGGTCTCCATGTGGCTTCTCCAGATCCAGAGTTCTCACTGTCATCAGCATAGATCCTTGTGTCTTGTCAGTAGTGAGTCTCCAAGGGAGTGAGCAGAGAGAAAGAGAGTCTCTTACATCTCCAAGGAGGAAAAGCCGGAGTTCCCAGAATTCTCAGGAGAAGGCCATGCCCATACAGAGACCTCATTGGTGATATCTTGATTGACAGGCCAGATTCCACCCCTTCACTCATAATCCTCTCAAATTGACACCAGGTTATGCAACTACCACATTTAATGACTATCATTTCCATTCTCCTCCTCCCTCAAAAACAAACAAACACCAACAATTGAAAACTGGAAGCGAATTTAAGGATAAAATATGATATTGGGAGAAAAGGAGCATGTGCATAAGTAGCTCATCTTTTCTACCAGAATAACCACTATATACAAAGACCCAGTTTCCCAAGGGTGGAAAACAACCAGTAGCTATCATTCCAGTTTGTGATTTGAAATTGAAATAATTCGCCTATCTCTTATGGTATATCATCAATAGTGGATTCATGAGTTTTTCACACAGTCCAGGTGACATGCACCGAGTGCCCCTGCGATGCCTTCTCCTTCAGGCCCCAGACTACATGACCTCACAGTTCAGAACTAAGAGAGAGTGTTTCCTCTTACAGCAGCTAGTGAAGGACATGGGGCGTAACGGAGGCCCTCCTCTCTGGGTTCAGGCCTGGCAGTGGGTGGGTGCCCTCATTCTTCTTCCAGGATGAGAGAGCCTTTTAATTGAAGCTCTGTGACTCAGCAGAGCTGGCCTGGGCATTTTAATGTGTGACCTTGACCTGCATCTCTCCTGGAAAAGGTCTTTTCATGCTTCAGGTGGTGGGTGTGAACATCCAAGGAAAACAAACGGACACCAAAGCCCTGTGTCTCCTAAGCCCCTCGTTTCTGCTGTCAGTGCTCCTGCTGTGTGGCAGGTCTGGCTCTGTGAGGTTGCCAGTGTAAATAAACCATTGTATTGCCTTAAAAAAATGTATCCAGATTCCCACCTCAAATTTTAGCCACCCTACTAATCCTTCCTGCCTCTATCAGCCATCATTTAGGTGATGTTCTACTTGACCTATTTTGTAGATGTGACCTAGTTTATCTTCATAGAAATCTTAGAAAGTGTTGCTATGCTCATTTTATAAATAAGAAAACCAGATCATCCTAAGGCTATCATATGAACATAAAAATGGCAAATTTCTGTGCTTCGTGGAGGTGGAAACAAAGCTGATGACTGCATTTGAAGAGAACTGAGATTTGGTGGTGGCTGGGGAGCCTTACTGCTGTCTAGTTTCTCTGCTTGAAATGTGACATCTGTAATTGCCTTGGAACTAACTAATCACAAATTCCTTCATATTAGGCACTGAATCTTAACTTTCTTAGGCCTTAAACCAGACTTCTGAGAATCTCCATAATCTAGGGAGATAGTCATTCAACTGAGCTGCAATTTAGAAAGGCAGAAGTCTAAACCACATAGAGTATTTTGAGTTTTATTGTTTTTATTATAAATATAATTTATATTTGAAGGATTTATTTTTGCTTGGGTCCATAATGAATAATCACGGAAGCAGCAGTCAGTTCAAGAGGTCAGGTGTTGTATTGACTAGGCAAATCTACTGCACAAGACCCCTTCACAGTGTTGGAGAGAAGGAACATTGCTTGGAGGACTAAGGTGCTCTTGATGCAAGCCATTGTATTTTCAATCACCTCATATACATGTGAAAGTTGGGGCTGATTGTCTAGAGAAACACATCCAGTTACACTCATATATGTTTAGAAAAGAGCTTTATGCCAACAAGTAATCCTCTATCAAAAGGAGGCACCCAGCCATATCCAGCACAAGTCCCTAGCAAGCCAGGGCCAACTAAAGACTTCTGTAGTTGCAGGATGATGACTCAGAACAATGAAGCAAGATCGCAGGCTGCTGGGTGTAACATCTTGTGGGTCCAAGGTTAGAGAAAACGTAGTGGGGCACCTACAGCTCTCAGGGTCTGGTGGCAGAGTCCCACTGAGCAGGAAGGCGAAGTTAGAGACAGTGGTTGTCTCTGTCTTGCTTTTATACAAAAAGACTTAAGGCATCAAGAGGTGTCATCAGGCTGCAACTTGATTGACAGGTTTGACTTACCGAGAGTGTCTAGTTGACATAAATTCTAACTATCTTATTGGGCAAGATGATTAAAGGAAGATCTCAGAAGAATTTATGCCTTTTAATTGTGGTGCTGGCAAAGAATACTTAAACTACCAGGGACTGCAAGAACAAACAAATCTGTCTTGGAAGGAGTACAGCCAGAGGCTCTTTGGAAGTGAGGATGGACAGACTTCATCCCAGTCCCTGGGAAAGAATATTACTCTTGGTAAAACAGAAAGTTAGCAAATGAGGGAAACCCTGGGCATGCAGAAATCCCTATCAGAGGGATGAGGGACTCTAATGGGAAAGTTGAGTTGAGAGGGAAAAGGGAACGCACAAGTGCATGTGTGTTCATAGAAAAACTGGTAATATGCACTGAATAAGCCACATTGGCCAGAGTTTCTGGACACAGCCTGGAGACCCAGGTCAAGTGCTCTAGAACACTGGGACATTGAATTCTGGATTTTAAAGGCACACAACATGCTCCAATGTGGAGAGCTGAACTCTGACGACTTAAGACTGAAAATGCATGGCATTTGAAGAAACAGAAGACGGCTATACCAAGAGTATTGAACTCTCCGGAGGCAGACAATCATTGACTTAACATCAAAGCCCTATGTGCAGTATTAAGACGTATATTATTCCGACAAGCCTGTCACTGATGTTATCAGTCAATATAACCTAGTCACAAAACAGAGTATATTGGAGAGATGATTATGAAAGGTCAAAATGATTAACCTGATTTGAACAGTGAAAACATCGTCAGTTAATTATCACCATCCCACCCCCGCCGCCCATACACATTGGACTTGATGTGTTTTTCAACATTTTCTGTGTGTATGTTTGGGGTTTTTTTCATAATGGGGCTATCTCTGATGTATATTGTCACTGGGGTATCACTCTAGAATTTTTGTTAGATTTTTTTCTGGGGTGTGAAACCCAGGATTGATGAACTTATGGAGAAAGCAAGTAGAATAAGGGTTCCTGGGGAGTAGGATGGGGAAAGATGGGAGGAAAGGCGACCTAACATCAAGGAGTTCAAGAAGAAAGAGATTGCTTTGAAACTGTGGTAGCAATTGTACAGTACTGCCTGATGAGATAGAACTATGGGATGACATGAGATCTGTATTACCTTCTAATAAAATGGTTTTGAAATGTCTTTTTAAAAACAATACATTTCCCTTGTCTGATCTTGGAGAGAAAACAAATAAAGAAACCCTTAAGGAGATGGATTGACACAGTGGCTGCAACGATGGGCTCAAATCCCAATTGTGCAGCTGGTGCAGGATGGGACAGTGTTTCCCTCTGTTGCGTGGTACCCAACAACAACAACAACATGATTGGAGAGCTCTGGCAGCCCACGCAGTTTTATATGTGTGCATTATCCCCTTCTTGCTTCATGCATCACAAACAAAAAAGCAGAAAGAATTTTGATGTGAAAGCCAAAGAACAAGAGGGAAACCAAGTGAAAACCCCTCAAGAGACATCCTTACAGCCGAGAGATCTGTCCATCTATTGATTCACCATGTGGCCTGAATTACATCTGTGAGTTATAACTATAAATTATTATTGATATGAATAGTAAATATTCTTCTTTCCTAAAGCAATATGTTTCACCATAAGACTCACTTTACTTAATTATATCTTCCACCATTTATCCCATAATTGTAAGAATTTTGTTTACCAAGTTATATTTATTAAATAACAGTGTACATTCTTCCCACGACTAAAAATGAATGTTACTTTAGGTTCTCAAATGAAGCTTCTGATTAACATGAGGTACTCAGAGAGAGAAACTTCGTTGATAAAATTAAAGTTAAGAAACTTGACATTTCTCTTAGCCTCAGCAGCACTTAGGTGAGCAATTTATAAATTATATTTAAACTTTTTGAAATATGGAATATTGCTCATAGATTTCCAATTTGCTTCTCCTTTGCAATCTCAAAGCTCAAGAAATTTGGAGTAAAACCATTAAGAGTCAGAAAGCACATAGTGTTTCACCCTCCTCCGCCTTTGCACTCGGCACGCCCTCCGCCCGGAAAGCCTCCCTCTTCCTCCTCCCTCAGGTGCTGGTGAGTAATTGTGTGCCCTAATTCAATTTCCACACCAGCTTTTCTGAGAAAAGTCTCCTAACATTGCTTTCCCTCACAAGTCTGAGGTGGATCTTACTTCGCTGACTCACATTGTCCACAGTGAACAAAGCAGTAGTAGCCCTTACCGTAGTGCAAGGTTAAGGTCTGCTTCCTAGCTTCCTCTCACTAAAGGGCTTTGAAGCTCTTTACGATTACTACTATTTTTTTAATCTGTCTCTTCATAGCTGAAAAATACCTGGAACCAAGTGAGCAATGAATAATTGTCTCATACACAAAAGAGAAGGGATAAATGACTTGTCCAAGATCCTGAGGATAGTTCATGAGTTAGGTTTGAATTTAAGACTTTCCCCATAAGTTTATCATTTCTCACGGCGACTTACTTTCAAGTTGAAGGAAAAGACTCTCATTGGATAACCTGTCATGATACTGGCTCTTATAGCAGATACATCTCATGGTCTCCTATTTCAAAAGTTTTGTTTATGTTCTCGTTTTAGCAAGATATTTATACATCGTCAGCTTGACTGACAGGCAACATTATTGCAATCATAAGTGCTAGCCATTTTAAATGCAAAATAATAACAACAATAATGAAAACCTAGTATCTGGTAAGAATTATAATTTTAGTGTATATTGAATATTAGACAATGCACACACTTGCATGCCTTCTGAGATGTATTCAGAATCCTTAAAATGTGTGGCCCATATATTTACATTCACGGGCTTAGTTGAAGGATTCCTAAGCAGAAAATAAACAAGTGAAGTTTCTGCTCTCAACTCCACTCCTGTCTATACACGATCGTGGGCAGGGGTTTCACCTCTGTGAGAATCACAACTCTCTGATTTATCCATGACGGGTTGTGCTGGAAGGTTGTCGTGCTGGGTTTGCCCTGCACAACCACCCAACCCTGCTTGTGGAGGCCAATGGTACCACTGGAGCTGGACAGTTGGTAATCCTGCGCTAAGAATCGTCCACCTCTCATCGTCGACTCTAGGTAAGACTTCTTCTAGATTTGGGGGAAAAAAGGGAAGAGGACTTCAATTACACATTCCTAAAAATGTCGGTCACCCTCATGATCCTCTGCATCTTTAGCTACCAACGTGACAGTTCAAAGTGTCCAATCATGCAGCCCTTGGGTTCCGATCTGACATCGAATCCTTTTAGACGAACTTCCCCATCCCTGCCTCCTCCCATCGCATCTCCCCTGTTCCAAAATAGTCGTTCTGGGAAAATTGGCACAGAATAAATCTTGTGGTGTCCCCTGGGAACCTCCCTAAGGTTAAGTAGGCATTTTTAAGGGGTTGTTAAAAGCTTCGAGGCCTCTGTCCAAAGTCAAATGCACACTTTCTCTGTGAACCACATCTGGCCCTTGTGTCAGTTCCAGAAGCAATGATCATGGCGATTAGAGGTGATAATGACACATTAGCTCATCTCCTCCATTGCCCTGCCAGGGTTCTGGGCAAACCATGGCCCTGGAAAGAAGCATTTCTGCCCTCTTACTCCTCCTTGTGGCTCTCCCCATGAGCTATTTGGAACATGTCTCTTATCTCCCTTTTAAAAGGATTCCTGAAATGTAAGCCCTGTATTTTATGAGCAGCACACTAGCAGAATAGCTGGTGGAGGGGGTGAGGAAGGGTGGTGGGGCGGGGAGGGAATAATAAGAGAAGGATGGAAGGGCGAACATGGAGTATGAGGGCAAAAAGGAAAAATGGAGGAAGGAGAAGCAGGTAACATTTCAGGCAGGAGATCAATCATTTCACCTACGTTATCTCAGAGAATCCCTTTAAGGACCTGTTGCTATATTTCCCCTGTGAGTGTGATCACCAGTATTCCGAAAAGTTGAAGCACGTGCAAAAAGTTACACACATCTGTATCATATGTCAAGCATTACTCGTGGCCTAAAATTCTAAAACAACAAGGTCTGGCAGAGATAAGGAAGAGAAGTGGCAAACATCCATTTTATAAAATCTCCACTTTTTTAATGCGTGCACATTTACTTCTCTAATCTAACCAAGCCCATTATCTTGCACATGATGAAACTGAAGCCCAGGGAATTCAAAGAACGTGTCTAATGTCAAACCTTCTGGTCTTTTAAAATTCAAAGAATGTGATTTCATGCACAGCATGGAACAAACTTTGGAGTAAGAGTTTATTCAACCCATATGCTAACTTTAGTCATTGGCAAGTGGTTCATCTTGAGCAAGGAACCTGGGTGGCACACACAATTTGAAATTGTCTCCTAATGTAAGGTTGGCAATTTGAAATATATATGCGTGTGTGTATTATATACATACATAAAGCCCTCTCACTGCCATCAAGTTTATGCTGACACAAAGACACTCAATAGGCCAGGTTACAACAGCCGCATGGTTTTCTGAGATTAAAATTCTACAGGAGTAGAAAGCCTCGCCTTTCTCCCACAGAGTAGGTGATGATTGACAGTCCAATACCTAGCACATTGTGCCACACGGTCTTTTATATATGTGTGTGCCTGTGTGTATATATATAATATATATGCAGATAAATATATATTTACATATAAAACAAGCATTTCCTATATATTCAGAAACATTAGCTCTTATTATTGTTAAGAAAGTTTCTACTTCCAGGGCTGTAACAAGGAAGTTTCTCTCCTTTATTTTTCTTTCTTCACCTGACTAGTTCCTATTCATCTTTCCCCTTTCCGTTAAACTCTTAGCTACTCTGAACGCATCCCCTAAAAAAGCAATAAGACCAACTAAATGCTCCTCCCTTTCACTCAGGTCTCTTAAAAATGCATATCACACTGAACTACAATTGCCTCTTCACTTGGCTAGCTTTATACTTAGTACATGAGACATCTTAGAACAGGAACTGTATCTAGTCACCATCACATTGCCAGATGATACAACCAAGCCACACACAGTAGGATCTTACTGAATAAATAAAATAGCATTTATTGAATTAATGGATTATTGGACAAGCATGTAACAACACCTCACTCCATAAGGAAGGTGCCCAGGGAAAGGTAGTTTCACAAGCAAGAGAAAGACAAACTCCTTCTAAGTACAAATGCTTAATATATTCTGATGGAAATTAGAAGCACTGTTTCTATTCAGAAGTGTTTCTGGGTATGTGTGACTCTAATCCAGGAAGGAAACTCCAACCAGAGAAGCAACAGCTATGAAGAGATTTAGAACACATTTATTTAACCCTTTTAATTTAAAAAATATTTATTTATTTTTAACTGGAAAACTTTTTTTAAAAAGGAATGGCTGAGTGGTTTGTGGCTGCTGTCCCCTCCTGCCCCATGGTTTTCAAGATTCCCTTGAGGAAGAGAACTCGGGAGAGCATCTCACCATTTCTGTTCTGAATCACACAAGCTACTTTCCTACCTGTGATTCCACCTTTGGTAGGTTCTGAGTTCATCAATCCCCCCCCATGTGTATTGACCTTGCACAGAATATGTCCCCTCTGAAATCTTTGCTGCATTTGTAAATACCACCCGCTTCTGAAGATCCAAACAGAGGGGTATGTTAGTTAAAAATTAATATTATACTTATTCAATTGGGAGGCTGAATGTGAGAGATAAATCAAATGCATCACTGGGTCCTACTCAAACTTATCATATTTTCCCTCAACAGTTTGGGATAATTGTTGCAAAATGAAAGAGAATATTAGGCCAAAGGCTATGGACAATTTGTGTCTTCCCAGATCAGTCAGACAGAAGACATGACCATGCTGCTGCTTAAATGCAGCCACCACTAATGTTTCCTATAGAGAAATCCTGGTCGCCCCTCCCAGGGTTAGTGGACAGCCATGGCCTTTTCAGGTCCGACTCTGAAATGCGCAGAACTCAGTGGGAACTGCTCCAACCTGCATGTCTATCATTTCCATTGGAAAAGGGAGCCACAAAGTAGTTTATAGGATTTTGTGATCCTCATTCCCTCCCACTAAAGAATTGCATCAACTATTCATACAAACACAAATCACTGCTTGAAAATAGGAAACTGCTTTGTAGGCATTGCAATAGCAAAGACTCATTGCTGGTGTTGGAGGATTTTTGTCTTTTTAGAATTCAGGCCAGGTCGAAGGCATTGTGTAATTCAACCTGAGAGTGCTCCCGGAGATATCTGATATTGCTCATTTGTCTTCCACATCCTGAGAAACTGAGGCATGGAGCCGTATCTGTGATAGACCTGAGGCAGTAATTTCACCCCCCAAAAGAAATAGTAAAACCCTAGAACCTTGCTCAGAGAGTTAAACTGGAATACCTCATATGACATTGCTTTCTGGGTCCTCTATTTTAGGAGGTCCCACGGGGGTGCAAAAAGAGCCATCGTGGCATCGTCCACATTGTGCTGCTGCTAAGCACGAGGTTGCTGTGAGTCAAATCGACTCCCTAGCAATCAGTTTCGAAGTGATGGAAACACTGAAATGTTCGACAACTAGCCCACAAATCAGCTTTTTGAACCCACCCCGAGGCTCCTCTAAGACAGACCAGGGACTCTGTCTCTGAAAAGGAAGACCCTTCGCAAACCACACTGAAGAGTTCTACTCTCCACATATGAGTCAGATCTGCTTCATGTCAGACAGTCCCACCACTTAGAATTTCCAACAAGACAGCACAAATCCCTCACTATGCCCATACTATGCAAATTCAGCACCCTTGGTGAATAGAAAAGACGTTTTCGGCTCTTCTACGTACATTGCAAATTAGCTCTACAATTAAAGCGGGGCCTCACGCAACATCTCTAGCACAATGCAGTTGATGCAACATTTCTGAAAATGTGTTCTCCCAAAAAGAAAAATAAATTCAAACTTATGTTTCATGAAAAAAAGATGATCAGGAAATATTAGTATAAAAATGACCACATACTGCCCCCCGTAGGGTCATTGCACAGGCATACCATGGATTTTGAGAAATCTTGCAGGAGAACACAGCCTTGAGCACATCTAGGTGAGTGCCTTGATTGTAAGCAACAGAAGGGGCTCTGGCTATCTAAAAACCCCAAGTGCTAGAGGATTCAGGAGCCCCTTCCATGGCAAAGGCTGGGGCGGGTGAGGGTGGTGCTCTTAACAAGCCCACCCACTCATCTACCCTGGCTAATTTCTCCAGACCTGTCTTCCCTGTGCGGCACCATGAGGCTCGGGCCAGGTTAGCTTTCTTTTCCTCTGCACCATTTTTCTGTGTGAAATGTGGTCAAAATAAAGCAAAGAGAAACCTGATCTCTAAAATGGAAACTTTTCACTGGAAAATGCCTCCAACTGTAAAATCCCATGATGAAAAGTAGATGGGAAAAGAAGATGGAAACTTGGTATATTATGTTTAGATCTAAGTCCGCAAACCATGTGTTTCCATCACCTGGCCATGACTCAGCTCTGCCTGCTGTCACACACAGTAAAAGGATTAGCTGCCGTTGGGCATTTTTAGGTTCAATCCTTCCTATAGCGGTTTAATGAAACTGTACAGCAGGCATGGAGTAGAGAGTGCTCTTTGCACCCCCTTTTTCCTCTTTGATCAAGGGTATAGGGATATTAATCAGATCCTAAGCCACCAGTTGGGTAGCATGTATATGCACCTTAAAATATGAAGTCTTTTACCTTTTTCTCTTCCTTCCACACAATCACTGCAAAAAAGTGACTTTTTCTCCCCTTAAAAGTAGCTTATTCACCTCTCTGATAGTCTCGATTCTCGCCTTTCTGTACCCTTCTAGTGAACTGTAAGATTCTTCTGATCACTGTGCATGTTCTTCTATGCTGTTTCTTTGTATAAAACTGAGCAACTATATTCAAATATTAGGAAACCTGTTGGAGAGGTCATCTTTAAGCCTCCATTCTAAGACATTATGAGAGTTCTACCTGGAAGACTGTGACTCTGGGTATTACTAGTAACGAATGAGTTTGCTTTCTTTTCCTATGGTTCTTGTTTGCATATTCATTTCTTCAAGCTTTCTGAATAGAGTGTCCTACTGTGAGCTAGGTGACTTGACCTTGGAAAGCATACGACTCTGTGAGACACAGGCATCAGCCATGTGCAGAAAGATAATATTTATAAAATTAACCAAGTGTTTCTCAAAATTGTCCTTGTTGCCTCAGGGAGAATGTGAATCAGATTAGGAGGGGGAAAAAGAAGAAGAAGTCAATTGAGTTTCCAAATGGATTTTTTTAAAGCTCATTGCAGGCACAATTGTCTTGAAAGTCAATGAGAAAGGCTTTAAAATAAACACGTTGACTCTGGCCAAACCTTCAAGAGATGGCATTGTAAAATGAAATTACTTGGTATGACTCTTCCATCCCTAGTGCTTGTAACTCTTATCAAATGACTAGGTGGGAACTTTCCAATAAAATGTAGAAAACTTTAACTCGGGGATGGCCAGTTTTGCTAATTTACTGAGTACAAAGTGAGCCATCTCAGAAACACGGTGAGAAAATCTCATGATCAAACAAGAAGATCCACAAACCGATCATGCAAGGCACAGAGAAGTTGCAAGAGCCGAAGCCTCAAGGCAGAGGGGGAGCTTCCCAGCCCATTGAACAAGTAAAACTGAGTGTCTTTGGGCAGGAGTCTGCTGTGAAGAGTGGGGTCCCATTCAGACATTTGTCAGGGCTAGGAAAACTTTGTAATGATTGCCCAAGCAGAACAGACACCAAGGGACCCAGTGGCTGAGAGCCCAAGGATTAAAGAGAGAAGTGATCTCAGTTATCGCCGAGAGTACATTCCCCTGACAAAATGTGTATTTAACATCTTGCTACCTGTTAACTTCCTTAATAAACCTCCATAATTATGAACATGCAAGTAAGACATGTAAGTATATGCCTCTATGGGACCATTGCATCAAGCTATCGAATCCAGCAGATAAGCACAGAACTGTTGGAGGGACAGTTGGTATGAGAATGGGGTAAAGGACATTCGAAGGGGTGGTGGTGTGTCTGACCCTGTGGGAATTGGCCATGGGAGGATATAGAACTGAATGTTTCTTCCTCTTTATATAACCAGGGAGGTAAGGGAAAGGCTTTGAACTGAGTGACTATTAAGGATCTGAAAAATAAATCTGGAAATGATTGGTGTCTGTGTTAGTCTGGGTACTTTAGAGAAACAAATCCACAGAAACTCATGTATAAGAGAGAGTTTTATATAAAGGTTAAGTGCACATCAAGAAAACATTCCAACCCAGAGCTGCCTAAGCCCACAAGTTCAACATTAACCAATATGTCTGACACCAATCCACAAAGTCCTCCTCATCTCACAAAACAGACACTAGGATGCCAGCTGCAGGAAGAAAGCCGAGTCAGTGAATGTATAAGCATCTCAGCACTGGCAGGGGTCTCCATACAGCTGCTCCTGCACCCAGAGCTGCATCAGGGTAGATCCATGTGGCTCCTCCTCAGGGATGTCTTGCAGGAAGTGAACCTTGCCAGCTGAAGCAGGGAACTGGCTGAGGCAGCTGCTGATCTGACCATCCTAAAACAAGAGACCCGAGAACTAGAAAGGCGAGGCTCTTTGAGCCATGTATCCCTCTGCCCTTCAATTAACCCCACATGCATTTATCGGCCAGGTTGGCACAATAAACTAACTTAGTTGCAAGTTTTCGTTTCACCATGGATGGAACTAAGGGAGCCCAGGTGGCCCAACAGCTTCCACTGCTAACAGTTGGCAGTTCAACCCCACCCCAAGTTTGCCTGGAGAGAGATCTGTAGACTAACCCCCATAAACATCACAGCTCTGAGCGCCTTACGGAGCAGCTGAACTTTAAGAAGACATGACGGTGAGTCAAAGATTAATTTGATAGCACTTAACAGCAAGTATGGCATGAATCGAAAGAGTCACAAGAACTAAATGTAGTTAGAATAATGGACAACACACCTTTGTACAAATTTGTGACTGAAATTTCAGCATAATTTATAATTACGGCCTGTGAGATGTACTTCAGGAAACAATCCAGAGTGACATGGACGTGTACATTAGGGTGTACTGATCTAGTCTCGAATTACAAGGGTTCTCATGAAAGGGACCCTTGAGACTTAAAGGATGTGTCGGCCTTTTCAACAGGTAAAGCATGAAGGAGAAGAGGACTGCAGATCCATGGACAGACAGACTGTTAAAAGGCCATGAGACCAGGGGAAGCATGATACGCCCATGGAAGAGATCATCAAAGAGGCCATGTACAATGGAGAACAAGGACAGAGAAAAGGGTAAGTCATATGTGGACAGATGCCAGGTCCTGCAGAAACCTGTGAACCGTGCACCTTGGTCTTCATGCTTAGGATGACAAGATCCAGCTGGAGGATTCAAAGTAGCAGAGAGGCATAGACAGACTGAGAGCTTACAAAGAGGACTCCACCAAAACGGGAGAGATTGGTGAGAGAGGGACAAGGCAGAGGCAAGAATACAGTCTAGAGGCCTAGTGTAGAGGCCGAGCTATGAACAGACGGACCAGGCATGCCATGGAGGTAGAAAGATGTGGGTAAATTTGATAAAAATTAAATGTGACAAAAAGCAAAAGCACCTACATGAACTTCAAATGGCACTGGGAAAGAGAGGGGTAAGAGAGGAGGAGCTATGGATGAGCATTCTGACAAATCATGGTTTAAATGAAAACTAAAGTAAACCCATTACCTTAATGGTAAAATGTTCATTGTGACTCGGAATGAGCCTACAAACTTAGCAGAGCTGCTTCACAGGGTGTCCTTGGCTGTAAATCTCTACTGGAGCATATCGCTACATCTTCCACTCAAAGAACTGCAGGTAGGTTCGAACAGTCAACCGAAACACTTTGTCCTTGTGCCACAATTCAAAATGCCCAGTAATCTCTCTCATACATATGACATTAATGTTGGAAAGACTGAAACAAGTTATGCTTCCCATGACTTCCAAAACACTATGGTTATAGTTCATAGCTTAAAAATCAGTTCACGCAAAAGAATGTGTTACATTCACTCATGTTAGGATTATTGGATCCTTACTTAAGCACACCTATTTAAAAACAGTTTCCAGTAAATTTTTAAAGATGTGAATGGTTCATATTTTTATTTCATTATCTGAATCAAGAGTAGATTGGCTCACACAGATCCACACACGTATACAAACCTTCAAATATGCAGATTCACCACACAAAGAGATAATTCCATGATAGTTTGGGGTTCTTTGGGCCTTCTTTCTGGTATCATTTAGCCATCGTATTTGCTTACTCAAACTTCAGGAATGTCAATATGCTCAGTTGGAGTATAAAACAGTGTTGTCAATGTTCAGGAAATGGACTGCATGCCTCCAGAAGTTCTTTATCTTGGAAGGAGGAAAATAGACACATCTGTGGGGAAACAAAGATCCACACATTAGAAATTCTCCGCTTGTCTAGACATAATCAAACCCATTCCATGGTAGGTGTCAAATGCTTCTAATTAAAGTAATTTAAGAAAAACTTTTAAAATTCAAGAATGGTAGCAAAAATAATATGTTAGCTTTCACAAATCAACATCCTCCCCTCCACTTTGGTTTCCATAGTAACCAGAATGGTTACTGGCCTGATTCTGTCTGCTAACTGACTACAGGTACAAGGCACTGAATGCCCACAACAGATATGAGACTTAGATTACATTGTGCAACACCGTAGTATACACAGGGAGTCCCCATGCAATTTGTTATAAAACCAATGACAATAACTCTTCATTCTTGAATCTTTTCTACTGCAGTTTGTTGGGTTTTTGTTGATACCATGTGTTTTCAGAAATGGAAAGCATGCTAAAATCAATGGTAAAGTTTTTTGTGAAGTAATTTGGATTTTGATACAATTATGTGGACCACTTATGCTCCAAGTGGACTCTCTTGGGGAAGATCAATTTTTGTTGTTTCAGATTCATGCAGTTATGCAGGTCCAGGCCAACTGGTAGCACATACTATAACTGAGATAGAAGCTTCCCAAGAACCCTGAGAGGGTCGATGGGTAATATGTGACATACACACACACACACACCGCTAAATCATGAAAAGGTTAAAACTAATGGAAGTCAGCCAGATGGTCATCCTGTGGAGCTGTATTCACTCGATGTAGAAGATTGACTTTGCTAGGTGTGTCCAAAAAAAACAAACTCACTGCCATCGACTTGAGGCCAATTCATAGTGACCCCTGTGGATTTCTGAGATATAACTGTTATAAGAGAGGCCTCGTCTTCCTCTCACAGAGCTGCTTGTGGTTTCAAACCGCCCATCATGTGGATCACAGACCAGCACTTAACTACTGTGCCACTATGCCTCCCTGCTTATGCTGGCAGACTTATCAAGACTTTGCAAATGCCCAGGTTCTGTTCAGGGGTGCAGCTTTGGGGTTGGGGGTAAAACATTATGGAGAGGTTGCTGCAGCAATGAGTATTGAAGTGCTAAAAGTCTGGCTACTGATGGTGACCCTGAGGTACCCATGTCCTGAGCAGGCGCAGCCCCCATCACAGCCAGCCGTTGTAGCCACCACCTCCTCTCCTAGCAGGGACAGAGGCGTCCTGACCCACACTGCCTTGTAACAGGAGTGAATGGTTTCCTGCGTGCTGAGCAGAAGAGATCAGTCAGACCAAGAGGCTGGAAGGAGCACGCGGAGGAGGCACTGTAGCATTCGGGTGAGTCTTGAGACCCTGCTGCTCTTCTACTCTGGGAGTTGTAAGTCTTTCAAACGATTAAGGGAAAACAATAAACAAAAAGGGAACTAACTATTTTCCCTTTCAAAAGCAAGCAAACAAAAATAAAACGTATATGGATGTATATGCAGTGGGACATTTTCCAAAGTGACATTATTGCGTAGTTATATATAAATAGAGAAACAGATCATTTGTTTTAACCTAGTTATTCTTTCTTCTCCATCCTTACACTTTCTCTTCTTTCGCAGTCACCTGACCAAAAGAGATGGATCTTTGTCAGGTGGCTTTGACATTTCCAAGAGATGCTCCAGTGGGCATGATGGACTGGAAGAGGTGGGGAACTGCTGATCACAAAAGGGGTCGGCCACAGCACCTGACACATTATTATGTCACTTGGCAAAAGTGGATAAATTGCCTGATCTCCCTCCCATTAGACACCGTAGACACCCTCTCCTTTCTCTGAGCTAAAATATTGCCCCTGAAAGCATTAATCTACAGACAGCTCTGCAAAGAAAGGCCAAGATGACTCTGTAGAATAGCTCTGTCTGCCTCTATTCAGGGAGGCTATTGAGGAGTTAGAAATTCATCTGATAACAAGCGCCTTCCTCAGCTCACCCCTTTCCTTCTTACGCAGTGGTTCAGTGTTCTTGTGACTGATTTTCACAGGTAGACAAAGAGGCCCTTGTAGGACTGCCTCATCTTGAGTTTTCTTGATCTCAAAACAGATGAGGCGAAGTAAAACTATATAATTTCCAGTGTTCTATTTAGATGGAAACCACAGTAGAGAAATGGAAAAAAATGAGTATTGAGTGTAATAAAAAGGAAAGAAATTTAAATTCAAAAGCAAGATCTGAGGCTATTTAGTATAGCATTTTAATTCACCGGGAGGAGTTTCATTTCAAAACTCTGATGACGTTTCTAAGACTGCTTTGTATAGCTTCCTTCTGCCACGAGATCAGAGTTCAGTTCACCCCTCTCATTGGGGCTCGTGACTCGGAGGGTTGCTTTGCTTATGTAAACTGTTGATAATAGGAAACCCCGTGGGAAGCACAGATGATCTTCATGTGAACTTCAGCCACTGCTCCATCCGTCACGACAGGTATCACAGGAGCTTCTAATTGGCACCAATGGCTATGCACTCAGGTATCAGCTGAATTGTTAGCAGCTCACACTCCCCCCAAAGCGCCTTGGGAAACAGGCCTAGAACTCTGCTTCTGAAAGGTCACAGCTTTGGAGCAACTACACTCTTATACGCTGGGTGGATATGGCTTGACTACAGCTAACAAGAGCCTTCTGATACCATTTCACAGAGTGTAAAGTTGCTGGCTCACTTCACAGGTAGGTAGAACTTCAGCTGCAATCTGAAAGGTTGGCAGTTCAAAACCACCAGTGGCTCTGCAGGAGGACGACTGGGCTTTCTACTCCCACAAAGAGTTCTATCTCGGGAACTCACAGGGGTGGGTCAACCCTGCCCTATAGTCAGTACTGACTCAATGGCAACTAGAATGTGGCACTTGAGAGCACTAATCCGAAGACAACTCTGCTTGGTTCTTGGTTCACTTTGGTTTCGTTTCGTTGTGTGCAAACGTCTTGGTTGCTACTGTTTTGCTATTTTGACTCCTCAAATTCACCAACAGAATAAGCTTTATACTTGTCTATCTGTCTAGGTTAGGTGAGATTACAGAGTTATAATAAACAATCTCAACATGCCAGTGGCTTCAAATAGCATAGGTGTATTTCTCACCTGTGGGACATGTCCAGTGTGGGTAAGTATATGGGGCTCTGCTTATGGTAATTAGTTTGAGACCCAGGCAGGCAGCAGAACATCACCCTTTGAAGAGGCTGCCACTCCTCCAAGATGGTTTGGAGGTTTTCCTTGCTTGAAAATAGAACATAAACCTGAAACAATTCAACCTGGAAATATGCCTGGGCAGTGTCGTGCAATATTGGAACAGAATAAAGCTGTCCATAGCACGGCTCCCTGGCTGGAATCTTCACAAACACAGATCGCCAACTCTTCCTCTCTCACAGTCAGGGGTGGATTTGAACTATGAACTTTGTAGTCAAAGATTGTCCTCTTATCCATTAGAACACCAGAGCTCCTCTACTTGAGGTGTATCTACCTGGAAACTTGGAAGTGTGGTTTCAGGCTTTAATTCCTTCAAAACCTTCAGGACAGTATGTTGTTTGATGTTTGTTGTATATTAAAGCTTTATTTCTAATTCTATACAATGTCTCGACCATTGTTTTCTCTTTGTCTAATTTTCCTTTTTATATGAATGTTTGTGTGTGTGTGGGGGGGTGTTTTAAACATGGCAGGAGGCATATTCTTACACTTGATCAGTGCATTGTCATGTAGCATTGGATAAGCAATTTTACTGCAATTTTCTCTTTCTTGGCTTTTCCATACAGCTTTGGGGAGATGCCAAAAAAAAAAAAAAAAAGGCTACTTGCGCTTTTAGACCGCATTAGCCTTCAGAAACCACTTTTCTTACAGAATGGAAAGCAATATACATTGGACACTGATAAAGCTTCTATTCCAAGAAATTGTCTCTAGGTTGCAAGAAAATGTTAGAACAAACTACAAAACCATCTGACCACTGATGCTTTGTGGTTGTACAGACCTGGAAACTTTATAGGGTGTCATTTCAAATTTTAATGAAAGCATTTTAGACTCTTTTGAAACATAGCCTGACATAGTAGGTGTCCAAGAGATTTTTGTTCTGATAAACATAAATTAATGTATTTAATTCTATAATAGCTATTCACTTATTCAGAAAAGATTTTTTGAGTGCTTACAGTGCATAAGCCCTAGCCTATAGACTGGGAAGACACCAAGGTCAATTGGTATAACATAGTTTTGACAAAGACTTTGTTCTCAAACCTACCTTTATGAGTATTGCCAGTGATTATAAAAGCTCAAGGTCTGCCTGCCATCGATTGGTCTCTTCCTATGAAAAAGGAAGAAGAATGAAGAAAATAAAATATATATGGAAAGAACTAGTAAATGGCTTAATGGGCCATTCAAATCTCAACCCCCATGAAGATGAGAAGAGAACTAACTGGTCCCTGCTACCATGACCAACTGCTCTGTAACGGGTGACATTAGAAGGACCTGGATAGAGTGGGAGAAACTATAAAACAAAGCTTAAAATCATATATATATATATATATATATATATATATATATATATATATATATATATATATATATATATAATGGTCTAATCCTAATTTTAATCAACCAGCAAGTCCAGTCTTTTCTTTTTCTTTTCAGGAAAAGTGTGCATCAGGATGGGGCCCTTTCACTATACGTATTCAATTTATATAGTGAGCAAAAATCCAGAGAAGCTGGACTATACAGAGAAGAATGTGACACCAGGATTAGAAGAAGGCTTATTAGCAACCTGCAACATGTAGATGACACAACCTTGCTTGCTCAGAGGGAAGAAAACTTGAAGCGCTTTCTGAAGATCAAGGATTGCAGGCTTCAGTATGGATTACAACTCATAAAGAAAACAAAAATCCTAACAACTGAACCAGTAGAAAACATCATGATAAACAGAGAAGATTGAAATTTTCAAGGATTTTCTCTTGCTTGGATCCACAGTCAATGCTCATGGAAGAAGCAGTCAAGAAATCATACAAGTCCTTGACTTGGGTAAATCTGCCTCACAAGACCTCTTTAAAAAATTGAAGGGCAAAACTGTCACTTTGAAGACTCAGGCGCATGATCCAAGTTATGGAATTTCCAATTGCTTCACACACATGTGAAAATTGGGCCTTGAATAAGGAAAACCAAAGAAGAATGGATGCATTTCAACAGTAGTCTCAGCTTCCAAAAGAACAGATTGTCTCATAAGAGGTAAAGCCAAGATGCTCCTGAGAAGCAAGGATGAGGAGACCTAATTTCATGTGCTTTGGATCTCATGCTTGGTGAAGAAGAAGGGCAGTGAAAAAGAGGAAGAGCCTTCGTGAGGTGGATTGACAGAGTGGCTGCCAGAAGATGCTGAAACATAGGAACCGCGAGGATGGCGGTGTTTCATTTTGTTGTCCTTGCAGCTTCTGTGAGTCAGATCGACTTAACAGCACAGAGGAACAGCAACAACCATGTACTGGTTGGACAGAAACTAGTGATTCAGTGGGTAAAAGAAGGACACAATTGGTTTAAGGAGAAGGAGATATGTGAACAGTAATGAAAGAGGTGATAAGCGAATTGAACTTTAGAGAATGAATAGAAATATAAATTAGAGCTGAGGTGGGGAAAGGAATTTGGGAAAGAAGGAAAATGACCTTTTGTTCAGAGGGTTGCACAAGCAAAAAGTGGGGAATGTGTCAGTGACTGATTTGTTCTGAAATTCAGAGTGGTCTAATGTGTTGGTAAAAATGTCTAGAAGAAGGTATGAATTGGAAGTTTTCAGATCAGAATTTATTCCTGGATGTGGTATGGTTTGACTGTGCAGTGATTGTTAAATTTTTGAGTGAGTTGACCACATGGAAAAGGGTTTAGGATAATGATTTGACTATAATAAAGATTAATAAGTGAGCTGTGTTAGGGTAGACTAGAGAAACAAATAATAAAGATAGAGAGTGAATCCTTATTTTACTTCTGCCTCATGATAGTGTTTCTTCTTGGGCTACCCAGAAGTCAGATATTGCCATGCAGTTTACTGGGTTGTTTTCTAGAAAGAATACAGGAAGTTAAAGCTTTGATTATTTTGTTTGGTTGCTGTCTTTGGCTATTCCTATTTGAGAAGACAAAAGGAATACTGTTAATGTATATTTTGAGATCAAGGGTAAAAAATTCCCTTCAAATTTCACAGAAACCATGCTGGTTACAGAAAATGGCTGACAGGAGGTCAACATGGCTGACAGAAGCCCTGGGCCTGGCTTGAGGCAATGCTCCCAGAGGCCTATTTTGTATCAACAGAATAGTGTAGATAAATAATTAAGATAAGCTAAATAAGGATTGCACTTGACTGTTTTAAGAATTGAGTTTAGTATCTGATTCTACTTTGTTTGTACTGATTTCTTCTGCTTATCATTGATTTAATGTGATTAATAGAAATGTTTACTTGAAAGTATGAAAATAGAGAGCTTATAAACCCACTTGTCTTTAGCCATTAAAATTGGATCTTTAAATGGGTTTAAGGATCCTGCAAAGAAGGCTCTGAAAATACAAACCCTACCCAGTGCTTTAGAGTCCTCCGGATGTCTGTATTTGAAGGGACTTGCCTGGGGGCAAGGTTGACAAATTGAAGATAAAGAAACTAGCTTTTTGAAGTTTGAACTTTAGTGATATTTGTCAGAAACTGGAAAAAATCTGGAACCATGAAGAAAACTCCTCTCTAGGACTGAATGTTAAAAGGAGCCTGCAGCAAGCTAAAATGCTTGCTAGGTGACCACCTGGATCCACTTGTTGAGTGGAAGTGGGAGAAATGCAACAATAAAGAGATGGGTTGAATCTGGCAACTGATACCCACGGACCTGGTTTACAGGAACTAGAGGAAAAAAATGAGAGCAAGAGTGGGTTGATTGAGAATTATGATGGGGCAATGAAATAAAGGCAAGGTAATCAATGGGCACCCTGGTGAGATTGTGAGACAGCCCACAATGAGTTGACCAGAACCCGACCAGATGAAGAGAAGATTTTTGAGCCTGCAAACTGGTGCATATTGCTACTGACTTTATGGATGGCCTGTCCTGATTTGACTTTGCTTATGGATGCGGACTTCACAAGGTTCCAACTAGGATGATGATTCTTCACATCAAAGAATATGATTTTCTCCTCAGAGCACTGGGGTGATGTAAGAGGACAGAATAGATTTTGGATACTCAAAATGGGGCAGATAAAGGCATGAAGTTGCTGGCTTACGAAATTTGATAGTAATATATTCAGAGGAATAAAGGATTTTTTTTGTTTAGTTCACTTATAGAATGTTATGTTTAAATGTGGGGGAACATATTGACTTGCATGCATTTTAGTTTTACCCTGTTAGGTGCAGATATGATTTTATTATTGTTTATTTGAAAATTGTACATGGCTAAAGAGTTGTGTGAAAGTGTCAAATTGACAAGGGGTGGTCTGTGATAGTTAAATAATTGGTGTCAATTCGAATGTGAGAGGATTAAGAGTGAAGGGGTAGAGTCTTGTCTGTCATTCAGGTCATAGTCAATGAGACTTCTGTGTGGGCATGGTTTTATCCTAAGAATTCTGGGAATTCCTGGTTTTTTCTCCTTGGAGGTGGGAGACACTTCTCTCTCTCTGCTTACTCCCCGTGAGACATCCTGTGAAGAAGACATATGGAGAGAGGTTTATGGAGCCAGACCGCTGGAGCTGGAAAAGACAGGTGGAAAGCCCTGCCAGCACCAAGATGCTTACAATGCCACTGAATCCACAAGACTTTCCACCCACTGGCCTGTGATCGTCCTGCATTTGGTGTCATTGCATGTGTTTCGTGAGTCTGAAGAGGACGTTATAGATTGGTATCAGACATTTGGGATAATATCAGACTTATGGACTTGATCTGGACTGGGCTGGGATGTTTTCTCAATGTTCAATTGCTCTTATATGCACATATGAGTATACACATACACATATATACAATTGTTCTTCCTTATACACTTAAGATGGTGTCTATGAGTTTATCTCCATAGTCTACCCTAACTAACACAAGAGCCAGCCTCAATTTCTATATAGTATGTAGGGCCTTAACTTATATTGGGTTTTATTCCAACAACTACTTCATCATAAGTTGAAAACTTTATTATTTTTTTAATGTTTTCATTAGTATTACCTTTTATTATCAGTCTCCTCATAAAGCCAATCCTTATTTGTCTTCAGAACTGCAAACATTACATTTGAGAATGATGTCATCAGAAAATTATGTGATAAAAAACTGTATACAGTACACATTACTAATGATAAAATGCACAAAACCAGAAACAAACAGCTCATTATAACTCAAATGTGTCATAGAGGTTTACCTATAATTATGGAATATTACTGAAAAATTAAAATATTTCAGTTAAAATTTTAGATGACCAGTCTCTTCTGAGGGATTCCTCATAGCACTGTCAGGTAAGTGTTAGATTTCTAATTGCAAGGTCTGCAGTTCAAAACTACCATCTGCCCCACAGGAGAAAGAAGAGGCTATCTGCTCCCATCAGATTTACAGATTCAGAAATCATATATGCTATATTCTATCTGATAGACCAAAATAACCAACCTTAGTACCTGTAGTATATAAGCTCACGGTGAATGTTAATTGACTTGGTTGTAGTAGGTTTGGGTTTTTGTTGTTGCTGTTGTCTTAAATGTCAGAAATACAGAACCATAGAAGTAATATATTGGAGAAGCTTCAGAAAAGGATGCTACCTTACCATCACCACATTTTATATAAACCCTTCCTCAGACTTTCTCCAAAATCATATAAAAATGTGTAATACCATTTTCATTTCAGCTTTCAAATTCTGAACAGTCAGTACAGTTCAGATTTTGTTGTTGAGGGAGCCTTTTCCTGCTTTTGAAAAATCTTGAAGGATTTTAAATCATAATATTTTCAGGCTCATCATAAACTGGATAATTAATAAAGAAGCCCATAAAAGAAACGATGCCTCTGAACTATGTTGTTGGTGAAGAATATTTTATATACCATGGACTATCAGATGAACTAGTAAATCTGTTTTAGAAGAAGTATCACCAGAAGTCGACTTATAATCAAGAGTGGCCAGACTTTGCCTTTGATACACTGGACATGTTATCAGAAGGAACCCATTCCTGGAAAATATAATCATGCTGGATAAAGTAATGGGTAAATAAAAAAGTGGAAGATCTCAACAAGATGGATTGAAATAGTAGCAGCAGCAATGTGTTCAAAGGTATCAATGATTGTGAGGATGGTTGGTGCAGGGCGGGGTCAGTGTACGTCAGAATCAACACCATGGCACCTAAGCAGCAACAGTTGCTGAGGAGAATAAAACTGAGGTAAGAGTCAAAACCCCTTGACAAAGAAAATGAGTGGCATTTGAGTGGCATCAAAGTGAGGCCATCAGCCAAAGAGCCTGATGACATGAGAGAAGCCTATGTGCTTTAAGGAGAGAGAAAAAAACACAGTATAAGGGTTACAATGAAGAACAAATATGGCTTGTACCATTGCTCCTAGCGCCTCTAATAGGGAAGGTTTAGGAGCTAAAACAGCTTCTGATTGAGAGAAATAGAGAGTAAGCATCCGAAGAGAGCCAGATTGGTTAGAACAACAAGGTAAAGGTCAGTTTCACAAAACAGATTGAGGTCAAGAAGGGAAGGATTTGGGAACCAACATGTTTTGGAAATAGGTTAATAAATGGATCAGGGATTTTAAAAAAACTTTTAGTAAAGACTTTGGGGATTAGAGTTCTAAGTATCAAGCATGTTAATGATTTTCGTGGAATTCCTGATTGGAGCTGGTATTTGAGTAATGATAATATCAGTCTTGAAGAAAGCAAGGGTCATATAATTGGGAAGCTGTGAGCATAAAAGGAAGAAAGAGTGAGGTTGAAAAAGATACTTCCAGAATCAAGAAGAGTTCTTAGTTCCCTGATTCCTGTAAAACACAGTTAGCAATCCTGCTGAGGGGTGGTCTCATTTCAAGAGCAGGAAGTCTCTTTGCTCTTTGTGTAGAGTGATGCCTTTACTCAGAGCAGGATGCCTATCCCATGATTTTTGTGTTATCTGCCTTGAAAATAAGAATTTGTCCCAGATTCTCATGAACATCTTCAATGGGGAATCAATACTCATCTTCTAATATATTTTTAAATGGCCAAAAGGCCTTGAGAAAAACTTTTTATTATCATCATCATTATTTGCTTGTATATCTATATCAATGATTGACTATAATGTATCTGCAGTCAGATGTATGATGTAATCATTTTTGTATTCCCAGGGAAATAGAAGTACATTTTGCTGAGGTGTTGATGCTGAATATTTTTATATCTAAAAGATTTGAATCATATCTGTGTTAGGTAGGATTGGTTAGAGTTGCAGTAGTTCTCAAACTTCCTAATGCTGCGACTCTTTAATATAACTTTTCATGTTGTGGTGACCCCCCCAACTATAAAATTATTTTTGTTGCTACTTCATAACTAATTTTGCTACTGTTGTGAATTGGGCAAGCCCTGTGAAAGGGTCGTTCAACCCCTAAAGGGGTCGTGACCCACAGGTTGTGAACCACTGGAAACAAACCAGTGATGCTAATCTATGTATAAGAAATTCATAATAAGAAACAATTTTATAAGAATGTATCACAGTCCAGTCCAACTCATGTCCATAGATCTGATACTAGCCTGACCCTTTTCAGACTCAGGAAGCTGCAGGCTAATGACACAGAATAGTGAAGTAGAAAGCGGGGGGGGGGGGGGACCACAGGCTGGTTAGTGTAGAGTCTCATGGACTCGAGGTCAAGGAAAGCATGGCAGGGCGTTGAGAGCTCTCAGGGACAGGTGGCACAGTTGGGGCTGCCTCTGCAGGCAGCCACTGTCCCAGTGAAGTCCAGCAAGGAGGAAGGTGAAGTGGCAGAGAGAGAGGCAGTTCCCAGAGGCCCACACTCTTATACAAAAAAGTCAGCAAGTAAATATCACTAAGCTATCACTTGATTGACATATTTGACTCCACCCATAGGCAGGAATGTCTCAAACCAAATCAAACCCACGGCCACCCAGTGGATTTTCACTCATAGCAACTCTATAGGGCAGGGGAAAGCAGCTCGGTGTGGGTTTCTGAGACCTTGACGGTTTAGGGAATTAGAAAGCCACACGTTTCTCTTGCAGAGCAGTTGGTGGACTCAAATTGCTGACCTTGTGGTGAACACCCGACGCATAACCCACTATACTACCAAGACTCCTTCCATCAGTGTCTAGTGGACATAAAAATATCCGTCTACCATGTCTATTTAATTACATATCTGTCTTAAAATTTACTTTGGTGTTAATGCTTTCTAATAAGAATGAACTCTTCACAATTCAGAACAATGACTATTCAATTAAATTCAGTATACATGGAGTACTTGCTTTATATGTGAAACAGTGCTATATGCTAAAAGAGAATAAATCTATGAAGAAAATATTATTTCCAGCCTTAAGAAGGCTATAGACTATAGCAAGAGTTGAATTTTGAAGATGAATCAAGTGTCAATAATCCACCAACTCTGATCACTAATCTGGTTTCAAATCTCATTTGATGTCAGTTTTCCTGATTGTCAAAATAAGCATGTGAATGCATCTTTAAGGATGTTGAAACAATTTGGATGGAAGGAATACAAACAAACAAATGAAAACTTAAACGAATATTTTTCAAGTTAATTCTTCCAAGGAAAATTGAGGATTATCTTGAATTATAAATTTGAAAATGTTCAATGGGTTCATTGGATGTGTTCGTCCGGGTAGACTAGAGAAACAAATTCATAAACATGCATATATATATAAGGGAGAGGTTTATATACAAGAGGAATTGAACATTGAGAAAACATCCCAAGCCAGTCCAGTCCAAGGCCATAACCCTGATATTAGCCCATATGTCCGATACCAATCTATAAAGTCCTCTTCAGACTCACAAACACATGAATGAAGCCAAATGCAGGACCATCACAAGCCAATGGGTAGAAAGTCTTTGGGTCCAGTGGCGTTATAAATATCTTAGTGCTGGCAGGGGCCTATCTGTGGCTTCTCTGGCTTCTGAGGTCTGGTTGCATCCATGTGGCCTGTCTTCTGCAATGTCTCTCCAGGAGTGGCAGAGAGAAAGAGGTGTCTTCTGCCCCCAAGGAGGAAGTACCAGATTTCCTAGAATTCTCAGGAGAAGGCCATGCCCACATAAGTCTCATTGGTTATCACCAGATTGACAGCCTAGCCTCCACCCTACACTCTTCATCCTTAAATTGACACCAGATTAGGGGACTACATGACAGACATTCTTTATATCCCTCTTCTGAAAAAAGACTTGATTTTTGGAGAGCCCATCATCCAGGGTGAGGGAAGCCTGAAGCAGTAAAGCATCAACAACCACCTTCATCTGCTGTAGTCTCTCAAAAGCATGGTAGGTAAACTTTGTATCAGGAAGTTCCTGGTAGCTACATTATAACATCGATGATGGCAAAATGCCCTCTAATAATTAAAGACTTCATGTATAATTTCAAAAGGGAAAAGGAGGCCAGGTTTCTCCCTATAATATACATGCTATTTATGGTGTGTGCTATGTATAAAAATACATATGCTCTTATAACATCTGCAGTCATTTTCTCAGTCCCACTGAGAAGTGAGTGTTTTGGGAGTTTGATGAAGGGAGAAGAAGGGGGCTTGGCAAGAAAAGTTAACAGAAGTCACACCTTGTCAGTGGGAGTCAAAATAGTACAATTGACATGATTCCGGGAAACAGGGAGTTTCTAAGCAGCTACAATAACACTCCGTATATTAGTCAGCCTGCCAGGCCCCCAGTGAACTATCAGTTTGTGTATGAAAGAACACACTGCCTCGAAGTGGCTTGAAATTGCTGTGTGGGCAGGGTGCAGAATGATCACCACTGATTGCTGCCCCCACACCTCTTAATGGGGATGTGTAAATGCAGTTCCATGTACAAACATGCCTTATTTTTAAAATCCTCAGTCATTAGGAGGTCTTTGTACTCAAGGAATCTAGACACTATGGGGCCACCTCTGTGTGCTCCATCTGTGGGACAGAGCTTGAGACAACAGTCACTGGCTCGGGAAGAAGATGAGGTATGTCAGAGAAGAGGACACTCATGGGCAAAGATCTAAGGACTTCAATTTGTGAGAAGCACAACTGAAGAAAATGGGCATGATTTGAGGGTTTGGATGTCCAATAGAGAAGGCTCTTCTTTTTCTTTCGTTACTGCTTTTTTAAAAGCCTGTGTACATCGAAGGGTGCTGACCTTGTAGACCTTCAATCAAATCATATTTCTATAGAACCCTGGTGAGTTAAGCATTGGGCTACTAACCACAATATGGGCAGTTCAAGCCCAATAGCTGCTGTGCTGGAGAAAGATCAGACTGACTGATAAAGATTTACAACCTCTGTAATACTGTGGAGACGTTCTGTTCTGTTTTATAACATTGCTGTGAGTCAGAATCAACTTGAGGTCCGTGTAAAAGAGGTGTTCCCAGACACACAGCACAGTGCCTGAGAAAGAACAGTGGATGAGACGAAAGTGGTCTATTCTCTTGCAGGCTTTAACTTTTAGGAAGGTACACTAAATACACCAAGTCCATTGAACAAATAAAGCTGAGCTGGAAAACAGAATAATAATCATGAATTAGCATGATAAAGAGATTGTAGAGATGCATACCAGTAAAATAAACTGTGTGCAAAGGCCAAAAAGTGAGGAAGCATGAAGCATTCAGAGAATTGAACCTCTGAGACTGTGACGACCTGGCCTGGTCTGAAGCTGCAAATACTCCCAGACACCACCAATACTCAGGCAATTAGCACACCCACCCCCGGCCATCACCGAGATTCCAACTCAAAGTGACCTTCTAAAGGGTTTTCTGAGGGTGTCAATCTTTATGGGAACAGATAACACCCTCTTTCTCTCAAAGATCAGCTGATGGATTTGAATTTGGGGTTAGCTCTCCGTTGCTTACCCAAAACACTCTCTGCCATTGAGTCTAAACCAAGTGTCATCTAGTCAGTTCCAACTCATCGCAGCCCTACACGGGCTTTCTGAAACTATGAATCTTCATCTGAGTGGACTATGCTGCCTCGCTCCAGCACAGCACCGCCAATCTGAAAGTTAGCAGCCCAAGGCCAAACCCATGGCTCTAGGGCTCCTGACTTCCTCCTGGGGCCTGTCACCTAAACAATAGCACCCAGGGAAAGATGCTCCGCAGAACAGTCCACTGCACAAGACCGATGGGCAACGCTTGCCGAAACCGGAGATGAGAAGGTTGGAAGGGACAAGGAAACTGGATGAATGTGAATGGAGAGCCCATGGAAGGAATGAGGAAAATGTTGACATTATTGCTGGGATGCCATGTGCAGTTGTACAACTGTGTAAGAAGTACTCATTGAAAACTAGCTTGCTATGTAAGCATTCACCTAAAACACAATAAAATGTTCAAACATAAAAAGAGTGCCACAGCCCTTTGTTGTCTATCAGCCTGTCGGTGTTGCTGCTGTCGAAGCCATGTTCTTATGAGCCACTCAGGCACTTTCAAAGCCCTCTGCATTTGTATGCACATATTACTATATCTGCAGGTCCGCCTAGATAAGATAGGCTGGACGAACAATGCGAGAAGCAAATAACGGGACCAACGGTCCTGGAGGGACATGAGAGCGTGGGAGGGAGGGGAAGAAGGAGGTGTCGCCCAACACAGGGACAAGGGAAACAAAACCAGTGCCAGGGAGGGGAAGGGAGGACTGATAGGGAGTGACCCAAAGACGAGGTAACTGAGAGGAATTACTGAAACCAGAATGAAGGCTGAACATGGTAGTGGATGGGAGGAAAGGATAAGGAAATAGAGGAAAGGAATAGGAAGCAAAGGGCATACATAGAAGCCTAAATACAGAATGTACACATGTAAATATATTTATGAATTTGGGGGAAATAGGCCTATGTACATATATTTATAGGTTCAGTAGTAGGGTAGCAGGTGGACATAGGACCTCCTCGCACACACTTTCTCAATGCAATAGCACCTTGTCCAGCTAAACGGTCATTCCATGATACCCACCTTCCCGACCTGATCACTGAAGACAGACATGTGTATAAGCAAACGTGGCGAAGAAAACTGATGGTGCCTGGCTATCAAAAAGATATAGCATCTGGAGTCATAAAGGCTTGAAGGCAAACAAGCGGCCATCTAGCCCAGAAGCAACAAAGCCCACATGGAAGAAGCACACCAACATGTGTGATCATGAAGGTCAGGTTTCAAACAACAAAGGCATGGGGAAAAAATCACATCACCATGAATGAGGAGAAGTGCGTGATGGGGACCCAATGCCCATCTGTAGACAGCTGGACATCCCTTGCAGAGGGGTAGTGGGGAGGAGATGAGTCACTCAGGGTTCAGAGTAGCAACAATGAAACTCAAAACCTGCCTCTAGTTCTTGAACACTTCCTACCCTCCCAATTATCATGATCCCAATTCTACCTTGCGGACTTGGTTAGACTAGAGGATGCACAGTGGTGCAGTAGGGATCTGGAAACACAGGGAATCTAGGATGGATGAACCCCTCAGGACCAGCAGTGAAGGAGGTGTAGAAGGGGAGAACCAATCTCAGGGATCTATGTGTAACCTCCTCTCTGGGGGATGGGCAATGGGAGGGTGGGTGGGGGAGACGCCGGGCAGTGTAAGATAAGATAAAATAATAATCTATGAACTATTAAGGGTACAGGGGGAGGGGGAAGCGGGGAGGGAGGGGGAGGGAAAAAGGAAAACGAGCTGATTCCAGGAACCCAAGTGGAAGGTGAATTTTGAGAATGTCGAGGGCAACGAATGTATAAGGGTGCTTTACTCAATTGATGTATGTATGGATTGTGATAAGAGTTGTATGAGCCCCAATAAAAAGATTTATTAAATTTTTTAAAAACGAAAAAAGTGCCACAGCCATCAAGTTAATTCTGACTTACATTGGACATTGAGATAATGTTTGTGAGACGGCACTTCTGTATAGCAGCAGATGGCCTCCTCTTTCTATGTCAGAGTGGTTAGTGAGTCTGAACCACCAACCTTGTAATTAGCATCCTCATTCTTAAACCAGTGTTTCTAAGGAGAGGGAGGAGAGTAAGAAGGTGCCATTTAGAGATGACACTGCAACATTAGCAGGGACTACATATGCACAACTTTGCACTGTTGTTAAGTGCTGTTGGACAGCTGTCACCTCTGAGTGACCTCATGTCACAGAGTAGACCCATCCCAGGTAGAGTGCTAGCCACAACGTCTGAAGTTTGAAACCAACAGCAGCTCTGAGGGAGAACAAGGAGACTTTATACTTCAATAAGAGTACACAGCGCGAAAATCCAATGGGGCAATTCTACTCTGTGCTATGGAGTCATTGTGAGTCAGAATTGCCTCCATGGTGGTGAGTTTGGTTTAATCTGTATAGAGGCAAATTGCCATTGAGTTCTCCCAAAGAAAAGCTCTTAATCACTACACCGCCAGAGTTTCTGTGCATTATGTCAATGAGTTTGGGTGTTTTCATGGGTGACGCTAATTTTAGAAATGGATATATATGTATATATGTGTATATATGTGTATGTATGTATGTGTGTGTATATATATGTGTATATATATATAAAATGGTTGTGCCCACAGACTCTGGAATCTAACTCCCAGTGTTAAGGTACCAACTCTAGCATTTATTCACTATGCAGCCTGAGCTAAGTGTCTTACCTCTGGAATTCACGAAACACACTATACAGAAATATGCAGCAATAACACAATATTATCTGGATAAAAAGCAGGAGGCTTAATTCCCTTCTTCGTTCTTAAGATCCAACCATTTGTAATTGTAGGAAGAATGTAATGACATTTACAAGCTTGTTTCTCTTTAAATCCAAGATAGCTCCATGCCAAGGCTCATGCCACCTTCTTCATAAGCTAATAAATATAAAACATATTAACGCTCTCTGAGCTAGGTATTTCTGACATGTTACAATTTGTTATTGGTAATGGTGTCCTTAAAAAGATGTGGCAATTCTAATAGTGGTAACTGTGTGTGTGCTAGTACCTTATATGGAAACAAGGTCTTTCCAAACGTAGTTACCGTGAGCTCATACTGGAGTAGGATAGACTCCAATAAAACATGGCTGGTGTCCCTATGGAGAGAAGAGAAGAGATGCGGAGAAACAGGAAACAGGAAAAAGATGGTTATGCAAGGATGGAAGATCTGAGGGTCTGAGAGAAATTCAGTCTCAAGTCACACACTAAATCTGCTGAATAAAAATCTACATGTTCACATCCCTGTTGGTTAATGTAAGGAGCCTCAATGATGACATGGGTAAGCACGGGGCTGCTAACCGACAAGCTGTTCAAATCCATGAGCCACTGCAAAGGACAAACGTGTCTGTTGACTCCAGTAAAGATGTAGAGTCTCAGAAATCCTAGGGAACAGTTTTACTTGGTCCTACAAGGTGACTAGGAGTCAGAATTGACTTTATGGCACCCGATGGTGGGGAGGGTTAGTATGATTGACAAGCCCATGTCTAGTTTATGACTTGCTAGACTGGAAGGCCAGGATGCCATAGAATTGTCCTAAAGTCACAGTGGACAGGTGGAGAAGAAGGAAAGAGGAAGTTGCATGTAAAAGACTCGATAGCTTCCATAAGATATCATTTCACTTGTTCATTCAATATATATTTATTGAGCACAGGTTCTAGACCAGCCATTATTTTTTAATTGCCTCATTAGGGACTCATACAACTCTTATCATAGTCAATACACCCATACATTGTGTAAAGCACTTTTGTACATTCATTGCCCTCATCATTCTCAAACCATCTGCTCTCCACCAGAGTCCTGGCATCAGGTCCTCATTTTTCCCCTCCCTCCCTGCTCCCCACTCCCTTATGAACACTTGATAATTTAAAATTTATTATTTTGTCAAACGTCTCTCTTCACCCACATTTCTGTTTTCCGTCCCCCAGAGAGGAGGTTATATGTAGATCCTTGTAATCGGTTACCCCTTTCCACCCCACCCTCCCTCCACCCTTCCAGTATCGCCACTCACACCACTAGAGCGGGCATTCTTTCATAGGCTGAGGATACTTTAGTAAATAAAACAAATAAAAATCCCTGAGCCTAATAGAATTTGAGTCTAGCAGTGACAAGCTTAATCATTGTTATTGTTCTCGCTGAGTCAGTCCCTGGCCTATGGTGACCCTACACACAACCGGATTGGACCATTGTGAGCAGAGGGAATTCATTGGTTTATTTGGGGGAAGCATGTCTCCAGGGCTTATTTGCTTACTTGTTTTAGTTTAGATTAGAAGCTTCGCTGAAACATGTTCAACATCCTAACCACTTGTAGGCTTCCACTGACAAATGAACCATGGTTGGGCTTGGTATGCTTTGGAAATTAAACCTGGGTGTACCACTGAATAGTGATTCTCCTTAGTTAACACATACGGAGTGCTTAATAGGTACTCAGCACTGCCCTACACCCTTTCTATGTGTAGTTGCCATGAACAAAGAAGCTAGTTGTTGGGGAGAAGGTTATGAAAATCATCAGGTTGAAACCTGATATTAACCATTGACCAGGTCAAACTAACCTTATTAACATAGGAAACTAGCCTTTATAATCCATTTCAATCTGTACTTCTTCTCTGAAGTTTACATAGCAGTAACTCAGGGCATCTTACCAAGGTACTCTCGTGATTTTCCATTTATTCCTGCGCCTCTAATTTCCAAAGTCCTCAGCTGGCCGAGACTTACCTGGAGCAACACAAAAGGGGAAGGGGAAAGAATAGCAATGATTTGAAAATCTACAACATATGTGGGACTTTATAAATATAAGCACTGAAGGTAAAACTAAAAAAAAAAAACACTCTCAAGCAGCAGAGTCGATTTTTATCACTCATATATTACCTTTAAAATTACAACCCAGAAAAAGTAAGCAACGTGTACAAACTCACAAAGCTTCTCTAGTGTCAAAGCCAGAGTGGTTTGCAAACTTGAGTGTCTATTACAAGTCCTTGTAAAGCTCGTAGACCAGCCCCATGCCAGAGTTTCTGATGCTGTAGGTCTGGCCTAAGACCCGAGGATTCGCATTTATAACAAGGTCTCAGGGGATGCAATGGTGGGGGCTAACACTGTTATACTTCCTGGCTGAGAACATATTTGGGCCACTCTGTCATAAAACAGTCCTTCAAATATGTTATAATAGCTATTTTCTAAGTTTGTGTAACTAGTTTACTATCTAAAATGTATTTCAAAGTGGAAAATGGCTTGCATATAAGAGGAGCAAGTAAAAATAATTGCTACAAAATCATAGACATTTTTATAAACAAAAATGTCGACAGCTATTGCTTCTTAGCATGCCTCCAAAGTGCGTCTATACACATCTAAAGTCAGGGTTTCCACACCTACCCCTTCTGGGGCGTTCTATATTGCACCCATGTGGAAACAGCGACTTTGCATACTCAGCATACCTAACTCATGCTCCTTCTAAAAGCATGTTGAGTTTGGGGGAAAAAAGAAGTAAAGGGAAAAGGTCAATCCTGGAGGGGGATTGAACTAAGGTTTCCCCATAAAATTTTCCCAGGACAGCCCTTACCACTCTCAAAAAAAAAAACATGCCGTTTCATTTCTGTGATGGGGAAATTTACCTCAGCACAATATTCTGGACCTTTTTCTCTCCAATGATGTTTTCAGTTTTATCAAAACTTCTTCATCATAAGCCTTCATGATTGTTCGATCCTTTGAAAAAATCTGTTAAAATGAGCCCTTTGGAATCAAAAGAGAGATTCCCTAATCCTCTGGGCTAACTCCCTGCCATGAATGTGACCAGCCCCGCAGAGCCCCTCAGCAGTCCCTGCTTGGACTGCACCTTGCTCTCTTGAGTTCATGGTAAAGCCAAGACTTGTTCCCATTACAAGCCATTATATACAATTGTCTTCATTTGCTTCAATCTTGTTAAATAGGCTGATGGAAAGAACAGCTTTTTGAGCTGGATGATCTTCACACAATACTGTGGGCACATGTGTGTGTATGTGTGTGTGTTCTTATTTAAGGCAATCTACTAAGAAAATACATGTGAGCAAATAATAAGCTTGTCTATAGTCATCTACTGAACAGAGACTTATTTGAACATTTAATAAAATGTTGTATGTCATAACTGGAACTTTAATAGCAGTACTTTTTAAAAACTTATTCTCATAATGACCACATGTGTGCAAGTTGAAGGCAGGTGTTCCTGGCCAGCAAGACAGATGTAGCGCTGCTCCGGGTGCACATTCAGAGACTCGAGTTAGTGTAGCCTATGACATCTTCACGCATATGGCTGCAGAGCAGGAACTTTGGTCCTATCAGAAGAACACAGCACACATTTCATTTTTGCTTACATTCTATCCCATTCACACATTTAGCTGCGAGGGAGGTATGGCATGGATCTTGTATGCAAGAACAGAAAATAGATTTTGTAAGAATCTTCTGTCTGCCATCATGGCCCATTCTCTGTTTCCAAGTTTTGATTTTGGTTTCTTTTTTACCCTATTCTGTTTGTTGTCTCCTATATTCTCTGAATAATAAATATCTGGTAGTAAATATTTTCCTGGGGATTCCTAGGGATTCCTATAACAGTAAATATTACAGTACATACAGCGACCTTACTAGAATTTAATATAATTTTAATTATAACAAAAGCAATAAAGTTGTGAAGGCTTATTTGGAGCCTAACATAGGTATAATGATATTCAAAAAAAGTTTTCCTGTGAGAATAGGTCATGTCTATGAGAAAATTATGCTCATCTTCATACAAGAAAATCCAGTCATTCTTTATAGCTATTAATCAAATTTATGCACCAACAATGAAAGCTAGTGAAGAAATTGAAGAATTCTGAAATGTGTCAAATGTGCAGTCAAGATGCACTGATGCTTACTGGCAATTGGAGAGCAAATGTTAGAAACAGAAAGAAACGAAAAACTCCAAACTCACGGCTAGTAAGTCAATAGTGACTCAGAGTAACCCTGTCGGAAAGGAGAGAACTGTCTCGGTAAAGATACTTGATTAGAAAGCCCTGTCTTTCCCCAGCCAATAGCACCCAACACTCACCACTAGTTGAAAAACAATTGACTTAATGAAAGAAACAGAGCTGGTGATCTCATGATAGAATTTTGGAAGACTAACAACTAGCTCATAAAAAATACTTTAAAAAGGTATATTCTACATGTGAACTGTTCAAGATGGAATATACAGAAGTCAAATTGACCATAGAGATGATAGAGAAGCTCAATATCAGGAGCTGAAACCAGGCCAGGGGCTGACTGTGGAATAGACTATAAATTGCTCGTATGTAAGTTCAGGTAGAAACTGAAGAAAATTAAAACAAGTTCACAAGAGCCAAAATAAGGCTTTAAGTATGCCCCAAGAATATTCTGAGAAAAGCTGAAGAACAGATTTGATGCATAGAACACTAAAGACAGAAGACCTGATGAGTTTTGGGATGCCTCAAACACATGCATGAAGAAGGCAAGTGATAATTTTTTTTAAAAAGGACAGAAAGAAAAGATCAAAGCAGCTGTTAGAAAAGGAATTTGCTCTAATTGGTAGAGTAGCTAAGACTAATAGAAAAGTGATGAAGTAAGAGACTTTAACAGAAAATTTCAAAAGGCAGTGAGATAGTTTATTGTGCCAGCCTGGCCGATAAACACAAGTGTGATTAATTAAAGGGCGGAGAGATAAGTGACTCGGTGAGCCTCGCCTTTCTTGTCTCTCGCTCTTTAATCATCGGACCAGTGTGCAGCTGCCTTGCTTGTTCTGTGCCTCAATTTAAAGGGCACACTACCTCTGGGACACCTAGCCTGTGGACTGTGTCACTGTAAGTTGAGGTCCCTTTAAGACCACAGGAATGAAATTTACATCTCTGGAGCTGAGGACTGACAGTTGGTGACCTGGTTGATGGCTGGTGACCTGCCTTCCTGTTTGCTGCCTGTGCTGGGATAGCCTAGTTCTCTCTCTACAGAGGACTACCTGACGGCCCTCAAGACTTGAAGGACTGCTAGTGCCTGACAACTTTCTCATGGGAGTGAGTCACACTGAGCCATTTGTACTGCTTTATAATTTAACTGTTCATTTCTTGTATTATATATCAATCTGTTTATAACTTAAGTGCTCATTTCTTATATTATATACCTATCTGTTTATAATTTAACTGTTCATTTCTTGTGTTATATATCTATCTTTATATCTATATATAGATATAATTATCAGCAATCTGGTTTTATCTCTCTAGAGAACTCTGTCTAACACAGGCAGCTCAAGGAAATAAAGTCAAATATTATAATAAAATGTGCCAAGACCTGGGTTTTTTGTTGTTCTTAGGTACGGTACTATGGCCTCTGTTCTGACTCGTAGTGACCCTGTGAACAGCAGAGCAAGCACTGCCCAGTCCAGCACTTGCTCGCAGTATCTCGTAAGCTTGAACCCACAGTTGCAGCTCTTGTGTCAACACCTCCTGTTGAGCGTCTTCCTCTGTTTGCTGTCCATCTACTTAACCAAACATGATGTTGATTTCCAGGCACTGGTCCCTCCTGACAGCATATCTAAAATATATGAAATGAAATCTTGTCTTCCTTACTTATAAGGAACATTCTGGCTGCACTGATTCCAGAACAATTTGTTTGTTCATTCAATAGCCCATGATAGTTTCAAGATTCTTCACCAACACCATAATACTAATCTGTCAATTCTCCGATTCAATGTCCAACTTTCACATGGATACGAGGCCATTGAAAATGCCATGGCTGTGCTCAAGGACTACAGAGAGTGCAAAGTAATGTCTTCACTGCTCGACGCATTAAAGAGGTTTTGTCATGGTCTTCCCAGTGACCGCTACTTCCACGAGCATTGACTGTAGTGCCAAGGAAGACAAACTGCTTGACAATATCAATCTTCTCTGCATTTAGCGAGATGTTAACTATTGGTCCAGTTGTGAGTGGTAATCCATATGGAAGGCTGCAATCCTTGATCTTCATCAAGTGCTTCAAGTCCTCCTCACTTTCAGCAAGCAAGGTTGTGTCATCTGCATATCTGTCTGTTAGTAAACCATCCTCCAATCCCGAGGCCACATTTATATGTATATAATCTAGTTTATTTGATTATTTTCATACAGGCTGAATAATTACGGTGAAAGGTACAATTCTGATACATCTTTCTTAATTTTAAACCATAAAATATTTCCATGTTCTGTTTACACAATTGCCTTTTTGATCCATACATGAACACCACTTGAGCACAATGAAGTGTTCTGGAGTTTCCATTCTTCCACACAGTCTAATGCCTTAGCATAGTCAACAAAATACAATCAAACATCCTTTTAGTATTATCTGATTTCAGCCAAGATCTATCTAACATCAGCAATGATGTTCCTCTTCTGAATCCGACCGGAAGATTGGCAGCATCCCGTCAATGGACTGCTGCAACTATTGTTGGATGATCTGCAGTGGAATTTTGCTTGCCTGTGATGTCAGTGATGTTGTACTATAATCTGAGCATCTTTTGTGTCATTGTCTTTGGACTGGGAACACATATGCATCTCTTCCTATCAGTGGGCTAAGTAGCTGTCTTCCAAATTCCCTGCAAGAGATGAGCAAATGTTTCTATTCTAGTGTCTCGTCAGCTCTGTGAAACAGTTCAGTTGGTGTTCCATCAAGTCCTCGATCTTTGTTTTTGGCTAATGCACCCAGTGCAGTTTGAACTTCTTCTTTCTCATATGCTATCTCCTGAAATGGTGAAATGTTTGCTAGTTCTTCTTGGTACCGCGACTCTGTCTATTCTTTCCAACTTGTGGGATATTTCCTGCATCGTTCAGTATTTTACCCATAGAATCTCTCGATATTTCAACACAAGGCTTGAATGTTTTCTTGAGTTCCTTGACTTTAAGATAAGCTGAGCATATCTTCTTTTTGTTTTTCTAACTGTAAATCGTTGAAATTTTCATTATAATATTTGACTTTGTTTTCTCAATCTTCCCTTTGAAATTTTCTATTCAGCTCATTGACTTCATTATTTCCTCTACTTGCCCTAGTTCTCTACATTTAAAAGCACGTTTCATTCTCCTCTGACATTCACGTTCACCTTTCCTTTTTGATTTTTTAATGACCTTTTACATTCTTTTGTATGATATTTTTATTTCACCCCTCAGTTTTTCTGTCATTTGTGTTCGATGCATCAATTCTACTCTTGAGATGTTCTTGAAACTCAGGTGGGATAACTCAGAGTCATATTTTGGCCCATGTGGACTTGTTTTAATTTTCTTCAACTTTAATCTGAACTTTCCTGTGTGCAATTGATGATCTGTTCCACCGTCAGCTTCTCCCTTGGTTTTAGCTACTTATATTGAGCATCTCCATCTTCTCTTCCCACTACTGTAGACAACTTGGTTTCTGTGCATTTCCACTGAGGAATCCATTTGTACCTTTTGTGCTGTTGAAAAAGGTATTGGAGATGAATACGTTGGTCTTGCAAACTTCTTATCATGCAATCTTTAGCTTTGGGGTTTTTGTTTTGTTTTTAAATCATTTTATTTGGGGCTTGTACAACTCTTATCACAATCCACACATACATCCATTGTGTCTAGCACATTTGTACATTTGTTGCCATCATCATTCTCAAAAGCTTTGCTTTCTACTTGAGCCCTTGGTAACAGCTCCTCATTTCCCCCTTCCTCCCTGCTGCCCCCTCCCTCATGAACCCTTTATAATTTATACATTATTATTATTTGGTTAAGTCTTACATTGTCCAATGTCTCCCTTCACCCACTTTTCTGTTGTCTGTTCCCCAGGGAGGTGGATATATGTAGTCGGTTTCCCCTAAGTTCCTTGTAATCGGTTCCCCCTAAGTTCCTATTTGTACCAGTGTACATCCTCGCGTGTAGCTGGATTTGTAAAGTAGAATTGGGATCATGCTAGTGGGGGGCAGGGAAGCATTTAAGAACTAGAGGAAAGTTGTATGTTTCATCGTTGCTACACTGCAACATCTCCTCCCTGCAACCTTTCTGAAGGGGATGTCCAGTTACCTATGGATGGGCTTTGGGTCCCCAGTCTTCACTCCCCCTCATTCACAATGTTAAGATTTTTGTTCTTTGATGCCTAATACCTGATTCCTTTGACAACTCGTGATCACACAGGCTGGTGTGCTTTTTCCATGTGGGCTTTGTTGCTTCTGAGCTAGATGGTGGCTTGTTTACCTTCAAGCCTTGTTTTATCACCAAATCCCTATTTTTCCATTACTGTTCATTTCTTTTTGTTTCCAACTTTTGTATTCCAACTGCCAATAATCATCAATGCATCTAGATTACATGTTTGATCAATTTCTGACTGGAGACTTTGGTAGAATTCTTCAGTTTCTTCATCACTAGCTTTTGTGAAGCACAAATTTGAATAACAGTTGTTTTGATTGGACTTGTAAACGTTGAAAGGTTACAACCTTTAATACTCCATGGGGAACGATTCTTCTCTGAAACACCTGGGGCTGCCATGGGTCAGAAATGACTAGATGGTGTCTGTTTTTTTGCCTGATATTTCTTTGATGAAGTGCTCACAATTCAAGACATGAAGAGTATTTTTATTTATGTTGCAAAATGTTCATGTCTCAATTTTTATACTTGAATGACAAAACAAAACCTTACTACATGGCTACTTCATACTAGAGCAGGTATTTGACCCATTTATACCTGGCTGTAGATCCTATGATGTCCCATTTTGCTGACCCTATAAAAGTCCTATGAAAGAGACAATGACAAGATACGGGGTCTGTTTAGTTTTATGCTTAGTGTTGTGCAATTAACACATATGAAACTCGAGAGAAAAAGCATAAATTATTTTAAGTGTTTTTCTTATTATGAACTAAAATAATCTTTCATAATAAACCATCCACTGCCATGGAAAAAGAGAACTTCATCAATGTCTCATTAGATCTGGAACAATTGAGAAGGGAAATTAGTTTATTCCAAAAGCAGGAACCCTAAAATGTTGACGTTTTGGACACAACCTTCATCCTAAGACTAACCTATTAATTATTAAATTCTCCCAGGCAGTTTTTCCGTCTGATCCACTGCCCTATCACAAAAAAAGCTGACAAATTCCTGGCTGAATTTCAGATAAATGTCAACACTTATTTCACATTTTCCTTTCTGTGAACCTGCTTCACTTACTTTCTTTGCTACAGGACCCCCACTGAGAACAAGAAAAGTCAACCATTAAGGTTAAGAAATTGAGCAAACAAAGACTTGTGCCTCTAGGGCAAACTGCATGTCAGAAATGTTGTTCAAATTCTGCCTTGTCACAACTAACCAAGTGGGGTTCAACACAGAAACTACATAAGGCTTGATGCTCTGGCACCTTGTGGCCCCTCTGAGCCTGCCGGACATCACCAACCACGCGCTTACTGCACTCAAGCTTAGCAACCCAGAGAAGGACAGATGGAGGTGAAGGTGAGTCACTGAGTTCACTCACTCACTCAGCCAGCACTTCCTGAGCATCCACTTGCATCTAACCAGTGGCAACCACTGACGCGACCGAGTGCCCATCTAGATATCCTGATATTCTTGCAAAGAAAGTAGATAAGAAATGGATATTAAAGGTAGAATGTGAAAAATGCTAACTTCAGACAGGTCTTTAATCCTGCCTGTGGATGATACCTTGTTGCTGTCTGTCTAGTCAAGCCTCACTCACAGTGACACAAAGAACAGATTGAAATGGCCCCCAAGTTTTCCCAAGGCTGTCCCTTACCAGGAGTAGACTGTGACGGCTTTCTCCCTCTGAGCAACCTCTGACTTTAAAACTCTGGCTTTTTGGAAAGCAGCGGAATGCTAAGCTACTGCACCCCCAGGGCTTCAGGAAACAATATCTGACCAAGTCTAGGTTACTATGAGTCGGAGTCAACTCAGCTGCCGTTAGTTTGGAGACTGTGTGTTTGAGATGGGTGGGTGGGATGTGGTGGTCTCTAAGAGCATTTAAGTCGAGTAGATAATGGCAAAAGTATGTACGAATACAGCGTTGCCTGTGTTCGAGGAAAGAAGATCAAGGGTAGGGTAGTGGCGGTGCAGTGGGTTGAGGATAGTATCAGAGATGTGGTTAGAACAGTAGGGTGTGCTCCTATCTCAAACACCATGCCACAGGGTTTGTATGATATTCTGAATGTGAGGAAGAGGCATGAAAAGATTGTAAGCAGTAATTTGACCTTCAGGTCATGTTAACTTTGAAAATACAATATCCATATGTTCAGGATAGACTCCCTGTGTGGTATAAATGATTAATGCACATGGCTGGCTAACCCAAAGGTTGAAGACTAGAGTCTGAAGCGCCTGACAGGAAACAGCTACTAGTCTACACCTGAAAAATCAGCTATTGAGAATCCTAGAAAGCACCTTTCTACTCTGACATTTGTGGGGTCACTATGGGTCAAAATAGACTGCACACAACTGATTTATGTATGAGATAAACCAAATGTTTCTAATCTACCATTTAATATGGTGGTTGAATAAGAATGTTAGATTTATCTCAGACCACCACTAGTCTGTCAGTTTGTCAGACTGCGGAGGTTTGTATGTCGCTGTGATGCTGGAAGCTACGTCAAATGGAGGAGGCTCACCCATAGTAAACAGGTTTCAGCAGAGCTTCCAGACTAAGCACAGACAAATAAGGAGGAAAAGGCTGTCCACATCTGAGGATTTAGCCGCAGAAAACACTAAGGACAGAACCAGTACGTTGTCAGTTACTGAAAACCTAATTAACTTTCAGTGGGGTAGGGAACCACCTTTTTCTCTTTAGGAGGAACTGGTCGTTTCAAACCGCGGACCTTGTAGTTAGCAACACAAATCGTAAAGAGTGGGCCACCTATGCTCCTGCTTATACCTAGAAGATCTTAAATAACTCACTCAACTTCTGTATGGTTTCTTAGCTATAAAATGTAGCACAACAACAGTCTATAATTCACTTGAGTTTAAATACAATAAATATCAGTTATGGTGGTGAAACTGTTATTATAAGAATTCATGGCACTTATGTAATATTGTTATTAATAACAACATCAATAATAATAATTACAGCTATGAATGTATACTCAGTAACATTTCCAATGTAAGCATTATAATTTCTGCAAATGTCTAAGGGATATATGTTATAATTAACATTTCATACATGAGAAAATAAGTCTCCAAAGAGACTAAATAATTTGCCCTAGGAAACAGAGCAAATACCTGGGAAGGCCTAAAAAGAAAGGCATTCTACCTATCTGATTTTTTTTAACCTAGAAAATGTAATATTTCTATTTGCCTGCAATTAGTCTTAATCAAAGACGTTTTTGAGGGTACATTCCACTAGATGACAGAACTCTTGTGTCCTGGAGCTAAACAAATGCTCTCCTTCTTCTTACTTGCAGCTACGTGGTTCAGCAAGCAGATTGGGTCATTTTTTACCTTAACAATTGGCTTATATTTAACCCTTTCCTTTATTCCATATGATGAGACTATGTTTCCACCTTATCTTGAGGTTTTCATACTCCATGTAGTAAGCAGAAAATACCAATCTGAAACCATTGACTATGTGGTCACAAGAACTTGATATTGTAGCACACGTGAGAGTGCCTATCCATAATCAAGGATGGGGATCATAAAGGTGATCCAGGTGGGGCACCAACGACTAAGTCTCATGACTATCAAGTAGACAACTGTTTTGTTTGAGTCAATTCCGACTCATGAAAATCCTATGTGTGTCAGAGCAGAGCAACAAAACAAAGTAAATAGAATGGAAATAAAGAAAATGTTGACCAACCACAGAACAAGTTGCATGTAAGCTTTTCAATAGCTTATCCTTCCGGAGCAGCCTCTGGAGCCTTAAAAGTTTACACGCAGTCATCTAGATCCGACTATCGGTCTCCACCCAATTGAAGCAAAAGAGAACAAAGGAAATCAGACTCAAAGAACAGGCTAGTCCATCCAATTAAGGCCACACCCAAAGCCCAGCTTCTTCTAACCTGAGACCAATAGAACTAGATGGTACCCAACAACCAGGGACACAACAGAAAATGCTCCGAAGAACGGCTGTAAAACATAGAAGAAAACTCAAGTTCCTCAAAAGTCTCACACTTACTGAAACAATAGAGGTGAGGGGCCCCTGAGACTACTGTAATAAATTATCATTTGAACATGCCACTGAAGCTTTTGCCTTAAACACACGACTATAAGAAACCAAACAGTGAACATTTACCTAAAGTTAAAGAGGAGAAGGCAAGAAGGATGGATGATAGATCCAAGGAAATACAATGAATGGAATGAAAACAACAAGAATGTTAACATAGCCTTAAAATTGCAACCAAGGTCAGAGAATCGTTAGCATAAAATTGTACAATGTCAATCTGATTTACTCTGCACATTTCACCTAAATTACAAAAAGATATTAATAATAATACAGGAAAACAAACAGATAAATAAATCACTTTTCTTCCAAGGTACTCCTAGGTGGGCTAGAACCACTAACCTTTTGGTTAACAACTGAGTGTTAAACCATTTGTACCATTTAGAGGCGATGCCGCCTCACAGCCACCCTATAGGGCAGGAGAGAACTTCCTCTGTGACAGACCTTGCATTTTGACTTCTTTGGATTTTACTTGCTTACTCTCTGACAACTATTTCTTCTATCAACACTCCAGTAGATATTCCCAGAGGAAGAAAAGAGTGAGTAGCAAGTTTAAGGCATAAAAGCTCCATGTTGAACCCACAAACATTAGCATCACAGTGATGGTTCAAAAGCTTCCAACGTCTGCCTTCCAGGCAATGCTCACTTACTTACCAAGAGGCAGTGTGGTGTTGCGGTGAAGCATCCTAGGCATGGTGACTTGGCAGTGGAATTCTTAATGCTTACTTATTTGTTTGTTTTAAATGACATGACCTGGGGATGGCTAATTAATGTTTTATTCCATTTCAGTGTCCTCATTTGCCAAGTGGAAGAAACAATACCTACTCTGCAGGGCTGTGGTAGCAAGAAAAGACATGCCAAGTACCTAGAACAGTGCCTTAGTCCCTGAAACTACCCAAGAAAGGGAATCTCCTGTCCTAATTATTATGTACTGTGTGTACATGTTTTCTACTGGCATTGATTAAATCTGACCAGAGTGGGAAAGCCTCCATTTCACAAGCTGCCGTGAAGATGCGGCTTAATGGTTTGAAAGCATTATTTATGAAAGAAAGATATAGCATGCGCTATCCATTGTTTCCCCTTTGAATTATTTATGAAGTGTTTGGTAATGGGAATTCAGATCAGCCAGAATAAAAGCTATGAGTTGATGTTTGCTGTGCCTTGTTTGAAAAATTGAGGAGCTTGAGAAAACATTATTTCACAAATTGTGTTCTCGCTTAATGATTTAATCACTAAGGATACATGTTAACAATAACTCTAAATAAGCTTTTGAAAGGAAAATATACTGCTTCTCACCACCCACTAAACAATCTGTAAGGCTTTTTGGAATGAAATGGTCATTTTTGTTCTTTTTAAATTCATCTTGTAGCCAAGCTCCAGGAAAGATGACAAAGGGAAGGAGAGACAACCTCATGTGATGAACTGAAAGCCAAGATCACAATAGAGAGATCTTTCTTCTAAGCGGCCCATGGCACTGCTTCAGTAGGGAATGCTACCTGTCAGGCAAAATGAATAGTCTTATTTAAATTTAACAAACAACATAGACTTCTGTCTACCCCCCATTACTTCCATTCTAAAGAAGGCAATTAAATAGCACTCCGGTTCAATTAATGGCCAATACATCTCCAGCACAGTCACTGTCCACTGCCCAGTGGAGAAGTGACTGCTGCTATGATGACTAGATTTTTAAAATTCCTGCCTAATATGGACTAGGAGAAAAGAAGGATATTCTATTTTCTGGGGGGGGGGGGGAAACAGTGAATGACTTCATGAAAAGCCTAAGGGTCATAGTCGTTCAATCCACACAGGACTAGGCAGCAGGCTGATCCACTGTTCAGGGGTTGGCAAGAGCAGGTAACACTAACAATAGGAACCTGATGTCGCGGTCGGTTCCAAATTGGGCTGCTAACCCCAAAGTCAACAGTGCTAACTAACGAGGAGGAAGACGAGACTTTCTGCTCCCATGAAGATTTACATGTGTATGTTGGACATACAATAAGGAAGACTGAGGAAGAACTGATGCATTTGAATCATGGTGCTAGGGACCACTATGCAATGGAACTCTGTTCTACACAGGGGCCACTATGCTACAAAACTCTGTTCTACACTATTGAAAGTTTGAGCTCCACCCAACACTTACACAGGAGTGTCCGGGTGATATAATCCCTAACCATCACCCACAACCTCTTGTCAACTTGACCCCTGTACACACTCTTTAACCATACATAATCATCAAAGATAATAATAAAATTGTACATGTGTCTAACATGATGCAACCAACATGTGTACAACTGAAAATTCACTAACCCCATTTCATCTTGGGTTGGATAAATGAACAAAACAAAAATATTTGGTGAATACATACAAATAGAAATTACTCATAGCAACTCGAGTCCTCCTTTATGGAGCTTATCACATGACCATAGCTGGTTTAGAACTACTTTCTTCCACTACACCTATTCCCTCTCACCTTCGCTCTCAGCAAGTACCTTGGGTGGTCATGGTCCTATACCTGATGGGGTGATCCAAACCTTCATTCAAAAAGAGTCTGAGCTGTTAGTAAGCATGTCAGAATTAGGGTTCTGTGCTTTACCATTGACTTCAATCAGAGGACGTGGTGTACTAAGAGATGACCCAAGGAAACTCCTTGATTCCAGACATGTCCTTCTTTACCACAATTATGCAGTGCTTATACAATGACCTCTTGGTAACCAGGGTCAAACACACTGCTCAATACTGCTTTGCATGTTGATCCACAGGCATGAGAAGGCAAAAATGGCCAAGATTAACTTCCAATTCAATGTAATCAGTGATATGTCACCAGGTGGGAGTATTCCTCAAATTGGAACTACGGTCTCCAGATACAAGGATCAGAGAGGGGTTCAAGGACAGAAAGCAAGAATGTGGTGAGCAAGTCATGAGGAGTCATAATGATGGCACCACTCCCGTTTCCTCCCATTGGTTCCTCGACCCGTGAATCCTGGCTATCGAGACACTTTCCCACATATTGGCAATGGGTCAGAGTATCTGCAGTCTCTTGGAGAACATTGTCTCAGTCTTGCAAAGTGCTGTCACCAAGCTCATGATGTGACTGTGTCTTCAGAAGTCCATTCCATTGTTCTATAAAGTCACCTGCTTCAGGATGATGGGGAACATGTTAAGACTAGTGGATTCTATGAACATATAGGTCCATTTGCACAGTGCATTTCCTGTGAAATGAGTCCTTTGATCTGAGGGGATGCTGAGCAGGACACCATGTAAGTGGATGAAACATTCTGAAAGTCCATGTTACTCCAGCTCTGCCACCATCACCACTTTGTCGGTGCGTCCATTGGGCAGGGATAGGAGTGGTTAGAAAAAAGGGATGACTAGGTGCCACATCCCATCCCATCCACTTGATTGCTAAAGTCCTCCTCGCAGAAGTAAACCTTTGGTGAGAAATCACATGAGAAACAAATATCTTCACTTTTTAGCCCATTCATAGAGATCTATTCATATATCTCTTTCCCACACATCCTTGTCCCCAATTTCCTAGTCAGGCACCTTCCAGGTCCTTGACTTGAACCAAGTCAAGCCATTGGCCAAAGCCCATAAATCAATATACAGTTGCCCACTTGGACATTTATCTTTCCAAGCAAACTGAACGATCAAATGTACTGCTTAAGGTTCCCTTAAGGGGGAGGGGGGATTCTTCACCCCTGTCTTTCCGGATGTCCCAGAAAGGAGCTGTAGTGCTGCCTCTGTTCACTCTCAAGGGGACCTGCATATCATGCAGACCCACCAATAAGCCTGATGATCATAAGGAACTCCACATGAGGTTCTACGTGCAGACACAGACAGGAGTTACGGTGACAGGAGTGAGGACCAGAGCATTTGACCACCTCTTTATGCCTCTCACTTGTTGGGAGGATTTCCCTTCACCAGAGTGCTTCGGGGAGCTCTACCACATACCGAACAAAAACCCTACTACGCTTGAACCAAGGAACAAAATGATTATAAATGGAGAAAGACTCAATTCGTCAAGGATTTTGTTTAATTGGAATCCAAAATCAATGTCCATGGAAATAACAGTCAAGAAACAAGAAACAAATTAGATTAGGCAAATCTGCAGCAAAAAACTCCTGTAAAATATTTGAACCAAAGATATCACTTTAAAGACTAAGGTATCCCTGACTCAAGGCATGATATTTTCTATCACCTTGCACGCATAAGAAAGCTGGACACAATGAACAAGGAAGATCAGAGAGGATATGATATGTTTGAATCATTGTATTGGTGAACAATATTAAATATCCCATGGACTTCCAGAACAAACAAATCTGCCCTGAAAGAAGAAGAGTCAGATGGCCCCTATGGCGTTTTCATAGCCATCAATTGTGGATCCAAGTAAAGTTGCATTCTTGACACTTTCAGTCTGTTTCCGTTAATCATGATGTTGCTTAATGATTCAGCTCTGAGGATTTTTGCTTTCTTTTTGTTAAACTGTAATCCACACTGAATGCCTTTGTCCTCGCCTGTCATCAGCAAGTGTTTTAAGTGTGGCAAGACTCCATCTCTGGTAGTTTGGGGGGACCAATCCTGGAAGAGGACAACCTGTGTGGTAAAGTAGGTTCAGTGAAAAGAAAAAGACCCTGAGTGAAATGGATTACACAGTGATTGCAAAAAATAGAATATTTAAAAAGAAATCATTGCGAGAATAGCACAGGACTGGGCATTGATTCATTCAGTGGTACATAAGAGGGTTATGAATCAGAACCAATTCAATGACACTTAACAGCACAATAACCCTCCTTTTGTAAAGTGTCTAAAATTTCAGGTTCTCTTTTCAATGAGTTGTAAGACTTATGTATTCTAATTACATATATTTTTTTACAGAAACGTCTTTTCATTCTTTTAGCCTGCGATTACTTTTGAAGATTAAAAAGTTTTGAAGTATGAAGTATGAAGACTGAAAAGTTTTTAAATCTAAAGTGAAATATTATTTTCTTTTATCGTTTATGCTTTTTATGTCCTATTTAAGAAATATTTTCCTTATCCAAAATCATAAACTTTCCTCCTATAATTTTTGTTAGATGTTTTATAGTATCTGGGTCTATATTCCAAATTAATTTAGAATGTAGTGAAAGAAATTGTTGAAATCATTATACCTCACATGTTAGCCTATTGGCTTCAGAGACATATATTGGGTCTTAAAAAATCCAGAAATTTCCTTGGCACCTTCGTCGAAAATCTATGGTCCAGAAAATGTGTTCTCTATTTCTGAACTCTTGATTTTGTTCCATTGACATAAAGTCTACCATATGCAATACACACTGTGTTGTTTGTTAAAGCTTTAGTATAAACTATTAGATCTGTTTGTCCTTTGCTAAAATTGATTTGGCAATTTTAAGTTCATTGTATTTCTAGATAAAATTATGACAGAAAGAGTCCATTTTAAAAACAGTCTGTTGAAATTTTAATTTGGACTTCATTGATCTATAGAAATTGAATATAGAATTCATACTAATATTTCATATCTCATGCATAAGCATGACATAGCTCTCTCTAATTATTTAGGTCATCTTTAACTTCTCTCAACAATGTCTCATATTTTCCCATTGTATATGTCATGAACATATGTCATTAAATGTATTTCAAAGTATTTTATATTATCTATACCATAATAAATTATTACTTTCACTTTCAAATTGTCAATACATATAAACATAACATCTTTTGATAGAAACTAAATAATATACTTATAAATACTTCCAAAATAATCAAAATTTACACTATAAATTAAAAGAGAAATATTCCATCATCAAAAACTAGTGACCCTACTAAAGAAGTTTTAGGGTAGGTGGGAGAAGATTTATTAATAAAGACAAGAGAGTTCTGTCACAGATTTTATGTCAAATAAAACCCAATCAATCAATTAGGTCACAGATGACTGATGACAGCTCTCTAGGGGTGTAACATTTACACTGGAAACTGATCCTTCTTGTGGTCCTTCACCATCTCTGCTTGCTAGGATTCTGTGTGTTTCTACAGGAGCAGCCCCATGTGAGCCCTTGAGCCTGGGAGGCAACCTAGAAGCTTTCTGTGTCATTGCCTTACAGCTACAAAAGTCTGAAGAGGGATCAAGCTAACATAGGGCCCATAGACTTGAGCTAGATTGGACTGGGTTTCATTCTTGTTTTAAAATTACTTTTTAATATAAATGTCTTTCTTATGCATATATGAGAGTCACTTGTTTTGTTTCTCTATACAACCCAGCCTAGCACAAGTACCCTAAATTTAGAAATTTTGAAAGAATAAAACCCAAGCTTCTGAGGATGTTTAGGTAGACTTTTGGTGTGTGCTATATCTACTTAGCATTAAATGCTGCTTTAAAAAAATAAAATTTCAGACAAAATTCTAAGTTCTTAAGTCCTATGTTTCCATAGGGGGGACTAATTATTATGAGACATTGCCATATATAATAATCTAGAAATGCCTTTGCAGAAAAATTGAGAATCCGTTGAGGGGGACATGGAGGTGATGAGGTAGAATGGGGAACCCAACAACCATATTGTCCCTAACAATCCCCTCCCAAAAAAAATCTAGTGAGGTTTTGGACAAGTAAAGGTCTATAGATTAAACCCATGTTTGTTTACAATGAATAGATATAAATATACACACTCTATGACTTTAAAATAGCAATAATAGTTCAGGGACATTACTGGATATAATCATCCAAAAAATGTCCATACAGAAAAATGAAGAATCCATTTGGAGCGAGGGGAGGTGGTGAAGTAGGAAGGGATCCCAAATACGATTGTTCCTGGTCCTCCCCCAAGGACAGCCCCCACCCCCACCCCCACCCCAAAAAGAAAGAAAGCAAGCTGGAATCATCCTGTAGCTGTCATCTTTTGGCAGAGTTACAAAAATGTCTCTTCCTGCAACAAGAAGTAGAACAGTTCAAGTTTTCTGTGAATCACTGGAGACAGTGATATAAGGAAACACTGCAACAGCAGCTAGCAGAAGAAACGGGCAACTGAAAGAACGATGCTCGTTCCTTTCGCTATTAAGTATCAGTAGCATATAAAAACAAACCCACCAAATTGCCGTTATAATGTGATTTCTTCCCAGAACATTGCATGCAGCCACACCTTATGACTCTCATTAGCTATCCTTCCAATGAATCCTATAATCTCAGTTTGGATTCTTGAAGATTCTAAAACACTGTGATATCCATTTATCTAGAATTTTCCAGAGATCCGGAGTTCATGATTGCTAGGATATGTTTCCAGTTATGGTGGAAAAGAACCCGTTCAATAGAAGACCTTACTTAACGCCTTCTGCTTGACCATCTGCAAGCACCAGCGTGTTTCACGTCACCACACCACTGTCCAGTCCCTGCACACATTGCGCATCCATGCCCTTGCGGCTTCGCCTTTAGAAATGTTTTTTCCTGCCGTAGAAACCCTCCTCACCCTTTCCTGTTTTCAACCCGAAAACGTCTGAAGTATCTGATCTTCCTTGACATTTTCTTCCTTCCCCCACTCCCTCCCTTCTTCTGAGCTTTTTAACATCTTTCACTTAACTCTTAAATATCTGCCTTTTGCAACTTCTTGTTTTGACACGTGTTCCATTTCAAAAGCGATTATTTATTGTCTTTCGGTTCACTGTATATTAAATGTTTTCACAAAAACTTGTGGTATCTTACGGTAATAAAACATTGTAATCTAGAACATTAGAAATAGAAATTTAATGGAAATAGAACAATAGCATTAAATAAAGGAATATAAAAATGCCGAACATAAAGAATAGCAGAGTTGTTCTCCCTAGGCCTCAAAAACTGTCTTTGAATTTCTTGGAGCCTATTGAAAAGGAAGAAAATACAGGTTTTTCCAAATAAAACAACATTGCTCCTAGCTGTTATTTCTAAATTACGTAAATCTTGAACATTGAATATAGAAGACATTATCCACATAAAGAATAATATTTCCAACATCATGAGCTACAATAATCAAAATGAACTTCAAATGTCTCTTTGGTATCTCTGTCTTCCAGGTAAATGGTTCCTGTTGTGTACTATCGAGTGGGCTCCAGCCCACAGCAGCCCTGAGCCCAGCAGAAGGAAGCATCTCCCAGTCTCGCACCACCTTCGCAAGTGTTCCTGTGCTGGAACCCGGTGCTGCTGCTACTGTGTCGATCCATCTTGTCGAGAGCCTTCCTCTGACTTCACTGACTCTCTGTTCTACCAAGCGGGATGCCCTTCCTTAGGGATTGATCTCTCCTGACAATATGTGTGTAAGATGAAGTCTCGTCATTCTTGCTTCTAAGGCACACTCAGGCCTCACTTCTTCCAACACAATGGGCTTGTCCTTGCAGAGTTCCATGGTACTCTCAATGTTCTTCTCTGTCACCACATTTCACACGTACCTGTTCTTCTGCGGTCTTCCAACGTCCAGTTTTCACATGCACTTGATGCAATAGAGAGCACCACGGTTTAAGTCTGCTGCACCTTAGTCCTCAAAGAAACATCATTTATTTTCAATACTCAAAAGAGGTCTTTTTAAAAAATCATTTTATTGGGGACTCATACAACTCCTATCACAATCCATACATACATCAATTGTGTCAAGCACATTTGTACATTCGTTGCCCTCATCATTCTCAAACATTTGCTTTCCACTTAAGCCCTTTGCATCAGCTCCTCATTTCCCCCCTCCCTCCCCATTCCCCTCTTCCTCCTGAACCCTTGATAATTTACAAATTATTGTTTTGTGATAGCTTACACTGTCCGATGTTTCCCTTCACCCACTTTTCTGTTGTCCATCCCCTAGGGAGGAGGTTATATATAGACCCCTGTAATCAGTTCCTCCTTTCCACCCCACCCTGCCAATATCGCCACTCTCACCACTTGTCCTGAAGGAATCATCTGTCCTGGATTCCCTGTGTTTCCAGTTCCTATCTGTACACTGTACATCCTCTGGTCTAGTCAAATTTGTAAAGTAGAATTGGGATCATGATATTGGGGGGTGGGGGGGAGAAGCATTTAAGAACTAGAGGAAAGTTACTTGTTTCACTGTTACTACATTGCACGTGACTGGCTCATCTCTTATGCAGCAGATTTACCTAATGCGATATGTCAAATGCAATTTGATCTGCTTCCATGAGCATAGACTGTGGATGCAAGCAAGACAAAATCTTTGACTACTTCAACCTCTCACCATTTATCATGATGTTACCTATTGGTCCAGTTGTGAGGCTTTAGTCGTCCTTACATTGTTATAATCCATACTGATGGCTAAAATCCTTGACTTTCATCAGCAAGTCCTTCAATTTCTCTTCACTTTCAGCAAGTAAAGTGGTGGCATCTGCAGACAGCAGGTTGTTAATAAGCCTTCCTCCAATCCTGATGGCACATTCTTCTTCATATACTCCAGCTTTGCTGATGATGATCTCAGTCTATAATTTGGACAAATACGGCGAGGGGATGCAACCTCTCCTGACTTTAAACCAGGCAGCATCCCCTTCTTTAGCTCACACAGCTGTCTCTCTAGTGCCGCTTGTCTGTCAGCTTGCCGTACTGTGGTGGCTTGTGCGCTGCTGTGATCCCGGAAGCTATGTCACTGGTATTACAAACTCCAGCAGGATCACCTAAAGTGAACAGGTTTTAAGTTTCCAAACTACGACCAGACCACAAAGAAGGATTTAGCTTCCCACTTTGGAGGATGAAACTGCTGATAAACCTTATGCATAGCTTTGGATCATTTTAAATACTGCAAGTTTAGACAAAGGAAGCAGACCACTGTTGGAGATCCTGCCGGCATATGGGCCCCTCAGTTTTGAAGGCACTTGAATGTGTCTGAAGAGGAGATGGTTTCTTGGAGGGGAGTCAACCATAGTGATGTGAGTCAGAGGAAGTGTGTGGGAGTGGAGCTTGCAGAATCTTCATTTGCCAATTGGGCACTACTTGAGGTAAAGAGAAGCTGCAGGGGAGAAAGGGGGAACTGATCACAATGATCTACATATCAACCCCTCCCAGGGGGATGGACGACAGAAACATGGGTAAAGGGAGACATCAGTCAGTGTAAGACAAAAAAATAATAATAATTTATAAATTATTAAGGGTTCATGGGGGAGGGAGGGGAGAGGAGGGAGGGGGAAAATGAGAAGTTGATAACAAGGGCTCAAATAGAAAGAAAATGTTTTGAAAATGATGATGGCAAAAATGTACAAATGTGCTTGACACAATGGATGGATGGATGGATTGTGATAAGAGTTATATGAGCCCACAATAAAATTATTTTTTAAATAAATTAAATTTTTTTAAAAGAAGCTGTTGCAAAATTGTCTAATGATTGAAACTTGGAATGTGTAAGGTACAAGTTTAGGAAATTGGAAGTGGGCAAAATTGAAATGGAATACATAAAGATTGATATCCCAGACATAAGTGAACTGAAGTGGGCTGGTATTGGCAAGTTTGAATCGGGAAATCACTTGATTTACTATGCCAGGAATAACACAATCCAGAAGAGGCCAAAACTGGCTATTAATCGTAGAGGAGCTAAAGCAAGTGGAAGAAAGGATGAAGTCAAGGAGCTGAATAGAAAATTTCAAAGGGCAGCTCAAGAAGACAAAGCCAAATATTATAATAAATTTGGGGATAAGTAGAGCTCACCATATTAAAATGCAAGATGGTGATTTTGCTTCTACAATAGCCTGAATCAAGAGCAGTTAAAGAATTCTTCTGGCAGTTTAATATACTACAAAGAAAAAATCCTATGACACATATATTTAACACAATGCTGCCAGAGTATAATTTCTTCAGAGGCTCTCTTACTAATTGAAGCCAGATTCCACTAGACTAATGTTACCAACAATGCATGGGTATTCCAAAAGAGAATGGGGGTGAGGCAGAGGGAAATCAATTGGGAACAGTAGCTTAAACAAAGTAAATCGATTTTCTATGGGAAATCTGTTAATTTTGGAATACACATCATGAATAAAGTTATAAGCGGACATTGGTAGATGCTATCATTCCTGTAGGGAATTTATTTACTCTCATCCCTATTATTATCTTTGTGAAACACAGTGTGAGGAACATTGCACTCGGTTATATTGTTATCAAATAAAGGTATCAAATTTGGGTTGTTTTCCTTTATATAACGGGTTGATGAATAAACAGATTGGTTGTCACCTCTACCAAGACATTTTTCAGGGATGGCAATTGAAAGTTAGAGAACAACACTCTAGTCTTATATCATTTCTCAATTGAGCTCAGAAAGAGCAAGATGTGATGTGATTTTAGTTGCTCAGATTCTCATGTAGCCAGTACTGATATCATATATAGCATGTTCTAAGGTATCTGCATATAATAATTCATTTCATTTTCCAAAATCTGAGATATATGAGAGAAATTCTAAAAGTTTGTGGGGAAATTCTGTTATCTATTTACTCAATTTTAATGCACTTTTTAAAGCCTCTGTCTAGTATTATAACTACGTTTGAGGGAACTCCTGCCAAGAATTTAAGTAACTGGCTCATAGCGACTACATTTGAAAGTAAGAAAAGCCTGAACCAAGCACTAGAGGTAAAGTAGAGATAAACAAATCATCTAAAGCGCAGTGTTCACAGGAGAAGAACTCTCACACATGATTCTCATGATTCAGGTTGTCATCAACTAGAAGGACAGGTCCTAGACCAGCAGCATAATCCAAAAGATCAACCTCTTTGTAGTGGTATACTTCTGGCTTAGGATCCTGTCCTGATGCTCAGTAGCTGTAGAAATGATGATTAAAAATGGTATATTATGGAGAGTTATGAAGGCAAAATGCGTGCAAAATGCTCCACGTGGTGTCTATCCACAGCAGACACTAACGAGCGCAGCCATCGTCTGTCAATCGTAATGAGGTAAACAGTGGGCACTAACATGTGTACATGAAGAAAATGGTATTTGTATATGTCAAATGACTTGCCTAAGGGTAAAGAGAAGAAGAGAGAGGAAGAGATTTCACCTTCAGACCCTGTGCTCCTAGCTCTCTGAGGAAAAAGTGAAATAAAAAGATAAGAAATTTCTAGTCTACTTGCTGCGATACTTAAAAGATAGCATCAGTGAATTAAACACTGGATTTAAAATGTGCATGTTGAGGTGATAGGAGCAGTGTTTCCGCCTGAGAGGTGGAGAGTGTAATGCAAGGGCAGGAAAGGAGTTGTGCTCCAAGAGACTTCGTGGTGATTGAGGAAAGGTTTTCAGAAACGTGTCCAGGGATCTTGTGAGGCATCAGCACCAATGCTAATACGCAGGTTGGTCTCGCAGCCTTTGATGTTGCACTGGGATTTTACACATATGTATATGTTCAGATGTTCAGGTTCAGGATCCATTTTGTGTCCAATGGATAAAATTCATTTCTAGGACTTTGCAGAAGCGCTTGCCCAATGTAGTAATAGACGGGAAGAGACACAATGATTTTCCCTGTAGAAATTCAGCATTCCACTTTAACAACATTGGTCTGGCTCTACTTGACCCAGGTTCTACTTGACTTGGGATTGCAAACGTAGCTGAAGATTTTATTCCCCTGACATCCAAAGTGAGTGCTCCGCAAGCCTTAAATGTAAGGTACAAAGAAATATTGTTGAATTCCCATTCAGTCTGTAAGGCAGCAGCAGCTCCAGGTCTGGCTATGTGTTTTCTAAATTGTAGCCTTGAAACCCTAGCTTCAATCAAGTAACTACCCACTAGAATGTGTGAAATCTGGAAGCATGTGTTTCTTTAAACTTACAATAATTGGGTTGAAATAGCTGATGCTTTGAGACAATTCCTAGAGCACTTCCTAAAGAACTCAACTGTGGCACTATACGCCTCCAGGAATGTATACACAGATAAGGGGGGGGAAAGGAACTGATAGTTTCAGAGTTAGCAAGCCTCCGCGAGGTAATCAGGATTTAAAGAAAGCGAAGCAGTGAAAATCAAAGAAATCCATAAATGCCTGTGGTTTTCCTTTCCAGAGTGGGAAAGAGCGAGAAATGCCCAGCTGTAAAAAAAGAATGCATGAGTCACTTTTGTTGATAGAGAAGTTTCATGGCGCTGAGGAAAGAGCTACAGACTCCAAGCAATCAAACAATATTTGTTTTGCAATCATGTTATGCATAAAATAGCCTGTCGGTAGGGGCTACAGAGTGGGTTCCAATGGCAAGCGCCCCTGTGCTACAGAACAGCACCCGGCCTGGCTTGCAGCAGCAGCGCAGTGGCTATTGTGTTTGGAACCATTGCCACAGCCCCTGCATCAATCTCTCCTCTTTTTCGCACCGACCCTCGAATGTATCAAGCATGAGTCCTTTTCCAGGGCCTGTGCTTTCCTGATAACATGCCCAACCATGAGAGACAAAGGAACCTAGGCTTCTGTAATTGGTTTGGGATGGAGGATCTGGTAACATTGACCATTCCTCCCCTTTTCAAAAATAAACGCTAGCAGTTCAGATTTTAAAAATTCCTCAGCGTGATTCTATCTTTAAATTAAAGAAAACATTTTTAAAAGGAAAACTATATTTATAAAAGTACATGAAGATGGATCATTAATATTATTCCCATCCAATCAATGCCTTCACTGTAAATAATCATACGGTTATCAGTGTTATAATGATCGAACTATGTTCAAATGGCTTATGCTTTTTGAGTTTCCTTTGTAGCAGGGTAGAAAGGACCTCCAAATTTCAGAAAACTTTGGAATAAAAACTGAGGGCCAATGGAAATATATATTCCATATTTTCCATCAATAAAATGGCAAAGAGAAATCAGTAACTCCTCACTTTTTAGTTTGGAATCTATGTCGAAAGTGGGAATAGAAGGAGCAAGCCAAACGGACATGAGAAGACTCTCGTATTCCTAGACATCATAGCTACATAAATATCACAAGTGAAATTCCCAATGGTCAACTAGCTTCCTCCACCGCCTTCTTTGGCAAAGGCACCCTACTATTTAGACCTATAGAGTCTGCTATCTAAAATCCCTAAAGGCAAGAAATATATTCCAAGAGAGAGTGAAAACGACCCCCACCCTCTCTGTTGAGTCTTTGATGTCACCTGAAAGGTCAGCAGCTTGAGCCCACCAGCTACTCCCCGAGAGAAAGAGTTGGCAGTCTGCTTTTGTAACAAGTTCCAGCCTTGAACTGCCTGTGGGGCAGACCTTCTCTGCCTTATACCGTCACTATGAGTCAGAAGCAACCTGACAGCCATGGGGTTTGGTTCCGCTTTATAGGTAGTAGAGTTAATGTAAGATAGGAAAACTGGGGGCGTAGAGTTTAAGCTTTGGGGCTGCTAACTGAAAGGTCAGCAGTTTGAAACCACCAGCTCCAGCCTGGGAGACAGAAAGGGCTTTCTACTCCCATCAGCAGTTACAGGGAAGCTCTCCCTTGTCCTATGGGGCCGTTCGAGTTGGTATGGATGCGGTGGCAATGAGATTGGTTTGAGAGTTAAGAAAACAGACTGACTCCAGGCTTTGACATTTGGATGTTGGCTTTGTCACTGTATGACAATCGGTGTGTTACTCCTTTAAGCTTAATTCCACCTGCAAGATGATAAAAACAATGGTAATAACTGCATAGAGCTGAAGTAAAAATTAAATGGGATAACCCAGGGACAGTGCTTAGCATGTCTGGCACATGATGAGAAGTCACTAAAATGCTCTGTTATTCATTAAAACTCACATCTGTGTGGGAAAGCACATTGTTTTATATGCTCGTGTAATGAAAGCTATCCTATCAATGTAGCTACAGGAAGATGCAAACAGTTAATGCACTGGCTCCGAGCCAGAAGGCTGGATGTTCAAGTTCACTCCGAGATACCTTAGAAAAAAGGCTTGACAATATAATTTTGGAAAATCCTTTCTTAAAACCCCTGTGGAGTACAGTTTTTCTCTGACACATGTGAGATCACCGGAAGTCAGAATCAACTTGTTGACAAGTGGGGAGAAATGGCTTTTAAACAGTGCTGCACCGTCCTGCTGCTGTTGTCAGGTGTCATCCAGTCAGTCCCAACCCCCAGAACAAACCATCCCTCACAATTCTTCTTACGCCTGAGCTCGTTGTCGCAGCCATTGGCCGTTCCAGCTCCTCGAGGGCCGTCCTCTTGTTCGCTGGCCCTCACTTTACCAAGCAGGATGTCCTGCTCCAGAAACCTGTCTTTCCTGAAAACATGTCCCAAACGCTTGAGATGAAGTCTCACCATCCTTGTGGGCACCCTGACCTCCTCTTTCCAGGACAGGTCTGCATGTTCTTTTGGCAGTCCCCAATGCTCCAAAATTCTTCCCCAGGGCCATCGCCCAAATGCAGAGAGTTTCCTTCATTCTTCCTACTTAGTGTCCAACTTTCACAGGCAACTTCCTAACGCTGTGAAAATGTTTGTCCAACCCTGCTTTATGGAGTGACACCAGAACCAGAGAGAGAGAGAGGATTAGATATGCATTACATGGGTTAACACTAGTAGGTGACAGAACCAGAGCCCAATCCCAAAGGTTAGGGATGCTATTCCCAGACTCCAGTAAGTATTTTACAATTCCTTCTTTCAAAGAAGTTCTAAGTAATCTTGTAGTGAACAAAAATATTGCCGGTTTTTTTTAATGCATAATGCTTCTCGTTTCTTGATTCTGGGAGGTCTTTGTGTTTTTTATTGTCTTCAAAAAATCCCTCATGGACATCCAGTTGAATCTCATAACCCTCATATGTTATATATATATATATTCATAAGTAGTTCACCAGTCCTTTCCTTTGCAGTTCCACTGGGTGGGTGAAAAGAAGCATTGACGTTTGGGTTAGTAATAAGAGGGAACATTTTTGGTATCTCCAACTATCTTCTGAACGAACTCAAACTCACTGTCGTTGAGGACTCTAGTCCAACTGATAGCGATGCTTGCGAACAGGCCACCGGCCCTGTGGGCTTCTGATGGTAAAACTCGTTATGGGAGCAGAAAGTCTCAACGATGTGAACTGTCAATGACTAATAAGTTACTCTTGTCCAGAGGCATGCAAATGAATTGAACCTGGTATACGTGCATTGATGTTCCTTCCCAGAAGACAACTGATTTGTTTGCTTAATTTGCTAATGGGGTTCAAAGGCAGCTCACCACAGCTATGCAAGAAAGCAGTTTCGCATCTACTAAAGAAACCTAGCCACCCATCCTAATTGCCTATAAATGTGTCTACTTGGAGGATTCTCTTTTGAATCTGTTTTAATCTTTTACTGGTTCCGTCTTCATTAGTGCGTTCAGTGACATCACTGGCATGAGTACATTTTATGTTTGTGGGGGATCCATTTGTCAGGCACGCATCTTTAAAAGAACAGATCCTTTAACCCCTTTAATCCAGGGACAGGCGCTGAGCTCACCCTCCCAGGAGCACAAGGGGGAGGAGACTCCCGGGGGAGTCTCCAGCCGGTGATTTTTGGAGCAGAAAAACGCAGTGTTATATCAAATATTGAGCCTGAATCTCAGATGTGTCAGCGATCTCTGCTCGTCACTGAAGGAGACTCCAGGAGCTCTTCTAGGCCCTCACAGAACTGGAAACAGATCTGAGGGTCCTGTGAGGGAGTGCGTAGCACGGGGATCGGAACAAGAACAGCGTGGTGCCGTCTCCATCTCCCCTCGCGCCTTTCCAGCTGTGTTGACCAGGACAGAATGGTCACTGCATCAGGACCCGTCTCCATCTTAGTTCTGAATGTAGACCTGGTTTTGAACCCCACAGAGCCTACGCATCATCGATCTTCATACAGACGCCTCGATGCTAGCAGGACGGAGCGACCACTCAGACGAGCTGCGCGCCTGCAGACTCCAGAGAGAAAACGCTTGGCTCTGAGAAGCCAGCCCTTCTCTTGGGTTCACCCTTGCAGCAGGAAGCGAAACTCCTCCCTCTTCCTCCATATCTTTCCACATTCCAGGAGGGGTGGGAAGCCCTTATACTCATTTATAAGGTAGGGAAACAGATGGGGCTGGCTTAATTTGTGAAGACAACTAGTTATCTTATAAGTACAGATGGAGTAAGTAGCACAATTATTACCAGAGAACTGAGCTCTGAGGCTGCCAGATGGTGTGACTTGGAAAAAAAAAAAAATTCAAGGCCGACTGCCAGATTCACAGCAAGGACCAGCCTGCTCTCCGGGGAATGGAAAGCCATGCACATTTAAATCACCTTGCTTTTGTCTACTGTGTTGCTCTTCCAGAAACGGGATCCTTCCTGAGGCTGCAGAGGAACGAGAAAAAAAACTGGGGTTACCCATTGGTATAAATGGACAAACTAGAGGTACCACTGGGCTGCAAGCTTCCCATAGGAAAGATTTGCTTGTCCACAGTAGAAGTTACGTCTGAATCTGCTGTGTTCAGAGTAAGAAGTAAGAGTGAAAGAGGCACACTGGTACACCACAAAGAGATTGTGCTCTCTGTTTTGTTTGTTTGCGTGGTGGGTTATTTCCCAAATCTAATGTTAACGTTAGAATCGTTTTTGGCAACGTTCTTAAGAACATGAATTCTGGCTGGTGCTGTACTCAGACTAGCACTGGTGGCTGGCTCTCTGATAGCTCTCGGGTGTGTAATCTCAAAGCACTACGTTATTATTTCATCTGGCAAAGGAAAGAACCCTTAAGAGAAGAAAGAAGAAGAAGAGGAGGAGGAGGAGGAGGAGGAGGAGGAGGAGGAGGAGGAGGAAGAAGAAGAAGAAGAAGAAGAAGAAGAAGAAGAAGAAGAAGAAGAAGAAGAAGAAGAAGAAGCAAAGACAAAGTGAGGTTGTGAATCTACACAAACTCCTGATGGATGCGGAAGCAATTGGAGATCTGTAAGCAATGTCATGGTGTCTGAGGAGGGAGAGGTTTCATCCTGGCACACCTGGACGATGATTTTAACCTTTCATGGTGACGAGGGAGAGGGCTGTCTGAACACAAACACAGCCCAAGGAGCTAATAACCCACAGCACATCTTCCTTAATATTGTGGATGCCTTCTCTTTCTCCTGCCTCTTTTTCAGGGCCAGCATATTTATATTAGGCTTTGAAATAGCATGGCTCCCCTATGACAGGAGTCATTAAAATATTCACGATCTATGATTGTGTTTAAATGGAAATAGAATCAAGAGCTCCTTATGGCAAGCCAGGACTATAACCTGATATGCACAAAGAGAACATACTAAACACATCTTTGAAAATTATCGAATAAACAACTATATCCTTCTCTCAAATTCCCCATACAGGCGCAACCATTCATCTGACAAGTATTTATCAAAGCATCTACTAGTGCCTAAGATCCCTACCGTAACAGAAAATACAGTGTACCCACTGAAATGTGGTTTGGGGGTTGACTTCTACCTCCCTGGTTACTTGAAAAGCATGTAAATCATTTTATATCTATAACATTAATTTTCCTGAGACATATAAGGACAAAGAAGGTCTCAGGAAAAGTGAGCTGAGGGTGGGAAGAACAGAATAAAGGGTGTTGTAAGTAACGCTCCTAAAGCATAAGCTGGACAGATAATGAAAAGTCATCATTACGGTGTGATTAAGCAGGATTTAAGGGGTGATCAGGAATTTGAAAGCCATTCATTCACTTACTCAATAAATATCTGTCGAGTGCGTTTTATACGTTCTTCATTATTCTATGCTTTGAAGATCCAGCCGAAACCAAACGCAAACATCTGTTTTCTAATGCAGCTTATATTCAAGCGACGGGAGACGGAAAATATGTCAACTAAATAGGTAAATTACAAAGTAATGCTGAGGAAAGAAGCAAATCAAGAATGAAGAAGGGGAAAGGGGCTATGGTTCTAAACAGAGGCCTAAGTGTATGCTTCACTGAGAAGCTATATTGATCCAAGACCTAAAGGAAGCAAGGAAATTCGTCCTGGGGAAGTCTGTGGAAAGCGTGTTCCAGGTGGCAAAACAACCACAGAGGCAGTGAGCTGGGAACCGGAGTAGCATGCGCGAGGAAACAGACACATCAGAAGAGCCAGAGGAAAAGACGGAGATGAGAGGAGGGAAGTCATGGGAACTCCGTCATTCAGCTCACAGGCCGTGGTGAGGACTTCAAATTTTCTTTTTTCAGAATGATATGAAAAGCCATTTTAAAGTTCATAGCAGAGAAGTGAAAAGATTTAGCATATTTTAAAAACAACCTTATGGGTCTGTGTTGAGAATAGATTGCAAGTAGAAGTGTGGAGTTCAATATAAAGGCGATTGTTACTAAAATACAAAACAAAATCCGAGTTGCCAGAGAGTCAACTCAGTCTCGTAACAACCCACATGAGTCACGTTCACCAGAGTTTTCCATGGGGCAATGTTCTCCAGGAAGCTGCATACGCTCTAAACCAGCGGCCAATATATGGGGCTGTGTCTCCAATGGCCAGAATTCATGGGTCCAGGAACCAAGGGGTGGAAGCTGGAGTGGCACCACTCACTGTTACTCCTAGTGATCCCCTTGCAGCAGTTTTGCTTCCTGTCCCAGCAACCCTGTGTTCCTCAGGCCTGGAGGTCCTGGTCCCGAAGAAAGGAACTCTCCCACCTGGAAACACAGCACGGATTCCACTGAACTGGCAGCTGAGAATGCCCCCTGGGCACTTTGGACTTCTCATGCCTTTGGATCAACAGGTCAGGAAGAGTGTCACCGTACTGAGTGGGGTGATTGATCCTGATTACCAAGGAGAAATTGGACTGGTGTTACATAATGGAGGTAAAGAAGAATATGTCTGGAATCCAGGAGATCCCATAGGCCGACTCTTAGTGTTACCATGCCCTGTGATTAAAGTAAATGGTAAGTTACAGCAACCCAATCCTAACAGGACTTATAATGACCCAGACCCCTCAGGAATGAAGGTCTGGGTCACCCCGCCCGGCCAAAAACCACAGCCAGCTGAGGTGCTTGCTGAGGGCAAAGGTAATACAGAATGGGTAGTAGATTCTACCTATCAGTTACGATCATGTGATCAATTGCAAAAGCGAGGCTTGTAGTTGTCAGTGTATTCTCTTTTTATGTGCTTATTGCATAGCTTTCCATTGTTCAGGTATGATATATCAGGTACAATTGGACTCAGTGTGTTTTCATTTATATATATGATAGATGATTGATGATAAGTATATATGGCTAAAGAATTGTGCACAAGTGCCAGGTTGGCAAGGGGTGGATTGAGATAGCCTATTGTGCCAGCCTGGCCGATAAACATAAGTGGGATTAATTGAAGGGCGGAGAGATGAATGGCTCGGCAAGCCTCGCCTTTCTTGTCTCTCGCTCTTTGATCATTGGACCAGTGTGCAGCTGCCTTGATTGTTTTGTGCCTCAGTTCTCAAGCTACACTACCTGTGGGACCCCCTAACCTGTGGATTGTGTCACTGTAATTTGAGGTCATTTTAAGACCTGCTTCGCCACACAATTGGAATTTACATCTCTTGAGCTGGGGACTGACTGTTGGTGACCTGCCTTCCTGTGTGCTGCCTGTGCTGGGATAGCCTGAATCTCTCTATAGAGGACTACCTGACAGCCCTGAAGACTTGAAGGACTGCCAGTGTCTCACACTCTCTCATGGAAGTGAGTTGCACTAAGCCATTTGTACTGCTTTATAATTTAACTGTTCATTTCTTGTATTATATATCTGTATATATATATATAATTATTAGCAATCTGCTTTTGTCTCTCTAGAGAACGCTGTCTAACACAGTATCATAACACATTAACCACTTATATCACCAAGAAGGCACCATTGGATATTGTGGTTGATAACTGTGCCATCTGCAGGAACCATATTATGGATCTCTGCATAGAATGTCAATCTAACCAGGCATCTGCCACATCGGAAGAGTGTACCGTTGCCTGGGGAGCCTGTAACAAGGCTTTTCATTGCCACTGCATCTCTCGCTGGCTCGAAACACGGCAGGTGTGTCCACTGGACAACAGAGAGTGGGAACTCCAAAAGTATGGGCATTCGAAAAAATGAATTCTTCTATCAACTTAAATGTTTGGTTATTCATTTACTGTCTTGCCCTCCTGTTACGTAATTATAATTAGATAGAACCATGTCTTCGCTGCCTTGTCTTTTCAGTTTGTCATGCTCATGCAACCATATCGTGTTCTGTGTCAAATAAAATTCCAGTTGGATTCAGAAAAAAAAAAAAGAAGGCACCATTGGAATATAAGAGGTGAGAAGTCGTAGCTACTTTTACTCTGTGTGGTAGTAGAAAGGATGGAAGCATTGGACATGATTTCTTGACAGATTAGAAGTGAATAGTTAAGTTAATAATGGCTACAAGGTTTGCCTATTTGCCTTCTCTAGATTCCTGAAAGGGGTTCCTTGTGGTGTTTGGCAGAAAGATCGGTGGTGTGCACGCAGTGGGAGAAAGGTGTGGCAGCCTGCTTCTGTAAATAGCTCGGCCCCGGAAGCAGTCTGCTGCCCCATACAACACTGCCAGTCTGTCCTAGTGGGTTGTGATGAGTTGGAATCAGCTCAATGACAACGGGCAGATAACTCCAAAGTGTGGCATTGTGACTCCACATAAGGGTTCATGCTTTGGGTTAGGTGACCAGACGTTCCGCTTTTGGTGGGACAGTCCCAATTTTTAACAATTTTTCCTGTGGCATTTTTTAAAAGTCCCTATTTTTGGAAAGAATGCACCACAAGCTAGGATATACGCTTTTCTGCGGCCATGTGGCTATTTCTCCAGGATATGAGTTTTATCAATGGTGTCCCGCTTTACCAATGTTAAAATCTGGTCACAGTGCCAAGTTGGAGAGACAAAAAGAAGTTTATTAGAAGGTAATACCAGCAGGGAGTCTGATGGCAACAACACAGCCTATCTTAGTGGAGACCCCTAGTGGTCAGACTATAGAGTTTGTATATTTTCTTAGTGTGCATATTGTGGAGTGTCACATGCTGTTCTAGGCACTTTCTACTATTCAAGTTGTAATATAATCACAAGATATAAAAATCAGATAAAATAGGGTATTATTTATGGTGCATAAGCAATCTTCAGAATTTTAATGACCCCGAAGCCAGAGCTGTGCAGGCAGTCCAGCAAGCTCCACCTCAATGGTCCAAATGACAGCACACCAGATCCTGCCTGACTAATGCAGAAGGCAGTCCAAGGGGCGGGCCTGAGGAACAGGCAAATGTGGTTTGAGTGTAAATCACTACAAACAGGAATTAAGGTTAGGCTAATTCTGGACGATAGCATTTTTATTTCAAAAAACAAGAAGTTTATTTAAACAATGAGACGCTGAACTTGAAGGGAAAACGATCTAGGTTTCATTTCTTTGGGAGTAATTTACCTACTTAAAGACAGATCGCCAACACCAGGGGCATCAAACTCAATTAAAATGCGGGCCATTTGGTACAACAGGCAAGGTTCACGCAAGCCACCTCACAGTTACAAACTTTGTTAAAGTTATATTTTGAAGCGAGGATTCAGGAATATGGAGGGGATAATTAAACCACTATATAAATGCTTTTATTTAATCATTTATTTTATTTCACGTATTAATAAAACTAAAATTATCCTGTTTTACCTGAAACTTGCTAGCGCTTTCCTCCTACTAGTTTTCCAATATCTGGATTCAAAGATGGAGAACAGACAATCTTCATTAAGGCAGATAGATGTTTTTTAGTTAATCTTGATCTGCATGCCGTTTTATTTCATTTCATGGATGAAAATAATTGCTCACACAATGGCTTCCCTCTAAAAAGGTTAACTAGCACCGCCACTAGGTATGATTCATAACAGCACAACCCAGAGTGCTCTTTCGAACCTGTTCGCTATTGGGATCCGTTTACATGATGTGACACTGAGAGTGGCAGACATGTCGCTTCCAAATGTCGCCAGAACTGAGTCAGCGTGTTTATCCACACTCAAAGGCCCCTGGAAGAGGCACTGGGCCACGTGTACACTCATCTTCAGTAGTTATAGGGCTAACGAGGGAATTGTGTGGATGGTATTGCCTCGATCTCCCCTAAGCGATATTTTTTCATAACAATTTCTTCTATTTTCACTTTATTTCAAAGCATCACAGGCCACAAAAAAATTTCCTCGGGGGCCACCTGTTTGACACCCCTGACCTACAGGTAACAGCTGCATACAACAAAGTTTTAGGATTGTCCTTGGTTTTTCCATGATAAATGGAAACACATTTAAATTCTCTAATTGAACAAGGTGTGCAAGGATTCTTTTGTGTCTTTTTTTTTTTTTTTGGTTGGTTGGTTTTGGTTTTGTAAAACAGTGAGAGCAAAATGGCTTCCTGGAGTCAAAACAGAAGAGCTGGATGAGCATGCTACTAAAGGAGGGGGTGTTCCCAAGACCCGGTACTTCCGGATCCTGTCCCCACTCGACGGTGATCACAACACTTAGTAAAAATAAATAAGTAAAATAAAACAGAAATGTACAATAAAGGACTGGGGAAGGGGAAATGAAAGTATAGAGAAGACTATACTGCAGCTAGCATCTGCTAGGAGGTTAGAGCACTGTTGTTTGAAGGCTGGATTTGCAGAGTAATGAGTTGGAGAAAACTTGGAGCTTTAAAAAGGACAATCAATGTGAAGTTTAAGATGACTTTTTGTTGGATATTGTGGAGATTATAAAATAAGAGTGCAGAGCAGGGGATAGGGAACCAAACCAGTGCTTTAAATTTGGGAACCACTTACATGTTTTGCCGTTGTTGATGGCCTAGAGTCAGTTCTTAATCACAGATACCCCATACGATAGATTCGACAGATCCAACAGGTTTCTTGGCTATAAAATTTACAAATGTAGATTTAGAGATAGTTAGGGATAGTCATTTAATCATTACATCACCAGGGCTCTTTCAATCAGCCTGTAGATAATAAAATTGGGTGATATTCCAATATTGGGTGATATTCCACAAAGAAAAGAATATTGAAAAGAGAGGAGGCACTGAATCTCGGTGTACTCCAGGGAAGAACCAGCAAAAGAAACTAAGCAACAGTAGTTACACAGAGAAAACTTAAACATGGAGAAAATATTTGAAAGTAGAGGGTAGCAAACGGTGTCAGTTGCTATCTACTGGTCAACTAAAATGTAAAATCAGGGCTTAGAACAAATCATTGTATTCAGCAATATGAAGTTTAAGTTTGACATTCAAAGATAATTTCAAGGGGTGGTACAAAAAACTGAATGAAGTTTAATATAGACAATGGGATGAGAAGAATTGTAGACAGTTTATCAAACTATTTCTAAAAATGTTGCTGTGACTAGGGACCTAAAAACTATGAGGGAAAGGGGGGGGGAATCACAGAACATCAAAAATTCACTGCCATCATATTGATTTCAACCCAGAGAAACCTTATGTACAGCATGGGTATAAGGCTAATTAGAGCAAACTAGTAGAAGGAGAGAAAGTGATTCTGTGGGAGAGAAAGACAGTGTTTATGGGACACTGTTCTTAAATAGGTAGAGATATATTGGAAAAGTGTAAGTGGAGATGTTCACCTTAGACTGGAATATAGATGATTCATCTGTGGGAGAATAAGAAGACAGAACATACAAGTTGTGGTAGTTACATAATCTGTTGTCAATTTGAGACTTACCAGTGAAGGGGTGGAGTTTAGCCTGTCAATCAGGTTTCAACCTGACAACCTCCTTTGGAGGTGTTCAGGCGATAAATAGTTCACTGAAGACGGGCGGGACACGTGCTCACTCCCTGCGAGACATTCCTGCGGACAAGACACATGGAGCTACACTAGAACCTTCGAGCTGAAGGAGTCAAGTGGAAATCCCTGCCAGTGCTGAGATGTTTCCACTGCCACTGGATCCACAAGACTTTCAACCCACAGGTCTTCCTGCATTCAGCATCATTGTATATGTTTCGTGAGTCTGAAGAAGACTTTATAGATTGGTATCAGACATATGGACTAATTGATATTATGGACTTGATCTGGTCTGGGCTGGGATTTTTTTTAATGTAACAATACTCTTTATATAAAGCTCTTTTTTATACGCATTTGAGTCTCCTCGAATTGTTTCTCTAGTCTACCCGGACTAACACAAGTAACTACACTACAGGCCTAAAGGTGAGAGTTGGGGATGGACTTGTTAGTTGCTATCAAATTGGGTTCAGCATATAACAATCTCATATATAAAAGAAGAACTGTCTCCTAGTCCTGTGGCATTTTAATGATCATTGGTAGGAGAAAGAACACATACTCTATAATCCTTGGGAAATATGCATAGTCATTTCTTGAGAGCATGACTACCATGAATACATCCCTCATATTTTAAAGCATAATAGTTCCCACACAGTAGGAGCTCAATGGAGAATAAAGTGATACATTATTTCTATACCTCCATACACTATATTTGTATGTATGTAGTTGTCTTCTCCTATGTACCATTTCATAGAAGAAAGCTGCCATAAGTTGCAGATGTAATAAGAATGCCAAACAAAGAAATTTGTTTCTCTGTATGTCTTCATATTTTAATACCCTACTTAATACTTTAAACTCATTCTCCACACCAACTTGTTTTAATTTTATTAAATGAGCACATTACTATTCTGGCTAAGTACCTGGCCAGACATAATGATACCTATACAAGGTCTTATTATTGTCAAAACCAAAATATTTTCATCTATTAGCATTTGAATAGTTTCTTGTCAGTTGAAAAATGACTAGAATGTTAAAAAATGTATTAGACTATTTTAACAAGGGTGGTGAAGTGAAATTGTTTTGTAAGACTCTTTTACCAACAGGCTTGTAACCTAGTAACAGGATGGGTCAGAAAATGAGAACAAGTTATAGAGGACTTCAACTTAAAGATTTGTGAGTTTTCCCATTCTGCTGGGTACAAATTGAGCCATCTAGAATCCCATAATTAGCAGAAGGAAGTGACACACTCATCTGGAACTTTCTCTGGATATATAGCTGCATTCTTCAGAGACTGAGACAGAGTCTCAGTTTCCTCTCCCACCCAGGAGAGGAGTCTAGCTGAGTGCCTTCAGGCAGCAGGCTGGCAGGCACAGTGGGGTACCCTTCGGGTGTGTACTAGTGGTAAAGGAGTCCTGAAACACTTGACAGAACATGACAGAGGCCAAAGGGCCCAGAGACTTAAAGAAATAGAGACACTCTTGCCCACCTGGCTGGGAAGAGTCTTTATAGACGAAAGGACTTTATCTTAATGTTTTCTGATCCTGACTTTTGACCTATTTACTTCCCTAATAGACTCCCATAATCCCGGCATATTGTCTGTGAGGGAGATGTGCCCATGGAAACAGATTACCTCGCCAGCAGGTCAGTAGAGTGGCTTGGGCGGGGTCGTTGGTGTCAGAATAAGATGAAGAGGAATGGAGAGTGGAGGCTTACCTGACCTCTGCCTCAGAGGAATCCTCCTTGATCAGATGGGGAGTGGGATTCTCCTTCCCTTTTCTATAGTCAATGGGCATCAGACATTTTCCCATATATTAAAAAAGTCCTAAATATTTTAATAAAGATAATTCTTCAGGAAATACATCTGTGAGGTAAGAATTAGATGGTTACTGTCCCACGATTCTGGAATTGGTGGTCTTTGGACTGTGGTTCAGAGTTCCTGCTTTAAGGGGGCCCAATATATAGTGGCCTGAGACCACCATACGATTACTGTTTCGATGCTCTTCTTGCTTTTCATGACATGAATTCATCTAGTAGGCATGATTCTGCCTCTGTGAATAAGTATTATTAAAAGCTTTGCCTATCATTAACCATACCTGCCCCATTGTTTGTGTAAATAGTATCTAGTCGTGTGAGCATTTAACCTGTACAAACCAACACTGCATGTATTACAATTTGAAAATAGACTATATTTCTACAACTTCATTTTCTCAATGGTATTTTAAATTCTATACCATCACCATTTACACTATCAAGAAAATCACCTTATTCCCCATGGGGATGATTGATAGTATTATCTAACGTAAAATGATAATGATATCTCTATGGTGAATCAGAGACATATATAAACCACAGATACCTTAAGGGTTTTAGGGTTCTCAATTCTAGCCCCCAAGTAAGAGCAATTAGTTCTTAGGACATGCCTCTAGTTGACACTATTCCTCATGGAATATCACTGAAGATATGGGTATTATAGCAAAGTATGGTGGGGGGTGGCGCAGATGGTGCCTGGCTATCAGAAAGAATAGCACTTGGGGTCATAAAGGCTTGTCTTCAAACAAACAGCCATCTAAGTGAGGTGTCAATGAAGTCCACATAGAGGAAGCACACCAACCTGTGTGATCTAAGGATTGTAAACAATACAATTCAAATCCTAAAGGAGGGAATGGTACCAGAGTTAAATTGTGAACTTCTGGTCTGCAGATGACACTGGAAGCCTAAAATTCATTTTCAGAATCCCACATGGATTAAGCTTGTAGTAATTCCCTTCTGGCCACAGTACAGGGATGTGAATAGCCTGGCTATCAGACAAGAACACAGTAAAGTTGATTATGGTAGATACAATTAGGTTAAAATGTAACATCCTATCGTTTTATCTCCCTTTGAAACATTTTTAAATTGTTTGGTGATTTAATGTTTTCTGCTTTCTTTGTCATTGAGTTTTAAGAATACTGAGAAAGAAAAAACAAATAATACTTAAATTTATAAGAGAACCCATTATATACATAATATGTAGACACTGTAAGTCTGAATGCAAAAAGCGGGAAGAGCATGTAATAAGATTGCTTTAGCACATGCCTTAGCTATTATAAGTTAACATGAGAAAGAAAAAAGGAGGGATATTACAGTACAGCAAGAGATACATTATTCCTCAGAAAATAATCCCAAAAATTCAGGAGGGAAAAAACTCAGGAAGTTCACAGGAAAGTGTGCAGTCTAAGGTTTCTGAGGTGGTGCAGCATTACAGGAGCAGATCTTCTTTGTCACATGTTTAGCAGTTCAACACTTAACCAAACGTTCGACTAAAAGGGTGTACCATTTAGATGCATTTATAAGCCGAGTTTTTCAGCACAATTTTTATGCAGTTTTTGTGGTTAAATTAAGTGCTTCGGCTGATATTAGGGTTGGCTTATACTCAAGTATATATGGTAAATATCCCCTGGTGTTTTAGGTGCATTCTGGCAATTGCAGTAGATCCTATTGCTAAAGATCCTATTGTCTTGTTATTGGTGTGTGTGGGTGCATGTGTGCGTGTGTATGTGTGTTGATTGCTCACTCTCCTTTCTATTTTCACTACATTGGGAGAGCATCTCTTCTATGAGTCAACTCTGGCAATTCTGAATTTACACCACTCCCACGCCCCCACCCCACCCCACACACAGAGGTACCACTCACATACATATGCTATATTGTTCTAGAAACCATAGCTGAACAGGAGAGTAATCACAAGCAGATCCACATGTCCAGTAAACACTGCCTAATGGGATTATTGCTGGCGAGATTGAAGAAAATTAAATGAAGTCGCCTGTGAAACACAGCCGAGGTACCTTCCTGGTGGCATGATGCCCAGCTTCCCTGTTACCAGCAAACATCAACTCTCTCAGGGTGCAGGCATCTGGTCAGCAGGGTTTCCTAATTTTTTTCCCCTCCTGTGTCGAATGCTTTCCTTTTAACATGGGTATTTTGGGAACTTCAGGGATGCCACTGGGGGTCGGTTCAACAAATATAAATCAGCAAGAGGAGCTGTGATTGTCTGTTTTGAAGACCAAACCAAACAGTGGAAAATAAACACCGAGAACCTCAGACACAGAAAGGCGGTCTTCACATCAATGATATTAACGACTCTCCATCTAGAAAAGATCACACGGCAGGTCTTTATGTTCCCTAGCTAGCTAGCTCTAATACAAAGTGATTGTCTTATGTATATTTTACACTTCATATAAAATTAGCTTCACAGTTGCCAAGTGCCAGCTTCAATGCTAACTCAAAGTCTGAGCTCCCCATGTAGGAATTCCCGACCTCCGGGTTGGAGGCAGAAAGGATCATACCTACCATCACGTGCCCTCTATATTTGTGGATTCTGCACTGGGCTGCTAACTGAAAAGTCAATAATTTTTAAATGTCAGTCATTCTGTGGGAGAAAGACGAGGCTTTCTGCCCCCACAAGGTTTACAGCCTCAGAAACCCAAAGTGGCAGTTCTACTCTGTGCTACCAGGTCACTCGGAGTCAGAATTGACAGCTTTGAGTTTGACTTTTGGTTTGGTTTTGACTTAGTTTGGTTTATTGACAGGCTTTAATAATGTTAATTATCCACTCTTTTCTATGGAGAGCAAATTTTTAATATTTTAATATGAAAATCAGCAAATACAATACTGAAGGGCACACATACTGTGATACACACATAGATGGAACATTCTGTGAATCCCTGTTACTTACTGTACATCATTCATGTTTAAAAGTTAGCAAGTTAAAGTTCCATTCAACAAACATTCATTGATTACACCTGAGCCAGGAAATGTGCTTGCAGACATTCATCATTAAATAAGACAATTTCTGTCCCAAAGGTTAGTGAGAAAACATGTAAGGTATAGAAGAATATTAAGACAAAGATGACATAGCATAATAAAGTCAAATATTTTTGTTGATTTGTTAATTCACGGATATATTTTTAACACCTCAAATAATTGTGACAAAGTAGATCTGTAGATAAAAGGATGGATGGATGGATGGATGGATGGATGGATGGATGGATGGATGGATGGATGGACTGAAATAATACTCATCTGTTGACTACTGCTACACCTGTGAAATATCACTCTGCCTGCTGGACTGATTTTGCTACTTTAACTTAGTTCTTGGTCTTCTCTCCTTGTGTTACATCCTAGCAATCAATATTTTTGACACCTGCCCTGTCGGCCCTGTCCCCAACACTGGACCATGCTATGGTTATGATTATTTGAAGCACCTTGGCACAAGACCAAAAATTATCAGGAAATAATTGATAACACCTATTTGAAAGCCAAAGGCGCCTGTCCCAATGCTTCCAGCATCTCTTTATTATGCAAAAGGACTGAGTATTCGCTTAAAGCTTCAGAAGCAAAGTATTAGGATCGTTAACCGCTGCTCCCCAGATCAGATGCCAATGAACTCTGTTCATGGAGTTTCCGGACATTCATTGATGTGTGACTATCTAGGGCTGAATATTGCATAAAGAAACAATTTCCTCCCTCCCTTCAGACTCTTAGTGTCCCATCTAGAGTGCCCGCAGGAGAAACGTGTGTACGCTAGAAAACATTGAAAAGAAAGATTCTACTTTTCCCCACATTTTCCTCACGTAATTTCTCCACAGGAGGAAAAATGCGTGATAGCTTCTCTGACTAAAAGGAAACAAAGAGCTAAGTGGACACCTGTCTTAGTCCCGTTGACCTTCTCCGGATGAGTCCAATCTTTAGAAGCACATATTTTGACACATACAATATGGAAAGCAGATTGTGTTTCTGAGAGTAGCAAGTTGTTCTCAGGTGCCCCTGTGTGGGTTCTGAAGCATAGTGACCATAGCTATGTACAACCGAATGCAACCTTGCTGAGTTCTGCACCATCTTCATAACTGTTACATTTGAGCCCATTGTTGCAGCCACTGGGTCAATCTATCTTGCCAGGGACCTTATGTTTATTATTATTATTTATTTATTGTTAATTGGGAGTTAATACACATATCATATCATTCCATAGTTCAATCACATCCAGAAGAATTGTACAAATGCTACCACAAACAGTTCCCAAACATCCCACTTCTTCCTGGTACCTTGACTCAGTCTCACTTTTACAAGATAGATTTTTTGTTCTTCTTCTTTAGGCAGCCCATAGTATTTTCAGCCTTCTTCGCCAGCATCACAATTCAAATGCATCACCTGTTGTTGAGTTTTCTTCATTCAATGTCTAATGCACATGAGATCATTGAAAATACCATGGCTTGGGTCAAGTGCACCATAGTCCTCAGAGGGTTATCCTTGCTCTTCAAACTTCAAAGAGGTCTGTATTGGATAGGGTTCTCTAGAGATACAAACCAGATTGCTAGTAATTATATATAAATATATTTATTAAGATAGATATATAATTCAAGAAATAAACTGTTAAATAATATACAGATAGATAATACAAGAAATTAACAGTTAAATTATAAAGCAGTGAGACACTAGCAGTCCTTCAAGTTTTGAGAGCTGCCAGTTGCCCGTCCCCTTCTGTAGAGAGAGCTGGGCTAATATATACCCAGGCAGCAAACAGCAAAGCAGGTCCCCAACTGTCATCAACGTCAGTCCCCAGCTCCAGAGATGAACATTCCAATTGTGTGGGCTTAAAGGGACCTCAACTTACAGCGACACAGTCCACAGGCTAGGCATCCCACAGGTAGTATACCCCTTTAAACTGAGGCACAGAACAAGCAAGGTGAGGCTCACCAAGCCATTTATCCCTCTGCCCTTCAGTTAATCCTACTTGTGTTTATCGGCCAGGCTGGCACAATAGACTATAGCAAGGTCCTACGCAGCCTACTTACCCAATGAAACCATCATTTCATCTCTTGACTGCTGAGCCCACGTGCATTAACTTTGAATCCACATAAGTTGAAATTCTTGAAAACTTCAATATTTTCTCTGATATCAGGACTGGTGAAGGGAAGGATTAAAGCTAGTTCTTTAACTGTGTAAGTTCATAACCTATTATAAAACTAGGGTGACTGAGAACTCAGTTGGATCTCAGGCCCAAGCTAAACTCTCCATTGCATTTTTCCAGGAAAAGAAGTAGATATGGAGGTCAGTAAATCACTCCTCTATCTAGCTCTCTTATGGACACAAAGTTCCCAGTAAGATCTTGGAGAGAAGAGCATGTAGGGGCTGCTCTTGCCGTGTTAGGTGCTGTCATCAGTTCTGTCTCATAGCAACCCTGAGTACAAGAGATGAGACCAGTGCCTGGTCCTGAGCCATCCTCACAAGTGCTGTATGTTTGCGTCCATGGTGGCCGCCACTGTGTCAGTCCATCTCATGAAGGGGCTTCCTCTTCTCCTCTGCCCTTCTCTTTTACCAGGCATGATGCTCATTCCCAAGGACCTGTCTCTCCCGATGACACATCAAAGTACTTAAGATGATGTCTTCCCATCTTCGATTCTAAAAAGTATTCTGGCTGAGTCTATTCCAAGACAATTTTGTTGTTCTTCTAGCAAGCCATAGTGCTTTCAATATTCATTGTCAGCGTGCTATTTCAAATGTATCTATTGTTCTTTGTTAGTGCTCATTCAACATCCAACTTTTACATGCATATGAAGCAATTGGAAACATGAGTAGTTTCTATAGTATAATTTAGTATTCATACTCTCCTTGATAGGTAAGTATTATTATCTCCACTTTTTAGATATAGAAATTGAGGAATAGATAGATTCAAATTCAGGTTTGTCTGACTACAAAGCTCATATTCACTCCATGCACTATCCATACTTCTGTTTAGAAGGTGCCAACAGGATCATCACATCACTTGGGCAAAATGAAGGGGGCAAGAAGGGGAAAATACGAATATCATAGATTGGTATTAAATTTGAATTTGTGGACAAGGGGTTCTATGTCAAAACACAATTGAGCATTAGGATTTGGGTTGAACTGGATAAAATGAGAAGGTTAAGTACTTGTACTCAGATCATAAAAACTAAACTCATGCTGTAAGTTGATTCTAAATCACAGTGAATCTATAGGATGGAGTAGAAGTTCCCCATAGGATATCCTTGACTGTACATCTTTATGAGAGCAGATTGCTAAATCTTTGTCCTATGGTGCAGTTGGTGAGTTTGAGTCGCCAACCTTAGCAGCCAAGTGCTTCAACCACTGTGTTAGTATGATATTAATTAGTATGATAATAATATATAAAGAATTACACATATAAAAGTATAAACTCCGATCATAATTATTTTTAAAGCCTCATAAATGTTCCATTTGGGGGTCTTTTGCTTTGGAAACCCAGTCTCTCACCTAAGTCAGAATTTGCTTGTTAAGGTAATTGCAGCACTAACACAGAAAAGATCAAGCCCATTGCAAACATTCATCTACAATTCTCCAGTAAGGCTAGGACATAGCTAGAAGAAAACTCCAGGAGAATTATCAAAATCGCACTTAAGTAGACAGTAATAATATCAGAAACCTATGGTCTAATGAATTCTATGTGGCTCAGAAAAGTTTGGAAAGGGGTTTAGGGGAGTGGATCTGAGGTCAAAAGATCCATGAGTTGAGTTGAAATAAAACTAATCACAAGGAAGTTTGTTGTTTTGAAGAACCGTGTTTTTTCATTTCTCCAGCTGGTTGGTACAGTTATACTCTAATGAAGGCTTATAGAGTTCATTCTACTAAAAACTTAAAGAAGTTGCTGAAACAGTGTGACCATTTTTAGCAGTCCTCTGTGGGCAAAGAGGCCTGGGTGGGCTGCTAACTGCAAGGTCAGCAGTTTGAAATCACCAGGCAACCCAAGAGAGGAAAAGGACACTTTCTAATCCCACAATGAGATACAGTCTCAGCAAGTTGCAGGGACAGTTCTACCCTGCCCTGCAGGGTCACTATTTGTCAGAATTGACCCAATGTCAGTGAGTTTGGTTTGGAGTGTTTATAGGTCATTTGTTCCCTGTTTCTTTCTACTGCAATAAATGTTGAAGCTTCCACTAAGATCTTATGAAGTGAGCAAGGGAATCTTTGGAAGTAGATGTTATATACTTTCCTCCCCCAAAATGATCATTTATAAAAAAAAATTCAGGAAAAGCATCCAAAAATTCCATCACACAGTGTGTTAGAGAAAAATGTTTACTTTCTAAATTTTCTAAAATCTAAAGAAAAGTCATTAATATGAGTATTTATGTTGCTGCTTTATACTAACTTCTAAAATTCTGCATTTTAATAATCATAATATGAACTGATTCCAACTTATAGAAAATTAGATTTAAATTTCCCCCCATGATTCTATCCTTCACAAAGTTTATTTAGTACTCCTTGTGGTATAATTATCATTGCTCAAAAATACCTAATCATATCAAAGTGCATGTCTTTACCTATGTCAGAATTAATAGAATCAAATCATATATTATGACATGCAAATATTCATTTAATTATGCAACATCACGGGATGTAATAGTTTTATATCCATTCATGGAGTCCCTATGAATAACACACTCAACATCAAACCACAAGGCTGAAGGGCTGAGCCCACCAGAAAGGCTTACAAGAAATGCCTGACGATCGACTTGCGAAAACCTGCACTCATGCAAACCTTGCGGAGCAGAGTTCCGCTTTGTCACACGCAGGGTCGTCAGGAGCTGAATGAGACATGAAGGTGGCTGGTATATCTATCTGTAACAACCACAAAATGATGTTGACTGTTTAAGTGTAAAGAGTTCACCATGAAATATCACAAATCACAGTGGCTTACAGTATCAAACATTCATTTTTGCCCAAATATCTGTGCACAGGCTGGCGATCAGTTGATCAAATTTGGAACTGACTGGGTGGTGCCGCTCTCCTCTATCACTCACCTACCTATTGTTATGTTGCCTGATGGACAAGTAAAAGCTGGGCTCAAGACAACCCCGCCCCACATGGTAAGAATCAGGTCTTACTGCTCAGTTTGTTAGCCTGCTCCTTGGAGCACAAGACTAGTCAGAGCATCCACCACTCAGGGAGGAAGCACCAAGGGGTGGAAACATATAAGGACAGCCGAGATCTAATCTCAGACATGCCTTCATGTTGTCCCCCTCCCCAGCCCACCCCCCACTCGTTTCACTGACCAAAGCCAGTCACTTAATGAAACCTAAGTAAAAATTGTTGCTGTTGGTGGACGGTGTCACCAGATCATTTCCAGTTCATGTTGACTCTGCCTACAACCGAACAAAATGCATCCTTGTCCTGCACAAAATGTACAGTTGTTCCTATGGTTGAGCTGATTGCTGCAGTCACTGTGTTAATCCATCTCAGGGAGAGCTTCCCTCTTTTTTGCTGACCCTCTCTGGGTGTTACCAAGCATGATGTCCTTCTTCAGTAACTGGTCTTTGATGATAACATGCTCATAGTATGTGAGATTATGTCTAACCATCCTCCATGCTAATGGCTGAACGCGCTTATTCTAAAGTATATTTATTTGCTCCTTTGACAGTCTTACAGAATATTGATAGTGTTCAATATCCTTTGCCAACACCATTGTGTTTTTCTGGGTAGACTTGAGAAACCAATCCACAGAAATTTATATGTGAATAAGAGAGAGTTTTGTATAAAGGGTAAGTGTACATTAAGAAAGCATCCCAACCCAGTCCAGTCCAAGCCCATAAGTATGACATTAGCCCATGTGCCCGACACCAATCCACAAAGTCCTCCTCCATCTCACAAAACACACGCAATGATGCCAACTGCAGGAGGAAAGCTGAATCGGTGAATGTTTGTAAGCATCTCAGCACTGGCAGAGGTCTGCACACGGCTGCTCCAGCACCCAGGGCTGCATCGGGGTAGGTCTACGTGGCTTCTCCTCAGGGATGTCTCACAGGAAATACACCTTGCCAGCTTAGCAGAGAACTAGCTAAGGTAGCCGCACACTGGTCCGACAATCAGAGAGCAACAGACAGGACAGCAGAGTCTCCCGGAGCCACTTATCTCTCCGCCCTTCAATTAAACTGTCCTTCAATCAATCCCACATGTGTTCATTGGCCAGGCTGGCACAATAAGCCTATCACAACCATCATTCAAAGGTTTCCATTTTTCTTCCATCTTCTCTATTCATTATTCAGATTTCACACGCAGGAGAAGTGACTAAAAACGCCATGGCTCGTGGGTCAAGTGCAAGGAATTGATGAGCAAAATATTGAATGATGCAGGAAGCATCAAAATAACATAAAAGACTCACTATACCAAGAAGAATGTGTCAGCATTTAGCATCTTCAGAAGATAGAATAGGAATCAAAGTTGCATGTTTGTCTTTTAATGCTTTCACACTTTTAAATCAGCTTTATCCAGCACAATACATTGTTTCACTTCTTGACTAATGTTCCATGGGCATCCATTTTGGATTCCAGTAAATGGGATGCTTTACCATTTCAGTATTTTCTCCATTCAGTCTGGTGTTGCTCACTGGTGGGTTTGTGGGGACTTTTGTGTTCCTTGTCTTAAGGTGGGCTGCACACCGAAGACTACAGTATTGATCCTCTTTGGAAAGCTTCAAGTCCTCTTCACTCTCAGCGAGTAAGATTGGACCAGCAGCGGATCGAAGGCTAGTAATAAACTTTGGTTCTCCTTCTTCATGTAGTCCATCCTCAAAGTATTTGCTCAGCATACAGAGTGACTAGGTATGGCCTATGTAGACAACCTTGCTGGACCCTCTCCTGGTCTGAAATCACACAGGTTCCTCATGCTCTGTTGGAACCACTACCTTTGGGTCTCTGTACAGGTTTTGCCTGAGCACAACTAAGTGTTCTCAAATTCCAATTCTTTGAAATGTTATCCATAATTAGTTATGATCCACAAAGTCAAATGCTTTTGGACAGTCAGTAGAACACAGATAAACATTTGTCTGGTATTCTCTGCTTTAAGTCAAGATCCATCCGACATCAGGAATAATACCAGTCATTCCACATCCTCTTCTTACCTTGCTTGAGTTTCTAGCAGCTCCCAGTCAATGTAGTGCTGCAAGAACTTTCTGAATTACAATCAGCAAAATTTCACTTATTTGTGTTATGTATTTCCCTCACCCAATCAGTTTTTGCTAATATTCTGTCTTCTGAAAATGCCAAACACTGACATATTCTTTTTGATATCATGATACTTCCATTTTATTTTGATGCTTCCCGTATCATTCAATATTTTGCTCATCAGCTCCTTTAATATTGCAATTGAAGCCTTGAGTTTAGGCCTTGTCCTTTAACCTGGAAAAATTCTGGATGAGTTTTGCAATTTTGGTTTTATAATTCCAGGTATTTTGGTTTTATAATCTCAGGTATCTTGGTTTTATGATTCCAGGTATTTTGCCAAGTTAGTTGCAACACTTCGTCTTCAGTTGCTTTCTGAACACTGTTTAGGTCGTCATGCCATGCACGAGTTTCCATCATTCCCTGAACGAGCTTCCATCATGCCCTGCATGAGCTTCCATCATGCCATGCACGAGCTTCCATCATGCCATGCACGAGCTTCCATCATGCCATGCATGAACTTTTTTTAATTCATCATTCCATGCATGAACTTCACTTACTCTCTGGTCAGAACAAGTTACAGAGTTTCTTCTAACATACATTTTGGTCTTTTTTACTCTCCTATATTTTAAATAACCTTTTGTTTTCTTCATGTATGATGTCTTTGCTGTCATCTCACAATCTTCTGGTGTTGGTTTAGTAATGCTCAATGCATCAAATCTATTTTTGAGATGCTGTCTGGATAATCAAGGTTGTCCCTTGGACTTGTGGACATGTTTTAATTTTTTTTCAGCTTCAGTTTGAATTTGCATAGGAGCAATTTATAGCCCATTTTAGAGTGGGTTCCTGGTCTTGCTTTAAATGATGATGTTGAGTTTCTCCATCATCTCTTTCCACAGATGTACTTGATTTCATCCAAGTGTATTCAATATGTTGAGGTCAACATGTATAGTCACTGTTTATGAAAATTGTATATCCATTTAATAGGTCATTGTTCTCATACAATTCTAACATAAGGTCTGTAGTGTTGTTTCTGTCATCAAGGATAAATTTCACAACTACTATAGTTTCCCACTACCTTCTGCATTTCAGTCATCAGGAAGTATCAATGGATCCTAATTACATGCTTAGAGAATTTCAGATTGCAGAATTTGATTAAAAAATCTTTTATTTCTTTATATTTTGCATTATTTGTTGATGTGTAAATTTGAAGTCATATTAACTGTTCTTCCTTTTGGTTAATAGATATCATTCCATTACTAATAATATTGTACTTCTTTAATAATATTGATCATGAAATGTTCTTTTTGATGATGAATCCAATGCTATTCCTGTTTTATTTGTCTTTCCAGCCATAGTGGGTCATATGAAAGGGTTTCAAAAATTATGCATAAAAAGTCCACTTATTTTTTAAATTCAATTTTCCCCCAAACATGTTTAAGCCCTCTTGTATGATATTTTGACTCAAATGGCCAATATCAAATCATTGTAATTCACTACTGGCTAGGATATTGATCTTCAAGTATTCCATTTTAGTTTTGAGGTTTTCACATTTTTTTAGAGTCCTACTTTATTCAGTCCACACTCCAATTGCTAATGCATGTTTGTAGCTAATCGTTCTCATTTTATGTCTCATTAAGAGCTTCATTCTCAGAAGAAGAGCAAGAGTAGGCAAACAATCCCTCTGTTAGGGGGAAGGACTGCAATGTTAGGCCACATGGCAGAAAGTGTGGACACAGGGAGAGATGAAGTATTGAGACCAGTGATGCAATCAGACATACTTCGCATATGTATGTTAAAATTTTCATCATTTGTCATGAAGTTCCAGATAAAAGAGTTTTGTGGTTGTTTTTGTTTGTTTGTTTGTTTTAATCAACTCACTGAATGCATTACTTTATTTGGCACCTACTATGTATTGTAAAGGAATCCTGGTGGTGCAGTAGTTAAGCACTTAGCTGCTATCCAGAAAGATTTGGCAATTCAAATCCACTACTGGAAGAAAGTTGTAGCAGTCTGCTTCCAGCAACATGACAATTTATTAAACCCAATGAGGCAGTTCGACTCTGTCCTAAAGGGTCACTATGAATTTAAATTGATGCAACAGCAGCAAGTTTTTAATTTGGTTTTGCACCCACAATCGATCAGTTTGTCTTCTAATTGTGACTTCTGTGTTGCTGAATGTAATTACATAGGGTTTTCAAATACTGTCAGAATCACCAATGATGAACAGGTTTAAGCAAAACTTCCAGATTAAGACAGACTCATAAATTAGCCAATGAAAAGCGTGTGGATCCAAACAGACTATTGTTCAATATAGAGCAGAAAAGGTCATCCTTTCGTCATTCAATTGCAGCAGTGGACTTCAGCAGAAGAACGATCCTGAAGATGGCAGGGCATAAAGCAACAGCAGGTCAAGGCATCAAATCCTCCCTTTTTTGTCTCCTGAATCCAAGTCCCTAGTCACTGTGACACACTGTCCTCTCTCCACCTGAAACATGTGAGTCATTAAAGAAGAGAGATTAAGATGATAAGTAACTATTTTGTTCATTTATTTGCTAATTCTTAAAAAATCTGTTTGATTTTGTTTTGTTTGCGTTTTGCACTTTCAAACAAGCTACCTAACAAGAGTTGTTAGATGTCAAAATACAAAGATGAATGACTAGCATTTAGCTGCTCTGCGGCACTCACATTTAGAATTTCAGTAACATTTCAGGCTCATTGGTAGAATACATTGGAAGTAACTTCATAGGCAAGACATTCATGGTCCATACACAAGGTCTTCCACCTGGAAAAGTCAATACATAGCTTTGACCAAAATCAAATATGAAATGATCATCTCCTGTCCAAAAGAAAACAACTGTACCAAATTAGCTAGATTATCTGGCCAAGTATAAGCAAAAAACATGCAGCCCAGTCAGTGGACCTAATCTAAATACCAGATCAGACTATATGGCATCTGAGATTGAAAGCGCTTGCATCTTAAACTTCCCATTGGCAAAGGTATTCTTTAGAATCTGCATTGAGATTCCTGGAACAAGATTCAAGCATCATGCGCATGCCTTTGTTAGGATATGTGATGAACATGACTGATGGCCATCTCTGTAGGTGGTGTGGAGGCCACCCCTGACCTTCTTTGGCTACACCAGGTCAAAGGAGAATCTATTGCCACACAATACCAAGGCCAATTGCCCCAAGGGAAAGGTCAGATGGTCCTTCTTTCTCCCTTCTCCAGCCTTCCTTCTCCCCATTCTGACCACACCTATTCCTCCCACTTTTCTTCTGGATTCTATAATCGCTGACATGGTCACCCTGAGCTCACAGAAATACTCAGGATTATGGGCAAGTGACTGCAAGGCAGGGTCAGAACACCTTCAGGACACAGTCATTGGTCCACGGCAGCACCTTTCCTCGCTCAGCAGCCAAGCCTTTGTGCCTGGTCTTCATCCTCTCTAGAAGAAGATGCGGGCAAACCACTCACGGTAGAGAAACCGGGAGGAAGGAACGTGTACCTTTCACTTCCCAGAGGAAGTAGGAAGCTGACTACCATTCCCCAGAGGCTCTCCGATCTAGTCCAGGGACTTCGGATGGATGCCACCTGCTAATTGCTCAGCCACAAATGGAGTAAGTGCCTAACATTTGTGGTATTTGTTCCCTTAACATCACTTGACCAACGCTAAACAATATAAAATAAATATAAACCTTTTTAACAATGACAGTTATTTGTGACAGTAACTGGTGTGGAACCGTTTTTTGGAGGAGAACAGAAAGGAAACAAGCCAGATCTCATAGAAACATTGAGCAATCAAATCATTTCAGACAACCTTTCCTGATAATAGATGGTTTAATGACTATTTAAATATAATACAATTCACTTTGTTTATTCATTGAACAGATATGTATTACATTTCTACCATGTAGCAGTCACAGAGCTAATGCTGGTGTACTTTTCCTGGTACTATGATCATAAGACCCCCTCCTGGTGTAGTGGTTACGTGGTGGGCTTCGATCTTAAAGGTCAGCAGTTCAAAACCATAAACCATGCTGAGGATAGGCTCTGTACTCCTATAAAGAGTTATATCTCAGAAAACTCTGAGACAGTCTACCTTGCCCTATAGGTAGCAGATCTACTGAAGACCCTGCATGTGCTGCTCTTCCTAAGTCTGCACATGGCCAGTTCCTTGACATGCTTCAGGGCTTTTCCCACCGTTCTCCTCCATTGGGGGCGGGGGTGTCTTTTTCAACTTCCTAGCTGAAACTAAGCACCATTTTTCCTCTTAATCCCATTTCTTGCTTTAATTTTCTACACTGCCTTATTACTCATCAACAGTTGATAAATCACTTAGTTTGTTTATCTTGCAGATTGTCTATCCCTTCACATTAGATAAACTCCCTTAGGGCTGGGATTTCTGTCTGTTGACTTCTGCCTGGTGCTCTATCCCCTGTGCATTGAACAGACTCTGGCACAGTGCAGTATTCATTAAATACTGTTGAATGACACTTCTAATTTTATCCTCACTTTAGAAATGAGGAAACTGGAATGCGGAAGAGTTTAGTAAGTTGCCCGAGTTCTTAGAACTTGTCAGAGAAAAAGCTGGGCTTCAAACTCAGGCAGCCTGGCTCTGGAATCTGTGCTTTTAGCCAATGTGTTGCACCTCTCCTCCTGAAGCGCTCCTTTAGCAAGGATATACTGCACAACGAAACACGGACTATACTGTCAAGTGATGGTATGCGCTATTAAAAAAAGAACAGAGAAGACGGAAATATGTGAGACCAGGCAGTGTCAGAAATATTATAGAATCGGGTAGTTAAGGCAGGCCTCTGAGTTTCTGTCATTTGAACAAAAAACCTGAGTGAAGAGAGAAAGAAAATCATGTGCAACATATTGGTTTAGACTACTGTGGTAGTTACATAATTTCATGTCAACTTTGAGAAAAAGAAAAGTGTAGGGTGGAGTTAGCCTGTCAATCAGGTCACAGCCTGATGGGGCCTCCTTGTGGGTGTGGCCTTCTCCTAAGGAGAGCCCTGGAAATCTCCCCTCTGTCTGTCTTCACCTTTTTGCTGCCTGACTCTGATCGCTGCCAGAGCCCTGTAATAAACTATGTCATTGGCGCCACATGACTTTGTACCCACTGATCTTTGATCTTCCTACATTGGCATCATTGCATGTGACTGTGTGAGTCTGAAGAAGGACTTATGGTCCATTATAGGACTTACGGACTTAAGTTTGGCAGGGATGGGATTATTTTTCATATATAATTACTTCTTGGTAAAGTGAAATTATATATATATATATAATGGATTTGTTTCTCTAGTCAACACTGCCTAACACAACTACATAGATAGATTCTAAAGTCATCAGCAAGCTCAGATATGAGCAGCAGAAATCAGATTCCTGGGGGTGAGATTTAAATGATTTAAGAGGGCTGAGGTTTGAAATCTGGGAACATAATATTTCAGCAGGATAAGGAAAGAGAACTGAGAAGAAACAGAGAGAGAGCGAGATTAAAAAGAAATAAACAAAATACTATCATCAAGGCAATGCTGAGTCATAGTTACCCCATCGGACAGCATACTACTGCACCTGGGTTTCCAAGACTGTAATTGTTTGCAGGTATAGAAAACAGCATCTTTCTCCCTTGGAGTGACTAGTGGTTTCAAACTGCTGACTTTGAAGCTAGCAGCCCAATGGGTAACCACAGGGGGTCTCAAACAGAGAGAAAAGAAAAGGGCAGGGAAACAAGAGAGAATGGGGTCAAATTAGTATATTAAAAGAAGCACCCCTCTCCTCACACCCCCCAAAGAACTCAACATTATCCACCCTTAAAATGAGGTCACTAAACAGGACAATCAAACAGAATATATTGTTCTGGTAATTGGAGAATGTTGGAAAGCTAAAGCAAGAGAGACTGTGGGCATCAGTTAGGACACACACCTAATAAATGTGGATTGAAGAATGCAGTAGAAGTGAGAAAAGGAGACAGTAGATGATAATTGGTATTCAGAGAGTTTAACTAAAAGAAAAATAAAGACAAGAGAGTAAACTATGACAAGATTGAAGAGGAAAGAGAGTAGAGCACTAGCTCTGTCTCCTGATGTGTAAAATGAGGATAGAAATAGTACCTACCGGACTTCCTGCAAGATGGCCACGGAGCAACACATACCAGAGGGACTCCGCAGAATTCAGCCCAGGAGAGTTGCTTAGAGGGAAATTCAACACTGCTGGAACACAGGAGGAGCATCATAAAGATAAGTAGGCACAGACCCATGGTGTTTTGAGGGACTGGGGGTTTTGGGCTTATGTCAGTGGTGGCCGGCTGGGGCTTGACCGTGGCCCCACCACTGTCTCTGCCGGAGCCGGGAGCATTTAGAGCCTGTAGGCCTGCTTGGTCTCAACACAGCCACAGTTTGCCCCCGCCTGCCTTGGGGCAGGGACTGGACCCTTGTGTCTCCTCTCTGTCTCCCCCTTGGTGTTGGAGGTCTGCACAGGGGCCTTTTCTCAACACAGCCACAGCTTGCTGCTGCTGCTTCTGAGCAAGAACTAAACCCTTGCAGCTCCACTGGCAGAATTGGGAATCAGCGACATTGTTGCTTTGTTTCCATCTCTTCACTATATCCCAGCCCCCTCCCCAGGCCCCCACAGGATCATCGGGCTTCCTTTTTTAATTTTTTTTTCCCTCCTCTTTGCCTCTTTCTTGGTTTCTCACACTCTACTGCTAACTTCCAGACCACTCCCCTTAGCCTAGGACATTTATGCCTGTACCACACCCAGCTAGGTGAGCTCCACCCTAGGTAGCTGGCAAGGCTGGGAAAAGCCCTGCTGACCCTCACCAGGGGATACTCTGCTCAACTTCTTACTGGGAAATTCTTGCCTGTGTGTCTGGGGGCACAAGGCAGCTCGGCCAACTCTCCCTCAACATTCCAAGCTGCAGCAGGAACCTCTGCCCAACCTCCGCAACACCAAAACAGGCAACCCTTCTGGGTCACGCCCCTGAGAGGAAAGTCACAGGAGGATAAAGTGGTAAGTTAATTCGATAGTGAAACAAGCTATAGGCAGTTCGAAGAAGCACTCCTACAAGTCTCCCTGAGAGAGCCAGTGCTCTTCAACTCCCTGGAAAATGGCACCTGGCTCATCTAAAACAAGGCAACACAAATAGCCATCACCCCCTACGACCTCAACAAAAAAATGGGAGAAATAAAAGGCAGTGCCAGAAGATGTCCCGAACATAATAACATGCATAGAGGAAGCAGACATTGAGCTGCCACACAAAGAAATTTTCAGAATGCTACTTGGAGTCATAGAGGATATGAGGGAAACAATACAGAAAAAGGATGAAATAATAGAAGAGGTAAAAGCCATAATGCAAAGAGAAATATGGTAGCTTAGGGAGGAGAAGCAGACCTCAAGAAGCAACTGGAGGAATCAGAGAAACGCATCAGTGACTTAGAGGACAGCCAAGCACACTTTAACAAACGCAAACAAAAATCTAATAAGATCATCAGAGAAGCTGAAGAAAATTAAAGAGTTATGTCTCATGCTATAAAGTAGAACAACATTAGAATTATTGGCTTACCAGAGGATGACACAACAAAGAAGTCATCTGCAACAATAGTGAGAGAGTTCTTGGAGGAAAACTTCCCCAGCTTAGTGAATGAAAACCAGGCAACCATTCAGGAGGTTCAAGGAACCCCAGCAAGACTGTATCCCAAGAAGTCACCAAGGCATATAATAGTTAAGTTATCCAACTTTGAGGAAAAGGAGAAAATCATGAGAGCAGCTAGGGAAAAACAAGCAATCACATATAAAGGTTCCCAAATAAGAATATGCTCAGACCTATCAGCAGAAACTATGAAGAAGAAGAGAGAGTGGAGTAACATATTCAAAAAATTAAAGGAAAACAATGCAAACCGAAGAATACTCTACCCAGCCAAATTATCAATCAAGATAGATGGAGAAGTAAGATTCTTCCCAGACAAGGAAAATCTCAAAGAATACGTTAGAAGAAACCCAGCCCTACAAAAGATCCTTGCTGACCCAGTATGGGCAGAACAACAACACTCACCAAGCATAAATAAGTGACCACCACATAGAACAACCTTACACAGAGGGCAAAAAAGAGAAAACAGACTTCAAGATAGCATTGACTTAAATATAGAAAGACTTGAAAGGCTGCTGAGGTAAGCTTAAAAAAAAAACATCAAATGGGGCATCAGGAAAAAGCGATGGTATACAAATATCCCTGGGGTGAGGACCAGGTCATATGGCAGGAATCAGACCAAATACAGGGATACACATGGTAGACAACTAAAAAAGGAGCTGGGCAAAGGAAAAATAATAATAAAGAAGAAAAGGGTAGTGGGGGCACAGGGCACTTACCCACCCAAGGGTAGGGTATTGTTTATGTCTCCACAGGGAAACAGGGACCAGACTTCAATCCGATGCTCCAAGATGTGAATGCAACATGCTGGCACGGAGTAGGGAACCAGTGGAGGGGTTTGGGGAGCTGGCCCTAACCCCAACTACTAAGGGGACATCTGCCCCTCCCCTTGGAAGAATTTATTTCAAAGGACGACACTGAATCTACACCTCTGGAAGAGGGACATATCTGATCAGAGCACATGGGAGCAGATGAAGGGGGAGGAGGAGAGTGGAGCACATCATGGCCCACCAGGCCAGGAGGTCGATGTTCCCAATTAGAACAGTCAGTCAACAGAGAGGACCACATAGCAGGCCCCACTATGAGACATGACGCCCCTCACTGACCCATAGCCCTACAGGTGACAACACTGGAGACACAGTGAGGGAATTGCACCTGATCAGATCCCACCACACCAAGGCAAAACATTATGGGGGTGCAACCGAACAGCAAGGGAATGGAGTGGTGAGGTCCCCAGGGAATGCTGAAGGTGTACTTTGGGGCCAGGGCGTGGTACCCCAAAAGACTGGACTGGAAAACACTCCTAAAGGCCAACAATCATGAAACTAACTACAAGCTTTTCTTTCTTGTTGTGTTTTGTTTTGTATTGTTTTGTTTTTGTCATTGGTTTGTTGTATATTGGTGCTTGGATGTGCTCTGTCTTGTTTTTGTGTATGTTATTATATCCACAGGTCTGTCTAAATAAGATAGGCTGGATGAACAACTGGAGGAGAAAATAATGGGACCGATAGTTCCTTGGGGACATGGGAGATGGGGAGGTGGGGGAAAAGGTAGTGGTGTTAATAAACCCAGGGACAAGGGAACAACAAGTGATCCAAATCAGTGGTGAGGAGGATGTGGGAGGCCTGGTTGGACATGATCAAGGGTAACGTAACTAAGAGGAATTGCTGGAACCCTGGTGGGGACTGAGCATGATAGTGGGACCTGAGGAAAGTCGAAGGAAACAGGAAAGAACTGGGAGGTAGAGGGCACTTATAGAGGTATAGATACAGAAATGTACATATGCAAATATATTTATATATGAGGGTGGGGAAATAGATCTATGTGCATATATTTATAAGGTTAGTATTAAGGTAGCAGAGGGACATTGGACCTCCACTCAAGTACTCCCTCAATGCAAGAACACTTTTTTCTATTACATTGGCATTCTATGATGGTCACCTTCCCGACACAACTGCTGAAGACAAAGTGGGTGAACAACTAAATGTGGTGAAGAAAGCTGATGGTGCCCGGCCATGAAAAGATATAGCATCTGGGGTCTTAAAGGCTTGAAGGTAAACAAGCAGCCATCTGGCTCAGAAGCAATAAAGCCCACATGGAAGAAGCACACCAGCCTGTGTGACCATGAGGTGCCGAAGGGATCAGTTATCAGGCATAAAAGAACAAAAAAAAAACATATCATTTCGTGCTCACCTCCCTGATACAACTGCTAAAGACAAATGGGTGTATAAGCAAATGTGGTGAAGAGAGCTGATGGTGCCCAGCTGTCAAAAGATATAGAGTCTGGGGTCTTAATGGCTTGTAGGTAAAAAAAAAGCAGCCATCTAACTCAGAAGCAACAAAGCCCACATGGAAGAAGCACATCAGCCTGTACGATCACAAGGTGTCAAAGGATCAGGTATCAGGCATCATCAGAACAAAACATCTTACCATAGTGAATGAGTGGGGGAGTGTGGAGTGGAGACCCAAAGCTCATTTGTAGGTCACTGGACATCCGCTTACAGAAAGGTCTTGGGGAGGAGATGAGACAGTCAGGGTGCGATGTAGCAATGATGAAAAATGCAACTTTCCTCTAGTTCCTAAATGCTTCCTCCCCCCCACCCACCCACTCCCACTTCCACTGTCAAGATCCGAATCCCACCTTGCAAATCTGGCTAGACCAGAGGATGTACACTGGTACAGATGGGAACTGGAAACACAGGGAAGCCAGGGCGGATGATCCCCTCAGGACCAGTGGTGTGAGTGGTGATACTGGAAGAGCATAGGAAGGGTGGGTTGGAAAGGGGGAACCTATTTCAAGGATCTACATGTGACCTCCTCCCTGGGGGAAAGACAACAGGGAGGTGGGGGCAGGGAGACGAGGGGCAGAGCAAGATATGACAAAATAATAATTTGTAAATTATCAAGGGTTCTTGAGCAAGGGGGAAGTGGAGAGGGAGGGGAACAATGAGGACCTGATGCCAGGGGCTTGGATGGAGAGCAAAGGTTTTGGACATGAGGAGGGCAACGAACGTACAAATGTGCTTGACACAATTGATGTATGTATGGATTGTGATAGGAGGTGTATGAGCCCCTAATAACATGATTTTAAGAAAAAAGAAAGAAATAGTACCTATCTTGAAGAGTTGGGAGGATTCACTTAGTGAGTATTTATACCTTTTCCTATAACTGTGCTTCTGAAATGAGAAGAACAAACACGGCGATGGATATGATCATGAATGAGTGTTTAGGAGTGAGGTGAGAAGATTCAGGTAATGCAGACTGGCAGTTAACACAGACTCAGTGACATTGGAGGCTGTAACACCTGCTCAGGGAACATAGGACAGCCCTGCAAGGGAATCACAGAGAAGGAAGTTATGAAATAGTATTTGTGTACAATGAGAAAGGAATCCCCCCAAGCACTGCTGCAATCAACAACAGAACACATTGAACCATTGCTACAGCCAAGCTAAACTCTCCTTTCCTTAATTTAAAAAAAAGAACTAAAGGATTAATTTGGTATGCTGAATGGGTCTAATCTCAGTTTGGTGAAGAGAATGTCCACTCCATGATCTTGCTGGACTCTGTTACCTCGCAGCTTAAATCAAACCAAACCCACTGCCACCGAATCAAGTCCAACTCAGTCGTTCTTATGCCTGGTTTCCAAGATAGTAAATCATGATGGGAGCAAATAGCCTCATTTATCTCCTGCAGAGCAACTGGTGGGTGTGAACCACTTACCTTTCAATTAGTGTCTCAATACCTGAGCCTCAGGAGCACCAGGGCTGCCTACTTCCTAGTTCAGGTATAAGAAATGTCTGATGTAAGAGAACAAACAATGGAGCAGAGTCTGACTTATTGTGGTATTCATAATTAATACTTCCCTCTGTTTGTTTTTTCAACATCACACAGAAGCTCCAGAGAGAAACTGGGTAGCACATATCCATAACTTAATTGTTTCCAACCCTGTTCTCCTCCCCAGGGTGCTTCCTTGCCTCCGGCAAGTTGCCTTCGAGGAAGTTCTGTCAGACAGGGACCCTGTGGGACAGAAGAAGCAGACGGCCACACTTTCGTGAAGCACACACCTTTTGGCAAGCAGGCAAGCACTTGACCCTGTGCTACCGGGATGCTTTCTCTTCTGCCATAGTCCTGGACATATCAGGTTAAGCATTGCAGGTGCACAGGCAAAGAACCAAACCTACTCTGCAACCCATACCTGTCTTTACAGAGTGGGCCAACTAGCCAATCAGGAGCAAGATGAGTCCTGACTGATGAGGAAGAAGATGATGCAAATGAATGCTTCAAGTCAGACGGATTTTGTGCCAGGGACTGATCAAAGCTCCTTGTAGTCCTACCATTGCTTTCCTGGTCACTGCCATTGAAGGAATTCTGACTCACAGTGACCCTGTAGGACAGAGGAAGCTCCCCTTTGGGGTTTCTGAGACGTTAAATCTTACTGAGAGTAGCCAGCCGCATCTTTCTCCTGTGGAGTGACCAGTGGGTTCAAATGCCTGGCTCTGTGTTTAGCAGTTCAGTATGCAGCTTTACTATGCTACCAGGGCTCTTAAAGAAGTACTATTATTACCTCTATTTTTCAGTTGAGAACAATGAAGTCATCACCCAGGGAACTCTGGCAGCCGGGTTTCCTCCTAATCCCCAGAAGAGCCTCTGAGAACAGAATTCTGTTATTTAGCGATTTCCACTTCTGACACCCACACTTGATGAATTTAAAGTTGGAATTTGGAATAAAGTAGACGAAATATATAATTATCAAGGTTGCCTGATGAGCTCCCAGTCCAACCTCTTATCACCCTAACCCCCAAGCAGAATGTAATTGACCGTATGCAAATGCAAGGCCTGGACATTTTCCCCCAAAACTCTACTCCAACACACACATAACCTTTTAATATGCGTCCTACTGTAAGAGCCAGCTGCAAAGTATAAAACTACAGGAATGTATTTCCTGGTGAATCATGCGCATGTTCAAGCTTTAGGACATGCAGGCAGTTAACTCTCCTGCTAAAAGCCCGGGCCACTACAACAGCCTGAGGCACAGTTGAAGAAAGTGTCAACCACATCCAGAATCTCACACTGAAAGAAGCGGGCTTCTCCCCAAGGCCCCAGGAAAGAGCAAGCTGAGCTCAGTACAAACACAGTGGGCATCTTGCAGCATATGCCATGTCCGTGGCAGGGACATCCACATATCCACATCTACGTGTCTAAGCGGGGGTGGGGTTGGGGGTGGCTATTGGAGTAGTCCTTCTTCTGCCCTCCCAAGTGCTGACATAGACAACTGCAAGTTAAGGAAACTGTAGAGGGGGACTTTGACATTCAGTTAAACCCGTTTATTAAGAATTCTGGCTCTCTCCCTTTGCTTTTTGTTGTTTCTCTCTCTCTCTCTCTCTCTCTCTCTCTCTCTTTCACACACACACACCACTCACACACACATATATAAACAGTGAAATCTTCTTTAAATAATCAACCAGTAATTCAGATAAAAAAAATCTAGCCCCAAATTTTTACTAGAACCCACACAAGAACTGAAAGGACCCTGGTGACTACCTGCAGGGTCAGCAGTTCAAGTATACATAGGTCGTTTATGGTCTTCTTCTGCTCTCAATTGAACCATCCATAGTAATCCACGTGAATAAAAATCTGTATTTCCTGTGGGTTCCGAATATATTTCCAGGTTATAGAAATGCACTGTAATGTTCTGCTTCAATGCTCCCCTTTATCTAATGTGCACTTATTTCATTTTCTGCCCCAGATAATGGCACTATCATCTTCTACTCATTCAAGGAAAAGTCCGCTTAATCAGTCAGCATTAATTAGACACGGTCTTTGTGCTGAACTTAATCTCTTACAAACAAGTCAATCAGCAGTGAACAAGGCAAATTTGACCACAGACTTTATAGAATGCATAGTTGTGTGTAGAGAACAGACCCGGACCAATAACAAAGAGCATGATTAGTGCTTGGAAGACTGAAGTGAAGAGCGTTACTATGGGAACACAAGATAGAAATTCCCAATTTTAACTGGAGAGGAAGAAAAGCTTTTATTAATGAATTTATTTGACATGTATATTTTCCACATGCTGTTCTAGGTGTTAAAGTTACAGAAATGACCAACAACCAGAGCTTCTACCCTCAAGAGCTTACATTACAGTAGAGGGAAAGAAACAATAAATGCATAGTATGTTGCTTGGAGATAAACACTATGAAATACGTAGTGTTTATTTTGTTTGCTGATATATACATATATATATCAGCATAAGAGATGAGTTTAAGAGATTTGCATTTTCTATAAACTGTTCATGTAGAATGACATTTCAGCAGAGATCTGAAGAAAAAAAAAAGCTTTAGCCATGTGGATATTTGTAGAAAGAACATTCCAATAGAAAGTGCTAAAGGCTGAATCAGAAGTGTATTTGACATGCGCGAGGAATAAGCAGAGGCTGGAGTAGAGCCCCAAAGGTAGGAAGGGGTGGAAACGGGATCAGAAAAGTAAAGGAAGCTGGTCACACAGAGAGACCCCTGTAAGCCAGCAGCTTCTACTCGGAGTGAAACAGGGATCCAGGGGAACTGAAATGACCTCATTATATTTTGTAAAAGGCCATTCTGGGTGGACTTAGAGGTCAGTTGGGGGAAGCAAGGGTAAAGCACAGTGATCCATTTAGAAGACTAACACAAGAATCTCAGCAAGAAATGCAAGTAGCAGTAGGGTTATGGGAAGTGCCTGGAATGTAGGAATATTTTGAAGGTAGAAGTGATAGAAGACAGTGATGCACTGGTAATGGAGAGGGAGTGGTGTGGAGGAAAGATGGCAAAGGGGTTTGGGTCTCAGCAATTGGAAGTCAGCTTTAATAATCATCATTTTATAATTTTGGTATTTCTCTGTCTCCCACAGAACTCTCTATTTTTATGCTGGGCTTGATAATTCATTGCAGCAGCCACACAGAACTCATAGATTATGTTTATGATCATGAGACATATTAAGGAAAGTAACAGGTTAAAACTCAGGTGAGATATGGTCAGCGTACAGTTGTTCAGTCCAGACACTTATTTTGCCTGCACGCCCACAGCCAGGCCTCCCTGGCCCTCAGCCTTTTGGCCTGGCCTCTTTCCTGCTCTGCAGGCCACATTACAAAGCTCCATGTTACAAAGGGCTGCCAAAGAATGCTCAAAAGGTGTGGCCCTCTAATGTAAGCCTCTCCAAGAAAGCCCCCAGCTCCAGCGTCCTGGGTCGGCATCATCCAGCTCAACCAATTAAGTGCCCAGAAACAACCTTTCCAAAAGCTGCCTCCTGCCCACCGCCCTCCCCTTCACTTGCTCTGTGGGCTGGAAAGGCCGCCACGCAGTTCACGCTCTGGCTCCTGCTCCTGCTGCTGCACTCCCGCCCTTGCTCTGGTGTCTACTGAATCGAGGAGATTCAGCAGAAATCTCGGGGTCCACTCCTGGCTCTTCACTTTTGCTGATAGCAAACACCTCCCTCCCTGCTTCTGAGAGAGTTAATTTAATACTCATCAGGATAGAAGCAAAAAATGAATTAATTGTGTCAATAATTACTCAGAGTTGAATCATATAATCCAACCAGTATTGTGCTAGTCCCCTAATCTGGTGTCAATTTAAGGATGAAGAGTGTAGCGGTGGAGTCTAGGCTGTCAATCTGGAGATAGACAATGAGACTTCTGTGTGGGCATGGCCTTCTCATGAGAATTCTGGGAAATCTGGGACTTCCCTCTTGGAGGCAGGAGAGACACTCTCTCCCTGCCATTTCCTGGGAGACATTGCAGAAGAAAAGCCACATGGATGCAACCAGACCTCGGAAGCCGGAGAAGCCACAGAGAGACCCCTGCCAGCACTGAGATCTTTACAACACCACCAGACCCAAAGACTTTCTACCCACTGACTTGTGATGGTCCTGCATTTGGCTTCATTACATGGGTTTCGTGAGTCTGCAGAGGACTTTATAGATTGGTATCAGACATATAGGCTAATATCAGACTAATGGACTTGGACCAGACTGGGTTGGGATGCTTTGTCAATGTTCAATTGTTCTTGTATATAAATCCCTTTTTTTTAAAAACATTTTATTAGGGGCTCATACAACTCTTATCACAATCCATGCATATACATGCATACATCAATTGTATAAAGCACATCTGTACATTCTTTGCCCTAATCATTTTCTTTCTTTTTTTTTCTTTTCTTTTTTTATATTTTATTAGGGGCTCATACAACTCTTATCACAATCCACACATAAACATACATCAATTGTATAAAGCACATCCTCACATTCTTTGCCCTAATCACTCTCAAAGCATTTGCTCTCCACTTAAGCCCTCTGCATCAGGTCCTCTTTCCCCCCACCCTCATAAATCCCTTTCTTATACACACATGTGTGTCCCTGGATTTGTTTCTCTAAACCACCCAGACTAACACCAGTGTCTTCCTCTGCCTCTTAACTCAGACCCCTCATGAACACAAAGGTCGTTTGGTGGAAGTAACAAAAGTTATGGCTGGAAGAGCTGTAGTAAGTTCCCTGCTGGCATCTAAACCAGAACATGCTAAGGAATGATTGGGAAGACTGGAATAAAGACTGCTTTCAGACAAGTCAGGCGTGTGGCCTGTTCAATATCCAAGCCTTGCCTTCATGACAGGACGTTAAGGTGTTAAGTTCATGGGAGGTTGAGTGGGAATTAAATTGACAAAGAGATGCTGAATGTGTAGAATAGGCCTGGGTCTAATGATGGGGACGCAGCATTCCAAGCAAAGGCAACAGCAAATATTTTGAGTAGAGAGATTGAGGAATGAACTTTCACTTGTACAATTTCTATCACGATATTGGTCAAGTTACTTAAAATACTTTCCTGGGAGGCTTTTGTAAGGATTACATAAGGTGTTAGATAAAAAAAGATATGTCACAGTACATTTTAAAGCTCCCTGCTGACCTCAAATGCTCAGTATACAGAGATACTGGTAACTACTACCTGAGATCTACTTACAGCGGTTTTAGAAAGGCAGTCCAGGCAACCACGAGCATCCCTATTATGAGCCACCATGAAGAGTGACAAAGAACACCTGGTAAGGTTTCTCTCCAGGCCACTTCACCAAGAGGGAGTAACAGGCCTAGATCCCTGGAGGTTCTAGGAGGCAGGCAGCCTTCGACGTTCTCAGAAGAGACATGTTAGAGAGATAGTATAGAGCAGGGGTGCTCACGCTTTGTCAGCATGCGAGCTACTAAAAAATGATCAAGTCAGAATGATCTACCAATGACAACAATGCAAAACATATATTTATTTATTACATGTATTCATAAATGCATTGATTCTTTATGTGTACAATGTATGTTTATGTACCTTGCATAACTGCATGAGCCCATATTGCGCAACACAACACAATTAACAATGTACATTTTTTTGTTGTTACCTGAGTTTACTCTGATGACTTGCACTGAATGGAATGAAGCAGAGATGCATAGTCTGGACAGCAGCTGCTGAAAGCCAGACTCAAGCACACTTCCAAATGATCATCAGTCGTGGAGGAACAGGACTTGGACTTCATCATCTTTATGTGGGAAAAGGCTGACTCACATCAATAAGTAGAGCTGAATAACACAGTCAAGGAGGTAGCACATTTTCTCCTGTTTGGGTACTTTCCCTCTGCGAGTAAGTTCAGAACTCTTCTTCATACGCTCTGGACTTCAGCTGAATGTTGGCTTATAGGGTCAAAATCTCCCATTCTGCATGAAAGTGATATGTTTTTGTCTTGTTACTTAGTCCAGCTCCCCCGCTCATTTTAATACCCTTTCTTACATTTAGGAGGAAAAAAAACAAGGTCTAAAAATTGGCGATAACTTAGCTTGTCAGTTTGCGCAGTTGCTTGCACATGCGTTTGACACCTTAGATGGCATCTGATTGCCTGTGCTTTGTATCAATTAGTGATGGGATTGATGACAGGCTTACGTCTATTTTTTAATGCCATGCGATCTACCCACACTACATTTGCGATCGACTAGAGGATCATGATGGACTTACTGAGCACCCGTGATACAGAGCTATGATGCCACAGAACCCACTCTGCCCCCTCTACTACTCACTCCACCCCCACACTAACTCAATGTGCTAAGTACACTTACCACCACCTAGGTCTTTCCTTGTTTGGTTGGTTTTTTGGTTGTTGTTTGGCTCACCTATCTTGACATTGCTAATACTAAAGGCAATTTTGCATCATATCATTTGAGGGTGTTCTCGTTTGAAGATGTTCACTCACAAATGTGCAACATTGTGATTTATAAAGATATGAAAATAAAAGGCAATGGTAAAGAACATTTTTTCAATGAGATATTTAACTTATGTAGGAACCTACAATGAGATTAGAAAAAAAAATCCCTTCAATTAGTACAGGTGTTCTGATTCTTTTTACCCTTATATACACCCAAGGTTCTAAAATGACATCCCTGCAGGGCTAATGTGTTTTAATGTCTGCAGGAGGAAACGGAGAGCTTCTCTAAAACATTTATCTCCAAAATCACGCTATTAGAATGATTTTTACTTGCAGTCAGATGCCTCATTCCCAGGATCCTAGATATCATGTAAACAATAACTTCTTCACTGATATATTCAACTAGTACATAGGAACACTGGCTATTTGTCAGACATTAGACAAGTACTAGAAACACAGTTATACAAAAAATACCATTCCTGGCCTGAAAGACTTTATAGTCCTGCAATGGACAGAAACAAACAGATAAACCAACAGGAAGACAAGTAATCCTTGTATAGTGTGATAGATGACATGCTGGGAGCACTGGGGAAAACAGGAGACAATCCAGTTGACTTAAACTCTAGGGCGAAAGTGATGTCTGGATTTTGAGCTCATGTTTAATCATAAACCTTAATCTAGCAATTAGTTCTTGTGATGTGGCCTTACTCAATACTCCACTCACTAAAGATTTGGGTACTACAGGCAAAGTGTTGTGAAAAACTCAACTGGTGTACAGCTATTAAGAAAGAATATTGTCTGGAGTCTTTAAGGCTTGCCTTAAAATTAGCAGTCAACTAAGTGAGGTGTCAGCTAAGTCCATGTGGAAGAAGCACATCAGCCTGTGTGAACCAAAGATTGTAAATAATTGTATTTGGAGCTTAAATTCCGACCACCTGGTTTACAGAAAGCTATGGAGGCCTGGTGGCATCGACTTCATGGAAGTGAGTTTGGTTTTCTGGTTTTCTGAAATCCATTTTCAGAGTCTCCATATGGATTAAGTCTCTGATAACCATAGAATAGCCTTGAAATCAGATAGAGTGGATTGAAAAGTACATTAATGAAGATGGAGTTAGGTTAAAAATTAACACCTTGTCATTTGTTCTCCCTTTAGACCCACTTTAAATGTGTTTCAATTTGTATTATTTTCTGCTTTCTTTTGGATTGAGATTTTCCATGTTTATTTTGTTATTGTTGTTTAAGGATTTGCTTGTTTGCTTTTGTATAATTTTCTTTGTGTAAAAATGCAAGACAGGCAAATCTACAGAGACAGTAACTGGATTGATAGTTGTTCACGATATTGCATGAGCGGTGGAGGAGGAAATAGGGAGTTAATAATAATAAGTGCAAAAATCCAGGTAGAATCACCCACCTGTTGCTAGACCAGAAAATTAGGAGAACTGGGGGTGTGCATGCAGACCCCACAATGGTGCACCAAACCTGAAGACAACGTAACCACATGGAGCAACACATGAACAGAGTGGGCTGCAGGACCGGCCCCAATCAGAGCCAAAGTGACCCCTTCCACAGAAGTATGTGCTCCCCAGAGATTGGGGAGAGGGGTCAGCCTGCCACACCCACACAGGAGCAAACCAAGAAGGAAAAAGAGAGAGTGAGGGTCTAGACCCCAAATGGGCACACCAAGTCCTAAGGATGCCATCCGGGCAAGGAGCTGCTACGGCACAGAGAGAGCTGTAGGGCCTACAAGAGCTCAAGGCATGATGTCCCCTCGCTGGAGCATACCGCGGCAGAGGACAATGCTGGAGACACACTGCGAGGTCCAGGGTCCAATCTGAACCCCACCCCCAGCAGGGTGAACCAAGAAGAGAACATAACAGATCAGCAATGGGGGCAAAGCCATACCACAAAGCCGTCGAGGAGCCCCCAAAGACTTCAAGGTAGGAGGGGCAGTTCCCGGAATCCCAGGGCCACTGGGGAGATAGCCATAAAGGTCAGTCAATAGACCTGGAATTATTTATGCTTTTCCACAGGGGTTTCCTAGTGATTACTGATTTTCTTTGGATAGTTTTCTAACTCTGTTTTTCTTCAATTTTTTGTTTTCTTTTTTTATTGTCTATGTTCTTGTTGGTTTGCCTACCTATATAAGATAGACATGGGAAGCAAGCCCAAGGAGAAAGCAATGGGATGGAATGTTCTCAAGAGACTTAGGAGGAGGATGGGATGAGGGAAGCGAGCAATGAGAAAACAATGTCATAGACAGTGAACAACTACAGAATTAAAATCAACAATGAGGAGGACGTAGAGATCCTGGGGGTGTTGGAGCAACAGCAATCTAGCTGAGAAGAATTACTGAGAGGCAGAAGAAGGGTGAGTGGGAAAGGAGGAAGGTAAAAGAAAACAGGAAAGTTCTGGGAAGCAAAGCTATGGATAGAGGTATAAACATAGCTGTGCACTCACGTAAATATATGACTTCATAAAAATTGAGGTATTGGCATAGATACATGTGACAATACATTGAGGAACTAGATGGACTTTGGGCCTCTGCTCAAGCCCTCCCTCAATGAAGGAAGACCTTTTTCTAGCATGGCATTCTGCGGTGCTCACCCTCCCGACAGAATCACTGAAGACAACATGGGGCACAGCAAGTGTGGTGAGGAAAGCTGATGGTGCCTGGCTATCAAAAGAGATAGTGTCTGGGGTCTTAAAAACTTGAAGCTAAACAAGCGCCCATCTAGCAGAGAAGCAACAAACCCGCATGGAAGAAAAACAGCAGCCTGTGCTAACATGAGGTGTTGACGGGATCAGGAAACAGGTGTCAGAAGACCCAATACCAAAAAAACATATTGTTGAAAATGCGTTGGGGACAGGATGGAACAGAGACCCAAAACCCATCTGGAGACTATGGGACATCCCTCACAGAAGGGGCACAAGGATGGGAAGAGTCAACCAGGGTGCAGTATAGCACCAATGAAACACACAATGCTCCTCTGGTTCCTTGAGGCTTCCCCACTCTCCACTGTCATGACACCAATCCTGCCTTTCACTGTGGGTGAGGCCAGAGCATGCACACAAGTACAGGTAAGAGCTTAGAACATATGGAAACCCCTCAGGAACAGAAATGGGAGTAGTGAGACCAGGAGAGTAGGGGGAAGGGAGGGAGAGGAGGAGGGGAAAAACTGCAGGGGAAGGGAAACAGCGGTTGGCGTATGAAATATAAATTTTAAAATAATTTATCATTTACCAAGGGGTGATGAGGGTGGGAGGGAGAGAGGGAGGGTGCAAAGAGGAGCTGATACCAAGGGCTAAAATAGAATTAAATGTTTATAAAATAATTATGGCAACACATGTACAAGTATGTTTGATAAAATTGATTTATAGATTGTTATAAGAGCTGTAAGAACCCCCAATAAAATGGTCTTTTAAAAAATTAAGACAATATTCTAAAATTGATTGTAGTGATGAATCCATAATTCTAATAAGTAAAACATTTAAATGATTAAATTATACGGTATATGAATTAGATGTCAATAAAACTATTTTGAAAATTAAGATTGGACTAGCATTGCATTAGCAGTTTGTCATACTTTTATCTCAACAAATATAGACCATCATCTGTTTTCAAGGTCGACACTAGCCAGTTCACATCTCAAGACTGACTTGATTCCCCACCAAACTTCCCTTGGAGGAATGGGGACCGCAACGCTCCACCTACCACAGGACCTCATTAACCTAAATCACGAAGGAGGGAACTATGGTCACTTAAACCCAAACCAAATGTATTGCCAGGAGTTGATTCCAACTTTTGGTGAGGTCTGCTCTATGGTGTTTTCTTGGTTATAATGGTTATGAACACCAACCACCAGGTCTTTCTTCCTTGAAACTACAAGATGGATTTAAACCACCAGACACTAAAAGAATAATCTGAAACATAAAATCGTGCCACCCAGTGACCTTGGTGGTCCCTTGGTAGTGTACAAATTTCTGGCACCAGGACCAGAGGGAAGAAGTGTGTGTTGCTAACTATAGAACATGCTCTGAATCTCTCCAAAGCTAGAGATAAAGGCTACTGCACCCCTGGTTTCCTGTGACTGCTTGTGTAATAGCAGTTAAGAGCCTTCACACCTCTCAGCCTGCCCCATCCAGATTCTGACTTAGTGATGACAACATCTTTGAATTTAGAAGGCGCTTCAAGTTCAAGAACATTTTCTTACTGAAGTCATTGGCTAACTTCTCTGAATCTAAGCTTCCTCCTTTGTAATATGAAGTAACCCACATTGGGGATCATTATGCATGGTCTATGAAGTATACATAGCCACAGATCACTACAGAATAAGAAGAACATCATAAGTATTGAATAAATAAGTGGTATATAATTCACTATTTCATTCATCCATGTTCAGTGAAGGAAAAAAAGAGAGAGAAAGAATCAACCTAGGTTTCTTATTTCAAAGTGTCAGATCCTGGGAATTGAGTTGACCTAAGCATAGCAGCCTTTTTCAGCAAGTCGGCATCTTAACACTTCAAAATCACCCCTCAATTGGAAAGCGCAAGCTCGGCCAAATGACAGGTACGCCTGAAAACCCTGACGTGGACGTTCTGTGGTCGGCTTGTATGTCTTTAACAGGGAGCGCAGCGCTTTGCCTTTAATGAGCTCTTCCACAGACCGGGGACACTTGGGGACCATTAGAATTTTCCTCTGCCAAGTGAACCAGGCTCGCGGTTCCTTAGTAACCACAGATGAATAATTCAAACTGCACCGCGGACAAAACTGCAGTTTACCTAAGAATGCTTTCATAGCCCCTTGTGCCATAAGCCTAATGAAAGGGCTTCTCATCAGAGCTGACACTGGTCCAGAAAACAAACACACACACACACACACACACACACACACACACACACACTCTTATGTCCACAAATCCACACCTGTCCACCTGCTTCAGTCGTTCTCTCAGAGAGTACTACAAAGTAAAAAAAGAAAGACCGTGTAAGTAAGCAAGGATTCCGTGGGGTTTGCAGCATTACCCTCCCCCTCCCCTCCTCGGAGGGGAAAGGAACTCATTGGGATTACAGCCCATCTGGGCTTTAGGAGACCGGGAATGACTGCGATCAGCAGAATCCAGGATCGCACCTGGGATGACTGCCAGGCACGTGCCTGGGCCAGAGAGGGGCTCACGTGGGCACAACCCCACCGCAGCCACTTCCCTCTCGCTTTCTGGGAGTCCACAAAGGCTTGTTCATTGAATCGCCTGGAGAACTGTGTCTTGTTTTGCTTAAATTATGGATTTAGAGGTTCTACCCTTAAGATTTCTCAGTCTGTGCTATCTGAGGTGGAGCCCAGGAAGTAGAGTCGTTGTGCTTTTTAACTTCCCTCGGATGATGTAAAATGAAGTTTGGCAGCCATTGCTTTCCTGGTGGGGTGGCACAGTGCTCCGCTTGAGCGAGGCAGGACTTCCAGGTGGGTGAGACTTCTCCCGGCATCTGTAGCATCTGCCATGGAAACGTGTGGCTGAAGCCCACGGGGCGGAAATGAGTCTGCACATCAACCATTTGCACGTTAAATGTTAACATCCTTTTTCAAATTCAGTCTTACATTTTGAAAAAATGAGGCTAGAATTTTCTAGAGAGCTTAATGAACCAGAATGTATTATTTTAAGGAATAAGAAGCAAAACACTAAATAAAAGACTAAATAAGGTCTTTGGGGGGTTGGCCCAGTTACTGTGTCTCATTCACTTTTATCTGCTAGGAGTTTAGATTACCAATTCATTGGCCCTGGGGTGATTAGAACACTTAACCTTGAACACGGATTTTAATCATATTCATTCCGCTGGGCTGATTTTTAGGTCTAAAATAATTCTTGCCCCTCCAGGGCTTTCAGAACACCTAGCACCAAGAATTAACCCCCTGCACCTAGTTCCTTAAGGATAGTTAGAAGATGAAGTAGCAGAGGCTAAAGGGATATTCGTCAGCACACAAACCCCCAGATTTGCAGAGCTAAGGCCCTTTTCTGGTTTGGGTGCTACTGAGTTGCTTAACTCGTGGTGACTCCATCGCACAGAGCAGAGCTGCTCCTGAAGTCTTTCTTGGCTGTCACCTTTATGGAGCCATCCACTCAGCCTGTCTCCGTCAGAGCCACTTGGGGGTGGGGGTGGGGGTGGGGCTGGGGGTGTTGGACTGCTCGCCCGCTTTTCAGTTTCAGCAGCCTGGTGCTCAGTCATTTTCATGACCAGGGTTTCTAAGATCCTATCTACTTTTACAAAAATGAGCAAGAGCGTGTAATTAGGAAACATATTTTGTATATATTTTGCTACAAAAGTGGTATCCATCGTCAATTGGCCAAGAACTGAACAAGTAAAACAGGATTTGAGAAGAGGAGCGCAGAAAATTTTAATTGATTTCACCTTTTGATGATCCACACTGAACTATGTTAACATGTGGGGGAAAAGAGAAACATGGATTAGGTTTCAGCACTATAATGAAAACAAAAGGGGTTTCTAGTTTAATTTTTAGCAAAAAGCAAAACATGAGTTGCCAGTATACACTATCCATCTTATCTCATTTCTTTCACGCAACAGCATTATGAAGTAGGTATTTTTATTTCTGTTTTGCAGATGAGAAAACTGAAGCTCATGACATTAAGTAACTACCCTCCCAGTCACACATGCCGGTTGCAGGAACAAAACTAAAATACTTCTTTTCGTTCCCAAAATGCCTTAATGTCTCTCTTTCTCCATGCTTTCTCTCGTTTGCATTTGTTGGCAAATTACAAGCACAGATTCACTGTGTGAGGATTCACCATCTCTCTTCCTTATAAATCTGTAGGTGGCATGGGAATAGGCCTCTGATCTGTTTGATTCTTTATTCTGCCGAAAGCCCAGGACAATGACTGGCTTTCAATAAATATTTACTAAATGAATGAAGAAAGGCCAGCCTGACTCCATAATCCGTGTTTTTTCCTGGGGCAGTCCATTCTCTTTTAAATTCCCTTCCTCTCTTCCAAGTGCACCAATAACCCATCCACTTTCATCTTTATTCTCCAAACTTAGTTCAATTTTCATTTGATCTGTTTGTGTAGCATGCAAAGAAAGCTACAAAGAACGGGACTGATGGTCCCCGTGGGACTTGGGAGAGAAGGAGGCAGGGAAGGGAGTGGTATGTGAACAATGCCATAGCCAGGGAACAACGAAGGAATCAAAATCACCAATAAGAAGAACTTGGGAATGTTGGAGCAACAGCAATCTGAGAGGAATTACTAAGAGGAGGAAATAGAGTGAGCATGATGGTGGGGCAGGTGGAAGGTGGAAGGAAACAGGAAGGTCTAGGAAGCATAGATATGAGTAAGTTATAAGCATAAGTATGTGCATATATCAATACATTAATTCATTAAAATAGAGGTATTGGCCCATGTACATATATTTATATGACAATACAATTAAGTTCTGGACAGATTTCAGGCCTCTGACTATGTCCTCCCTCAATGAAGGGCACTTTGTTCTAACAACCTGGCATTGTGTGATGCTCACCGTCCTAGCACAATTGCAGAAGACAAAATGGGTGCAAAAGCAAATGTGGTGAGAAAAGCTGATGATGCCCGGCTATCAAAAGATATAGCATCTGGTGTCTTAAAGGCTTGGAGTTAAACAGAGAATCAACAAGCAGAGAATCAACAAGCCCACATGGAGGAAGCACACCAGCTGGTGTGATTACAAGGTGTCGCTGGGACCAGGTGGCAGGCATCAGAAGACCCAAAAGAAACAAACAAATAAACCATATTGTTGAGAACGAGAGGTGTCAGAGCAGAGACCCAAAACCTATCTGTAGACAATGGGACATCCCCTCACAGAGGGGTCACAGGGAAGGGATGAGTTAATCAGGGTGCAATAAAACACCAATGAAGCACTCAATACTCCTCTGGTTCCTTGAGGCTTCCTCAACCCCCACTATCATGATCCTACTACTGCCTTTCACTGTGGGCTAGACCATAGGATGTGCACAGGTACACATAAGATCCTCAAATCTGAACAAGGAAACCACTTAGCCTCCAAAAGAGAGGGAGAGAGAGAGCCATAGAACTGAAAACCTCACAATGGAAAGACATCTACTGAGATGCTACCGCTGATATGGCTTTACATGGGACTCGACAAGGGAGGAAAACCACTCAACGTCCAGGGTGTATATATAGAAAAAGAAGGCTGCTGGGGGGTGGGGGGAGCGGGGAAGAGGCCCTGCAGTATCCTAAGAGGATACGGTTTGCATTAGACAGTATGCAAGTCAACAAGAATAGAACTAGGGTAAACAATACTTAGTCTGTCAGGAGAGTACTAAAAAAAGCCCGGGCGTGGAAAAAGCGAAAACAAGAAAATCCGTGACAGCGCTGGACCCAGATGAGAATAATCCAAGGGAGACAGGCATCGGAAATCTCCCCAGCTTCCCACAAGCATCGTCAATCTTCCGTCAATGCAGAACTGTGTAAGAGCATATATTTTTGACCTCATGCTGTATGTCCTATTCTTTACTGGTGACGTGTGAGGGCAGGGCTGGTGCACGCACGCCCGCAGGGAGAGGTACAGCATTCTGAAAGAAAAGGCCCCTTGCTGGATGCAGGATCATTAGTAACCTGTGCTGCACTGTGATCGAAATCATTGGCTATTGCCAGCTTGGAGGCCGGCTCAAGGTTTATAGCCCTCCACTTGTCATCCACTCTTGCAGCTGTTCAGCTAAACCTTTCATGTCACTCCCCAACCCCTCTAGTTTGACCAAAAGCCCAGGAATAAATGCAATTATGGCTGCTGTTTAACCTGCTGCTCATTTCTTTCCATCCTTCATGTTTCAAAGCAGCCTTTGTGTGTGAATCTCAATCTAGCTATTAAGGGACTCGGCAAGGCCCTGTGCAGTGTCTGATGGCATCTAGGAACGAGAGGGACTGCAGCAAGAAGACAACCAAGTGACAGTACAGAGTTTCAGAAAAGTTCAGCAGTCTTTCAACTGTCAACTTCCTTTGCAGAAAATAATAAATGACAATCAATTCCTAAGAAAGGGTATAATTTCCCAAACCAGATAAAAAGACAATGCCAAACTGCAGTGGAACCATGGGAGAGGTTCTCTCTTACACACTCTCAGTCTGGAGAGAGAGAGCGAGCAAGAGCGAGTGCGAGAGAGAGAGAGAGAGAGAGAGAGAGAGAGAGAGAGAGAGAGAGAGTGATTTCTACTCTACCCCCCAAAAAACTGCTGCCATGAGTTGCAAAGGAAGAAGTTGAAAAGCAGACTGATGCAAGAGGGTGAAAGGCTTTTACCTCCCACTCATACTCACCACCTTTTTGTTTCTTCTCGTCAGTGGTTCTGCTCTATAAAACTCAACTTGACTGTCAGCCACTCTAGAAAATCTTTGAAAAGGACCTTGCACCCCCAAGCTGGAGAAATGTCTCCAGTAGCTCTATCATCATCTTATGACAGGTTTATTCCTGTCTTTCTTCCTTAGGGACTTGGAGCCAGTGAGGATGAAGGGCGGTTTTCCTTTGTATACAGCATCTGCTCCCAGGGAAATGCTTTGACACAGAGTAAGTGGACAATAAGTATTTCTTGAGGGAATGAAGATGACATTCTCCATTTCACGTCTCTCTGGTGTAAATGAAAGCTGCTTTGCTTCATTAACCATCTTAGATCCAGAAAAAAAGGGTAGTCCGTGAGATACATGGATGTAGTCATTACTAGGTTAAAAGGGTCTTACCTCCGTTTTAGAAATAATGGAAAGTGACTAAATAGTTCAATGACTCGACCTTAAGTCCACTTCATGCAAACTGGCCAATCTGAAGCAAGTTATTTACTCTCTCAGTCGGAGTTTCCTCATATGGAAAATGAAGATGATTCCTAGGGCTATTGTGATTGTTGAGATTAATATAAAAATAAATACATTAAGCCACAGGACCTAACCCCATAGTAACTGCTATCACAATGTCCAGAACATTGCTAAGTACATAGGAAAGCTGAGTAAATTATAGTGACCTTCCCAAAGCATCATTTATTTATGAGATACTAGAGCCCACAACTGTTTCTTTAAAGAATGTACCTTCTAGAGTGGAAAAAAAAAATCTCTCTTGGTACATCGAGTATCAGCTGGTGATGGAGGCCGATAGCCGTACAAAGGATCTATGGGTCCTGTTTCATCACTGGCTGTCCAGTCAGGTCAGACCTAATTTGATGTATGGAAAGGAATTTTTTAGAACCTGCTTTGGGGTATTTTAGGCAAAGATTTAGTGCAACCGTTAACTCTACTTGTGCCTATAGAGATTTATATCCTGCTTCTAAAGTCAAATCATTTGGAATCAACCCCACTGCATATATTAGGAAATAAACACACTATAAATACACTCTTGCATTTATTCAGCTCCCCGGAAGCTAGAAATAGCCATAAATTTTTGTTGTACTTTTCATTTTTCAGAAATGGCACCTATAATAAATAAATAAATACTTGAAAGGCAAATCAATACAATATAACCTTGTTATGAAAGACTCTTCCTCTTGCTCATTTTAAATAGGCTGCCATGAATCTAGAACTGCCATTTCCTTCTGAACGCCAGTGTAAACTACACCATGATCTTTCATTCTGTAGACAGATGTCAACAAGAAGCCTAACGATACATTTTATTCAGTTTTAAAATAATCTCCACTTCATAGAAAAGCATTGCGGCTACAAATAGGTAGTTCTAGAAAAGATATAGAAGTATTTACATGCTTCCTCTCCATCTGAATAACTAAAATTAATCATTAATAATAAAATTTTACCTAATGCACACACACACACACACACAGAACCCACAAGCAGCACTGACAGGCCGAGTACGTTTTATCTTAGTGTTGGGCGCATTACTGGGTGATAATAGTACTTAGGGTCTCCTCAAGGAGTACCTCTAAACGGTGTTTCTCAACCTGGGGGTCGCGACCCTTTTGGGGATTGAACAACCTTTTCACGGGGGTCACTCGATTCACAACAGTAGCAAAATTACAGCTATGAACTAGAAACGAAACTCATGTTATGGTTGGGGGTCACCACAACGTGAGGAACTGTATGAAAGGGCCATGACGTTAGGAGAATCTCTGCTGTAAGATGCCGGCCTCTAACTGCAGGTTCATTTAATCATTACAAGCACCTGGAGCAAATCCTGTCATTCCCATTTCATAGGTAAGGAGATGAGATAATTTTCTGGTAACCAAACAGCAAGTACATTACCATAGGTTAATGTGACTCTTTCAGCTATTTCTATATTTGGTTGGCCTAGCACCGTAGTGCTGACATTCTGTGCATGAAAATTACTATTAGTATTTTATGCATCCATTGAAACATCATACAAGCTTTCTGTGGATCTGCTTGTGTGGTCCATCGATGAGCTTTATATCAAATCATACACAGTGAGGTTCTAGTGTACTGCCCCTGGGCACCCACTGATCATGGCAGAACACTGAGGAAGCCAAAGTCCAAACCAGCCAACGCTCCAAGGGGACTCAACAGCATCTCAAGGAAGGAGTGTTTGAATATGCTGAAGACATTTGCTTACCAGCATTCTTCTTCTCCTGCAAAGCTTCAAATGAAAACAAAACAAGACTCACTGTCACTGAGTCAACAGCAGCTTATAGCAACCCTTTAGACCAGGGTACCACTGCTTCTGTGAACTTCAGGGACTATCATTTATGGAGGTAGAAAACCTGGTTTTTCTCCCAGGGCATGGCTGACAAGCGTTCTCAAACTGCTGCCCTTGTGGATTGCAGCCCAATGCGTAACATCGGTACCAGCAAAGCTGCAGGAAGTCTGACAGAGTCATATCAAATATCTAAGAGACTGGCAATAGCAACGACATTACACATCTCCTAGGGAGTGCCAAATCGACAGGTAAAAATATGTGACAGAAAGACCAGTTGATTTAAAAGAAACATTTTCATGTTTTCCTCCTAAAAATCAGAGAATGGAGGTCTCCATTCATGGTAATTCTAAAGAAAACAAAGACATCAGCAACCCCCTGCTCTAGGGTGAAGCTGCCGGGAGGGGTGTTAGCTGACATCGGCTGAGTGGACTCAAAGCCACAACAGGATGGCCAAGTGCCAAGTCTTACTCTGTCCCCATCCTTTGTTTCATGCTTGAGCCCTTGTTGCAACCACTGTGCCCATCCATCTTCTCCAGGACCTTCCTCCTCTTAGCTGCCCCTCTGTTTGGGAAGCATGATGTCCTGCTCCAGAGACTTGTCACTCCTCACCATACACCCAAAGAACATGAAACAGTCTTGCCAGCCTTACCTCGAAGAAGAATTCTTCTCGTACATCTTCTGAGACAGATTTGTTTCTTCCATTGTATTTGTTTGTTTGTTTGTTTTGGTAATCCATAGTATTTTCAATAGTCTTTGCTGGCACCATAATTCAAGTGTGTGGATTCTTCTACCATTTTCTTTATTCAATGTTCTGAAAATACCCAGGCTTGGGTCAGCTCTGCTCTGGTCCTCAACCAAACATCATTGCTTTGCAATATTCTAAAAAGAAAGTCTTGGTGCAGCAGATTTATTCAATGTAACACATCTTTTGATCTCTTTATGGTTGCTTCCATGAGCACTGACTGTGAATCAATTGAAGCAAGATGAAATCTTGGCCACTTCTATCGTTTCCTACTGGCCGGTTGTCAGTTGTGGGGCTGTGGGGCTTCTTTCATGAAGGGGTCATCCATACTGAAGACTGCAGTCCTTGATCTTCATCAGCAAGTGTTGTAAGTCCTCCTCACTTCCGGCAAGCAGGGCCGTGTCCTCTGCAGATGGCAAGTTGTTAATAAGTCTTCCTCTAATCCTGATGCTGAATTCTTGGTCATATATCATCATTATTTGCTCAGCATACAGATCGAACAACTATGGCAAGAGGATACAACCTCGATGCATGCCTTTCCTGATTTTAAACCATATAGTATTCCCTTGTTCTGTTCACACAATTGGCTTTTGATCCACCTACAGTTTCCGCATAAGCACAGTGAAGGGTTCTGGAATTCCCGTGCTGCTCCAGAATGACAGGGAAGTGGTGAGTGCTCTTGATACTGTTTATCATTTCTGTACATTCTCTGTCCCTCCATCTTTGATATGTTCCATCTGTAGTATCAATTCCCCCTATCTTAATGCTCTCATTCTGCAGTCTTGCTTCTTGTTTTTGCTAAATGGCATAGCCATTTCCACTGCCCCATGTGGCCAAATAAAACTACACCCATAGAATTTTCATGGCTGTGATTTTGATTGAAACACTTAAGCTAGGTCTTTCTCCCACTAATGGATTCAAACAATAGACCCCTTTGGTACACGTGTTTAACCATGATCCCACTAATGGGCCCTAGGGTCTAGTTTAAATTGAAACTCACTCCTTTGGAGTTGATTTTACCTCATAGCGAGCCTATGTGGGGCTTCTGAGCAAATCTTCACTGGAACAGACAGCCTCATCTTTCTCCCTAGGACAGGCTGGTGGGTTTGAACTGCCTACCTACTAGAACCTTATATTTTCAGCCAAGATTCTGAAAATCAAATCTTGCATATTCTATTACTTCTCTTCATTGACTTAACTGCAACCGAGGATTCGCTTGCTACCTTCCCGGCCTCACGAGACTACTGAGTCTACTTCTAACTAATCTCCTTTACTTATTGGTCTTCTTCATCACCACCTCTTAGCTCTTTTAGCCCATTGCCCTGCTTTTCCTGGTTCTTCTTGGGCTTTTCTGATCTGTCCTTCTTTCTCTTCCTCGAGCTCTGTGTCCTCTCGCTATCTAAAAAATAAACATTTAGTGAGGCTCTTTCCCCTTTCTTTGCATTCTTTCCCTTGGCAGTCTCATCTGTGGAAATGGCTTTAACCCTCACTTCTAGGCCATCAAATCGCATGTGTGAAGGTCAGAACCAGCTGTGACGTAACTGTAGAACCTTCCCCTCAAAGGTGAGGTCTTCCTCACATGGAAAAGGGGAGACAGATTTCCTCACAAACAGTAGATCTTCATCAACCTTAAAAAGGAGAATGATGAAGTTTCCAAAAGGAGCTAAGAAAGAGGACAACGAGCCAAGGGCAGAAGAGCAACTGTGAGCATGCAATAAATTAAGTGCATCCAATCTCGCGTGACTGGAATGAGCTTGCTGTTACACCCTCCTTAGAAATCTGCATGAGTTTCTTTTCAATGTCAAGATAAATGTAATGTTTCCTAGCAACTCAGGTTTTTGCCTGCTCTCTAGCCTCGCAGTCTGCATCCCCCCACATGCCTCCTTCACTCTGGCTGTATTAAATTCTTGGCAATTCTCAGAATGCACCGTGCGATTGCCGTCTCTGGGTCTTTGGACATGATGCTACAGAAATATTCTTGAAATGTGATTTGGATGATGTCATTTCCTGCTAAAAATCTCTGTAGGTTTTCCCATTGAGATTTTATATAACCTAAATTTTGACATCTGCTGTAGGAAGGTACTTTTTCAGCCTCTCGCGATCCCCTTACATGTCAAACCCATGACACTTGCTACCCTTGGAGTATGCTCCCGAATGCCTTCTCTCTTGTCATCTAATTCTGTTAGCAGACTCTGTTAGCATATGCTGTCTTTCCTGAAACACCTCGTATTCTTAACTGCCAAAATTCTCTTGTCATATTTGCTTCTAACACCCATGCTTTCTTCTTTTAGTTCTTATCCCTCATCTTTTATCCTGCTAGCCCTTTAAAAGAGGTGATTTTTATTTCCTCTGAATACCCTTAGAGCTTTTCCCTCCACCTTATTTAATTATCCAATAGTTTCAAAGCTACTTAAAGTTACTTGTATGTCTCATACATATTTAACATTATTAACATGAAAAAGCATTTGATAAATGTATTTTAACATGAAAAAGACATTTGGTAAATATATTATTTAACTTTTATATGGTAACTTTGTATTCTTTGAGTTTTGAAAAGGAAGGTCTCTTATAAAAAAATACTCAGTAGAATCCCTAAGATATTGTCAAGTTCTCTAGAACACAAATGATATTTTAATTAAGATTATAGCTGCATTGACTATATTTTTATCACAAAAATACTTATCTCTGGTGAGGTATAACCCATCCTCCCAGAAGAAAAGTTTCTTTTGCTGTTTAATTGTTTTTTATTTTAAAATGATTTACAATGATTAATAGCAGAGTGGAGCATTTGATGGTGTTGGCGTTCACAATAAGGAGGGTTTTAACTGAGATGTTAATTCTGAATGTCAGGGCAACTGAAATTTACAACATATAAGAATCAGCACTCTTAAGATAATGTTTGGTAAGAGATTTTTTGTTTGTTTGTTTGTTTGTTTGTTTTGTTGTTGTTTTTTTTTTTGGTTTTTTTTTTGGTAAGAGATTTTCTTAGCTAGTTTTCTTTCTCCCCTGTCCCACATTTAGGTTTATTTCATTGGACAGTGTTACTATTTAGAATCTATTTAATCTAGCCAATATCAAGGAATCTTTTTAAATTTAAGTCTTATGTAAAGTCAACCGACCATTACGTCATTATACTCAAATGCACCCAAGTATCAACATCATTACTGCCAGACTATCTGCTAACCTTACACTAAATCTTAGCTAGTTTGATAAAAATGGAACTATGTTTCAAAATGAAGAAGTTACTTAAAGTAAACTGAAAAAAACAATTATAAGAAAGTTTACCCTTCTGGGTAAAATGTCAGATTTTATATTCTTCAAATTCACATCATAATTTCTGATGCAGGAAAAAATAATCTAGGTGTCCACTTTAAAAGAAATTTTATATTATTGATAGACATGACATCTAGTCCATAATTATGGATCTATTAAGTTTCTTATTGTATGTATCAATAATACAGTGAAGGGACTCTGAAACCAAAGAAAGTTGTTTCTTTATTGTACCAAAAATAAGAAAAAGGTCATTTTGTTTCCTGCATGATGGTTATTTGTATTGTCTTACTTTGGTCAGAAACATGAATGTAAATATTCTGTAGAAAATTTGATATCAATATATGAAAAGATAATATGATAGCGGAAAAGCTACCCCCTCCTAAAACAAGCTCACTGACATTGAGTCGATGCCAACTCATGGAGACTGGGACAGATTAGAACGGCCTCTGAGTGTCTGAGATGGTAACAAGTACAGGAAGGAGTGACCTCGTGGTCCTGGTGCTGAGCGGCTGGTGGGTAGCAGCCCAACCTAAAACCACCACACCACCAGGCATCCTCAGGAAAAGCAAAGAAAAAGAAAAAGTAAAGGGTGGTCTCACTCAGGGGATAGATGCAAATAGCCTGTACCAAATATTAAATCTAGTAGTATATAGAAGATAATACCCAATAACTAGGTTGGATTTGTATTAGTAATGCAAGATTAGTTTAGCATTAAAAATAAATCCCTCAGGAACAATCATGGAGTAACGAAACCATGAGGGGAGGGGAAGTTAGGGTGTGTTAGTCTAGGTAGACTAGAGAAGCAAATTCATAAACACACACATATATATAAGGGAGAGGTTTATATACAAGAGGAATTGAACATTGAGAAAACATCCCAATACAGTCCAGTCCAAGGCCATAACGCTGAAAATAACCCATATGTCCAATACAATCTAGAACATCCTCTTCAGGCTCACGAAACACATGCAATGAAACCAAATGCAGGACAATCACAAGCCAGTGGGTAGAAAGTCTTTGAGTCCAGTGGCGTTGTAAGCATCTCAGCGCTGGCAGGGGTCTCTCTGTGGTTTCTCTGGTTTCAGAGGTCTGGTTGCGTCCATGTGGCTTGCCTTCTACAATGTCTCCCAGGGAGTTGCAGAGAAAGAGAGGTGTCTTCTGCCTCCAAGGAGGAAGTACCAGATTTCCCAGAATTCTCAGGAGAAGACCATGCCCACACAGAAGTCTCATTGGCTATCTCCAGATTGACAGCCTAGACTCCACCCCTGCACTCAATCCTTAAATTGACACCAGATAGGTGACTACCACAAGAGGGAAGAAAGAAGGAACCAATCACAGGGATCAATGTATACCTCCTCCCCCCACCATGGGTGATGAACAAAAGAAACATGGGTGAAGGGAGACAGCAGATGGTGTAAGATATGAAAATAATAATAATTTATCATTTAACAAGGGTTCATGAGGGTGAGAGAGAGGGAGGAGAGGGAGGCAAGGAAGGAGGGAAAAAATGAGGAGCTGATACCAAGGGCTCAAGTAGAAAGAAAATGCTTTGAAAAGGATGATGGCAACATATGAACAAATGAACTTGAAACATGAATGTATGAATGGTTGTAAGAGCCCCAATAAAATGATTAAAATTACAATTAATTAACAGTTTATTCATTAAGAGAAATATTAAGTTACTATACTATAGCAATAGATGTAGGAAAAATCAAGAATAGATAAACATTTCTATAACATGCAAAATAAGGAAAATTTCAGAGACTTTCCCTATAAAAGTGAAGAAATAAGATACTGTTGTTTTCTACTTTCATTCAACAACATAATAGATAAATTAATAAAATACCATTTTTAAATTCTAAGATAATTTTGTATAATTCACATAAATATTGTTGCATTTAAAAATTAATGGCATCTTTAAATCAATGATAAATGTTTAAAAATATGATTGCACATGAATAAATTGTTAATAAGCATAAATTAAATGAACTCATGTCAAAAACAAATAATTATCAGTAATATTTAAGTATTCACAAGAGATTATCAGATACTAAATACAAAATCAACTTGTACACGTACAACCAGAGCCCAGTTAAAAAAAAGACAGAATAAATGATAAAGGGTTGTGGAGAGATTGGAACTCTTATACACTACTGATGGGCTTGTAAATATGTATAAACATTGGGGAAAGTGATATGATGATACATAACTCACAATAGAAATATCTACAACCCAGCAAAACCGTTGCTGGGCACATACCCCTTAGAAAAGGGAAACACAACATGAACAGACGCATGATATCCACGTTCATTACAGCACAGTTCACAATATCAAGAAGCTGGAAACAGCCCAAATTTCCATCAGAAGAATGGATTTTAAAACTCTTGTACATACACACAATGAAACCTTTAAACATTTTTATGTCAAGAAGGAACCTGGAAATCATCATGCTGCGTGAGGTTAGACAATCACAAAAGGAAGACTATTGTATAATCCACTACTATAAAGATAAACACCAAGATGAAAACAGGCTTCAGCTCCCAGGTGATGCCATCCAGTAACCCAGTCTGCCAAGCAATGTGGTAGAGAGGGTACCTACCACCCATGAGGCAAACATCACCTTCTCTATTCATCTTAAGATCCATTTTGACACAGGAGGCCTCAATTCAGCTAGGGTCCGCGTTTCAAGATCGGGGGAGAGAGAGATGGTCATTTAGTTGCTGTCATTCAAAACCGGGCTATATTCACCCCAAATCAGCAAACACTCCTACCAAAATGATAAGCAAACCTTCCTGGAACCTCAATTCAAAATTAGGGCATGGAAGCATGCATGTTTCACAGAAGACAAGTACATTTCTATTGGTTGGAAAGCAGGGAAGGATCAACTACCCATAATGGAAAAAAAATGCTTCATAATACTTACATAGAACCCAAGAAGAGAATATACCGGGTACTATGTTCCTAATTAGACACATTTGATCTAGTTCATATCCAGCCCTTGGTGACCTAGACCATGTGCTAAAATTGACTGGGATTTTAGATTCTGTTCTTTCCAAGAACACAACAGCCTTCAAAGGCCCCACCAGAAGGACTCCATGTAGAAACCACACTAAGTGAACTGGGCTCTACCTCAAGCTTAACCCTGAACTTCACAGCAGCAGATGCTGTGGGGAACAGCAGATGCTCGTAGAACTGGTGGTGGTCAGACTGTGGCTCAGATCTCCTGCCATGAGGATGCCCAATGAAGGCTGGCCCGACACTACCATATGCTTACTGTTTTAATGGCATCCTTGATTTATTAAGATATGTATTAATCTAGTGGGCCTACTTTGGCCACTGTAAGTGAATATTATTGAAAAGTTTGCCAATCGCAAACCCCCATTGTTTGTGTAAATAGTGTCCAGCCACTTGAGTTTAATCTGTACAACTCAATAACTCATGTTTTAGAGTTTGTAGCCAGCTTAAACTTGTTTAATCTCCTTTTCTCTTAGTCTAAGCCATTGACTAAATTGATGATACTATCAATAGAATTATTTTATGCCCCCAGAGAAATGATTGATAATGTGCTCAAACACAAAATGACAATGGTGTCTCTAAAGTAAACCAGAGACAAATACAAACCACAGATATATGAATGGATTTGGGGCTCACACTTAATTTTAACCCTAATTTAAGAACAATTTATTCTTGTGACATGGCCTGCTTGACATTGACCCTCATGAAGAGATCACTGAAGATATGAGAGCCACCACAAAATGTGACAAAGAAAAAAAAAAGCTTGTTTCCAAACAAGCAGCCATTGAAGTAAGGCATCACCAAGTCCATATCGAAGCCCATGTGCTCCAAAGATTAAAATAACAGAATTCAAATCTGAAGGAGGGAATGGTATCAGCAATCGAATTGTGAATATCTGGTTTCCAGAATTCTACAGACACAGTGGAAGCCCCATATCCATTTGCAGGGTCCACACTTGAATTACGCTGCTAATCAGACAGAAAACACTGTCAAGATCATTATGATAGATATAGTTCGGGTAAAATGCAGTATCTTATTTGACCTTCCTTTCGATCTATTTAAAAGTGAAAAGGAAATACACATGGATTAAGCCTCTGTGAATTCCCTCTGACCATAGACCAGGATGTGAATAGTCTTGCTATCATGTTCATTGGAAAGTAGATTATGACAGATGTGGTTAAGTTAGAATTTAACACCTTATCATTTGATCTCCCTTCTGCTACATTTTAAAGTTGTTCTAGTTGTTAATATTTTGTGCTTACATTTTTATTAAGGTTTTTCTCTATTTTTTAAATCAATTTTGGGGGATCATACAACTCTTATCACAATCCATACATACATCAATTGTGTAAAGCACACTTATATATTCGTTGCCCTCATCATTCTCAAAATTCGCATTCTGCTTGGGTTCCTGGAATCAGTTCCTCATTTTCCTTTTTTCTCTCCCCCTCCCTCCCCCCTCCCCCTCCCTCATGCACCCTTAATAATTTATAAATTATTATTTTATCTTATCTTGCACTGCCCGGCGTCTCCCTTCACCCACTTTTCTGTTGCCCATCCCGCAGAGAGAAAGTTATATGTAGATCCCCGTGATCAGTTCCCCCTTTCTACACCCATTCCCTCCAGGTATCACCATTCTCACAGTTGGTCCTGAGGGGTTAATCTGTCCTAGATTCTCTGTGTTTCCAGTTCCCATCTGTTCCACTGTGCATCCTCTGGTCTAACCAGGTTTGCAAGGTAGACTTGGGATCATGATGTTGGGGGGAGGGAAGCGTTTAAGAACTAGAGGAAGGTTGCTAGCTCTTTGTTTTCCCTGTGTTTTTGTATGATTTTTGGTATATGGAGTCCAGTATGGGTGAATCTCTAGAGAAAATAACTGGATTACTGGTTCCTTGGGGTTATGGCATCAGAATATCATGCCTGAAGAAGCAGAGGGTCACTAAAAAGACAGGGAAGTAAAGCTCAAATTGAATGTCAGAAGAGACTCTGAAACGTGCTTTTCAGTGTAGGGTAGTTAAATGATGAAGTAAGAGAACTGAACAGAAAGTTTCAAAGGGCAGCTTGAGAAGACGACAAAGGAGTTACCAATCAAAATGGAAGAGCAAATTCAACAAATTTCAAGCTGAAAGAACTGACGAAAAATTCAAGCCTTGAGTTGTAATTTTGAAAGATTCTATGGGCAAAATATTGAACACTCATCAGAAGAAGATGAAAGCAATACACAGGGCCACAGAATGTCAACAAAGAATTGGTTGACATTCAACCATTTCAACTACTATTGTATGATCAAGACCGAATGAAGGGAGAAGTGCCAGCTGCAATAGAAGCCTTAGCTAGAAATCGACCCCAGAAATGGATTAATTAAAAGGTTTAAACAAGCTGGGGAAGCACTGGAAGCACTCACTTTTCTGTGTTAAGACAACGACCTCCCCAAACAACTGGAAGAGATGCGTGGCAATTCCAAAGAAGGATGACCTAACAGAGTGTGGAATTACAGAACACTATCACTGCTATCACATGCAAATAAAATTTTGCTGAAGATAATTCAAAAAACAGCTGCAATAGTTCATCAATGAGCAGCTGTCCGAAATTCAGGCTGGCTTCAGAAGAGAACTTGGGATAAAGGCATTCATTGGTGACGTCAAGTGGATCTTGACTGACAGCAGGGAATACAAGAAAGATGTTTACTTGCATTTCAAAGGCTTTGAATCACAAACACTAGGGATCACATTGAGAAGAGTGGTAGCTCAAGAACACTTAAATTTGCACATGCAGAATCAGTACATTGCCCAATAGGTTGTCTTTCAAACTAGGAAAGTACATTTCCTACCAAGAGGTAGCCTTTCAAACCCAAACAAGGAAAAACGTCATGGTCTAAAATCAGGAAAGGTATGTGCCAAAGTTGTATCCTACCAGTACATTTACTGAATCTGTATGCTGAGCAAATAATCTAAGACGCTGGACTATCTGACGAGCATCAAGGCTGGAGGAAGTTTTCTTAGCAACCTTCCATAAACAGATGACACAACTTACTAACAGGGAGACTAAGCCATAGATGAAAAGTCTTCGACTATATCCAAGTTATACAAAAAAGTACCCATCGTCTCTTCCTATATGTATATGTTTTTCATTTTCTTACATTTAAATCACATCCATGTGGAGTTAATTCTTACTTAAACTGTGCTGGTGTTAGGTCTACTGACTAGGCTCCAATGGATGCAGCCTCTACATACAACAGAGCAAAACACTGCCCATTTCTTACACTTGTTATGTTTGAGAGCTCTGCTGCAGCCATGGGTCACCCCATTCCCTTGAGCCTCCCTCCTTTTGTGGCTGTCGTTCTTCTTTACCAAGCACGCTGTCTTTTCCCAGTAATGGGTCTCTCCTGACAACATGCCCAAAGTACATGAGACAAAGGATCAGTATCCTTGCTTTTAAGGAGCATGGACCAGTACTTCTTCCAAAGACCAATATTTGTTCTTCTGGTAGTCCAAGATACTTTCAATATTCAGTTTGTACTATAGATATGGATTTTATCATATTTCTTGAGTGTAGGTTAGATTTAAGGTAAATAAAATCCTTCTTCAACGTCAATGTGTTGTCCTGATGTGATTTTGGTTTTCTCTACATTTAATTACAATTCATGTGGAAGGTGGCAGTCTGTGCATATGAGGCCATTGAAAATACCATGCCCTGGGTCAGGTGCACCTTAGTCGTTGAAGTAAGATCCTTGCTTTCAGGACTCGAAAGAGTTCTCGTGCAGCAGATTTTCCTAATGCAACTCAGCTTTAGATCCCTTTACTGCTGCTTCCATGACCCCAAATCCTTGACAACTTGCAGCTTTCCCCCGTGTAGCTTGATGTTACATATTGGCCCAGTTGTGAAGGTTTTTGTCTTCTCTATATTGAATCTTAATCCATACTGAAGGCTGCAATACTTGATGTTCATCAGCAAGTGTTTCAAATTCTCCTCACTTTCAGCAAGCAAGGTTGAGTCATGTAGATTGTTAGCAAGCCTTCTTCCAATCCCGATGCCACATTCTTCTTCATATAATCCAGTCACTGACTGTTTGTTCAGTATACAGATTAAATAAATATGGTGAGAGGATGCAACCCTGTCACAAAGCTTTCTTGATTTTAAACCAGGCTGTGTTCCCGTGTTCTACTCCCACAACTGCCTCTCAGTCCACCTAAAAGTTTCATCTGAGCATAAATAGGGATTCTGGAATTCCAGTTCTTCTCAAGGTTATCTGTAGTTTGTTATGATCCACACAGTGTAATGTCTTGACACCGTCAATAAAACACAAGTTAACTTCGTTCTGGTATTCTGTTTTCAGGCAAGATCCCTCTGATGTCAGCAATAATATCCCTTGTTCCACATCCTCCTTTGAAAGCAGCTTGAACTTCTGGCAACTTCCTGTCCATGTACTGCTGCAACCACTATTCGATGATCTTCAGCAAAATTTTACTTGCATGTGATATTAATGGTATTGCTCTCTAACCTGAACAGTCTGTGGATTCACCTGTCTTTGGAGTGGGCACAAATATGGATCTGTCCCAGTTAGCTGGTTAAGTAGCTGTCTTACCCATATCATGGCACAGGTGAAGAAGTGATCCCTGTGCTCCAGAGGCTCATTGAAACATAGCAATTGGCAAGCCATTAATTTCTGGAGCCTTGCTTCTGGTTAATGTCGGTGTACCTTGAACTTCTTCCTATATCGCAACTGATTCTTGCTCATATACTTCCACCTGACTATTTCTTTCTGGTACAGTGACTCTATGTATTCTTTCTATTTTCTTTTGATGTTTCCTGCATCATTCAATATTTTCCCCATAATATTTTTCAATATTGCAACTTCAGGCTTGACTTTTTATGCCTTGAGTTCCTTCAGATTAAGGTATACTGAGAAGGCTTTTCTTCCTTTCTGGTTTTCTATCTCTCAGTCCTTGCACATTCCATGATAATAGTTGGCTTTGTCTTCAGGAGCTAACCTTTGAAATTTTCTGTTCAGCTCTTTGATTTTCTTTTTCTTCCATTTGCTTTAGCTATTCTATGAATAATGCAAGCTTCAGAGTCTCTTCGGAATCCACTTTGATCTTCTCTTTCTTTCCTGTCTTTTTAATGACCTTCTGCTTTCTTCATGAACGATGTTCTTGATGTCCTCCCACAGTGCATCTGGTCTTTTGTCAATGCATCAACATTTTGAGATGTTCTCAAAATTTAGATGGGATAGACTCAAGGTTGTGTTTTGACTTCTGTGGACTGTTTTCATTTCCTAGACTTATGTGTGAGCAATGAATGGTCTGTTGTAAAGTGAACCCCTGGCCTGGTTTTAGCTGCTGATTCAAGCTTCCCCCTCATTTCTTGCCACAAATGTAGTCAATTTTATTTCTGTGCATTCCATCTGAAGAAGGCCATGTATATAGTTGCCCTTGCATTGTTAAAAAATTGCTTTGAACAAGTCATTGGTCTTGTAAAATTTTATCATAGAATTTCCACCTTTGTTTCTATCACCACGACCCTCTTTTCCTACTACTATTCTGTCTTTGTTTCCAGCGTGTGCATTCCAATAACCAGTAATAATCGATGCATCTTGATTACACATTTGATCAATTTCCAACTAAAGATTTTGGTAGAATTCTTTAGTTTCTTCTTTTGTAGTTGCTGGGTAAATTTGACTAATAATTGTATTGACTGGATTTCCTTGAAGGTAGATAAATGTACTCCTGTCGCAGGCAGGCAGCATTGCGCTTGTTTTGGGGCAGTATTGATTAAGATTAATTTTGTAATGTCTTTTTTGACAGTGAATGCAACATCTTTCCTTGTGATTGTGTCATCCACGGCATAGTGAATTACAAGATTTTCTGATTCAAAATGGCCAATACCAGTTCATTTCATTTGTTAATGCCTAGGTCATTGATTTTTTAAATCATTTTATTGGGGGCTCATACAATGCTTACCACAATAAATACATACATATATGAAGCACATTTGTACCTTCGTTACCCTCATCATTCTCAAAACACACACTCTCCCCCTAAGCCCCTGGCATCAGCTCCTCATTTTCCACCTCCCTCCATGCTCTCCCCTCCCTCATGAACCCTTGATAATTTATAAATCATTATCTTGTCATATCTTACACTGTCTCCCTTCACCCACTTTTCTGTTGTCCATCCCCCAGGGAGGAGGTTATATATGGATCCCTGTAATTGGTTCCCCCTGTCTGTCCCACCCTGGCTCCACCCTCCCAGTATCACCACTCTCACCAATTTCAGTTCGGCTGAAATTTCTCACCATGGATCATCTTTCTGGTGTTTGAAAAGCGGGCTGGATAACATTCATCATTTCATCAGTAAGCGGACTATCATGATGTGACAGACGAATATGGCTTCTTGCCCGTCTTTTTATGTTCTTTTTTCTGGGACTACTATAGGCTCTATTTGTACCTTTTTAGTTTTCTCTTCATGTCCCTTACCTTCTTGTCTACACTCATTTTATCTTTCAGTTCAAATTTCCGTGAAATACTTGAGGGACCGCCATATTATCTTGTCCATTCTGTATTGAATGATTTTATTTTGCAAGCTATATCATTTGATTTGCTCTGTTTTCAATGTTTAATCTTTTCTTGATTTTCCATTTTAAAACTGCTTGTTTTTTGTCTCTGCTGTTTCTATTTATTCTTTTTGAAAATCTGCCTGGACCATCTTGGACAACCTTGTTTGTGTTCACAGTCTATTTTGCTTCTCCAATACATCAATATATTTTATAGTTTCTGTCTGACAGTTCAAATAGCTATAGATTTTTTGTTTTTGGTTTTTAAGTTTGCATTTTTAGCATCATGCTTTTTATTAATATTATTTTATTTTATCAAGCTATACTGTATAATTGTTACCACAAGCAAATTCCAAACATTCTTTTCCTTCCTGACCTTCTAGACATCTTTTCGCATTTTTGCTTCCCCCACCCCCACTGTACCCACCCCAAAACTCTTATTCTGCTTGTCGTCCCTGTAGATTCATCAATCCTGGAATTTCATAAACCAAACACACAGAAAAACATATAACATAACCAAGAGAGTGATCCCCAGTGACATAACACCTCTGAGATAAACCCTAATATGAACAAACAAAAACACAAAATTGCAGAAAATGTTGAAAACCAGATCGGGTCCATTGTACATCAGAGAGGGGATCAACTGACAAAGTTTTAACTGCTCAAGTCAGGTTTATTCCTTTGATCTTCTATCTCATCTCTGCAATGCACTCTGCTAAGTAACCACTTTCCTCCATTGTGGATAGAGGGAGTTCACTGGAGGCTTATTTCCTATGAAGTTCTCACAAATGAATCTTGGGGCCCTACCCTCATCCATAGCCTTCTGCAAACTGGAGTCTCACAATTTAGGCTCTGATATTCATCTTCCCTGGTGTTTTCTGCCTTTCATTTGCTGTTAGAATTATCTGCTTATTGTATTGGAACTATATTTGTGAGACTTCCTCCACAAAGTCCATTACATCACACATATTTGCTTTTCTCATGGGCCTGATAGCAAGATCAATCGAGGTCAGTTTTAAACTATAGTTTTTGCCTTTGACTCTCAGGTAGCTCAAGTTACCATGACAGCATGATTGTTGGTTATGAATTTTAAAGGAATTTTCCTTCCTCTCCTCAAAAGTTGTAATTGAGAAGAAACTGTCCTTTTAAAGGTCTATGTTTTCTGGTTGACATATGGTTATGTTGGCTTTTAAGATCTGACCTTCATCAAAGTCTCCTGGTCTGACCTTCCACGGGGATTGGGTACCAAGCCGTTTCTCTTGTCATGGTACGTGTGCATAGCTGTGGAGTAGCCAGATTGCCAATGACTTGAGATTGATGCTTGCCCACCCACCCCCAACCATATAGAAAGTGAAAGACAAAGAGCTTGTCTGTCTTTTGTAATCTTGCTTTGTTGACATTTTGGACTGCACATTCTGTCATTGTCAAAAATGTCGTTTTTGTTTTGTTTTTTGTATTGGAGGGGTTGTCTTCCAGTTTGTCCACCAATATTGCTAGAAACAAGTGTTTCTACACAAGTGCCAGGTGATTGCTTCATACGGCAACCCCAGTTCTACACTGAACTGGAACTATTAGGAGGCCTCTCCCATGGTTAAGCTCTTTGGATTTTCCCTAAATGTCCTCCAGATGAAAGACACATTTCTTATCAAGGCAACAGATGTTTTCATGATTTGTCCCTTGTCTGGCATTTCAGTCTGAACTTCTAAGCAGCACTCTTCTGAACAGCTATTCTATTGAATGCTTGCATTTTCTTTCTCCCTAAAACATAATCTGTTTTGAACCTATGCCTTTGTCTGGTTCATTCTTAGTCAGATTTAGTTTTTGTTTGTTTGCCTCATCATCAAAGCTGTGTTGCTTTGGAATCAAGTATTGCAGAAGGCATTCTTTGCTCCACCCCATCCATTACTTTCTGGTCTTCAGTTCCATCAGCCCTCTGGCAAGATCTGTTCTTTATCTAATGTTATAAAAAACAACAATGCCACCACGCTCAACACAACAACAACAAAAATACAGTTACTTGCATGCCAGTGTAGGACCGTAGTTCACAGCGTTATTAATGATTGATTTTTCAAATGGAGATCATCACAACTTTCTTTGGAAGCATTTCTGGGTGGACTTAAACCTCCAAACATTTAGTCAGTGGCTGAATGGGTTAGCACTCTACTGAGACCCCATCTATGTTACAGCACTTATCATATTGAGAACATTTGTGGTCCAAGATGTCTTTATTGATTGTCTTGTGGTGAGGTGAAATTTTCCCCTGTGATGAAGCAGCATTTCTTAATATGGCTCTTCTATTCATGTCTCTGTAAGTGCTACCAAATGATTGAGTTGGACTTTGCAAGTAGGGTAATGAAGGATATTAGTCAGTTTGAGTCATCGTCTCAGAAGCAAGAACAAAGAGAATGCCCAGGACCATCAAGGAAGGAGAGCCACCAGTGGAGCACGGTCAGGATCATGGTCTGAAAGGGCAGAGGCCAAGACCAGAGGAACCAGAGGCTGCGGCATGGAGACCATGGGGCAGAGCAAGGGAACCATGCTGAGACCAGAGGCTGGGGCAATGAGAGAGATCATGAGGCAAAAGAGATGAAGAATGTAACTATGAGACTGAGGTGAAGCACTAGCCTGGCGTTCAGGCCCATGGAGGGAGAGGCCAAGGGACCAATGAGGCTGAGAGGCTGAGTTCTGGAGAGTGACAACTACTGGCTGAGGAGAGGTATTAGTGTGAACCAATTTTACTGTACCCTACCTATTTCCTAATCCTGACCTGTGGTAACATATTAGCACATGTTTAATAAGGGGGTTTTACTAAATCTCCTTAACTGTGAGTATTGTCTATGAGTTTTATGTGGCTATTGCAATAGATCAGTGGACCTATCAGGGAAGAGGCATGATAAAGGAGGAACAGTTGGTGTAAGAATAGGGTAAAATGCCAGATCCCTTCGACACCTTGTGATCACACTGGCTGGTGTGCTTCTTCCATGTAGACTTTGTTGCTTCTGATATAGATGGCGGCTTGTTTACCTTCAAGCCTTTAAGAACCCAAATGCTACATCTTTTGATAGTTGGGCACCACCAGCTTTCTTCACCACATTTACTTATGCACCCACTTTGTCTTCAGCAATTGTGTCGGGAAGGTGAGTATCATGGAATGCCAGTTTAATAGAACAAAGTGTTCTTGCATTGAGGGAGTACTTGAGTGGAGGCCCAATGACCATCTGTTGTCCTAATATTAAATCTATAAATATATGCACATTGATCTATTTCCCCATCATCATATATATGTTTACATATGTACATGCCTGTATTTAGACCTCTGCAAATGCCCTTTGCCTCATAGTTCTTTCCTCTATTTCCTTTTACTTTCCTCTTGTCTCACTATCATGCTCAGCCTTCATTTGGGTTTCAGTAATTCCTCTCGGTTACACAGCCCTTGGTCAAGCTTTACCAGGCCTTGTACACCCTCCTCGCCACCGATTTGGATCACTTCTTGTTCCCTTGTCCCTGGGTTTTTTAACACCACTGCCTTTCCCCCACCTCCCTCTCTCCCATGTCCCGCTGGAGCAGTCAGTCTGTTTGTTTTCTCCTCCAGATTGTGTATCCTGCCTATCTTATCTAGATAGACCTGCAGAGATAATAGAATGCACAAAAACAGAATAGAACAAAACAACAACTAAAACAATGACAAAAAAGAAACGCCTATAAGTAGTTCAAGGTCTCTTTGTTGACCTTTAGAAGTGCTTTCCTGTCAAGTGTAAGGCATCAAAGAAAAAAAATCATATCATTTTGAATGAGGGGGAGTGCGGAGTGGGAACCCAAAGCCCATCTGTAGACAACTAGAATCCCCTTACAGAAGGATTACGGGGAGGAGACGAGTCAGTCAGGGTGCAGTATAGCAACAATGAAACATACAACTTTCTTCTAGTTCTTAAATGCTTCCTTCTCTCCCCCAACTATCATGATCCCAATTCTACCTTACAAATCTGGCTAGACCAGAGGATGTGCACTGGTACCGATAGCAACTGGAAACACAGGAAATCCAGGACAGATGAATCCATCAGGACAAGTGGTGGGAGTGGCAATACTGGGAGGGTGGAGGGAAAGTGGGGTAGGAAGGGGAAACTGATTACAAGGATCTACATATAACCCTCTCCCTGGGGATGGACAACAGAAAAGTGGGTGAAGGGAAACATCGGACAGTGTAAGACATGACAAAATAATAATAATGTATAAATTATCAAGAGTTCATGAGGGAGGGGGAGCGGGGAGGGAGGGGAATGAGGTGCTGATACCAAGGGCTCAAGTAGAAAGCAAATGTTTTGAGAATGATGATGGCAACAAATGTACAAATGTGCTTGACACAGTGCATGGATGGATGGATGGATGGATGGATGGATGGATGGATGGATGGATGGATGGATGGATGGATGGATTTTGATAAGAGTTTTCTTTGATGCCATACACTTGATGGATTTTGATAAGAGTTTTCTTTGATGCCTTACACTTGATAAGAGTTGTATGAGTCCCTAAAAAATGATTTTAAAAAAGAATAGGGTAAAAGAAGGATGGAGGGTGGAAGTATGTCTGTCAACTGTCTTCTGGCAATAGGCCTTTGGCTGGTGAGGGGTTGGAAGCTCCTCCTTTGTGTGGCTAAAGGAACTCAGATATGACTTATGTACCATTTCCTCATCTCGAGAGCTTATTTCCAGGAGCCTTAGTGGTGTGGTGGCTACAAATTGGGCTGCTAACCGTAAGGTCAGCAATTTGAAACCAGCAGCCACTCCTCGGGAGAAAGATGAGGCTTCCTACTCCCATAAAGAGTGGCCGTCTCAGACTCTCACAGTGCTAGTTGTACTCTGTCCTACACGGTCACAAGTCAGAATCCACTCCACCCCAGTGGGTGCTGGCTGCCGTACCTACTGTATATTATGTCCCATAAAGTTTGAACTAAAAATCTTATATGATCGAGTAGCTTAATTGTTGATCTTTCAGCGCCAGCTTTAATCCTTTGTTTTGTTGGGGTTTTTTTTTTTTTTAGGTTTTTTGGGGGGGATATTTGTTTGTCTGTTTATTTTTTTAATTTCACAAAGCAACTTTCACGTGGAAACTTCATTTTATGCCTTGAAGAAATATTTTGAAAATGATGTCACTCTGCAAGGTTATTAGATCTGTGTATGAATATGCCTATACATGTGTACACGTGCACATATACATTAGCCTGTATTTTAAAGTTTTTGTTGTTGTTTTGGTTAGTTGTAAGGCCAGATTTACTTCTTCCCTACACTTTCCAAGCCAGGAAAATCAAGTAATCCTCAGGCTGGCTGTTGGTGCCGACCTGAGAACAGTTGTGTATGGCTACTGTTTGCTAACATTAAATTTTCTACTTCTTGTTTTTGACCAGTTTTGCTCCTTGTATCTCTTACCTTATTTTAGAGTTGCTAACGTTTTGGTCAAATCAAAATTAGATTTCCTTTGCTTTCTATGGTAGTGTTTGAATATGAACAAAATCACTTTCATATTGATAGTTTTACTGGGATGGTCATTTTCTTCATGCTTTGATGAAATTAAAATAAAGTTGATTATCAAAGCTTTTCTTGTGATACCTGTTAAGAAATGGTAAGAAATTTGGACAGTATGCCAGATTTAAAGTCATATTTTATTAAATATGGATTTGTGGTTTCAGTTATTATTTTATTTGCACATAGTATATGGAGTGGGACATTTTATGTTCTAGAGATCTGGCTACCCTAGTTGTCCAGGTAACACATGACAGAAAAGGCATCTGGCAGGATGTTCTCACCTTGACTCACTCTCATGACTGCCTAACGCTGGTGATAAGAAATGGGAAACGATGGGTAGGAGGCTACATCTGATAAAAGGGAAAAGAACACAACTGCCTATCTCCCAAAGATGATTTCTGTGAGACAGGGGTCAGACATGCCTCTACCTTTCCACCTCGTTTATCCTACTCTGACACCAACTCTCCCTCCGATACCATTCCACTTCTCTGCTGGGTGCAATTGTGCAATCCAATCCAATACCCTCGCAGAACTCACAGGAGACAGTCTGGTGACAATGGTTTATTAGGAAAGCTCACAGGTTACAACTCAGAGACAGAAACATTAAACATCTAGCTCTTTTGTCTACATTGTGTCTTCTCAATCATGCTTCTAGACAAGTCTCTCTCTAGTCCTCAAGCTTTGCCTGTGTGTTACAAGTGTAACGAAGCATTTTTAGCATTGATAAATCCCCAAAGGGCCTCCCACTCTGCAAGCCAGTCTCCTGACTGAACCAACCAGCCCCACTGTCATCGAGTCATACCCATTTATCACAACCCTATAGGACAGGCTAGAGCTGCTACTGTGACTTCCAGAGACTGTAAGTCTTGACGAGAGTTGAAAGCCTCTTCTTTCGTCCATGGAGCAACTGTGGTTTCCGATTGCTGGCCTCGTTGTTAGCAGGCACACACCTAACTACTACACCAGCTAAGCTGGTTCCATAGACCAAGAAGCCCAGCACTCTGTCGGTTTCAGTTTCAACACTCGTCTCATGCCATCTTTCTACAGATAGGCCTTGACAAACTTCACTTGATTTTCTTTCTTGATGGTTGTGGAATTTTCTGTTTCCCCTTTTGAAATGAATCACTTTATACCCAGCAAGAATGGCAAAACTGACCAATTCCTCTATTACAGCTTCACATACCCTATTTGCATGGTCCCATCCAATTAGTTGGTGGGAGTTATAAAGACTATGGACTGAAGAGCCATATTCAGCAGCTTCAACCCACTGCAGTGATCAAAGCCAGAAACTCAAAGAATGAAGGTGGTGTAGTAGAAAGGAAATGCATTTTGGAGTCTGAAAAACCTACGCCAGAAAAAAAAAGTGGGGGGGTTTCTCTATTGTTTGATTTTGTTGTTTTGTTTTCCTCTGCATTGTTTTGTGCTTATTATTGTCCCTGCATGCCTATCTAGATAAGTAGGCGGGATAAACAATCTGTAGGAGAAAACAAATGGACTGACGGTCCCAGGGAGACATGGGAGAGGAGAGGCGGGGAAAGGAAGTGGGAGTTAACAAACCTAAGGACAAGAGAACAACAAGTGATCCATAATCAATGGTGAGGAGGGAGTAGGATGCCTGGTAGGGTTTGATCAAGAGCAACGTAACCTGGAGGAATTACTGAAATATGAATGAAGGCCAAATATTATAGTGGGACAAGAGGAAAGTAAAAGGAAATAGAGGCAAGAACTAGGAGGCAAAAGGCATTTATAGAGGTCCAAATACAGGCATGTACATATGCAAATATATTTTTATATAAATATAGAGGAATCTATGTACCTATTTTATATATTAAGTATCAAGGTATCAGATGGTCACTGGGTCTCTACTCAAGTATTCCCTCAATACAAGAACACTTTGTTCTAATAACATGGCATTCTGTGATGCTCAGCATCCCGACACAATCCCTGAAGACAAAATGAGTGCATATAAAATGTGAAGAAAGCTGATGGTTCCCAGCTATCAAAAGATGTAGCATCTGGGGTCTAAAAGACATGAAGGCAAATAAGCACCATGAAGCTGAGAAGCAACAAAGTCCACACGGAAGAATCACACCAGCCTGTGTGATCATGAGGTGTTGATGGGATCATGTATCAGGCATCTAAGACACAGAACAAAAAAATCATATCAATGTGAATGAGGGGGAGCGCAGAGTGGAGACACAAAGCCCTCAGTAGACAATTGGACATCCTTACAGAAGGGTATCAAGGAAGAGGTGAGCCAGTCAGGGCACAGTGTAGCACCGATGAAACATACAACTTTCCTCTAGTTCTCTAAGTTTTCTTGCCACCCACCCCCCTTGTCATGATCCCAATTCTACCTTACAAATCTGGCTACACCAAAGAATGTACACGGGTACAGATAAGAGCTGGAAACACGGGGAATCCAGAACAAATAAACCTCTCAGGACATATAATGAGAGTAACGATACCAGGAGGGTAAGGGGGAGGTTGGGGGAGCAAGAGAAAACCAATCACAATTATCTACATATAGCCCCCTCCCTGGGGAACAGACAACAGAAAAGTGGGTCAAGGAAGACATTGGTCATTGTAAGACATGAAAAAAATAATAATTTATACATTATCAAGGGTTCATAAGGAAGGTAGGGTGGGGGAGGGAGGGGAAAAATGAGGAGGTGATACCAAATGTTCAAATGAGCTTGGCACAATGGATGGAGTATGTACTTTGAAAAGAACTGCATGAGCCCCCAATAAAATTATTTTAAAAAAATAAAATAAAACAGTCAAAATAAAACAAAAACATGAAATGCAAAAAAGAAAGAAAAATAAATAAATAAACCTACACCAAAGGCTCAGTTACTATTTATCCCACATTTGCATGTCATTTTAAACCATTTGTGGTTTTATCCACCCATTTCTTTTTATTTTATTATTTTTTAATCATTTTATTGGGGGTTCATACAATTCTTATCACAATCCATTCATACATCCATTGTGTCAAGCACCTATGTACATTTGTTGCCATCATCATTCTCAAAATATTTTCCTTCTACTTGGGCCCTTAATATCGGCTGCTCATTTTCCCCACACTTCCCTACCTCATGAACACTTCATAATTCATAAATTATTATTTTGTCATATGTTACACAGTCCGATGTCTCCCCGCTTCCCTTTTCTCTGCTGTCCATCCCCCAGGGAGGAGGCTATGTGTAGATTCTTCTAATCTGTTCCTCCTTTCTACCCCACCCCCTCTCCACCCTCCAGGCATCACCACTCTCACCACTGGTCCTGAGGAATCATCTGTCCTGGATTTCCTATGTTTCCAGTTTCTATCTGTAGCAGTGTACATCCTCTGATCTAGCCAGATTTGTAAGGTAGAATTGGGATCATGATAGTGGGGAAGGAAGCATTTAAGAACTAGAGGAAAGTTATATGTTTCATCATTGCTACCCTGCACCCTGACTGGCTCATCTCCTCCCCACAACCCTTCAGTAAGGAGGTGTCCAATTGGCTACCGATGGGCTTTGTGTCTCCACTCTGAACTCACCCACATTTACAATGATATGATTTTTTGTTCCTTGATGCTTGATACCTGATCCCTTTGACAGCTCATGCTCACATAGGCTGGTGTGTTTCTTCCATCTGGGCTTTGTTCCTTCTGAGCTAGATGGGCACTTGTTTATCTTTAAGCTTTAATACCCCAAACACTATATCTTTTGATAGCCGGACACCATCAGCTTTCTTCAGCACATTTGCTAATGCCACGTTTGTCTTCATTGCTCATTATCAGGAAGGTGGGCACCCACTGATATGATTTTTATTTCTTTGATGTCTGATAACTGGTCCCTTCTACACCTCTTGGTTGGACAGGCTGGTATGCTTCTTCCATGTGGGTTTTGAGGCTTCTCAGCTAGATGGCCATTTGTTTATCTTCAAGACTTTAAGACCCCAGCCACTATATCTTTTGATAGCCAGGCACCATTAGCTTTCTTCACCACATTTGCTTATGCACACATTTGTCTTCAGTGATCGTATCAGGAAGGTATTCACCCACTGATATAATTTTTAGTTCTTTGATGTCTGATAACTGGTCCCTTCTACACCTTATGGTCAGACAGGCTGCTGTGCTTCTTCGGTGTGGGCTTTGATGCTTCTCAGCTAAATGACCGCTTGTTTATCTTCAAGCCTTTAAGAGCCCAGACACTATATCTTTTGATAGCCAGGCACCATCATCTTTCTTCATCACATTTGTTTATGTACACATTTTTCTTCAGCTATTGTGTCAGGAAGGTGTGCATCCTGGAATGCCAATTTAATAGAACATATTCTTGCATTGTGTAAGTGTTTGAGTGGAAGCTCAATATCCATCTGCTGCCTTAATACTAAATCTATAAATATATGCACATAGATGTCCCCACATTCTTATATAAATATATTTCCATATATACATTCCAGTCTTTAGATCTCTATAAATACCCTTTGTCACCTAGTTCTTTCCTCTATTTCCCTTTACTTTCCTCTTGTCCCACTATCATACTCAGCCTTCTTTGGGGTTTCAGTAATTTCTCTCAGTTACTTTGCCCTTGCTAAATCCCTACCAGGCCTCTCACACCCTCCTTGTCACTAATTTTGGATCACTTGTTGCTCCCCTGTCCCTGGATGGTCAGTACCACCTCCTTACCTCCACTTCCCCCTCTCTCGTGTCCCTCCCCCCCAGAACCATTGGTCTCGCTGTTTTCTCCTCCAGACTATTCATTCTGTCTATCTTATCTAGATAGATCTGTAGAGATAATAATATGCACCAAAAATCAAGCCATAGCAAGATAGGCAATGAGTGAGAACACAGCGATGACAACAAAAAAAAAACTAATTACCCATAGAAGAATAAATTAATTGAAAGAAAAAATTTTTAAAAGAAAGAAAAACCTGTAAATAGTTCAAGGTCTGATTTTTTTTATCTCTACGCGTATCCTTCAATTAGGCCCAATGGGGTACCATGCTCTAGCCCCAGAGTCTGTCCTTTGTACTCCCTGCTCTGTTCCCACGGTTGCTCTGCCACCCACTTTTAGTAGTTTGCCTTGGTGTCACAGCGTCATTCTGGGCCAGTCCTGACACACTCCAGTGTTGTTCCCATTAGGGACATGGGCCATCAAGGGATGGCATATCTCATAATGGGATCAGTCATATTGTCCACTCTGTCCATTGGCTGTTCAGAGCAGGGATATCATCCTCCAGGCCTGTTGGGCCAGGGTGTGCTCCACTCTCTCTTCCTCCGCCTTCATTTGCTCCCATTTGCTCTTGTCAGACATGCCCCTCTCTCTTAGCTTCAACTTCAGTGCCGTCCTCTCAAGTAAATTATTCGGGGGACGGGGCAGTTGTCCACGTAGCCTTAAGGCCCCTCCACTGTCTCCTCACTCCTTGCCAGAACACTGCATTTGTCTGACACTGGGTTTATATCTGGTCCCTCTTTCCCTGTGTAGACACAAACAATACCCTCCCCTTGAGTGGGTCAGTGCCCTATTCCCCCATCACACATCTTTTTTTCCCCCCTTTCCTCTTTCCTCCCTCCACCCCCTTTTTAGTTGGCTACCATATTTACCCCTGGATTTGGTCTGGTCCGTGCCATACTACCTGGACCTCATCCCTGGATGTTTGTATACAGTACCTTTTTCCCTGTGCCCCTTTTGCACTTACCTTTCTGTGCTCTCTTTATTATACATATATAAACTCACCTCAGCAGACTCATGTTATACTTGTCCTTCTGTGCTTGGCTTACTTCACTTAGCATAATTTCCTCCAGTTCTTCCCATACAGCGATATGCTTCATGCATTCATCACTGCATTTTAGCGATGCATAGTACTTCATTGTATGTATGTACCACAGTTTTTTAATCCATTTGTCCGTTGATGGAAATTTGGGTTGTTTCCAACTCCTTGCTATTGTGAACTGTGCCGCAGTGAACACTGGAGCACAGATGTCTGGCCATTGTTTGTTTCTTGCCTCTTCTGGGTATATGCCCAGTAGGGGGAATTGCTAGGTCATATGGTAAGTCAATTTCCATCTGTTTGAGAAACTGCCAAATCGGCTGTACCTACCTACAAGTCCACCAACAGTGGATGAGAGTTCCTATCTCACCACAACCCCTCCAACACTTGTTGCTTTCTGATTTTTTGAATTGAGCATCTTTAAGGGTGTTCGGTGGTATCTCATAGTTGTTTTGATTTGCATTTATCTTATGGCTAATGATCGGGTACATTTTCTCATGTTTATTTGCCATTCATGTTTCAGACTGTGAAACTTCTGTTCAGGTCCTTTGCCCACCTCCTCATTAAGCAATTCGTTTTTCTCTTATTGTAAGCTTGAAAAGTATTGTAGATTTTAGTAATAAGGCCTTTGTCTGATATATCATTGCTAAAGATGTTTTCCCAGTCGGTGGACTCTTTTATTACTCTTTGGGTGAATTTTTTAATGTACACAGGTGTCATATCTTCAGTATATTCCACTTGTCTATTTGTTACTCCTCTGTATTTGTATCCTTCCCTGTTTCTGGTAGCCTATATGTTCTCTGTGCCAACGTTCTCAGATTTGTCCCAATTCCCTCATTAATGGCCCTGTTTGGGGTTTTATCTCAAGGTCTGTGATCCACCTTGAGTTTATTCTTGTGCATGGAGTGAGGTAAGGGTCTTGCTTCATTTTTATGGAGGTAGACATCCATTTTTTCCAGCACCATTTATTGAAGATGGCATCTGCTTCCCATTTAATATTTTTGGGCCCTTATCAAAGATTGATTGCCTGTATGCTGCTGTTGTTATTTCTGGATCTTCAGCTCTTTTCCATTGGTCTGAATATCTGTCATTATGCCAGTACCACCCTGTTTTGACTACTGTGGCCATATTGTACGTTCTAAAGTCAGGTAGAGCTAGCCCTCCCCCTTTGTCCTTCTTCTTGAGGAGTTTTCTGCCAATTCTGGGCTTCTTCAATCTCCATATGAAGCTGGTAATCTGCCTTTCCAATTCTTTGTAGAAGGATGGTGGTATTCGTATCGGGATAGCATTGAACTTATATAGTGCCTTGGACAGAACTGACATCTTTACTATATTGAGTCTTCCAATCCATGAGCATGGGATATTCTTCCATTTGTTGAGGTCACTATTGATTTCTTGAAGTAGTGTTTTAGAATTTTCCTCATACAAATCTTTTGGTTTTTTAGTCAGGTATATCCCTAGGTATTTCAATATGTGTTTGACTATTGTAAAGGGTACTAACTATTTAATCATCCCTTCTGAGATCTTGTCTGATGTGTAGAGCAGTCCAATAGACTTCTGCTTGTTGATTTAGTATCCTGTCACTGCCATATTCCTCTATTGCTTGCAATACTCCGCTTGTGGAGTTTAAGGAATCTTCAACATATAGAATCATATTGTCTGAAAATAATAATAATTTCGCCTCTTCCTTCCCCGGGTGAATACCTTAAATATCTTTCCTTTGTCTTATGTTGTTAGCTAGGACCTCCAGTATGATGTTAAATAGGAGTGGGGACAAGGGACATCCTTGTCTGGTCCCCTTTTTCAGTGGAATTGTTTTAATCTTTTCTCCGCTAACTACCACATTAGCTGTTGGTTTTTCATATATGGCTTATATAATTTTGAGAAAATTTCCTCCTTTTCCTATCTTCTTGAGTGTCTTAAAAAGGAATGCGTCTTGTATATTGTCGAATGCTTCTTCCACATATCATTTTTCCTGCCAATGTGGTGAATAATGCTCATGGTCTTTCGTGTGTTGAACCATCCCTACATTCCTGGTATGAATCCCACTTGGTCATGGTGAATTGGTTTTTTAATATGATTTTGTATTCTATTGACTAGGATTTTGTTAAGGATTTTTGCATCAAAGTTCATTAGAGAGATTGGTCTATAGTTCTCTATTCTTGTGGCATCTTTGCCCAATTTAGGTATCAAAGTTATGCCAGCTTCATAGAAAGAGTTTGGGAGTTTTTTGTCTTTTCTATGTTCTGGAAGAATTTGTATAGGATTGGTGTCACTTCTTCCTTGAGTACTTGGTAGAATTCTTCTGTGAATCCATATGACCTTGGGGGCGGGGGTTGGGGATTGTTGGTAATCCCTTGATTACCTTCTCTATTTCTTCCATTGCTATGGGTCTGTTGAGGTTCTTGACATCCATCTGGGATAGTCTAGAGAGGAATTGTGTTTCCAAATATTTGTCCATGTCTTCCAAATTCTTGAATTCGTTAGAGTACAGACCTTCATAGTACTGTGTAATTATCCTTTTGATTTCATTAGGGTCTGTTGTAATATCCCCTGTTTCATCCCTCATCCTTGCAAAAGTCTGTTGTTCCTTCCTTTCTTTGGTTAGGTTTGCCAGAGGTCTATCAATTCTGTTAATTCTTTCAAAGAACCAACTTTTAGCAGCATTCATTTTTTCTGTATTTTTCTTATTTTCCCTCTGTTGTATCTCGGCTCTCATTTTTATTATATCTATCCTCTTGCTATTATTAGGGTTGTTCTGTTGACTCTTCTCTAATTGGGATAAGTTTGTGTCATCATATCATCCACGAGTCTCTCTTCTTTTTTAGTGTGTTCAATTATTGCTATCAGCCTTCCTCTGATAAATGCCTTTGCTGTATCCCACGGGTTTTGGTACGTCAATTTTCATTCTCATTGGTTTCTAGAAATTTCCTGATTTCATCTCTGATCTAGGGCAATACCCACTCCTTTTGCAATAGGAAATTATTCATCCTCCAATTTTTTGCCCTTTCTTCACCGTCCTTCTTTTAATTTCCGGCTTTATGGAGCAATAATCAGAGAGATATGTCTGTATAACCTCTATGTGCTTGAAGTGACTCAAGTTCGACTTGTGTCCCAGCATGTGGTCTTATTTTCGAATATTTGCCATATGAGCTTGAAAGAAATGTGAATTTTTTTGCATTTAGGTGAAAAACCCTGAAAATATCTATCAAGTCAAGTCATCCAATTGTGCTATTTAGATCTGTAGCTTCCTTGTTGAGTTTCTTTCCCAATGATCTGTCTTTCTCAGCAAGTGGTATATTAAAGTCACCAACTATAATTGTTGAGCCTGTAATCTCTTTTTAAATCTTTTTGAGTGTCTGATTTACGAATTTCGCAGGTCTCTCACTGGGTGCATATATGTTTATTATGCTCACTGGTTCTTGGTTTATTGTTTCCTTGAGCATTATATAGTGCCCTTCCTTGTCTCTTGTTATGGCCTGTATCGTGAGGTCTATTTAGTCAGATATTAAGATCTCTACGCATGCTTTTTTTGCATTACTATTTGCTTGGTATATTTTTCTCCAGCCTTTAATTCTCAACCTGTTTTTGTCTGCAAGCTTGAAATGAGTCTCCTGGAGGCAGCAGATCAATGGGTTATGTTTACTGAGTCGGTCTGTTAGCCTCTGCCTTTTAATGCCTGATTTCAAGCCATTTATATTCAGTGTTATTATATCCATTGGTGGACTCTGTGATGTCATCTTGCACCTTTTGTGTTGTTTTCCTATCTACCTATCTTGTCCACTTTTGTTGTGTGTGTGGTTTAAGTTTGCCTTCTTTCCACTACTCAGCTGATGCTATCCTGGGGGCCATTCCCTCTTTGTCGCCCTATATACGGAGTTGTTCTATATGATGGTCTCTTATTTGCCCTCGATGAGTGTTGATCTTCTGCCCATACTGGATAGGAAAGGATATTTTGTAGGGCTGGGTTTCTATTTATGTATTCTTTGAGGTTGTCCTTGTCTGGGAAGAATCTTACATCTCCATCTATCTTAATATACAATTAGGCTGGGTAAAGTATTGGGTTTGTGTTGTTTTCCTTCAGCTTTTAGAATATTTTACTCCATATCCTCCTCTTCTTGGTCGTTTCTGTTGATAGATCTGAACATACTCTTATTGGGGTACCTTTATATGTGACTGTTTGCTTTTCCCTAGCTGCTTTTACGATCTCCTTTTCCTCATAGTTGGATAATTTGACAATTCTGTGTCTTGGTAATTTCTTCTTGGGATTGAGTCTGGCTGGTGTTCTTTCAGCCTCTTGAATGCTTGCCTGATTTTCTTGTATTAAGCTGGGGAAGTTTTCCTCTGAGAATTCCCTTGCTATTTTCGCTGTTGACTTCTTTGTTGTGTCATGTTCTGAGAGTCCAATTATTCTAATATTGTTTCTTTTCATAGCATCAGAAATGGCTCTCAAGTTTTCTTCAGCTATTTTGATTGTCTTATTTGACTGCTTTCCCGTTTGCTGAGGTCTGCTTGGTTATCCTCTAGGACACTGGTGCGATCTCTGCCTCCTCAAGTCTATTGGCAAGGTCTGTCAAGTTGTCACTGTATTTTGTTATTTCATCCCTTAACTCTTGTATTTCCCTTTGGTGTGTTGCCTTTATCTGAGCTATCATTTTTCTGCATTGCTTCCCTCATATCCTTTATGATTTCATCATCATTTTGACAATTTCTTTTTGTGGCAGGTCAATATCTGCTTCTACTGTGCCCATTTTTAGGTTCATTACTTCTTCAGGAATTGACTTCTTTTTCTCCTGCTTTTTAGTTGAAGCTGTTATAACTGGTTGCTGTTTACATGTTTTAGAGGAGCCTGGAACCATCTTCCAGAGTTGAAGAGCCCTGAGCTCTTTCTTGGGGGATTCGTATGAGTACTTCTATGAACTAACTACCTGCTGGTAGCTGTACTGAGGGGTCAGGGTATCTCTATATCTTCCTGTGGTTTCACTCTTATCCTAGCCGTCCAGTATTCCTGTTACTTGGAATGTGTGTTGGATATTCCTCTCATGTGACACTGGTCGGGTTGTGTGGGCCCATGAGGGCATCACTTCCCTGGCCAGTCTGTAAGTAGGCTTCGCGGTTCTTGGAGCACCTCGACTGGCCTGTGGTGTTTTCCTCTGAAACTGTAGTGCTGAGGAGGGTGTGTGGTTATACCCTCCTTGCTGTAGAGCTCAGTAGCTGGCAGAAGAATTACCGTAGACAGAGAGATCGCCTTGGAGGTTGGGTAGATGTTCCCACAGTAATGTGGAGCCCCACCAGTGGTGGTTTGGCATTTCCTCCAGTCACTAGTAGGGTCTCAGGGTTGAGGATTGGGATGCCCCCACTTTTTGTAGCAGAGAACCCCCTGCTGTGTGGTTTGTAACGAGGACCAGCATGAATTCCCCAGCTGCGGGTGGGAGCTCATTGAGACTGACTGTGGTGGGAAAGCTAGGAGGGCTAGTGAGTAGAGGAGAAATAGAGTAGTAGGTAAGGAGATAACTGAGACTTGATCATCTGTTGTGAGGATGGAGGAGTTCCAAATCTTCCTCAAGGTAGTGGGGTGGTGTGCCCATTTGATGTAGGGTTCCACAGATGCTTTGTGGGGTTAATTCAAAGGCAAGATCACACCCGTGGCCAGGCATTAGTTGAGTGTTGGAGTTAGCTGGTGTATTTGCCTTGTGCTGTATGTAGCACTGCAGCAGGGCCAGGGGCTGGGGTGTTCCCACAGCCCCATCTAGGGCCCCAGGATAAGCATGGTCTCACCAGCTATGTCAGCAATGTGTAGAATCACTGAGAGGAAAGCTGGGCTTATTGTTGTATCTAGTCTGCTGGTGCCTACTAGAGCAGAGGATTTTTTTCTTTATTCCCCTGGCCAGCTAGCATAAAATCAAATTAAATTGTCTCCCAAAATCTCAGGGCTGTAACTCTGTGCTGTTTTAAGCTGAAACTTGATACAGCGGGTCTTTGTTATGCAAAAAGCAACCAGGCCCTTTAGCTGAGTTCGGGCATTCCTTACCTAGGTTTCTTCTTTTGCTTATTTATGTTAATGCCCCACCCCGCCCATGTGCTCCTTGGAGCTGAGCAACCAGACCTGGGTTTGAGTTTTAAACCAATAATATATATTTCACCCTATTTTTATTATTATGATTGTGATGTGCTCCAGTTTGGGGGCTGTCAGGTTGACCCCCAGAGGGGGAGATCCAGCTTATCAGGGGGGTTGTTTCTTTCTCAGCCAATTGGAACTAAATTTGCTCCCTGGACTCCAACTATCCGCCTATTTTCTCCCACACCATGATCTACCTGAGGTAAATATCTGCTTTTTCTTCTACTCTAAATTAAGACTACTCGCCACTGCCACTCCCCAGGCTGTGAGCTCAGGCTGCCAACCGTGCAGAGAGCTCTGGCGTGGGGGTTCTCCTCATGTCTGGGATTCTATCCCCTTTAGGGCATCTGCCTGGAGAAATCCCTGCTACCTGCTAGAGTGCAGCTGGTGCCTGCGGGTTCGCCAAAGCTAGAGCACTTTAGGTAAGGTGACCAGATGTCCCACTTTTGGCAGGACAGTCCAAATTTTTAACAATTTGTCCCACATCCTGCGACATTTTAAAAATGTCCCAATCATGGAAATTAGAGTCCAGACCCTCAACGAGCTTAACCGTGAGCTGCAAAACATCAGATTCAGAACAGACGGATCCTCTTCCTGGTGGAACTCTTCTCTGTACTCCTTCCTAGCCCCCATACTAGGACCCAAAATTTTAGTTTTAATTTTGCTCTTAATTGCTCCTTGTCTCATCCAGCTCCTGCAGAGTCGACTCCACGAAATCACCCTTATAACAGTTCACCAGATGATGCTACAGCAATACCAACCTCTCCACCCTGTGCCAACCTGGAACTCCCAGTACTCTGCCTGAAAAGACCCTCCCCTTGGTCTTCATCCACTACCCGCAGGAAGAAGTTACAGAAGAAACCAACCCCGCCCATTTTCACTATAAGGCAGAGTTTGGTATGCCTGCTCTTGGCACAAGGGGCTCCGTTTTGAGTTCGGTGCCTCCAGCTCTCAGAACTCACCCCTCGCTGGCCTCCCCTCCCCTCGCTGAAAACCGCAAATTCTGAGAACCAAACATCCCCAGCGCCAGACGTTCTTTGAAGATATGGCCACTTCACCTGTCATTGACATATAGATAACGACCTTCTCCCTTCTGAAGCACCTGTGTGCGGAAATCCTCCCCAGCTTTGATTCTTCCCAGCTGTGCCTGGCAGCAGTGGGCATAAAAACACTGCCAGGATTTTTCCCGGCGCGGTTTCAATAGCTCAATTTCCTGCTTTGCTGAATCCACCCGCAAGCTCCTTAAGAAAGCCTGCTTCTAAACTTTGCCAATTGGATCTTTAGTTCTGTTTCGCGCCCCAAAAAACCCTTACACCGGTTTTTTGAAAGAATGCATGACAATCTAGGGAATGGCGGAAGAACGGGAAGGGAATATATGTGTTCCTGCTGCCATGTGACTATTTTGCCGGGATATGAGTTTTATATTATTTTAGTTAATTTTATAATATTAAACTTTAATAATAACAAGTAATTGTTGAGAACTGATTATCGAGAACTGCTTATCAAAGTTCACATTGTTGATCAGTTGTTAGAATTCGACCACCATTGTTTGGACGTAATGAACAATGGCATCCTTTGGCATTGGCAAAAATGAAAACATTTTGTAACTGTCTCTAGTGCTAGTGCTAGTTAAACAACTGATGTCAACAAATCTGCTATTCAGATAATTTAGGTAATTAATTAATTTATTTAATAAATACATAAATTTTCTTGAATTTAGCAGACAGTCTTCATATTATTTATATTTTATAATGGCGGCAAAAAGTCTAGCACTGGCCTTGAAAATGACACTTAAGACTTATGTTACGGCAAATTCAGAGAAAACATAATGCAAGTTAGTATTGTCATTATTTAGAAAGTAATATAGGACTAAAATTAAAATAATTTTTCAAATATAGTTACTTTATAACAATCAAATTAATTTAATGTATAAACCAACAATAAAATGTGTTCAGGTAATTATGTATCTACTTGTTGTGTTTTTAAGCAATATGTATATATTTACAATATAATTTAAAATTATTTTTTTTAGATTTTTAACATAATGAGTAAGAAAAGAGGATGCAAATTCAATGATGATCTAAGAAGTTAATTTCCTTTTATTAAAAAAACAAAAAGCAATTATATGGTAAAATGTGAGAAATGTAATGGTGAATTTTCTATTTCTCACTGCGGGAAGAATGATATTTCAAGCACTTGGAGACACAGAGACATAAAAATATTTAAATTCTGCTGCATCTTCCTCCAAAATACAGGAATTTTTTTTCAGAAAACAACTTTTGGAGATGAAGAAAAGAAATTAGCATTAGCAGAAGGACTTTTGTCTTTTTATGCTATTAATCACAATCATTCCTACAGATCTATGGACTGTATATCACAAGTTGTCAAAAAGTTAATCAATTAAAAACTTTGCCTGTGCTAGAACAAAATCCGAGGCAATTGTGTGTAATATGCATGCCCCATATGCATTTTCAGAATTAAACAAAAATCTAGAAAAAATTAATTTTATATCCATATATTCTGATGCATCTAATCATAAGGATATAAAGTTATTTCCAACCATTATTCGATTTTTTGATTCAGAAACAGGAATAATTAAAATTAGAATTTTAGATTTCATTTCTGTGCCTGGCAAAACTTCTGAAATAATTTTCAGTTCCATTATTAATATTTTGGGAAAAAATTTAGAACATAAAATGATTGCATATTGTGCAAACAACACAAACACAAATTTTGGAGGAAAAGCGAGAAAAGGTACAAATAATATTTTTTATAAATTAAACAAAAACCTTAATCAAAACATTATTGTTGGTTGTGCGGCGCACATAATACATAACACCATTCAAACAGCTGATTTGCTGCCCATAGATGTGGAAAATATTCTTATTAAAATATATTCTTATTTCTATAGATACAGTGTGTGCTTTGAAATGCTTAAGGAATTTGTGAAACTGCTGAAGTTGAATATCAGAAAATACTTGTGTACAGTAAAACGTGCTGGTGAGCTCTTTTGACAGCTGTTGAAAGAATTTTGAAAATATACGATCCTTTGAAATCCTACTTTCTACCACAGGATAAATGTCCTAGAATTTTAGAAGAGTTCTTTGAAAAAGTATCTTCAAACATTTGGCTAGAGTTTGTACACAATCAAGCAGCTCTTTTTTCAAAATGCTATAAAACTTATTGAAAGTGACAAAATTTTGGTAATCAGAGTAGCAAATGAAGCTAATAATTTAATATTTCAGTGTCAAGAGTGGTTCGAAAATAATTTTCTTCTGTTAACTATCCATAATAGTATAAGCCAGCTAGCAGAACAAGGTGCAATAAATCATGCAGATATCATGAATCACGTTAGAAAGTTCTATAGTAACTGCATACATTATTTAGAAGAGTGGACGGTACATTGTAATCATATTGAATGTTTTCATTGGGTTCCATTAAAACAAGAACTTAATTGGAATGATGTGCAAAAATCATTCGATCATATTACTCAAAATTTCCCATATAGTAATATTTCTGAAAATGATCTTTTTAATGAGGTATTATTATTTAAAAATATATTAATAAGGAAAGGTTAAATCTTGGGCATCAGCAAAAATCACAATAGAGGAAAATTGTTAGAAATATTTCATCATTTTGAAACAAACCATGTTCCTACAATAAAGCACTAAAAATTGTGGAATACGCACTGTCCTTACCAGGAATTAATGCTGTGATTGAACGCATTTTTTCTACGGTAAATAAAGTGTGAACATCAGAAACATCACAAGTGTTGAGACTTTGAAATCCATTTTATGTGTGAAATATAATTTAACAAATTCTTGTGAAAATTTTCATGACCTTTTAAACAATGACAGCAACTACTAAAAAATTTCACTCAAATGAGAAATATGCCAAAGAATAAAATACTATACATAAATTTTAATGTATTAAATTTGGAAATTGTACTTATGTTGAAATTTAATATATATATTACAATACTATATTTGCATTCTATGAAAATTCTTGTTGCTCTATATAGACCAAATTTTTAATCAAGAACCTCTCTCCCCAACCCTGGCCCTGGCTCCCCTGGTCATTGTGTCCCGCTTTACCAATGTTAAAATCTGGTCAACTTAGCTTTAGAGTATTCTTGGTTTGCTTTGTGAGTAGAAATCACGTGCAGAAAAGGGGTTCAGGAGAGACCTTGGTACTCTAGTTCTAATTTCAGGATTCCACCTCCCTGTTTCCTTCACCTTAGCTGCCAATTTTGTGGTCTGGCAGCAGGAGCTCCGGTCGGGTGAGTCCTAACGGGTCTCCATTTTTTCCCGATTCCCCACCCATTTCTTAAATGGTATAAAAATACTTCCCCTGAGTACTAAAATTAATTAGGGGCTATTAAAGTTATTCAGTTTAAACTATGCAGAGCCATCTAAAAAGAAAAACCTAGTGACTTGCTTTTGGAAATCACAGCATTAAAAAAGCCTATAGTGCATTCGACTTCACTCATGGTGTTGTCTTGTGGTGGAAGAAACATATGTCATGAAATAGAACACACTTGATATAACTGCTTTTAGTTTTGATGCAATATTTTTGGACATAGGCATAACTCAAACTCATTGCCATTAAGTTGATTCCAAATCATAGTGATGCCATGGGACAAAGTAGAACTGACCCGGGGGGTTTCTGCAGCTATAAACCTGTACAGCAATAGAAAGTCTCATCCCTCTCCCTCAGCCTGGTGGATGTGATTGGCTAACTTTGTGATTAGCAGCTTAACGTGTAACTCATTACACTCCCAGGGCTGTAAACTGTCCCTTGTTCGCTACTAGGAATGGAATGATTATAAAAATAGAGCTGTTTATGATAGGTTTTTTTAAGCATAACATTACGTGGGAAAATATATGACACAGCTTAGCAACCCATGCTACTCATTTCATCAATAGCAGTTCTAATATTAGGCAGATTGGCAAGTAGCATTCTATTATCCATTACATTCTGGTTTGGAGTAGGCAGAGTTTGCTTCATTTCATTCAGAGGCCAGCAGTATTGTGTAAAGATCTCTATAAGTACACATTCACTCTATTTACTTTTGTTTTACATGCTGAGTCTGTAATCCTGGGTGTCAGGGACTCTCTTTTATTAGTATGCTGTGTAAATGTGCCTGCAGTCTATGAGAGAGCCTGCTGCCTATCAATAAACAATAAAGAGAAAAATGTCACTGCTGGCAGTTGACTTGGAGTCTTATGAGTACTAAGCCCAGACTGTACAGTGCTCCTGCTTTAGAGAACACAGAGTCGATTTTATTTCTTTGGAAATGATGATTTGACTTCTGTTGCTGCTGCGGCGCCAGCCACATTGTCATGATTAGGATGCGGTCTCTGCAGGGAGTCCGTCCGCGCAGAGGTGAAACCGTTTGAGTGCACGCATCACCGCCCACAGCCACATGATCTTCTGCACTCACTTCACCTCTTCAACACCCCCCCTCCTCGTTTATAACTGAGGAGAGTGACTATCTCACAGGCATCACTATGTGAATAAAAGTCAATCATGGCAGTGAAAGCATTTCTTTGAAGTGGAAGTACTCCATACACACGTGAACTCTCATTTTAATTAATATTTGATACCTTTATAAAATTGTGACATTTAAACCAGAAATACACTGAACAGGTCATGTTGTCTCTCATCCAACATTGTATTTGCCTCGTTAGTAATGCTTCATTGACTAGTCATATTGATTCCTTGACCCCAGTATAATTTGGAACCGTGATCCTCAATTTGTGATGTGGCGATTTCATTAAAAAGATTTTCCTGTGGTCTAAGTCAGTTACTCTTTGGCTTTCAGAGTCAATTCAGAAGATTGTGTTACGTTCAAGAGCTGCTGCGTTAGAATCTGCCCCTGCATGGTCCAGTGCCAGACTCTGAGCAAATACGCTGTGAGTTTGGTTGATGCTCACGATTCTGTGGCCAACCTCTCAGTGTGTACACTTGTCAGAGTGAACTTGTCAGAGAGCTTCGATTTAACCATGGAGTGTTTGGAAGCAGGATATTTAAAGAAAAAGCAGGACACCTTAGATTCTGTAGTGATACTGGTTAAGAACTGTTAGCCTATATAACATGAGTTTGGTTTTGAAATTTTGTGCAAGTCTGATATATAAAATAATTAAAGCAAATTGGAAGGTTTTATTTGTAAATCAGATTGATTTCTTGTACTTCCCCATCTGCAAGAAATATTCTCACTTTTGCTTTATTAATAGAGCAGTTGCTGATAATATTTGTCTTTCTATATATTTGATCATAGGAACTTCAAATATAAAGCCAGGTACAAGTGATTAAACACTAGACTCCTAACTGAGCCACAGGTGCCTCAAACTCAGGCGGACACACCTAGGAAGACAGGTTAGAAATGTGTTGCTGAAGACAGCCTTGTAAACCCCACAGAACAGTTAGTCCCACCGTGTATGCACAAGGCAGTCATGGTCTGAATTAAAAGCAACTTGACAACAGATAACAATTGCAGAAAATGGTAGCTTTACATGCATAGTGATCTCATAAGTCCTTTACCCATTTTCCCTCAAGGGTAGCCTTGTGACAAAATGTAGTATGTATACTATAAGGGTAGTCACATAGCTACAACCAAGATGACTATTTCCTTGGCCTGGAGCATCATTCATGCTGCTTTGTATAACCATGCCCCCTCCCCTTGTGCCCCTATCTCTTCTGTCACACCGATAGCCTCTCATCTCATCTCCATTTCTATAATTTTGTCATTTCCAGACTGTCATATAAATGGATCCATACAATGTGTGATCTCTTGATAGTGGCATTTTCAGTTAAAATTTTGAGGAGATCCATTACTTGTGGGGAGAGGTCAGATGCTCACGGGTATCCTCCCTGAGGGTGATCAGTTGCCAGACTGCAGTAGGCCCCACTCCCTGCTGTTAAAGACAGTGGACGCCTGCAGTCATCTATTTGGTTCCAGTAGGTGGGGCTTATACCCTACTGATAATGGTTGCTATGGAAATCTAGAGACTAGGTCAAAGTTAAGCTGCCATCCTAAATCTAAGATCCGCCCATCTTGTCACATGTATATCCCCAATCCCTCCTCGTTCGATTGCGTGTATGTCCCTAGACCACCCCCTCTCATTACCCCTTCTTGTGACTTTTTATCTTCTTTTCAAAGATGGTGCATTCTATTACAGCCAGGAGAGTGGTAACAAAAATTGATCGATCTCCTCTACTAATATTACACACACCCTAATTGCATAATAATGATTGGGTGGGACTTACAGAGACTTGAATTTTTTAAAATGCTCAACAGTTATGTATGACATCTATTTTCTCTGTATCCTCACCAACATTGGTATTGCTGGTATTTATTTTAGATTTTGATTGGTATCTATTTGATGTTTCATTGTGTGTTTAATTTCTGTACCCTAATGGACAATGATTTTAAACATATTGTCCAGTGCTGTTTTCCATCTGTGTCTTCTTTGCTGAAATATCTATTTGTGCCTTTTGCATATTTTTAATTGGAATGTTTTCTGCTATTGATTCTAAGAGAATTTTCTTCTTCCTGTGTATACATTTTTCTATATATACATTTTTCTCTATATATGTTGTCAAAAATAAAATGGAATGCATAAAGATCAACACTCTAGGCTTTGGGTTATATGATTCAGAACTACTTAATGACATTATAAAAAAGTGAATGCAGAATGAGTGCATAAATGAATAGTTAATGACAAGAATGGCACATTGAATAGAGAGAATGAAGATGACAGGATGTTTCTGTGAACATTTTTCCCCTCCACACCAATCCTCTCATTTATCATCGAAAGAATCCAGATGCGGAATATGTTTGTCTTTTAAATAATATTTCATTGAGATTATTCTGTGTTTCCATAGCTGCTTAGAGCCTCATTCGGCAATTTGTACATTAGTTGATCACTAGTATTGGTTACATTCTTCATAGTGTGTGAGCAATCTCGTTATTTCCATTGTGGCTGTTTTGTTTCTGTAAATCTAATCCTTACCTCCTCGCATTCTCATCTTCATTTTAAAATAATTGCTAACCATATGGTTTCATATAGGTGATGCTTTAGAGGAGCAGAGGACTCACAGTTGGTATGCATTATTTTTTTGAGCCAATTTGTTTACTATTTACAAGCTGACCTCAGTGATTTGTGACTTTTTTCAAAAATGCTCCAGTGGCAAATGTAGTCTTTTGAGACACCTTAGTATTCACAACTATTTGACAATAATGTTTGCCAAATACAAAAGTGTTTTTAATAAATTAATATGTGCACAAAAATATTTACAACATCCCCTTTCTTGGTTGCCAAGTGAAAAATTTTTTTAAAGTGAAAATATTTTTAAAAAGTGAAAACAAAACTCCCCAATGAATTGTCAGTGAATTGTAAAGTTGAGCCTATTTTTGATTTGATTCTTTATTTTCTTCCTGAGAGGCTAGAGAGTACAAAGGAGGCACGACTATAGTTCAATTTCTCTTTCTGAGGCACTGAAATAGTGGAGTCTACACCTATGGCATTAGAACTGTTTGAATTGTATAGGGTATAGATAAGAATTCCAAAATTTAGTAGGTAAGAATTTAGTATAATCAGCTATTAAATTAAAAAGACAAAATAAAACTATCATTTATGGGAATTTTTTTTAACATTTGAAGAAAACCAAATTTTTTAATGAATAGAGTTGATGATGATATTTTTTCATGTTTAATCTAGAATTGATTTTTGTGTGCAGTATGAAGTAGGGTCCAATTTCACATCTTCCCTATGTATATTATAGATATATACATGCATACATATGTAACGTAAATAGCAGATACATTCACAGATGACATACATGTCATTGCACTAATGAATTTACCTATTCCTATTTCAGTATATGCTACCTATTTGAAGGAGTATCGAGTTTGTGGAAAATGGAATTAAAAGATATTGGAATTTTCATGAACTTTTTGAAACCCCTTGTATTATTATTCTTGATATTTTTCTTTTCTTCAGGATTATTTTGGTGAATCATCGCTCTTTGGTCTATGGTAACTTTACAATTGTTTATCAATTTTCTTTCAGATATTTTTGTTCAAAAATGGTTGCAACAACTTATCCTGTTCCACATACTCTTTTTGGTGATTTCTTTTTGAATAATTTTATTATTATACAGTTCACATATCATACAATCTAATCACTCAATCATATGAAGAAGATGGTGAAATCCTCACCACAATCAATTTCAGGACATTTTCCTGTCATGTTCATTTCTGTTAGCTTCCCATTTCCCCACATCTTCCCCGGTCATGCCCTTAGACAATTACCAACCTAATTGCTCTTTTTATAGATCCACTTATCCAGGATTTAATACACAGAAAACCATACAAACATAAACAGGAGACAAATAAAAATAAAATGACTAGCTAAAACATACGTAAACCTCAATGGAAAAGAAAATTGTAAATATCAAAAATGGAATCAACTTTAAAATGGGACCAACGAGAGATCAAAGGGCATTTTAACCTAACTTCACCTTCCATAACTGACTTTACAGTACTCTCTGTCTGATAGCAAGGCTCCTCTGGAGCTTTGGAGGATTCATCCGTGGGGAGGCCCTGAAACTGGATGTGGGTTTCCGCTGTCATTCTCGTCCCCTGCAAACTGGGTGTTCATAATTTAATCTCTGGAACCATTTCCTCCTTTGGACTTGGATTGCATTATTTTCAATCCTTGCATTACACAGGCTGGTGTGCTTCTTTCGATCATAAACTCTTCTTATTCCTCATTTTGATCTGGGTGGCTGTATAATTGTGGAAGAAGGAACAGAAACCGTCCAATGCTGAGCCGTAAAAGCTGTTATCGCTTGCACCTGGCACACGTTCCTGTGACATGCACAGGAACATTTGTGTTGTGGCAGTGAAGTGCCATTCAGTCGATGCCAACCCATAAAGACCGTATGTACAACAGAAAGAAACCGTGCCCGGCCCTGGGGCAGCCTCATCACTGTCCTCCTGTCCGAGCCCATCGTGGCAGCCCCAGTGTCAATTCACTTCATGGAGGGCCTGTCCTCTCCGGATGCCCTCCACTTTACCAAGAGTGGTCTCCCGGCGTCGTTGTCTCCTGAGAACACTGCTAAAGTGCGTGAGACAAAGTTTCTACATCCCTGCCTCTTCGGAGCAGCTTGGCTGCACTTCCAAGACAGATCTCTCTGTTCTTCAGCAACACCATAGTTTCGCTGTGTTAATTTTTCTCTGGGCTTCCTGATTCAGTGTCCAGCTATCACCTGTATATAATGCCATTGAAAATACCATGGCTTGTCTAAAAGACTTGAAGAGGTTTTGTGCAGCCTAATTCCTTAAGGCAATGGAGAGTTTTATCTCTTGACTGCTGTTCCCATGAACGTTGAATGTGGACCAAGCGAGGTGAAATCCTGAGAACTTCAATCATTTCTCCCTTCATCATGGTGTTATATATTCGTGCACTTGGGGGCATTTTGTTGGTTTTTTTACATTGAGTTGGTTTCCATATTGAAAGCTCTCTTTGACCTCGCACTCTTTGACCTTCATCAACAAGTTCTTCAAGTCCTCCTCATTTTCAGCAAGCAATTTTGAGCAGACCTAAAAAGATCTCTCTAAAGCAACTGCGCTTGAGTGTTCCTGTTGCAAACATCAACAGAGCTAGAAAGAGATGGCCTAGCAATTCATGAAGTTTCCATCTCGGATTTTCCAGCCACCCAAACCAGCAATAACCCCACTGTCATCCAGTGGGTTCCAGCTCACTGTGACCCCATAGCACAGAGCAGGACTGTCTATTTGGTGTTCTGAGGTTGTGGGTATTTAAGGGTCCAGGAAAGCTCGTCTTTCTCCTGAGGAGTGGCGCGTGGGTTACAACGGAGTCCACGGATTGACCCACGGCACCATCAGGGCTTCTCAGAACCAAACACACGAGAAAGCCAGTCTTCAGATAATTCTACCTCCTTCTGTGGGCATCCTAGGGTTTGGATGTGGAGTTGAATAAAGACGTTTTCATTGAGTTCTTCTCAAAATTGTGATCCATGAGTAATCTGAATTCAAATGCAGATGCATGAGGTTCTGGGTAGTCTGTCACCATGGCAGTTCAGCTGGTGCTTATGTACATGTGAGTGCACTCTCTTCCACACGCAACTAAAATATTGCTATTTTAATCATAATTACTTTGAACCTACAGTTACTTGGGGGAAAACCAGTCTCTAATTGACGTTTTTGGTATTTAAAAAAATTTTACTGTGAAATATGTACCACACATAAGATGCTTATGTTATGAATGTATAACTTAATGAACAAGATATTCATCAACTTCTGTATAACTATAACTCAATATATCACCTTGAACATGTACAGTTGCTATTAATAAAAGTTTTACATTCAATGAGCATAGTATTTGAACCCGTAAGTCTTTCCATGAAATTCTATGTTTTCCCCCCTCTGGAAATCTATAATTTTGAAATTTGAATGAAACAAAATTTATTTAATCGTATTAGTTTTTTCTGTTTTATAATTTTATTCTACTTTATGTGACATCTTTATGTTGAATGCTCTAACTGGTTATTTTTATGTAGAATACAATTGTGTTTTCATATTAATTTTCAATATTTTGGTACATAATCCACATATCATATAATTTGATATTCTAATCATATGAAGAGTCATACAATCATTACCACATAAATTTTAGAACATTTTATTCTTTCTTGCACTCATTATTACTCACTCCCTATTACCCCCCCCAACCTCCACTGCCATTCCTCTCTTACTGCAGTTGCATCCACGTCAACTTATAGTGACCTCTAGGCCAGTCTATCACTTCCCTCATGTGTTTCTGAGACTGCACGGGGAATAGAAAGCCCCATCTTTCTGTAAAGACTGAAACTCTTCACAGGAGTAGAAAGACCCATTTTCTCCCACAGGGCAGCTGATGGCTTTGAACTGCTGAACTTGTGGTTAGCAGCCCAAAATATAACTACTACATCACCAGGACTCCTGCCATGCCCCTAAGAAACCATGAATCCAGTTACTGTCTATATAGATTTCATATACAGAGAAATATACAATAACTACTCTAAAATAGCGAAAAACTTCAATGGAAAAGAAAGTAGAAAATATTTTTTTAAAGAAAGGTCAAATGACAAGTTATTAAATTTTCATCTAATTACATCTGCGGTAATCCACTTTCCAGTGGATCCTGAATGAGAGCAAGACTTTTCATATCCCTGGTCTATATGGTCAGAGAGGATTCACCAGAGGCTTCATTCGTGTGTTTTAACCCTTTCTTTCTTTCTTTTTTTTAACTGAAACAACTTTTAAAAGGGTCAACATGGAGAACAAATGACAAGACAGCATATATTTAGACCTATCTAAGTCTACCTGAATGGACTGCACAATGCTCTCTCTGGTGACAAGGCTACTCATGTTCCTTGTCTAAGGTAAGGGGCCATTGACTTGAAACTGTTAATAACTGTGATTGTAGAAGAATTACAGAGATTAATAGATGCATCTATAATATAAAAGAAATGTATCTTTCCAGAGAGAGAGAGAGATAAAGAGTAAATATTTGAGTAACACCTCTATAAACCCTTTTAACAATGACAACTGTAAGCCCCGTGAGAACATCATATTTTATAAATTTATAGTTATGCTTGTAATTAGAGTCATATTGCTTTTTCAAAAAACATTCTTATGAGTTTAGAGAAGTACATTTGAGATTTAATAAATGACATCTGTATTCCTTTTAGGCCCAGTGGGCACCCCCTTTAAACCATTCTTGGCAGTCAACTCTGCATCAGCAGTAAATAAAACAAAGACCATTGTTTAAAATTGGCCCAGAGTAGCTGATGGAATTGTGGTAAATGTGAATAGCATATTGAGGTTGATGTTCCCATTACATAAGGCAGACCCTTGCTAAAGTGTAAGTATTGTTAACACTGCTAAAGAATTCTCAGGACACAGCGCTACTGAACACAAAACAAGCAAACAACAAAAACAGGATCTTGAAAAAAAATTTCCATCTCTAAAAGAAATGCTGTAGCTCTCATAAGATGTGGTTTTCTATTACAGGATGTTTTATACACTCGGAGACAGTGCTTGCATACGAATGTTCAATGGGAAGTATTGATCACAGGGAGAAACTGATGTGGTTAAGAGGAAAGAATGGAGTTTAGTAGAAATGGAAAGAGTTCAGTAAATTTAGGAGGAGGAAATATTTAGTTCAGAAAATCTTTACGGAAGAGAGAGACAAAACAAGGAAAGAAAACAATGCTGTGGAGTGATTTGCATATTTTAATCACAGAAAAATGATTTCTAATTGAAGAGATATAAAGGTATTAATCAGAGCTGTCCTGAAAATATTCTACACATACATACACACACAATCTAATCTGTCTACCACTGGACTTGTTTAAAATCCAAAGGAGAAATTTGTTCTATGATTATGAATTAGAGTTTATATATAACATTTATGAACTTAGTGCTAAAAATTCAAAGAACCCCACATAGCAAAATAGGCACTAACAATAAGATGGGAAAGAATTTGTAACTTTAACACAAAATCATGTTATCAAAAGAAGATAGCTTATGTAAAACAGTTGAATTTTAGCTTGCATGCTTGAGAGAGCTTCTAGCTAGTACTGACCTTTTGTTTCTCTTGCTCCTGGTTAGAATCAGTGTTAATGATAAACTGCAGTTACATATTCATGTTGCCGCAACTGATGTATTTCCACTTTGTTATGTGGAAATACATCAGGAAAACGGGCATGTGGAAGAAGAGATGTAGACTCTTCATCGCAATTGTGAAAAAGGTTCAAGGCATTCTCCAGAGGCTGCTTTTGGGATGCCTTACGGGCTTGCATTCCTTCAGAGATGTATGCCAACCGAAGCAGGAGCATAGAAGAGAGTCAAAAAATATTTGCAAAATATTATACCTAAGTTCAGAAAAAACTTTTAAAAATCGTTTTATTAGGAGCCCATACAGCTCTTTTTACAATCCATACATGCATCATTTGTGTCCAGCACATTTGTACATATGTTGACATCATCATTCTCAAAACACCTGCTTTCTACTTGAGCCCCTGGTATCAGCTCCTCTTTTTCCTCTCCCTCCCTGCTCCCCTCCCCCTTCCCCTTGATAATTTTAAAATAATTATTATTTTATCATATGTTACACCATCCGACGTCTTCCTCATCCAGTTCTCCGCTGTCCGTCCTCCAGGGAGGAGGTTGCATGTAGACTTTGTCATTTGTTTCCTGTTTCTCCCTCATCCTCCCTCCACCTTCCCAATATCGCCACTCTCACCACTGTTCCTGAGGGACTCATCTGTCCTGGATTCACCATATTTCCAGTTCGTATCCATGCCAGTGTACATCTCCTGGTCCAGCCAGTTATGTAAGGTAGAATTGGGATCATGATAGTGGGGGGTAGGAAGCATTCAAGAACTAGAGGAAAATTGTATGTTTCATCATTGCTACACTGCACTCTGACTGGTTGTCACCTCCCCACAAGTCTTCTGCAAGGGGATGTCCAATTTCCCCCAGATTGGCCCTGGATCCCCACTCTGCACTCTCCCCACCCCCATTCACAATGCTATGATTTTCAGAAAAACGCTTTTTTTTTCTTTTCACAAAACATGATTACAGGGCCTGATTCTTACATTTATTCACATTATCATCTTTATCAAATTATATTTTATCTCTGAGCCTTAGCTCAGTGAAATCTGTAATGCGGGGAGTTAATAATATGACTTTTCAAGTGATGGTATGCATAGAAGAAATAATATATGTAAAGCTTCTATAAACTAGATACCAAATTTTGTCACCATAATTACTCATCACTTGTAGCCTATAGCATTCCTTTTGCACTAGAGTTTACTTGGGGTTTTTAACCCTTAAATGCAGGGTCTGTATCTTATTTCTCCTTGCAAGTGCACATAGTTCTGATATCATCTTTGAATCAATGATAGAGAAAAAGAGAAGGAAAGTGTACTTTTTTTTTACTAACAGCCTTAATTCTATGGATTGAGATTGCGAACAAGAGGAGAGAGGTGCATATGTGTGGAAGGCCATTAAGACTCAGCCTTAAAACGGCTGAGAAGTCTCATGACCGATGTGTCAGTGTTTGCTGATTTCTTCTGTGGCTTGATGTTTTGAACAGACTGTTAAGAACAAGAACAAGAAAGTATGCAAGGTCTGGGAAAATAGGTTGTTTAATTTTCTCAAGGATGTCTGGCTTGACAGAAGACAGAGTTGCTATGGGTATCAAATGTGCTTGCTTAACAATGAGATAATTAACCCCGGGATGTTTCTGCATGGATAAAGGAGTATGTGGAATAAACTCAGGGCTTCAGTATTCACTGTTGCCCTCCCAATACTTTCTGTCTCTCGTTTTCCTTAATCCTCACTGCCTCTTTCAGGACCATTCAACTCGTCGGCAGGTTCCAACACATATGTACAGTACTCAGTGATATACTGTGAGTGGGAATGAACCAAACAAGTAAAGAAATTAAAATGATACTTAAGCTTCATCTAGGGTTGGGAAGTGTAAGATTACATGCTTGTAGTAAATGTGCACTAGGAATTAGAAATGATAGAAGGCAAAATAAAATTTAGTTAGAAGGCAAAATAATTTTAAGAAAATAGCAACAGTTTCATGGGTGCATGAGATTCAAATAAATAATATTAGAACACATGGGACTGAATTCTGTAAGATTTTTGTATAATGGGAAAATCATGACATTTCAAGAAAGCTGAGTACCGTTAATTTGGAAGAACAAATATGGAAAGAGTTTAGAATGGGATGTGGAGGTGAAACCAGGTACAGGGCTATGAACAGAGAACTGAAGGCCTTCTGAAGTTGAAATTATAAGTGATGTTAAATTATAACTGTTGAAAAATTCTTAGTGCATACAATTGAATACTATGCATCCCTAAATAAGAATGATGAAACTGTCACAAACCCCATGACAAGGATAAATTTGTAAGATATTATTCTGAGAAAAGTTTTTTTTAGTCAAGCCCATAAAAACAAATACTGTATGAGACCACTATTATAAAAAGAAAAATATAAAGAAAATTATTTTTATACAATAAAAGCAGACTTTGATGTTTATGGGAAAGTCACGTAAGAGAGGAAGAAAAGATAGGAAGAGGGAAGAATATAAATATACACCAAAGTAGAACCTCGCCTTCCAGAATAATACATGTCATAAAATAGCAAGGCGAAGATTAAAATTGTGAACCTATGGTAGTCCTGGGCTCCCATTCATTGGGCACTTCAAAGCAAGAGGTCCTAACCAAAGACTCACAACCACCAATTCCATTACCTTAGGATAGCAGGTCATCTGCTTCTTCTCACACTAGGAAATTTCAGCCTTAAGATCCCTGGAGTCTGTCAGTTCCTTAAATCTGTGACAAGTGAGTTTGAGGTAAAGGATGTCATGAGCCTTGAAAGGACAGAGTCTAAAGTCCTAGTAGTCTATAGCACAAGGCTTGGCCACCAAGGGCTAGCTAGAAACTAGGCCAAATTGTCCAATTAAGAACATAGTACTAGGCATATTCTCCCCTTGGGTTCTATATAAGGATTGTTAAACCTTCTTCTCCTATGGGAGGCTGCTTCACACTACCCATGAACAGAAGTATAATTGCCTTCTCCCAAACATCTGTGCCTCCTTCCCACGACCTTCTGGAGGAGCCCTGGTCGCATGGTGGCTACTCCTGGGGCTGGTTAGCACTAGGTCAGCAGTATGAAACCACCCGCCCCTTGTGGAAGAAAGACAGTGCTTTGTATCATGGAAACAATTACAATCTTGGAATCCCACTAGGGCAGTATTACCCTGCCCTGTAGGGTGGTCATGAGTCAGAATTGACTCAATGGCATTTAATATTTTTTTCTCTGTCTTACCCTGAAGCTACAGTAGTTTCACTGGGTGGGAGTGTCTGTTGATTTGGGGTGACCTTTGTACAATGTTGTATGGTAGCAACTGAATGGTTTTGTCCCTTTGAGAAACTGGCCCTAGGCAAGGTGACCTACGTCAGAACTATCAAAAACTATGATAGTCATTCTGTCATAATTTGAGGACTATCTATATTGAATTGTTGGTTGGCATATTCTTGACACAGGTATATCTATTAAATCTAGTTGTTTTATAGTGTCATTCAGAAACTATATTTCCTTGTGGATACTTTCCTTGATGTCAATATTAAAAGTGGTATCTTAGAATCTCCATTTTTTTAAAAAAAGGTCATAATAGGAAATAGCAGAGGTAAATTTCAAACCAGATGTCTGTCTCCAGAGGCACTACCCTTTCTGTAGGTTCCTAGTGGGTGTTTTTCTCAGAATTCCAAAGGACTTTCTACAGTCCAGAAAAGCTGAAAATGGAACCATTTAACATTATTGTTTCTTGTATTTCACTTTAATCTTTAAATATAAATAAATTTAAGGTATACACTACCCTTTAAGGTATACAAGGAGTCCGTGGGCAGCAAAAAGTGTAAGTGTTTGGCTACTAGTTGAAAGATTAACAATTGGAACTTATTCACTAAAGTGCGTCCGAACTCAGGCCTGGTGATCTGCTTCCACAGTGCTGCCGCCTTGAAGACCGCGTGGATCAGTTCTGCTCTGCTCATGTCATAGAAGAAAGAACAATTCAAGAGGTCACCTTATGAGGGGAAACCTAAGTAAAAACGAAGGTTAAGGTAAGTCGAGTTTCAAAGTGACAGGAGACTTTCCGTTTCAGCTCCAACATATAAAGTGCTTGGATGTTATTACTTCCATCTCCACAGCCCGCCCCCCCGCCCCCTCCCCCCTGCCAAAATCTGGGAAAACAAAATCAATGACTTTTCAGGACCCATCAGAAAACTACAAATGCAGAACAAACCGCTAACTTGAAATCTATCGAACCAAAAGAATGGAGAGTTACTATCAAGATGAGCTTACCTGGAGCAGAAGCTGTTGAAGCTATTAACTAGTAGAAACACTTAGATGGCGAATTCTATAAACTGTTGGAGGTGGAACTAGTGTGGTAAGGAGGAAGTCCTGGGGGTTGCGATCTTAGGGGCACCCAGCTTCCATGGCTGTATCGCCCTTTAACCCACCAAATTCCTGTGCTAATGTTTGAGAAAGATCTCTGTGGCTTTTACAGGGGCTGAGGAATTCTTGTGAAATATATCCCAAACTTCCTCATAATAAAGTTACATTTCGGAAGGAAAGACTTTACCTGACTCTTTTAATAGTCCTTTTAACACGCTGCACTGCCATAAAGTTGATTCCCACAGAGCAGAACCGCCCCTTTGGATGTCCACGCCTCTACGTATTTCCAAGGGCTTAAGTCTAAGAACAATGGTAAAGAGTGCAGGACTGGCAATGCTTCGGTCTGTTGTACCCAGCCTGCTGAGTCAGAATTGACGTAATGGCACTAAAAACCAAACATTTTCACAGGACGAGAAAGCCTTGTCATTCTCCCTTGAGCAGCAGTTAGCTCAAGCTGCTGATCTGTGGTGAGCAGTCCAAAGCAAAATCCACTCTTCCACCTTTTAATTAACAAGAAGCTATCAAAATTAGTTCATTGACTGTAGACATGTGTCATAGTCATTTGAAATGCTGCCCATAGAAAAATACATGCATAGGGTGTGTGTGTGTGCATACTATTCTTGCAATCATTTTGTCCATCTAAAATTGCAGTAAAATAAAATAAAAATTTTCAGGTGCAAGATATCCAGGGTAAAATTGTTTGATCTGTTATATGCATGAATATTAAATATCTCAGGTATTAGGTTGGAGAATAAAACTCTCCACAGGTACTGAAGTCTTAAATGAAAGTGGAATCATGAGCCGTTTACAATGAGGCAGAGAGGGTGACAGTGTATCGTATCATAGCATGAGCCAACGGGATGATGAGTCATCCAAAGTTAGAAGGGAATGATCCCCAAGTGGCACTGAGAAGCAGAGCAGTGCTCATTATTCAGCTCGCTTCTTTCCTCTTGGAGTTTGAAGTTTGATCAAATGGCCTTTCTGGAGAGGAAGGAAGCGAGGACTGGGACTGGCATCCTCAGAAAAGACTCAGAAGATGAAGAGTGAAAATCAGAGATTCAAATATCCTTTTTTGAATCATGGAATGAGGGTTTCAAATATGACCAATAATTGTAGTAGAAAGGCAGGAGTTGAAGACTCCAGTAGAAGAGAACATGGAATTTAAGTGCTACAAGGAGCAAGCTTTTCTTGAATTCAATTCCTGATGCAAAAATTCAACAAGTTCAAATATTTAAAAGAGCCTGCTATTAGTAAAAAAAACCATTTCCTATGCAAATTTACTTTAAAAGCAAAGTATATGGCGCCGCAAGGTAAAGAGAGTGTAGAAAGCATTGGAAAGCTCATGAGACATCCAAGCACTTGTTTCTCAGAGTTCTTCTTACTTAGACATGAATATCTCCAATCTGTGATATGAACCTTAGTTTTAGGTGAATTCAAAACTGAACGTACCAAAAGAGACTCTTAGGGACCCCATTGGCATAGTGACAAGTCAGGCTGTTTAATCTTCTAGGTAAACCCAACCATGAACAGACGCACTGTGGATGTTTTCAGAGTTAAACACATCATATGCCCCACTATCTTCATCTTGCCCAAGAGTGAAAGCCCAAGTATAGGCAATTCCAGAGATCAGAAGAATGTTGTCTCAGTCCAGCTATAAAATTAATACCCTACACCATTAGAGGGACCCTGGTGCCAGCCTCCATCAGCTATGCATTGAACTGCTGGTGGCAAAGTCATTGGTTCCAGCCCACCAGTCACCTCATGTTTGAAAGATGAGATTGTCTGCCTTCATCAAAATTTAAAGTCTCAGAAACTCAAAGAGGCCATTCTACAATGTCCAGTAGAGTTGCTATAAATCAGAATTGACACAATGGCATAGTATTTGTCACATTATTAGGATGAGAGATATTAGATAGGAATAATGCTGTCTTAAGGCACCTTTTCCCTGATGGCTGAAGTCTAGGAGTTCACTATTCAACCTAAGATCTGACTAGAACATTATCAATACTGACAAATCTTTTCTAAGCTCCTTCAGGACTTTTTTATTCTTCCTACTACCCTGTCCAATCCCTGTCACCAAGGAAACTGCTCTCCCAAAATTTAGAATTATCATTCCATTGTATTGCTAATACAGTTTTATCACAGGGGTATAGCTATCCTTAGATAATTTGATTTGATAATGTTAATTTTGTGTGGGTTTGTTCTTAATACAAATGGCATCAGAAACTGGCTCTCTCTCTCCAATCTTCTTGTTGGGTGCCATTGCATGGGCTCCCAGTCATCGTGACCCTGTGAACGAGAGACTTGGAGCCCTAGTGGCATATGGGCTTGGAGTTGGGCTGCTCACACATCAGCAGTTGGGAAAAATTAAAAGACTTCCTACTCCCATAAAGATTTACAGCCTTGGAAACCCACCGGGCAGTTCTGCTCTGTCCGATAAGATCACTCTGAGTCAGAATTTATGGATGGCAGTGAGCTTTTTGGTTTATGCACAACAGAAGTCAATACTGCAAGATCCTCCACCATTCTTACAACTTTGTCATTTTTGAGTCCGTTGTGCAGCTACTTGTGTCGATCCATCTCAACTAAGGTCTTTTTTGCTGACGTTTTACCAAGTAGGCTGTCCTTTCAAGTAATGGTCCCTACTGATAGTGGGTCCAGAGCACATGTCTTGAGTGTGTTAAGAGCACTCTGACTGCATTTCTTCACTGTATTCACTCCTCTATTTATGTTTTCGGACTGTGATTCTTAAAGAATTTTTTTGTCCTTCTCGCAGTCCATGGTATATTCAAATTCTTCATCGATATCATAATTTAAATGTGTTCATTTTTATCCAGTTATCCTTATTCACTATCCCGCTTTCCCTTCTATATGCAGTAATTGAAGATGTCGTGGCTTGGGTTTTGTGCATCTGCATCCTCAAAGTGACATCTTTGTCTTTTAACACTTTAAAGAGGTTCTTGCAGCAGATTTGCCTAATACCTTATGTTGTCTGATTTCTTGACTGCTGCTTCCATGAGCATTGACTGGATCCAAGTAAAATGAAAGTTTTAAAAACTTAAACTTTTTTCTATATATTGTGATGTTTATTTTATTCAATATTCTAGTGCATTTCACTACTGATTGATATGTTCTCTTTTATTTATTCACTCTTCTACTTATATATATATTTGACTTACATTTTTTGTTTGATAATTTAGAAATGATACTGGGGCATGACTGTGGAGTGTTACAAGCATTGGGTTTTCTGTGGCAACGTTCTGGATTTTAAACTACTAACCTTTCTAGAGGCAAGGCACAAGCAGTACATACTTTTCAGGTATAGATGTAGCAAGTTCTGGGTGGCTATGGAGCTTGCATTTGCATAAGTGTGATTCCTTAACACTGGAACGCACTATGGTGGTAGGCTTCTGGAGTCAACAATGCCATTGGCACCTTACCTTTTCCTTACCTACCTACTGTCGAAGAGGGAGACATTACTCTGGTAAAACAGTCTTTATTTATTAATGGAGGCCCAGATTAAAGATTACTTGTTCATAAATATTAAAAAACCAATTTCCAATTACAAGTTGCATTCTATTTAAAATAGCTAGGAAAGTTTCTGTTGTTGTTTTTGTTTACATTTTATTAGGGCTCATACAACTCTTATCACAATCCATACATATACATACATCAATTGTATAAAGCACATCCGTACTTTCTTTGCCCTAATCATTTTCAAAGCATTTGCTCTCCACTTAAGCCCTTTGCATCAGGTCCTCTTTTTTTCCCCTCCCTCCCTGCTCCCCTCTCCCTCATGAGCCCTTGATAATTTATAGATTGTTATTTTGTCATATCTTGCCCTATCTAGAGTCTCCCTTCCCCCCTTCTCTGCCAAAAGTTTCTGTTTTTTTATGCCAGATGATTTCTGATTCACAAATACAAATGAATATAGATAGGCAATATATAGAGATATGAGAAAAATTCCAAACCTTTCAAGTAATCAGACACATGAAAATTTAAAGATATTTCATGCCCAACAATTTCTCAAAAGTTAAAGGTTCAGCAATACTCAATGCTGGGGAGAAACAAGGGTAACATGGGGTTTGGATCTTAAATTGATAGAATATTCTTGGAAACAAGGTGATATTGCTTATTCAAATTAATTTTGTGAATTCTGTACAACCTCATATTTCTATTTTTAATGTCCTAGAAAATAGTTGTACATATGTACCAGAACTATTATCCAAAAGTGTTCATGGCCTTATTGTATAAAATAACAAAAAAAACATGTAAGTCAAGCTGTAAAATTTTGCTTCCTGTTTGGGAAAATATGCCACAGACACTGTTGCAATGTTGAACACAGCTTACAAGAACAGTGTTATGGGAAAAACAAGTGCATGAGTGGTTTTCTCATTTCAAAAAAGGTGAAATGTCAATTGATAAACCTTATTCTTGACATCCCTCAACTTCCTGAAAGTACAAAAAAGTCAGCTCTTAGTATATTTGGAGTTCATTTCACCAGGTCAGACTGTTAATCAAGCTTTCTATTTAGAGGTTCTGAAAAGATTGCATAACAGTATGCAACAAAAAGGCCTAACTTGTGGCACATGGGGGAATGGTTTTGCCACCACAAAAATGCACCTGCTCATGCAGCCAACTCAGTGTGCCAGTTTTGGGCATACACACAAAAAGTATGCCTCTCTTTCCCCATGCACCTTACTCACCTGCCCTCACTTCTTGTGACTCGTGTTTCCATGGATGCAGAGGGACATCAAAGGACAGCAATTTGATGACATATAGGTGAAGGAAAAAAATCAGGGAGGGGCTGCTAGCCATCCAAACAGATGAGTTTGAAAAACGTTTTAAAGAATGGAATTGCAGATTGACACATGTATTAAGTGTAATGGAGTGTCCTTTGAAGGTGTTAAGGTTGTTTTATCAAAAAATTGAAATGTGTAGCTTTGGAAAAAAAATCTGGTGGGGGGGGTATCTCCTTGCATACCCCTTATTCTGAGCTCACTGCATGCCCAGCCCCTTGACCTAGGTGGTATTCTGGCCAATAGACTGCAAGCAGGAATGACAAATATCATCTCTCGACTGACCCCTAAATATCTTCTGAAGTCCACCATTATGGTGGCTCGTTCTTGAGCTCCACTGTCCAATAGAATCATAATGTGAATATATATGCAATTAAATCTTTTCAGTAATCACATTAAAATTGTAATATAGGTGAAATTAATTATATACCTCATTTAATCCAATATATCCAATGTAGTATTATTCAAAATAAAAATGTTAAGATCATTTATTTTTCATATGTTTTTAAAAATCCAGTCCTTATTTTATATTGTAGCCATATACAGTCAATGGCTACTGTGTTGTAAGGCATACCTCCAATGAATAAAATGGAAAAAATGACAGTCATCAATGTAAGGACTCTGAGTTACTGAACTAGAGCCCTGGAGGCATAGTGGATTGATTACACGTCACGCTAGGTTGGAAACCACCAGCCACTCTACAGGAGAAAGATGATGCTTTGCTGTCTAGGTTCTCTGTGTGTAAGAATTGACTCTGTGACACTGAGTTGAGTGAGTGTCTTTGAATTATTATGTGGGAAAATGCCTAAACCAGTGATCCACATGGAACTGTAACTCGAATAAGAAATAATCTTAAGTAACTGATATTTGGGGGGGTTGCTATAGCACCTATGGTGCTACCATGTGGAAGATCAATATATTATGCAATAGATGGTTATGATTTTTATTCGGTTTTCCCTAGCCTCCATGACAGGAGTATAGATCTTTGCTTTCATTGATCTCGGACTGGGTCATGTTATTTATATTGGCCAATGGACTATTGACAGATGGCATGTTAATTCTAAGTTTAGTCTTCCAGAACGTCATATGATTCTGAAGACTCATTTTTTAGCTTTTATCCTTTCCTATAAAATAAAAATGTCGTGATTTCAACCAAAGAATTAATACAGCAATAGGTTATTGAGAAACATCACAGCAGAAGGCTAAGCGGTCATACTTTTAGGATCAGCAACAACTAATGCTGAGGTTTACATTGTGTTACCATGACAAAAGTACCTCCATGCACTAAGCACCTCCATTACAGCTTTATATGAGGAATATTACAAGTCCTCACTGAGCAGGCCTGCACTGAACCTATGATGTGTAGCTAAGGTCAGCTGAGCCCAATCCAGTTCAGCTGACCCGGAGTCAAACTACAGGCAATTGCTGGTAAGTGCAATGGAGTTGGTGCTGATTCACAGGAACCATAGGCACCGCAGAAGGGAAAACTGCCTGAGCCGATGGCATCCTCAGAACTGCTGTTATGCTTGAGCCCATTTCTGCAGGTCTTGTGCACCAGCTTCCCAGTGCAATAGAGCACTTGATCTCTGACTGCTTATCCATGGGCTCTGACTGTGGATGCAAGACAGAGATGCAATTCCTAAATGCTTATTATTGTATGCTACTGCGTCTCGGGGCAGCTTATCAACCATTACTGTGGCAATAGCTGATTGATATAACTACCCAAATAGAGTTTGCTTCTCCAGGGAAGAAACACCATCCGTTACTAATCCACAGGTTACTTTTCCTGTGCTCCTTGCCACGGTTGCATCTCCCCTTTCTATTGTCATTTTCACAAGCCTCCAATTCACATCCTTCTATGTTAGCAGCCAGTGTTAGTCAGTCTACTTGTTGCTTTAGATCTATTTACATGTATAACTCAGAGACTTGTCAAGAAAGCATCCTTTTTATTTTTAAAGAGAACATTCTTAAATATTATGATCGGGCATATAATCATCGATCCAATCATTAAACACTTTACTTGCACTTTAATATGTTCCAAACACTGTTCTAGTGTCTAAGAATGCAATAGTGTCCAATTAGAGTCTGTTTTCATTTGGGTGGACACAAATAATATATAAGTAAAACACAGGTTAGAATATACTTTATAAAGAAAAATGAAAAGGAATAGGGATTTAAATTGGCATATGCCATAGAAATGATTTCAAAAGCCCTTTTCTGTACCCTACTTAACAATAGCTGGGAGATGCAGTAAGGATGCGGACCCCTCTCTAAGATATGTATCTATTTCTCAAGGCTTATATTCTTACACTCATTTTTTACTTTCAAAAGTTTTAACTGAATTAGCTGTATTTAAAGGTTCTTTTTTGCCATCTTGTTCTTCTTACTTTTGCTCTACCTTTTATTAACTGACTTAATTAAATTAGTATTGCACAAACTATTTGCACAAAGACATTTTTGTGTGTATAATGCTTTAATGAAAGTGTTTAGTACATGGAGATATTTTCATCACGGTAACCTAATTTAAAATTCAGCATCAGTTACTGCTGATCCTAGAATTATGAAGCTAGATCCTAACCTTCTGTTATGGTATTTCTTCATTTGCATCTTTCTGTATTCTCTGTTGTAATCCCTGAAGCTTTTTTCCCCATTAGTAGAGAAATTTAGCTGGCTCTTCCTGAATTTCTCTGGCTCTACCAGCCTATATCACCAGTGTTTCACGTTTTTTCTAAAGAACGTACAATGATATTTTTCTACACATGAAAGCTCTCAGTTTGATAGGTGTTAAAATGCATGGACGGCTAAAAGGACAATCTGTCTTGGAAGAAGTGCAGTCAGAGTGCCCCTTAGAGACAAGAATGGCAAAACTTCATCTTATATACTGAGGACATATTGTCCAGAGAGACTAGTCCCCGAAGAAGGACATCATGTTTGGTAAAGTGGAGGGGGCACGGAAAAAGAGGCAGGGCCTCAAAAAGATGATTGGACACTGGCTACAAGAATGGGTTTAGGCATGGGGATGCTTGTGAGGCCCTCTCAGTGATTCGTTCTACTCTTCCATTTGTCACTATGGATGGGAACAAACTCGATGGCACCTAACAACAACAACAAGCTGTCTGCCCAAGGTCACACACTAAAGGGTAGAGCTGAGCTTGTAATCTAATTGATCAACTTTAGAAAAACAATGTTTGCAAGGTGAAAACAAAGTCGTAGTTACTTTACTTAATTGATGAAACATAGAACATTTTTTCCTAGCTAAGTAAATTTATTTGCTCCCCAGAATCTTCCTAAAGGAAATTAGCTCAATCTAGTCAGTTTCATGTCAGCTCATTCATGCAATCCCTTGAGTGGTGAACCAAGACTTTACACTCAGATGCACAGACCGCTGGGGTCTTCATTATGTTTGCAGATCAGGGGTTTGGGTGCTTTTTCTCCTGTCCTGGCTGCTAACCAATGAGTTGTAAGCCATGTAATGTGGTCAGAGTGCAAGGAACTCTTTGTTTGACACATCGGTCACCATGCCCATGTTTCCATGCCATTGACAAAGTGCACCACAGTCATCCTCTGGCCATGACTCCTCCTCACATTCTTGGTGGTCATTAAGCTTTTTCTCAACCAATGGCAAGCTTTTCTGGGAACGATGAGCAAATTGTACATGCTTTTGCCAAAACCACAATGATATATGGCTGCCTTTCGGGCCATCTACTTACACAAGCAGACAGGCGACAAAGAAAAGGAAGACCTTCCACAAGATGGATTGACACAGTGGCTGCAACAATGTGACACTCTAGCATGACAACAATTGTGAGGATGGTACAGGACTAGGCAGTGTTTCATTCTATTGTGCATAGGCTAGTCATGAATCAGAACTATTTTAATATACCTAACAACTAAACCATTTGCACATTTTATTCAGACTTATACATTTTATTCAATGATTTCTAGTGTGATAACCTGGCATGGTAGGCAGAATAATGTCACCCTCCTCTGCAAAAGTTACCCACGACTTGATCCCTAAAACTGTGAATATATTATGTGGCATGGCACAAGGGACTTTGGAGATGTGATTGCTGTCACAACAAGGTAAAAAGGGTGGGGGGTGAAGGCATGTCTGTCCCCATCATGTGGCAATAGGAAAGCCAGAGGAAGTCAGACATCGTTCTCCTCATTGTTTTCAGAATTATCTGAACACTCTGGCTCCGAAGTTATCCAGAGACAGGCTGGGAGCAGCAATCTCCTTCTTACAACACTTTCTTTCCCAGTAAAAAGTCTATCCTCTCTTCCCCAAAGGAAGAGGAACGATGCCAACATGTTGCGTTCCTAATATTATTATTTATGATACAAAATGTACATTCTAGATTCTTCCCGTTTTACTTCAAATATTTTCACTAAAAAATACATTGCTTACAATTCGAATTCTTAGCTTTGACACCTATGTGTAATACAGCTATTGATGAGTACCTTTAACGTTCTTAAAAGTCCTGCTTTCAGCAACCAAACGTGTACATCTTCCTATAAATCCAATAAGAAGGAAAATAAAGTTTGGTATAGGGGCCAAAATGTTTTATGGCATGAAATGTTTTATGTGATGAAATTTAACAAAACTATAATGGAAGACTGTTGGAATTTGGGAAGAAAACCAATTGTTAAAGAAAAAAAAAAAATGAAGGTAGCCACCAAGAAAGCATACTTTACCCAGAGACTCAGTAGAACCCAGGCACTAAGGGCTCAGGTCTCTAACATTACTGCTGTATCTTCTCTTAGATTTTCACTCCAACTTCTATGGTTGATTTGCTAGACATCTAATAAAAATAGAAATTTTGTTTACCTTATGCTAAACTTTGCTACTTATATGCAAGCTTTTATATTTGATTTTTGTGTTATATAAGTACATACAATTCCTTTTCCCTTGCTGTCCTGTCAGTACTGACTAAAAGTAATTGTATGGGGTCAGGTAGACTGCCCTAGAGGATTCCCAAGGCTGCGGCTCTTTACAGCAGCAGGCGGTCTCATCTCTCGTCAGTGTCTTCTGGTGGGTTTTGGTTTCCAATCTTATGGTTCCTGACCCAGCACTTAGCCATGGTGTCACCAAGGCTTATTCAATACATAGATTATACCACACAATTGCTTTGTATGTACTGAATTTTCTCCAGTCACCTTGCACAGTGAAAAACATGACTCCGTACAGTAGCAACCTGTCAGAGATGGAAAACTCACTGGCTGGCTGTGAATTAAGATTCCTAGCAGAGCACAATAGGAAGCATTCTGTGGGAGGCAGAAATGTGTGAAACTTCTCTGCACACCATCCCCCTCAAAAACAAAAGCAGCCCTGTCACCTTGCAGCCCTTATGCGTTTCACTGTCCTGTGAAGGCCGTGAGAGGCTTGGGTTGTCACCTGTGTCTGTTGTCTACAGCATCAAAGTTTTCGAAGCAGATGGTAGGTGAGTAAATGCGACACACGCGTGATGTGTGATTGTGTGCCCTTAGGGGAGGAGGAGGCCTGTGATGTCAGTGTTTACGTAGCCAGTCAAGAGATACGGTTTTCATATACGTCCGTATTTCTGCTGAGTCAGAAACCTTTTCTTCTAAATATAATTTCTAGGAAGTTTTCTAATAATCTTCAAAGAAATATCATTTTACAGTGCCTGCTTATGTAGAGCACATATTGCAAAAAACAGAAAACAAACCTGTGTCTGATGAGTCTGCAAATTTTCCACTTCCTGCTCTGTGTTGCTGCTTTGCTGAGATGGGGGAATTATTCTCAAATCATTTTTTTAATGGCTGGAGATGGTCATTAGCAAACAAATGCTTACTCTTCAAATAATCTGTTCTCACCTATTTTTCCCGGAATGAAGGGTAGCTATCTTGATATAAGTGATATTAATTGTAAAACATGATCTTAAATTCTTTATCCATCTGACTCTTTGATTCACTCTGAAGGAAAAAACAGTTACATGGAATATTGCTTGAATGTGATCCCAGTTAGTGGGCTTTTTCCTCTACATTGTATGGAACATGCTTTAGGGGTGCCTTTGTTGCTCACTATGTATTGCCCCATCCTTAAAATAAGAGAAAAATTTCATACCGACTATATTTGGCTAGCAAGACCTACCTTGGCTTCTGAAGGAAAAATATACATGGATATAGTTTGTCACCATCAATCCTGTTCCAACTTATAGAAACCATATAGCAAAGAGTTAGACTGTCCCACAGGGTTTCGAAGGCTGTACATCTTCACGGAAGCAGACCGCAACATCTTTTCCCATGGAGAAACTGGAGGGTAAAGCCTCATAATTTTTGGAGTAGTCGCCAAGTGCTTGAGAACTGCACCTACCTACTAAAACCATGCCCCTAGGCTTGACTGGAGATCATAGAGTCCTTGCCAGATTGCTGCTTTACAGTCGCCAAGGCTGTCACTATTTAAGGAAGCAAACTGCCACATCTACCTCCATATACCAGTTGGTGGATTCCACCCACCCAGCCTTAGCTTAGCAGCTAAGCACTTAATCACTGGGCCACTCAAGATACTGTGCCACCAGGGCTCCTTATTATTTATAAATATATATATAAATACAATGTAGATACATATTATATAAACTTTAAAGGATCATGTATATGTATACCTGCTATATGTGTATGTGTGTGGATGCACTTGTACATATGTACAGACAAATAGATAAGGTCCATTATAGCTATCATATACAATCATATATACTGCATATATATAAGTATCTAAAATGGATGGGTGGATGGAATACCCATCCCATTGCTGGTGAGTTAATTCTCACTCACAGTAGTCCTATGGGGAAGAAGAGACCTGTGCTTCGGGGTTTCCAAGGCTGTCAGTCTTCAGGGAGTCCACCGCCTTGTCTTTCTCTCGCAGGACAACTAGTGGGTTGGAATCACTGACATTGTAGTTAGTAGCCCAGGGCTTAACTCCCGGTGTCAATGGGATTATTCGTTTTATCCCATCGAAAGCAAAATATTCATATTATAAGTCAGAAGTTTTCCCCCAAAGACCCCATAATTATGTCTAATACATTCATTTCCTTATAACCATTAATTGATATAATGTGCCAAACATTTTGATAAGCAAGAAGCCTTGGTGTATAGTGGGTTATGCGTTGGGCTGCTCGCTGCAGAGTCAGACGTTTGAACCCACCTGTGTCTCCAAGGGAGGAAGATGAGGCTCTCTGCTCCTGTAAATATTTATAGCCTGAGAAACTCACAGGGGAAGTTCTGCTTTGTTCTACAGAGTTACTACGACTTGATGGAAGTGAATTCTTTTCTTAAGAGAGGATATGGTAGTGAACAGGGGGAAAAAACATGTTTCTGTCTTAATTGAATTTACACTCTATCTGAGAAAAATCAGAAAATTACGCCGTAATTGTGATGAGATATTACAATGGGGGCAAAGGTATATTTGCTAAGAAAGAAATATTTAGCAAAGAGCATAAAGAATGAAGAGATAAAATGTTAAGATGGTGACATACTACTCTAGGCATAGAGCTAGTATGTACATTGCAATAAGAGTGTTAAGAACATGGTCTTCCAATGATTCTAGGCTTTCTCTCTGTGTCCACGATGCCTCTTGGACACAGAGAAATGGTTTTGATGGAAGTGTGGTTTTGTCTTTTAGCAGACCATAGTCTGAAAGAAACAAAAGATGATGATTCATATCACACCCTCGAGTAAAATAGAGCCTAAAGATAGATTCCACCTGAATGTATGGATCAAAGAACAGCCTCCCAAATGGAATTATATCCATAGGCACAGAGTCTAAAATTAAAATACATCACATAAGGAAGTATAACTGGGGGTACTAATTACTATTTCTCAGATGTACAACATGGAGAAAGATTCATTACACTGAGCTATATTTAGAAAACTGTTGAAAGGGCAGCCTTGTTTTATATACTTGTACACATATGTATACAGATAAATATTCACAAGACAAAATAAATAAAACTCCCTATTAAAAAAGGACGTCACGTAGATGTTGTGATCATATGTGCAAGTATATATAAATAGCATGTGTGCTTACAGAAAAAGAAATATATTTTTCCTAGCACTATGATTATATATTAAAATATGAAGTAGACATTTAAAGTTGTATCCATTTTCACCAAGTGGGGGGGGTTAAAGAATGATTTGTCATCCCTGTAATGCTTCAGAAACAGCATTGAAGACTGTTACCCACTATTGAAATGATGCTTAATTGTAGTATGTTATACTCAGTGGGGTGCGTACCCACTCCATTTGAAGTATGAAATAACTAAACTCATTATTTGCCTAGAACCATTTATGACTTAATGTAGGAGGGAAAATATGTGAGAGAGGATTTCAAAAATTCATGGGAAAAATCCATTATCTTTTCATTCCAATTTCCATGAACTCTTTGAGGCTCGCTCATAAGGGAGGCATATAAACTGAACATTGCTTATAATAGATGCGTCCCTCCTTTAGAGGCTAAAGCAAGCTTACTCTCTGTAATATAAAAAAGCGAGCCTGTTATTTTCTAGTTCCTAAAAGTTCGCTCAAGTCTCTGTCCACCCATCGCTTCACATGTAAACTAAAGCTATGACCGTGTGTGCCACATAGTTTAAATTGAATGAAATCATGCACGTGCAGTACTTACCATACTGCCTGTGACAACAGACGACACTCTTTTTCCTCATCAGCTAGTTAATGGGGATTTAATAGGTACCAGAGGCTCACTATATGCCGAGAATACAATGACAGATCAAAGAACATTGGCCCGCTAAATCATCTGCCAATATAATTCTACCAAAGTAATGTTTAAAGCAGAAATAACTTCTACATTCACTTTTCCATGACTTGTAAGCTAATCGTGAATTCTGCTAAACCCCGCAAGCGGTAAGAATAAGAATGATTTCAATGTTGAGAGGGCAAGTGAGCAAGCAGCCTGAAATTAGACCTTTTCAAGAAAAATTAGCCTCATTGTTTTTATTTTAAAAATAAAGCAACCTCTCCCACCACTCATAAACAATTTCTTCTAACTGGTAGCTCCTATGTCCTAGAAAATGATCGGTTTAGAATTTAGATTCTAAAGCAAGATTAACGAGTCCCTGTGAAGGTGAACTCAAGCCTAGAATAAGAAACCACCTAAAAGTTAAAAAAAAATTTTTTCTTAAGTGCTTCCAGGCTACAATTCTTCACTACAGAAACAAATTATGTACAAAACTAAAAGATTGTCTGAATGGAAAAACAAAACTCAAATATGGCATATGCAAAACATATATGCATGACGGGATACCTACCAAAAATCAAAAATATGTTTTCAAAGCTGTGATTTAAATTTTTGTTAAAAAAAAACCCCATAACACTTAACACATTTGTCATATCTGGAAACATTTTTCATACTCATCTGTTTGAACTCATCTCTTCTATGTCGCAAAATTAATGTCCTTCATGTCCCTCTTCATTCACAGAAGCAAAGACAAGTCACGTGGGCCCACTGTCCATCTGTTTTCTTAATACTCAACCTATAAATATATGTACATAGATCTATTTCCCCCTCACCGTATATAAACATATTTACATCTTTATATGCCTGTATTTAAATCTCTATGACTACCCTTTGCCTCCTAGTTCTTTCCTCTATTTCTTTGTACGTTCCTCTTGTCCCACTATCATGTTCAGCCTTCATTTGGGTTTCAGGAATTCTTCTCGGTTACATTGTCCTTGATCCAGCCCTGCCAGACCTCTTACACCCTCTTTGCCACTGATTTTGGATCACTTGTTGTTCCCTTGTCCCTGGGCTTGTTAACATCCACTTCCTTTCCCCCACCTCCCCCTACTCCCATGTCCCCCAGGAACTGTCATCCCGCTTTTCTCTCTTCTGGCTTGTTTATCCTGCCTGTCGCTTCCAGGTAGACATGCTATGTACCATCACAAGACTGAGTACAATGAAGCAATAACAGAAAGTAAAACAGTAGCCACAACAACAACACACAAAAATAACATATAAATAGTTCAGGGTCTGTTTGTTGTCCTTCACTAGTGCTTTCCAATCGAGTCTGATGGGGTGCATACCCTGGCACCGCATCTATCCCTGAGGACTTCATCACTCTGCTCCCCCCGCTGCTCTGCTGCATGCCCCCAGAGGCTGGATTTGGCATAGTGAGCTCATGGTGGGCACAATTCCCGCTATGTGTCTCTAGTGTTGTCCCTAATGGTGTTATGGGTCAATGAGGAACGCTGTGTCCCGTGGTGAGGTCGGCACTGTGATCATCTCTGTGCATTGCTGTTCTGAGCAGGAGAATTTTCTTCAGGGCTTGGTGAGCCAGGATGTGCTTCATTCTTTATTTATTATTTTTCTCTATACCCCCTTGTTGGCTCCTGGGTGCTCTGACCAGACCAGTCCCTCTTCATATGTAGCTTCAGTGCTGTCCTCTGTAGTGAATTCTTCTGGCGGGGAGGGTGGTGCTGTCCACTGAGTTGGTAATAGGGCCGGCCCCACAGGCCTCTCAATAGGTTCCCTGCTTCATGGCAGTGTGTTGCATACTCCCTGAACACAAGAATGCTTTGTTCTAACAATTGGGCATTCTGAGATGCTCACATTCCTGGCACGATCACTGAAGACAATGGGTGCACAAGCAAATGTGGTGAAGAAAGCTGATGGTCCCCAGCTATCAAAAGATATAGTATCTGAAATCTTAAAGGCCTGAAGATAAACAAGCAGCCATCTAGCTGAGAAACAACAAAGCTCACATGAAAGAAACACACCAGCCTACCCCAACACAAATGCTGAAGAAAAAGTGGGTTCATAAGCAAACCTGGTGAAGAAAGCTGACGGTGCCCAGCTGTCAAAAGATAAAGAATCTGGGGTCCTATAGTCTGGAAAATAAACAAGGGTTCATCTAACTGAGAAACAGCAAAGCTCACATGGAAGAAGCACACCAGCCTGTGAGATTACAAGGCGTCAAAGGGATCAGGTACCAGACACCAAAGACAAAAAACAAACAAACATAGCATTATGAATGAAGGGGAGTGTGGAGTGGGGACCCAAGGCACATCTGTGAGAAATTGGACATCCCCTTGCAGAAGGGTTGCGGGGAGGAGATGAGCCATTTAGGGTGCAGTATAGCAATGATGAAATATACAATTTTCCTCTAGTTCTTGAATGCTTCCTCCCCACCACTACCATGATCCCAGTTCTACCTTACATATCCAGCTGGACTGGAGGATGTACACTGGCACAGATAGGAACTGGGAACACAAGGAATCCAGGACAAGTGAACCCCTCAGGACCAGTAGTGAGAGTGTAGTGAGAAGTGGCGATACTGGGAGGGTGGAGAGAAGGTGAGGGAGAAAGGGGGAACAGATTACAAGGTCTACATATGGCCTCCTCCCTGGGGGATGGACAACAGAGATGTGGGTGAGGGAAGACATCAGATGGTGTAACATATGACAAAATAATAATTTATAAATTATCAAGGGTTCATGGCGGAGGGGGCGCAGGGAGAGAGGGGAAAAATGAGGAGCTGATATCAAGGGTGCAAGTAGAAAGTAGTTGTTTTGAGAATGATGATGGCAACATATGTACAAATGTGCTTGACACAATGGATGTATGTATGGATTGTGATAAGAGTTGTGAGTCCCTAAGAAAATGATTTAAAAAAATAAAAAGTCACATGGAGTGAGGTTAGGTAAGTCAGGTGTGTGGGACAAGAGAGACATGCACATGATGGTTTTTGCCAAAAACTGGCACACTGAGATGACTCTGTGAGCAGGTGCATGGTTGTGGTGGCAAAACCGATCCCTGGTCTGCCACAGACCAGGCCCTTTTTTTTGGTTGCACACTGTTACCCAATCTTTTCAGAACTTTTAAATAGAAAACTTGATTAACAGTCTGACCTGGTGGAATGAACACCAAGTGTACTATGAATTGACAGTTTTGTCCGCTTGGGAAGTTGACCGATGTCCAGAATGAAATTTGTCCTCAATCGACATTGCACCGTTTGTGAAATGAGAAAACCACTTGTAGTCTTGAATTTTTCCCATAACACGGCCTGTAAGCTGTGGTCAACATCACAATAGTTTCTGCAGCAATTTTTTCCTGAGCAGGAAACAATTTCACGGCCAGATGCTGTTCTCTTAAATCAGCTATCACACACACAAAAACAAAAACTAGTTCAGCCAAAACTGCTTTCCTGAAAAACTTCACTGTGACCAGAAAAAACCTCCCGGGGGCAGTGGGGTGCACTAACTCAGAGTGAATTGCGTGATGCTCACCTGGCGGTGTGTGTGTTTGTGGAGGTCGGGGGAATAGCAGGGTTTTTTATGTTTGGGGTATGCCCCTTGCATAGTCTTCGTATGGGACACACTATTAGCTATTAGTCTTGTTTTTTTTTTAACGGTTTCATTGACATATAATTCATGTACATCCAGTTCAATCATTGCCACAATCAATTTTAGAACATTTTCTTAATTGTTGTACTCCCTATTTCCCCCCAACATCCCCTGCCATAATCTAAGAAATTATTATTCTAGTTACTGTCTCTGTAGATTTACCCGTTCTGGCTTCTATAGGAAGAACACTAAAGCCAAAACAATGTGAACAACAATAGTAATAAAATAAATTAGAGAAAACCCTAAACACAAAATGAAACAGAGAATACAAATTAGAACAAATTAAGAATGGGTCAAAAGAGAAAACAAAGGCATTTTTTCGTGTAAATCAAATATATCACCATCAATTTACTTCCTCTTGTACTGGGTCTCAGGGCAAGGTCATTCACCTCCTGGGAAACGGTCTGGGCGAGTCCGATGGAGGCTTGGTTCCCAGAGAGAATCTGCAAATGGAATTTGGACTTTCGGTGTCACCCATAGCCTTAAGTTCTAACGTAACTCCTGCGCGGAGCTTGGATTTGAGGATTTACGACCCTTTGATCACACAGGCCGGTGTACTTTTTTCCATGTAAGCTTAGCTGGTACCTCACTTAGGCGGCCGCTTGTTTTAATACAAGCTTTTAAGACATCAAGCACTACCCTTTGAGTTAGCTAGGCGCCACCCTCTTTTTCAGCACACTCTGCGATAGCACCCATATGTTCAGTGATGCCTGCAAGAGGTTAAGTGTCGAGCAGGGCGGCTTCTTAAGAACTGATTGTTCTTAAGGTTAGGGCTTATGACTAAAGGTAAGCTTAAATCCTACTAAACACTGCCAAGCTGCTGAATATAAAGCCCAAACAAAATTAGAGCTTTACTGTAGCTTCAAGAAAATGAAAGTCAAGGTTAACTCTTGTGAAACTACATGTCTTTTATAGAAAAAAATTTAAAGCATGACTTTAAAAAATATAGCCTTAACTTTATTAATCCTTTTCAAGAAAATATATTATTTTGGATTTAGATCAATATGTGTGGCAACCATGAAAGAATGTGAGGCAAAGAGGGTCTCACCTGTTTTCATACCAAAATCATTTTAAATATTCAGTCACTGAAAGCTAGCTACACAATTTAATGAAATGCTTAATTGCTGGGCAACACAATATGTTGCATTACAAATTTCTAAAAGAGAACACCTTTTCTATCTGCAATATTGATAAGAATGTAATGTACCATGTAATGCAAACAGAAAGCACACAACCCTAGCCTCCACCTTTCCTTCAAGGTAAGAATAACAGAGTGTGCGGCTCCTCTTCCGGTGTCCTCCCTGTGATGGAGAAGACAGTGATACATCAACATCCATTAGCAGCCACTATAAAGGCAGGGTAACAACTGAACCACTGAATACCCTCAACAAAGATCACTCTAATCACGGATTCTGATATTAGGGTTGCTTGTGATGTCAGTTAATTATATTTGAATAAAAAATCAACAATACAAAAATTCTACTCATGCTGAGAAACAAAGGAAGTGAATCCCAATTAGTCTTTAAAATCTGTTGTAAAAGGGTAGAGGTATATAAAAGAGATAAATTTCTAGGTCAAGAGGAAAATAATCTGCCTATCTTTTTCACCAAAGAACTTTTTGTTGCCATCAGTCCTAATTGACTCCATGACAACTAGCAAAATTAACAATACACAATTCAAAAACACTTATCACATGCTATTTAAAAGTGTTTACCACTCTGCTAGGTGCAACTATTGAAATAAAAGTCATAGTGCCTAGTATTTTGGTTCAAATTAATTGAAAAAAAATCAAACACATTAAGAGATTGAGACAATACATTAGGATAAGCATCAGAGAGGTTAGATTTAAAAAGAAGCAACTAAACCTCTGGGGAAATTAGTTTAGACTTACATGTAAAAGAGACTAAAGTAATGAGATGGTATCTTGATTTTTTATGTGACTACATAAAAATGAGGGGAAAATCATATTGTAAATGAAGGGGATTGCAGAGTGGAGACCCAAAGCCCATCTGTAGGTAATGGGACACCCCCTTAAGGAAGGGTTGCAGGAAGGACATGAGCCAGTCAGCATGCAGTATAGCAACAATGAAACATACAACTTTCCTCTAATTCTTAAATGCTTTCCCCCACCCCCACCCCACTCTCATGATCCCAATTCTACCTTACAAATCCAGCTAGACCAGAAGATGTACATGGTACAGATAGGAACCAGGAACACAGGGAATCCAGAAGAGATGATCCCTTCAGGACCAGTGGTGACAGTGGTGATACCAGAGGGTAGAGGGAAGGTGGGGTAGAAAGGGGGAACTGATCACAATGATCTACATATAACCTCCTCCCTGGGCTATGGACAACAGGAAAGTGGGTGAAGGGTGATGTTGGACTGTATAAGATATGACAAAATGATAATAATTTATAAATTATCAAGGGTTCATGAAGGAGGGGAAAGGAGCAGCGGGGAGGGAGAGGGAAAAATGAGGAGCTGATACCAAGGGCTTAAGTAGAGAGCAAATATTTTGAGAATGATGCGGGCAACGAATGTGCAAATGTGCTTGACACAATGGATGTATATATGGATTGTGATAAGTGTTGTATGAGCCCCCAATAAAATGATTTTTTTAAATGAGACCAATAAAGAAGATTCCCACTCATGTCCCCTGCATGTGTTGCCCTCAGTAGGGTTCTCGTGGCTGTGCCTTTTAGAAGCAGGTGACCAGGTCTTTGTCCAAGGGCCTCGGGTTGGACTGCAACTTCAATCTGCCATTGAGAGCCATGTGTGCTTAACTGTTGTACTAACACAGGAAAGATAAATCCGTAGGCTCACCCCAAAAGATAAAGTTTATTTCCATGGTAAAAGACCAACAGTAGTTCAACATTAGCAAAATTTCTTTTTTTTTAATTAATAAATATTTTTATTGGGGCTCATACAACTCTTATCACAATCCAAACATACATCAATTGAGCAAAGCTCCCTTATACATTTGTTGCCCTCGTCATTCTTTTTTTTTCTTTTTTTACATTTTATTAGGGACTCACACAACTCTTATCACAATCCATACATATACATACATCAATTGCATAAAGCACATCCATACATTCCCTGCCCCAATCATTCTCAAAGAATTCTCTCTCCACTTAAGCCCTTTGCATCAGGTCCTCTTTTTTTTCCCCTCCCTCCCCGCTCCCCCCTCCCAATGTGCCCTTGGTAATTTATACATCGTTATTTTGTCATATCTTGCCCTATCCGGAGTCTCCCTCCGCACCCTTCTCTGCCGTCCCTCTCCCAGTGAGGAGGTCACACGTGGACCCCTGTAATCAGTTCCCCCTTTCCAACCCACTCGCCCTCCGCTCTCCCAGCATCGCCCCTCACACCCCTGGTCCTGAAGGTATCATCCACCCTGGATTCCCTGTGCCTCCAGCCCCCATATGCACCAGTGTACAACCTCTGCCTTATCCAGCCCTGCAAGGTAGCATTCAGATCATGGTAGTTGGGGGGAGGAAGCATCCAGGACCCGGGGGAAAGCTGTGTTCTTCATCGGTACTACCTCGCACCCTCATTGACCCATATCCTCTCCTAAACCCCTCTGTGAGGGAATCTCCATTGGCTGACACTTGGGCCTTGGGTCTCCACTCTGCACTTCCCCCTTCATTTAATATGGTATATATATATATATATACACACACACATATATACATACATACATATATAATACATATATAATATATATACATATATACATACACATACATACATATATATACATATACACACATATACACATACAAACACACACTTATATCTTTTTTTTTTGCATGATGCCTTATACCTGGTCCCTTTGGCACCTCGTGATCGCACTGGCCGGTGTGCTTCTTCCATGTGGGCTTTTTTGCTTCTGAGATTAGCAAAATTTCTTGTGGCACATTTATTTATCCTAGTTGCAATGCTAGGATAATAGCCACTTAAGCAAAGAATAATGAACCTGTCCCTACAAAATCTTCCAAAAAATCTGGTTCACTATGAAATATGAAAATGATTATTTTCCCCTTTACCACCACTGTCACCACCACCTGTAACATGTTTTGCTGACAAAACTCATGAACAAGCTTCTAAGATAGAAATTTAGCATTCAAAAGCACTAAATCTTTGCCAGGAAGTTTCTGCAGCTAGTATACTTAACGCTAACCTTCATTGTGATGTAAGCCACAATCTCAACCTTACTGAAAACAGTACTGCATTTGTACCTGTCAGAATCTCGCTCTCTCTCTTTTTTTTTTTTTTTGATAAATGGTAGGACAGTCCTCAAGAGAATTGTGCTTTTCCTAAGAAATGAAGGCAGTTCTTTCTGAAGCCAAGAGCTCCACATGTAGTCACAATGGATCACACTCTCGAAAAGAAGAAGAGGTGACAAGCATGGAACTGATTGTGGTAGCAATTATACAAAACTGCTTGAGGTGACTGAATTATGGAATGGGGGAAAAAAATAGAAAGGTCCTTTTTACAAGTGACCTTAGGGGGAGCCAATGTTGAAGAGTACACAAATGTAATTCCTTGAGCTCCGTGGTATATATATCCCCTCAGCTCCCAGGTATCTAATCCCCTGTGAACATGATAAGTTTAGTGGGTCGTCCTCCATAAATGGACATTAATGATTCCTGCAAAAATTCTCAGGCTCGGAACCCTACTCCTTTGAACAAATCTGGCTATGAAGCTGTTACATAGGAGGCTGATTAAACTCATTTCCAACGTGGACTGATGGTATTATTATTGCCAAATACAGATGGCCCAGATGTAAGGTGACCAGATTTTAACACTGGTAAAGTGGGACACCATTGATTAAAATTTTGGTCTATATGCAACAACAAAAAATTTCATAGAACGCAAAAATAGTATTGTAATATATATTTTTTAAATTTCAACATAAGTATAATTTACAAATATAATACATTAAAATTATGTATAGTAGTATTTTATTCTTTGGCATTATTTCTCATTTGAGTGAATTTTTTTAGTAGATTACTGTCATTGTTTAAAAGGTCTTGAAAATTTTCACAAGAACTTGCTAAATTATATTTCACACATAAAATGGCTTTCAAAGTCTCAACACTTAATTGTGATTTTTCTGATGTCCACACTTTATTTATCGTAGAAAAAACGCGTTAAGTCACCGCATGAGTTCCTGGTAAGGAGAGCACGTATTCCACAATTTTTAGTGCATTATTGTATGGAACATAGTTTGTTTCAAAATGATGACATATTTCTAACCATTTGTTCTGTATTGTGATTTTTGCTGATGCCCAAGATTTATCCTTTTCCTCATCAACATATTTTTAATAATGATACCTCATTAAAAAGATCATTTTCAGAAATATTACTATATGGGAAATTTTGAGTAATATGATTGAATGATTTTTGCACATCATTCCAAATAAGTTCTTGTTTTAATGTAACCCAATGAAAATGTTCAATATCATTGTAATGCACCGTCCACTCTTCTAAATAACGTATGCAGTTACTGTAGAACTTTCTAACGTGATTCATGATATCTGCACTATTTATTGCACCTTGTTCTTCTAGCTGGCTTATACTATTACAGATAATTAACAGAAGAAAAGTATTTTGTAACCGTTTTTGACACTGAAATTTTAAATTATTAGCTTCATTTGCTACTTTGATTAACGAAATTCTGTCACCTTCAGTAAGTTTTATAGCATTTTGAAAAAAGAGCTGCTTGATTGTGTACAAACTCTAGCCAAATGTTTGAAGACTTTTTTTTCAAAAAACTCTTCTAAAATTCTAGGACATTTATCCTGTGGTAGAAAGTAGGATTTCAAAGGATCGTATATTTTCAAAATTCTTTCAACAGCTGTCAAAAGAGCTCACCAGCGCGTTTTACTGTACACAAGTATTTTCTGATATTCAACTTCAGCAGTTTCACAAATTCTTTAAGCATTTCAATGCACACAGTGTATCTATAGAAATAAGAATATATTTTAATAAGAATATTTTCCACATCTATGGGCAGCAAATCAGCTGTTTGAATGATGTTATGTATTATGTGCACTGCACAACCAACAATAATGTTTTGATTAAGGTTTTTGTTTAATTTATAAAAAATATTATTTGTACCTTTTCTTGCTTTTCCTCCAAAATTTGTGTTTGTGTTGTTTGCACAACATGCAATCATTTTATGTTTTAAATTTTTTTCCCAAAATATTAATAATGGAACTGAAAATTATTTCAGAAGTTTTGCCGGGCACAGAAATGAAATCTAAAATTCTAATTTTAATTATTCCTGTTTCTGATTCAAAAAATCGAATAATGGTTGGAAATAACTTTATATCCTTATGATTAGATGCGTCAGAATATATGGCTATAAAATTAATTTTTTCTAGATTTTTGTTTAATTCCGAAAATGCATATGGGGCATGCATATTACACACAGTCTATGGGCAACAAATCAGCAGCTGTTTGAATGGCTTTATGTTTTATGTATATTCCCTTCCCGTTCTCCCACACTTCCCTAGCTTGTCGTGCATTCTTTCCAAAAATTCGGACTTTTTAAAAACGCTGCAGGATGCAGGACAAATTGTTAAAAATCAGGACTGTTCCCACCAAAAACGGGACATCTGGTAACCTTACAAGATGGCTTAATAAAACTTAAAATATAGAGTTTCTGGGGGGTTTGTGCCCTTTCTCCTCCACTGCATCTGGGATTATGCCTTTGAGAAAACGATCAGCAAGGACAAAAAGGGGCATTGTAAACAATACTTTCTGTGGTTTTACAAACTGCAAAAGAAGAATGATCTGACACAGATCATTTTTGGATGACTATTAAAACAAAAATGAAGAAAAACTTCAGGAAAACAACTGTTTTAAGCTTAATGATTTGTCAAAGGCAAATGCCTTTCAGGAGTAATTTAGTTGAAGAATAAGGATCCTTGGCTGAATTTTATCATTCTTATATTATTGTAATACAAATCACAATTTGTCCTTACCTTGGATTACTGCTGGCATCAGGAAAGGTCAGGAATTTGTGTTCTTTCCTGCACACTGAGACAAGCATATCTGGATGCATCCTATCTCTCCTTACCCCCACACTGTCAGTTTGTAGAAGCAGAAGAGAAAGACGATTTGCCTTCAAATAAGACAATCCTTTGACCTCTTCCAAAGCAATCATCTTGAATATGAAAGAAATGATCAGCTCTCTTGTTGAGCTTGACCTTCCTGTTTTTGAAGTAAAAAATAAAACCCATTTTAAAGCCTTGAAGTCAAGCTTCTCTTGCTGTAGATGCTAAAGATGAGCTTCATTTCTAAGAAGAAGAAGAAAACTACATCTTCGCTTTAGGAAGAAACCATTTAACACATAATTTGGTTAGGCAAAAATAAGCAAAGAAACCATACGTGCATGTAGAGGTGTGAGATGTTGCAGGATTCAAATGTCTTCCACAAGATGCCAGTGGTTGTGCATTAATCGCTGTGGTGATGTGAATCTCCAGAGTAGATCTTTTCTTTAGAATGTTGTTTGTCCTTTGTGAAGAACTGAAGTTCTTAGGTGCTGGACTTGAAGTAGAAATCTGGGAGAGGTTCTCAAGGAATGACCTGCAGACAATTGGAGTAAAAGGAGAACACCATCATCCCCTCCCCACACAAACATTTTGAAGCACTCCAGTTGAGAGGAGGAGGTTCACCACTTCCTACACCTTGGTGGAATGGTAGGCCTAATGGAGACGTGTGACAAATAGGAGGACTCTTGTTGAGAGACCTTGTACAAAAATCTGGGAACCATTATATATAGTAGAATAGCTACTTTGGAATTAATTTTTCATTGTCATTCCAGTTGTTACAGGTAATATACACCACAACTCAAAACTTCACATCATAAAATAATCATTGATATTGGTCCCTGGTGATATAGGTCAGCAATTTAGAAAAGGAACAATATAGATGGTTTGTCTATATTCAAGTATCTGGAGTCTCAGATAAAAGGCACAAGGTAAGAAATTGAATTGACCTGAAGTCTGGCTCTATTTCATGACCGGCAGAAGATGCTTGCTGTGATAGTGGGGCCTCTCCTGTTCAAATGAGCTCCCCACTAAGTTTCTCCAGCCTGGTGGCTGCAAAGTCATCAGAGAGTTTATGATCTGTACACATAAGTTCATCAAATACAGTAAAATATGTACATGTGCATTTTACATGCTCCCATTATTTTAACCAGTTTTTCTCCTTGTCCTTAAAACAAGCAAACCTACAGCACCTTCATATTTTCTCTCTGGGGAGAGCTTGATGATAGTGATGATAATAAAAATATCCAATAAACATAAAAAATATTGTATCTGACAGACACTGTCCTAAATTTATCTGCAAATACAAATTTAATACAAATCTTTAACATAAGCGCTATTAATACAAAGCTTTACAAATACAAATCTCTTCTAATACAAATCTTTAACATAAGCACTATTATCCCATTTTACTGGTGAGGAAATTGAGAATTGGACAGAGCAAAAAAGCCTTCCAAAGTATCCTAGTTATTGAAATTGGATTGGAATCCAAGTCTGTTAGGAATCAAATTATATTTTCTTAATAACATTCCTTCATATTCAAATTCATAAAGTCCAATAATAGATCCTCAGATGCATTTAATCTCACTACTTAACATATATACTCATATATAAGCCAGCCCAAATATCAGCCAAGGCACCTAATTTTACCACAAAGACAACATTAAAAAATGTGCTGAAAAACTCGGGACATACACAGATAAATACAGTACCTAAGATTGTAAGACTGATTGACCTATTCATTGGCAATACTTTCTTTTCAACAACATAAAGAGCAACCATACACCTGGAGCTCCTAGAATGGAGCCCCTAAGAGGGGAGTCTTCTAAACTGATAGAAGGATATAATAGAAAAGCTCAATATCATCAGTCAAAATAAGGCCAGAGGTCCACTTCAGAAGACACCAGCAATGGTTCTTATGCAAGTTCAAGATGAAACTGAAAAAAAAATTAAAACTAATCCATGAAACTCAAAGTACAACTTTGAGTATATCCCAGCTGAAATTGGAGAGTCTCTCAAGGATAGATTTGATGACTTAAATACTGATTACTGAAGATCCAATGAGCTGAGATTATGTCAATGGCATCTTACATGAAGAAAGTACAGCGTCATTTAAAAGATAGGAAAGAAATGAAGGACCAAATAGATGTCAGAAGAGAATGTATAACTTACTCTTGACATAAACTTGCTAAAGTGAAAGGAAGAAAAGATGAATTAAAACAGTTGAACAGATGAGAAAGGCAGCTCAATAATACAAAGTAAAGAACAACAGTGAAATGTCCAAAAATCTGCAGATGGAAACAAAAAAGCAAGAGCATACTTGGTATTCCTCAAGTGGAAAGAACTGAAGATAGTGGAAATAAGTCTCCAAGAATTGACAGAATGACATCTAAACTGTTCAACAAAAGTATGCAATACGTAAACTGTTTACTAACCTGTGCCAAGAAATTTGGGAGAGGTAGCAGGTAACATTAATGATATTGGTGGATACTTTTCAAATTCTGTTGGATCACTTTTCTTGAAATAGACACAAATATGAAATTATTCAGCAATATCATTAATATCATAGGCAAATAATTTTTCTGACAATAATAATTCTGAGAATACAAATATTATTGCAGCTATCATGGAAAGGGTACTGCCAGAAATTCAAGCCATATGCAGAAGAGGATGAGAAATGGGTGATCGTGTTTTTGTCCAATGTATTTTGGCTGAAAACAACGAACACCAGAATGATGTGAAGCTATGTTTGGTTGACTATACAATAAATTATGAATAATATGGTGAAGAATGGGGATTCCAGAGTATTTGTTCTGCCATTAGGAACCTATTTATGGAACAAGAATCTGTCATTAAACAGAACAAGGAGACACTGTGTGGCTTAAAGAAGGATAGGTTTGGGTCTAAGTTGTATCATGTCATAGCATCATTCAATCCGTGTGCTGAACTACATGAAGAAGACTGTGGCATCAGGATCGGGAGAAGATTGATTCACAACCTGGAAGGCATGGATGACAACAGCCTTGCTGGTTGAAAGCAAGGAAGACTTCAAACATTTGCTGATGAAGACGAAGGCATACAGCCTTCAATAAAGATTATACCTCAATGTGAAGAAAACAAAAAGCCTGGATCAATTAGCAGTATAATACAAATGGAGAACACATTGAAATTGTCAAGGATTTCACTCTTATTTGGATCCACAATTAACATATATGAAACTATCAGTTAAGGATTCAAATGACATTGCAATGGGCTATTTCAGATGCAAACGACAACCGCTGAAGACAAAGCGGGTGAATAAGCAAATCTGGTGAAGAAAGCTAATGGTGCCTGGCTATCAAAATATATAGTGTCTGGGGTCTTAAAAGCTTGATGGTAAACAAGCGGCCACCTAGCTCAGAAGCAATAAAGCCCACATGGGAGAAGCACACCAGCCTGTGTGATCACGAACTCTGAAGGGATCCGTTATCAGGCATCAAAGAATAAAAGATCATATCATTGATACACACCTCCATGATACGATTGCTGAAGACAGATGGGTGCATAAGCAAATGTGGCGAAGAAAGCTGATGGTGCCCGGCTATCAAAATGTGTAGCATCTGGGGTCTTAAAGGCTTGAAGGTAAACAAGCGGCCATCTAGCTCAGAAGCAACAAAGCCCACATGGAAGAAGCACACCAGCCTGTGCAATCACGAGGTGTCGAAGGGTGCAGAACGGTCTAGGGGAGGAGATGAGCCCATCAAGGTGCAATGTAGCAATGATGAAAAACATAACTTTCCTCTAGTTCCTAAATGCTTCCTCCTTCCCCGACCACCCCTCCTCCCTGACTATCATGATCCCAATTCTACCTTGCAAGTCGTGCTAGATCAGAGGAGGTACACTGGTACAGATAGGAACTGGAAACACAGGGAATCCAGGGCAGATGATACCTTCAGGACCAGTGGTGTGAGTGGTGATACAGGGAGGGTAGAGGGAGGGTGGGTTCGAAAGGTGGAACCGATTACAAGGATCTACATGTGACCTCCTCCCTGGGGGACGAATAACAGAAAATTGGATGAAGGGAGATGTCGGACAGGCAAGATATGATAAAATAATAATTTATAAATTATCAAGGGTTCATGGGGATGGGGGAGTGGGGAGGGAGGGGAAAAATGAGGAGCTGATGCCAGGGGCTTAAGTGGAGAGCAAATGTTTTGAGAATGATGAGGGCAATGAATGTGCAAATGTGCTTTACACAATTGATGTATGTATGGATTGTGATAAGAGTTGTATGAGCCCCTAATAAAATAATTTTTTTAAATGTTAAAAAGCAAACATGTCAAGTTCAATGACTAACTGAGCCTGACTCTAGCTATGGTACTTTCAATCACCTCAGATAAGTGTGAGATCTGGAGAGTGAACAAGGAAGATGGCAGAAGAATTGATGCCTTAGCACCATGGCGTAGCAAAGACTTGATTATACCATAGACTAGCATAAGAACAAACAAATCTGTCTTGGAAGATGGATAATCAGAACGCTCCTTAGAAGTAAGGATGAGGAGCCTTTGTCTCCCCTACTTGGGTCATTTTATCAGGATGGACTGGTCCTGAGAGGACAACATGCTTTATAAAGCCGAAGGTCAGTGAAAAGGAAGACCACCCAATATGATGAATTGACTCAGTGGCTGTAACAATGAGCTAAACCATTTGAAGATGATGAGGACCAGGCAGTCTTTCATTCTGTTGTGCACAGTATTGCAATGAGTCAGAACTGATTGGATGGCAACTAAAAATAGCAATAAGCTACCTAAATAATCTTTCTTTGGTACGTTATTGAGAAGATTCTCTAGGAATAAACCTTTAAGGGTGTGATCAAAAATCGATAAGGTAGGAACACCCTCACTGTCATCTCTAGGAAAGGTAGTTTCCATCAGTCTAGGGAAATCCTCAGATAAGAGTTAAGGTGTGTGCCAAAACCTATCCAAAAATTAATTGCCATTGAATCTTTTCTGATTCATAGCAACCCTATAGACAGGGCATAACTTCCCCTGTGGACTTGTGAGGCTATAAATCTTTATGAGAATAGAGAGACTCGTGTTTTTCCCCTTCAGTGTGCCTGTTGGGTTCAAGCTACTTACCTGGTAATTAAAAACTCAGCATGTAATCCACGACAACGCAGGGGCTCCTTGCCACCACTGACAACAACCAGAAATATGTGATGGAAGGCCTGGAAGGAGAGATTTGAGTAGTGATTTAGTAGGATTTGCCAGGTGTTCAGTCAACTCTGTTTAGATACTTCCAGTGAGACTAAGCGCCCCATCACAGCCTTCCCCCACCTAATGGGTAAGTCTGTTATAACCTCTGAACAACCTCTGCAGACTATCCTTTTTGTTGGATTTGGCCGGATAAAGGAAGAACATTCCAGAAGAGCAGGAACAAAAGCACAGTGTATAAATAGACCATGATAGTGTTTCAGTAGCTAATATTATGATTTCTTTAATACTTAGTATTTAAGATATGGAAGCAGAAAGTGAAAAAATCATGCTAGTGTGGCAGTTGCATAATCTCCTGTAACCTTGAGAAGGGGTGGAGTCTAGCCTGTCAATCAGGTTGCAGCTTGATGACCTCATTTGGATGCTTGAAGGAAATAAATAGCTCACTGGAGGGCAGACACAGACACTCTGCTAGTCTTCCTGCTGACAAGCGACATGGAGACCATTGATGGAACCTGAGCCCTGGAGCTGGAGGAGCCACATGGAGACCCATGCCAGCATTGAGATGCTTGCACTGCCACTGCATCAACAAGACTTTCCACCCACGAGCCTGTGAGCTTCCTGCATTTGGTGTCATTGCATGTGTTATGTGAGTCTGAAGAGGAAATTATAGACTGGCATCAGACATATGGGCTAATGTCAGACTTATAAACTTCATCTGGACTGGAATGTTTTCTTAATATACAATTGCTCTGTGATATAAAACTCTTTCTTATACACATATGAGCATCCTGGATTTGTTTCTCTAGTCAACCCTGACTAACACAGGTATAAGTCAAATAATGAAAGACCTAGATGAGTAACTAAAAATGTGTGATGATGCCATAAGACATTAAATGCATTTTAACAGAAGAGTAATCATCTTTTGTAGAAAGTCGATTCTGGCAACAATCCAGAGAGAAATCCCAATCATTGCATTAAGGCTATGGTCTTACACATCAATGTCTGCTGGCCTCTCAGCTTCAAAAGGAAAAAAACCTTGCCTTATTCATCTTTGCATCTTTAGCACCGAAAACAACAAATGTTATGGAACCAAGTGAACTGATTGTAAAGAATGGAAACTATTACAACAGCTCGGGTGAAAGATGTGATGATCATCAGAAGTCAGCAAACTATAGCCCACAGGCCAATAGTGGCCCACTACCTATTTGTGTAAATTGCGTTTTATTAGAAAATGGCCACGATCAATTGTTAACATACCGATTATTGTTGTTTTCCTGCTACAACCACAGAGTTGTGTTGGACCAGACAACTTAAGGTCCACAAAGTCCAATATGTAGTCTTTGGTGCATGTCAGAAAAGTTTTGCCAACTCCTGTACTAAACCAGGACTCTGAACTGGCTCGATACCCCTGCTGACAATTTACCTTTCCATCCTAGATATATTGGCTCAAAATCTAAATTTTAACAAATTTCCCAGGTATATAGGTATACATGAGTCACCTAAATGAACCATAGGGAGAGCAATATTAGGTCACAGGGGCTAATTAGAATGAATGGGTTTGAACACTTGAATTAAAATAAGGCAGAAGTCATCTAAGTGAATAGGCAGGATGGATGCAAATGGCATTTAGAAAGCAAACTCAATTTGAATAGGGATTGATCACTGTTGTTAGTTTTATTTTTTATTGCATGTGTAAAATATTCCATATTACAAATATGCATAAAAAAACTTCCAAGTGTTCCAAGATACCTGTTGACAATTTCTGTACACTCTGTCACATGGAAATTGATAAGCATTGACAAAGCCTCACACTCCCATGCACAGAAAGTCGAGACTGCTCACCATATTATCTACAGAGTCAAAGTCAAATCAATACCCGCTTTGATACACTTCTATTAAGGTTGTTTTGCAGTAATGGGAGAGTATTGGCCCTGGGGACCTTATATAAATCTGTTATAATGCTCACGACCTCTAAATTATTGCTGCGATCCAGTTTTCACTGCAGGCCTCCAGAGATGGCCTAAATCTTTTTCCACCTCATTAAACCACTCTGCACCAGAGTCCTCTAAAAACTTTTCATCCAAAAATTCCCTATAAAGCCTAAAACATCTTTTCTCTTTTTTGTGGTTAGAACATAAAAGATTGCAATTCAAAGGAAAGGCAAAGAACTATGATGGTCCTTTTTGTGGGTGTTAATCTATGAAGAACAGATTTAGGGCAACTTTTGGTTTCTCCTTTTTAATTTTTTTTTATTTTCTGCAGTTCCTGGTTCTCCACGTCCTGTTTGAATACACACTACAAAGTCTCGGTAAAGTGATATTTATAGGAAACCATGAACAAGCTAGGTCTTTTGTATCAGAACTTGAAAGATAGAGGCAAACTTCTTTCTTTAAAAAAATTATCTGCTGCCATAGAAATATCTAGACTTATTAAAAGCATCAACTCTCTTGAGAATAAAAATGACTGCTTATATTAAAAGTGGCTTACGAAAGAACCAATGAGAAAACCAGTTCTAGTATCCATAGACTAAATTTAAGAAAAATAAAACAATAAATTGTTTTTGATACTTTTATATTTACTTTATTTGCATTAAATATTCACTTTATGTAACTATTAAAGGCCAACAAACAATCCCTGAACTAACTACAAGCTCTTCTTTCTTCTTGTGTTTTGTTCTGGGTTTTTTTTGTCATTGATTTGTTGTTGTTTTGTTGTATATAGTTGCTTGGTTTTGCTCTCTCTTGTTTTTGTGCATGTTATTATCTTCACAGGTCTGTCTAAATAACATAGGCTGGACGAAGAATCTGGAGGAGAAAACAACGGGACCGACAGTCCTGGGGGAACATGGGAGAAGGGGAGGTGGGGGGAAAGGTAGTGGTGTTAACAAACCCAGGGACAAGGGAACAACAAGTGATCCAAATCAGTGGTGAAGAGGATGTGGGAGACCTAGTAGGGCATGATCAAGGGTAATGTAACAAAGAGGAATTGCTGAAAACCTGGTGGGGACTGAGCAGGATAGGGGGACAGGAGGAAAGTCAAGGGAAATAGAGGAAAGAGGTAGGAGGTAAAGGGAATTTATAGAGGTCTAGATAAAGACATGTACATATGCAAATATATTTATATATAAGGATGGGGAAATAGATCTATGTGCATGTAAGTATAGGTTTAGTATTAAGGTAGAAGATGGACATTGGGCCTCCACTCAAGTACTCTCTCAATGCAAGAATACTTTGTTCTATTAAACTGGCATTTCAAGATGTTCACCTTCCTGACACAACCGCTGACGACAAAGCGGGTGAATAAACAAGTGTGGTGAAGAAAGATGATGGTGCCCAGCTATCAAAAGATAAAGCGTCTGGGTCCTTAAAGGCTTGAAGGTTAACAAGGGGCCATCTAGCTAAGAAGCAACAAAGCCCACAAGGAAGAAGCACACCAGCCTGTGTGATCACAAGGTGCCGAAGGGATCAGTTATCAGGCATCAAAGAACAAAAAAATCATATAATTGTGTGCTCACCTCCATGATACGGTCGCTGAAGACAAATGAGTGCTTAAGCGAATGTGGTGAAGAAAGCTGATGATTCTCGGCTATCAAAAAATATAGCACCTGGGGTTTCAAAGGCTTGAAGGTAAACAAGCAGCCATCAAGGTCAGAAGCAACAAAGCCCACATGGAAGAAGCACACCAGCCTGTGCGATCATGAGGCATAAAAGGGATCAAGTATCAGGCATCATCAGAACAAAAAAATCTTACCATAGTGAAAGAGGGGGGTAGTGCAGAGTGTAGACCCAAAGCCCATTTGTAGGCCACTGAATATCCCCTTAAAGAAGGGTCTTGGTGAGGAGATGAGCCAGTCAGGGTGCGATGCAGCAACGATGAAAAATATAACTTTTCTTTAGTTCCTAAATGCTTCCTCCATCCCTTCACCCCCCACTATCATGATCCGAATTCTACCTTGCAAGTCTGGCTAGACCAGAGGATGTACACTGGTGCAGATAGGAACTGGAAGCACAGGGAATCCAGGGCAGATGATCCCGTCAGGGCAGTGCTGTGAGTGGTGATACTGGGAGGGTAGGTGAGAAAGGGGGAACTGATTAAAAGGATCTGCATGTGACCTCCTCCAGGGGGGACAGACAAAAGTGGGTGAAGGCACACGTCCAACAGGGCAAGATAGGACAAAATAAAAATTTATATATTATCAAGAGTTCATGAGGGAGGGGGGAGCAGGGAAGAAAGGTAAAAGATGAGGTCCTCATGCCAGGCGCTTAAGTGGAGAGCAAATGTTTTGAGAATGATGAGGGCAATAAATGTACAAATGTGCTTTACACAATTGATCTATGTATGGATTGTGATAGGATCTGTATTAGACCCTAATAAAACGATTTTTAAAAAGAGCTAATGACTCTGTGAAAGGAAAAGGTAACAGATTTTACATTGTAAAAAAGTTAAGATTTCTGGTTATCTTAAAACAAAATATTCAAAATTTAAAAGCAAGTAACTAGCATGGAAATTAAACTAGAAGTTTCCTTTATTCTTTTTGATCAATAAAAAACAAACTAACACAGCCACTACAAAAAATGAGCTTATAATATAAGGACTTTAATAAAGAAGGAACACAAATGGTCAATAAACAGTGGAAAATATTGTAGACTTGCAGATAATAAAAAAGATGTAAGCAAAATTAATAAGACTAATCACCTATTTGTTAGAAATACCGCTTGCTCTTGTTGATCCAAATGACTATACACATAGACCTTGCTAAATGGAATATAAAAGAATGTAATCAACTATCTCTGTGGAAAGAGACAATGGAGAAAATATCATTGATAGCTGGAACAAGGCCAAGGTCACACTGTAGAACAGAAAAGCAGTTTCTTCTATGCCAGTTTGATTTAAAACTGAACAAAATTAAACCAAGTCCATGTGAGCCAAAGTATGGTTTAAAGTATATTGTATCTGAATTTAGAGGTCACTTCAAGAATTAGAGTAACCTTCAAAAAGTTCATGGAAAAATGCAATTAAAGATAATAAAATTTTCAACTTTTTGAAGCTGCCTCATCATCTGATTCACTGAGCACTAATTACCAAAGACCAGGTAAGTTGTGAGGACTTGATACACGAAGAAAGAAAAATGTCATTATGCTAGTTATGGAGTGCTAACATAAGAGAAATACCACAATTGGAATGGCTACAAGAAACAGACATTTATTTCTGCAAACTTTAAGAAGTTAATGTCTATTTAGTTCCAGCTCTGAGAGAAGGCTCTCTGCCCCCGCCAGCTCTGTATCCTAGTCTCCGTTCAATAAGTGTGGCCTGGAGTTCCTCAGAGATCTGCCTGTGCATCGGCATCAACCTTCCCATAGGCCTAGGAAGTTCTAATGCCAGGACCTTGTGTCCAAAAGACTCACATTCCTCTGGCTCTTCTTTCTTGGTGGTCTCTTTCCTTATATATAATGTAAACTGTATTCTAGGCACACTCCTCTTGTATTGTATGAAGACTGGGATTTGAAGAAGGATGCTACTTCCCACCCTAATCCTGTCTTATTAACATAACCGAATCCTGGTGGCACTGTGAGCTAAGTGCAGTTCAGACTCTTGGCATGGGCCAGGATCTCTGGATTCTGGGTGGAGTCCCTCCTCCTGATTTTTTTCTTAACTTTCTTAATGAGAATTGGGAAAAGCTTTACAGAGAGTATCATTTTTTCCATTCAACAGTTCATATACATTTTGTTTTGCATCATCGATTCCACTCCCCATCACATAAATGTATTTATTCCATTTCCTTTCTATGTTATTTTTCAAATCTGCCTCCTTTCCTAGTCTTTCGGAACACTGTCCTTGGGTAAACGTTGCCCTTTGGATCACAAATGCTTGATTATTTTAAGGAGTGAATACTTCCCTGGTGTTTTTGTGCACTTTATAGACTAGAGTTTTGTTGACTGAAATTGAGCAACAGGGGTGAGTTCATTTTTAGTCCTGAAGGTGACAAAGAGGCATAAATCCAGTGGTAAGTCTGACTGTTATTTATGATTTTGAGTTGGTTAAAGACCCCTGAACGTTCATCTTCAGCTTCCACCTTCATGCTCACTGGAATAGCAACTCTACACACTCCCCGTTGGGGCCTCATTCTCCTAGTCCAGCTAAATTGTGACCTCGCCTCGCTCGGTGCCATTCTTCTTCCCCTTGGACCTGGAAACCCTTCGCTCCCAGCTGTGGCCAGATTTGGCTCCTCTTCCCCAAAATTCATGAAGAACTTCCCTACACTCCAGAACCAAGTTGGGAAAAGCTTGACTCATAGAAACACGGGATATTTCTGTGTTTCAGGATATGAAACCTAGGATTGATGAGCCTACAGGGACAGCAAGGAGAAAACGGGTTTCAGAGAAGGGGACAGTGCAGCAGGGGGTGGGGGGAGGGGGGAGACGAGATCAAGGAGTCCAGAAAGAAAAAGAATGTTTGGAAACTGATAGTGGTAGGATTGTAAGAGTTGAATGTGATTAAACTATGGAATGATATGATATATCTATATAAATATATATCTATATATCCTCGAGGATAAGCCGACCCAAATATCAGCCAGGGCACCTAATTTTACCACAAAACTACATTAAAATGTGCTGAAAAACTCGGCTTATACTCAAGTATTTATATAAATAATTGAATATATATTTATACTCCCAATTAATGATATACTTTAAAGAAAAGAAACATTAGAAGACTGAGGTCTCCCTCTTTGAGCATGAAGAGTTTGTGGCCCTGCTCTTCAAGACTGAGTCAGCTTTGCTTGTCTCTTCAGTTTCTGCTTCCTGATTCTTTGGTATATCAACTCTTTGGCCCCTTGGTTCCTCCCCCCCCTTGGGCCTGATTTCTGCCTCTTCTCTACTCAGACAAATGTTACAAAGCTCCTTAACTCAATCAATAAATGCCTGGAGCTTATCTTGCTTTGCTGGTAAGCTTTCAGCCTGAAGGTGGTCAGCTCTGAAACTCCATTAGTTAGCATACCCAGCTCCACTGACCAGTGCCCACAGGCACTCACTCCACCAAAAGGCTACTTTCCTATAGCACTCAACTCCCATGCTCTGTGAATCTTGAAGAGGTGTTGGAAATATAATTGCTGATGTCGTATGAATATTGGTCAGAGCAGAGAAAGAAGATGTTTATCTGTGTTCCATTCAACTGTGTGGATCCTAACAAATTATGGATAACATTATAAAATGAGAATTTCAGGACATTTGATAATGAATGTGCAGAATAAGTACACAGACCAAGAGATAGCACTTCAGACAGAACAAGGAGATGCTGAATGGTGACTATCAGGAAAGGTTTACATGTGAATAATATCCTTTCATTGTACTGAGAAAATAATCTGAGAAATCTGACTATATGAATAAGAAAATCACATCTAAAGTGAAGGAGAGTACATTAATATCCTGAAGTATGCAGACAACACAACCTTGCTTGCTGAAAAGGAAGATGATTTGAAGCTCTTGCAGATGAAGACCAAAGAAGAAATCTGACAGCATCAATTATATCTCAACACAAAGAGAACAAAAATTCTCCAAACAGGGCCAATAAATAGATACACGGAGATCATGATGAATGGAGAAAAGATTGAAGTTGTCAAGGATTTCACTTTATATCAATACCCATGGAAAAAAACAGACAAGAAGCCAAAAGATAGACTGCATTGACAGAGCTGTTGGAAACCCCTGTTTAAAGTGTCAAAAAATCAGAGATGTTGTCTTCAGGATTGAGGAGTACTTCACCACAGCCTTTGGTATTTCAGTGGCCTCCTACACCTGCAAAAGCTGTACAATAAATGAAAAAGATTGGAAAGACTTGATGCCTTTCCATTTTAGTGTTGGAGAAAAAATACTGAAAGTACTACAAGTGGCCAGAAAGACAAACAACTCAGTCTTGGAGATTTTTTCCCTTAGAACCAAGAATGGAAAAACTTCATTTATTTTGGACATGTTATCATGTAGGACCAGTCCCTGAAGATGGACAGCATGCTTGGTAAGACAGATCATTGAGAAAGAAGACTCTCAATGGAGATGGACTGACACATTCCTACAGCACTGGGCTCAAACCTAGCAATGATTGCGAGGATGAGGCGGGCCTGGTGTTCCACTCTGCTGTGCATGTGATTATTATGAATTGCAATTTGATGGCCCACTACAGCAACAAAAAAGCTATTTTGTCTGAATATTAGCAAAGTTACTTTACTTCAAAAATAGTGAATAATTATATTACTTTAAGTGTTTTGCTTGCAAATAACAGAAAGGCTTATTCAAAATATCATAATCAATGAACGGAATTTGTGGATCTTTAAGGTTTAAAATAAGGTTTTAGGCATTGTCTTCAAGTCCAGTTTCATCTGTGTTTAAGCTCTAACTCTGGCCAATTCTGTGGGATCATTTTCCTATTTATTGACATTATGCTAAAACTGACTACCTTCATGGAGGAAAAAGTCTGACAGGAATTCCAGGGCCCCCTTTATACCACAGTAGAGTAAAAGCGAGCTTCTTTCCTCGGGCAGCAAAGTTTGCTGGGTTTGGATTGATAAAGTAGGGTCCTGAGTCTGATGGGTAAATTTTAATATGAGACAACGTCAGCTGCTGATTTGATTTTACAAACTCCATCACTACCACCTAGTCTACTCTGATGCACAGCCAACTTTTAGGACAGGCTAGAACTGCCCCTGTAGGTTTCCTAGGCTTTCATTGCTTACTGAGTAAAATGCCTTATCTCTCTCCTCGGGCACGAACGGTGGATTCAAACTAATGACCTTGTGGGGAACAGTACAACATGCAACCTGTTATGCCACCAGGGCACCCTATGCCCCAAGAGATCACTTTGGCAAAAAAAATTTTTTTTAAATAGTGATTGGCTTAAATCATTTAAGGTTCATTCTTAGAGCTTAACATGCGATTAAATCACATGTTGATTTTTTCTGTTGTTTGTAACCTTTGAGTGGGCTCCAGTTCATAATTTCCATATATAGAACACAGCACAATGTTGCCTGATTCTATGCTGTCTTTATGATTGTTGGTAAAATTGCTTCTCCTGTTATTATAAGGGACAATACTCTCTTCTAATCCATAAAATATTCATTGACTAACTTTTGAAAGTAGATTTCCAGTCTTTTCTTCTGAGTGTGAGCTCTTCTGAAACCTTTCCATTATGGATGATGCTCTGGTATTTGAAGTATTGGTGGCATAACTTCCAGCATCATCACAACGTGCGACCCACTATGCTATGCGAAGAGCCAGGTTAGAGTTAAGCTGTATAGCTGGTGCATAATAGAGGGGGGAAGGATAACTGCATGTAAGCTCACAACAGCTTGACTGTATGCAAAAGTAGGCATAACTGGCACAGTAAGTAAAACTATAAATTATCTTAATATATATGTAAAACATTTTACTATAAATATTCAGAGCCTTTTAAAATGTACTCAACATATTTGTCCCAGTAATACCTCAGTTTAACATTTAAATATGAGAAGAACAGTAGTTCAACACAAAGATATACCTGTTCAAGTGACTTGTGGTAGGTAAAAGCGTATATAACATGTCGGCATGGAGTAGGGAACCCATGGAGAGATCTGAGGGGCTGGCCCCAATCTCAACTATATGGACACCTGCTCCTCCCCCAAGAAGAATTTATTTCAGAGGACAACACTGAATCTGCAGCAAGGGAAGCGGGACATATCTAATCAAAGCACATGGGAGCAAATGAAGGGGGAGGAAGAGAGAGTGGAGCACATCCTTGTCCACCAAGCTTTGATAATGAGATTCCCTCTCAGAGCAGCCAATCCACACAGAAGACCATATGACCAGCCCCACTATGAGATATGACATCCCTCACTGACCCATAGCTCTACAGGGGACAACACTGGAGACACAGTGTGGGAATTGCACCCAATTTGGTCCCAGGACACTGAGGCAAAACACTAAGGGCATGCAACAGAACAGCAAGGGCAAAAGAGCAATGAAGTCCCAAGGACATACCAAAAATAGACTTTTGGGCCAGAGCTTGGCACCCCATCAGACTCAACCGGAAAACACTACTAAAGGCCAAGAAAATGTCCTTGAACGAAATACAAGCTTTTCTCTTTTGTTGCTGTTGCATTGTTTTTTGTGGGTTTTTTTCCCATTGGTTTTTTGTTGTTGTTGTTTTGTTTGTAATGTAACCAAGAGGTGCATAAATAAATGTGGTGAAACAATCTGATGGTACCCGGCTATCAAAAGATATAGTGTCTAGAGTCTTAAAGACTTGAATTCCAAAAGGAATTACTGAAACTCTAATGAAGGCTGAGCATGATAGTGGGACAGGAGGAAAGTAAAATAAAATAGACGAAAGATCTAGGAGGCAAAGGGAATTTATAGAGGTCTAAATAAAGGCATGTACATATGTAAATATATTTAGATATGAGGATTAGGAAATAGATTTATATTTATAGGTTTAGTATTAGGTAGCAGATGAACATTGGGCCTCCACTCAAATACTCCCTCAATGCAAGAATACTTTGTTCTATTAAACTGGCATTCCATGATGCTCACCTTCCTGACATGATCAGTGAAGACAAAGCGGGTGCATAAACAAATGTGGTGAAGAAAGCTGATGGAGCCTGGTGATCAAAAGATATCGCATCTAGGTTCTTAAAGACTTGAAGGTAAATACATGGCCATCTAACTCAGAAACAACAAAGCCCACATGGAAGAAACACACCAGTCAGTGTGATCACAAGTCACCGAAGGGATCAGTTATTGGGCATCAAAGAACAAAAAAATCATATTATTGTGTGCTCACCTCCCTGATACAATTGCTGAAGACAAATGTGTGCATAAGCAAATGTGGTGGAGAAAGCTGATGGCGCCCGGCTATCAAAAGATATAGTGTCTTGGGTCTTAAAGGCTTGAAGGTAAACAAGCGGCCATCTAGATCAGAAGCAACAAAGCCCACGTGGAAGCAGCACAGTAGCCTGTGTGATCACGAGGTGTCGAAGGGGTCAGATATCAGGCATCAAAGAACAAAAAATCATATAATTGTGAATGACAGGGAGTGCAGAGTGGGGACCCAAAGCCCATCTGTAGACAACTGGATATCCCCTTATGGAAGGGTCATGGGGAGGAGACGAGCCAGTCAGGATTCAGTGTAGCCACGATGAAACATACAATTTTCCTCTAGTTCCTAAATGCTTCCTTCCTACCCACTATCATGATCCCAATTTTACCTTACATATCTGGCTGGACTGGAGGATGTACACTGGTACAGATTGGAACTGAAGACACTGGGAATTCAGGACGGATGATCCCTTCAGGACCAGTGGTGAGAGTGGTGATACCAAGAAGGTGGATGGAGGGTGGGGTAGAGAGGGGGAACCAATTACAGGGATCTACATATAACTTCCTCCCTGGGGAACGGACAACAGAAAAGTGGGTGAATGGAGATGTCGGACAGTTTAAGATATGACAAAATAATATTTTCCAAATTATCAAAGGTTCATGAGGGAGAGGGGAGTGGGGAGGGAGGGGGTGGGAATGAGGAGCTGATGCCTGAGGCTTATGTGGAGAGCCGGTGTTTTAATAAAGATAAGAGTAAGGAATGTACAAATGTGCTTTATAGAATTGATGTATGTATGGGTTGTGATAAGAGTTGTATGAACCTCCAATAAAATGATTTTTTAAAAAAGAATACAGTCACTGTACCAAAAAGAACTCATGGACATTCCGCCATTTCAGCAGTTAGCATATGAGCAAGAATCAATGGTACTGAAGGAAGAAGTTCCAGCTGCATTGAAAACAGTGCTCCAAGGATTGACAGAATACCAATTGGAAGCACTTACTTGTCTATGCCAGCAAATTTGGAAGACAACTACTTTGACAACTTACTGGAAGAGATTCATATTTATACTCATTCTAAAAATAGGTGCCCAAAATAATGCACAAATTATATAACTATATCATCGGTATCACATGCAAGTACAACTTTACTGACGATCATCAAAAAATGGTTGCAGCAGTACATTTACAGGAAATTGCCAGAGGTTCGTGTCAGATCCAGGATAGGATGTAAAACTAGGCATATTATTGCTGATGTCAGAAGGATCTTGGTTGAGAGCAGAGAAGACCAGAAAGGAGTTTACTTGTGTTTTATTGACTATGTCAAGGCATTAGGCTGTGTGGACCATAACAAACTATAAATACCCTTGAAAAGAGAGTTGGAATTTCAGAACACTTTATTGTGGACCTTGGACATGGATCAAAAGGCAGTTGTGTCAATGGAACAATTGCATGTCTTAAAATCAGTCAAGGTGTGTGTCAGGATTGTAGCCTTTCACCATATTTATTCAATCTGTATGCAGGACATATTGTTGGAGAAATTGGGTTATATGAAGAAACATGAGACATCAGGATTGAAGGAAGGCTTATTAACAACTTGTAATATGCTGAAAATGAGCATGACTTGAAGCGCTCACTGAGGAAGAATAATAATTGCAACCATCAATTGGGATTACAATTCAATGTAAAGAAAACAATCTTGACAACTGGGGAAATAGGTAACATTACAATTGGAAAAATTGAAGTTGTCAAGGATTTTGTCTTACTTGGATCTACAATCAATGTTCATGGAAACAGCATTCAAGAGATCAAAGGATATATCGCTTGGATAAATCTGCTGTGCAAAATCTCTTTTAAAGAATTTAGAAGCCAGGATGTTACTTTGAGAACTAACGTGAGCCTGACCCAACCTATGGCATCTTCAATTGCCTGATAAGCATGTAAAAGTTGGACATTGAATAAGTAAGATCAAAGAAGAATGGATACATTTGAATTGCGGTGCTGATGAAGAATATTGAAGTACTATGGACTACAAAATGGATAAACAAATCTGTCTTGGAAGATGTAAAGCTAGATAGAGTACTCTTTGAGGTAAAAGAGTGAGACTTCATCTGTTTCAGTCTGGATGGACTAGAGAAATAAATCTATGGAGATTCATATGTGTATAAGAAAGATTTAGAAATAGAGGAAAGAAATAGGATGCAAAGGACATTTATAGAAGTCTAAATACAGGCATGTACAAATGTAAATATATTTATATATGATGATAGGGAAATAGATCTATGTACTTGAATTTATATGTTAAGTATTAAGGTAGCAGATGGACATTAGGCCTCGACTCAATGACTCCCTCAATGCAAGAACACTTTGTTCTAATAATCTGGCATTCTGTGATGCTCACCTTCCCAACACAATTACAGAAGATAAAATGGGAGCACAAGCAAATGTGAAGAAAGCTGATGGTGCCCAGCTATCGAAAAGATATAGTAACTAGGGGCTTAAAGGCTTGAAGATAAACAAGCAGCCATCTAGCTGAAAAGCAAAGAAGCCCACATGGAAGAAGCACATCAGCCTTCTGGTGTCAATGGGATCAGGTGTCAGGCATCTAAGACCCAGAACAAAATCAAACCAATGTGAATGGGGGGTGGGGGTGGGGAGGGGGCAGGGTGAAGTGGAGACCCAAAGCCCATCTGTAAACAATTTCACATCCCCTTACAGAAGGGTCACAAGGAAGAAACAAGTCAGTCAGGTCACTGTATAGCACCAATGAAACATACAACATTCCTCAATTCTATCTTACAAATCTGACTAGACCAGAACATACACACTGCTACAGATGAGAGTCCACAACACAGGAAATACAGGATAGATGAACCCCTCAGGACAATAATGAGAATAGAGAAACCAGGAGGGTAAGAGCAAAGTGGGGGAGAAAAGGGGAATTGATCACAAGGATTGACAGATACCACCCTTCCAGGGGGACAAAACAACAAAAAGTGGGTGAGGGGAGACAGGGGATGATGTAAGATATGAAAATAATTTATAATTTATCGAGGGTTCATGAGGGAGGGAGAGTAGGGGAGGGAGAGAAAAAAGGAGTTGATATCAAGGGCTCAAGTAGAAAGAGGATGCTTTGAAAATGATGATAGCAATATATTTACAGTGTGCTTCACACAATGGATGAATGTACTGATTGTGATAAGAGCTGTAAAAGCCACCAATAAAAGTATTTAATTTTTTAAAAGAATGAGCTTTATATAAAGAGTAATTGAATATTGAGAAAACATCCCAGCCCAGCCCAAATCAAGTCTAGTCCAATATTAGCCTGTATGTCTAATACCAATCTATAAACACCTCTTCAGACTCATGAAACACATGCAATGATGCCAAATGCAAGAAGATCACAGGCCAGTGGGTGCGAAGTCTTGTGGATCCAGTGGCGTTGTAAGCATCTCAGTGCTGGCAGGGTGTCTCCTTGTGACTCCTCCAGCTCAGGGCACTAGAGTAGTTCTATGTGTCTTGTCAGCTGCAAGGCCTCTCAGGGAGCGAGCAGAGAGAGTGTGTGTCTGATTCCTCTAAGGAGGAATACCAGAGTTCCCAGGATTCTCAGAAGGCCAAGCCCACACAGAGGCTTCACTGGTTATAACCTGATTGAAAGGCTAGACTCCACCCCTTAACTCTTAATCCTCTCAAACTGACAAATGATTGCATAACTTGCACATCATCTTACAAGCTTTAGACATGTTGTCCAGGTCCTGGATAAGAATGCCAAGCTTGGTAAAGTAGAGGGGCAGCTGAAAAGAGGAAGGCCCTTGACCAGATGGATTTACATGATATTTGGAGCAATAGGATCAAATATCGGAACAAAGGTGAGTAGGTTGCAGAATGGGAAAGTGTTTAGATCTGCATAGGGTTCTTGTGGGTTGGACCAACTCAATGGTACCTAACAATAACAACAATCAGTTTAGACCTTTTCCTGGTGATAACATTGGTCCTAAAATTGATGGCCTTTATATGCATATTTGTTTCCTGTGTGGACTTATTTCATCATCATTGAGTTATATAGTGTGTCTACAAATGGGGATAATGATGTTTAGCCTCTCTGTTGATAAAATGAATTGATTTTTTAATCCAAAAAATGATAAGATCATGATATTTTATTAGTAAATTATTGAAAATCACCTATCCATACCCTTTGCCCATTTAAAAAAATAGGATAATAAAATACAACCTTCCTCATGTTATCTACATTTAGTAGCAAAGAAGGGAGTTCATTTTATCGAGTTACATTGATTAAAGTGATTCATTTGTTGCTACTGCTGAGGGCAGTGAGTAAAATTTCCACTCATGGTGATCTCCTGTGGCAGACTCAAACTGTGTCTTCGCGTTTCCTACTCTGCTATCTTTACAGAAGCTGACTGTTGCATCTTTCTCCTGCAGAGCCTCCGGGTAGATATAAATTACCAATTTACAGTTAGGAGCTAAGTGCTAATTCCAACCAAAAACAAACATACAAGTTCACTGCCATTGAGCTGATCCCACTTCACAGGAACCCTATAAGATGGAGTAGAATTTGTGTTTATAAAGGTGTAAAGCTTCATAGGAGCAGAAATGTCTGCTACCTGTTGAGGAGCAGATAAGAGTTTGAGATGCTGATAATGCAGTTAACAGCCCAACTGGCAACCTAAAAGCTACCAGGATTCCACCAGCTAATCTTTCTTAACCAGCTGCCCATATTTTCTTTGCTAGTTGAAAGGAAATACCTACAGTCATTGGCTATAAAATGGACATCGGTATATGAAAAAGATGTTTTTTAATTGACGGTGGAAAGTGAGGAAGCTCAATCATCTATAAGAGGATGAGAATAACTTGGGTTAAGATATTTTGAACCAGAAATCTCCTTCAATGTATACGTTGCATGTAAGGCACCAGCATTAACATAGTGAGAGCTACCTAACACTAGGTTTCCTTCACGATGCATTTCAGTGGGATGATGTACGGTCAATGTTATTAATTGGAGGTTTTGTTAAGACTAAAAATCACTAACTAAGAATGTCTTGTGGAGACAAGAGGGACAAAGGGATATATGTAATGAAAAGGAGCATATATTCCCATGCCATGACCAATCCCATCCTGTGTTGTTGTTGCTGGGTGCTTTTGAGTCAACTCTGACTCATAGTGACCCTGTGTGCAACCAAACTAACAAAACGCTGCCTAGTCCTACGCCATCCACACGATTGTTCTTATGCTTCAGCCTATTGCTGTAGTCTCTGTGCTGATCCTACTCCTCTCGGGTCTTCCTTTGCTTTGCTACCCCTCTGCTTTACCAAGCATGATGTCCTTCTTCAGGAACTTGTCCTGGATTGGAATTCAGCTGGTTCACAACAGTGTACCACAAATGTTGACTACATTCTGTTGAGTTCAGTGAAATGGTAGTTAAAATGGCTCTTATAATCAGACGTCTCACTAAAGTGTACTGCTGTGGAGCTGCCAAGTGTGGAAAGCACAAATTTACATTCTTCATTCAATTTTAACATTCGTCCGCTCAACGACATATTCTAAGCACCCTGTAGTATTGTTCATTCTGTCCACAAACACAAAATATTAGATGAAGCTGTGCTTATAATATTTATTTATTTTATATAATTTGTTATACTTCAATTAATACTAATTTTTTATTCCCTGGCATTTACTACTTCAGTAAACAAACACATAATGTAAAGAAAAAAGAACCCAAACAACCACATGGTAACACAATGTCATTCATTTCAGCTTTGTTTTACACACCAAAACCAATGAGATATTATGAGTGAATTATGCAATTCCTGAAAGTTTTCAAAGAGCTAAAAAATTTTTTTAATCTTTTTATTGGGGCTCATAAGGCTCTTATCACAATCTGTACATACATCAATTGAGCAAAGCACCCTTATACATTCGTTGCACTTGTCACTCTCATAATTCACCTTCCACTTGGGTTCCTGGAATCAGCTCGGTTTCCCTTTTTTTTCCCCCATCCCCCTCCCTCCCCGATCCCACCCCTGGTCCCTTGATAGAGCTAAAAATATTATCAGAACAATTCCTGTTAGTTCAGCAGAAGTGGAAAGGGGTTTTTCAAAGATGAACACCATATTTTCAGAGAAGTCCCCTGTTTCTAATATTTCAAACACAGTAACTATTGTCTAATTGGCCTAATTCTAAAAGAATAGGATGCTACTCCTACAGTAAAATTATGGTTAAGAATAAATCACACAGCCAATGACGCTCAGGAAAAAGCAAAGAATGTTGCAAGTAAGGATGCCAATCAAAAAACACTGTGGAAATATCTTAAATAAGAGTCTTATTGTGTTTTGTCAGGTACAATTTAATATTCTTTTATTAATATGGTAAAGATCTTTCTGGTAATCTAGTTTTCTGTACACCTTTTATTATTTTTCTTTGAGTTTTAACTGTATGAGATAATCAACTATCTTTCAATATATTGCTTTTTAATACTTTAAACAGTCAATAGTGCAGCCAACCAGTTGTTAAATTATTTGAATAAAACCACTGGACTGGTCTCTCCTGATAAGATGCCCAATGTACATGAGACAAAGTCTCAAATCTTTGCTTCTCCACCGCAATCTGGCTGTACTTTTTCCAAGACAGGTCTGTTGGGGGATTTTATGAGTAGTGCAGGGCACTTTCAATATTCTCCAGCACCGCAATTCAAATACATCAAGTTTTCTTATGTCTTCCTTATTTAATATCCAACTTTACGTGCATATGAGATCACTGAAAATACTATGGCTTGGGTCAGGCTCACCCTAGTCTTCAAAGTAACATCCTAGCTTTTCGGTCCTCTAAAAAGATCATGTACATCAGTTTTACCCAGTGCAATGCATCTTTTGATCTCTTTACTGTTGCTTCCAAGAGCATTGATTGTCAAAACAAGCAAGACAAAATCCTTGACAAATTTAATCTTTTCTCCATTTATCATCATGCTAATGTTGGTACAGTTGTGAGGAGTTTGGTCTTAACATTGAGTTATAATTCATATTAAAGACTGAAATTCTTGAACTTCATCAGCAAATACTGCAAGCCCTCCTTATTTTCTACAAGCAAAGTTGTGTCATCTGCTTATTGAAGGTTGTTAATAAGCCTTCCTCCAATCCTAATGGTGTGTTCTTTTTATAATCCAAATATCTGGTTATTTGCTCAGCATGCAGATTGAATAAGTATGGTGAAAGATGTAACCCTGAAACACAACTTTCTTGATTTTAAACCATGCAGTATTCCCCTGTTCCACTAACACAACTGCCTCTCAATGGTGTACAAGTTCTGCATGAGCACAATGAGATGCTTGGGAATTCCCATTCATCTCCAGGCTATTCATGGTTTGTGAGGATCCACACAGTCCAAGGCCTTGGCATGATCAATAAAACACAAGGAAACATCTTTCTGGTATTCTCGGGTCTCAATGAAGATCCATTTGAGATTTTCAATGATATCTCTTACTCCTCATCCTCTTCTGTTTGGCTTGAACCTCTGTCAGCTCCAGTCAATGTACTACTACTACTGTTATTGGATGACCTTAAACAATATTTTATTTGCATGTGATATTGATACTGTTCTACAATTTGAGCATTCATTTTTCTTTGGAATGAATACAAATATGGATCTCTTCCTGTCAGTTGCCCAAGTAGCTATCTTCAAAATTTCCTGGCATAGACAAGTGAGTGCTTCATCAGCATGCTGAAACACTGGTATTCCATCAATTGCCGGAGCTTTGTTTTTGGCTAATGTTTTCAGTGCAACTTGGACTTCGTCCTTTAGTATCATTTCTTCTTGCTCATTTTCTAACTTGAAGTGGTGGAATGTTTGGGTGGGCTCCTAACTGCAAGGGGAAACCCACAGGGGTAGTTGTACCCTATTCTATAGAGTTGTTATGAGTTTCAATCAATTCCGAGGCAGTTTTGTCCTATAGAAATAGCTGAATTTTCTGTAGGAAGGGTTATTTTCTTCTAGGCCTTTCAATGCACAGTGATATTCCAGGTCTGAGTGGTGCTATTTCTGGCACTGTGGTTAGCTGCTATCAGAGCTGGCCAAAAATATCCAGTTTCCCAGCTTCCTTTGCTAAAGATTCCTTTCTTCTGACAATGGTAAGACAGAGAGCTTATCTTTCACCTCCACATCCAGATAGACTCCGATTTCTGAACTGACAATTTCTAAGAAAGCTAAACATATTCCAAAAATGCCCACAAAGCTCTCTCCCACAGCTTATGTGCAGGGCACCATAGCTGTATTATTAATAAGGGTAACTCAACCTTCATTATTCTTTATCTCTGGTTATACATAAATGGTGTTTTTGAAGAACTCTCTATCATGCAAATCACCTTATTATCTTAAGCTTAAGAAAATATTCTTTAAGAAAGAGGGAAGATAGGTCCTGTTCTTTAATGTTTGGCAGTATTCATTTTCACTGAATCACTTGTTAGAGGCAAAATTACTGTAACCTGTGATAAATGTTAAGATTTTGGGCTGCATACTAGCACTGAATTAATATTTTATAGCTTCTTGGCCCTGAGTGGGCTGGTTATTCTACTGGAATGCTCCAGTACCATGGAAATGCTGGGAGATATTTTTTCTTAATTGCTAAGAATGTTTGACAGATAACAGCACAGTGTCATGGAATTAGACTCTATTGCTGATGAATTCTGATCTGCTTAAGACTTGCTTTATTCTATGACTTTGTAAGATTCTTTTCAGTTGTTTTATTTTTATGCATTGCAACATCTGTCCTTTTCCACAATCAGTTTTCAAAAGACTGAGTGTCAGTGATTATTATATTATGTATAATTATTATCAGTTAGAGAAAAATACTTAGTTTTTCTGGTGTATGGGGTTTTTTTAAATTAAAATTTTTCTCCATTTTTAAACCTACCCTGTGAATGGTGATTAAAATACTTCATGGCGAAATATATTTTTAAAGAAGAGAAAAAATATGCCAAGGTCTTTTGATTGCTAAACTAGAATGTTAGTCATAGTTACATGTACCTTAAGTACAAAACTAAAAGATATTATAATTTAACTAGGAAATATAATTTGTAATCTTAAAAGCAAAGAAAGAGACGTGTGCAAAAGGTTTGTGGGAAAAGGGAATTAAAGGATATTGAATTATTTCCAGGAACTATTTAAAGTTCCCTTGTATAAAATGTATTGTGTTACCATTTGTTTATTTTTCCAGTCCATTAAGGTCCAATAGAAAAGATTTATTATATTTCTAAACATAAAATCTCTGAACCAATTGACGCAAATTTTACCTTAAAGCTCCCATGGCTCTCATGAGTCCTGTTGGCAATGGAAGCCAAGCTTCCAATTCTCCAGGCAGAGCTTTCTGGAGAGGCCAACGACTGCCTGTTGACACACTCAACCTTCATGCCCGACCCTTTCTCTATAAAACTAGTCAGTCCAAGTAGCTGGCTACAGGCGACTCATTAAAATACCCTCTTTTCTCTTCTTTAGAACTATCACAGTGATGAACTATGGAAGGCTTTCCTTCTCCTATGACAGAATCAACCCTTTAATGCCAGTATTTGGCCACTGTCGGGTTGCCCCTTACTCAGCAATCATGTCCATAACGGTCCTCCATCAAGGCACTCTAACAATTACCAGGTCTCACTGGGCTCACAAACTAGAGGAAAGTGCCGCTTACTTTCTGCCCTTGTGACTTGTATCCGTTCTCTCCTGTAGAGTCAAAAAGTGAAGAGTACTTAAGAAAGCAATACTCAAATATTCTTTTGAAGATGGGGGGAGGAAAGCGGAACACAGTGAAAATGCTTCCCCTATCACACAGAATGTATTGAAGAGATTATTTCCAGTTGTAGGTAATTTGGAAAGACTTTATGTCAGATCGGACATAAAAGAAGAATGTGAACATATGCTAGTCAGTGGGAGAAGCAACCCAACATCAACAGAAGCACTAAGAGAGCTAAATAATGCTCTCCAACTAGGATAATTCCACCTGCCATCCACAGTGCTCTCCACCAAGGAAGATACACACACACACACACACACACACACACACACACACACACACATACACACACACCCGCTGCGATACTCCAGTTGCAGAGGGAAATAATCTGCACCATCTGAGGCACTCCAAACTTCCTGGGAGATAAGCATTGAAGGCCATCCTCGTAGGCTCACAACCATCCAGATGAGCATCCCATGAAAGGACTATAAAACTCACTTTCCAAATAAAGGAATACTGGTTGGCTAGGCTAAGAGTGAACCCACAAAAAAAGGAGATCTAAACAGTACAATTTCCACCCCAATGCAAAAAACATCAAATTCTTTTCAATCCCACATGACACATCCTCGAGATAGATCACATGCTGGGACACAAGTGGACCTGTGTAAAACCAAGCACATAGAGGTTATACAGGCTTCTATCTCTGACCAATATGCTATATGTCTGGAAATCAACAAAAGGACTACGAAGAAAACAAGGGCAAACAATAGAGTAACTCTCTATTGTAAAAGGAGTGGGTGTTGGTCCAGATCAGAGATGAAATCATGAAGTTTCCAGAAACCAATGAGAATGAAAATATGACAGTCCAAAACCTTTGGGACACAGCAGAGGCATTTATCACAGGAATTTTGATTGCAATACATGCACACATGAAAAAGGAAGAGAGACTTGTGGTTGATATGCTGGCAGAAAACTTACACCAATTAGAGCAGAGTCAACAGAGAAATCCTACTAATAGCAAAAGAAAACTAATAAAATCAGGGATGAGATATAGGAAAAGGAAAACAAAAAACTATGGGAAAATTAATGCAGCTAAAAGTAGATTCTTTGAAAGGATCAACAAAATTGATAGACAGCTGGCAACCTAACCAAAGAAAAGAAGGAGCAAATTTCAATAGCAAGGATGAGGCATGAAGCAGGGGACATTACAACGGACCCTAACGAAATCAAAATGATAATTACACAGTACTATGAAAGCCTGTACTCTAATGAATTAAACAACTTGGAACACATGGACAAATACTTGGGAAAACAATCCCTCCCTAGACCATCCCAGGTAGACATCAAGAATCTTAACAGACCTACAGCAATAGAAGTAGACAAGGTTATCAAGGGATTACCAACAAAAAAATCCCCCAGGCCAGATAGATTCACAGGAGAATTCTACCAAGCATTCAGGGAAGAACTGACACCAATCCTACATGAACTCTTTCAGAACATAGACAAAGAGGGAAAACTCCCACACTTTTTATGAAGCTAGTATAACTTTGATACCTAAAGCAGGCAAGGATTCCACAAGAATTGAGAACTATAGACCAATATCACTAATGAACATCGATGCAAAAATCCTTAACAAAATTCTGGCCAATAGAATACAAATAATTCACTATGACCTAGTGGGATTCATACCAGCAATGCAGGGATGGTTCAACATACTAAAAACCCCAAGTTTTATTCGCAACATTGACATGAAAAATTATAAGAACCACATGATAATATTAATAGATGCGGAAAAAGCATTCAACAACATCCAACACCCATACTTGTTCAAGATGCTCAAGAAGATAGGAATGGTAGGAATATTCTTCAATATTATACAAGCTATATATGGAAAACTAACAGCCAAGGTGATAATCAATAGAGAAAAGACAAAAACAATTCCACTGAAAATGGGGACCAGACAAGAATACCCCTTGTCTCCACTTCGATTTCACATAATACTGGAGGTCCTAGCTAACAACATAAGGCAAAGAAAAGACACAAAAGTATTTGTCTGGGGAAGGAAGAGGTGAAACTATTGTTATTTGCAGACGATATGATTTTATGTATTGAAATTTGCATAACTCTACAAGTGGAGTGTTGGAAGTGATAGATGAATATGGCAGAGTGGCAGGATAAAAGATCAACAAACAGAAGTCTATTGAACTGCTATACACATCAGATAAGATCACAGAGGAAGCGATTGAAATAGCCAAGGAAGCTTTTACAATAGCCAAGCACAAACTGAAATATCTAGGGATATAATTATACCTGACTGAACAAATAAAAGATTTGTATGAGTAAAACTACAGAACACAATTACCACAAACCAAGAGTGACCTCAACAAATGGAAGACTATCCCATGCTTGTGAACTGGAGTACTCGATATAGTAAAGATGTTAGTTCTTCCCAAGGCACTGTATAAGTTTAATGCTATCCTGATATGAATATCATCATCCTTCTCCAAAGAATTGGAAAGACTGATTACCAACTTCATATGGATATGTAAAAAGCCCAGAATTCACAGAGAACTACTCAAGAAGAAGGACAAAGTTAGAGGGCATGCTCTACCTGACTTTAGCACCTATAATACAGCCACAGTGGTCAAAACAGTGTGGTACTGGTATAATGACAGATCAGACCAATGAAAAAGAGCTGAAAATCCAGAAATAAAAACAGTAGCATACAGACAACTGATTTTTGATAAGGGCCCCAAAAAATATTAAATGGGAAGCAGATGCCCTCTTCAATAGGTAGTGCTGGAAAAAAATGAATATATACCTACAGAAAAATTAAGCATGACCCTTACCTCACTCTATGCACAAGAATAAACTCAAGGTGGATCACAGACCTTGAGATAAACCCCAAATGATTAGGGCCATTGATGAGGGAATTGGGATAAACCTGAGAACCTTGGTGCAAGGAATACATAGGTTATCAGAAATAGGGAAGGATACAAATACCAAGGAGTCACAAATTAACAAAAGGGACATACTGAAGATAAAACACTTGTGTACATCAGAAGAATTCACCAAGAGAGTAAGAAGAAGTCCCACAAACCAGGAAACATCTTTAGCAATGACACATCAGACAAAGGCCTTCTTACTAAAACCTACAATACTTTGCAAGTTTACAATAAGAGAAAAACTAACTACCCACTAAGGATGTGGGTAAAGGACCTGTACAGAAGTTTCACAAGGACAGAAATCCAAATGGCCAATAAACATGTGGGAAAATGTTCCTGATCATTAGCGATTAAGAAAAATAAAAATTAAAACAACTATGAGATACTGCCTAACACCCTCAAAGATAGCCCACTTAAAAAAAATCAGAAAGTAACAAGTATTGGAGGGCCTTGGTGAGGTAGGAATTCTCGTCCATTGCTGGTGGAACTGGTATGGACAGCCACTATGGAAATCGATTTGGCTATATCTAAAACAGGTAGAAATCAAGCTACCATACAATCCAGTAATCCCCCTACTGGGTATATACCCAGGAGAGGCAAGAAACAAACCATGGCTAGCCACCTTGCTCCAATGTTCATCATGGCACAGTTCACAATTGCCAGGAGTAGGAAACAACCCAAATTTCCATCAATGGACGAGTAGACCAAAAAACAGTCGTACATACACACAATGGAGTACTATGTATCCCTAAAAAGAAGCAATGAATGTATGAAGCACATTGCCACATGGGAAGAACTGGAGGAAATCATGCTATGTGAATCAAGTCAAGGGCAAAAGGACAAGTACAACATGAGTTTACTAAGGTAAGCTTAAAACATGGAACATAGGGCAAAAGCGACTATAGAATTCTTCAATTTCTCAGGGCCAATAATGAGAATAGAGATACCAGAAGGATAAGGGAAAGGTGGGGGGAGAAAGGAGGAATCAATCACAAGGATCAATCTATCACCCCCTCCCAGGGGGATGAACAACAAAAAAGTGGGTGCAGGGTGACAGAAGACTATGTAAGATATGAAAATAATAATCTATAACTTATCAAGGGTTCATGAGGGAGGGAGGAAGAATGGGAGAAGGAGAGGGGAAATGAGGAGTTAATATCAAGGGCTCAAGTAGAAAGAAGATGCTTTGAAAATGATGATGGCAGCATATGTACAAATGTGCTTGACACAATAGATGAAATCATGGATTGTGATGGGAGATATAAAAGCCCCCAATAAAAGTATTTAATAATAAAAAAGATACAATTCACTGTACCTTTGGGTTCCACACATGGAAGAGATATGCTCAGAAACCTTAAATAGCTCTGATGATACAGGGGAACCGTCACAGTGTCTTGCTCACAGTGGCTTTGCTAACTCCCTTGCAAATGAAGCAGACTCTAAGAAATGATACCTCTTTACTCCATGATACTGCCACCAACTGTGACAATGATGTTGTTTCTATGGCATCAAGAGATACCAAAAGGACGCTGTTTTCCTTGACATTCTCATTATGCTAAGAAAACTTCTTCTGACAAGAGGTGAGAAAAATACCTCTCTCTCCTTTTTTAAGAACTATGTCACCAAAGGTTTTATGCTCTTTTGTCACACTGAGTACTTTTTACAAAAATAGTTCTGCTTTTTCTTTACATGGCTTTCAAAGGCATGTCTCAAAGACAAATTTAACCAGGTTTCAAAGGCAAACATTTCCTTAAGCCCGGTCTCTTCTGGGTCATAATTATTTTCCTGCCTACTTAATAATAATGATAATATGAATAATAAAATCATTGTTTTACCTCTGCCAAAAATGCATATGCAAATACAATCCACATTCGATCATCACATTTGCTCTTTCATGTCCAAAATCTCCTTCAAGCCCCGATGAGGATCTCTGTCAACAAGATCACCAAGAAAGAGCACTTGGGAAAACTGAGGTAAATAAAGGAACCCTGCTAACCAAAAGATTAGTAGTTCAAACACTCGGCTTCAGTGAAGATTGTAGCATATAAAACCTTATGGGACAGTTCTGTTCTCTCCTATAAGACTGCTGTGGGTCATAATCACCTCCATAGGATCTATCAACTCAGGGACCCCTAATAACAACAAAGATACGGAGGGGATCACTTTTGGAGGGGAGAGATTAGAAAAGAAACAGAAAAAGCAGAGCAATGAAAGAAACCATTGGCGTCTAGTGTCCTAGAAATCAAAGATTTAAAATAGATGTGGAATGTCACTGATGACAGTTTTATAAGTTTCTTATGACCCCTGCCAGCTCCAGCACTCGGAACTCGAGAGCAGTTGTCCTCTTTACCCTATAGTCATGTCTTTACAATGTCATAGACTTCAGAGTGTATCTTCTCAGGACCAGTTCCTTTCCAGATAAACCGTTTTATAATTTCAGTCCATGTCATGCAATAGATCTCTTATTCCATTGGTTTATCTGGAGTGTTGCACCCTGACCCTTCTGCAGTCCACCAAAGTTCTTGAAAGGTACAAAAAAAAGCCTTCTTATTTTGCAAATACGATCGGATAATTGTTTTATCTGAATGGGATGAGGTTGAGGAGGAGCAGATTGGGGTAGATGCAAAAGATGAATATTTCTGGCTATTATAAAAGGAATTTAAGGTTTTCTAACACGAGAACACCTTTGGATATTAAATTACTGCAAACTTAAATGAGGAGTTAATATAGTTTTAATTCATATTTAATTCATAGTTTTCAACATAAATATTAAGTTTTTATATCCTTATCAGACTATTGGTTTACTAAATTTAACATTTCAAAAGATAGGAAAACTATTTGCCTAAAAAATAAACCAATTTTAATACTTTATTTCTTATTATACCTGAGGGTTTATTTTGGTGGTTTGTTTAATTTTTTTGGAGTGTTTTTTTCCCCCCCATCTTATTTAGGTCAACTATCTGATCATCAGTGAAACTTGGAAATAGAAAACTGTGTCTTTGTTCTTCTCAAAAAAATGGCAATCCATTCTCTAAGTCATCACCTTCCTGACAGTTCTGTTGTAACTTGATCCATCTTACTCTGGACTGTGATCTGTCTCTTTTGTTTGCTGTCAGGAGGTCAGCAAACGGACTTTAGGGTGGTCATCTTTGCTATGTAGCTAAAGCAGCTGCAGCTGCTAGTGTCATGCTATTTATTGTTGCTACCCATCTGTCAATTCTCATCATGTGCAGTTTTTAAACTCTGATTTGCTTTTATGACCTTGATTCCTAGAAGTTTATGCCAACTCTTTGCCACTGTTAGCACAAATATCACAGAATTCTAGGGTTAGTTGTGTTGAGAGTTGTTGAGAGAAACAAAACCCGTGACACACACACGCATATACAGCTATATTGTCTATTAAGAAGTAAGTATATGTCAAGAAGGCATCCTGCCCAGTCCAACTCAAGTCAATGGGCTCAATGTTTCCCAGAACTCTCCTTATGCTCACATAGCTGTAGGTTGATGATGCTGAAAGGTGATTCCGGAAGCAGAAAGGTCACAGGACTGTGGTCTCATGAAGCCAAGATTGGAGGGAGCATGACAGGTGCCAAGAGCTCCCAGGGTTAGTGGCCCACAAAGAGCCATCCCCAAAAGAAGACAGAATTTACCGAGGAAGGTGAAGATAATGGTAAGAGAGAGAAAATCCCAGTGTCTTTCTTACAAAAAGACTACAACCCTAAGGAGGCACCATCAGGCTGTGTCCTGATTGACAGGTTGAATTCAAAACCTACACTTTCAGCCAGGAACAAGGTCACATGATTCTATCCACTACCCTTGTCATCGAATCAATTCATACTTATAGAGATCCTATACCACAGGGTAGAACAGCCTCTGTGGGTTTCGAAGACTATAACTTTCCAGGAGTAGAAAGCCACATCTTTTATCCCACAGAGTGGCTGGTAGTTTTCAATTGCTGACCTTGTGATTAGCAACCCGACTGGTGACCACTACACTACCAGGGTTCCTGTACTATAGCTGCGATAGGCTGAATGATGGTTCCCTGAAGATATTCATGTCCTAATCCAGAAACCTGTAAATACATGGTAAATGTTACCTCATGTGGCAAAGGAAATTTTGAAAATGTGATTAGGAATTTTAATTCTACTTTACAAATCTGGCTAGACCAGAGGATGTACACTGGTACAGATAGGAACTGGAAACACAGGGAATCCAAGGTGGATGATCGCCTCAGGACCAGTGCTGGGAATGGTGATACCAGGAGGGTGGTGGGAGGGTGGGGTGGAAAGGGGGAACCGATTACAAAGATCTACATATAACATCCTCCCTGGGGGACGGATAACAGAAAAGTAGGTGAAGGAAGACGTCAGACGGTGCAAGATATGACAAAAAATAATTTATAAATTATCAAGGGCTCATAAGGGAGGGAGGGGAAATGAGGAGCTGATGCCAGGGGCTTAGGTGTTGAGCAAATGTTTTGAGAATGATGAGGACAATGAATGTACAATTGATGTATGTATGGATTGTGATAAGAGTTGTATGAACCCTTTATAAAAAGATTTTTAAAAAAGAATTTTGAGATGGGGATTTTTTTGAGAGAGGCTCAATAGGTGTCCTCACAAGACAGAGCAGAAGGAAACAAGGAAGCAGAGATGAGAGAGGAGAACATATGCTTTAGAATGTGGCAGTTCTACTCTGTCCTACAGGGTCAATGAGTTGGAATCAAATTGATGGCAGTGAGTTTGAGATTTTTTTCAGTAACAGAAAAAGACAACAAAATAGATTTTCCTTTATAGCCTCTAGAAGAAATGCAGTTCTGCAGACCTGTTGTAGACTTCTGACCTCCAAAGCTGTACAATAATAAATGTGTTCTTTTATGCCACTGTTTCTGGTAATTTGTTAATAAGCTATAGGAAATTAACACTCTGGATGTACAGAAAACAGAATCCTGATGTCTCTTCTTTTACAGATATTCAAATTAAGATAAGAAAGTAAAGTACTTCAATTAAGGTGGTCTTAAGTGATATCTCATCAATTTAATTAAATATGACCCATTACTGCCCTTGTACTGTTAGCAGAAGAAAGTGTTCTGGCTAATTGTTTCATCTTAAAATGTCAGTTTATAAAAGCAAAGATTATAATCTATCAATAATCTCTTTGTGATTAGGTAATTTAAAACCTTTTCAGAGCTACATACTAGGAATTATCAATTTTATGTGATTGAAATCTATTAATGTATCATGATTGTGGTAGTTACATATTCTGGTGTCAGTTTGAAGATTAAGAGTGTAGGGGTGGAGTCTAGCCTGTCAATCAGGATATAGTCAATGAGGCTTTTGCGTGGACATGGCCTTCACCTGAGGATTCTGGGAACTCCTGTATTTACTCTTTGGAGGCAGGATATGTTCTCTCTCTCTGCTCACTCCCTGCGAGACATTCCTGTGGAGAAGAAACATGGAGAGAGGCTAATGGAGCTACACCTCTGGAGCCAGAGAAGCCATATGGAGACCCCTGCCAGTGTTGAGATGCTTACAATGCTACTGGATCCACAAGACTTCTCACTTGCTGGACTGTGATCTTCCTGCATTGACGTGTTTCATGAGCCTGAAGAGGACTTTATAGATTGGTATCAGACATATGGGAAAATATCAGACTTATGGACTTGATCTGGACTGGGCTGGGATGTTTTCTCAATATTCAACAGCTCTTTTATATAAAGCTCTTTCTTAGACACATATGTATAGGGATTTGTTCCTCTAGTCTATCCAGACAAACACAATGATCAATAAAAATTTTATAGAAAAAGTTTTCTGAAGCAAAAGGAAGAGGAAACTAAAATTTTGTCTTTTTCATCAAATAATGTTATAATTGAAAAAGTAAAAGATAAGATCCTTTCAATGTGATTTATTACAGAAACCACACCTACTTCAACATTCGATTCCCTTGTTAAGTGGTTCTGACTGATAGTGGCCATACGTATAACTGAGTGAAACCCTGCCCAGTCCTATGCCATCCTCACAGTACTGGTTATGCTTCAGTACACGGCTGTAACCTCTGTGTCAATCCATCTCTTTCAGTCTTCTCTTTCATACTGACCTTCTACAGTCCCAAGCAGGACGCCCTTCCCAGGAACTGGTCTCTATCTTATAACATGCCCAAGTATAAGAGACAAAGTCTTCCCCTCATTGCCTCTAAGAAGCATTCTGGTGGTACTTCCATCAAGATAGATTTGTTCTTCAGGTAGTCCATGCATACTATTTCAATTCTCTTCTCCAACGTGACGATTCAACAGCCTCACACTTCTTCTCTAGCTCCCCTTACCCATTGGCCAGCATTCACATGCATAGGAGATGATTCAAAACCAAGGCTTGGGTTAGGCATGCGTTAAACTTCAAAGTGACAACTTTTCTCTTTAAAATTTTAAGGTATTTTGCAGCAGATTTTCCCATTTCAATATTTCACATTAGTTCTTAACTGCTCCAACCATGTGCTTGATTGTGGACCCAAGTAAAATGAAATACTTGACAACGTCTATCCTTCACTCATTCATTTTAACATGACATTGCTATTGATACAGTTATGAGAATTTTCGCTTCCTGGACATTGACTTGTAATCAATTATGAAGGCTGCAGGCTTTAATTTTATCAGGAAGTGCTTCAGTTTATTTTCCCTTTCAGCAAGGAAAGTTGTGATATCTGCATGTAGCGATTGTTAAGGAGACTTTATCCAATCCTGATGGAATCTTCTCCTTATAATACAGCTTCTCAAGTTGTCTGTTCAGCATACAAATCCAATGGATGTGGTAGAAGGACATATCCTTGTTTCCAGTATCTTTCCCATGCAGTATTCAACCATGCAGTATTCCCTTCTTTCATTGGAACGACTGCCTTTTGATGCCTGTACAGATTCCACAGGAGCACAGGTAAGTGTTCTGGAATTCTCATTCTGTGCAATGCTACCCATTGTTTGTTATGATCCACACAGTCACATACATCGTCGTAGTCAATGAAACACAAGCAAACGGCTTTCTGATAATCTCTACTTTCAGCCAAGAATCATCTGACATCAGCAAGGATACCTCTGGTTCCATGTCCTCTTCTCAGTGCAGCTTGAATTTCTCAAAGCTCCTTGTCAATTAGCACCTTTCCCTTGACCCCTATTTAAAAAGGCACAATCTAAAAGTTATATGGATCTCTTTATAACTTAATTCCTAAGAGAAGGAAAGGAAAAGGGTTGAAAATTGGAAAGCAGGAGGAGGAATGGTGGGAAAGAAATGAGGAGCTCATTCAGATTCTCATAAACAGGCCGATTATCAAGAAACATCAACTTGCATTTGTTCCTATACTCAACCCGTGAGACAGATGGCATAATTAAAAGTCCCTATAGAAACCCAGAAATTGAATGTTACCAAAAAAGAGATACAGTAAATCTTCATGACCTCTTGTCACTGAATTGACAGGTATCACGTTTGGCTAGGGGGTAAGAGAGAATGGGAGATTTATAATGAATTTTAAAACTTATGCTTACCCGGCAGGGCAGATACCATGATCAGGTAGGTGGTTTTCCCGGGGCAAGGCTTATCCATTGCACTCCAGATGTGCTGACCCCTGCGATTTCCCCAAATGTGGGAAACTCGACTGCATGATTTGTGGTAGTGGGGTACTGCATTCGCGCTCTCCCCTGATTGAAAAAAAAAAGTTATAGGAAATTTTTTGCAAAACATCTTTACTGTCACCTGTATCTCCATATTCTCACAAGCTCACCATCATCTCTTTCCTTGTATTTATTATGTTACAAGAAGGGAAGAAGGAAAATTGCAGAGCAATAATTAACATTTCATAAACACCTTTTAATGCCAATTGAAGCACCTGTTAACATAATGTGATAAGGACAGTCAGAATGCTCTGTAGAAGCCAAGATGACGGTACTTCTCACATACTTTGGTCAAGTTTTAAGAAGGGACCATTTGCTGGGAAAAGACATCATGCTTGGGAAAGTACAGTCCAGTTGGGGGGGGGAGGGGCAGGAGGAATTCCCTCAACAAGGTGGATTAACTAAATCTCTCAAACTATAAACATGTTTTAAATTTCAAACATGCTCTTAAGAAAAAGTCCATGTTACATAACCTCAAGGGTTATTTCTCTTAGTTCTAATATTTACATTAGTGTGATTTGTAGTGAGCAGAAGCCACTGAAAGGAATTCACACAAACTTTCTGTACCAATAGCATGGAAACATGGATCCAGTTTTTATGGGATGACTCTCCCACCTCCAGGGAACCAAGCAACCCACAGGACCCACAAATTAACCTCCATGCATTCTGTGTCTTCCTACATTTCTCTTCTATAGCAACCATGTCCAAATAACATCCAGGATACTTCTATACTTCTTCTTTCGGTCAGGCAATTGTCCATGTGCAAATACACAAAAGCCCATTGTGTTTTTTTATTAAAGCCTCTAATTTGGGTGAGGCAAGAACTCCACTTGGATGTTGCTGAACACATCCCTGTTGTTCCAACCACCCTTTTTGAATGTGTGTTAATTTACCCAGAACTTGTCTTCCAGTAAACATAACTGCGTATGTACCTGTAATACCTCACAACTCGAGGGATATGAAAACAAAGAGTCCATGATTGGCACACGCAGTCTGGTGAGAATACAAAAGAAGATACTAATTAAGGCAAACAAAGCCTCCACCGTGGAGCAGCTGCAGTACTTTGCTGTGCTTTCCTGGCATTTTGGGACACTGCCCACATTTCCCAGCAGAGAGAGACTCATTCATTTCATTTTTTTTCTTCCCATAAATTCATGCACATGAGGTTCAAGCAGCAGTCTGTAAACATAAGGTGGAAATACTGAATTTCAGAAAATACCATTGAAAAACTGGACTTTAACTGATCTGGGAAATAACTCTTTGACTGATTTGCTCATCAGAGCCCCACGGTTTCATGGTTACCTTCCCTTTCCTTTGAGGAGAACGCTGGGAAAGAGAACTAACGCTTCCAGCTGAACAGAAGTCACATGGTCACGATACAGTTTGTTCTGAAAGAGATAAATCTGCTTAGTCAAAATTCATCAGGGCTCAGAACCACATTCTAGTGAGATGGAGTTGGGATGGGGACCTGAGAGCCCCAGATGTCAAAGCCCTTTTGGGCTTTTTCCTGTTTTCACTAATTGAGCTCAAACTGGATGACTTTGTGTTTAGAGGACAAATTTGAATGCGTCTCACCCCCTCCCTTCGTTCCTCCAACTCTGGGCATACAGAGCTTCCCCCTTCAGACATTGCAAGCTGAGTGTGCTTTCTAAGCAATGAGGTTAGCCTGTGTCTAAAGAGCTTTACTAAATTCAGAGAATGAGCTCACGCCATCTACCATACAAGAAACTGTGCTCCTCGTGTGCAAGCTAGCTCCCAATTAAAATGAGATTTTGTTAAACTAAATAAAATTATGTATAGCATACGTAATTTTAAATAGTATTACATTATTTAAGACTGAAAGAGAGCTCAGGCTTGAGTGGACCCACTTCCCCTAACTGGAAGGAAGTATAAGGGGGAAAGAAGCCTGGCCAACCAGTCTTGCAGAGGCCGTGTGGAGAGAGGGAAAAATATATGCTTTTCAAGAGATTTCACGAAATAGTAACTGAGCCAGGCAATGTCTCTGTGACCAACCCAAGGTTAAAGAGGCTGGAGGACGAATGAAGTATGTGATGTGGGAGGCTGGGTTCCAAAGGCGAGCTAGATAAGACTCCCCCAAACAGGGAGTCAAGCAAAAGCGGCCCAACATGCAGTGCACACAGCAGAGGAGCCCAAGGAGAGAAGCCCACCTACATAAACTGATAGGTTATTATTACTGTCCGTAAAATAAATATAAACGGAAGGGTTTTTCTGACCTCTAGGCATAGTCACATGGGTATATCAGTGCTATCTGAAGGAGCTAGAGTGGGATAACAACTCACACTATCTTTGAAAAGCAATAGCTTCAAATAAGCACCTTGCAGTGTAAGGGAACACTTTGAACCTTAATAATATCGCTAGATAACACCCCACATTCATGAGGCAATCTAGTTAACATTTCCCCTTCAGAAGTTCTCTTTGAAAGAAGTAAAAACATATGAAAATTAGAAACAGAACACATGTACTATGGGGGAGAATCAGGAAGTGTCACGAAATAAATTTTTTGGTTGTAAACCACGGACATTTTTGGAGTGTGCGTTCCGTAGGCGCACTGGTGGGTGGTGGTTCCCCGCTGGACGGCTCACCATAGCGTCAGCATTCAAAATCACCAGCAGTGCACGGGAGAGCGACAGGGCTTTCTACTCCTCTGAAAAGTTAATTTCCTGCGTATATTATCCCAGTCACGTTTCCCAGAATAGAGAGACTGCATTAGCTTCCTTTTTTTTCTCTCTCTCAGAAACCCACTGGGTCAGTTCTACCCTGTTCTACAGGGTCCCTATGAGTCAACATCGACTCTGTGGCAGTGAGTTTGGAGGTAGGGAGGTTGGCTTATTGCTGACTCTCAACGTGCCTTTGGCTACTCCTACTTGTGGAGATGAGCATGCTGAGCCTAGACAGAGTTCATGTGAGACTCTCTTCCTTTGCATATGACTTTGGAGTGTGTCCATATAGCTATTAGTATGTTGATATGCATTTTTCTCATTATAAAATCAATAAAATAAAATAATTTATACAAAGGTATAGATTGGAGAGTTATACACTAAATTCATCTAGTGGTTAGCTGTCAGAGGAAACCAGCCTCCAACAACCAAAGGGCCAGAAGGCGTAAATGTACGGCGATGATAAATAGAGATGATAGTAAAGTCGTAGAGGATGGGAAAGATAGGTGAGAGAATACACTAAAGGAGTCAGACACATTTCATGGTAGCATGCTCACCTCAGCTTCTCTTGATGGATCATGTGTAACTGGGGGAAGTGAGAGAGAACCTTTACTATCTTGGGGCATTTCTAGGTAGCCATAAGACCTGCATATTCAGTAGTTACATGCATCACAAGGTGGGTGTTATCTACATTAAGGTCACTGAGCTCACAGGTGAGGAAACCTAATACCTACATTGGGGGTAGATACAAGGGGTTTGGGTGACACGGCTGGAAGAGAAAGCCAAAGGATGTCTGCTTCTATGGTTAAAGCCGCGGCTACATAGCAATGAGCCATGTACTTGTGAGAGGTAACTTTAAGGTAGCACGATGATGGGAGAGTATAGAGGGGAACAATATTAATTATGAGAATGTGATTAGGACTTACAAGGGTGAAGGCCTCCCTCCATCCCAGAAATCCAGCCTGCCAGGCTTCTTAATAGATGAGAATAAAGGATTTATCTGTTTACACTCTCTTCCCATTCTGTTTCCCATGGTTAGCTTTCAAGATGAATAGTGCAAAGGAATTTCTTCTATTATTACAAAAAAATATGACAATTGATAGTTTGATTAATGGGTGTATGAGTAGTTTTTACATTATTCTTTGAAGTTTGATATATTTCTAATGTATCAAGATTAAAATAAAAGGAATCTCAATTCTATCCACCTGAAGATAATTGTTATATGTATAAAAACATGAAGAAAATGAAATATACCCATAATCCTATCACTGAGAGACAAACACTGGAAATATACATTCATGCAGTATTTTTGTAGCATTATCTTATAAAACTAAGCATTTTTGCCTAGTTCAAGTCTTCTTTTAAGGAAATAATTAAATTTTCCCTTATTATATTAAGTATAATTTCATAGTATGATGGTATAAGAGAACTTTCTCTAAAGCACATGATCAAAGTTTTGTGATTTCCCTCTATCCCACTATAGCCTAGTGTTCTTATTCCTCTTTTGTCAACTTGACAACTGAAAGCCTTCTATCAAGTGTACTTTGCGTTTCTTTGAATTTTAGTTTGAATAGGTGGTATGTTTTTTCATATGTTATGGCATTGCAATAATTTTCTGTACATTTACAATGACCTGTTCACCTGATAAGTACCCCATATACTCGAATATCAGTCGAGGCATCAATTTTACCATAAAAACATGCTGTAAAACTTGACTTATACTCAGGTATATACAGTATTCCTTTTTCTTTTCTTTTTTAAATTTCATGATTCTGTTTATTTGGGGCATTTGAAATATGCCACTTCACAAATACAATGAAAACATTTTTTTTAATTTAAAATTCTTTATTTTGGCGTGAGAATATAAACACCAGCAAAACACACCATTTCAACCATTTCTATGACCTCAGTTATATTCTTCAAGTTATGGAAGCATTCTTCCTCTTTTTCTTTTCTGAGTTGTTCTCCCTCATTCTCCCCTAGCTTTCCATCTTTGGAGTTGCTGTGTATTTAGGTCCCATAGAGTTAGACCTTGAAAGCACAAGGCTTGACGTGGACATCCTTTAATATTTAACTATTGTTTGGTTTCTTTGTTTGAATCATTTTATTGGAGGTTCGTACAACTCTTATCACAAGCTTCTCTGCTCTTTTCCCACTTGGTCCTGATGGAACTGTCTCTGAAGTTGCCTTTGGCTTCTCCTAGTTTCAGAAGTAAGCATTTTGAACCCCGTCAGATAACATGTGAGACGCTGACCCCTTGAATACAGTGTTTAGACAAAGAAGCAGGTCTTTGTGCCAACCAACACCAATCAGAGACTCTCCATAGGATTTACATTTTAGATGTGGTGAGGCGGGAGGGGGCAGTGACAAATTTTCTTTCTTAGAGTTCATGAACATTAAAAATGGAGAAAAATTAGAAAAAAGATGGTGTCTGGCTATCTGAAAGGATCATGTTTTGGGTCTTAAAGTTTTCTCTTCAAATAAGCAGCCATCTAAGTGAGGAGCTCACCTGTGTGATCTAAGAGTTACAGAAGTCACAAATCCCCAGCGTGAAGGAGGAGATAGTGGCAGAGTCTAAATCGTGGACACCCTGTTTGCAGAAGGCAATGAATGGCAGTAGGCGCAGAAATCCATGTGCAGGGTCCCTACACAGCTTGAGCCTCTGGAGACTCCCCTCTGACCACAGTCCAGGAATGAGAATGGTCTTGCTAGAAGGCAGAGAGCAGTGTAAAACTGATTATGGCAGATGTAGCTAGGATAAAGTGCAATATCTTATCATTTGACATCCCTTTTGACACATTTAAAAGTTGCTTCAGGTTTTTTGATTTGGGTTTTTTTTTAAGTGAAGGATACATACACATGGATTAAGCCTCCTATGAATCTCTTCTAGCCATCGACCAGGGATGTGAATCACTTCGCCGTGTCCAGAGTGTATCGGGAAGGGGGTGACTGCAAATGCAGTTAGGTAAAAATGCAACGCCTTATCATTGGATCTCCCTCTGGACCCACTTTAAACTTGTTCTGGTTTTTATTTGGTTCGTTTTGTTTTTGACTGTGACTTTTCTCCAGGTTTTTTGTTGTTTTTGTTATTGTTGTTGGTTTTATTGTTGGTGTTTTTTTGCGTGTGCTTTCTGCATATGAAATTCAGCATAAGTAAATCTAGAAGCAGTCACTGGATTACTGGTTTCTTGGGGCAGGGCAGGGGAGGTTGGAGGCAAATAGGGTGCTAATAAAAATGAATACAAGACAGAATAAAATGATCTAAATTGATTGTGGGAATGATTGTACAACTCTTTTTAATATGCTTAAGCTCTTGAATTGTATAATATGTGATATATATGCCCATAAAATGATTTTGAAAGCATGAACCAGGATTGTTTATAGCCATCTTTTCTGGCTACATGGAGGAGCACACCTGCTTTAAGAGCAAAGGTGGTCAGCACACAGAGGGAAGAAGAATGAAGAGAGAGAATGAGGGGAAAGTGCTAAAAGGCCTTTTAACACCTCTATTTAAGCAATCTACCCTGAAATTTCCTGACATTTCTATGATATCAATACAGCAAGAGGCAGAAAGAGATCATTAGTTCTTGTTCTTATCATGTGATAGGGTTACAAAACATGGTAGGTTTTCCTTCCATAAAATCAGGCAGAAGAGATGATATTTAGGCACTTAAACTTCTTACAACTTCTTACACTCAATTTTGGACCAGAAAGAACTAGTTAACAGTCCACCATTTCGGGAGGTTGCAGATAAGCAAGGATCAATGGGCTGAAGGAAGAAATTCAAGCTTCACTGAATTCATTAGTCCAAATCAAAGCTCTAAGATTTGATGAAGTACTCATTGAAATGTTTCATAATCCTGAAGAAGCACTGGGAGCATTCACTCATTTATGCCAGGAAATTTGAATGCCAGCTACTTGGCCAACTGACTAGAAGAAATCTCTATTTGTGCCCATTCTAAAGAAAGGTAACTCAAAGGAATGCTCAAATTATAGACCGATATCATTGATATCCCACGCTAGCAAACTTTTACTCAGGATCCATCCAACAATGGTTATAGCAGCACATTGACAGGAGCTGCCAGAAGTTCAGGCCAGATTCAGAAGAGGACATAGAACAAAGGACATTGTTACTGTTGTCAGATGGATCTGGGCTGAAAGCAAAGAATACCAAAGATGTTTACTTGTGTCTCATTGACTATACAAAGGCATTCAACTGTATGGACCATAATAACGGTGGTTAACTTTGAGGACAATGGGAATTCGAGAACATTTTATTGTGCTCACTCGGAACTTTTACATGAATCAAGAGGCAGTTCTGGCAACAGAACAAGGGGACACTGCATGGTTTAAAATCAGCAAAGGTGTGAGGCAGGGTTGTGTCCTCTGACCATACTTGTTCAGTCTGCATGCTGAGCAAATCATCAGAGAAATGGGATCATAAGAAGAAGAGAGTGACATCAGGTTTGGAGGAAGGCTTACTAAAAACCTACGGTATGCAGATGACACAACTTTGCTTGCTGAAAGAGGAGAAATTGAAGTTCTTGCTAATGAAGGTCATGGATTTTAGCCTTGAGTACAGACTACAGTTTAATGTAAATAAGACCAAAATCCTCATAACTGGACCAACAGGTAACATTATGAGAAATAGAGAAATTGTCAAGATATTTTTCTTACTTGGATCCACAATCAATGCTCATGGAAGCAGTAGTCAAGAGATCGGCACAAGTCATAGTTGACTAGAAGTCAACTAGTTTTCATCGTCTCTGATTGCTGTCTTTTTCCAGTCCCATGCTGAACTCCACATACATCCCCGAACTCAGGGAACTAAAATTTCCCTTTCTTTTAGTAATATGAAATACATTTAAAAGCTTCTACTACACAACTCATTTTTCCTGCTCATCTACTCTGATGTTCGCCATTTGTGTATTGATTTGTCACTTACTCACTCACTCACTGCCACCCAGTCAATGCTGACTGGGTTGCTGAAAGTGTAACTCTTTAGGGGAGTAGAAAGCCCAATATTTCTCTCAAGGAACTGCTGGCGGTTTTGAACTGCCGGCCATACAGATCCAGCCCAACTCATAACCACTAGCATTCTTTACTTATTAATGACATGGTATCTGTGTAAATAGAAAAGAGCCTACATCTTTTGTTTGTTCACATTTCTTTGTTTTTTAAAATTCAGGAATTCTTACCTTTTCACTCTCAATGAGCCTTTCTTTTAGTGATTCTTCCTAAAGGTCCTTCTTAACCTGAAATCTTATGAATATTTACTAGAGCTCTCCTGTAACCCCTTCAATGGACACTCACTGTTTTTCTCTATTTGCCTTTCTTTTTGGAAATATTTTAATATATTTGGCATGTAAAATTTTACAAGGAATATTGTACATATTTCCTTAGGTTTACTCTGCTTTGCAAACAGTTAATATGGTTGGCTCTTAGCCAAACAATTAGAGGTTCAAATTCACCCAGAAACACTTCAAAACAACAAGATACAGTGGTCCGTTTTCAAAATCAATCATTTACAGAACACAATGCAACTCAGACACACAGAAGGTCGTCGTAAGTTGGAATGGATTCTATGGCAATGGTTTACTGGTAGTAATGATGGGAGGGAATAATGTGCTGCAATAAGGAGCCGCTGGCTTGATTTCACATTAACTAGGTACTCAGTTTTAAACCCACCAGCTACAGTTTAAACCCGCCAGCTGCTCCATAACAGAAAGACGAGGTTTTTCTTAAAGCAAGTCACCTTTGTCCTCAAGGGTCCTCATGAGTGAGAATCTTCTAGATCAGTGATTCTCAACCTGTGGGTCATGACCCCTTTAGGGATCGAACGACCCTTTCACAGGTGTTGCCCGATTCATAACAGTAGCAAAATGACAGTTATGAAGTAGCAACGAAAATAATTTTATTGTTGGTGTGGTCACCACAACATGAGGAACTAACTGTATTAAAGGGCCACGGCATTAGGAAGGTCAAGAACCACTGTCCTAGAGGGTTTGGTGTTTTCAATTTTAGCTCATCTCCCCTACTTTGATAAACCTCTTGTGATCTGGCCGGGATTTCTGGTGCACAGGATCCCTGAAGAGATCAATTCTGCATCCACCCTCTCTACTGCACGCAGACATTTCCTCTCTTCCCCCACCAGCTGCGGCCACATTCATCTGAAATAGGAAGGCAGTTACATCATTTCTGTCACTTAGGCATTAATTATTTCCCATAGATTAATTCTATGCTATTACAGCACTTAGAGAGTGCTTCTTATAATTGCAGAATGGCTTATTACTCTCAGCAAACCCTAGCTAAGGAATTGATTGCCGCCCCCCCCCCCCTCAGACATAGAGGAAAGGGGAAATGCATGGCCTATATGTACATAACAAGGTGGATGGCAAAGGATAGGGGGCACATGCCTGAGAGTCCTCCCATACATATAAAGTTTTAATATCTACATACTAGGCAGCTGGTTCTCAAAGCTAAATCAAACTGACTGCTATCAAGTTGCTCCACAGTGATAGAGACCGCAGAGAACAGAATAGACCTGCCCTGTGGGTTTCAGAGACTGTAACTCTTTACAGGAGTAGAAAGCCTCGTCTTCTTCCTGCAGAATAACCACAGGTTGAAAACTGCTGACCTGGAGACTCACAGCCCAACATGTAACCTACTGCACCACCGGGGTTGTTCTCAGTGCTTTGAAATCTGTATTTTCATAGATTTGACTCTGGGAAGTGGCATTTTTTTCAGTCAATCAGCAAGATTTATAAAAACCTCTTTGCCCTAGGCCATTGTGAGTTGGAAGTTACTCAATGGGAGTGGGTTTGGTTTGGTAGGTTTGATTTGATTTTCCCTGAGATAGAGACTGAGGGAAAAGAAATTGGAGTCCCATAAGAATTCACAGTAGACCAGAACATTCCAAATACAAAAGGAACAAAAGAAAAATTAAGTAACACAAATTAAAAATAAATATACAAATTATCACTCCTCTAAAGTCTATACCAACTCATGGCAATTCCATGTGTATTACCGTGGAACTGTGTTCCGTGGGGTTTTCAGTCACATCTGTCACCTGGGTAGCTGTGAGTTGACGTCTAGCCCAAGAAAGCCAACAAAAATCTAGACTACAGATCGCCAGGACTTTCTTCTGAGACTCCCCTGGGTGAATTTCAACTACCAACCTTTAGTTTAATAAAAGAGAGCAAGCATTTTGTTATGCTAGCATAAACTAAGACAATTTTGATGTACGAACGGTTTTTATACTTTGTTTCAACTCTAAGTGCTAAGATGTAGAATCTCTGACTTGGTTAGGACCTGAAGACTTGCTGACTTTCTGTTGGGATCAGGTTGCTGCTTTCAGTGCCTTCAAGTCACTTTCAATTCATAGCGAAAGGGAACACTATGTACGAGAGAATGAAACCCTGCTCTGTCCTGCCGCGCCCTCACAATTGTATTATGTTTGAGCCACTGTGTGAGTCTAACTTGTAGAGGGCTTTTCCCCCGTTTGCTGCCTATGCGTCAAGGTGAATGGAAACTAAACAAGAATGTTTCCTGCTGTCAGGTCAATTCTGACTCGTATTGACCATACATGATGAGAGTAGAACTGTTCCCTTGGGCTTCCTTACCTCTAAATCGTTATGGAAGTAGACAGCTTCATCGTGGCTCAAAGCCAAAGCAACAACTAATGGTACACGACTAGGCATCATTTTTTTCTGTTGTACTTCTGTAGTTACTATATGTCAGAACCAATTGGGCAGCACCTAATAATAGCATAACAATAATTCTAATGCTAAACAAACTTTACTCTTTGGTGCCACATTTGCTCTGGATAGTTTTTGAGACATTCTCAAAATTTGGTGAGGACATAACCATGGTCATATTTTGACTCTCATGAACTTGTTTTAATTTCCATTTGTTGTCAGGATTTTGTCTAGCTTGGATCCACCATCAACGGTCATGGGAGCAACAGTAAAGAGATCAAACAATGAATTATATTGAGTAAATCTGATGGCCACGACCTTTTCAAAGTGTTGAAAGGCAAGGAAGTTATTTGAGGACGTAGGTGAGCCTGATCAAAATCATGGTATTTACAATTACCTTATATGCATATTGTGTTAGTCTGGGTAGACTAGAGAAACAAATCCAAGGACAAACATATGTGTATAAGAAAGAGATTTATATACAAGAGCAATTGAACATTGAGAAAGCATCCCAGCCCAGTCCAGTCCGAGTCCATAAGTCCAATACTAGCACATATGTCCAATACAAGATATGTTGCCTTTCTAGAATTTTAGTTATAGCATAACTCTTTTCCTCTTTACACAGAAAAATTCATGATGTAAACGTGGCAGGAAAATGTCAACAAGAACTCAATTTTTTTAAAAAGAAAGATATGTAATGTGTTAGTCTGGGTAGACTAGAGAAACAAATTCATGGAGACACTCCTATGCATATAAGGGAGAGTTTTATATACAAGAGGAATTAAACATTGAGAAAGCATCCCAATCCAGTCTAGTCCAAGTCCATTAGTCCAATACCAGCTCATGTGTCTGATACCAATCTATAAAGTCCTCTTCAGACTCACGAAACACTTGCAATGATGCTAAATGCAGGACTATCATAGGTAGTGGGTAGAACGTCTTTGGCTCCAGGGGCACTGTAAGCATCTCAGTGCTGGCAGGGGTCTCTAGGCTTCTCTGGCTTCAGAGGTCTGGTTGCATCCATGTGGCGTCCAGCTCAGGGCATTAGGGTAGTTCCATGTGTCTCCTCAGCTGCAATGTCTCCCAGGGAGTGGCAGAAAGAGAGTTTCTCCTGCCCCCAAGGAGGAAATCCTGGATTTCCCAGAATTCTCAGGAGAAGGCCATTCCCACACAAAGGCCTCATTAGCTATGATCTGATTGACAGGCCAGACTCCACCCCTACATTCTTAATCCTCAAATTGACAAATGATTGTATAGCTACCACACATGTGAAAGTTGGACATTGAATAAGGAAGACTGAAGAATGATGTATTTGAATTATGATGCTGGTGAAGAATATTGAAAGTTACCTGGATTATCTTGAAGCTCAGTTCACCATATTTTAACATAAGACTTGGGAACGAGAAGGGTCGCTTAACAATGTGCTTCAGGAGATGACCGACCAGGTAAAAGAGGGTTGAGTGGAATCATGCCATGCTTTGAAAAAACAGCTCTGAAGCTACCCAGACTTTCCCCCCAAGATTATTACTGGTGACAAGACGTGGAGCTATTCTTATGACCGGGAAACCAAACATCAATCAAGTCAATGGAAGACAACAGCATTACCGTGCCCAAAAAAAGCTTGTCACGTGAAATCAAAGATCAAGAGGTGCTCCTTTGTTTTTTGGTGGGTTTTTTTTGGGATATTTTTTGGTTTTGATCTTAGGGGGATAGTGCATTTGGAGTTCCTTCCATCAGGTCAGATTGTTAATCAGGCTTTGTATACAGAGTTTCTGAAAAGACTGCATAACACTGTGTGGCCAAAAAAACCCAAGTCTGAATGTGCAGATGGTGGGGAGGAGGGGCTGCTTTTGCCACTACAACAATACACCTGCTCACGCAGCCATCTCAGGGAGCCATTGGTTGACAAAAAACAACCTGTCTCTCTAGCCCCACACACCTTCTTCACCTGACCTCACTCTGTGTGACTTCTTTTTGTGTCCACAAATGAAGAGGGACACGCAAGGACAGCGATTTGATGATATAGAAGAGGCAAAGAAAAAGACTAGGGAGGTGCTGTCAGTCATCCAAAGAGATGCTTGAAAAATGTTTCCAAGAGTGGAACTGCAGATTTGACAAGTGTATTAAGTGTAATTGAGAGTACTTTGAAGGTAAGAAGTTTGTTTTGTAATAATAATAATAGTAAATACAACGTTTGGGGGTAAATCCACATACATACAGCCTTGGGTAACCTATGAAGCAGCTCTACTCTGTCCTATAAGGTTAATATGAGTTGCAATCTGCTGCCTGGAACAATTTTTCATAGGTTTGTTAATATTTTATATATACTGAGGATAGTATAAACTTTCTTTTCTACAACTTCTCTTCCTCCCTCCAGATGTTCTTTCTCTATGTATCCCTGTTCATTTTATGCATGTTCAGGTGATTTTTAAAAGTTCCAATCATTTTCTTAATTTTTCTCTGTATCTTTTCTGAGTTAGGATAGAATAAAATTCTTTTTCACTGGAACTCAAACTTTCATAATAAAAACTATACAATTAGGGTTACTAACTTCAGCCTTAGTGAGTCTAGGTGTTCAGAAGTGTTTTCAATTCATTATACTTACTCTCTCTCTTATTCCCTCTCCTATTCATACTCTTGCTCTCTTTCTCTCTCCATGATTCAGCTCATCCTTATCTGGTGTCAACATAATTATCAGGCAAACACTCTGAGGCACCAAATGTTGTCCTTGGCACTGAAATGATTTTAGAAAGAGGCACTCTGCCCCTTCTACCCCTGCCCCACCCTCTCCCAGCATCCCTTTTAGTCGACAAGGAACCCTAGTGGCACAGTGATTACTATTTGGGCTGCTAACTGCCAGTTCAGAAGTTTGAAACCACCAGCCACTCTGTTAGAGAAAATTGAGGCTTTCTACTCTGGTAAAGAGTTACCATCTCAGAAACCCACTTCTACCCTGTCCTATAGAGTTTCCATGAGTTAGAATTGACTCGATGGCATGAAAGAGAAGGAGGGGAGATTGTTTGACAGAAAGGCATGCTAAACGCCCTTGCCTATTGCCCGTGCCTACCTAGGGCCCAGTCTCTGTAGATAAGAGGATGAAGAAATCTTACTGACCAGCCTAGATTTCCTGAATGTATCCCCTATGACCTCACAAGTCCATTGTCCCATCACAAGGAAGGTAATGTTCTTTGACTGTCAACAAATTATAATTTCATGGCTTTGGATTGAGGCAGAAACAGAAAATTCAGGAAACAGCTAACTACTGTCAGATTTAGCATTGTTTGTGTTCACACCGCTTTTTATGAAACAAAGTCAAAGGAATGTCGACACTGAGGCATTTCCACTCTAATATTCTGAAGCCATTTATCTGCTGATTATGTTTTCTCTCTGCCTGGAAGCAAACAATTCTAAAATCCAAGGTGTCCTAAGTACAAGTCTTTTATTTTTTTTTTCCTGTTTCATCCTTCAGTTTGCAATAAATCAGCTAATCTTTTTCTGTCTATTCAGTTCAAGAGAACAACATATCAATATAGTATGCACCTCTATTTTTCTTTATCGTATCCCCACTAAGTTCTACCAATTAATGTGTTTAAATTAATATTCATAGGTTCCCTGGTATGCATAATCATGATTTTGATATTCTAGCAGTCATTCTGGTCTAGTGCTGTCGCAGTAGATTCTCTCTTTCTAGAAATATTCACCAAGACCCACTCTGAGGTAGATGGACTGTATGTCAGTTTGCACCTTTGTGGAGATAAGGATGGAATTCAGGTCCCAGACTAACGACGTTTTCTTGAGAGGGTTTCCTTTTCAGAAGAGACACTGTGGAGAACGTCCCTCTTTCTTGTCCCTCTCTTTTCCACTTTGGTCACTAAGTATGGCACTTCTGGGGCCAGTGGCCTCTGTGGCCTGCCAAGACTGAGAACTGCCGGTACCGTGTTCTCGGAGACCTTGTATCCACACAGCTCTGGATCCCAGCTGGCATCTGACCCTGGACTTGAGTAGGACTGGGCTGAGCCACATTCCTGATATAAAATTCTTTCTTAAAGTGAATTCATATATATATATATATATATATATATATATATATATATATATATATAAATTATAAACTCACTGGGGATTTTTTTTTTGCTTTTTTCTAGAAGCCCAGCCTAATATACCCACCCCCTGAGATATACTTTGCCTCTTGGACATTCTATGCGAGGCTCCTTGAGCAGTTCTCCTGTGCATGGAGAAATACAAAAATGCATTTCTATACAAAATAGAAAGTTTAACATAAAATTGTGTTCAAGTGAAATGTTTCTTTTGTGTAGAAAAATCAAAAGTGTCTGAGGAAGCTTTCCCCTAGATTTCCAGTAGCTTTTGCTGGGGGAAAAAATGATTGCCTGGGACAAATGCTCTTCTCGAGATATTCTGTTATATATTTCTCAGGAATGTCATTTTCTGGATGGTGTTCACTTTCATCACATTTTAAAAATTTCTATTGATCATTTTATGTGGTTCATATATGGTATCTCTTACTAGTTTGTCTTGTTTTCCCTAGAAAATGTCAGGAGATTGGGAATAGAAAAGAATTTTATACAGAATAAAAAGACATTTTTTATTTCTCTATTCTATGGCTTTTGATACATGACCAGGATCCCTGGTGGTGTAGTGGGTTGTCTGTTGGGCTGCTAACTTCAAAGTCAGCAGTTTGAATCCATCAGCCACTTCTTGTGGAAAAGATGAAGTTTTCTACTCCTATAAACTGTTACAGTCTTGGAAACCCACAGGGGCCATTCTCTCTGGTCCTGGGGGGTTACTAAGCATTGGAATCAGCTGGATGGTTGTGAGTATCCATGCCAATGTCCTATTGCTCCAAGTAGAATGTAGCGCCTCGACTTTTCATTATTTAATGCTCCCAGAAAATATGCCTCTGCCCCATAACATGCTGCATATACAACACAGAAAATCCCCCCAAGTTTTTACTGTTGAGTTGATTCACTCAAGGAAATGATAAGACAGAGTAGAACATTGCGATGAGGTTTCCAAGGCTATTAACGTCATAGGAACGGACTACCACACCTATTATTCGTAGAATGCCCAGTGGATTTGAATCTCCGCTCTTCTGGTTAGCAGCTGAGTATTTATTTAACCAGTGCACTGCCATGACGCCTTCCTAATAAAGCTACATTTCATTAATTAGTTTAAGGATAATCAAGATCATTGATCATATTAGGTTAATTTTCCCTCTCCATTCACAATGTCACCCCTCAGAAACTGCTGTAAGACTCACTGTCCTAAGTGAACTTGCTTCCTCAAACTGCATTTCTCTTTTTTTAGTATTAATTAATCACTTTATTGGGAGCTCTTACAGATATCATAACATTCCATAGTTCAAACACATCAAGAAGTAATGTAGAATTGCTACCACAATCAATTTCAAACTATTTTGTTTCTTCTTGAATTCCTTGATATCAGCTCCCACTCATCCCCTCTCCCCCACTCTACCCCCCAGGAAACCTTACTTTTATTCCTGTAATAGTTGGTTTTATTTGTGTGTGCCATGTCTTACACAATCCAATGTATCTGTTCACATACACTTCTGTTATTTGATCCCAGTAAGTGGAGTTCTACAGTGGGGTTAGCAGTGTTAGCCACTCCCTATCTATGCCCCGCCCAATCTCTTCCAGTATCCTCATTACAGTTCCTGAAGGGTTAACTATCTTGACTTCCATGTACCAAACAATCTCAAAAGTACAAATAAACATACACAGATCTATCATGATTAATGAGATAAAAATAAAAACCATAATAGTAAAGGGAGGAAATATTAAAGAACTAATGCTGAGTTATGGTTCATCAGTGCTATGCTGCACCCTGGTTTTATCATCCATTCCCTGTGGCCCTTCTGAGAGGGACTGTCCAATTTCTTCCAGGTATTTTTATTTTTTGTTTATTTGGGGTTTTTTAACTTTTAATTTTTTTCTTCCTTTTTAAAAAAATCATTTTATTGGGGCTTGTACTATTCATATCACAATCCATACATACATCCATTATGTCAAGCACATTTGTACATTTGTTGCCATCATCATTCCCAAAACGTTTTCTTTCTAGCTCGAGACCTTGATATCAACTCATTTTCCCCTCCCTCCCCATTCCCCTCTCCCTCATGAACACTTGATAATTTATAAATTATTATTTTGTCATATATTACACTGTCCAACATCTCCCTTTACCCACTTTTCTGTTGTCCATCCTCCAGGGAGGAGGTTATATGTAGATCCTTATAATGAGTTCCCTCTTTCTACCACACCTTCCCTCCACCCTCCAGGTATTGCCAGGTGGGTTTTATGTCTCCACTACATCCACCCCCTAATTTGGTTGCTGGTTTTTAAACTTCTGATACCTCTTCCCATTGACACCTCATGATCACACAAGTTGGTGTGCATCATCTATGTGGGCTTTGTTGCTTACATGCTACATGGTCGCTTGTTTAACAAGTCTTTAGGACCCAAGAAGCTATAACTTTTAATAGGCACCATTAGCTTTCTTCACCACACTTAATTATGCGCCCATTCTGTCTTTAGCAATCATGTCAGGGAGGTATCATACCATGCCACATTATTAGAACAAACCATTCTTGTACTGAGGTAATATTTAAGTAGGGACCCAAAGCCCATCTGCTTGCTAGTTGCATTTGCACATAAACATATATATATATAACCAAATACACATATAGTTATATGCTTGCATATATACATATATTTTTTCCTTTTTTATTTCTTCCTGCCCAACTATAATATGGAGATAAAAAGTATGTACATGCTCTCAGATCTTGATTCTAATCCCAAATTGCTTAAAAAAAGAATCCTAGGCAAGTAACTTAATCTCCCTTAGCCTTAATTGTATGTGCAGTGTGATAGTTAAGATTTATTGTGCCAACCTAGCCAATGAACACATGTGGGATAAATTGAGAGATAAATGGCCCGGCTAGTCTCGCCTTTCTTGTCTCTTGCTTTCTGATGGTCAGACCAGTTGCGACTCCCTTAGCTAGTTCTCTGCCTCAGATGGCAAGGCTCGCTTCCTGCGAGACATCCCTGAAGAGAAGCCACATGGACCTACCTTGCTGCAGCCCTGGGTGCTAGAGCAGCATCATGGACACCCCTGCCAGCACTGAGATGCTTACATGCTTACTGATTCAGCTTCCTGCCTACATTTTGGTGTCATTGTGTGTGTTTTGTGAGTTTGAGGAGGACTTTGTAGATGGATGTCAGACATATAGGCTAATGTCAGACTTATGGACTTGAATTGGACTGGGTTAGGATGCTTAACGTACAATTACCCTTTATATAAAACTCTCTCATAAAATATCAGTGCTTATGAATTTTGTTTCTCTAGTCTTCCCAGACTAACTCGTGCCATAAAGTATGGACTTCTCTCTTAAGGTTATTTTGAGAAATACATTAGATATCTGACATATAATACCCAATAGAACCAACTCATGTTCATGTTGAGCTGATTTTGACTCAAGGCAATCTCTTGTGTGTCAAAATAGAAAGATGCACCATGGAATTTTCATCAACCGTGGGCTTTTCCAAGTAATTGAAAAGCTGTTTTTCTAAATGAACTCAAACAACCAATCTTTCAGGTAGTATTGCTTACCCATTTGCACCAGCAAAAGGCATCCAACGGAAGTCTTCGGTAAATCAATAAGTGGTAAGATCTTCATTAAGGTTATTTAGTTGAAGAATTGGAGAATAGTAACTTCCTTTTTTCTCCTCTACTTAGACCAAAATCTTAAGCATTAGAACGATCCATTAGCAATCACTTTAGAGTCCATTCTAGAAAAAAAAAAATGTTGAATTTAACCAGGCAGGAGTTTACCCAGACCACCTCAGATACAGATATTTAGATGGTAATATTTCAGAGTTTGTGATAATATATTTACTCCAGTTCCTATCAATCAACAACTCTTCACTTTCCCCAATCCTAAATACTTCCAAAAATGTACCTTCTTACACCTGTATGTATCAGTCTTATCTCTAGATTGAAAAATGACAGCAATAACAGATATTGTTTCTGAGTCAGTGTGGCATTATAGCTTCTTAATATATTACTACTGTAATCTTACAAAACAAGATTGACCTTGAAAGTTCTTCACTAAGAAAACAATTAGCACATTCTCTTCCTAAAGTATAATCCAGCGGTTCTGAACATATGGGTTCTGACCCCTTTGGAAGTCAAAAAATCCTGTCACAGGGGTCTCCTAAGACCATCGGAAAACACATAAATATTTCACAATATATAATTACATATTGTGTTGTGATTAATCACTATGCTTTAATTATGTTTAATTATGTTCAAATTGTAACAATGAAAATACATCCTGCACATCAGATACTTACTTTATGATTCATAACTAGCAAAATTACAGTTATGAAGTAGCAATGAAAATAATTTTATGGTTGGAGGTCACAACATGAGGAACTGTATTAAAGGGCCGTGGCATTAGAAAGGTTGAGATACACTAATATAATTAACTTTTTTATAAGGCAAATTCCCAGATATGTTATAGCCTTCCATTTTCTGCTTTGGGGGCTAAGAAAACATAAAAATAAAAAGAAATAATATGTCTCTAAGACATTGTGCTTGTTAAAGATATTGAGAACATGTTTCAAAGTCTTAGAGATAAAAAATTGAGACTTAAAAGACCTGGGATTAAATCCTACCTTCCTTATTTATCAACTCCAATCACAAAAATAATCTAAACATCTCTTTTCTCATCCAGAAAACAAAATTAATAATATGTACCACAGAAATTAATCTGAAAATTAAAGGTACAATGCACAGTTGAAGACTTTCATTTGGTAGGTTGCCAAGAAAAGAAAATATCCCTCAATGTCTCCTGTGGTTTTTAGGAAAGAAATAAACTCAGTTAACCAGAGAAACTACTGATGGAGCACTAGTTTTCAGTGCTTTAAGTATCAAATCTCTATTTTCAAGAAAAGCATGTAGAAGCAACTAAAGTTGCATGTTGAAAAGTTAAAATCAGAAGTGCTTTTTAAAACTATTCACCATTTTACCTACTGAATAATATTGTTTCTGTAGGCGCCAGACATTCTTAAACAAACAAACACCATTGCCATTGAGTCAATGCTGACTCATAACAACCCACTGTGGGTTTCCAAGACTTCCAGAAACAGAAAGCCCAATTTTCCTCTCTCAAAGCTTCTGGTGGAGAGGATGCACAGCGGTGCAGTGGGGATCTGGAGGCACAGGGAATCTAGGACGGATGAACCCCTCAACACCAGCGGTGGGAGAGGCGACACCAGGAGGGAAGGGGGTGTGTAAAGGGAGAACCGATCTCAGAGATCTATGTGTAACCTCCTCTCTGGGAGATGGGCAATGGGGAGACGGGTGAGGGGAGATGCTGGGGAGTGTAAGATAAGATATAATAATTATTTATAAACTATCAAGGGACCAGGGGTGGGATCAGGGAGGGAGGGGGGGTGGGAAAAAGGGAAACCGAACTGATTCCAGGAACCCAAGTGGAAGGTGAATTATGAGAATGATGAGTGCAACGAATGTAAAAGGTGCTTTGCTCAATTGATGTATGTACAGATTGTGATAAGAGCCTTATGAGCCCCAATGAAAAGATTTAAAAAAAAAAGCTTCTGGTGCTTTCAAACTGCGTATCATTCAGATCGCAGTCCAACTCATAACCACTACACCACCTTCAGGCATTCTTAAGCACTGGTGAAATAAAATAGAAGGCGTAATCCCTACTCTCAAGCAATTTGATCTATGCGATGTCTAAGATTTTCTCTCAGATGAAACTAAAATGTTAATTGGTGCAAAATTGAGTATTTTTATGGATATGTAGGAACTGAAGACAGGTATAGGAATACTGGGAAGGAGCTATTGACTACAAACCTAGTCTAAAGCTAGTCATGATTGAGGCTGCTGCTATTAGAAACAGTCTGGAACATCAATTTCAAGGACAGGTGAAAACAAGAGGTAATTCCAATAGGAATGCTCAGCACCAAAGCCAAGAAGAGACAAAGTAAGAATTCCAGAGGCAATCACTGCAAAGGTCACTCGTGGTTCCAACAAGAACAAAGCATTGCCACCAAGTCCTTGCTAACTCACAGTAGCCCTACATAGGGTTCCCGAGACTGTCAACCTTTATGAGAGCGCCTCGTATTTATCTTCCATAGTTGGGTTTGAACCACCGACCTTGTGACTAGCAGCCAACACATAACCCACAGCACTACTAGGGATCCTTACGCAGTCATAGACTGATAGTACACCATAAACCAAACACACTATCACTGGGTTAATTACGAGTCACGGTGACCCTAGAGAACAGAGGAAAACTGCTGTAACTGTAATAGAAGCAGGCTTTCTCCTACAGGGAGGCTAGGAGGTTTCAATCATCCTTTAATTTACAGGCAAGAACTTAGCCACTAAGGTGCCTAAGTATACCAAACCAAACGCACTTTCAGGGATTGCAACTAATTATGACCCTCTATGACAAAGTAGAATTGCCCCTGTGGGTTTCTGAAACTGTAACTCTTTACAAGAGTGGAAAACCTCATCTTTCTCCCACAGAGAAGCTCCTGGTTTCAAACTGCTGAACGTGCAGTTAGCAGCCCAACATGTAACCGTTACACTACAAAGGCTCCTCTTCCAAAGTATACCAGAATGTGGCTGTAATTAAAGGACAGCTACTAAAGAGTCAGGCATACAGACGTTGTAAATGGATTAGACCCGACCCAGTTTGAACAAGGAGATTGTGAAATACCAAGAAAATAGGCTGAATAAAGTCATGATATGGGACTCGCAGAAGAATGAGTCAGGTTCAGGGAGGCAATTGCTGATGAATTGCAGTACACTCAGAGAAAGGAAATGGCATGGATAAATAGGCTGCTAGCAGTGTTTGTTTACGCTGGAGAAGAGCTGCTGGGGTGACACACTCTAAATATCTACCCTGATGCACACTGACAATGCGATTCCTCTGAGCCTAGCCACTCAGAGCCAAGTCAGATCTCAAGTGAAACAATGATTAATTATTCAGCTTGTCGACTCTGACAGAGTTTAGACACTAGCCACAAGTTCACAAGTTCAGGGATCCCCACACCTTCAGTTCTGACTTCAATGTCGACAAGTTCATGGTTTCCAACTACTCAATTGTGTTTGAGAGTTTGTTAGAATGACTCACACGACTCAAGAAAATGATAACTTTATAGTAGCAAAAAGGATACAAACATAGAGGGATTTGAGGGGAAGGTCTAGGTAGGTCCCTAAGGTGACACTGCCATGCCCCAAAGACACTTTTTAAATTATTATGGACAGATGTCTATCATCAACCAGGAAGCTCACCCAAGCTTCTGCGTCCAGAATTTTCATCAGATTTCATTTACACAGACGAGATTAATTATCAACCTCTGGGTCCTCCAAAATCCTTCCAAGACTCCCCTTCCTGTAGTCCAGTTCCTTTTTATTGACATCTCCATTGCAGTCATCAAGAGAGAAACCTAGAAATCATTCAAGGTACTTTCTCTTTCTAGTAACTCCAAATTAGTTTGACTACTAAATTCTCTCCGTTCTATACCCTTAACATGTCTGCTATAGCCCCCTCTCCACATCCAGGACTCAGCATCTGCTCCCTGATTAATAGCCTTAATCTCCAGCAGATCTCCCCAATTTTAGTCTGTCATCATGCAATTAATCTGGATACAGAAATCATTTTTCTAAAATAAAATTATGATCCCAATTTAGTTCCCTACTAGCTATGCATTCAGTTGCCCTTTAACAGAACTGGTGGTGTGATGGTTACTCTGCTAACCATGGCACCAATCGGAACCGCCAGCTGCTCCTCAGGAGAAAGAGGAGGCTTTCTATTCCCATAAAGAGTCACAGCCTTCAAAGCCCACAGGATCTCAAAAGTCTCTATGAGGCAGAAGAGAGTCAATGGAAGTGAGTTTGGTGTGAGCTACTGCCAAGAAAGCATTCCCCAGTGTAGACAGCACCCAGAATAAGCAGAGTGGGAAGCAGGCTCCGATGGTTCAGAGTCTGTCACAGAAAGTTGTAAAAAAGAAAAAAATATTGGAAGCTAAATCTCTCATAGGAATCAAAATCAATGTTCACATAGTAAACTTAAACAAGTATTTCGGAGAGAACATTGTTTATATCAGGGGAACCAAATTTCCTTATATTTTTCTTGACCACTTCATGCTTCTCAATTTCCACAGATGTGCCGTGGCACATGATATAATCCAGTGAGTCTGTCCTGTGAGATTAAGTGTTGTTGTGACCTGTAAAAGTCATCCAGTAAGAAGTTCTCAACTTACCTGCTAGTGTTCCCAATAAAAACATCCATCAATCAATCAATTCAATAAATAGTTTTGAACTCCTACTGTTTGTATGCTAAGGATATAGTCAAGAGCAATTTGATGTGGTCCCTGTCCTCAGGATGGAGTTAGAGTTTTCAATATTAGCATTTCTTTTCTTTTCCCAAGTCATTTCCTATGCTCAGGGTGCTTTCAGGGATGCCCAGGGAGTCTTCAGGCGCTTACATCCTAACCTGCAACCACAGAGAGTGTCCCATTGACTTTTGTTTTCCTCCCTTTTCACTCTACTTGATACATAGTTTTGTTAAATTATGAAAATTAAATTAATAAATGCATAAGTGACTTTGAAAGATAAGAACACGAACTTCATCTTAATTTGTGAAATCAGTTTTAGAAATTTTAATTAAAACATACATTTTCATAATGTAATGTACTTTAAGGAAATGTTTATTAATGCTGTGTCTTTTTTAATTTTATGTTCTGACTTACCATAGTTGTTTGACATAAATTACAGGTACACCTGTCATATTCTTAATTGTACATGAAGTACTCATTTGTAGGACTTTAAAATTTTATGTTACATAAAATTGAAGTAAAACAGCAATTAAAAACTAAAGCTAAATTTTAAATGATCTGATTTTAGTAGAACAAAAATATGCAGTAAAATGTTCATCTCTTGGTATTTTACAAACTTGAAGTAAATGCAACCAGTGTGGTTTGATGATGAATGGGAAATCAGAGATCTACGTCATTTATGACGTTGACAACAATGTTAGTTATTATACATGGCTCTAATGCCATCTAAATCTATCATTGCAATCTTCCGGGACCACTGACGTACGGAGTGGTTGAACACTGCACCAAGGCATGGCATGCAGTGCATGGCTGTAAGGACTTCATTACACTGGCACTCTTACTACCCACACTAAGGTGAGAAACTCAAGCTTCAGAGACAAAAGGACTTGCTAAGGCCTCAAAGCCCATGTGCGGCAGTGTTGCGTTTCAAGCCAGCAGTGCCTGACTGCAGAGATAGTTATTACATGCTACTCTATGGTGCATTCACCGATCATCCTCAAGTCTTGGTTTTGCTTGTAGTTCGATTCAGGTTGATCTAAGGCTCTTGTGATTGATTACTGAAAATTGATGGAATATTTGCAGCCAGCCAAACTGTAAAACAAATTATACTTCATTGATGAGGTGATTTTTATATTCTAATTAAGATTCATTTATATATCTATGTATCTCAGAGAATATTTTCAAATGGCATTACATTTAAAAGCTAACTAATGGATATCTGTTACACACAGCCCGTTCTAAGTGACATGGTTTTTCATTTTTGTTTAACTTTGTCTTAACGTAAGCTCAGCTCATGGCCATCAGGCTAATTCCGACTTTTAACGATCCTCTAGGCCTGAGTAAAACTCGCCCTATGAGTTTCTGAGACGGTAGCTCTTTACAGGAGTATAAAACCCCATCTCTCTTCCTGGGAGCACCTGGTGGTTTTGAACCGATGATGTTACAGTTAGCAGCCCAACATAGAACCACTATACCACCAGCGCTCTTTGTTTTAAAGTACAGCAACTACAAATGTCAATTCACGAATTGAAGTATGCCATCAATGTGGTTTCGTTTGTGTATAAAACTCAAAACTCACTGCCATCGAGTCAATTCCAACCTAGAGCGATCCTTCAAGGCAGGCTAGAATTACCCTGGGGGTTTCCAAGACTGTAACTCTTTATGAGAGCAGAGCGCCTCATCTTTCTCCCTACTTATATGTAAGTGTCCTTCAATTAAACTTTGCATCCCTATCCCACCATGAGACCCTCTCTGCCCTGTTCTCCAAGAGTCCACCCATTTCCAGGCATCGCGGGAGCACTGCAGCCCTAGAAATGACTAGTAAGCACGCATATTTGCTCCTCAAGTGTTGTCAACAATGCGCCTCAGTGTCCAGAGAGCTGTCCTGGCTTCTCCTTCACGTTCCGTCACTAGGTCACAGGCGGGAGCACTGTGACCTTCCTCTCTGTGCAGGTCACCGCGCTGCTCCAGCTCCTGCTCACGCCCTCTCAGGGGTTCGCCTTCCCTTCTCCAGTGCTCATGTGCTCTTCTGGAGCACACGGACATTCAGAACGGCTGTCAAAGCCCTCTGGTTAAACCACTTGGCAGTCCGGTCCGCTCTGCTGCCCCTATGTGTTCTAGAATGAGCATTAAAAGATAGTATGCTTATCTAGGGAGCTTATCCAAAAATAAGTCCTCTCTTGGATGACTCTTATTCCAGCCCTATCTCCAAATTCAGGCCAGGGTCAAGGATGCAAGGCCACATCTTAAGAAATCTATCAGCATTCAAGATTTTGTCATTTAAGTCCACTCAAGAAAATGTTTCTAGTCTTCAGACAAACAAATAAACAAACACTTCACTGCCATCGAGTCAATGCTGACTCATAGCAACCTTGGTCTTTGGAGGGCAAAGCACTGACTTACGTTGAAAAGATATTCTTCCAAATGTGCTGTTTTCATCAAGATTCTAGGTCTTCGATAGTGTTTGATTCTTGATCACCTTCACATTCTTGTGTTTTTCCTTATAAAAAAAAGGAAAAGTAGAATTTATCGGCTCTTTGAATTTGAGAAAGGTTTATGGAATTTAAAATGCTCCAGGAGAATGGGGGTAGGAGGGGGCAATCTTGGTTAATACTTGAAAATACTGCATATCATGCAAGAAAAATTATGCTTTGTTTGATGTAAAATTTATGACTGTTAGAAAACTTTGAACTACACAATATTCTAAATTTTAATCCAGGCTCGATGATAACTAAAAGGAAACAAAGAGTAGAACAGCAAATTAGAATTCAGAAGATCCGTCTTAATGATAGAGGCAGTATGTTGTATACCATTACAAGGTACCGGCTCCTTTTGATGCTCAATAGCATGTGTCCCTGTTGTTCCAGTCCATCACAAGGCATTAATTATTGAGTGTCTAATATGTGCCAGGTATCTTGCAAGGCACTAGCAATATGAAAATAAATTAAAGAGACTTTTAAATGTCTCTCTGGGGTATAGAAAACTGGAAGGAGTATTGTTCCTATTCTTATAGTAAAAAATAATTAGATTAACCTCGTTTGTGACTTTTTCTCCCCAATGCAACAGACATAAGATTTCACAAAAAATTACTGGTCCCAAATCTAAAGAGATACAGGCATGTTCAGTGAAAGAGGAAATGTGAGCTTTCATTTAGCCGGGAAGGATGCAACCAGACAACAATAGATCTAGTTTATCTGTAGTGGATAAAGGTGAAGGTCATGTATGGGCTCACAGACAGTGAGAGGGCCTTGAAGACTGCATTTGGAATCACTGGCCTATTATACAAATGGAAGGAATTGGTATCATCTTTGAAATTCTTTCTCCGATTACCCCATGGGGTAATAGTAAAAATACTGAAATATTAAAAAGATCTCTAAAACAATGCCTGTTATGGTTCAGAATTGTGGAGGAAAATAGCCATGCTAGAATGATAAGAAACTCGACTTAGATGTTATCGCCCCTACGGAACAAAAGCCTTAATCTGTCGAAGGTAAGACCACAAAATTGTCACACTCATGACAATGGTGGGGAGCACTGCTACAGAGGAGAGAAAATAAACATGCCCTCCTGGAGAGCAGAAAAGCCAGGCTTAAAGATCAGGCAAAACATTTGAGCTGAATTTTATGACATATTGCTTAGGAAGAAGCAAGTTGGAAGGTCCCTAAAGAGAAAAACGTACCTGTAAAAGATTAAGGAATGCCCTGGGAATAAGGGTCATGAGTTAAAATTGCAAACATAAGTAGATTTCAGGTATTGAAGAATGTTGTCTTTTATTCTAGGGAATCAGGAATATCCAAAGGCTTTATTCTTGGAAATTATAAAGGGAACTTTCAGTTTTAGAAATATTTCAATAGTAGTATGAAGAGGTAAATGAAATAGCGCCAAATATTTAGTTATTAGCTTATTGTTTGTTCTCTCCAATTTAACTTTTATCTATAGTATTTTATGATACTAATTTTTAGACAGTCTTAGAGATGATGAAAGAAACTACTTGATCCATTCCAGTTTCAGAAACATCGGAAGTCTTTAAATGCCAGTACATGAATCCTCTGCCCACAATGAAGCAGTCCCCAAGAGTCTATCCCTCACAACACAAAACACATTTGAAAGTTCAAATGTTATGCCTCATTAACACATCAAAATGATAAAGCTAACCTTATCATTCTGGGAGGCAACGAATATTTATTGACTACCCAATGGGTGCCAAGCACATCCTAGATATTGCTGATTTGATCATGGAAAATGCAGGCCTTTTTTTCCCTTTTAACCTTCATGCAGCTCATGTTCTATATGACTCAACATTAAGAACTGAATATTTTATCAAACTTTTATGCTGATGATACCTTGAAATGGTATTATCTGAATATTTGAGAGTAAATAAAACATAATTCTAAGATTACCTAAGTACTGCAATAAAAAATATGACTTCATTTTTGTAACATACTGCTATCGTTTATATATTAAGTTAAACAAAAGTTAAATCATTGCATTGTATTAAAACTAGTATTGGATTTCGAAAAAGCTAAATTAAATCTCACAGTGTGTTAGGAGATGATAAGCATTATGGAGGAAATTTAAGAAGGGCAAGTAGGATGGCTCATTAGCCTCAAAATGACCAATACCAGCTCTTTATGGTAGTTCAAGTTGAAGCTTGACAAAAACCAATGCAGCAGAGGCACAAGAGTTAAAGTACAACTTTCAATGTATTCCACCTAAAATTAAATCATTGAATAGAGGATTAAGAATAGATCATTGAACACTAACCCAGAAGGGTTATAGAATAACAGCAAGGACATTTCACATGAAGGAGTTAAGCGGCCATTAAAAAGAAAGGAAAGATCATAATCGATAATAGAAGACACCTTGAAACTGATTCATAAGTGTGGAGCAGCTAAAATAAACACAAGAAATGAATGGAAATAACTACACAGAACATTTCAAGGTCGGCTCAAAAAGACCATGCAAACTAGTCTCACTTGTAGTCACATGCAGAGACCTGGAGTTAGGCAGCCAAAGAAGGACACAACTGACATTTCTCAAACCCAGAGAACTGAGGAGAAAATGCCAGACTTAAATTACAACGCAGAAAGCTTCCACTGGCAGCACAGCAAACGGCCTCAGATGCATCCGTGTTCAGTAATTTCAGGTGATAAAATATGGTAAAAACACTGACTCTAAAGGAAGAAGATCAAGCTCCACTGAAGCTTGAAAAACAATATAGCGTGGGGAAAGGAGAAATCTTGTCAGGCTGCTGGCCATTAGAAGGTGTTTGGCTTTTATCTTGAAAGATATGGCACTGTTGGAATCTTATAAACAGAAGAATGACATCATTTAGCTTATATTTTAAGGAATAGCTAGCTTCTGTATGACAAATAGCTCATATTTTGAAAAGCAGCAAGAATAGAAACAGGAAAGCTAATTGCGAGGCTATAACAATAACTCAGGGAAAATACAATGTTGACTTAGTCAAAAGAGGGAGATAGGATCAGAAGCTGAGGGAAGTGGTGTGGATTAGAGTGAGCAAACTTTTCCTGTAAAACACCAAATGCTAGGTGGGTTAGACTTTGAGAGTCATTCGATCTCTGTTGTTATAATTCAACTCTCTATATATAAATAGAAAGCAAACCCACATGGATATTTTCCAATAAATTGTATTTACCAAACAGGAGCAGACCAAATTTGGGCTGTAGATTCTAGTTTATGTTGTTTGAGCCCATTGTTGCAGCCACCGTGTCAATTCATCTTGGGAATCTTCCTCTTTTTTTGTTGCCTTTTTACTTTACTAAGCATGAAGTCCTTTCCCAAGGACTAATATTTTCTGATAACATATCCAGTGTACACGAGACACTCACTCATCTAAGGCAAAAAAACTATGAAGACAGCTACGTGGCCAACCAACTCTAGGAAATCCATATTTGTACCTATTCCAAAGAAAGATGATCCAATATAATGCTGAAATTATCAAACAATAGCATTAATGTAAAATTAAGTCAAATTTTGCAGGATATAATTTTAAAATAGTTATAGCAGTCGTTGACAGGGAGCTGCCAGAAATGTAAATCAGGTTCAGAAGAGGATGTAAAATGAAGGATAACATTGAAGATACCAGAGGAATCTTGCCTGAAAGCTGAGAATACCAGAAAAATGTTTACTTGCCATTTATTGACTATACAATGGCATTAGACTGTGTGGATCATAAAAAACTATGAACAATATTTTGAAGAACGATGATTCAAAAACACTTAATTATGGTCATGTGGAGCCTGTCCGTAGACCAAGATTCGGTCATTTGAAAAGAACAAGTAGATAGGACATGGTTTTAAGAAGGAAAGGCAGCCTGGCTATCAAAGATACAGCATCTGAGGTCTTAAAGGCTGGTGATTAAACAAACAGCCATCTAGCAGGGAAGCAACAAAGCCCATATGGAAGAGGCACTCCAGCCTGTGTGATCATGAGATGTCAACCAGAAGAGGTATCAGAAGTTCAAAACCACACGACCAATTCTATGTGAAGGGGCATGGATGCAGTAGAGACCCCAAAACTCATCTGCAAGGTAATTGGACAGCAGGGCTACACGGGAAGGATGAAAACTCCAGGGTGCTGGCAGAGATGAGCCACATAATTAGCCGCTCGTCCTTTCATATTTCCTCCCTTTATTATTAAGGCTGTTATTTTTATCATAAGGCTGGTGTAGGACCGGGCTGTGTATATTTGGACACCATGAACTGGACCCAATTTGACCCATCTAATAAGAACAATGGTGTGTAATATCATTGCCATTGAGTGGCCACCATGTCCAAGACATTATTCCAGGCACTTGACATTTATTTACTCATTAAAGTTGCATAAGATTCTGATGTTACTTAATATGAATAAACATAAGCATGATAAATCATTAAAGCCCTGAATAAGTAAGTTTGACTTTCCTCCTATCAGCAGACTTTTCTTCAGGGGCAGATTATCACAGCTTCCTCCTCAGGTAACCTTGGAGAGGCTCGGACACTTTCTGGTGGACTCCTGTGCGTCTCCAAAGGTACTAGTTACTTGGCACTTAGTATAGAGCTCTCTAGCAGTTCTGTTAGCATCATATTTATAAAGCAGTTATAAACAATGATGGTAAATCCCAAAGCAACTCTACACTGGCCATATGGTGGTCAATGAGTTCCTAAGGAAGCAAAACATATATCTTAAAACAGAGGAAAATGCAAAATTCAACAGAATAAGCCAATGGAATTAATCATTTTAAATATGTTAAGTTAATGAGTTAACCTTTGAATATACTAATTCTTCCTCTAAATTGATCAAACGTCAAAATAATGTTTACTTCTCAGGACAGTATCTGTTGTTTTATTAGAGTTCCCTAAGCCACCACACGAATGAACAGAAAACGAGAATCTGCTCTCTTGAAAACCAGTCACCTTTATCTAATACGTATCTTTATCACTTTCCTCAGTCTCGGAGTCAAGATTTGTTTGTTTGTTTGTTTGTTGTTGTTTTTCCTTTTCCCAGAACTATACTTACACAGTGATGCTCTATCCCCTTATAGGAAACAACCTTCCTTCATAAATATAACATAATACTGACAGGACTGTACTATTTATAGTCCCTTGGCTTCAAAACACATTTCCTCCCTCATTAATTCCATTCCTTTCGGTCCCAATCCTCCTTCCTTGTAAGAAGACGGGTAACAGGGACAAATCTTCCCCTCCTTTGCTCATGCTCATGAGAAAGCCGAAAGCCTGGAACACTATCCTTCATATACCCAAATGACGCCAGCCGAGCCCTGGCAAGAGAATGATTGAACTTTCTCAGATTAATTTCATGGCTATTTGTTCCATCCCAGAATCGCATCAAGCACAGGCCGCCAAGTTGAAATTGCATCACTGTCCTTGTCGCCCAGGTAAGGGCAGAGAAAAACGAGCCTATTGCCCACCCTCTAATGATAAATGATGACTTCTCCCTTCATAACTGATAAGTATTTTATAGCATCGTCAGAGAAGTCTAATTACCAAACAAAATGGTAAGATATATCAGGACCCGGAGGCTTAGAGTAAACTCACAAGAAATGGGCATTTGCATCTTTGCCATCCTTCAGTGTCATTGCAGTAATAGAAAAGTGGCAACCAACAGGAAGGTGCATCATGAATATCGCATTAAGTGTTCATTTGGATGGTAAATAACTTAAAATTTTAAACTACCCAGCAAAATTATCAAAGAGAAGGGTACAAATGTATCTTGCAGCTAGAGGAGAACTGACAAGGAGAGATGTGCAGGACGTATAATAGATTTAGCCCTAATGCTGCAGGGCTCTTTGGGACAGAAAGAGAAACTTCACGTGTAAAGGTTCCGCAAGGCGGTCCTGGCTTTCACAGTGTTTGATCTCTCTGTCTCTAGGCGGATTCATGTCAGACCCTCTGCAATACTGTCATTCTTGTAAACACTCTATTTTTTCTTTACACAAGAGTCCCTTAAGAGTAGGTGTGGGTTTTAGAGGTTTTGGAAATTTTCCTAGTTATGATCCTGTTCCTCATTTCAGTCCTGCATATTTTATTAAACTGGGTCTTGAATGGAAACTTTAAGTAACCTAGATCCTTGAGTTTGGAGTAGTTATTCCAGTATTAGTAAAATGAGAACTACCATTATGACATTTTATATAAGGAGCAATGGCAATAGATATATAGATGATAGATAGATAGATAGATAGATAGATAGATAGATAGATAGATAGATAGATAGATAGATAGATAGATGATAGATAGATATACAAAGATGTGTAGATTGAAAAATAAGAAGGAACGGGACAGGAATTGGCCTTCACCCAACACCTACCAACAGCAGAGTACCATGTAAATACTTATCAAGTTACATGCATATTCATATTTTATTCTCACAAAAATGCTGCCTGGTTAATATAAGCATAACCCATTTTATAAATGAGGGTAATGAAATTCAGAGAAAGTAACTTGCCCAATAGTCACACAATAGTAAAGAAGTACCTCTTAAATGTAAGCCTAAAAAAACCCCAAAAAAACAAAGACAAAAAGTAAGCCTAAATCTACTTGTTCTTAAAGGCATTATTTTATAGCATCATCTATTCTCACATGTACTGTGACACTGTGTATGAGCATTGCATACTTGCCATAGACTGAGAGTGGCTGCGTCACTGGGCGCGGGCCTAGAACAACTGTGAGGAAGGGACAGCGCCACTCCAGGTTTTGGTCTGTGATGTACAGGCTCACTATGGCTGGAGCCAACTCGGTGGCACCTAACAATTGTCTCTACAAAAGACCATATAAATCTTAATTTTTAAAAAGACAGCATGTTGCAGGCTGTTTCCCATCTCATTTTGTATACCAAGTGCGTCTTAAAATGCCTAGCTTACAATGAGCACTTAAATGCTTGTTAAAGGAAGGGAAAAGGGCAGAGAGAAGGGGAAGCAAAGTACCTGACTGCTAAATATTTTAGAATGTAAAAATCAAAGCTTTGAAGAAATAAAATACATATTAAATGAATACTGTGTCAGAAGTGTTGTTTAATTCTCTAAATAATGAGGGAATCCACACCATGTTACAGTCAGCCATCACAGAAATTTAAAGAATCATGTATATAGACCCTCAAGGAACTGACATAAATTCACTTAAAAAATAGAAAACTGGAGAATATTCACAAGGTATTTCCAGGGGACAAATTTTTCATTTCTAGGGAAAAATCACCTGCATCACTCTCACAACTGTGACATTTTATAGAGCTGTCGGATAACGCAAAGACAACAGAACGCAGTGGCGACCCAGAAGGAGGCGCAAAAGCAGACATCCGATCATTTGGGGTTACTTCTTGTCTTCCCTGTGTCAGCCTTTCACAAGTTTGCGGGACACAGCTTAATTTCATAAAGGGGCATGGAGAAGAGCCCACTATGGAGACAAGATTGACTTCAGTGTCACAAAGCAGCGTCTGAGAATTTGACTCCATCAGAGGATAGCAATGATTTTCTGATCATTGTGTCACTGCAAAGTTGCTTGAAACCACTGAAGATACATGAATAAGAATACTTAAAACTATTACATAAATCTCATCATAACAAGAGAAAACTTTCAATGTACCACAGAATTGGAACTTTGATCCCAAATATTAAACTTGCAGAATCTAAGCAACAGAGAATATTAGCATTGGAGCTGGAGCCAGAAACAGCTGGCGATTGCCAATGGACTTCAATTCTCCCTCTGCCGCTCTGCCATCTTGCAGTTTCTTTGATCACTTCCAAATGGGAGAAAAAGACAATAACTACATTTTCCTCAAAATTTGTTGGTAATAGTCTGCCACCCTTAACTCATTTGCTGTATCTCTCTTCTCCCTTTTTCTTTTCCTTTTTTTGTTTTGACCATCTCTCACCTTTAATTTCTGCAGAACATACCTACTATAAGTTGTTATTGTTATTTATGGTCATCAAGTCAATTCCAATTTACAGTGACTCTAAAAACCAAATAGAACCACTCTCCGGGGTTTCTTAGGCCATAAATCTTTACAAGTGCCTACTAGTACGTTTGAACTGCTGACCTTGGGTTTAGAAGCCCAATGCATCAGCCACTATGACACTAGGACCATCAAATAAGTTCCAACCCATAGTGACCCTATCTATGTACAACAGAACAAGATGCTGTAGCACCTTGCCATCCTCATAAACAATGCTGTTTGAGCCAATTGCAGCCGCTATATCAATTCATCTCATTGAAGGGCTGCCTCTTTGTCAGACTTTCTACTTTACTAAATACGCTGTCCTTCTCCGGGGCTGACTCTTAATACCAGGCCCAAAGTACGGGAGGTAAAGTCTAGCCAGCTTCTCTCCTAAAGAGCATTCCAGCTGCACTTCTTCCAAGACACACTGATTCCTTCTTCTGTCAGTCCATGATATAGTCAACATTCCTCACCCATCCCCCAATTGAAAGGCATCTTTAAATTCTTTTGCATTATTCCTTAATCATTGTCCAGTTGTCGCATGCACATGAGGCCATTGGAAATGTCATGGCTTGAGTCAAGCTCACCTTAGTCTTTCAAAGTGACATCCTCACTTCTTAACACTTTCAAGGAGTCATTGGCAACAGGTTTGCCCGGTGCAGGGCGTCATCTGACTTGGTGACTGCCGCTTGCACGAGTATTGGTTGTGGAGCCAAGTAAATTGAAGTTGGTGAGAATGTCAAGGTTTTCTTTGTTCCTCATGATACTGCTTGGACGTGGTGGTGAGAACTTTTGGTTTCTTTCTGTTAGGGTTTAATCCATAATAAATGAAAGCTGACATCTTTACTTTTCTTTCTCTTTTTTTAAAACAAAAGTAATTTATTACAGTTAAAAATTTTATAAACATATATAGATGGTAGCAAAAACAATTGATATTGTGAATTGGATATACATACAATGAAAAGTGTATCTTCTCTTTACTAATCCCTACTTCTTTTTTTTAAATAATTTTATTGGGGGCTCTTACAGCTCTTATAACATTTCATGCATTAATTGTTTCAAGCATATTTTTACATATGTTGCCACCATCATTTTCTAAACATTTACTTTCTATTGGAGCTCATTTTTTTCCCTCCCTCCCCTCCCACCCTCATGACCCCTTGATGACTTCTAAATTATTATTGTTTTCATGTTTTACCTCCCAACTGCTCTCTCCCTTCACCCACATTTCTATTGTTCAAACCACTGGGGGAATTGTGAGTTGATCATTGTGATCGATCAGTCCTCTCCTCCTCCTACCTCCTTCCCCCACTTTCTCCCTACCCTCCTGGTATTGCTCCTCCCAATTCTGTTCCTGAGGGGGTTAGCTGACCGGATTCTGTGTGTTGTGAGCTATTATCTATACAAACGTATATGTTCCAGTCTAGCCAGAACTGAAAGGCAGGGCCGAGGTCATGTAAGTGCTTCATGGTCTCTTCATTGTCTACAAACAATCTGCAGGTTTCAGGTTATTAATGAGTCTTCCTCCATTCCTGATGCTACTCTTTTCTTCATATTGTCTTGCTTTAAGACTATTTTCTACTATTACTTTTTATACTGGTTCATATATATATAACTGGAAACAAGCATAAGCATGTGAATCACAAGAATTCTTTTTATAGTTGACTTGTCTGGAATATGACTCATCCATAAATTCAGTGACACCTGTACCATTATCATGGAAGCTGCAGTTAATGTCTAAGCTTTAAAGCCATTTAATTCTTAAAGTTCATTCTACTGGCTTATATAGCTTACTTTATAGATGGTGTAATTAATCTCTCTGTCTGGAAGGCATTTCCTATCCAAATGCGAACATAGTATACTCTGGGTAGCATGTTACATCTTTCAAAACTACTTAGCAATTGATTATCTTTTTTTAATTAATAAATCTTTTTATTGGGGCTCATACAACTCTTATCACAATCCATACATACATCAATTGAGCAAAGCACCCTTATACATTCGTTGCACTCGTCATTCTCAAAATTCACCTTCCACTTGGGTTCCTGGAATCAGCTCGGTTTCCCTTTTTTTCCCTCTCCCTCCCTCCCCACCCCCCCCTTTCCCCTGGTCCCTTAATAGTTTATAAATAATTATTATATCTTATCTTACACTACCCGGCGTCTCCCCTCACCCACCCTCCCATTGCCCATCTCCAAGAAAGGAGGTCACACATAGATCTCCGAGATCGGCTCTCCCTTTCTACACCCCCTTCCCTCCCGGTGTCGCCACTCCTACCGCGGGTGTTGAGGGATTCGTCTGCCCTAGATTCCCTATGTCTCCAGATCCCTACTGCACCGCTGTGCATCCTCTGCTCTAACCAGGTCCGCAAGGTAGAATTGGGATCAACAAGTATCATGAACATATGTACTCTGAGTCTAGGACAAGGCATGGCATTTACCTAGATTCTAAGGTTGTTCTGTTCTTGACATGTGCAAAGTGTGCGAGGGCTGACGAATATCAGAGTGATGACAGGTCCCTGTCTTCCTCTGTGCCTTTCTACACAGTCCAAGATGGGAAAAACTAGAGCCAGCGCATGTCAGTATAACAAAGGCAGTTACAAATGAGCAGCCATTTCACGGCTTTTATAGCAGTTGCTGTAGTGTTTCCTATACAGGATTTTGCTATACTAGTTTTCAAAACACAACTGCCAAATTGTATGCTTGCAGTTACATTAGACTACTGGCAGCTTAGCGTTTATTCTGTTTTCAAAATTGAAGCACAGTAGAGAGATGGCCTCTCACCCATTTCACCACAGTGCCCTCCACTGTATGACAGAGATTCCAGCTTTGTTTGCTGAAGAATATCCAGCTCTTTGGTGGAACATACTTTCTGTTTTAAATTTGCATAATAAATTGAAAGAATTGTACTTTGAATCATCAACAACCTGGATAATAAGATATAACAGTTACTGCAACAATGTTTTTATTAAAATACCATTATGACAACATAATAATTTATAAATTAGCAAGGTTTAATGAGGGAGGGGTTTCTTGGAGGGAGGGGGGAAATGAGGAGCTGACCATAGGGGCTTAAGTGGAGAACAAATGTTTTGAGAATGATGAAGGCAACGAATGTACAGATGTGCTTTACACAATTGATATATGTATGGATTGTGATAAGAGTTGTATGAGCCCCAATAAAAAGATTTATTAATTTTAAAAAAAAGATAATCAATTGCTAAGTAGTGTTGAAAGATGTAACATGCTACCCAGAGTATACTATGTTCGCATTTGGATAGGAAATGCCTTCCAGACAGAGAGATTAGTTACACCATCTATAAAGTAAGCTATATAAGCCAGTAGAATGATCTTTAAAAAATAAATGGTTTTAAAGCTTAGGAAATGTATGAGCCCCCAATAAAATGATTTTTTTTAATTTTTAAATACCATTTATATTCAGGATATCTAAAGAAGGGCTTAAGATTGTTCAAAATGTATTAAACTGTCCTGTGCCCATTCTTTGTGCTAGGCGCTGTGTACAGAACTAGGAATACAAATGTCCTATGATCTACCTGTGAAGAAGCTAATAGAGCACTCAAGTCGTAAATTAAGTAGATAAAGTAGCCAGGAAAGGTTGAGGATGGTTGTTGTTGTCAGGTGTCATCAAATTGGTTCCGACTCATAGCAACCAAACGTCCAACAGAACGAAACCCAGTCCAGTCCAGTACCATCTGCACAATTATCCTTACGTCTGAATCCATCGTCGCAGCCACTGTGTCAATCCATCCTTTTCACTGCCCTCCACTAACAAAGCAGGCTTTTTCCAGAGACTTTTCTCTCCAGAGAACATGTCCAAAGTACTTTATCTTACCTTCCTTTCTTCTAAGAAGTATTCTGGATGTATTTCTCTCAAGAAAATCTGTTTGTTTGTTTCTGTGGGTGCGTGTGTTTTCAATATTCTTCACCAGCCCTATAATCCAAAAGCATCATTTTTTCTTAGGTCTTCCTTACTCAATGTCCCACTTTCATATGTATATGAGGCAATTGAAAATATTGTGGTTTGGCACAGGTGCAACCTAATGCTCAAAGTAACATTCTTGCTTTTCATCACTGTAAAGATCTCTTGTGCAGCAGATTTGCCCAACGCAATGCATCCTAGATCTCTTGAGTTTAGCTCCCAGCAGCATTAGAACCAAGCAAGACAAAGCCCTTGACAACTTCAATCTTTTCTTCATTTATTCTGATGATCTTTATAAGTCGTGTTGTCAGGTTTTTGGTTTTCTTTACATTAACTTGTGATCCCTACTGAGGACTGCAGTCTTTGATGTTCATCAGCAAGTGCTTCAAGCCCTTTTCACTTTCACCAAGTAAGGCTGTATCATCTGCATATGTCAGCTTGTTAATAAGTCTTCTTCCAGTTCTGATAGCCAGTTCTTTTTCATATAGTCCAGGTTCTTTGATTATTTGTTCAACATAACAGGGTGAGTAAGTATGGTGAGAGGACCTGTCTTGATTTTTAAATTACGGTGCACAATTTTTTAAACTTGCTACACAAGACCTTTTTAGAATATGGAAAATCAAAATGTTACTTTGAGGACCAAGGAGCGCCAGATCCAAGACATGGGATTTTTCATTGCCTCCTATGCATGTGAAAGTCAGACACTGTATGAGAAAGACCAAAGAAGAATTTATTTGAATTGTGGTGCTGTAGAAGAATATTGAAAGTACCATGGACTGCTAAAAGGACACACTGATTTGTTTTTGGAAGAAGTAAAGCCAGAGTGCTCCTTATAGGCAAGGATGGCAAGACATTTCCATACATACTTTGAACATATTGTCAAGAGAGACCAGTTCCCAGAGAAGGACATCATGTTGGTAAAGTGGAAGGGCTGAAAAAAGAGAGGAAGGCCCCCAACAAGATGGATTGACAATGAGGCTGCAACATGGCATAGGAACAATTGTAGAAATGGTGCAGGAGCATGCAGTCGCATTTTATGTGTAGGGTCACTATGGGTCAGAACCAACCGGATGGCAGCTACCAGCAACAACAAGATTCCCTGGCTCGCTCCAACTATTGCCTCTTGATCAATGCCCAGGATCTCATAAGCATAGTGAAGTGTTCTGTAATGTCCCTTCTTCTCAAGCCTAGCCGTATTTTGTTACGGTCTACGCAGCCAAGTGTCTTTGCATAGTCAGTGAAAGACAAGTCATTGTCTTTCTGATATTCTCTACTTTCAGCCAAGATCCATCGGACATCAGCAATGATATGCTGTCTTCCACATCCTCGTCTGAATCCAGCTGGACTTTCTGGCAGCTCCCTGTCAATGTACCGCTACACTGCTGTTGCATGATCTTCATCACATTTTTACTTGCATGTAATATTAATGATATTGTTCTAATTGCACATTCTGTTGGGTCACCTTTCTTTGGAGTCAGGGCAAATATGGATCTCTTCCAAGTCAATTATCCAGGTGGCTGTCTTCCAAATTTCTTGGCATAGATGAGTGCTTCTGGGGCTTCATAGGCTTGCTGAAACAATTCAGTTGCATTCCATCAATTCCTGGAGCCTTGTTTTTAGCTAATGCCTTCATGGAATGTTGAACTTCTTCCTTCAATACCAATGAGTTTTGCTCATGTGCTACTTCCTGAAATGGTTGAATGTTGGCTGGTTCTTTTGGAAGAAATAGAATGCACAAATGTGCTTTACACAATTGATGTACGTATGGATTGGGATAAGAGTTGTATGATCCCCTAATAAAACTATTAAAAATTCATTAATTAATTTTTTAAAGAAATAGATGCAAACATCTATATATAATTGGAACCAAGAATGAAACTAGGAGATTTGGAAGTCATCAAAAGTGTAATGGAACACAAAGATCAATAAATGGTACGCATAAAGTGACTCTATATGTTCTTTCCATCTTGATGTTTCCTGAATCATTTGATATTTTCCCCACAGACTCTTTCAGTATTACAATTTAAGGCTTGAAATTTTTCTTCAGTTCTTTCACTTTAAGATATGCTGAGCATATTCTTTCTTTTTGTTTTACTAATCTAGGTCTTTCACATTTCATCAAGATATTTTACTTTGTCTTCTTGAGCTTCCCTTTGAAATCTTCTGTTCAGTTGTTTTGTATCACCATTTCTGCCATTTGCTTCTGCTACTTTACAATTAAGAGCAAGTTTCAGAGGCTCTTCTGACATCCAATTTGAACTTTTCTTCCTTTCCTGTCATTTTAATGACCTTTTGTGTTTTTCATGTATGATGTGTTTGATGTCATCCTACAGCTAGCTCATTAGGTCTTCTGTCATTAGTATCTTGAGACATTCTGCTCATGAGATCCTCTTGAAATTCAGATGGGATGGATTCAAGATCATATTAAGGCTTTCATAGACATGTTGTAATTGTTTTCATCTTCTACCTGAACTTACATATAAGCAATTGGTGGTCTGGTCCACAGTCTGCCCTGACATGGATTTAGTTGCTGGTTTTGAGCTTCTCCGTTGTCTTTTACCACACATGCAATCAATTTTACTATGTAGTCCATCTGGAAAATTCTACAAGTACAGTCATGTTTTGTGTTACTGAGAAAAGAAATTTGCTATGAGCAAGTCCTTTGTCTTGCAAAATTTTATCATGAGATCTTCAGCTTTGTTTCTGTCCCCAAGGTCATATTTCCCAACTACTGTTCCTTCCTCTTGGGTTCCAACTTTTACATCCCAGGCACCAATAATAATCATTACAACTTAATTGCATGTTTGATTTATTTCTGACTGAAGATATTGGTAAAATCTGCAGTTTCTGCATCACTAGTACTAGTTGGTGCATAAATTGGAGTAAAAAGTAGTATTTTAATTGAATTTCCTGGGATGAATATGTGGTACCTTGCCATAGGCAGCACTGTACTTTAAAGATAGATCTTGAAAGATCCTTTTAATAATAATAATAATTTTATTTGGAGGCTCTTACAAATCTTATAACAATCCATCATTCAATTGTATTAAGCACACTTGTACATATGTTGCCATCAACATTTCCAAAACATTTTCTTTCTACATGAGCCCTTAGTATCAGCTCCTCTCTTTTTCCCTCCCTCTCTCACCCTTCCACCCTTGTGAATCCATGATTAATTATATATTATCACTGTTAGTTTGTGTCTTACACTGGCCATTGTCTCCCTTCATGCACATTTCTGTTATTCATATCCCTGGGGGTGGGGCTAGATATCTAACCTTGTGATGAGTTCCCCCTTTTGTCCCCTCACGCTCCATCTCTATCATCCCCCTACCCTCAAGATATCTCTACTCCCACTACTGTTCCTGAGGGTTTTATCTGTCCTGAATGCCATGGATCCAGAGCTCTTATCTGTATCAAGGTGTGTACTCGCATCTAGCCAGATTTCTAAGATAGAATTGGGTCATAGTAGTTGGTGGGGAGGAAGGATTCAAGAACTAGAGGAATGTTGTGTGTTTCCTTGGTGTTAAACTGCACCCTGGTTGAATCGTCCCTTGCTTGTAACTCTTCTGTGGGGGGTGTCTAATTGTCTAATGTGTCTCTACTCCAACCCCCGTCTTTTACATCAATATCATTGTTTTGGATCTTTGGATACCTAATACCTTATCCCATCTATACCTCATGATCACACAGGCTGGTGTGCTTCTTCGATGTGGCCTGGTTGCTTCTTAGCCAGCTGGCCACTTATTTATCTTCAAGCATTTAAGACCCCAGATGATATATCTTTTGATAGCTGTGCACCCTTCGTTCTCTTCACCACATTTGCTTATGCACTCATTTTGTCATTAGTGATCGTGTTGGGAAGGTGACCATCATAGAATTCTGGGTTATTAGAACAGAGTGTTCTTGCATTGGGGGAGTACTTGAGTGGAAGTCTAATATTCTTAACATATAAAAATATGCACATCCTATCATTAAATATAAACATCTTTCTGTTATGTTCTGCTTTCACCCGAGTCTTCTGAAATTGTCAATGATATTCCTTATTCTATGTCCTCTTCTCAAGCTGTTTTAAGTTTCTGATTCAAATCCGTGGGTCAATGTTAAACTAAAAGTTTCCCCTGACTCATATAACTTTGAGGACTCACAAACCAGGAAGATGAAGCAGGAAGGTAAAGCAGGAAGATCACAGCTGGTGGATGCAGAGCCAGGTTAAATCCATGGTTTGCCAGAGTTAGCTAACAAGATGGTAGACCATGGGCTCAAGTCCTCAGATCTGAGTGTTGATGAGCCAGATGCAGAATTCAAACAACTCAAATTCTATGGTTATAAAAACCTCTCCAGTTGCCATGCACAAGTAGCTTCAGACCCAAATAAGAATTTAAGGCTCAAGGTCAAAACCATTACCATCAGAAATTATAAGCAACAAGAATGAATATGAAATGGAAGGGATTGCCACCTGCAGAAGTAGCATACTCCATAAGATCCCGAATACTCTCTGCACCCAGCATAGTGCCCCCTTGGGGAGCTGATATAATACCCACTAAACTCATATGGCATGGAGCAATGGCCAGTGCAGTCTTTCAGTCCAGCAGATTTCCCAAAGGGTATGTAATAAGAAGCACTCAGGTCGATAGCTCATTCTCATCTAAGATTGGTTAATGTGGTACTTTTCCCTATAATATTATCAGTTCAGCCCCCTACATGAACTAATAAGATATTTTAAAACCTACAAAGCTGAAGAATATATTTTGGCTTTATGATGAGCCCACAAATATACCAACTCCTGCAACCTCAATCTGAAACTTCCCACAAACCTCTCGCTCACCATGCTACCCTTAATAGGCTACCGAGTCATTGGATTTCAGGGACAGAAGAAAGTGGACCCTTGGGAAATAGCTGCAAGTGACAGGGCGCCAAGCTCCTGCTTAGAGGAAGCCTGCCTTCTCTACAAACCACCCCCCATTTGACAAGAGTTCAAGGTCATTTATTTCCTGGGCTAAACCTGCTTCTTATAAAACTACTCATGAAAACCGTACTTCTTCCAGGAATGGGGTAACCAGAAAGTCTACTTGTCTGAGTATTTCAGCAAGTCTAGGATGACCAGGAGGAAAATAAATAATTTCTGACTTGTTAAACCCAGATTTCTCAGAGTACAAAATGTAGTTTGTTAGAGTGCTTCAATATTTTTCGATCCAAGGGACAGATTTTGGTTGACTACAATAAGCAGCAGACAAACCACATTTCAAAATTTTATCTCATGACTCATTCTCTCGAAAAAATGGTTGCCTTCAGATGACTGAAATGATTTTGAATGTAAGTTTTCAAGCAGAGACGCATTATGTTAAGCACAATAGCAACCAAGCTCCTTCTCTAGGGGCCTACAATGAAACGTCTGTCTTGAACAGCATCCTTAGATGTGTTTGAGAAGCTGCAGGGCCATCTACTCTGGACAATGCACGAGAAAGCACTGCAAGTTAACAGAGGGTCGCACTAGACAACCTCAAACTGCCTTCGAACCCCAACTCTGCTATGAAAGATCATGCAGATGATGGCAAATAGAACTGTCGTTTCAGAATATTTTTCTATAAGACAAAAATCCGCATCAACTTACAAGGAAAGAAATTATATCCGTCAACCCAATAAAGAAGGGCAGTGATTTGAAAAACACCTTTAAAAACAAGATTCTCCTAAGAAAAGAGATGATGAGAATATTTCTGACATGTAGAAGATCTGTTTCCTAAAGGGGGAAAAATGGCAATTCTCCTCAGGAAACACTGGCATTGATGTTTCCTGCTCTTTAAAAATAACACAAATGTGTAGGAGTGTTTTTCTTCATGAAACTAATGTTTTATTGTTAGGTTTTTCTGAAGAAATTTATTTTTTTACAATTCTAGCTGTCATATGAAATCTATTTTTGTGGTTTAACAAGAGAAGCAATACTACCATCGTGTGGCAAGACACTTAAAAATGTGTTCGTTTCACTCAGATTAACTTAGATACACAAATAAGATTTCCAATGAAATGTACATTCATTTTGTATCATTTGGATATTATTCATGTATCTCATTAAATACTTTGCAAAGTAGCCACTTTCTTTTCTTAGAAGCAAAATTTATATGAAAAGGGAAACAGTGACTAATTCTTCCCATTTAAGCTAAATATGAATAGTGGTTTCTTGCTTCCTTGTGCATTACCAGTAAAACAAAACAAAGTAAAACAAAAGCTTAAAGTCCAGAAAAATATCACTAATACTGCTATAGCACTGTAGTCACAAATTCTTAAAGAAACCCATAACTCTCAAAAAATAATCAAGCAAAGAAGAAAGCTTGAATTTTGAGTTACAAGTTATAGTCACATACCTTATCGTAATTGAACAGAGCCATAATGCTTTGGTTGCTGTGGTTAATATCTGCATTTTACACATGAAGACACTCAAATACAAAGATAATACAATTTACTTCCACTGAGTCTACTTAACCAGAAGGCAATATCCGGTGTGCCTGTCACTGATTCATCAAAGAGGAGCCCAAGAATTCATGTGGGTGACTCATGGAGCTGCCAACCGCAATATTAGCAGATCAAACTCCCAGCTGCCCTGTGGGAGCAAGAGGACCGTCTCAGAAGCCCTAGGGACCAGCTCTCCTCTTCCCCCAAATGGTCACTCTCCATTGGAATCAAGCTCATGGAAATATGGTTGTTTTGTATTGGTTTCGTTTGCCCCAGCTATAGTAGGAAGCTTTGTGGAATAATGGGAAGCACTCAGAGGCTAGCAAAAGGGCCTCAGGTGGGAACCCAGCAGCCACTTCTTGAGAGCAAGGTGCGGCGGTCTGCTCCCTGAAGAACACAGCCTAGGAAACCCAAGGGCACGGTCCCAGCCTGTCACAAGTTCCCACGAGTAAGAATCAACTCAACAAGCACCGAGTTCTCCAGATCTACTAGATCAGAGAACTGGTCTGTGGACGATCTGTTTAGGAAATGCTGTTCTTCCAGCTCGCCAAGGTCAGTGCCACTGTGTGCAGTCCAAGATCTGCTTCCTCTGGTGGTGTTCAGTCCTCTAACCTCTCCTGAGGGTATTCACAGACAATGAATTCCAGCGGAGTCCTTTTCAGAGAACGACCAGCAAAGACAGTTCCTTCACCCAAGCTTACACTTGAGCATCATCTTTTCTAGGAAGATTTCCTGAATTAATATGTCGTGGACTCCTGCTGGTGCTCCCCTGCCCTCTGGTGACCATTTCACCATCGGGCACGTATGGAGTGCCCATCTGAAAGTCCCAACTCCTAGTGAACCTTACGAAGGGCAGGGCTGCCGCGGAGGGCTTCTAACATTACAATCTTGGCTAAATCAGATTGCCACATCTTTCTCACATAAGCACTACTGGGTTTGAAACCCCAACCAGAGAGCACGATATATATATCACTCAATAGATGAATGCATCACGCCAAGATGTATATTCTTCCACTAAGCATAATGCCTCCAAGTTCGTCCAAGTTGTGCTATATTTAATATTGTTATTCTTTAAAGTTTCATAGTATTCCACCGTAGCATAATGGTAGTGTATTAGTCTGTGTACCACACTGCTGTGTACTACACTATGGTGTACTATACTACATCATGTGTAGTAGTCTGTTTACCTATTCTCTGATTGATGGACATCTAAGTTGTCTTCATGTTTCTGCTATTCTAAGGACTGCTGACGTGAACATAGATATGTCTGTATCTACTCATATCATGCCTCTCTCTTCTCTACGATAGGAGTGGGATAGCTAGATCATATATTATTTCCATTTCCAACTCTCTAAGGAAACACCATACTGTTTTCCACAGTGATTGTATCATTTCACAGGCCCATCAGCAATGTACAATGGTCCCATTCTCTCTACACCTCCATCAGCATTTATTTTATTGTTTGGTTGGTTGGTGTTGTTTTTACTTTTGCTATTAAAGCTGCGATGACATGATATCTCATTTTTATTTTGATGTACATCTCTTAATGCCTAATTCATGCCCACTTCTTCATGTGTTTGTTGGCTGGCTGAACGTCGTCTTTAGTGAAGTGTTGGTTCATACCACCTCCCCATTTTTAACTTTCTTTGCTTGATGTTGAAATGTTAAAAATTTCCGTAAAATTTTCAGAGTAGTCCCTTTTCTGATATGTTATTGTCAGCATTGAGTTACCTTTTTACTTTTGGTGACATTGTTCATGCTCATATTGCCTTATTTCTAAGAAGTCCTAGTTGTCTATCTTTTCTTCTGCTGTTTGTGTGTTTTCAGTTATGCTTAGTAGTGTATTTATACCATTATTAGGTATAGAGACTCATAAGGTGGTTTCTTTGTTTTCATTGATGGTATTTATAGTTTTAGGTTTTATATCTAGGCCTTTTTGTTTGCATTATATGATATGAGGGACCTGTATCATTTTTCTGCAAAATGGTATCCAGGCTAGGTAGCACCATTTAATGAGTTCTGGCCACTTGTCAAAAATAAGCTGTCTATCAGAGGATGGATTAATTTCTGAGTCATCAAATCTGTTTACTTGGTCTGTGTGCTTATTGTACTGGTTGGTGATTGGTTTTCTGTCTCTTTATCAAATTAAACGGAATCTAGATCAGGATTTCATTATATCTGTAGATTGTTTGGGGTAGTATGGATATTTTCACAATGTTAAGTAATTCTATTCATGTTTTATCACTTATGTGGGTCTTTTTGGGTTCCTTGAAATAACATTTTATAGTTTTTCTTGGTATAGGGCTTTCATATATCTGGAAATCTCCTTATTCTCAAGGCTATCCATGGTTTGTTATGATCCACACAGTTGAATACCTTGCCATAGTCAATAAAACACAAAGAGACCTCCCCCTGGTATCTCTGCTTTCAGGCAAGATCCACCTGACACCAGCAATAGTATTCCTTGTTCCACATCCTCATCTGAATCCAGCCACAATTTCTGGCAGCTCTCTGTCAATATATTAAAGAAACTGTTGCTGGGTGAGCTTCAGCAAAAGTCTACTTGCATGTGATATCAGTGAGGTTGTTCTATAATTTGAGCATTTTGTGAGGTCACCTTTCTTTACAATGGGCACAAATATGGATCTTTCCCAATCAGGTGTCCAAATAGCTGTCGTCTATATTTCTTGACATAATATGATTGAGTTCTTCCAGTGCTTCATCAGCTTTTAAAAACATCTCAGTTGGTATTCCATCAATTCCTGGAGTCTTGTTTTTTGGCTAATACCTTCATTGCACTTTGAAATTCTTACAGCGCCAGATTCTTGCTTATATGCTACCTCTTAGAGTTGTTGAAAACAACTCATTCAGTTGTACAGTTGTTCTCTGTGTTCTGCTTCCTGCATAGTTCAAACATTTTTATAACTCCATATAATTTTTATATCTTTTAATATGTATATATTCAAAGATACTAATTTTACTTCTCTGGAGAACACAGCCTAAGACATTCCATAAAACTATGACCCTAAACTTCCAAATTTCCAGGAGATTTCAAAGACAACTACTTGGTCAACTGACTGCAAGAGATCCATATTTGCACTTATTCCAAAGAAAGGTGACCCAACAGAATGTTCAAAATATAGAACAATGTCACTAATATCACTTGCCTGTAAAATTTTGCTAAAGATCATCCAACAACAATTGTAGCAGTACATTGACAGGGAGCTGCCAGAGGTTCAGACCAGATACAGAAGACATGGAATAAATGATATCATAACTGATATCAGATGGATCTTGGCTCAAAGAAGAGGATACCAGAAATATGTTTACTTATGTGCTATTGGTTATGCCAACGCATTCAGCTGTGTGGAGTATAATGAACTATGAATAACCTTGGGAAGAATGTGAATCACAGAACACTTCGTTGTCCTCATGTGAAATTTCTACATGGATCAGGAGGCAGTTGTGCAAACGGAACCAGGGAACACTGCATGGTTAAAAATCAGAAAAGTTGAGCATCAGGGTTGTATCCTCTCATCATACTTATTCAGTCTGTTTTCTGAGCAAATAAGCAGAGAAGCTGGTTTATATGAGGAAGCTGTGGCATCAGGACTTCCGGAAGGCTTATTAACAACCAGCAATATGTAGATCGTACAACCTTGCTTGCTAAAAGTAAGGAGAACTTGATGTACTTGCTGATAAAAGATCAAGGACTGCCGCCCTCAGCATGGATTACAACTCATGTAAAGAAAACCAAAATTCTCATAACTGGCTAATAGGAAATATCATGATACATGGAGAAACGTTCAAGTTGTCAAGACTTTTGTCTTACTTGTCACAATCAATTCTCATGGAAACAGCAGTCAAGAGATCAAAGATTAGTTGCTTTAGGTAACTTATTGAGAAGCAAAACTGTTGCTCTAAGGATTAAGGTGCACCTGACCCAAGTCATGGTTTTTTCCATTGCATCATATGCATGTAAAAGTTGGACATTGAACAAGAAAGACTGGAGAAAAACTGATGCATTTGAATTGTGTTGCTGGAGAAGACTGCTGAACGTACAACAGACTACTAAAAGGACAAACCCACCTGTCTTGGAAGAAGCAAAGTTAGAGTTGTCCGTAGAGTGATGAGAATTCATCTTGTCTCATGGTGTCAAAAGAAACAAGTCACTGGAAAAAGATATTATGTTGGGTAGAGTCAAGGTGCAATGAAGGAGAGGAAGGCCTCAAGGAGATGGACAGAGACCACGGCTGCAGCAATGGCGGCAAGCATAGAAACAGCTGTGACTGGGCAGTATTTGATTATGTGTGCATAAGGTCACTAACGCATCAGAACTGACACAATGGCACCTCACAACAAAAACAACTAATCTCCAAACCAGGGAACCAAATTGCATGATAGTTTGGGTTGTACAGAAGCTTCCTTGGAAGCTACAATTGTTTTAGCATAGCAGAAATTTGTCTATCACACAAGTTTGTCAATTTTTATAGGTATAGAACTTCTTGGCAATACTGTAATGAGCTATGCCACTGTTGACATATACCACTGTCAAGAAGTTTTGACTTTTTCTCAACAGTGTGTTAAATTCTATACCAATGGATAAATTAATGACACTCTCAATATAATTATCTTATGCCACAGGCAGATGGTTGATAATATTCTCGATCACAAAATGATAATGAGGCCTCTAAAGTGAAAGAGAGATGCATGTAAACCATAGATATATATGAATGGGTTTAAGGCTTGCACTTAATTCTAGCTCCAATCTAAGAACAATTAAGATTTGGCCCTGCTGATACTCATACTCAAGAAGATACGGGTGCTACAGTAGTATTCAATGAAAAAAGCAAAGAGTACCTGGTTATCACAAAGAACAGCATCTTCCTTTAAGGCCACAGACACTGTATCTTTTGATAGCTGGGCACCATCAGCTTTCTTCACCACATTTGCTTATGCAACCATTTGTCTTCAGCGATCATGCACATCATGGAATGCCAGTTTAATAGATCAAAGTGTTCTTGCATTGAGGGAGTACTTGAGTCGAGGCCCAATGTCCTTCTGCTACCTTAATACTAAACCTAGGGCTTGAAGGTAAACAAGAGACCATCTAGCTCAGAAGCAACAAAACCACATGGAAGAAGCACACCAGCCTGTGTGACATGACGTGTTGAATGGATCAAGTATCATACATCAAAGAACAAAAAGTCATCCATTGTGTGTTCACCTTTGTGACACGACCGCTGAAGACAAAGTGATTGAATAAGAAAATGTGGTGAAGAAAGCTGATGACGCCTGATTATCAAAAGACATAGCATCTGGGGTCTTAAAAGCTTGAAGGTGAACAAGCGGTCATCTAGCTCAGAAGCAACAGAGTCCACATGGAAGAAGCAAAACAGCCTCGGTGATCATGAGGTGTCGAAGGGATCAGGTATCAGGCACCAAAGAACAAAAAAACAAATCATTGTGAATGAGGGGGACCCAAGGCCCATCTGTAGGCAACTGGACATCCCCTTACAGAAGGGTTTTGGGGAGAAGACGAGCTAGTCAGGGTGCCATGTAGCAACGGTGAAACATACAACTTTCCTCTAGTTCCTACTTGCTTCCTCCTCCCCCACTATCATGATCCCAATTCTACCTTACAAATCTGGCTAGAGCAGAGGATGTACACTGCTACAGATAGGAACTGGAAACACGGGGAATCCAGGGCGGATAATCCCTTCAGAACCAGTGGTGAGAGTGGCGATACTGGGAGGGTGGAGGGAAAATGGGGTAGAATGAGGGAAAATGGGGTAGAATGAGGGAACCGATTACAGGGATCTACATAAAACCCCCTCCCTGGGATGAACAACAGAAAAGGGGTTCTTTGTTGGGCTGCTAACCCACAAGTCAGCAGTGTGTAACCATCAGCCACTCCTTGAGAGAAAGACATGGCATTCTACTCCCAGAAAGACGTACCGTCTCAGAAGCTCACAGGGGCAGTTCTATGCCATCCTGTAGGGTCACTATGAATTGGCATCCACTTGATGGCAGGGAATTTTTTCGTTTATTTGCAGACAGAGAGCACAGTAAACTTGAATGGGGCAGACATAGTTAGGTGAAAATGTAATAACTTTATCATTTGATATCTCTTTTGACCCATTTTAAATTTGTACTGGTTTTTTAATTTTCCTGCTTTGTAACTGAGGCTTTGCTCTGATGTATTCTGTTATTGTTGTTGGATTTTGTTTTGCTTTACTTCCTGTTTTTGTATGTCTTCCATTGTGTGACCTCCAGGATAGGCGACCCCGTGGAGAACATAACTGAATTAATAACTTCGGGCGTATGAGAGGAGAGGTTAGAGAGAAAGGGGAGCTAAAAACAATGAGCACGAGAAGGAAAAAATGTTCTAGAACAGTGATGATTGCGCAACTCTTCCTAATATGACCAAACTACTGAACTATGTATGTGGATTATATTTCAATCATTTTTTAAGTTCTGTCTTTGAATTTTTATCTAGTAAGTTCATCTTTCCATTGCTGTACAAAAAAGACATTGCTATTTTTACCCAACTTGTTTACATTTTCCGCTTAGATTATCAACTTATTTTGGAGATGTTTTCTACACTTTTGTACCCTTCTAAAAATTCCCTTGTTATCCAGACACGGCTTCTGGAAAAGCTGAGGCACATGAGGAGTTGTATGCTATGTTAGTTTTAGATTGCTTAGAGATTTCTGAAATGCTACCCATGGATTAAGACAAACTATTTCAAAGTTGCATTATTTTGCCTATACATGATCTGGTCCCCCAAGTCCTATTCATTCACCACCCACTAGCAATTTATTTATAGATTTGTCCTTCTTATGTTTCATTTTCTTTCACTAAAACTCATTATATGAAATAAAAACTGGAGAAGCACCTTTGCATTTGTTTTATACTTGCTCTCAATTTCATTTTTTATTATTCTATTTAATAAACCTTACTCTAAGGATCCTTAACAATAAACTTATCTAAGGATCAAGGCTTAATACATAAAATGGTTTTTCTGGTGAAGTAGGATATGATCTCTTACTAGTAAACTATAATTACATAGCTCAGAATATTTCACAAGAGGATTCATGTGCATATTTTAGTGTCCTCATTACATGACTTCTAAGCAGAAAGAAAACTTTCATGGTAGATGTAATAGAAATGATAAAATTGATTCTTCTCAAGACTATGATAACTAAAGCATACTCTGCTGATTATGATTTTACAGACTGTTGTTCCTCATAATCATACACCATCATTGTTCCAAGTCAATATTTCTTTAGTAAGTAAGCTATGACACTTTACACATCAAACCTGTGCCTCTCACTCACTTGAGATCCTCAAATAAAATGTGCACAATTTAGGACATTCTCACTTAATGTATTTTTATTTAATGCATTATGCCCATCTCTCTTTTTTATGGATTAAGAACACAAATGTAGATTTTGAAATGAGAGCAGTGTGTAGATATACAAAACTCAGAAGAACCTGATCTGTATTTAAGCAATTGAGTAATATTTCCAGGTTGCAAGTCTTTATTTAATTTCAGTAAATATCTTCTCAATATATTTCTTCTGCTGTTTGAATTTTTTAATGTATATGGTTAGTTTTAAAGGTGAATAATTGCTTCATAATTTTTATTTGGGTTGTATGTAAATAATGCAAGTTTTAAAAATGTATATATACTTTTATTATTAATTTGGAGTTAATATGTATATCATATCATTCTGTAGCTCAGTCATATCAAACAGAATTGTGCAATTGCTACCACAACCAGGTTCCAAACATTCTATTCTACATGGACTCCTTGACATCATCTCCCTTTTTCCCCCCACCCCTGAAAACTCAATTCTATTTGCTGTCCCTATCAGTTGATCAGGCCTGAGTTTCACATACCAAAAAACCCCGTGAAGAACGTATAATACAACTTCAAGAGGGTGACTTCCAATGACATAACACCTCTGAATACACTCTAATATGAGCAAAAAAATTCAGAAAATGGTGAAAACCACATCCGGTCCGGCATGCATCATAGGGGGAATCAACTAACAAAGTTTTAACTGCTCAAGTCAGACTTATGCCTTTAGTAACCCCTTTCCTCCCATCCTTCGATGTTGATTAGAGGGAGTTCACTGGAGGCTTGGAAATATGTAATTCCCACTAGAGAATCCTAGGCTCCCACTGATATCCGTAGCCTTCTGCAAACCTTCTGCAAGTTAAGCTCTGATACTAATCAGATTATATTACATATCTGATACTAATCAGATTAATCTGCTTATGTGATTTGCAATCCTTTGGTGCCTGATGATGGTGTGCTTCCTCTATGTGGATTTAGTTGACATCTTACTTGTTTGGAGCCAAGCCTCTAAGACGTCAGACGCTATTTTATCTGATAGCGAGGCACCATTTAACTTCTTCACCCTATTTATGATGATAATTTTTAAAGTCTACGTTATGGATCCATCAAGATGTTTTTCCTTTCCTGTAAAATATGAATGGTTATGGTTGCTTTTCCTTTTTTACCCAGGCTGCTAAGAACTAAAGTCGAATTTGTGATAAATCAATACCATAAGACCCATATATCTCCATATAAATGTCCTTTTCCTTCCTTATTTATATCTCTATTTCTTTGTCTCTGGGAAATTGTTTTGGCTTGGACATAGAAAGTGAAATGTTCCACTAAAATCTATGCTAACATTCTGCATCGAAAATGCTAGTTTCTAAAGGTAAACAAGCGGCCATCTAGTCCAGAAGCAACAAAGCCCATATGGAAGAAGCACACCAGTTTGTGTGATCACTAGGTGTCGAAGGGATCAGGTATCAGGCATCAAAGAACAAAAAATCAAATCATTGTGAATGAGGAGGAGTGCATATTGGGGACCCAAGGCCCATCTGTAGGCAACTGGACATTCCCTGGAGGGTTTCAGGGAGGAGCCAGTCTGGGTGCAATGTAGCAACAATGAAACATACAACTTTCCTCTAGTTCCTAAATGCTTTTTCCTTCCCCACTATCATGATCCCAAATCTACCTTACAAATCTGGCTAGACTAGAGGATGTACACTGGTACAGATAGGAACTGGAAACTCAGGGAATCAGGGCAGATGACCCCTTCAGGACCAGTGGCGAGAGTGGCGATACCAGGAGAGTGGAGGAAGGGTGGGGTGGAAAGAGGGAACCAATTCCAAGGATTTACATGTGACCTCCTCTCTGGGGGACAGACAACAGAAAAGTGGGTGAAGGAAGACATCGGACAGGGCAAGATTATTATTATAAATAATAATTTATAAATTATCAAGGGTTCATGAGGGAGGGGGGTGCGGGGAGGGAGGGGAAAATGAGGAGCTGATGTGAGGGGCTTAGGTGGAGAGCAAATGTTTGGAGAATGATGAGGGCAATTAATGTACAAATGTGCTTAACACAATTGATGTATGTATGGATTGCAATAAGAGTTGTATAATCGCCTAATAAAACTATTTAAAAATGCTTTGACCTGATCAGTGTGATTGGAACCAAAAAAGGAAGGAACAGTAGTTGGAAAATACGGTCTTGGTGATAGAAACAGAGCTGGAAATAGCACAATGGAATTTTGCAAGATCAATGACTTTCTCACAAATAATTTTTTAACGTACAAAAGATGACTATACACCTGGGCTTCTCCAGAAGAAATACACAGAAATAAAATTGACTACATCTGTGTTAAGAGATGATATAGAAGCCTAGTATCAGGAACTAAGGCAGGAGGCAACTGTAGAACAAACATAAATTGCTTATATTTAAGTTGAGATTGAAGTTGAAGAAAATTAAAACGAGTCCAAAATGCCAAATAGACCCTTGAATGTATTCCACTTGAATTTCAAGAACAGATTTGGTGAACTGACCAGCAAATTACAGGAGATCTGTTGAGCTGTAGAATGCCATCAAGAACATCCTTCGTGAAGAAAGCAAAAAGACATTAAAACTACAAGAAAGAAAGAAACGATCAGAATTGATGTCAGAAGAGACTCAGAAACCTGCTCTTAATTGTAGAGTAAAGAACATGGCAGGAATAATGATGTCAAAGAGCTGAACAGAAAATCCCAAAGGGGAGCTCAAGACAAACAAAAAATATTATAATGAAATCTCCAAAGACCTAAAGGTATAGAATCAAAATAGAATACACTCAGTTTATCTTAAACTGAAAGTACTGAAAAAAAAAATTCAAACTTCGGGTTGTAATATTGAATGATTCTATGGGGAAAATATTGAATGATGCAGGAAGCGTCAAAAAAGATGGTGAGAATGCACCGAGACACGAAAAGAGCAAGTCAACGTGCAACCATTTCAAGAAGTAATATATGAGTACAAACCAATGGAACAAAAGGAAGAAGCCCAAGATACAATGAAGGCGTTAACTTTAATTTTTAAAAAGGCTCCAGGAATTGATGGAATGCCAACTGAAATGTTTCAGCAAGCTGATGATGCACTGGAAGCCCTCACTCATCTTTGCCAGGACATTTGGAAGGTAACCACTGGCCAACTGACTGACAGAGATCCATATCTGTAGCCATTCCAAACAAAAGAGGACCTAACAAAAAGTTCAAATTATAGAACAATAACCATGATATCAGATACCGGTAAAATCATGTTGGCAATCATCTGATAACAGGTGTAGGAGTACATTGACAGGGAGCTGCCAAAGATTCAGGCCCTATTCAGAAGAGAATGTGTAGCGGGGCTATCCTTGTCAATGTGAAAGTAGAGACTCGAGGAAGATATTCACATGTGTTTCACTGACGGTGCAAAGGCATTGAGCTGTGTAGACAATAAGAAAGCACGGATAACCTTGTGAAGAATGGGAATTACGGAGCACTTCGGTGTGCTCCTGTGGAACCTGCACAGACATCAAGGGACACGTATGCAAACAGAGCAAGGGAATACCGCATGATTTAAAATCAGGAAAGGCGTGTGACAGGGTCGTATCCTTTCACCACACTTATTCAACCTATATGCTGAGCAAATAATCAGAGAAGCTGAATTATATGAAGAAGAATACTGTATCAGAATTGGAGGAAAGCTTATTCATAACCTTCAATTGCTGTTGACACAAGCTTGCTTATAGAAAGTGAGGATGATGTGAAGCACTTGCTGATGAAGATCAAGGATTGCAGCCTTTAGTGTGGATTCAGGCAATGTAAAGAAAGTAAAATTCCTTACGTCTTGACAAATAAGTAACCTCGTGACAAACGAACAAACAAAAAAGATAGAAAAGGTCAAGGATTTCTTTAGGCTTGGATCCACAGTCAGTGCTTAGGGAAGCTGCAGTGAAGCGATCAAACGATGCCTTGTGTTAGGTAAATCTGCTGTGCAAGGCCTCGCTAGAGCGTTGAAAAGCAAGGATGTCACATCTGATCCAAGCCAGGCATTTTCAATCTCCTCATACACATGTGAAAGTTGAACATTGAATAAGGAAGAGTGAAGGGAAATTGATGCATTGGGACTGTGCATATTGAAAGTACCATGGACTGCCAAAAGGACAGCAGATTTGTTCTCAGAAGCAAGGATGGCGAGACTTAGTGTCACACACTTAAACATGTTAGCTGGAGGGGACAGTCCCTGGAGAAGGACATCGTGCTCGGTAAATCAGACGGGCAGCAAAGGCGAGGAAGACCCTCCACAAGACAGGTTGCCACAGCGGCTGCAACAAGGGGCTCAGACGTCAGAACAATTGTGCGGATGGCACGGGACTGGGCGGTAGTTCATTCTGTGGGGCACAGGGTCACTGACTCAGGACGGACGCGACAGCACCGAGCCACAATAAACATGATTGGAATGGGGTCTGTGCAAAAAAAATTAGAAACTCTGCGTAATCTCCATTAACTTAATATCCACATGTCTCCAGGGGCTGCAATATTGGATAGCACACATAAAACGTTTCTATATTTCTCCCGTAAGATGTAAAGATCTTGTAGAATTTTAAAGTATTTTATATAATGTCGCAAGCACACTAAAGCAAGTTGGAAAGATTTACATTTTAAAAGTTAGGTAGTCTGGTCTTGTTCTATGAAGGACCTTTGAGACCCTTGAGCATCTTGAGTTAACCAGAATAAATCAGTACACCACTATTGGTTCCTTCATTTATACATGTATAATTGTTATTATTTTTAATTTTATCATTTAATTGGGAGCTCCTACAGATATTACAACAATTCATAATTCAATTAGATCAAGCATAGTTGTACAATTGCTGCCACCATCATTTTCAAATTTTTGTCCTTCTTGATCTCTATATCAGCTCCCCTTTATCCCCATGTCCCCCACCACCATGTACCTTTATTATCATATTAATTATACTATATTAATTATACTAAGACAACAATAGTAAAGGGAGGAAATATTAGTGAACTAGAGGATAGTTATGTGTTTCATCGGTGTTATACTGAATCCTGACTGGCTCGTCTCCTCCCTGAGGCCCTTCTATAAGGGGATGTCCAGTTGCCTACAGATGGGCTTTGGGTCTCCACTCCGCACTTCCCCTCATTCACAATGATATGATTTTTTTGTTCTTTGATGCTTGATACCTGATCCTGTTGACACCTAGTGATCACACAGGCTGGTGTGCCTCTTCCATTTAGGGTTTGTTTAACTAGATGCTAGATGGCCACTTACTTAATTTCAAGCCTTTAAGACTCCAGACACTCTGTCTTTAAATAGCTTGGCACCATCAACTTTCTTCACCACATTTGCATATGCTCCCATTTTAATACAGATATAATTTGAGCCATTATATATCATCATGGTATTTTTTGCATCGATGTAATATTTTATTACTGTACTCTTTGGGAGACATAAGAGAAGTAATATTCAAGCAGTAACATTAATATTGCATGATTATCATTGTTTTATGGTTTGAGTGATGAGTTATTTAGTGTCCATAATATTAAACAATTTTAGTAAAACCTTGCAGATGACTAAATTGAATGTTTAGAGGAAAGCAATTGAATAAAACTGTAGGGAGTATCTGTAATCAAGTAAGATTTAAGTAACATCTGATGCACATTTATGGAGTAATAGGCTTGATGATAGATAAGTAGGTCCAACTGTAATTCATGACAAAGAAAGAAAATGCTGTCCCTGAAACATAAAGTAACACACAAGACACGATCTCGTAAAATATGTTAGCTTAAGGATATGTATGCTTCCCAATAGCAATCATAACTCCATCACAGATTAAGCAAGCTCATTTCACTTCCTACTTTTGTGTCATAGTGTCTCAAAATATACATGCAAATAGTACTAACTTGTGCATACTTCATGAATACATTTTGAATATAAATGTACTTATATGGATTCAAGGAATGATGTTTATTGACCATTTCTGGCAAATTTCTTCAATTTATTGAGAGAAGAAATGGAATTTTTCATATATAAATACATAAAAGATAGTTTGCTTTCATAGAAGATAATGTAATTCTAAACAGTTCAAACTTATTTGCACTTTTGAACTCTTGTAAATATTTACAATATTTTTAACATCTTAGCAATTTCCTAACATACGTTCAGAAAAAGCTTCAAAGATCACTTCAGAAGAAATCTTTTCTAGACACATACAAACCAATGGTGTGGCGTGTACTGTCCATCCTATTCTCTGGATGGGCACAATGGGGTATCTCACAAAGGAAGATGAGTTTTAGATGTTATACAAACTTGAAGTTGAAGCTAAAACCTTGCAACCATTGGTTTGAGATATTTAACAATGTTACTTCTTCAAGTCTGTTATTTCATCTGTAATGTAAGTATTACAAACCCTCTAGATGTCGTTGGGAAGATTCAATGGCAAGCCAAACATTAAATGTTTGTCATAACACACGTGCTTCCTGGATATGTTCTGTATCAGTCTTTGTGAACCATTATGGCTTTGTTCTCCGCTTATTTTCATAGTTCTGCATGTTTCAGCCCTTTCTATTCCATAATCTCATCATATGCTTTGATCATAAAAGGATGCCTTAAATTCTCCCTAACAATTTTAAGAGAGATTTGAATTACTTTCAGGTTCTGTTTTGGAGTTTAATTAGAGATCACCAAAGTAAACCCATGGGCCAAAACTAGTCTGCAACTTGTGTTTGTATCAAGAGAGTTAGGGAAAATGGAAGAGGAGGAAAAGGGATATTTGACAGAGATTGTATGTGTCCTGAAATACCTAAAATATTTGCAATCTGGCCTTAACAATAACAACAAAATTTTCCCAATTCCTGGACTCTGTTTCCTTGATCAGATGCCTCCTTTGTGGCATTGAGACTTTGAGACTTCGGCATTGTGAGGGTAGCCATGGGCTCGCACACAGCAATGAGGGTGCAGGACTGCTCAGTGTTTCACTCGGGTGTAGGTACGGTCTCAATGACTCAGAGCTGATTTGATGACACCTAACAGCAGCCACAAAAGGAAGTAATAAATAAACTAGACTGGAAAGTACCCTTTTTACTAACAATAGAGAAACCAAAGAAAGATTGTGGATATAACAAATTTGTGATTAATTTTAGATATTGGCGAAAACAATTCTTAGTTACCTAGAGTCTGAGATAACACTAAATCCATTTGAAATGTTGCTTATAGTACCAGAAGGGTTTTCAGCTTTCAAACCAAAAAGGCTCATTGCTTCCCACACTATTTGAATATTATGGTAGTGAAAGTTAAAGATGTTTAATTAAAATGCCTGAACTGTGATATTAGTAGTTATTTATTGAGTGGTTAATTCAGAGCTTTGGAGAAAATGCAATTTATATTTTAAACAGGCAATAAAATGCAACCATGAACATCAAATTTCTAACTACCTTTTACTCCAGCAGAAATTTAACTTTCTTGAAAAATCCAACTTATTTCCATATACCGAGGCATATTGTCAAAGCACAAGATGGTATTCATCAAAGTACAAAAGAAATGAATTGTGGATAAGAAATTGAATTAAAATTATAAATGTAATATAAGAGTGTTTTTAAGTCTTATGAATCCCAATGCTCACTATGTAAACATAAAAGGAGCAACTGGCCCCTTTCTTGAAAACTAATCAGCACACACCAGCATGAGCCCCCTTCAGGCACAATGACCCCATATAATACTCTCAGTTTGGCTACAACTTGCTCAGGTTGAATCAACAAAATCTTCTTCCTATAATTGGGTTTCAGATTCATTAATCAGACTCTGTTAATTGCATAAGCTCTTGTGGAACTGAGAGATAGCCACGTCCAGTCATATACTTGGAGAAGCAGAATACATCTTTAAAAAGAGAAAGTTCACATAGCAATGCCAAGACAGGCCATGCCATCATGTATCTAGACTGATCCTGTGCTGTCATCTTGTCTCCTGATTGTTTTTACACTTCGGACCCCTCATAAGGCCCAACTGACCTTCCTATCCCTCAGTTGTGGGAAATGCTATAGACTCATATGTTTGCTCTACAGTGCAGCAGCCTGGAAGCTCTGATTAGTAGACTTGAATGACGATTTTATTTCTAAAAACTACACGTGATTCTTTTCTTTGTTTGTTTGTTTTTCATTGAACAGTTTTATTCTGCCCTAGAATAAAAACTTTGCTTTAATAATGTGCAGATGCTTTGCAGGGATATCATACTGTAATTAATATTGGGACACTAAACACTCCCGTGAGCAACCTGGAGGGCACATGATTCTTATGGGTGGAGAAGTAGATTTCACTTTGAGAATAACTACCTGTTATGGCTTGAACTATTTTTGCCCCAAGTATGTTTATAATTCCTAATTCTTATATCAGTGGTTGTAATCCCATTTAGAAATGAGCGTTTATTATGTTAATGATGCAATATCAATATAGGGTGTGTTTTAAATCAATCTCCTTTTTAATATAAAAAAGCATCATAAAAATAAAGATGGGGGCGTAACTATATGGTTTACCACTGGGAGATCATCAAGGAACATAAATTGAAATGAGACTAGGACCTTCCCTGAAAAAGAACAAAGAGAGAAAGTATTCCCCGAACCAGCACCCTGAATTTGGACTGCTAGCCTACTATACCATAAGAAAATGAATTTTTCTTTTAAAATAGCCTACATATGGTATTTCTGTTATAGCAGTACTAGAAAATGAAGATACTATTCCTGGGATAGGAATGATGAATTGGGTGTCTGCAGAATACAGTCATAGATGATTCTTCTGTGATGGTAAGTAACCTATCATCCAGGCACCCCATTATAGGCTAGTATTTCTATCCTCTGTGACAAACCACTACTTAAGACCTCAAGAGCTAGGCCACATTCAACTGTTTCAAGAGGTAGTAACAGAGCAAGGCCCAATGGTACTGAAAGAAGAAATTCAAACTGCACTGAAAGCATTAACCAAAAACAAGGCTCCAGGAATTGATGAAATGTCAATTGAAAAGTTTCAACCAGCTGATGGAGCACTGGAAGTACTTACTCATCTATGCCAGGAAATTTTAAAGACACTACTTGGTCCATGGACAAGGAGAGATCCATATTTGGACCCATTCCAAAAAAAGGTGACCTAGCAGAATGCCCAAATTATAGAACAATATTATTAATATTGTACAGAATTAAAATTTTGCTGAAGAGTGTCCAACAATGGCTTCTGCAATAAAGTTATAGAGAGCGGCTGGAAATTCAGACCAGACTCAGAAAAGGCTGTGGCACAGAGGCTACCACTGCTGGAGTAGGATGGATCTTGGCTGAAAGCAAAGGACACTAGAAGTTGTTTACGTCTGTTTTACTAACTATGGTATTTTCACACACCTCATATGCATGTGGAAGTTCAACAGTGAATAAAGAAGACCGAAGACTTGGTACATTTGAATATGATGTTGGCAATAAATATCGAAAGTACATTGGATTGCCAAAAGAACGAACAATCTGCCTCAGTAAAGTGGACGGGGCAGTGGAAAAAGAACGGGCCTGGACAAGATGGATTGACTGACACGGTGGCTGCAACCAGGGACTCGAACATAAAACCATGGTGAGGCAGGCGCAGGACGAAGCAGTGTTTCATTCTGTTGTACAGAGGATGCCTGGGAATCGAACCCACTCAACAGCACCGATCAACAACTTCTCCAGCCAGGATCCATTTGTCCTTATGGCAGAACAGAACCATCAAATCTAAGTATTGTGGTCATGGGAGGAACAAGGTTTAGATCCATATTACTTCCAACACTCTTCCATCATCTCCGACTCAAATTCCACACTCTAGCATTGTGTCTCCCAGGTGTACTACTTTTAATTGCGTTCTTTCCAATCTAAAACCATTCATTTGTTTCACATTGATGGTCCTAGGTTTTCCGAAGCACGCCGTTATTTGTTAACCTATGAAAGTAATACATTAGGTTCCTAAGCAAGGAAAGAAATCTCTGAATGTAGAATATATGTACTTACTTTTGAGCAGGCATTAGAGTGATGATTTTTCTGAAATATAACCATAAAAAAGGTTAATAAAACCAGTTTAAATGTAGTAGAACTTACTCTGGTAAGAGACCACCACAGGGATAGTAGTGTTTTACAATGACTACCTGAGAAATCGAGTGTTAATAGGACTTTGAAGTCAATAATTAGTTGATAAAATAGAGCTCTTTGAAAGCCAGAGGTTGATAGCACAAAGTTTATGATTCATTCAGGATTTGTGAACAAAGAAAGCAAGGGTCTTGAAGTGAGTTTGACAAATTTATCATTAACAAATCAGTGAATCATTTGTTCAGCTGAACCTCCATTTCTGGGTGCTTTTGAAGAATTGACCAGTGACTTCCTGAAATATACAGTGAAGCTATTTATAAACTTCTGCATTTCATGAAACAGCCAAAGAAGTCATATTGGCATAGACTTTTGTATAATATTTTCTCTTATTGGCATCCATCCCCTGGAATTAATTTCAACTCATATGTACCCTGTAAAACAGAGTAAAACTGGCCCCATAGATCTCAAAGTCTGTAATCTGGTGTCAGAGGAGAATATTGGATACATTAAGGAATGTAAGTTAAAAAAAAGAGTCTGTTTTGGAAGAAGAATAACCAGACTGCTCCTTAGAAGCAATAATTTACACATATTAGCAAGAGGGACCGGGGCTTAGAGAAGGACATCATGCTTGTTTTGCTGCTTTGGTTCCAACAATAGGCTCAACCTACAGGTGAGAGGATGGCACAGGACCAGGTAGTGCTTTGTTCAGTTGTCCACAGAAGCATTCTGAGTTGGAATTGATGTGACAGCTCCTTGCAGAAACAGACTGACATCTTTATCAAGTGGAGAGTCTTACCTGTTCGAACCACTGACCTTTTAGTCAGGCAGTCAAGCACCTAACCGCTACACAGCCAGCATCCTTCTTACTTACATAGATATCTTACTTCTCTATAGATTCTTCCTGATTAATGACTGGGAGATTTAGAGAACCACCCATGGAGTCCAACTCTTCCACAAACAACTGAGGCTGGCTTTTCTTCCCCTTGGCCACGACCGCATCGCATGTTACAGAACTCATAATGTTACGTACTGAACTGTTGCTTTGTGTCCTGCATCGTGCTGGATACTAGGGAAGATGTAATGAGAAAATGCAATCAAAGGGTACACCTACAAAGAAATTATAATGCATGGAAAGGGGGGAAAGGCCCTCCAATGATCACAAAAGTATGTGCATAAATTGTGGTAAGCTATAAGGCAACTTGGGATTTCTAGAAGCAAAGCCTGACACCGATATTTGGGTATGATCGATTTATTAAAGAAGTGTGCATCCAGAAATGTCTCTAATAGCAAAAGAGGAAAGGGAGGGGAAGAAACAAGAATGTGATCTCAAGGATATCTAGGATTGGCCTGATCCTCGTGGGTTAAAGAGCATAAATGGCATAGCAGCAAGTCCCCCCATTTGAATAAAGAGGGCTAACATGGCATATCCTTCAATCGTTAGCTACGGGTTCCCTATGGTGTAGAGGTGGGAAATGAAGTCTAACATCCCTGGCAAGCCACTGTCAACTCGGGGCAATTCTCTAGAGAAGTAGCTATCTGAGAGCCGCAGCTGGGAAGGAATGTGCTGGCAAGGCCCCGACAGTCCTCTACTACTCTCAGGGCCTCTCTGGGAACTTCTTCAAGCAAGACTGTACCAAAAAGGAAATTCGAAAGAAGTGAGTACTAATGAGATTCTTTAAGGAAAAAAATGGCAAGATTTCCTTCTGGATTAGGAGAGTAAAGAGTCAAGTAGGATACGAGATTAACTGAGAAACTGTCAAGATTCTGGAACAGAACCAGACTGAAGGAGAACATTTTCATGAGGTGTGTTTGACACAGTAAGTCTCAAGTTAGGAAAACATGTGAAAAGGTTTGTATGTATGTCTTGGCTGAGAAGAGAGAGAGATGGTCTGGAAATTTAAATTTGTAAATAACCAAGATTAAGAGCAATCATCATAATAATAAAAACAACAACAATAATAGTTAACCTGTATGCTTCCTAAAAGGTAAGTTTTAAGTGCATGATCACATTTGGTCTTTACAACAGTGTTTGAAGGCAGTGTTAGGAGGCTGCATTCTGTAGAGAAACGAAGTCAGTGGCATCTATAATGCATGCGTTAATCAAAACAGTGGCTTGCATGGCTGTAGAAGTGGCCAAATCTAATATAGTTCAAGTCTGCAGGGCAGATCTTAAGCTAATGGTTTTCCTGAATTGAGTCAGGGGCTCACAAACCAGGAAGCAGGAAGACCAAAGACTGGGGGAGGCAGGCAGATGAATTCAAGGTCAGCAAGTCAGGTTTATGGCTTTTCCTAATTCAAGGAGCTGCTGAAGCTGATGAACCAGGCAGCAGGAAGATGAAAGAGGCAGCAAGTGAGACTCATGACTGCAGACTCTAATGAGTACAAGGTTGGCTGGTAATATGACAGGCAGGTGATAGCTCCCAAGGCCTTCAGGTAATACAACAGGTCTATATGAGCCAGATGCAGAATCCAGACCAGCAAGAAGAGAGAGCTAGCTTCTGCACAGTGTCAATTTATATTTATATAGGGTAGGCCATTTACCCTATTTATGTCAGGTAGGCCATTTGCCCTATGAAGCATCCAATTGCATCAAGGCTGTGACCTGATTAGGAGGTAGCACTCCATCCTAATCTTCTCATATCTGTTGACTGCTCAGAGCCCAGCCCAACATGGAGTTGCTTACATAATGTCAGATTACATCAAGGAGGCGGTTCCAACTGTCAAACTGAGAATCTTGGCCCAGACAATGTAACACAAAACCTACCTATAGAACGTAGATATACTTATTGTCCCCAGTGTTTTAGAAAAGGAAATTAAGATTAAGAGAGAATAAGGGATTTAATCTCTAATGCCACACAGCTAATAATTAAGGCTGCTGAAATTCCTCAACACTTAGATGTTTTATTCTATGTTCTAAAAGAAGGCATATGTAGTCAGATGAAAATAAATATATATATATAATTAGCTGCTAATTATATATAATTAGCTATTTTTAATAAAAGAGAATAGGTACCTTGTAAACTAACAAGTATGTATGTATGTATGCAAATTTGTTTGTCTACAAGGCACACTTCTTATCCCTTCTCCTTGTCTACCAAGTCAGTGATAGCTCAAATAAGTATTTTAGAAAAGTATAGCAAATGAAATATTCAATTGTATCTCCTTAATATAAAGAGGTAATGATTCACACATCTTTAGAAATGTTCACCTAACAATATTTTTCAAGATCTACATACTTAATTTCAGCACAGGAAACAAAAAGGCTCATAAGGAAGAGTGAGAGGAATTCAGTAGATCAACCCTGTGAGGACTTAAGGATAGCAAGGGCCTCCTTAGCATCTGCATTCCAAATTCATTGGCCTCAATCACATGCAAGACCATACTGAGGAACATGCACTGCATGCAGTTCATGAAACGAGGTTTCTAGTTCAGGTTTATATCCGTCTGTCAGTTTCCTATTCTAACTTAGAGAGAAGAAAACTAAAATTAAAGGTTGGAAAACCAAAGCCGAAGAGAAGAATAAAGAAGAGAAAAGCAAAAGAGGAGAATGATGCCGAGACAGTAGAAAATACGAATAACTGACAATACTAAAATTAATGATGGCCTTTATAAACGAGCAAACTACAATGCAACCCTCTAGAAATGAAAAACACTGGACCTTAATGAAGTGATTATCTTCCAAAAATACTCACTTCAGAAGCCAAGATTAAGGTGCTATGTATCATCAACGTGAGGGCAGTTCATAATATAGTAACTGTATTATGCCATAAATATAAAACCTGAAAAGATAAGCAGGAATTTCATCAACTAAAACATCTACTTGCCTATCTGAAGAGAAATTCGCCCAAATTCCTTCAGGCCAAAAGAGTTTTGGCTCCAGAACTTCAGAGTTCTGTTTTATCTTGATATCAAAACCAATTCTTGAAAATGTCTGTTCTTCAGTAAATATTTAGAGTACACTTTTGAGGCATATGATGATGCACTGCATAGTCTGGAGTTGACATTAGCCCAGCAGAGGATCCAGGTTCTTTAAGACCTTAATATTATATAAAAAAACAAATATTGAAGTTGTCAAGGATTTCATTTTACTTGAGTTCACAATCAACAATCATGGAAACATTGATCAAGAAATATAACAACATATTTGATTGGGGAAAACTGCTGCAAAGCTATATTAGATGTACAAAATAAAAGCCATCCCTTGGAGGACTAATGTGCACTTGACCTAGGCCATGATATTTTCAATCAACTCAAATACATGCAAAAGCCAGATAATAATAAACTAGACTGGAAAAGAACGAATGCATTTGAATGAGAGTGTTGGCAAAGAATATTCAATATATCATGGACTAGCAGAGCAAACAAATCTGATTTGGAAGGAGCAAAGCTTGTCTGCTCCTCGTACTCAGACGTGTTATCAGGAGGAACCAGTCTGCAGAGGAGAACATTATGCTCGGTAGAGGGTCTGAGACAAATAGGAAGACCTTCAATGAGATTGATGTTGACACAGGGCTCAATCATTGGCTCAACAATAGCACCCATTAGGGCGGGAGGGACTGGGCAGTGTTTGTGTTAGATATTCTGTTAAATATCGGGTTGAGATGAGTGGGAACTGAAGGAATGACATCCAGCCACGACAATTTTACACAATTTGGAAGATATTTATCCTCTTCAAAAAAAAGAATATAAAATAAAATATTGATAAATACCCTCATTTAGAGTGAGAAAATAACAACAGAGGGTGCTTGCTCTTCAGCTTAAAATACCAAAATAAGATTTTAAAATACTTAATATTTGTATGAATTAACTTCCTGTACTCAACTTTCAGCCTAACAATTTGTTATTGGAAATGACCAATAGAAATTTAAGATTGTTGTCATATTCAGAAAAAACACTTCCAAAATGAAGACTTCTGTTTTGACTACATGTTGGTGAAAGCCAATTTTCTTCTTACATCTTGTGTGTCTGATCTTTGGAATAATTTTTAATAAGTTATCATCTGGTTGGAATATTTCAGACGTCATTCTCTCCCACTACTCACATTGTTTAGGTGTCAGAGCTGTAGGACACCTTCAGGTTATGAAATGACTGTCTGGCCTGTACTTTTCTGTCTCACCACCAGTTGAGCCAACACAGCAAGTTATAGTAACATAGTAAAATTCCTGGGGAACATAGCTGGATCAACACATAGTCTAACTCTACAGGCAAGTGACTACAGACCACAGAAATAAATCTCACTAAGTATACTTCCAACCCAACTTACCCTGGACTGCGCACACCATGTGAATGCCGCCCAACACAATGAGAAAATGTGTGAAGCTGCAGTGGAAAGAGTGAGTGCACTTTACATTTTTTAAGCTGTTTTTTTAAACAACACCATATAAGCATTGCTAAGGGGCCTCTCCCAACACTTTGGAAGAAGTTCAAGCAAGCGAGGGGTCCTGAAACAAAGCTTCTTTTAGTCCATGGTAAATCTATCTCAATTGATTTCATTTACTTTAGAAACAAGGGTGGTGTATTTTGCCATGTTCATAAAACTTCATAATTAGGCTTCATGACTGTCCTGTTTCCACTGAGAAAATCTACTAGGATGACTCCATTCAGAAGCCAAAAAACATATTCCAGACTTCTCTCAACTGACTTGTCTTGAATTCAATTAAGCAAGCAAATCCTCTCAGAACCCCCTGTGTATTTGTTACTTGCATATTCATTTCATTATTTAAAAAACAACAACAAGATCTTACTGTGTTTCCGTCTCGCCATCCTTGCTTCTAAGGAGCACCCTGGCTGTACTACTTCCAAGACAGATTTGTTTGTTCTTTTAGCAGTCCATGGTACTTTCAATATTTTTGACCCAGACCATAATTCAAGTGCATTGATTGTACTTTGGTCTTCCTTATTCAATGTCCAACTTCCGCAGGCATATGAAGCAACTGAAAATAGCATTGTTTGGGTCAGATACACATTAGTCTTCAAAATAACATCCCTGACTTCAACACTTTAAAGATGACTTGTGCAGCAGATTTACCCAACATAATGCATCATTTGATCTCTTTGACTGCTGCTTCCAGGAGCATTAATTGTAGATCCAATCCAGACAAATATTTAACATCAATCCTTTCTCCATTTATCCTGATGATACCTATTGGTCCAGTTGTGAGGATTTTGGTTTTCTTTACATGGGTTGTAATCCACACCGAAGGCTGCAATCCTTGATCTTCATCTACAAATGCTTCAGTTCCTTGGATCAGGCACATCTCAGTCCTCAGAGTACTATCCCTTCTTTTCAACACTTTAAAGAGGTCTCATGCTCCATACTTAAGAAGAACATGGCATCAAGATTAGAAGAAGTCTTGTTAACAACCTGTGATGTGCAGATCACACAGCCTTGCTTGCTGAAGATCCAGGATGGAAGCCTTTGGTATGAACTACAACTCAATTTAAAGAAAACCAAATCAGACCAATGAGAAACCTTATGATATGTGGGAAAAAGATTGAAATTGTCAAGCATTTTGTCTTGCTTAGATCCACAGAGCAGCAATCAAGAGAACTTCCCTAATCTCGCTCTTAACTGTATAGTCTGTGAGTTCTGTGTGGTCATTGCAATGTGTTATCCAACTTAGCAATAGAAGTAGAGTATTAGCGGAAGGACGGTTGGTGTTAGAACCGACTACAAAGGGTGGAGAATGAAGGTAAGTATGACCCCTACCTTTTACAGAGGTCAGATACGGTTCCCCTACATCCCGATTACTACCATAGTTTTTACTTAGTGCCTTTTCTTCACTAGAATGTAAGCTTTATAAGGACATGGATTTCTCTCTTTCCCTTCATTGTTGTATCCTAAGCACTTCAGATGCATAAAACCAAATATAACTCACTGCCCTAGAGCCGACCCCAACTCATGGTAACCATACAGGACATGGTAGAACTGCCCCTGTGGGTTCTGAGACTGTAACTCTGCAGGATTAGAAGCCTCATTTTTCCCATTTATAGCAGGTACTTACTATATATTTATTGAATAAATTAATAAAATTCTATTTAATAGGTCATAGGTTATGAATTAAAGGAGGCTGGGTATACTTCCAGACTCCAACTTAACCCCTTAATGGCCTTGGACAACATGCTTAACTTACTTTCCTCACCTCTACAGTAAAGTTGATGACAATGTCTCCAAAAGAACATAATTTGAGTAAGTCTATATTTTAAAAATTATAGAGTGTGTTATAAAGTTTATAATTCTTTGATTAATAACACTAACATTTATTTTAACATTATTACTATGATTAATAATTTGGGATTTTAAAAATCCCTTTTACCCTTCTGCATTCTTCCTTTCTAATTTGTAAGATGTTTGCTTCTCAGTGGCTAACTTAGATTAAATTAAAGCACAGCAAGATTATAGCCTGCTATGCATAGGCTTCGAGCACACACTTATCCTTTTCCAGTGAGGAAAAGGTTTCCCTGGTAACCTGCCTTGCTAAACCGGCTCCCAGAGATACCTGAAATAGCCAAGCAATTGCTTGAATATGCAAGTCATTTCTCTAGTAATCTCTGTAGACTCCTTGTAATTGTTGAGCATGACTTTTTAAAAAGGTTCATGCCTTTTTTTCCTCTTCAGAGTACTGTTGAAATGCATTGGGAAAGAAGCACTTGATTATTCTTATTTGTGTTTTTAACAAAGATATGTAGGGATTTGCTTATATCATGAACATGCTAATGTAATTCAAGATGACTCATGGTTTATTTTTGGTAAATCTACTTGGTAATACAGTTAAAATTCCCTAATTCTCTAGAGAATTATAAAATATATCATTCAATATTTGTCATTATTCATAAGTTTTATCTTTTTTGTAATTAATCTTTACTGGCTTGTAATAGAATACATCCAAGAGTCCATGCCTGAATTTATGCATGTAAAATTGTATAAACTTGAGTCATTAATGTTTTTATTAAATCAAATTGTTTTGAAACAAAACTTCAAATTTTATTCATAGTATCTGAGAGAGTGAATTTAAATTTTTGTTTTCCCTCTAATACTTTGCTTGAGAATCTTGTTTACAGAAAATAAAATTTAAATGCTAGAAAAATAATTTGGTATTTTTAAATGAGTAAAAAAAACTCTTACAAAATCACTTAAGTACAAAGGGAAGATTTTCAAGGCAATTGAAAAAAATTGTATAAATACTTCTTGTGCTGTGCCTTTTAATAACTACAAGTAGGTTTGAAATCATTTCAGTCACTTTAGCAGCAACTCTCTATAAAAACAAACATTTTGAAATTTATTCTCATAATTCTCATAAAATATAAACGTATAGAAATCTACACAGTAAAACAATGGGATTAAAGGGATCAACTTATGAACTTTAGGTGCTAGAAATTCAAAATGATGATCAAATCGCTGGTTGTTTATCTCCAGGGTGTTTATTCTCTCTTCGCAGAGTGTCATGGAGTTTCTGAGCAGGTATTCCCACATCAAATCAGGAGCCCCACTCTTAGAATGGGTTCCACTCACACCACAAGGTCAGGACTTTGAAACCACCATGCTCTCAGAACCCCACAAGGGCGATTCTACATACAGAGCTGCTGAGTTAGAATCTGCTCAATGACTATGAGCTGTTTTGTTTGTTTTAAGGCAAACATTAAAAATATTTATTGAGCATCTTCTACCTTGTTGCAGATAAATCAAATGACATTGCATTGGGCAACTCTAATGGAAAAGACTTTTTTTAAGCTTAAAAAGGCAAATGTGTCAGAATATGGCATGCCTGATACAAATCATATTATTAATCACCTCATATATTTGTGAAAGCTGAACAATCAATTCACAGAAGAACTGATACACTTGAATTATGGTATTGACAAAGAATATGGATTGCCAGGGGAATATACAAATGTGTCTTGCTGGAAGCACAGCCGGAATGCTCCATAGAAGCGAGGATGGAGAGACTCTCACGGACTTTGGACCTGTCAGCAAGGGAATCCAGGCCCTGGATCGCCAGCCTCACTGCCATCGAGTGTATGCTGCCTCAGAGCAGGCCTGTGGGGCGGGGGAAGACAGCACCTAGAAGTTTCCAAGACTCTAACTGTTCAGGGGAGTAGAAAGTCCAAGGAGCACATGGGTGTTTCAAGCTGCCAACCTTGTGGATAGCAGCCCAATACAGAACCACTAAACACTAAGGTTATGTTAGATCTTTCTGGAGCTAGATCTATACCTCGGTCCTTAGCCCCGCACCAGAAAGAATTCACACCGAAGCCTGGTTCGTGATCCAAATGAGTTTTATGCGAGTTAGAAGTTTCAGGTTTACACGGCACCCATAGGACTCCTCCCGACCATGCAGCCTGGCACAAGCTGCTCGCGTCATGCAGAAAAAGTGCTGCTTGACTCTGGGCTCCTGCCTTTTCAAGGATTCCACAGGGAGGTGTGGTGGATGACCCCTGATCGACCCCATTGGCTGAACTGAATTCACCTGGCCCAGGTGGGCCAATTCAGGTGGCCTACTTGGGCCAATCCAGGTTCAGCACCCACCCATGCCTACTAGCGGGAAACCTGAACCTCTGATCATGTGCAGTGCACCACTCCTTTGTTCCCGCGGCTTGGCTCTCTGGGCATGCGTTAATGGACGTTTTCTAGCCCTGCGCTAGTCTACCTAACAGTTACTTGGTAGGTGGTCAGTAAAAAGGAGGAAGACCCTCAACGAAATTGCTGCCAGGACGAGCTCAAACATAACGAAGGTGCTAATCGTGCAGGAAAGGCATTCTGTGCTCTGCTGTACACAGGGTCATGGCGGGCGGCAGCCCAACAACACATGCTGCAGATCGTGCGCCCGATGCAGATAGTCTCAGCCTGACAAGGTATTTCAGTTACGACAGACCGCGTGCAGCTGTCTAGTTTCACAAACTGGTTTCAAGGCATATAAGACAGACGCAAGCTGCTGTTTTCAGGAAATGCAGCTGAACTTAACTTAAACTCTTTTCATGTTTACCATTCTGAAAACCCCTGAGCATTCAAAAATTGTCAGAAATAAGATGCTGGTCTTACTCTGCAAAGAAGGGCAAGGCCTGGCTGGTGATGATGTGATTCCAAGTGGGTTATGATTTTATCCCAGATGTACATGCTTACCTCTGTGAGAAGAGCAACCCGTTCAAGATTCTGCTGCTTTTAACAATGCCCCGGGAAGCCCTCTACTGTAGATGACCTATATCAAGACGTAAAACTGCTGGATCTACCTCCCAATATGTCAGCTGTAATTCAACCTATGACCGATCAACACGATCAAGGGATAGATACTACCTGGGGAAAAGACATGAGAGCCGCATCTGAGGTTCCCAACGTTGATTGCCACAGGGCAGAAATCAGGCATGCCTCCCCCCTCCATCCTTCTCACCCCCATGCACTCTATTTCTGCGGCTGAGTTCCATGAATCATTGCAGTGGCCATACACAACCCACAGACAAGGCTCGTGATTATGAGGTTAATTAGGAAAGTGAACAAGTTACAAATCAGATGAGAAATGCTCAGGACAATTTCTGCTCTTGGCACCCGCAGGCAGTATTCTCTCTGGCCTGGTGTGTCCCCTGCTCAGCCAAGACTGCCAAGAAAAGCCTATGGGAATGACAGTTCGCCATCAGCCTCAGTGTGAAGGCACTGGGCGCCAGTGCGGTGGGTCAGCAAGCGCAGCTTCCCCAATTAAGTGCTGAGAGGCACCCCGTTGCACAAGCCAGTCTCCTGTCCCTAAGCACTCAATTTGGTGGCTCTATGGGCTGGAAAGTCCAATGTGCTGCCTCATTCTATGAGGCCCGGTTCTGCTGTTACTATTCCTCTGGTACCTTAGCTGTTTCCTGGATCAAGGACGCAGGCGAGGAGCTCAGAGCCCGCGGACACACTCCATTCCTGGCTCTTTCTCTTGCGCAGTGACACACTCCCTGCTACAGCGCACTTTGTCCACAGCAGGATGGCAAGCACAATTAACCCTGTGACCAATCACTGGCAGCTGAATCACATAATCCCATTAGGAGCTTCTCTCTCCCCACCCCTTCTTATGCAGAGCCATCGGAAAACATGGGGGCTTTGGGTGGGAGCGACAAAGGCTATGGCTAGAGGAGCCATACAAAAGAACCCGCTGCACGGTACTGCATACTAATTATATTTGCTTAGGCAACAGCTAAAACAAATGAATGCTAATATTCTTAATGTAGTCGGATAAATGCTATTAACAGTACCCATCTCTATCATTAAAAGTGGGTACTTATTAGGCAGGACAGGACAATCTTCCATTCCACTGAACCACAACAGAATCGATGGCACCCAGCCACCACAACATACTGAGACTTTTACATGAACGATATACTTTGGTCCGTCAGACAGTCCTATGACATAGATACTTTTATATGCCTACTTTACGTAGAAGAAAAATTAATATTTAGAGAATTTAATGAATCAGCTTCCATTTACCAATAACAAACTTGTACCTAAGCCTAAATAGCTATGACAAGTCACTACCATCGAGTCAATGCTGGCTCGTAGCAACTGGTCAAGAGTTTCTGAAGACTAAATGTTCATGGCAGTAGGAGAGCCCAGTCTTTCTCGCGGAGCTGCTGGTACCGCTAGTTCCAAACTGCTGACCATACGGATAGCAGCCCAACACATAACCACTATGCCACCAGGGCTCCTGGTGAGGATCACAGTCACCATTTATTTAACCCAATTAAAGTGCCTCCTGAGCATTCTCAACATGATACACGTTATTATCTTAAAATACACAAAGTTAGAAGAGGGAACTCTGAGAAACGCCTAAAGCAGAGAAGCCGGAGCGTAGAGGTTAAGGGAATTGTTGAGCAAGCAGGCAGTGAAATGATTAAGGCCATTACACACTGCCACCAAGTCCATTCTGACTCAGAGACCCCATAAGGCAGAGGAGAACTGCTCCGTAGAGTTTCTGAGGCACCGTTCTGTGCAGAGTGACAGATGGAATTGAACTTCAACTTGTCAACTAACAGCCGAGCACTTAATGTCTGAGCCAGTCACCTGGACTCAGTGAGAGGATAAGAAAAATATCGAACGGTTTTGTTGTTTTTCCCTGGCCAGCACTGATGCCTCATTTAGGTGGAGGAATGTGAGTATATAACACTTCTTATTTTTGACTACAATGTCTACAGATGTTTATTTTTTTAATAAGTAATGTTCCATGTAAAGGGCATGACTAGTAACTTTACTGTAGGTGTATGCTGATATGAGACAGGCATAAACAGTTGATGGGTATATACCTTTTTTTAAAAGAAGTATATTTTATGGATCACATTCTTTAACATGATTCATTTCAGGGTGACAGAAAAATTCTCTATATTGAGTTAGATGCAGGAAACTAAAGGAGACTGTTGAGGTTCATTTTGCAGCTAAATATCCTAAATTATTGCAGTTATTATCTACCCCAAGTTTCGCAGCCACACTTCATTTAGCTGGCATGGATCACGAGTGATCTGTGCTACGTCCATCAATTTTCCAAGCACCTGAAGCTTACCCAGGGTAGTAACAACATAATTCTATTTTCATGAACTTGAAGAAAAAATAGAAATCGATTCTATTGTTATAGAAGGTACATTTGCTAACAGTTAGCCTTTCTTGATGGCCTCGGGCCATTATAACAAACTGAAGTGTTTGTGTTGCACTATAATGCAGCAGTGCTTTGGGTTGGACTTCTACCCTTCTGTACCAACACCAAGTCATGGGAATAGTTGACTACCCAATCCCGTTGATTCTAACTCAAATGGCACTACAGGCCATAGTAGGATTGTTCCATGGGGTTTCCAAGAAAGCAAACTGCCTCATCTTTCTTCCACGAAGTGGCTGGTGAGCTCTAATTGCCAGCATTTCAGTGAGCAACCCAAAGATGGCACACCACCACCAGAGTTCCTATTATGAATACCGTCTGAACATGTGGTTGGGATACTGCCTTATCTAGATGCATGTCTTCACTCTCTTACACTAAGAGTTGGATTTACACTTTAAGTAAGTCATTGACCATTATGACACTGGTCTTAGTTTCTCATTACCAAAATGTGGATAGGAATAAGCGCTAACATTAAGTACAGAATATGTGCAAGCCACTGTGTTACAGGCTTGACTCCAGAATATATCTTACAGTGGATTCAGACCGCTTGCTACCTTGGCAACATTACATAGATTACTTAATCCTCCACGCTCATTAGTAAACATAGGATCACAAAAATGTCTTCTTAAAAAGGAATAAACGAACTTTGGTTCAGATACACAATGGAATACTATGTATCACTAAAGAATATTAGGGAAACTATGAAACACCTCTTGGCATGGATGGATTTGGAGGTCATTATTCTCAGTAAATTTAGGTAACCCCAAAAGGACAGATATTGTGTGAGACCACCATTATAAAATTAAAAATTAAAGATTAAATTTACAAAAACAAAGGAACAGATGTTGACGGTTACCTGGGGCAAGAAGAAGAGGGAGAATGTTTAGCAATACCTAAAGCAGGGCTCAGTATACTTTTGAGTCAGAAGAGCCAATCCTATCCATAAGTAAAATTTTTAAATTTTTGAGAGTCATAAATAGATTTTATAAACAAGTGAAATCTCCATTATCTGAATAACAACTTATAATTACTTTTCAATTTTCCTTCAGAGTCACATGTAGTTTGCTGGTCCCTGGGCTTGAGAGGAGACCCGTGTTAATGCTGGAGAAGCAAGCGATAATATCCTATAAGAAGGAAAAGGGAGAAAGTGGGGAAGTTAAGTATTTTGGGGGTTAGATAAGTTGTTTAAGTTGTTAAATACAAAACTGATTATCAAATGTGAATTCCCACCTAATTCATAATAAAAAGTTTTTATTTTGTCTTCTTTATGTAGTTATTTAATATGTTCAATATGTTTGCTATATTTATAAGGTGCCTGGCTCCAGTAAGCATTGAACAACGACCATTATTGTTATTTTTATTATCTCAATTAATCCCTGTCCTCATTCAATGACTTCAGGAGGTAACATATGAACAAGAACCAATAATAGTACTGAAAGAAGAAATCCAAGCTGCACTGAAACATTAGCCAAAAACAAGGCTCCAGGAATTGATAGAATACCAATTGAAATGTTTCTACAAGCTGATGAAGCACTGAAAATATTATGCCAGGAAATTTAGAAGACAGCTACTTATCTAACTGACTGGAACAGATCCATATTTGTACTCATTCCAAAGAAAGATGACCTAACAGAATGTGTAACTTATAGAACAATATCATTGATATCGTATGAATGTACACTTTGCAGAAGAACATCCAACAATGGTTGCTGCAGTACATTGACAGGGAGCTGCCAGAGATCCATGCTGGATTCACAAGAGGACTTAGAATGACAGATATCATTACTGATGTCAGATGGATCTTGGCTGAAATTAGAGAACAATGGCAAGACTTTTCATTATGTTTCATTGACTGCAAAAGTATGTGACTGGGTGGATATAACAAATCATGCATAATCTTTAGAAAAATGAGAAATTCAGAACACCTAGTTGTGCTCATGCAGAACCTATCCATACACCAAGAAGCAGAGGTGAGAACAGAACAAGGGAAAACTGTGTGGTTTAAATACAAGAAAAGTGTGTATCACAATTTTCACTTCTCACCATACTTATTCAATTTGTATGCTGAGAAAATAATCAGAGGAACTGGAGTATATGAAAAAAGAATGTGGTGTCAGGATTGGAGAAAGGCTTATTAACTTTTGATATGCAGATGACACAACCTCACTTTCTGGCTTAAATCACTTGCTGATGAAGATCAAGGATTGTAGCCTTCAGCAGTGATTACAAGTCAAAGTAAAGGAAACCAAAAATCCTCATAACTGGACCGATATGTTGCATCACGATAAACGAAGAAAAGACTATAGTGGTCAAGGATTTCATCTTACTTGGAAGCACAATCAGTGCTCAGGGAAGCTATAGTGAAGAGGTCAAACAACACATTGGTAAATCTGCTGCTCAAAACCTGTTCAGTGTTGAAAATCAAGGATCTTACTTCGAGGACCCAAGCAAACCTGACCCAAGCTACGATATTTTTTAATCATTTTATTGGGAGCTCGTACAATTCTAATCACAATCCATACATGCATCCATTGTGTCAAGAACATATGTGCATTTGTTGCCATCATCATTCTCAAAACATTTGCCTTCTACTGGAGCCCTTAATATCTGCTGCTCATTTTCCCCCCTCCCTCCTCACTCCCCCCTACCTCATGAACCTTTCGTCATTCATAAATTGTTATTTTGTCATATATTACACTGTCTGACGTGTTCCCCCCGCCCCGCCTTCTTCTCTGCTGTCCCTCCCCCAGGGAGGAGGCTATACGTAGATTCCTGTAATCAGTTCCCCCTTTCTACTCCACATTCTCTCCACCCTCCAGGCATTGCCACTCTCACCACTGGTCCTGAAGGAGTCATCTGTCCTGGGTTCCCTGTGTTTCCAGTTGCTCTCTGTACCTATGTGCATCCTCTGGTCTAGCCAGATTTGTAAGGTAGAATTGGGATCATAATAGTTGGGGGGAGGAAGCATTTAAGAACTAGAGGAAAGTTATATGTTTCATCGTTGCTACCCTGTACACTGACTGGTTCATCTCCTCCCCACAACCCTTCAGTAAGGGGGTGTCCAGTTGGCTACCAATGGGCTTTGAGTCTCCACTCTGCACTTACCCACCTTTACAATGATATGATTTTTTTTTTGTTCCTTGATGCTTGATACCTGATCCCTTTGACAGCTCACGGACACACAGGCTGGTGTGTTTCTTCCATGTGGGCTTTGTTGCTTCTGAACTAGATGGCCACTTGTTTATCTTCGAGACTTTAAGACCCCAGATGCTATATCTTTTGATAGCCAGACACCATCAGCTTTCTTTACCACATTTGCTTATGCACATGTTTGTCTTCATTGATCGTATTACGGAGGTGGGCACCCATTGATATGATTTTTAATTTTTTGATGTCTGATAACTGGTCTCTTCTGAACCCTGTGGTCAGACAGGCTGGTGTGCTTCTTCCATGAGGGCTTTGATGCTTCTCAGCTAAATGGCCACTTGTTTAGCTTCAAGCCTTTAAGACCCCAGATGCTATGATATTTTCAATTCACATAGGCACATGAAAGGTAGACATTGACTTAGGAAGATCAAAGAAAAATCAACGCCTTTAAGCTAAGGAATTGATAAAGAATATTGAAAGTACCATGGACTACCAAAAGAACGAAGAGCTCTGTCTTGGAATAAGTATACTCAGAAAGCTCCTTGGTGGCAAGAATGACAAGACTTCAGCTCATGTGCTTTGGATAGGTTCTCAGGAAAGACCAATAACTGCAGAAAGACATCATGCTTGGCAAAATGGAGGGGCAGGGGGAAAGAGGAAGGCCCTCCACAAGGTATTTTGACACATTGGCTGCAATAATGGGCTCAAACATGAGAACAATTATGAGGATGGCACAGGACTGGGCATGTTTTCTTCTGTTGTACAAGCCAGTGGCACCTAACAACAAAAATCAAACCTCTTAGCAAGCCTGAGAATTAGGTAATGTAATTCTTCATTCTGCAGGTGAGGAAACTAAGGCTTGTGGTTGTTCCTTGCTGTTGATGTGAGTCTGACCCGTGGTACGTTTATGAATTACAACAACAACAACAATAATGTTGCCTGGTACTGTGCCACCTTCATGATCCTTTGTTTGTTTGAGAGTGTTTTGTTAATCTCTCTCGTTGATGAGGCCCTCATTTAGTTTATTTCTGCTATACTATAATGCCTCCTTTTAGACTTTCCTGGTGTCTTGTTCAACCTAAATCTCACCATCTCCACTTATCAAGAATTTTCTGGTTGCACCTATTCTATGATTGGTTGGTTTATTCATCTGGAATTCACAGTGCATTCAATATTCTTAGCCAACATCACACTTCCAGTATATCAACTCTTTTATTCTTCGACTAAGACCTTAAATAACTAGTGAGGATCACATGATGTCTAAGTAAATCCTGACTCCAGATCCAAAGATGTAAACACAGTCACCTCGCGTTTCTTTGGATGTGTGCTGCTCACACATCATCGCAAGTCAGTGATGCCCCCTTAAGGTATTCAGTGTGATCTGCACAATTCTGTGAAGCAGCCGTGCTACTAAGATAGGTCACCCGTCTGTTTTATATATTTTTGAAGGTTAAGTACAATACTATATGAAGACACCTATTATACTTTCCTGCACAGAGCCTCTCAGCAAATGATAATTGCAAGTCACCCCTACATTCTTCAATTTTTTAGTCCTTTTGACTGCATCCCTCAGACCCTAAAGAAAAATTAAGTGGGAAGCTTTTCTATTCAAGCATTAATTCTGAGCTACTTTCTGACATTAAGAATACACTTGTACTTTTTCTAAGAAATATCCACGGAATTTGTGACAGATCTTGTAGTTTAAATATGTCTGATAACTTCTAATATGGTACACAATCATACCCCAACACCCAATGGCACCTACTATGTGCTTTTGTAATTTCTTTCCCTTGAATGTGGATTAAACCTAGTAACTTAATTCTAATGAATAGAATATTGCAAAAGTGATGGAATGTCAATTCTGCAATTAGGTTATAATAAAAGATAGTGGTTTCCCTCTCTTATCTTCTCCTTTTCTTGCTCTGCTGGAAGCCAGCTGCCAGGTTGTGGGCAGAACTACAAGGAGCTTCCTAGGGGTAAAAAATCAAGGTAGCCCCCAGAAAATGGCAACAAGAACCTAAGGCCCTCAGGCCAACAACTCACAAGAAACTGAATCCTGCTAGCAACTTTATTTATGAGCCTGGAAATAGATAAACCTCCATTAAGTCTAGTGATGTTCTAAGTATGAGCATAGCCTTTTAAGAGACTCTGAATGAGAGTACCTAGTTCAGGAGGTTCATAACCAACATAAGTTGTAAAATAATGCCTTCTGTTTTAAGCCACTAAAATAAGTCTGTGAAGTAATTTGTTACATTGCAACAGAAAAGCAATACACTGAGGCATTGTGGTAGTTAGATTTTGTGACAGGTAGGTTTATTGTGCCAATATAGCCAATAGGAACATGTGGGATGAATAAGGTCATAGTTTGATTGGAGGGCAAAGAGAGATAAATGGCTCGGCAAGCCCTGTCTCTCTCTCTCTTGCTCTCTGGTGATCAGACTAGTATGCAGCTGCCAGTTCTCTGCCTCAACGTGTGAGCTACACTACCTGTGGGACTGCAATCCGTGGATCCTGTTGCTAGAGCTCGGGGTGCCTTTGAGACCTGCTTTGCCATGCTGCTGGTGTATACATCACTTGAGCTTGGGACTGTCAGATCCTGTCATCTTGCTGACTGTTGATGACCCACCCTACTGTCTGCTGCCTGTGGCAGGACTGCCTGCATTGTCCTATGGAAGACACAGCTGTCTGCTTCCTTGACCTTGAGTTGAAGGACTTTCAGTATATTAACTCTTCCACAGAAATGAGTTGAACTGAGCCCTCTGTACTGCTGTGTGGACTAATTAGCTCTCATATTCCTTCGTGTTGTATCTATCTATCTATGTATCTATCTATCTACACATATAATCATAAGTGTCCTGGTTTTGTTTCTCTAGAGAATTCTGTATAACATAGATTTTATGTCAACTTGAAGATGCGTGAATGTGGAGGGGTGCAATCCAATCTATCAATGAAGGTACAGTCTGCTAATGCCTCCTTGGGGGTGTGGCCTTATTATTAGGAGGGAAACTAAGAATCTGCCTCACTACTTTTCTGCCTGCTGCCATAGCCCCGTATGGGCTGCCTGATCATAAGAGCTGTTGGTACCCTGTCCTGTTTCTCCCAACCTTACATCCAGGAGACTGCACCTACCAGCCTGGGATCTTCCTGCTTCACTTTTTTTCCATCACCAGCCTGCAGCTATAGGAGTCTGAAGAAGGCCCTGGATTGCATTGGACTTGCGGACTAGAGTTGGACTGGGCAGGGATGTCATTTTTTGTTATGAGATTACTTGTGATGTAAAGTTTTTCTTAGGCGTACATGAGTGTCATTGGATTTCTTTCTCTAGACAACCCAGACCAACACAGGCATTTTCTGATTAATTTCAAATTCCTGTTTGCATTTTATATGGTTGACCAAGACTGTCCCACTAAAATTGGTACCAGCAAAAATCTCCACAAAACATTTGTTATATGAGACCTTCATTTGTTGACACAAATGCACACACCCATTTTGTGCCCTGTCCTGTTAGATTGTGAGCTCCTTGAGGGCAGAGACTATTATCTTTAACCCTTATTTTCCAGAAGAGGAGTTGTTCAATATTTAAAATGCCTGAAGGAAATTAACTGGATTAAAAGCAAATATAAAGATATAAAGGCTTAAGAACAGAAATAATGGAGAGAATGAGGGAGGTTTATAATCAAGGAAGGCATATCAACATCCTTGAAAAAAAAAAACAATCTTGAATGATGATAAGGTATGAAATGTCATAGTACCCTGAAGTCTTTCTTACTAATGCAAGAATTAAACCGTTTGAAAAGTATTAGCACATGTGTGAGAACTACTGGAAAACAAATCCACCCTAATTTGAGAAAGAAAAGCCAAAAAAAAATAAAAGGCCAAACTCACTGCCATCAAATCAATGCCAACGCTACAGAACAGGGTGAAACTACCCTTGTGCGTTTCCAAGACTGTAAGTCTTTAACCTGTAGAAACCCCCATCTTTCTCCCATGGAGCAACTGGTGGTTTTGAACTGCTGACGTTTTAGTTAGCAATCCAGTTCTTAACCAGTAGGCCATCAAGGCTCCCATGAGAATGACTCTAGAGCAAAGTGCTGACAACCAAACCTCTCTCTAGAGCTCCCTGGCCTCAAGAAGGAGAGCCTAGGACCTGAATATCACAATAAATTCCAGCTCCAGGATGAGCATGACAGAAAGAAAAGGAAAAAAAACTATACAATGTCTCATAAGCAGAACTTTAAATGATTAATATTAAATACAGTAACAAAACTGATATTTTCCCTTTTCACAGATCTTATATCTGCCCCATCCCTAAAGTTATATATTTGGAGATGTCATTTGAATTGAACTAAAGTAAATGAGAGTGCTGTTCCAGGAACATTTGAATCTCTAGATTATTCTGGATAACATTCTTCTGCTTAATGTGCTCTAGATAGAAAATCTCCTTAAAAGCCTTAAAATGAAAACGTTAAGCAATTGTTAATGATTAATTCTCTAGGATTTTGCATTTACAAGTATAAAGATAAGTCATTCTTTACTATGGCTGTCATTAATTTTTTAAGTCCTACACATGTCTTCATAGCAATGTATATTTAAATTCTATTCCCTCTGACTTACTTCTTTGGTATTTTATTCAACTGCCATAATAAGATTTGGTCTCATCAAAAATAGAAAACATAATACTTCTCATTGTAAAACATACATATGGTAAAGTATGGAATAGAATTTTTTAGTGATGTGTACTTGGATAAGCTGAAATACAATATGTTCTACTAACTATGATTCAAAGAGATAATAAAGTCATGAAACTAAGCAACTGGGTAATTGAGTAACAGAAAAGAACTTGCTATGAGGGAAATATTTAGTAATCTCGTTTATTTTGTTTTACGATATTAATCATAAACTATGATTACTTATTGCTATATATTAATAATAGAAGATCTCCTGGTAATAGAAGCTACATCAATTCAGGCCTTTGTAATGAGTCCTAATGGCTTCCACTTGACTGTAGAATAGACAAATATTCTTAGATTATTCTCAAAAATTGGTCATCCTCATAGAAGCCAATGCTACCCAACTGTATTTCTTTTCTAAAACTGCTCCAAAGCACCACTGTGCCACAAATATGCCTGGAGAACTTCCACCTTTATTTACTGTACGTGAGATCACCATCTACACTCTGCTTAACGAGATTGAATCATTACATTTTTAATATTTTTTTCTTTGATCATTTTATTGGGAGCTCTTACAGCTCTTATAACAATCCGTACATCCATTGTGTCAAGCACATTTTGTACATATGTCACCATCATCCTTTTCAAAACATTTTCTTTCTACTTGAGTCCTTGGTATCAGCTCCTCATTTTTTCCTCCCCTCCCTCCTCCCCCATGAAACCTTGATAAATTATAAATTAATATTATTTTCTTATCTTACACTATCCACTGTCTCCCTTCATCCATGTTTCTGTTGTTCGTCATTCTGGGATGGGGGTGTCATAAGTCTATTTTTGCAATTGAGTCCCTCTTTTTCCTCCCCACCCCCACGCCCGCACCTACCCCTACCCTCATGGTACTGCTACTCCCATTATTGTTCCTGGGGGGTGGGGTTATCTGTTATGGATTCCGTGTGTTAAGAGTTCTTATCTATACCAGTGTACAGTTTTGGTCTAGCCAGATTTGTAAGATAGAACTAGGGTCATGATAGTGGGAGCAACCAAACATTTCTATAGTGGCTATGGCATTTTATATTCCCACAGCAATAGACAATGGTTCCAGTTTTCTAGCATCCTTGATAACATTTTATTAGGACCTAATCCAGACATCATACCATTCCATAGTTCAATCACACCAACAGTGTTGTACAATCACTGCAATGTTTTGGGGGTTGGGGTTTTTTTGTGTTTTTTTAGATCATTTCATGGGAGGCTCTTATAACAATCCATACATCAACTATATCAAGCATATATGCACATATGTTGCCATCATTATTTTCTCGATATTTACTTTCTACTTGAACCCTTAGTATCAGCTCCTCATTTTTATCTTCCGTCCCCCACCCTCATGACCCCTTGATAAATTATTATTATTTTCATACTTTATACCTAATGCTTCTCCCTTGCCCCACAGTTTCTTACCCATTGCTCTTACCAAATTCCTCCTACCTTCCTGGTATCACTACTCCCATTTCTGTTCCTCAGAGGTTTATCTGGCCTGGATTCCGTGTGTCCTTGGGACCCTTCTGCGAAGAGATGTCCCATTGTATACAGATGGGTTTTGGGTCTCCTCTGAGCCCCCTCATTCTCAACAATATATTTGCTTGTTTGGGGTCTTCTGATGCTTGTTACCTGATCCTGTCAACACCACATTATCACACAAGTTGGTGTGTTTCTTCCACGTGGGCTTGTTGCTTTTCTGCGAGATGGACACTTGTTTAACATCAAGCCTTTGAGACCCCAGATGCTATATCTTTTTATAGCCTGGCACCATCAGCTTCCTTCACCACATTTGCTTGTGCACCCATTTGGTCTTCACCGATCATGCTGGGAAGGTGAGCAACAAAGAATGCCAGGTTGTCAGGACAAAATATTCCTGCATTGAGGGAAGGCTAGAGCAGAGGTCCAAATGCCATCCACTACCTCTATGTATTTCCATATAAATTTACCAATAATTATATATGCCAAAAGTATATATGCCAATTATTCTATTTTATGAATTAATATATATTTACATAAGCACACACCTATGTTTATAACTCCATCCATAGATTTGCTCCCTAGCTCTTTCCTCTGTTTCCTTTACCTTCCTCCTGTCCCACCATCAGGGTCACCCTTCTTCTGCCTTAGTAATTCCACTCAGCTAAATTGCTTTGCGGCAACACCCCCAGGATCTATATGTTGTCCACATTGTTGATTTTAATTCCCTAGTTGTTCCTCTGGCTGTGGCATTGCTTTCTCTCCGTTCCCTTCTACCTGAAACCCTCCAGAATCTTGAGTTGTGTTACTTTCTGCTCTGGCTTGCTTCCCATGCCTAACTTATATAGGTTAGTAAACCAACAATAACATAGACAATACAAAAAGAAAATAAAAATAGAATATATATAAATAACTAGCCCCCCAAAAAGCATAAATAACTCCAGGTCTGTTCACTGACCTTTATGACTATCTCCCCACTAGTCCTGATGGGTTCTGGGAACTCCCCCTCCTAGTCTGAAGTCTATTTTGGGTGGCTCCTCAAGGGGCATTGTGGCTTGGCTTTGCTCCCATTGCTGATCTGTATGCTCCCTTCTTAGTTCTCCCCATCATGGGGGTTCAGCCTGGACTCACTCCGCGCCATGTGGCCCCAGTATTGTTCTGTGTCGTGTTATGCCCCAGCGAGGGAACATCATATCTCAAACTGTTTTCGGCCCTACAGTCCTCTTTGTGCCTTAGCTGCTCCATGCAGTGATGTCATACTCCAGGGTTGGTGTGCCAATATGAGATCTAGAGGATCACTCTCTTTTTTCCCTTCTTGGTTTACTTCCATGTGGTCATGGAAGGCTGGCCCCTCTCCACAACCTCTAAGATTAGTATTGTCCTCTGTAGCACATACTTCAAGGGAGGGGGTAAAATTGGCTCTGATTGAGGCTGGCACTGTAGCCCACTCTGTTCATGGGTGTTTCCGTGTAGTTACGTTGTCCTCAAGGTTTGGTGTGCTGTGGTGGGGTCTGCATGCACACTCCCAATTCTGTGGAGACATAGCCAATACTCTCCCCCTGAGTGGGTTAGTGCCCTGCTCCCCTAGTGCCATCTTCTCCCCTTTCATCCATCTTTACTCCCTCCCTCTTTACCCCTTCCCCCCACTTTGTGCTGAAATGACATGTATATCTTGGGTTTGGTCCAACTGCTTGTATCTCAACCCATATAGTGTGAGATGTGAATTTTCTTCCTTACCTACTGTGTTGGTTATATTTACCTCAATGGACTCATGTTGTTCTTTAGTGATTGGCTAACTTTATTGAGCATAATTTCCTCTGAGTCTTCCCATGACACCATGTGTTTCATGTGATCATCCGTACTTTTTAGTGATGCATAGTACTCCATTGTGTGTATGTGCCAGAGTTTTCTAATCCACTCCTATAGATGGAAGTTTAGGTTGTTTCCAATTCTTTGCAATTGTGAATTTCATTACAAAAAACAATGTAGTGCAGACAACAGGTCATGGTCTATTTCTTACTTCTTCTGGGTATATGCCCAGTAGAGGGATTACTGGGTCATAAATTAACTCAATTTCCATTAGCTGTAAATATTGACAGATTGCTTCCCACAGACACTGTGTGTAACTACACGATGACCAGCAGTGGAGAAGAGTTCCTATCTTATCACATCCCCTCAACATTTGTTGCTCTCTGATTTTCTGACTTGGGGAATCCTGAAGGATGTTAGGTGGTATCTCATGGTTGTTTTAATTTGCATTTCTCTGGTGGCTATTGATCAGGAGCATTTTTGTCATATGTTTATTGACCACTCAGGTCTCCTGCCTTGTAAAATTTCTGTTCAGGTCTTTTGCCCACTTCCTCAGGGGGTTAACTCTTTTCTTCCTTTGGAAAGCTAAGAGGGTATTGTAGATTTTAGTAATAAGTCCTTTGTCTGTTGTGTCATTGCTTAAAAGTCCTCTCCCAGTCTGTGGGTTCTCTTGTTACTCTCCTGGTGTTTTATCCTTAGTATATCCCACTTGTAATTTCAGTTTCACCTGTGTCTGTACACTTCCCTACTGCAGTTAGTCATTGTATTCCCTGAGCCAAGGTTCTTAGGTTTGTCCTGCTACCTTTATTGATGATCCTGCTGATTTGGGGGTTTACATCTAGGTCTGTGACCCACCTTGAGTTTGTTCTTGTGCATGGAGTGAAGTAAGGGTCTTGTTTCATTTTTCTACATTTTTCCAACACCCCTTGTTAAGAGGGCATCCGACTCCCACTTGATGCTTTTTGTGCCCTTGTCAAAGATCAGTTTCACATATGCTGATTGTTTTATTTCTGGGTTTTCGATTCGTTTCCATTGGTCTGAGTATGTGTCATTATTCCAGTACCATGCTGTTTTGACCACTGTGGTTGTGTAGTAGGTGTTAACGTTAGGTAACGCAAGCACAGCCCTCTGCCTTTGTCCTCCTTCTTGAGGAGTTCTCCGCTAATTCTGGGTTTCTTCTCTCTTCATATGAAATTGGTGGTCAGTTTTTCAGTTCTTTGAAGAGGGCTGTCAGTATTTGAATCAGAATAGCATTAAGCTTATATTGTGTCTTGGGTAAGATTGACATTTTTACTCTATTGAGTATTCTTCTCCATGAACATGGTATATTCTTCCATTTGTAGAGGTCACTTTGGGTTTCCTATACGAGGGTTGTGTAGTTTTCCTTGTACATGTCTTTTGGGATTTTTTGTTAGATATATCGCTAGATATTTCATTATTTCATGGCTATTGTGAAGAGTACTGTCTTCTTGATCTCCTATTCTGTGGTATTCTCCAATGTATATAGCAAACCAATCAACTTTTGCTTATTAATCTTGCATCCTGCCACTCTTCACATTCCTCTATTTCTGGCATTTCTTCTGTTATGGAGCTTTGGGAATTTTCAATATATAGAGTCATGTCATCTGTAAATAGCAATAGTTTCAGCTCCTCCTCTCCTAGCTGGATACATTTAATATCCTTTCACTGCCTTATGCTGTTATCTATGACCTCCAGTATAATGTTGAAAAAAAAAAAAAGAGGACCTGATGCAAGGGGCTTAAGTGGAGAGCAAATGCCTTGAGAATGATTGGGGCAGGGAATGTATGGATGTGCTTTATACAATTGATGTATGTATATATATGAACTGTGAAAAGAATTGTATGAGCCCCAATAAATTGTTAAAATTAAAAAAAATTTAAAAAAAAAAAAAGTATGGACAAGGGGCATCCTTGTGTGGTCCCCTTTTTCAGTGCAATTCTTTATATCTTTTCTCCATTGATTATGATGGCTGTTGGCTTTTCATATATAGCGATTATTAATTTGAGGAATTTTACTTCCATTCCTATCTTCTTGAATATCTTCAATAAAATGGGTGGTGGATGTTGTCAAATGCTTTCTTTGCATCTATGATATTATCATGTGATTCTTATCCTTTTTCTTATCAGTGTAGCAAATAACATTGATGGATTTTCAAATGTTGAACCATCCTGTATCCCTGGAATGAATCCCACCCGATCATGACACATGATGTTTCATATACTTTTGTATTCTATTGGCCAATATTTTGTTAAGGAATTTTGCATCTGTGTTCATTAGAGATATTGGTCTGTAGTTAGTTCTCCATTCCTGTGGGATCCCAGCCTTGTTTGGGTATTAAAGTTACACTAACATCGTAGAATGAGTTTGGGAGTTTGCTGCTTTTTTTCTATGCTCTAGGATAATTTGTGAAGGATCAGTATCAGCGATTCCCTGAATGCTTGGTAAAATTCTCCTGTGAAGCTGTCTGGTCTGAGAGCTTTTTTTCTTTGATAGTATCTTGATAACCATAAATATTTCTTCTTTTGCTATGGGTCTGTTGAGGTTCTTGACCTCTCCAGAGGTCTAGAGAGGGATTCTTGACATGTACAATAATTTAGGGACCGATTGTTTTTCCAAGTATTTGCCCATGTCTTCCACATGGTTGAATTCATTAGAATACAGAATTTCATAGTACTTTGTGATTATCCTTTTATTCTCTTTGAGTTCCATTGTGATTTCCCTGGTTTCATTCCTAATCCTGGCTATTGATGATTGCTCCTTCTTTTCCTTGGTTAGGTTTGCCAGTGGTCTGTTGATTTTGTTGATCCTTTCAAAGAACCAGCTTTTTGCTGCATTGATTGTGTTGTCTTGTTCTCTTGTTCTCCCACTCATTTAACTCTACCATCATTTGTATTATTTCTATTATTTTGTTTCTGGAGAGGTTGTTCTGTTGACTTTGTTTTACTTGCTGGAGGTTGTATGATAGCATATCAGTTATAGGTCTCTCTTCTTTTTTCATAAATGCTTTAATTGCTTTCAAATTTCTTCTGATAACTGTTTTTGCTGTATCCCATAAGTTTGGTACGTTGTATTCATTTCTAGAAACTTCCTAATTTCCTCTCTAATCTGAACTAGTACCCATTTGTTTCCCAGAAGATCTTTATTCATCCGCCAATTGTTTGCCCTTGTTTTTCTGGTCATCCTTTTGTTGATATCCAGCATATGATGTGGTGGTCTGAGAGGGACATCTGAGTAATCTCTATGTGTTTGAATTTACTCCGGCTCAACATGTATCTCAGAATGTGGTCTATTTTCGAAATGAGGTATGTGCACTTGATAAGAATGTGAATTTGGTTGGAAAGCTCTATAAATCAGGTCCAGTTACCTAATTGTAGTGTTTAGCTCTGTAGCCTCCTTGATGAACTTCTTTCCAGTGATCCTTCTTTCTCTGAGAGCAGTGTATTAAAGTCACCTACTTTGATTGTTGAGTCTGTGATTTCTTGTTTCATCTTTTTTATAGTTTGTTTGACAAATTTCATGGGTCTCTCATTAGGTTTGTAGATATTTATTATGCTCCCTGGATCCTGGTCTACTGATCCTTTGAGCATTATATAATGCCCATCTAAATATCTTGTTAGGTTTTATACCTTGAGGTCAATTTTGTCGGAGATTAGAATTAAAACCCCTGTTTTTAAACTGCCATTTGCTTGGTATATTTTCCACCAGCCTTTTATTTTAAGTCTATTTTTGTCTGTAAGTTTAAGATGTGTCTCTTGGAGTTAACAGATTGCTGGGTTATGTTTTCTGAGCCAGTTGTCTAGCCTTTGTCTTTTAATAGGCTAGGTGAGGCTGTTGTCCTTCAGAGTTATTATCACCATCTGTGGATTCATTGTGTCATCTTCTAACATTTGTCTTGGGCATTTTCCTATCTCCCTTCATATCAATGTGCTGTGTTTATGTAGGAAACTTCATTCTTACCTTCTTTTCCCTCTGAGGCAATGTTATCTTGGTAATTGTTTTCAGTTTTGACTTCTGGATGGAGTTGTGCTATATGGAGGTCTGCTTGTTCTTGACATTGTGAGTTGGCAAAGATTTTCTGAAGGGTTGGATGTCTTATGGTGTATTCTTTGAGATTTTCCTTGTCCTGGATGACTCACCTCGCCATCTAGCTTAATAATTGTGTGGCGAGGTAGAGGATTCTTAGGTTGACATTATTTTTTCTTTCAACTTTCAGAAGATGTCATTCCACTACCTCCTCCTCTTCAATGTATCTGCTGATAGGTCTGAGAATATTCTAAACTGAGCATCATTGTATGGCACCATTTTATTTTCTCTTGCTGCTCTTAAATTTTTCTTTTTTTCCTCAAATTTGGATAATTTAGCTATTATGTGTCTTGGTGAGTTCTTCCTGGGGTTTAGTCTAATTGGTGTCCTCTTTGCTTCCTGTATGAGTGTCTGATTCTCATTCATTAAGGTGGGGAAGTTTGTTTACAGAAATTCCCTAGCTAATTTAACTGTTGATTTCTTTATTGTGCCTTATCATAGTCCAATTATTTGAATATTCTTCATCTTCATAGCATCTGTCATTGACCTCAGGTTTTCTTCAGCCTCTTGATTATCTTGTTTGACTCTCCCATGTGTAGAATTCTGCCTGATTGTCCTAGAGGTCAGTGGTACAATTCTCCTGCTCTTCTAGTCTGTTGGTGAGGTCTGTGGTCATGTGTTTTGCTTCTGTTACCTCATCCATTAGTTCTTGTATTTCCCTTTGGTGCATGGACTTCATCTCTTCTATCATTGCATCCTTATTCTGAATTGCTTCCCTCATTTCCTGTATTGCTCCAAGCAGCATTCTGAAGATTTCTTTTTTGTGGCAAGTCAACGTCTGATTCTTTAATGAGTGCCATTAGGTTTACGACTTCCTCTACTGTGACATTTTGGTTTTCTTGTTTTCTTGTTGAGGGTGTTGAAGTATGTTGCTGTTTGTGTGTCATTTTGGAATTGGGTGCCATGTTTCTAGAGAGCATGGGGCCTTGAGCTCTTTCTCTGCATGATTGATAAAATTGTTTTTGATGACTGCCTGTGGCCTACTATGGTGATGGGTTGGAGTTCTATGTAAGCAGGATGCCTCGGCAACTCAGTGTCCATGAAGGGTGGGAGGCCTCAGAGTCTGGGCTGACGCAGGCAACTCTCAGTTTGCCACTGGCTTGGTTGGGGCAGACTGCAGCATGGGCATCAACCTGGTCTGGACTGGGTGGACACAATTTTCAGCTTTTTAAAGACTCTCTTTGGAACCTAGAACTGGTAGGGCCAGTTTTGGGCTTGGGCTGTGACTCTCAGGACCTGTCCACTCTTCCTGGTTTGTTATGTTAAATTCCCAGGCTGTGCTGTTGAGATCAGAGTTTTCATATTAATGTTATGTTGAAGGACAGAGTTCTGGTGGCTTACATTCAAAGTTACACACGTGGGTAAATGGAGACATTGTTAAGTGTAAGACATGAAAAAAATATTTATAAATTATCAAGGGTTCATGAAGGAGGGAGGAGATGGGAGGGAGGGGGGAATGAGGAGCTGATACCAAGGGCTCAAGTAGAAAGAAAATGTTTTGAAAATGATGACGGCAACAAATGTACAGATGTTCTTGACACAATGTATGGATGTTTGGATTGTGATGAGTTGTATGATCCCCCAATTAAATGATGTATAAAAATTATTTTAAAAGAAAGTTTTTTTGTTTGTTTAAATTCCCCCCCCTTTTATAATGGGTTTATGGGGTTCCCTGGAGCTATGCCAGCCTGTCCCCCAAGCAAGAGGACCAGGTTAGCAGAGAGGGTTTGGGGCTGACTGGAACTGAATTTTCCCCTGGATGCACTCCTGTGTCACTCCCATCTCTATCCCGCACAGCCTTGCCAGCTGAGGTTTGGGGAACTAAGTTCTGTCACAGGTAAATATCCCAGTGGTTCTTTGGTTGTTCCAAATTATTCTCTAATTATCTATAGTTACCCATGCTGGCATACATGGAGCTGAGGAGAGGGAAAAAGGAATGGGCAATATGGTCAATCTGTTCCTGGGCTGCAGGAGCACGGCGGATAGCAGAGAACTCTGCTGTGAGGCCTTGTGTCTAGTTCTCAGAGGCTCTCCATAAGCCTGGAATTATGACCACTTTTAGACAGCAGCCTGGGGAAATTACTGCTTGCGGCAGGTCATATCTTTTGGGTGCAGGAAGGGATAATGGATGTCGCCTTCCGGGGCCTGGAAAGGGCTTACTGAAGACTGCAGACAGACGCGGGGAGTTTAGAGTGCCACTGCAAGTTCTCAAGGTGCTTCAGGGGTGAAAGTCACAGGGCAGGGCTGGACCAGACCCTAGTACGCTGGATCTATTTTTAACATCTAGCTTCCCAATACTGGCCTCCTTACCGCTTAATTTTCTGGACTAGCAATGGGAATACCAGGCAGGTAATTCTACCTCAACACCTATCTTAGTTTGCGTAGTCTACAGAAATAAGTCCAGGGAGACTCATATGCGTGTAAGAGAGAACTTTATGTCAAAGAACAACAGTATATTAAGAAAACATCCCAGCTCAGTCCAGATCAAGTCCATAGGTCCAATATTAGCCCATATGTCTGATACCACTCTATAAATTCCGCTTCAGACTCACACAGCCATGCAATAATGCCAAATGTGGCAAGATCACAGGCAAGTGGGTGGAAAGTCTTGTGGATCCAGTGGTTGTGGAATCATCTTCGTGCTGAAGTGGGTCTCCATGTGGCTTCCCCAGTTCCAGGGCTCTGGCTCCATCAGCATAGCTCCATGTGTCTTGTCAACAGGAGTGTTTAGTAGAGAGAGTTTGTATCTGGCCTCCAGTGATCTGTTTATCTCTGTTGCACCTCCAAATGAGGTCATCAAGTTGCAACGTGATTTACAGGCTAGATTCCACCCCTCCCTCAAGTTGACAGTAGATTGTGTAACTGCCACAACGCTGAACCTAAATATTTACATTTTAAGAGTTTTGTATCCCAGTTATGACATGCTCCTTCATGCTTTTATGGAATACTCACAATATGCCACCTCCATACAACCTGTAATCTAATTAACATATCCCAACCCTTGAACTCCTTCCATCTAGACCAGGGGTCCTAAAATTTTTTAAACAGGGGGTCAGTTCACTGTCCCTCAGACCATTGGAGGGCCGGACTATAGTTTTAAAAAAAAAAGCTATGAAAAAATTCCATGTACACAGCACATATCTTATTTTGAAGTAAAAAAAACAGGGCAAAAACACCTGGCGAGCCGGATAAATGTCCTTGGTGGGCCGCAAGTGGCCCATGGGCCATAAATTGAGGACCCCTTATCTAGAGACTGTGGCCATTTCATACAACCTAAACAATTTTCATTGTTTCTATGTATCTTCTCCTTCTCTTTAATAGGGGTATTGATCATTGAGATTTATGATTCATATTATGACTTATGTATGATTTCATGTCACATTCATAAGTACAAGAGTTAGGACTTCAACATACCTTTTGGAGGCATTCATCCATAACTCTTCCCAATGCACTGGTGTACACAAAAGCAGAGATATTCATTTCAATCATCTTACACCTTACAGCTATGTTCTTTATCTCCTTTGGACTTGGATTCAACAGGCTTTGGACTCTACAGCCTGTTCTTCATGTCTTTCTGTCTTTCTTTCTTTTAATCCATGTTTTCAGATAATGCTGTAGGAAAATATTGAGAAATAGCATGAAGGGATAAAACTCAAAACTGAAATTTCCAATGTCAAGAGGGGGAAAATATGAAAGAAAATAGGTCTGAGAATTATGTAGCAGAGATATTAAATTCATATTTCCTATAATTTAGAGCCAGTGAGTTTTCTGGGGGGGAAATTGTAGAACATGGGATTTGTCTTTTACAAAGATGGGACTGACATTTAACAAGGGTAGAGTAAACCACAAAGTATAAGAGAATTGGAAGGTATCTGGAAATAGATCTCTAAGACAAGCAAATAGATAAATGCAACTGTTGTCAGATGAAGTAATAGTGAATGAAAAATACTGGCAGATGCCATAAAAATAATTGTAATTATCTTGGTTTATAAGACTGAATGTATATAAATATTAGTAATTCATAATGATGCATGATCGCATTTTTGTATGATCAATCATTATTCTTGATCACTTGTATCTGATCAGACTTGTATATTAATTAGATCCCTGGCATCATGTACAGGAGAGAAAGAATGTATACACATGCTAAGCACTCACTCTTGACACTTGGTGTCCATTAGAAGAAATCAACTAGATGGCCACCAACACTCTTTAGAAGATACAAAAGATCACTGAAGTAAATAAAGCAACACATCACTATTCATAGGAAATGATTTCTGGTGCCACAGTGGATTAAGCATCTAGCTGGTCTCTAAAGGCTGCCAGCTACTCCACAGAAGGAAGATGTGGTAGTCTGCTTCCATAAAGATGTGAGAACTCATAATAATACAAACAAAACTAACTACCATCAAGCCAATTGTGAATCACAGCGACCACATAGGACAGTTTAGAACTGCTGCCATGGGCTTCTGGGGCTGTAAGTCTTTATAGGAAAAGATAACTTCACCTTTATCCTACAGAGTAGCTGGTGAGTTTGAACTGCTGATCTCGTTTAGTAGACCAACTAGTAACTTGCTCTGCTGTTGTTATTAAGTGCAATTGAGTCAATTCTGACCCATATTAAACCTATGTACAACAGAAAAAAACACTGCCCGGTCCTGTACCATCCGCACAATTGTTCCCCTGCTTGAGCCCATTGTTGCAGCCACTGTGTCCATTCATCTCCTTGAGGACCTTCTACTTTTGCACTGTTCTCCTAGCAAACATAATGTCCTTCTCCAGGGACATGTCTATCTTGACAACATGTCCAAAGTACATAAGATGAAGTGTCACCATCCTTGCCTCCAAGAAGCACTCTGGTTGTATTTCTTCCAAGACAGATTCATTTGTTCTTTTAGCAGTACGTGGTACTTTCAATATTCTTTGCTAGCACCACACTTCAAATAGATCAATCCTTCTTTGATCTTCCTTATTAAATATCCAACTTTTACATGCATATGAGGCAAATGAAAACACCATGGTGTTCTGGACCAGTTGACTAGAGAAACAAATCCAATGATACTCATTATATATAAGAAACAAAGTTTTATATCAAGTGGTAATTATATATCAAGAAGGTATTCAAGCATAGTCTAATCAAGTTCACATGTCAATACTAGTACATAAGTCCCTCTTCAGACCCACAGAGCTACACACAATAACACAGAATGCAGGAAGATCACAGGTTGGTGGTTACAAAGTCTTGTGAATCCAAGTTTGGTGGAAACATGGCAGGGCACTGACAGCTCTCAGGACCAGTGAGAGTTCCCCAAGCAGGAAGGAAAAGGGGCAGAGAGAAGGAGATTCCTAGTTTCCTCAATTCTAAGAAGGCCATATCCTCAAGGAGGCATCATCAGGCGGTGACCGGATTGATACATTAGAGTTCACTCCTACGTTTTCATACATGTACAAGTTGACATAAAATCATCTAACTACTACACATGGCTTAAGTCACCCACGCCTTACTCTTCAAAATAACACCCTTGCTTTTTAATACTCTAAAGAGGTCCTGCATAGTCTATTTACCTAATGCAACTCATCTTCTAATCTCTTGACTGCTGCTTCCATGAGTGCTGACTGTGGATCCACGAAAGACAAAATCCTTGACAACTCAAATTTTGCTCTTTTTGTCCTGATGTTACCTTCTGTCCAGTTGTGAGGATGTCTTCTTTTACATTGAGTTGTAATCCCTACTGAAGAGTGCAACCTTTGATTTTCAGCAAATGCATCAAGTCCTCCTTACTGTCAGCAATCAAGTTTGAGTCATCTACATAAGTCAGGTTGTTTATAAACCTTCCTACGATCTTGACACCACATTCTTCTTCATAAAAACAAGCTTCTCTGTGAGGTGAGAAACCAGCTCTCTCACAAATTAAGCCAGGCTCAAGAGGGGCATGGTCAAAATTTAGAAAGATAGATTTAGAGATAAAAGATAACCAAGATGAGGCATAGGGGCCATAAGGAGCAGAGTCCCCAGGACCCAGGATTTCATTCAATTCCGGTTTGTGTACAGTTCTTGTCACGTAACCTGCATCCTTGACAAGTTCTTACACAAAGGATTTTTTGATAATTTCTTTGAAGGAAAACAGAGAAGCAATAATTTTCTAGCCAATTTGCCTATAGTCTGGAACCAAGTAGAAGTGAATACCTGCAGAATGCTGTGTTTCAGCAATTCCCAGAGAACAGGATAGAAAGCGTTTGTCTTAGTTGAAGCTCAGACCCTCAGCGTCTGTTCCCCGGTATGATCAGTCAGCTCCTTCCCATGGGCCTTGCCTAGACTGTGGAAAATGGTGATGGCCGTGTCTCACTTGGAGAAGGAAATGAGGGTTCAACTGCCCTACTGATGCACTCTGCTCCTCAGAAGCCCAGGACCATGTTCTGCTCCAGGTTCTCTGTGTTCAGAGAATTTAGCACCAATGTCTCTGTGTTTAGAGACTTTGACATGTATTCCTTTCTCAGAGTTCATCTTAAGACAATCTGCTCCCACACTTCTCTGATGATTTATTCAGAAAAGAGATTGAAATAGTATGGTGAGAGAATACAATGCTGACGCACACCTTTCCTGAGTTTAAGCTATGCAGTATTCCCTTGTTCTGTTCACACAATAGCCTCTTGATTCACACACAAGTACTGTGTAAATATAATAAAGTGTGCTGGAGTTCCATTCTTCTCAAAATTATTCAGAGTTTGTTATGATACACATAATTGAAAGTGTTGGCATAGTCAATAAAACACAAGTAAACATCTTTACAGTGTTCTGTTTTCAACTAAGATCCATCTGACATTGTCAATAATATCCCTTGTTCCACATCTTCCTTTGAATCTGGCCTTAAACCATTGTTGGATCATCTTCAGCTAAATACTATAGGCACATAAGTGATATTGTTCTACAATTTGAGCATTCTATTGGGTCACCTTTCTTTGGAATGGGTGCAAATAGGGATCTCCTCCAGTCAGTTGGCCAAGTCACTTCCAAATTTCCTGGCATAGATGAGCGAGTGCATCCAGTGCTTCATCAGCTTGTTGAAATATTTCTATTGATATCCCATCAATTCCTAGAACCTTGTTTCGACTAATGCTTTCAGTGCAGCTTGAACTTCTTCCTTCACAAGACTGGTTCTTGCTCTCCTGCTATGTCCTGAAATGGTGAAATTCCAACTCGCTCTTTTTGGTGTCGTTACTCCATACATCGTTCCATGCTCTTTAGATCCTTCTGCATCGTTCAAAATTTTGTCCACAGACTCTTTCAATATTTCAACTCAAGTCTGGAATTTTTTTCTGGAGTTCCTTCAGTTTAAGATATGCTGAGAGTCTTGTATTCGAATTCCAGGTCTCTGCACATTTCACCAGAATTCTAGACTGGGTCTTGGAAATTTTCTATTCAGATCTTTGACTTCGTCATTTCTTCCATTTTGCTACGCTCAAGCAAGTGTTGGAGTCTCTTCTGACATCCACTTTGATCTTTTCTTTCTCTCCTGTCCTTTTAGTGACCTTTTTTGCTTTCTTTATGAATGGTGTTCTGGATGTCCTCCCACAGAGCATCAGATCTTCTGTCATGAGTGTTCAGTCCGTCATGTCTGTTCTTGCGATGTTCTTGAAATTCAGGTGGAGTAGACTAAAGGTCATATTTTGACTCTCAAGACTTGTTTTAATTTTCTTCAGCTTTATCCTGAACTGACATATGAACACTTGTTTGTTCCACAGTCAGCTCCTGGTCTGTAACCAGTCACAGCACCATAAAAACCATAATCTTGGAAAACCTATGGAGCAGTTCTATTCAATTTTATGGGGTCGCTATGAATCAAAATTCACTATTCAGTGGCGGTGGGTTTTTTTTTTAATTGTTTATTTGTTTACAGGTTTCAGGAGATCTCTTTTACACTAGCACACCATCATAGAGGGTTTCAATCAATCTTGAGTGATTCTTACTTGACCTAAAATGTCAAGCTATGTCTTCTTAGATTCCCCCCAACAGTACCTATACTTGTACTACTACAATATACTCTTTTTTTATTGGCTTGATTACCTATCTATTCCCTGCTACATTTTGGAGCTTTTGAGACATAGTGGTACACAATGGTCTGTGACCTGCATGGTCTGTGGTTCAAAACCACTATATGCTCCAGGGTAGAAAGATGGAGCTTTTGAATCCCGTAAAGTGTTAGTCTTGGAAACCCACAGGGATAGTTCTACCATGTACTGTAGGGTCACTAAGAGTCAGAATTGACTCGATGGCAGTCAGTTTTTAATGAGCTTGCTAGATTTTAAGTAACTTGAGATGAACCCCAATAGCTAGCCAAATCCATAGAACACAATAGGTAATGAGTAAATATTTACTCACTAGGAGTCAGGTACAGTGGACAGGCAGTGAAAGAGAGAAAGGCCCTTGATAAGATGGATATAGTGTAGGCACCTGTGAACTCAGGCATAGGACCAGTTGTGAGGATGGCACAGGATCATGCAGTGCTGTTCTGTTGTGTATAGGGTCGCTCTGGATCGGAGCTGACTTGATGGTCCCTAACAACAACCCATGAATGAATGAATAGTCAGACAGGATTAATGACTTACCAAAGAGGCAAGAATATTTAGTCTAAAAGAAGCTATTTGTCACTGCTGATAGGCACTGCTGGAAAATGGTAGAGAGGATTAATGTTGGCATTAAGGCTATGATTAAATGGATCCTGGCCTCCGAGAAAATGCATGCCTATTAGAAGTTTAGGCCATCCAATTGCACTCTCATTACGGTGACAAGAGAAGGCAGATAAGCCAGACCCTTTACTGCCCTCTTCTGATTCTCAGAGGCCAGTCGTCCATTTTACACTGTCAATGGTACCATGTTTCCAGTATTTAGAATTCCTTCTAATGACAGGATTCTAATTAGAATTCCTTCTAATGAAGCCCAAAAAGGATAAAGTATCTCATGTGCAGTTAAAACTAAATAACATTAAAGGATCGTGAGCTGTAAATACCAACTACAATATATTTTCATTGTTAATTTGGAACTACACTATATTCATATTTTATAAAAGGACAATATAGAAATAAATAAGGTTTCTGTTAATTCTTGGAGTGTCCAAAACTGAAAAATCAAACTCACTTCCTTCAAGTGGATTCTAATTTACAGCAACTATGTATATTGGCACATAGGAATGCTTCATATCTCCCTTCTAGTCCTTCAGCGATTAATAAGAGTTCATTTATTGCTCAGCTGCAGTGGTTTCCAGCTATAACTCCACTCATTAAATATAAAATTTAACATAGTTTTACTCGTGTCCAATTACAGTAAAATTAATTGAAATTTGTTTTTCAAATATTTTTTGTAAGAACAAACCTATAAAACAAGCAAAATGGAACTAGGCATAGTAACAGAAGAAAATATTTTTTGCATTTAAAACACTTTAAAACAAAGGCTACTCAAGTCATTGGGATTATAGTTAAATAAGTTATTTTGAACTATGATAATTGGTCTTGTACAGTTGATCAGTTTGATTTTTACAGAAGCAAGACTTTTTGCTTCATTTTTAACTATAAGAATACATTAAGACCAATTGTAATGTATCTGAGAGGAATTTCTAAGAGGCAATATGTCTTTTGATCTCTTGATTGCTGCTTCCATAAGCATTGCTTGTGGATCCAAGCAAGACAAAATCCTTGACAACTTCAAACATTTCTCCACTTATGATGCCAATTTTTGGTGCATTTGTGAAGGTTTTGGGTTTCCTTCTATTTAGTTTTATTCCCTACTCAAGGCTACAATCTGATCTTCATCAGCAAGTGTTTCAATTCTTCCCCACTTTCAGCAAGCAAGTTTGTGCCACCTGCACACTGAAGGTTAATAAGCCGTCTTCCAATCCTAATGCCACACTCTTGTTTTTATAACCCAGCCTCTCTGATGATTTGCTCAGTGAGTGGATTGATCAAGTATGGTGAGAGGACACAGTCCTGGCATACACCTTTCCTGATTTTAAACCGTGTAGCATTCCCTTGTTCTGTTTGCACAGCTGCCTCTTGATCCATGTACAGGTTCCACATGAGCACACTGAAGTGTTTTGGAATTCCCATTCTTTTCAAAGTTATTCACAGTTTATTATGATCCGCATAGTCAATGAAACATAAGTAAACATCTTTCAGATATTCTCTGCTTTCAGCCAAAATCCATCTGACATCAGCAATGATATCCGTTGTTCCACGTCTTCTTCTGAATCCAGCCTGAACTTCGGGCAGTTCCCTGTCAATACCATTGTAGAAGGACTCAGCTCCCCTCCTTGGAGGAAGAAGCTGCTGAAAACCTTATGCATAGTTTCAAAAGATTTTCCAATACTGAATCCTATCTCACGGAATGTATATATTATCTGATTTGTATGAGTAAATATTACTATCCATGAGTGTGCATTTCTAGGTTAATTTATAGTGAAAAACTAGTAATATTCCAAACAGGCTAATTACTTTTTGAGTGGAGATTGAGTGGAAATATCTAGAGAAAATAAAGGAGAATAAGCACGGGAGAAGGAAGCCTGGGTTAGAGCCTACATGGGATTCCAAGTACTATAAAGTACTTCCTTTTACACTATACCTCACACTATTACCCTAATATATATATATATATATATATATATATATATATATATATATATATATATCACTTTCTGCCCCTCAGCTGAATAATACCACTTGTAGGCAAAGTGTGACAAAAAGAACACTGTTGTGAACTTATGAATTATGGAATTGTTGTGATTAATCAGGAGTCCCCATTCCTCCTACCTTCCTTTGTCCCGTATGCTAATTTATTTTCTTCATGGGTCTTAGCAGAATCCATACATTATAAATTGTATATGATCTAAGTTCCTAGTGCCTACTGCAGGGCCTAAAACATAGCAGGGACTTAATAAACATGCTTAAATACAAATTATCAGTATTAAGCAAAATAAAATTGTGTATCAGCCTAAAATTCTGCCTCTTAGAAAACTAGCTTACAAGAATTATTCACCCCAAAAACTCACCTTAGCAATCTTTAAAATACTGAAAAAAAGAAAGCAAGTTGGTGAATTGCTTATTAGTGAGGGACTAGGTTAGCCGTACCTGTGCTTTGGTGTCAATATAACTACACCTGGCATAGGTCTCTAGGACTTATTTTGAAGTGAGGAAGAAGATGCAAAGAAATGCATATGCTGTTGTTATTTTCAGTTGCCATAGAGTCAGCTCTGAGCCACAGTGACTCTATGCACAACTGAGCAAAACACTGCACAGTCCTGCACCATCCCCACGAGTCTTCCTATGCCTGAGTCCATGGTGGCAGCCACTGTGTCAGCCCCGTTCACCCAGAACGTCCTCTTTTTCGCCATCCTTCCACTTTACAAAATGTGCTGTCCTTCTCCAAGGAGTGATCTATCCTTACAATATGCCAAAGTATGTAAGATGAAGCCTTACCATCCTTGCCTCTAAGGAGCACTTTGGCTTACCTCTTTCAACACAGACCCGTTTATCCCTTTAGCAGCTCATGGTACTTTCAATATTCTTCTCCAGCACCACAATTCAAATGCATCGATTCTTCTATGGCCTTCCTTATTCGTTGTCTGACTTTCGCATGCATATGATGCACTGGAGAATACCCTGGTTTGCGTCAGGTGCACCTTAGTCCTCAAAATAAAGTCCTTGCTCTTCAATACTCTAAAGAGGTCTGTAGAGATTTACCTAATGTAAGATGCCTTTTTAATTAACCTTTTATTCGGAGCTCTTACAGATATTGTAACAATCCATAGTTCCATTAGAGCATGCAGCGCTGCGCTCCTTACTTAAAAGTTCCCCCTTTTCTCCTCCCTCCCCCACCCTGAAGCCCTCCATGAGCCCTTACTATAGCATAACCATTATTGTTATTGCCATAGCTGACACCATCCAGTGTATCCATTCACCTACAATTCTATTGTCCATTCCCCTCCAGTGGGGTTATACATGAATCATTGCTATCAGCTCCACCCACCCCCTCTTCCTTTTCCCTCAGGGATAGTTACTTCAATTACTGTTTCTGAAGGGTTTATCTACCTTGGCTTCCATGCATTGAAAGATCTTAGTTGTACAAGTGTACATATGCAGGTCTAGCAAGATTTAGTGAGGCAGAACTAAGGCCATAGTAGTGGGTGGAGGAAATATTAAAGAACTAGAGGATAGTTATGTGTTTCATAAGCACTGTACTGCACCCTGGATTTATCATGCCTTCTATTTGACCCTTCTGTGAGGGACTGTCCAACTGTCTTACAAGCAAGTTTGGAGTCTCCACTTTATCCACGCACCTTCACATCAATTTGATTGCTTATTTTTGAACTTCTGATACATCTTCCCTTTGACACTTCATGATCACACAGGCTGGTATGCATCTTCCATGTGGACTTTGTTGTTTCCCTGATAGATGCCTGCTTGTTTATCTTCAACACTTTAAGACCCCAGGTGCTACATCTTTTAATAGCCAAGCACCATCAGCTATCTTCACCACATTTGCTTATGCACCCATTTTGTCTTCAGCGATCATGTCAGGAAGGTGGTATCCTGCCTTGAACAAATTGTTCTTGTACTGAAGTAATATTTAAGTAGAGACCCCAAATCCACCCATATTTATGTATTTACATATATATATATATATACACACACACCTATATATAGGCATATATACTTATACCTATACATATAATTTTTACTTCCTAGTTCTTTCCTCTATTTCTTTTTACTTTCCTTCTATTCCATCCTATCATACTCACCCATCATTTGCCTCTCTGACTTTCATATTCCAACTTTATAAGAATTACATTGTAACATTTACTCTTCATATTCATGGAACTTCACAAACATTAAGTAGGTGTCAGTCATCTCAACTATATGTCTGCCTAAAGCCAAAATCTTCTAATCGAAGCTAGAGTGAACTTTTATTTAATATGGAAAATTCAACATATACATTGGCTTCTGCTCCAAATGCACTACTATTGAGTCAATTCTGACTCATAAAGACCCTCTAGGGCAGGGTAGACCTGCCCCTAAGAGTTTCCAAGATTGTAACTATTTAAAGGAGTAGAATGTGTCACATCTTGCTCCTGAAGAGGGGCTAGTGAGTTCAAACTGCTCATCGTGTGGTTAACAGCCCAATGTGAAACATATTAGGCCACCAGGGTGCCTATCCATGGCTTAAGCACAACCCAAACTGACCATATCCAAGGGAATTAAATGTTCATATGAGCTTAAAGCTACCCAGGTTCACCCGAGAGCAGCAGTAGGGTAAATTTCCTTCTGAACTCTCAGACCATATGTAGGATAGGTAAAAGTGGTGGAAGAATCTTGTTATTTAAGGAAGGTGGGTAAGGAAAATGAATGCAGTTAAATTATTCAATAAATTATTCCTGGTGGTGCAGTGGGCTAACTATTGATCTGTTAATGTCAAGATTGGCAGTTCTAACACAGTATCTTCATGGGAAAAAAGACTCATCCTATAAAGAATTAGTCTCAGAAACCCTATGGAACAATTCTACTATATCCACTAAGGTCCCTGAGTTGGATCAGCAGTGGGTTTACACTAGAAGACAATATTGCCCGTTCTATGAATTTCCTGTCAGGCAGAGAATCACTTCTAGACCCCTACAGCAGTCTTCTCTCACCAAAAAAAAATTCACAAACTACTCTCTGCTGTATCAATACCTTCTATCCAATGTCACTGTCATATTCTAGATTTACCAGATTTACCATGTATACATATATGGTTGTTGATGCACAAGATTAACATGTTCAGCTGCTAACCCAAAGGTTCGGAATTCTAGTTCACCCACAGGTGCCTCAAAAGAAAGACTTGCCCTTCACTCCTGAAAATTCAGCTACTGAAAGCCATATGGCTCCGAGTTGGACTCTGACATATGGGGTGATCACAAGTCAGAGGGACTCAAAGGCAATTAATTTTAGTTAGTCAGCCAAGTTATTTCCCCCACTCTTTTGGAGTTGAAGTGTGTGTATTTGTGCGTGTAAATGTAAACAAGTATAATTGTACCAAGACCAATTTAATTTTAAAAAATCACTGTTATCGAAAAGCATACAAATCACATTAAGCAAGGGCAAACCCAGATATTTTATGGTTATATGTTGCATCAGCATTTCCCATGTTATTGAAATTAATTAATGAATTTCACTCCATGAAGGATAATTTATATTCTGAATAAGCAAAGTTAAAAGAGAATAAATAATTGGCATCAGTGCACAAAAGAAAATATACGTCTATAGCATATGGCGTGAAGACTAAAATTCCCTCCAGGCTCTGGCCTTACTGCCTCTTCTCCAAAAAGAGACTAAAGAAGTTTTCTAGCTAAAGTCAAGACAAAAAGGCAGCCGGAATGAGGAAATGTCTGAGAAAATTACTTCGTGTAAATGACTATAGAGGAAAATTCAAGTTCTAATGTTTGACTGTAAGTTATAAAAGCTGCATTACTTTTATTTTCTGGCACTAAACACATAAACACAAAAAGTAGAATTAGTCAGAGTCAAAGGGGAGGAACCTAAGCATGATAGTATTCCAAAAGTGTGAAACCTGAGCTTATCACAATGGAAAGTACTTAATGAAAACTGTTTCTACATAATAATTATTATGTACACATTTTTAAGCATGAGAAAAGTAGTTTATTTTAGAAAGATTTCCACAATAATTTTGAAACACTAGTGTTCTTGTTAAGTAAAATATGTTCATTAATGAGTGTACCCATAAAAACCCCTGGTGGTATAGAGGTTCTATGTTGAGCTACTAACTGCAAGGTTAGCAGGTCAAAGCCACCAGTCACTTTGAGAGAAAAAGATGAGGCCTTTCTACTCTCTACAAAGTTACGGTCCCAGAAACACATAGCAGCAGTTGTACCCTTTCCTGTAGGGTGGCAATGAGTTGGCATCTACTTGACGGGACCCCACACACAATTAAGTTAATGTGCCCCATATACAATTAGATTTTTCATATATATAATAGGAACTTCCTTTATATACATGCACAGAGGACACATAGTATGCTTGAAAACAAACTCTAAAGCACAGTCCTTCTATTAGAAAAACTATTAGAAAATGGAATTAGTTAAGGAGGTTCTTTTTAAAACAGTTTTATTGGCACATAATTTACATCTCATACAATTCAATAGTTCAATCATATTAAGAAGAGTTATACAGTCATCACCACAATTAATTTCAGAACACTTTCTTCTTGCTTGTATTCATTGTTATTAGCGCCCCATTTTCCCCAAACCTCCCTGACATACTTCCAATAAAGCATTAATCCAGTTACTGTGTCTACAGATTTACCTATCCTGAATTTAATATACAGAAAACATACAAAAACAACAGCAATAATAAAGTAAAAGAGAAAAGAATCTCAATCAAATGAAAGCAGAAAGTATTAAAAACAGAACAAACTTAAAATGAGTCAAAAGGGAGATCAAATGAAAAGATGAAATGTTAACCTACCTGCATCTGCAGTAGTCCACTCTTCGCTACTCACACCCCTGATCTAAGGTCAGAGGGGATTTACCACAGGGTGTTGTTGTTGTTGTTGTTTTTGTTAAGTGCCATCAAGTCAGATCCAACTCAGCAACCTTAGGCCCAACAGAACAAAACACTGCCAATCCTGCACCATCCGCATAATGTCCCTATGTTTGAGCCCATTGTTGCAGACGCTGTGTCAATCCATCTCCATAAAGGCCTTCCCCTTTTTTGTTGTCCCTTTACCAAACATGATATGCTTTTCCAGAGACTGGTCTCTCATGACATGGTCAAAGTAGGTGAGACAAAGTTTCACCATCCTTGCCTCTAAGGAGCACTTGGGACGTACTTCTTCCGTGACAGATTTGTTTGTCCTTTGGGAAGTCCAAAGTACTTTCAATCATGTTCTTTGCCAGCCCCACAATTCAAGTGAATTCTTCTTCAGTCTCCTTTATTCAATGTCCAACTTTCACACGCATATGAGGTGACTGAAAATACTTGGGTCAGGCTTACCTTAGTCCTCAATAACATAGTTGTTTTTCAACACTCTAAAGAGGAGTTGGGTAGAAGATTTACCCAGTGCAATGCGTCTTTTGATCTCCTGCCTGCTGTTTCCATGAGCATTGATTGTAGATCCAAGCAAGACAAAATCTTTGACAATTTTAATCTTTTCTCCATTTATCATGATTTTACTGATTCGGTTGTAAGGATTTTGCTCTTCACACTGGGTTGTAATCCACACTGGTGGTTACAACTCTTGATCTTCATTTACAAGTGCTTCAAGTCCTCCTCATTCAGCATTTTCCAAGTTGTTAATAAGCCTTCGTCCAATCCTGATTCCTCATTCTTCATGTAATGCAGCGTCTCTGCTGGGAAGCTCAGAATACTGGTTGAATAAATTTGGCTAAAGGATACAAGCCTTGCTGACACCTTTCCTGATTCTAGATCGTGCAATGTTACCTTGTCTGTTAGATCGCTACCTCTTTTTCCATGGACAGGTTTCATGTGAGCACAGAAGTGTTCTGGAATTCCCATGCTTTTCAAGGTTATCCATAGTTTGTTGTGAACGAGACAGTCAGAATCCCTTTGCATAGTCAATAAAACACAAGTAAACATCTTTCTGATATTCTCTGCTTTTAGCCAAGATCCAGCTGACAACAACCATGACCACCCTTGTTCCCGATGCCCTTCTGAATCTGGACTGAAAATCTGGCAGCTTCCTGTCAATGGACTGCTGCAACTATTGTTGGATGATCTTCAGCAACATTTTACTTGTATGTGGTATGAATATTGTTCTATATTTAAGCATTTTATTGGGCCAACTTTCTTTTTATTTTTAATTGGGAATTAATATATGTATCATATTGTTCCAAAGTTCAATCACGTCAAGCAGTATTGTACAATTGCTATCACAATCAGTTCCAAAGGGTCACCTTTCTTTGGAATGGATGCAAATATGAATCTCTTCCAGCCAGTTGGCCAAATAGCTGTCTTCCAAACTTCCTTGCATAGGTAAGTAAATCCTTCCAGTGCTTCATCAGCCTTTTGAAAACTTTCAATTGGTATTCAATCAACTCCTCAAGCCTTAGTAGTTTTTAATTCCTTAGCTCTGAAGATTTCTCAATCTGTTATGGTTTAGGAGCATTAAGTCTGTATCAGTACAGGCAGTCCTCAGGCTATAAATGAGATCTTTTCAAAACGGTGTCTATCAGAAAATGTGTACATTGGTGAAGTGTTTGCATTGAGCTATTAACTGCAAGTTCAACAGTTCAAAACCACCAGCCACTTCCAGTGGGAAAAAGATGAGGCTTACTATTCCCCTAAAGAATTGTAGTCTGGGCACCCCACAAGAACAGATCTACAGGGTCACTGTGAGTCAGAGCCAACTGATAGTGATTTTGTTTGTTTTTCAGTTTGTTTTAGCAACAAGCCCTGGTGGTGTAATTGTCACTAGTTTGTTACTAACTGCAAAGTCAACAGTTCAAAACCACCTACTGCTCTACAGGAGAAAGACGGGGCTTTCTACGCCCCTAAAGAGTTATAGTCTTGGAACAATAAGGTCTCTATGAGTTCACATCGACTCAATGGCAGTGATTTTTGTTTCGGTTAGTGCAAGAAAAGAGCCCTGGAAACACAGGGTTAAAGTATTTAGCTACTAACCAAAGTTCAGCAGTTCAAACCCACCAGCCATTCTTAGGAAGAAAAATGAGACGGGTTCCATTAAGATTTAGTCTTGGAAACTATGATGCGGTTCTACACTGTGCTATATAGTAACTATGAGTGTCCGAATTGACTCAATGCCTGAATATCTAACTTACTTTTGATTCCTACAAGAAAAAGATTAAAGACTTTCCAATGTTTAAAGGTTTCATCTTCAGCAAGTGAACGTGACTGTGAAAAATTTGGGTCAATTTACATAGCATTAAAGGGCAAGTATGAATTGTCTGTAAATCTGACTTTTATAACTCAAGGATCACCTGTATAAAGAGGTACTTTTAAATGGACAGGCCACCAAATATCTAATATGTAATTTTATGAAAGTATTCACATACACCACATGAAAAATAATTGGAGGATAATTCATTTCCAACTTTTCTTATTGTTCCTAACATACAAAAGTGAAGTATCATCATTTATCAACATTGCTCTTTTGATTATCACAGCTGACAATTGTTACTACCTGGCTCAATTGCAATTCCTCCTGTCCTAATTTCTATTAAGCTTTAGCAATGAAGAAGCCTTTCCTGTCTCCCTGAGCAGATGTGGGTCCTTCGCTCTCCTATACACTCACAGTACTTATATTGTTATTATTGCAATTATTATCTTTCAGTTGCCTGTTTGCATGACCATTTCCCAAGTATATTTCAATATTCTAGAGAAAGACATTTTATCATTGTGCCAATTGGAGTAATACCCCTTTGGGGGGGGTGGTCAAAAATTACTTGGCTAATGACTGACTGGCCTATTAAAACTCTGTATGAGAGATCAATCCCTTCAATTAATTGTATAAGGTAGGAGTTTGGATGGCAGTTTTTTCTGATACTTGCTCCATTCTCACGCTCCCTGGATTATATGGGAAAAGCTCCTAGTTACTTTCTTAAAACCAAAGAAGTATTTGCTACTTCCAAAAGCTGTCCATTCCCCATTTTTATCCCATTCTCTAGCAGTTTCTCATGAAATTTACCCCTACAATTATTCTCATTCTCTGGCATTATCAATTATTTGCTTGACTTTCATTATTCTGAAGAACTTTCATAGTCTAGTCTCCTATATATGAAAAACTAAACATACAGAAAATGTTAAATTGGCAAACATTAGGTTCTATATATGAGAGTATGTAAAAAATGATTGCTACAAAATCATAGGCATTTTTATTAAACTAAAATATCCAAATGTGAAGCTATCGTTTCTTGACACACCCTCCATCTAGATCTATGAACTTCTAAAGACAGCATTTCCATCTCTTTAATGCATTGGGGCGGGGGCGGGGGGTGGGGAGATGTGTATTTTTTTTATTTACACTACATCAAAATGATAGTTTCCGCATGCACAAGGAATTCCAAAATGTTGTGTTCCTTTCAAAGTTCTTTGAATTTTGAGAAAAACAAATCTGAAGAGGTAAGATCGAGGCTGTAGGATAACTGGGGTAAGGTTGCCCAATAAAACTCCCATAGGACAGTCCTTGCTCCCCTTATGAATGAGCACGTGCACTATCTTGATGGGGAAAATGCCTTAGTGCTACTTTCCTAGCATTTGCTCTCCAATACCTTGTCCATTTTTCTTACAAATGTTTTTCCAATAAGCTCCTGTAACTTTCCTGTGTTAGAGAAAATCTGTACAGCTTACCCCTTTGGAGCCCCCAAAATAATTTTCCATTCCTTCCTCTTTTGCCTTGAATCTAACTGGCCCTGCAGATCTTCTTGGAAGCCACTGTTTTAACTGGACCTTTTTTCACTGAAGTTCCTACAGAATTTCCTAACTAGATTCCGATGAGTGTGTTACTGAGAGAACGTGCCTGCAGCCATCTACTGATGCAAAGTCAGTTTGAACATGTTGTATGGAATAAATCCAGGCATATGTGATCCCTACTAACAATCATATTTGACTTACCCATGTATATTTTCACCATAAGACAAAATACACATGTAAGTAACCTTTTGAAATTTTTACATTTGTAAAAATTATTTTATTTTTTATAAACCATTTTATTAGGAATTAATCCAGTCATCATACCACCCCATAGTTTAATCACATCAAATAATAGTATACAATTGTTACCACAATCAGCTTCAAACATTTTTTCCCTTCTTAAATTCCTTGATATCAGCTTCCCTTTACCCCCTCTCCTCCACCGTACCCCACTTATTCTAATGGTTGTCTGTATAGGATCACCAACCCTGCCTGGGTTTCATATACCAAAACCCAGAAAAACACGTAACAAAATCACAAAGGCTACCCACAATGAAAAATACATCTGAGATAAATTCCAATATGAAACAAAAAAAAACCCTCACAGAAAATATTGGAAACCAGATCAAACAAAAGTAATTAACCTCTTACCTTCATATCCAACTCCAATTATGTTCATATTTCTCAACTCCCTTTCACGGAAAATTTTCTCCCACGTGTACAACCATTTCAATTAGGCTTCATTTCCTTTTTTCACTAAACTAAGACTGCTCTCATCAAGGTAAAGATGATCTCCACATTGTTCATTCCAAGATGCACATCTCTGCTTTTGCTGTGCTCAGCCACTCAGTCACTTGACAGAATGGATCATTCCTTTTTCTAGGAACATTTTCTTCTCCTGAATTCTTTAACACACAGGGTATTTCCTTTGCCTCTTATTTCAATAGTTGTTACTTTCCGTTTCTTTGCTTTCTCCTCTTCCTCTGCTTCAGGAGTGGCCCAGTGACTAGCTCCATTCTCTTTTCAAGCTACGCTTCTTAACTCTTAATTTATACACACACACACACACACACACAAATCCTAAATTTCATTCTGTAATTCTGACCTCTCTGTAAAGCTCACAAAGTAAGTACACATTTGCATAGTTGACACCTATACTTGAATTTCTCTTAGACATTCCATAACATCTCCAAGACAGAAATATTGATCTCATCTGAATTCTGAAACTTGTTCTTCCCCTGATTTTCTTCATCAGAATAAACTCTACTACTATTAATTCAATTAATAATAATAAAACACATAGTCATATGTGGTAGTTAGACGATTTCATGTCAACTTGAAGAGACATGAAAGTGTAGTGGTGGAGTTTAGCCTGTCACACAGGTCACAGCCTGATGGTGCCTCCCTGTGGGTGTGGCCTTCTAATAAGGAGGGCTGGGAATCTCCCTGCCTCTCTGCTTTCACCTTCCTGATGGCTGACCCTGATTGCTGCCAGAGCCCTGCCACTGCTATTGGATCCACAAGACTCTGCCCCCACCAACCTGATCTTCCTGCATTCTTCATCATTCCTGTAACTGCATGAGTCTGAAGAGGGACTTATGAAATAGTACCAAGCTGATGGACTTGAGTTGGAATTGGCCGGGCTGTTTCCTTGATATATAATTATTCTTTGATATAAAACTCTTCCTTACACATATATATCACTGGATTTGTTTCTCTAGTCAACCCGACCTTAGCATGTCATCCACCACCATGATTCCTCTCTCTACTCCCACATTTAATCAATAACCCATAAACTCTAGTCCAAAACACATCAATCTCTCTGTTGCTCTTGTTACCAGGTCCCATCAAATCAGTCCCAACTCATAATGACTTTATGTGTAGAAGGAAACACTGTCTAATCCAGCGCCATACTCTCAATAAATGGTATGCTTCAGTCCATTGATGCGGTCATTGTGTCAACCCATCTCATTTAAGATCTTCCTCCGTTTCATTGACTTTCTACTTTTAAAAGTATGATGTTCTTCTCCAGAGAGAAGTCGCACATAACATGTCGACAGTACATGAAAGAACATCTGACCACCCTTACTTCTGAGAAACATTCTGGCTGCACTTCTCCCTTTTCAACGAATAATGCCCCAAAGGTCTAGAATCGTTCAAAGATGCCATAACTCGTCTCCCTAATTCCATAACCCAGGCTGTCTCAGCAAATTTTTTAATGTAAGTAAATTATGGCTCCTTCCTTACATAAAAATTTGTAGGAGTGTACCTTACATTTAGTAGAAAAATTCAACCCCTAATCTCATACAACAGACTTGTTTAAATTATCTGCACTAGAACCAATGATACCTAATATTTTATTCTTAAATTTATTTGACTGTCTTCATGTACATAGGCCAGGTCAAATAGGGGATGAACTCCGTATGAGAAGACTTATCTACAGTGCCTGGGAACCAGATGTGCAAAAGCATTGGTTGAAAGAATGATGGGAGGAGGGAGTCAAGATGGTATCTAGATCCCACCCAACATTCCTGTTTTTATGCCAGAAAAATAAGAGGTTAGGAGGCCAATATTGGGAAGCTGGGTGATAAAACTTGATTCAGTATAGTAGGGTCTGGTTCAGACCTCCCCCTGAAATTTTCACCCAAAAAGTAATTTGAGAACTCACAGACACACTTAAGTTCACTGTGTCTGCCCATGGGCTTCGCTAACCCCTGGCCAGGTCCAGCAGGATGGGTTCTGCCACCACTTCATGTGCCCAAAATCTGAGACTCACAGCGAGCAGTAATTCCCTGAGGCTGCTGTCTAAAGGTGGTCTAAAAAGCACTGATGACCTCAGGAAGCACATGGTCTCATGGGAAGAGTTGGAAGAAATTATGCTAAGTGAAGTTATCCAATCTCAAAAGGACAAGTACAACATGAGTCCACTGTGGTAAGAATAATCAGCACAGTAGGTATAGAAGAAAAGCCACTTATCTCACACTATATGGACTGAGGTGCAGGCAGTTGGGTGGGGGACAGGCCAAACCCAAGGATGTACATGTCATTCCAAGACAAAGAAGGGGAAGGTGGGAAGGTGGAAAGGGGTGTGAAAAAAAAGAGGGAGACGATTGCACTGGGGAAGCAGGGCACTAACCTACCCAGGGGGACAGTATTGCTTGTCTCCACAGAATTGGGAGTGTGAGTGTAACCCAACCACAGCGCACAACACCTTGACATTGATTTGGTGACAGAAGGAAAGGAAGAAGGTAAAGATAGAAAATAGTTTCAGAGGTTTATTTCGGAGCTCCCAGGTGAAATTCACAGACCCCTAAATCAGGACCAGAGAAAGTGCGCCGCCCAGGCAGGAAGGGGAGAGCAGAGAAAGGGAGGGCACATCCTGAGCTCCTGCATGAGGTTCACGGGCCCCCTTGGGGCCCCACAAAGTCACACTGTCCAGGTGAGAGGTGGAGAGTTTTATAGCCCCGGTTTAGGTGGAGGGAGTAGCTGGGGAATTTTCCACTTCACCATTGTTGTCTGCAGGTCCGGAGCTAGGCACCAGTGTTCAAAGTTATCTATAATGGTTAGTCTTCTACACCTGGGCCTGAAGGCCACCAAAGGGGGTGGAGGAAGTTTGGCCTCTCGAAGCATCCTAGAGGAGGCTGGGGAAGGGAGCAGTGAGCAAACAATGCCGTTGGCAGGGGAACAACTAAGAAATTAAAATCAACAATGAGGAGAGCAATGGTGGTGTTGGAGCAACAGCAGTCTAGCTGAGAGGAAGTAGGAAGAGGGATTAAGTGTGAGCATGATAGTGGGGCAGGAGGAAGGAGCTCTGGATAGAGGTGTAAACACAGGTATGTACATATGTAAATAAATTAATTCATAAAAATAGAGGTATTGGCCTATGTACATATATTTACATGGCAATACATTGAGGTAGTAGACAAACTTTGGGCCTCTGATCAAGCACTCCCTCAATGCAAAAACACTTTGTTCTAACAACCTGGCATTCTTTGATGGTTACCCTCTGGCATGATTGGTGAGTTAGAAAGAGTTCTCTAGAGAACAAAACCAGAACACTAATAATTTTATATATAGATATATAGCATAAGAAATAAACAGTTAATTAAATTATAAAGCAGTACAAATGGCTCAGTGCAACTCACTCCCGTGAGACAGTTGTGAGACACTGGCAGTTCAAGTCTTGAGGGCCACCGGGTAGTCCTCTGTAGAGTAATTCAGGCTATCTGGGCACAAACAGTCAACAGCAAGGCAGGTCACCAACAGTCAGCCAGATGACAGGGTCTGACAGTCCCCAGCTCGAGATGTAGATTCAAGTGGTGTGGCGAAGCAGTTCTTAAAGGAACCTCAAATTACAGTGACACAGTCCACAGGTATCCCACAGGTAGCGTAGCTTGTAAATTGAGGCACAAAACAAGCAAGGCAGTCGCACACTAGTCTGATGATCAAAGAGCAAGAGACAAAAGAAGTGAGGCTCACTGAGCCATTTATTTCTCTGCCCTTCAGTTCATCCCACATGTGTTCATTTGGCCATGTTAGTACAATAAACATTAACTATCTCAATTGGTGAAGACAAAAGGGGTGCATAAACAAAGGTGGTGAAGAAAACTGATTGGTGCCCAGCTATCAAAAGATAGAGCATCTGGGGTCATAAAGGCTTAAAGTTAAACAAGCATCCATCTAGCTGGGAAGCAACAAGCCCAGGTGGAAGAAGCACACCAGCCTGTGTGATCATGAGGTGTCAATGGGATCCAGTAATAAGCATCAGAAGACTCAAAATAAACAAATATATTGTTGAGAACAAGGGGGTCTAGAGCAGAGACCCAAAGCCATCTGTAGACAATGGCACATCCCCTCACAGAAAGGTCCCAAGGAAGGGATGCGTCAACCAGGGTGTGGTATAGCTCCGATGAAACACAATATTCCTCTGGATCCTTGAGTCTTCCTCACCTTCCAAGGGTCATGACCCTGGTCCTGCCTTTCACTTCGGGCTAGACCGGAACATGTACATTGGTACAGAAAATAGCTCACAATCCAAGGGATTTCAGTTCAGATAAACCCCTCGTGAACAAAACGGGAGCAGCAAAACCAGGAGGATGGGGGAAGGTGCGGGAGAAGGGGAGCAAGGGGGAACTATTGCAATGATCAACACATCCCCCCCCAACCCCCTGTGGGGTAAACAACCGCAACATGGGTGAAGGGAGACAGAAGTCAGTGTAAGATATGAAAACAATAATAATTTATAATTTATCGAGGGAGCAAGAGGATGAAAGGGGGGATGGGAGGGAGAAAGAGGAGCTGATACCAAGGGCTCAAACAGAAAGCAAATGTTTAGAAAACAATGATGGCAACATATGTAGAAATATGCTTGATACAATTGATGTATGGATTGTTATGAGAGCTGTTACAACCCCCAATAAAATAATTTTTAAATGAATGAATATCAGAGCTCCAAAATCAGAATTCCCTTTATTATAGGCATTTCCAGATCTTCCACAAGCAACTACAAATAAGCCATGATTTCTGAATAAGATCGCCAAGAAAAGTATTTTTCTTCCATTCCAATGAACTTAGTATTAAAAACACATGATCTGTTGGTTCCCTAAGAACAGAGAGACTCTTTGTGTCAGTTATCTATTGCTTTGTATCCCTGAACTTAACAGTAAAAAGCAATAAAGATTTGCTATCTCAGTGTCTGTAAATCAGGAATACAGGTGTGGCTTCGCTCTGCTCCAACATCAAACTTACAGACATCTAGTCTAGTCTGAGCCGAAACCAGATGGCCACAGTAGAACTTCCCTGTGCATTTCCAAGCATCCTCTTCCTCCTCCCATGGAGCTATTGGGTCCAAATGGTCAACATCCAATTTGTACAATGTACGATGCCACCAAGGCTCCTGATTCTAGTTCAGGGATGCTCATAAGGTTGCAGTCAAGATGCTGCTCAAGGCTCCTTAACTAGAGACTTCACTAAGGCTAGAGGATCTGCGCTCAAGGTGGCTCACTGAAAAATCAAATGCACCGCCATTGAGTCAGCACCTACTGACAGCAACTTTGTAGAGTAGAATGGCCTCGGTATTTAGCGCGTAGAGCTTCTTTGAATGGATTCATTCTGGGGTTTTCTCTCGCTGCTGAGGATTTGCATTCATGCCCAGATAATTCACATAGATCCTGTTAAAATGTAGATTCTGATTCATTACATCAAGAGGTAAAAACGCAAATTGTTAACTAGGGATAAAACTGGAATAAACTAGGTCAAAGCCCTGCTTTATAAGTCAATGCTAGTTACTGAGAAAACCCAAATCGATGTTATTGAGAGAAGGTGTAAAAATGAGTGCCACTATAAAAATGGCACGGGAGGTGGCTTCTGACCTCCTCTAACTCTGTAAGAGAGAAGGAGGATCCGAGACCAATAGCACACGACTGATCCCAATGAGGCCAAACATACTTCTACTGTCCAACTTTTTTATTAATTCTAGCTCCAGCTGTCCTTTACAGAGATCCACTATTTCTCCCTTGCATTCGAAAATTCATTGCAATTGTCACCAGAACTCACAGCAATACAGTCGTGATATGTATTACGAAAGAAAGCACATGTTATAATGCAAGATCAAGAATGATCAGGATATTTCCTTTTTAACTGAACAAGTACTACAAAGCTTGCTACTCTACCATTAAGTGGCCTCTTGTTTTGCCTGTAAGTCTTGGTCCAAAGGCACTCAGTGCTCTTGCTCCATAGTTGGAAACCCCACTGTAGCCACCTTGTTTCATGTCCAAGAAGTCCACACTGTCTCTTGCTACATAGAGCTCTCTGGATCCTAGGTCTGAGATCCTGGGTTCTAAGTGCAGGCATATCATACCCACTGGACAAACTCTCCTCCTAGCTATGCTAATGGGTGATAGTGAGGCCCCCTTTCTGCTCTGGGATTGACTCTTTGAAGCGTAGTACAATGGCAAAACTGACCAATTCCCTTTTTAGAGTTCCAAGTAATTTATTTTCATGGTCCAACCTCAATGAAGATGTTATGTACCTTATTTACATTATTAGCAATGTTGTCAAATCCCATTGATGGGCTGCAAGAACATAATTTGCATGTTGCTAATTTTAGGTGTCCTACAGTCAGTTCCAACACATAGCAAACCTATGTAAAATAGAACAAAACACCACCGGATCCTATACTATCCTCAAAAAATGTCCCCATGTTTGAGCCCATTGCTTCAGTCACTGTGTCAACCCATCTTGTCAAGGCTTTCCCTATTTCGCTGACTCTTTACTTCACCAAGTGTGATATCCATCTTTAGGGATGAGTCTCTCCAGACTACCTATCCAAAGTACATGGGACAAAGTCTCACCATCCTGGCCTTTCAGGAATATTCTATACATCTCCCAAGACATAACTGTTTGTTCTTTTGACAATCCCTGGAACTTTCTATATTCTTAGCCAAAACCATAGTGAAAAATGCATTGATTTTTGTTCTGTCTTCTTTAATCAATGCCCATCTTTCACACACATATGACATCACTGAAAATACCACGGCTTGGGTCAGGCTCACCTTAGTCCTCAAAGTAACATTCTGCTTTTCAACATTTTAAAGAGGTCTGGGCCACAGATTTACCCAATGCAACACACCCTTTGATCTCTCCCACCCCAACCCCCAACCCCCATTTGATCTCTCAACTATTGCTTCCATAATCACTGACTGTGGACCTAAGCAAAAAAAAATCTTTGACAACTTCAAATTTTTCTCCATTTATTATGATTTTTACCTATTTATCCAGTTGTGAGGATTTTGGTCTTCTTTACAATGAGTTGTCATCCATTCTGAAGGCTGCAGTCTTTCATTTTCATCAGCAAGGGCTTCAAGTCCTCTTCATTTTCAGCAAGCAAGGTTGTGTCATCTGCATGTTGCAAGCTGTTAAAAATCCTTCCTCCAATCCTGATGCTGCGTTCTTCTTCATATAGCCCAGCTTTTCAGATGATTTGCTCAGCACACAGATTGAATAAGTATGGTGAGAGGATACAACCCTGATGCACACCTTTCCTGATTTTACCCCAGGCAGTGCTCCCTTGTTCTGCTCCCACCACTGCCTCTTGAATCATGTACAAGTTCCACTTGAGCAAAGGTTTATTGTTGTTCTTATTAGGTATCATTGCGTGGTTTCAATCCAATGTAGTTTCAGTATTCCCATTCTTCTCAAGGTTATCCATAATGTTATGATCCACACACTTGAATACCTTTGAATAATAAATAAAACTCAAGTAAACAATTTTTTTCTGGGAGGTGCTTTCAATCATTGCAATCTGACATTGGCAATGACATCCTCTTTGGAATCAAGCCTGCATTTCTGGTAGCTCCCTGTCAATGTATTGGTGTAACTCTTGTTAGACAGTTTTCAGCAAAAGTTTACTTGCACGTCACATTAATGATATTCTATATTTCCAGCACCCTGTTGGGGCACCTTTCTTTGGCACAAATATGGATCTCTTACAGTAAGGTGGTCCAGTAGCAGTTTTCTGACTTTCCTGGCATAGGCAAGGGTGTGCTTCATCTGTTTGTTGAAAGCTTGCAATTGAAATTCCATCCATTCCTTGAGCCTTGATTTTAGCTAATGCTTTCAGTGTAACTCGAACTTCTTCCTTCAGTCCCATTCGTTCTGGCTCATATGCTACCCTCTAAAATGACTGAACATCGACGAGCTCTTTTTGGTATGGTGACTGTGTTCTTTCCGTCTTCTTTTGATGCTTTCAATATTTGCCCACAGAATCTTTCAAGATGGCACCTTGAAGCCTGGATATTTTTCTTTAGTTCTTTAGGTTTTAAAATATGCAGAGTGTGTTCTCCTTATGCATCTCACTGCCACTGAGTCTGTGACAACACATAATGATTCTATAAAACAGGATAGAACTGCTCCTGGGACTGTAACTGCTCCAAGACTGTAACTGTTGAAGAGACTAGAAAGCCCTATCCTTCTCCCTCTGAGTAGCTGGTAGTTTCAAACTTCTTACCTTGTAGACTTCAGCCCAAAGCATTATAATCATGCCACTAGGCCTCCCTTCCTATGCACAGTCCCACTCAATTATTATATGGGAGCCATAAACTACTATGGTTTAAAGAGTCATGTTAAGTAATCCACTGCACTGCATGGCCTCTCTAAAAGACTGCCTAGACGTTCTTATGATATAGCAACCTCCTTCTCTCAAGCAAGAGATCCAATAATAAGAAGGCAGAAGAAATCATTTCCTTTATAATCACGTGTCAGCAATATCCTACTCATTATTAGAGGTCAGACCTATATTGTTTATAAGAGGATGCAACCAGGGTATACGATTCAAGAATGATTGGGGGCATCTTGGAGACAGGCTAACATAAAGTTGAATGCAAAAAGAAAAATAAGAAATCAGCTCATTGAATCCTTGTTAATCTTTTTTAATTTCAAATGTTTCTTTCTTGAATAGAAATCCTGTAAGAAGTTCTTGGAATGCACAAAAGGTTGTCAGTTCAAATCCATGCAGAGGTGCCTCATAGGACAGGTCTGGCAATCTGCTTGTGAAAGGTGACAGCCTTGGAAACCCTAGGGAATGGCACAGATGGGATTTTCAGGAGTTTGAATCAATTTGACAGTACCTAACAACATACACATATCCCACATTATATATCATCCCATGTCATCCTGCCCTTCACCCAGGCTCCAATCCTCTCAAGAAATTCTGATAGGCACCTGAGACTATGGCTTCATTTCTTTCACCTGTTTTAGACTAGATAGGTGTTGATAGATGAGCTAAAACTCCCCATTAATAGTGAAAAGTCATGGGTTTCTCTCTTAGTTACTTAGTGTTTCTCTAACAAAAATATTCCAAGTAGCTAGCTATAGGGAACCACAATTTATTTTCTCACTCTGGAGGCTGGAATGTCAAATCAGTGTTTCAGCTCTAGAAAAAGAACGTCTCTTACTGCTTCTGCTTCTAGTTGCTGTTGGCCATCCTTGGCAAGAGTGAGCTTGTAGACACATATGTCTCTGTTGTGACACAGTATCTATCTTCTCCCTGTGGACACATATGTCTCTGTTGTGACACAGTATCTATCTTCTCCCTGTGTCTCCGTCTTTTCTTCTTCTCTGTTCTAAGACATCACTCAGAAGTGATTAAGTTTAGAGCCCACCAGACTGATGTATTATGTCATTAAACATAACAAGAGTAAACCCTATTTTCAAACACAGGTCCTATTTGCAGGTGCAAGGGTGAGGACTTTCCCTTTTATTTGGTGGGGAGGGGGCTACATAATTTGATCTGTAATAATCCTAACGAGAATTTGGCCCTCCACTGTCTGGGAAGCTCCTCAAGGAAGGGCAGCACACAGTTACAAGCAATCCTCGGAAAGTCTATGTGGATTTGAAAACTTCAGAAAGCCTATCTAGAAATGCCCTGGTAAACGGAGTTGCTATCAATCATTGTGAAAAGAACATTGTGAACCCCTGATGAAATCTAGGAGCAAAATCCCTTCTTATCAGACTCCAAGCAAGAATGAGTCCGCCACTTCCGTCACCCACTTCCTAGATAGATGCTTGGGATGATGTGGTGGCTCAGCCATAAAATTGTAACACAGTTAAGGTCAATCAGGAAAAAGACAAAGAACAAACTAGCAAAACAGCTATAACTGTTGAGTCCTGTGGAAAAATACTTCACTGAAGTTTCATATGATAAATTTAATAAGAGTATGGAAGTCAAAATAATGCTACAAAATCACTGAACCCCTTATTAAGAAAACACATCAAAATGTGAAACTGTTCCTCCATCTATGTTCACACATTTCTCTAACTATTCCCCATGGAATTCTATACATTATGCTTTCTAACCCACCAGACAGGCAGCTTGGGCATCCTTAAGTGTGGGAAATTGATGACCAGGAAGAGAGTGCATGTGGACAAATTCTCTATGCTGATAATTAAGCCTGGGAGGCCTTCAAATTTGTGAGATGGAGATGAGGCCCAGTTACAGCCTCTAATTAAAAACCATCCCCACAATAGTGCCACCTTAATGACACCTCTTACAAGCCATGGCTGATCACTATGCAGCCAGCAGCCCTATCTACAGAAGCAGACATGCTTCTATTGTTTTCCCCACTCAAGGGACAGACAACTCCCTTCTGCCTGCCTGCAGTACTAGTATTAGGTTTCTTCCCCAAAGAGTTCAGGGACATCTCGGGTTAAGACACTGCCCATCTTGTTACTCATGCGATTGACTGTGATTAATGGGGCTGGCTAACCCTAAAGACTATATATACCTGTCGAAGAATATGTTCTCTCTCTTTCTCTGTCTGTCCCTCTTTCTCTCTTGCTCCTGACTCCGTGGAAGAGGTGAGCACCCTAAACCTTTCATCTGGCTTTTTATTTATTCCCTTAAATTGTATAATCGCTCCATATGACCCTCAGTGAGGGCTGGACCCCACATTTGAGAGACTCGAATTTTGCTTCTTTTAAAAGTTCTTTGAGTTTTGAAACAACAATAAATCTGAAGGGACAAGATCCGAGTTGTAGGGTGAATGGAGTATGGTTTCCAGGTGAAATTCTCATAGGACAGTCCTGTTGCCCATTAAGAATGAGCAGATACATTGTCATGATCAAAGGAGGAGAGATTCAGTGTCAAACTATTCTTGGTTATTTTTTCACCAGTGTAAGAAATTTTCCTAAAATTTCTTCACAACATGCCTCATAATTGTCTTGTATCCTTTGAGAAATCTACCAAGATTTCCCATCAAGTTCACCCCAAAGAGTCACCAGAACTTCTGAAAGCAGCGCTAGTGGCACAGTGCAGTACACATTGGCTGCTAAGTGCACGGTCAGAAATCCCACACCACCAGCTGCTCTGCACGCGCACTGCCTCAGACGGAATGCGCAGAAATTCAATTGACTCCATCTGTGGGAGGAGACATGAGGAAGCTCAATAGCAACAGCTAAAATCAGGCCAGAAGACTGTGAAATGGACCATCGATATAAATTCAGGTTGAAGTGAAGAAATTGAAACAAAGTCCATGAGAGCCAAAATACAATCTTGAATCTGTCCCAACTGAATTTTGAGAACAGCTCAAGAACAGATTTGCTGCACTGAACACCAATGACAGAAGACTTGATGAGTTGTGGGAGGGCAACAAGAACATTATCATTGAAAAAGCAACTGTTCATTAAAAAGGCGGGAATAAATGAAAAGATTAGCATGGATGTCAGAAGAGACTAGCGGGAGCAAATGGAAGAAATGAAGCCAATGAGAACAGAAAATGTCTCAGAGCAATTGGAGAAGGCAAAGTTAAATATTACAATGAGATGTGCAAAAACTAGAGTAAGAAAACCAAAAAGGAAGCACATTCTCAGCATATCTTAAACGGAAAGCTGTCAAGAGAAAATGCAAGCCTCAAGTTGAACTATTGAAGATTCTATGGGGAAAATATTGAGTGATGTGGGAAGAGGTCCAGAGAAGACAGAAAATACACAAAATGACTGTACCAAAAGGAGTTCGTCGACATCCACCCTGTGAGGAGGTAGCATATGTAGCAAAAACCAGTGGTGCTGAAGAAAGGTGTTCAAGCTCACTGAAAGCATTAGCAAAAACACAAGGCTCCGGGACTATACAGAATGCCAATTGTTTCAACAAGCTGACAAAGCACCGGAAGCACTCATTCCTCTCTGTCAGAGAGGACACAAATCCATCATTACAGATAAAGGTTTATTGGAGATGCCTAAAGAAAACAATCAGGGAAGTAAGCACTGAGCTTTTGTATATATATAAAGTTCACATAAAAATAAAGGGAGGTAACTATGGACAAAGATATATGCATATATACTCACACATCTCCCTTACTAACCAGAGAGATACCTGCTCTACGATATTCAAGCACATAGAATTAGATAGTACACTTTGTTATGTAATCTCAAGAGCCAATCTCATCTTATCTGTTTGCCATCTAATCTTAAGAGCAAATACATTTGAATGTAAAGGTACATGTGTGTACATCTGTGTGACTGTGCACCTTCAGGCAAAGCAGGATGTATTTGAGAAAGTATTTGAGTCAGCTTTACTAGAAATATCCTATGTTTCTATGGCCCTGCCATTCTCTACATTATTCTTGCTGTTGTTCTGTTCTAGCCAGTGAAGTACTGTAATGACATTAAACCTTGTCAGTGAGCTAAATAGTAATCATCCTGAGGACCATGAAAAACTTCTATTATGGTCATCTTTTATGTAAGTAGCAAAACCTTAATAAACGGCCTGTGTAAATACATATATACACACATATATCTGCATACACAGACACACACACAAGGGGCTTAGAAAATGTCCTAGCAAAAAAATCTATTATTTTGTAATTCTTATCTATAAAACAAAAAAAACAAATACAGTGCTTTCAATTCAATGCTGACCAGTAGCAACCCTATAGGACAGGGAAGACCTGCCACTGTGAGTTTCCAAGACTGTAACTCTTCTTGGGAGTAGAAATCCCGTCTTTCTCTCTTGAAGTAGCTGGTGGTTACAAACTGCTGACCCAAGGCTCCTTTTAGTACACATACACCCCTTCATAGACATATACAAACACATACACTCACTGGAGCATGTAACCAATCTAAGCTCCAGGAGTGCTGCTATCCTCAGAAAGCTTAAAGCTACCACTTTTGTTCTTTGCTCTTTCTCATCTGCTATCTGTGTTAGTCTGGTAAACTAGAGAAACAAATTCATAAATTCTCCGAGTCCAGAGTTCGGCTGCATCAGGGTAGGTCCATGTGGCTTCCCCAGCTCCCAGGGCACCGGGTCTATCAGCCCAGTGCTATCTGTCTGGTCAGTAGAGCATCTCCCAGGGAGTGAGTGAGCCTTGAGTTTTGTCAGTAGAGAGTCTTCAAGGAAGTGAGCAGAGAGAGAGAGGTGGCTGCCGCCTGCAGGAGGAAATCCAGGAGTTCCCAGAATTCTCAGAAGGCCATGTCCAAACAGAGGCCTCATTGGCTATGATCCAATTGACAGACTGGACCCCCACCCCTTCATTCCTAATTTTCTCAAATCCCAAATTGACACGAGATTATGTAACTAATCACTACATTTTACCTGACCAGGATTTTCCAACCACCTGAAACTACAACCAACACAGGCTTTTGGATAACAGCTTCTAAGATGGGTTATGAGAAAGATCGGGCTTTCCCTCCTCAAGCCAGTTTACAAATTCTAGAAAGGCTCTGACTCTGCTTGAGGCACCAACCTTAGAAAACAAAACACTAGAGCTCAGTTGGGTCAAAAGTTCATTCTTAGACATGCAGGGAAGTCATATAAGTAGAAGCTAAAAAAAAAAAAAAAAGAGGAAAAGAAGTGACGACTCAATATAAATTAGAGCAAAAGGAGTACTTCCCCAAATGAGGAACTATGCTATTTTGAAAAGAAATGATCTACAATAAAGGTCAACTCTGAAGCTGAACTACAGCAGCAGTCTGTGTATTCCAAGATATCAGATTTGGAAATGAATGTTTGAAAAAGTGCAAAAAATGATTATCTGAACATAATCATGTGGATTTGCCTGCCTTTACTGGGGCACATTTTTATTATTGATATTTGGATAAGAGAACGCTAAAAAAAATAAATGCACACTTGAAAAGCATCAACAAGCTCAAAAAGAGGGTCAGTTTGGGGCACTTCACAATGAACAGCGTTAGAAACTGAGGGGAAAACAATCAAAATCAAATTCTTATTCTCAGTCCTAAATCAAAAATGTTCAAAAGCCCCCGTTGCATCTTGGGGAAGCTACATTTTACCCAGGGAGCACACAGCAGCACCTCCATGGAGCCTTTAGAAGCAAAGGCACCCGTTCATTACCCGAGGAAAGGGACGCTGCCGAGGTGCTTGGCTTTCCGTGCGAGCCCGCGGGGAATCCTGTACAGCCTGGTGGGGAGAGGCGGTGGTGGCTGCTGTTTGCTCCACACTAGGCTGTGTGCAACTGAAAGCTCCTTCCGCGCCCGGGACCCTACCTCCGCCCCGCCAGCGACCACCAGGGGGAGAAGCGGAGCCGGGGGAAGGCCAAGTCCGTGCCCCCCACGGGCCCGCCGCCGCCAGCCGCCAGCCGCTCACTCGCCGCGCCACGCCGGCCCGAGCGGAACCCCCTCAGCCTACGTCCCGCTCCGGCCCCACGCCGCGCTGGGCCCACGCCGACCGCCGCCCCCGCGCCGACTCCGGGGCGGGGCGGAGTCACGTGACCCGGCGGCCCGGCCAATCCGCGGCGCCTTCGGCGTTTCAAACCCGCGGCGGGGCCAACGGCCGTGCGTGTGCACCTCCGGGCGGCGAGCCGAGGACGGCCCGGGACCCTGACGGGCTCTGGGTCCCGTGGGCAGAATGGAGAATCCGGGTGTGCCTCCCGGACCTTACCGGGCCACCAAGTTGGTAAGTCGCCGCCGGACGGCGAGATCTGCCAGCCGGGCAGGGGCCGTTTGTAAATGTCGCCTGGTCGGAGGGCCAGATCCAGAAGCCCCGTGGTTCGATGAAAAAGAAAAACCCGCGCAGAGAATCCGTTCCCACTGCTAGCGACCTGGGAGGATGCGGGAGAGCCGCCCCATAACGTGGGCTGACGCGGCCCCTATACTGGAGCTGACTGCGTCCTTACTCCCGCGAGTGACGGGTGGGTTCGAACTGCTGACTTTGCAGCTAGCTGCCGCGCGCTGAACCACCGCCCCACCAGGGTTCCCTGCCAGCTAAGGCCCTTGGGGACAGCCAGGAAGAGGCTGAGCTGCGCCCTCTCCGGGGACCCCAGGGATTGCTGGATTGTCCCCGCTCCCCACGCCTTTACCCCGCCAGGATCAGCCAGTGGATCCGAATGAGTCCCCAAACTTTGTAGGGTCAAATGGGGGTCGAACGACCCTTTCACAGGGGTCGCCGATCCATAACAGTAACAAAATGACAGTGATGAAGTAGCAACGAAGATAATGTTATGGTGGGGGGGGCACCCCAACATGAGGAACTGTATGAAAGGGTCAGGGCATTAGGAAGTTTGAGAACCACTTTGGGGGCTAATGTGACGGCATCATTTTGCTGGGCCTGGCGCGTTTAGTTGGAAGTATCTACCAGTCTTTATCAGGAGCCCTGGTGGGGTTCGAAACCTCCAGGGCTCTGGGGGGAGAAAGACGTGGCTTTCTACTCCTGTAAGCAGTTACAGTTCTACCCTGCCCTGTAGGGTCGCTGTGAATCAGCATCAACTCAGTGGCAGCGAGAGTGTTTTTTGGAGTGTCACTACGGAGCTATGGTGGCACAGTGGATTCCACATTGGCTGCCAGCCACAGGGTCAGCATTTCAAAACCACCAGCAGGGGCATCCCCTCACAGGAGGGTCACAAGGAAGGGATAAGTCAACTAAGCTCAGTATAGCTCCCATGAAATACCCAAGATTCCTCTAGTTCCTTGAGGCTTCCTCACCCCCACCCTCCCCCCACGATCATGCCCCTAGTCGTGCCTTTCACTTGGGGCTAAACCGGAGCTTGTACACTGGTACAGATAAGAGCTCAGCACACAGCCCTAGATCCAGTTCAGCTTAACCCCTCAGTAACAGAAATGGGAGCAGCAATACCAGGAGGGGAAGGGGAAGATGAGGATAAGAGGGGAGAAGGGATACTGATTGCAATGATGGACACTTAATCATCGGCCCTTGGGGGTGGGGTGGGGGGGAGTGCCGAGGGTGGTGAGAAACAACAAAAAATACGGGGGAAGGGAGACAGCGTGTAATATATGAAAATAATAATTTATAATTTATCAAGGGGAGAGGGAGGGGGAAAAGTACTGATACCATGGCCTCAAATAGGAAGTAAATGTTTAGAAAATAATGATGGCAACATATGTACAACTATGCTTGATATAATTGGTATATGGATTGTTATAAGAGCCCCCAATAAAGTGATCGCTACCAAAAAAATAAATAAATAACCACCAGCAGCCAGCCACTCAGGGAAGAAAGATGAGGCTTTCTATTTCCATCAGGAGTGAGAGCCTGGGAAAATGCAGGGTCACTGAGTGGGATCTACTCCCTGGCTGTGAGTTCGATTTTCATCAGTAGCCACTGGTAGTGGTTGGTTGTGTATAGCTATCCAGTGTTGTACGCATTTAAAGAAGCCCCGGAGGTGCAATTGTTAAACACTCTGCTGGAGACCCAAGGATTGGTGGTTCCCACCCTTCAGAGGCTCCCTGAGGGACAGTTGTGGCAGTCAGTTTCTCTAAAAGACTGTACCTTTTTTATATCATTAGAAGCCAGTTCTAGTCTGTTCTACCTAGTTGTAATGGTTTGATTTCAATAACACGGTATATTGTAGTGGTACGAAGCACTAACATACTGCATCTCTGTGTCCTCGCCATGGGCATGTACTTTAGCCCTATTTTACCAGTATGGAAACTGCAGCTCACAAAACTTATGTGTCTCCCCTGAAGTTGCATAAAGGCTAAGTGGCAGGCCTGGGAGAATTCTGATCTTCCTGGTAGAATGCTCTCTCCAAGGAGTCTGCTGCTCAATAAGATATTGATTGTGTTAATCCCTATAAGTGATAGAATCTAGGACTGGAAGACACATGAATCTATCTGGTCACTATAGTTTACAAATTGATTACATTGGATAAAAGTAGACAAATTGGAGGAAAGCATTTACTGAGTCGTTACTAGTAAGTATGTTAGTTTTATCCTTACACCAAATCAGTTAGGTAAATACTGTTATCCCCATTTTATGAATAAGGAAACTGAGACAGGAAGAAAAACAACTTGCCCAAAAGGTCATATTAAGCAATAAGCAATAGAGCTATAGCCTAGTAACAAATTCTAGCAGCTTGACTCTTAAGCTCACTCTTAAACAAACTATACTATACTGCATGCCCCTGAGAGCACAGTGAGTTACAACTTGAGTTGCTAATCACAAGTCAGCAGTTCGAAACCCCCTGAGCTCCCCAGGAGAAAGTTGACACTTTTTGCTCCTGTAAAGATTTACTGCCTTGGAAACCCACAGAGGTGGTTTGACTCTGCCCTATGAGGTCCCTGTGAGACAGAATTGGCTAGATGGCAGTGAATTTGCTTTGGGTTTATATTACATGCCATTTTTTACTTCTATGTCCCCAGGCCAGTAGTAAGCAGCTCACTATATGTTTTTAAAAGAAATATGAAAAGAACATTTACTGTATTGGGAGTGTTATTGAGTGGTACAGTTTAGCACTGGACTGCTATTCAGAAGGTTGGCAGTTTGAAAGCGCCCTCAGGTTCCAGAGCACCAAAAACCAGACACACTGCCATTGAGCCACAGCTGACTCACAGTACACCCCACCCCCACCCCATGGGTTCTAAGACTGCTTACAGGAATAGAAAGCCCCGTCTGTCTCCCTTGGAGCTGCTGGTGGTTGCAAACTGCTGACCATGCAGATCACAGCCCAACATGTAACCACTACTACACCAGGCCTCCTTCCCCAGAAGATAGACCGGCAATATTCTGAAAGGTCATAATCCTGAGAAACCTATCAGGTCGTCATGAGTTGGAATTTACTCATCAGCAAGTAACAATAACTGTCTTTTTGCCCCTTAAATTTCGTCTTGTGACACTGGGATAGATGTTGTTGCTGTTGCCTTTGTTACTGCTAGGTGCTATCACTTCTGTTCTAACCTGTAGCAACTCTCTGCACAACAGAATGAAGCACTGCTTTGTGGTCTGGGCCATCCTCCCAATTGTTCTCATGTGAGCCCATCGATGCAGCCACTGAGCCCATCCATCTCCTTCAGGGCCTTCCTCTTTTGTGCTGTCCCTCCACTTTACCAACCATGGTGTCCTTCCTTCTCTAGGGACTAGTTTCACTTAACAGCATGTTCAAAGTATGAAAGGGAGTCTCGCCATTCTTGCCTCCAAGAAGCATTGTGGCCATACTTCTTCTAAGACAAATTTGATTGTCCTTTTGGCAGCCCATGGAACTATTCACTAATCTTCACCGGCACCAAAATTCATGCACATTGATTCTTCTTTGGTCTCCCTTAGTCAGTGTCCAACTTCCACATGCATATGAGGCAAATAAAAATACCAGGGCTTGAGTCAGGTACAACTTAGTCCTCAAGGTAACCTTGCTTCTCAATACTATACAGCAATCTTTTGCAGAAAATTTACCCAATGTAGTGGATCGTTTGATCTCGTGGTGACTGCTTCCATTAGCAGTGACTGTAGATTGAGGCAGGACAAAACCCGGGCCAGCTTCCATCTTTGTGCTTCATTTACATGACGTTTGTCACCTATTGGTCCAGTTGTGAGGACTTTGGTCTGCTTCACATTGCGTGGTAAACCATCCTTGATCTTCCTCAGGAAGCGCTTCCAATCCTTCTCCCTCTCAGCCAGCAAGGTTTGCGTCCTTGCCGTGACGATAGAGGGTGTTCATAAGCCTTCCTCCACCTCTGAGGCTGCATCCTCTTTCGAATGATTCGGCGTCCCTGGTTGTCTGCTCACGTAGGTTGCACGTGGTAGTAAAGCTAGCAGTTTTTATATCTAGGGTTCACAAATCAGATTCTTTGACCAAGTAGGATTTATTCAATTTAAAAACGGATGTGTTTATTTTTTAGCACCATTAATTCCATAGTTCACTGTTAGAACTGTCACAAACAAATTTGGCTGATTTGATGACAAGTTGAAAACAATTGGTATCTTTTTCAATGTAGGTATGTCAAAATGTCAATAAATATGTAATACACTTGCAGTTTACTTATTTTTCTTCGGAGCCTCTAGGTGAATTTGAATCCAGAACAGTAATCCTCACATAAGTGCTATAAATAAATAAATACATGACTTGTTTTAATATTAAGGTTTTTTGCCAATAAAGCGATTGCCTGCTGAAGTTTTATTTAGCCAGCATAATAGTTGAGAGTACAGGTTCTTGAGTCAATCAAACCTGTCTGATGGCCTGACTTCAACACTTAGCTGTGTGATCTTGGCCAGATTCCTGGATTTCTCTATGCCTTGTTTTTCTTATGTATAAAATCAGAAATTCTAGTAGTTACTCATAGAAATACTGTGACATAATAAATAGGAAGCACAGTGCCACCATCACTGATTGGTTCTAACTTTAAGATTAGAGGTTCAAGTTTACCCCGAGGCTCCTCTAAAGAAAAGCCTGATGATCAACGTCGGGAAAATCTGCCCTTCATAAGCACATGGAGCACGTTCTGAGGCACACACAGGGTTGCCATGAGGCCTTAATTAAAAACATCCACAGGGACACATGCTTTTCCTCCTGAGGATCTAGAAGTAGGTGCATGGCAGTTCTCCTGCCTTCCTCCTAAACTTCTAAAGTAAGTTGACCATCCTATGGAATGTTTGTAGTAAAAACTATTACAGAAAAATATGGTAATAGCATTAGAATTAATCAAATCAGTATTTGAATTCATAAAATTCAATATAAAATTTTATGTAGCACAAATAAGATTAATAACTTCGTGTTTTTTTAAATCATTTTATTGGGGGCTCTTGCAACCCTTATCACAATCAATATATACATCCATTGTGTCAAGCAAATTTGTACACTTGTTGCCCTCATCATTCTCAGAGCTTTGCTTTCTACTTCATCCCTTGGTATCAGCTGCTCTTTTATACTAATTAGATGCAATGAAAGACTTCTTTGTCTAATTTATTGGCAGTCATTAAGAGATTTGATTTGTTAATGTTTATCCCCCTCCCCCTTCTCTTGTTCTGCAGTGGAATGAAGTTAAGACATCTTTTCGGGCAGGAATGCCTCTAAGAAAACATAGGCAACACTTTAAAAAACATGGTAATTGTTTCACAGCTTGTGAAGCAGTGGATTGGCTTTATGACCTATTAAGAAATAATAGCAATTTTGGTCCTGAAGTTACAAGGCAACAGACTATCCAACTGCTGAGAAAATTTCTTAAGAATCATGTCATTGAAGATATCAAAGGCAGATGGGGATCAGAAAACCTTGATGACAACAATCAACTATTCAGGTACTAATCAGAAAATATGACTGTTAAATGAAGTACTTAACAGTAGTATTTTATTTTACTCTGCTTTTTCAGAAGTAGTGTTTTCCTTTAAAGGTGTTACTGTTCCTAATCTATTTAAAACCATTTAGAAAAATTAGTGAGCTTAAAGTTTATTACTCTAAAACTCAATCTGTTCAATGTGAAATAATACACATAACAAAATAGGGAGTTGGGTGGAAAGAGTGCGATATTAGCAGTCTATGATATTGAAAGTCCTATCACATTTCAAGGATTGATTAATAATGTTAGTTTTATGGATTCTAGATTTACAGAGACAAATTTATAGATCTCAAAGCATTGGAAACCCCAAATCGAGTCATTGTCAGTTGGAATCAACACAATAGTAGTTTGTTTTGGGGTGCTCTTAGGCAACATGAAAGGTAATATAATTTAAGATAGTCTAGAAAGTGTTTATTAAGCAGTTAGCATCTACCAGAAAGCTTGCTTGGTGATTTAGGTATTTTCTTATTTAATCTCTAGACTAGTCAATTGGGCTTAAATATTAGCCTCTTTTTATGAATGAGGAAACTGAGGCCATGCTTCAACAAATCATGCTCCTTCTAAAGTCCTCACGTTGAAATACTGAGCACATTTGTCAGACTAGTCCATTTATACTTTCCCCCCTGGCCCATCATGCTCTATGAAGCATTGCAGACTCACGCCCTCGGGCCAGTGTACTTACTTTCTCTCTCACACATTGGCTAGTCCTTGTTACATAACCCTTTAAACTAGGTCTTTGGGTTCTCATGTTCATCTTTTGTTTGTTTGCTCTCTACAGCATAGGTACTTTTCCATTGAAATGCTTTAGGAATTGATTCCTGCCTGTGTGTCAGAAGTGATTTATGTCACTTTTGTCATTTAAGCAAGCTGCTGAGTGACTGAAATAATCGTCTGCTCCGTATAACCTGCACAAAGCTTTCCTCCGTCATCTCTGTGGGCTCCCTGGCTGATGCTCACTCTGTAAGCTTTATTGGTCCTCAAGCTCCAGAACTTGTCCGGCTTTACCCTTGACCATGGGCAAGCTCATGTCCCGTCTTCATCGACTATACCTATGACTTCCATATTTCCGACCCAAATGTCTCTCCTGAGCTTTAGAACCATTTAGTAAATGCCTACTTGCTTGGCACTTCAAACATAGCATAATTAAAATTACTCGCTTCCTCTAACCTAAATTATAGCTTCCTCTATCCATGTATAAGGAAATGGGACTCTCTTTCCTGTATTTGCTGGGTTTTTCTTTTCCCCTTTTCCCTTTTAACAATATAATGTTCAAATCATACTACTTAATTCTAATTAGTTCTCTAATCTCTTTCTATTGTAGTCCATCTCTCTTACTATTAGGAATGTTCTTTTCTATTTTTTTAATCATTAGTCTGTCTTACCTGGATTTCTGTAAAAACTCATCAACTGGTCTCTGACCCTCATATTTGAGATTAGTAATAAAGCTACAAAGTACCTAGAAATAAAATCACCCAGTATGTGCAAGTTATCAGTGAGGAAAAATTGTTCATGAATAAGATAATGTGATCATTCCCAAATTAATTCATAAATTTGTTGCATTTTCATTTAAATCCCTAATATATAATTTCTTATAGATTTTGACAAGCAGATTCTAAAATGTATTTGGAAATGTAAAGGTCCAATGCAATTTTAAATAACTGGAGCCAGAAGAATTGCCACTCCTGATAGGTGGGCTTCAGTTAAACTTAAACAATTAAATATTAGGGAAAAAAACAAACGTACACATACAGGGGAAGTTAGTATGAGACTGATAGGATCCCACAAATCAAGGGCTAAAGAAAAATCCTACAATTTATGTGTTTGTTCAATTAGGTATTTATGAGCAAAAGAATAAATTTACATTTTGGTATTGGCCACAAAAATAAGTTGTACATGGATTAAATACCTAAATACAAAAACTAAATCTCTTAAGGGAAAATGTATGAAAATAGTTTATGATGTTAGGGGTGCAACAGAGCGTATAAGGGCATTAAAGCCTATGTACAAATGCAATGTCTGATAAATGATACCAAAATGTGAACTAAGTAAGCATTAAGCCGTAGCTTGCTTACGTGTGCTAAAAGTGTAAAAACATGAACAAGAAGGAAATATACTAACTATAGATTATTGATTTGCCTTAGGAAGGGAAGGGATGAATGGAATAAGCAAAGAATACTAGGGAACAATGATCTATAAAGGTTCATTTTAAAACAGAAAGTCTGTGACAAAATTACAATTACACTAGCTTCTGGGTTCATATGTGGATGTTAAATTGCATTCTCCCTACTTTTGTGTCTTTGGAATATTTTATTATAAAACAAAGGGAGGAAAGAACACTATAATCCATGGGAGCAACATAGAGTGAAGCCTGGAAATGGCAACAGAAGAAAGACATGACAGTGAGCTTCCGCAGCTAGGAAAGCCCGGGAACCCTAGGGAGCAGTCCTGCTCTGCCACATAGGCTCATGATGAGTCAAGTTCAGCTTGACAGTGCCTAATAACAAAGTTTTAGGAACAGAATTAAAGTATGTGCATTATATTAAAGAAAGCAGGAAAATATTACACATTGAGAAAGATTTAATTGGAAAATTGATGTATGTTGTAGCATCTCCATTCATTGGTAGGATAAATCAGGTTGTTTCTGTGTTTTTTAAATGGCTCCAAAAATTTGTTTCTGATCTCACATTAATTAATTGCATGTTATTTCTAAACTAGATTTCCTGCAACTTCTCCACTTAAAACTCTTCCAAGAAGGCATCCAGAACTGAGAAAAAACAGCATAGAGAACTTTTCCAAGGATAATATTTTCAAATTACGAAATTTATCGCATAGAACTCCTAAAAAGCATGGATTACATTCCTCTCAGGTAAAACAGTCTTACTAGTCACCAACCTAAGTATAATTTATTAATAATAATACTAAGCATCAGTAAAATTTTAATTTTTTAAAAGAAAAATTTTAAAAACTATTTAAAGCCAGTACTAAAATCTCTCACTTTCTATTTTAATTTTTTTGAAGATATGTTTGGAAGACAAAGAATTGGTGATAAAAATGGTAACGCGGCATACTTGAGGCATTATTTATGTTTTAAATAAGTTTTGGTTTAAATTGACGTGCAGGATAGGGAGACAGCTACCAAACATAAAACCCCATTACCATATTCAACATGAGTCTTCTTGTGACCCTTGCCTTGCATAATTCCCACAATGGAGTGATTTTAATAGAATTTCTAAATACGGCAGACAGTGTCTGTTCAATAATTCCATAATTTATATATAACAGATTAAACCAAGTAACTCTTTTTTTCTTCTTTTTTTTTTTTAGGAAAATACAGAGAAAATGATGTATGAAATAATGAATGAAGATCAAGAAAACACAGTTGATAACAGAGAAATAAGACAGGAAGATGTAGAAGAAGCTTGGAGATATATTCTACTGATCTAGTAAGCTATAACCAAGTTCCTGGGGTGCTGAGGTTGTTAGAGTAACATTTTCATCAAAATGGGCACATAAGAAAAATCAGATTAATCCTTAAGATATAGAATTTCATATACATAATGTTTCTTAAATGTTCTTGCTAAAGCTCTAGAATAATAGAAATAGAATATTTACATAGGATTTGCTTTTTGTTTGAACCAGAATTGTAGTTTGTACAGTTGGGTACATACTGGACTCCATAGATCATTGCTAGTAATATAATTTAAAATAGATAGTAAATATCAGTCTTAGAGGTTTTGTTCAAATAAAAGGAAAACATTTGATGCCTTTATTTGCTTGTGCACCAGTCGTACAATTAAACATTTGTGTTCCACACAACTTATTTTGTGGGGAAAAATTGTTTTTCTTTTCTTCTTTCATTTAGCCTACAAACTATTTTAGGTGTATCATCCCTAGAAGAAGTCATAAATCCAAGACAAGTACTTCCTCAATATATCATGTATAACATGACCAATACAAGTAAACATGGAGTAGTCATATTACAAGACAAATCAGGTTGGTATAATGAAACATGCATAACAAAATAAATCAGTCTTTTCAAACTTGCTAACAAAGGTTGTAGATATAGTAAGGGTAGAAAGTTGTAAGTTGGATTCTTTAATTGGAGAAGCTCAGGAGGCTATTGTTAAATCAACACAGGGGAACATTTTAAGTGAATGTTATTCATGCTATTAAAAGAAATATTTTAGCTCTGGGTGATTCACACATTTTTTTAAAAAAGATGCCAGACATTCAAAAGGCACACAAGTATAATAAGCCATATTATTTTAGTGAAGACCGTCAGGGTGCCAGGAACTGAATAGTTTGCGCTTTCTCGGAGTCTGCATGAATAGTTAAATTCAAATTTGCTAGGGTCAAAATATATGCATAAAACTTCAATAACAAGTTCAGGATCTAGCACTAGGTTGTAAGGGGCACTGACTTGTGTTCTGTTATGTGGGAAACCGGGTGCGATGGTGCAGTGGTTAAAGCACACGAGGGGTTTGCTTTTAGTTTGACTTAAAGTTGTAGCTACACATTGGGGTGCAGACTGGACTCCGTAGAGGAGCATTGATATAAAACCAGCTACTCTGAGAGAAAGATATGACAGACAATCTGCTTTCATGAAGATCGCCACCTCAGAAATCTTGTGGGGGCACTTCTCTATGGAGTCAGTGTTTTGTTTCATATTTGCCTAGTGTTTTGATTTCAGATATAATACAAGAAAATCAGGAAAAAAATTCAAGTCACGTACATTAGGAAACCTAGATGGTAAAAATAGTAACAGAGAATGTTATTTTTAAAAGTTGACTTATCTTTCTCATAGCATTAACTGGCATGCATGACCTTGAGTTTCTGTGGGCAAGATCTTTGAGATTTTTAATTATGGGAACAAAATATACATCAAACCTGCTGAGTTCTGATGAATTTAGGGTGCATCTGAATGTGGCTTTGGATCGGTTTTTATTATCTAGAACAGCATCCTTAATAGAATATATTCTCATCTAAGTTTTGTACCCTTTCTAACCATAAAAGTCAAACACGTGTGTTGCACTTGTGTCAGAATTGCTAGAGTTTTATGCAGCACATTTCAGTCACTGTCCATTGAAAGACTGTACAAGCCTCATCATGGAATGGAACCAAAGCCAGACACAGTGCTGAGTCCGTTTTGATGCCTGGTGACCCCATGTGTTACTTAGTAGGACTGCTCCATAAGGGTTTCTTGTCGAAGATCTTTACAGAAGCAGATTGCTAGGTCTTCCTACAGTCGTGGGGGGGGGGGGGGGGGTGATTGAACCGCCAATGTTTAGGCTAGTAGTCAGTCATAAATGGCTAGCTCCCCATGTACCTGATATTGAAAATAGTTCACAGGTTTTACTCAAATGAATAATATTCAAAAAGCATAGTTATCAACAGAAAAGAAACAGTTGAAGAGAAGGTGTTTATTTGGAAACTGCCTTCTAAATTAGTCCTGGATTTGAGGTAGCTAGTTGTTTTACATATTATGAGAAGAGTCGAGCATTAGAACTCTACAAATTGTTAAAGATATATTTATATTGACTTAATTCTATGTCCTATTAAATATAACAATACTTTGTACCCCTTGTATTACATGTTGTTACACACCATCAAGTTTATTCCAACTGGGAGAGAGCCCCATAGAACAGATTAGAGCTGCCCCAGAGGGTGTCCAAAGCTTCAAGCTCATTAATGCACAGTATCAGGTCTTCTCTCCTAGGGGGTGGTTGATGGGTTAAGCCCTGATGGGTGTGTGTGTTTTTATGATTTACAATGATAAAAACTGTAAAAGATTTAAAATATGTTAATAGAGCAACTTATTTGCTTTAAAATGTCTTTTTTCCTTTTGCTATAGATGACCTCCCTCACTGGGTATTATCTGCTATGAAGTGCCTAGCAAATTGTAAGTTAAATAAATGTTTTATGTTGATAATATTTAATTTCAACAAGGTACATTTTAAAGTGAGTTAAGAAGTCCTGATAAGGCTAAACTATCATTACTCTTACTGTCTAAAGGAAAGTCTAATAGAACTAGTCATATTTCTTTATGTGTAGAATGTGTTATATACTCCTTGACATTTTCTATGTCAAGGAAATTTAATAATGCAAGCCAATCATGTATAGCTCAGGCGACACAAATCATGAAATCCTTGACTCAAGGATCTTAAAGGATTTTTAAGGTATAATCTATTCCAGTTGCCTCAGTGAAGCCCAGAGAATCCAAATGGCATATCCGAAGTAAAGTAGACCATAAGTGGAAATGGCTAATCCAGAAATGAAGACCCAGAAAGCGCATCTCAGTCCCCTTGACACTGTAAATGATTTTAATATTCAGGTGCTTTATAACATGCTTCTTTACTTTTTCAGAGTTCCTAAATATTCATAATGAGGATCTTATATTTATGAAAAAGTGACGTCACTAATCAACAAATCATGATTTAGCATTTCATTGATGAGACTTTTCTACAATGATCAGTGATAATTGATTTTGTAGTTTAATACCCTGGGTTAAGGGTTAATTAAAACCTTAATTACTTTATTTTTTTTTGTTTTGTTTTATTGATTCACAGAGGTAAAAACTTGTTGCCCTTGCATCGATGCTGATGCATAGTAACTCTATAGTATAATGGTATATGTTTTTAATTTTAGTTTGAAATCTTTTTTTCGCAGTCTTATAAAGTTAGTAGTTTTAAAAAGTATAACAGAGTTTTACTAATATTCAGTATTTGTCACCTATTGTCCACTAGGTATCAATATGGCAAAAAAAACCCAATAAATTGCAATAAAAAATTTTACAGAAACATTTTATCAATTCATGTTAACAGTTTTAATAACAAACTTAAAGTTTTTAACAATCATTTGCTTATTTATTTTTTAACATATGATCTATCTACCCACCCATCCCTTTCATGCCTTGAATTCCTGTTAGCAACACAGGTAAGTATACTTACAGGGATTTCTCTTATGTACTTGCACTAGGAATTTTTATCTTCCTCTCTTCCCAATCAGTCTTATACCGATGGTACCAAAGACCTTATTTATTAGATTTCAATGTAAAAAATTTTATTCCCCACCTACAAAGGGTGCCCACAAAAAACCGGAAGAGCACTGGGCGGAGCAGGGCTTTCACAGTACGCATTGTGCCCGCGAGGCTAGTCTTCAGTAGTCACTCTAAGGGAGTTCATCCAGTGGCATCTTCTTGAAAGGTTCTCGCTGGGCACAATAAATTTTTCTGTAAAAGCAATTTTTCTAGAACCTTGTTTTTTTGTGATGACTAATTTAAAAGAACAGCATGCGGCTGTGAAATTTTGTTTCCTGCTTGGGAAAAATGTCGCAGAAACTGTTGTGGTATTGAACACAGCTTATAAGGACAGTACTATGGGGAAAACTAGTGAGTATGAGTGGTTTTCTCACTTCAAAAAAGGTGAAATGTTGATTGATGATACACCTTGTCCTAGACGTCCATCACCTTCCAGAACTGACGAAAATGGCCAATGAACACATTTGGAGTTCATTCCTCCAGATCAGACTATTCAAGCTTTCTATTTCTAGGTTTTGAAAAGATTGCATAACAGTTTGTGACTACAAAGGCCTGATTTGTGCCAGATAGGGGACTGGTTTTGCCACCACAACAAAGCACCTGCTCATGTAGCCATCTCAAGTGTGCCAGCTTTTGGCAAAAAAAACCAGCATACCTCTCTTGCCCCATGCATCTTCTATTCGTGCAACTTCTTTTTATTTCTGTGAATGCAGAGGGACATGAAAGGACAGTGATTTGACAACATGGAAGAGGTGAAAAAACGAGGGAGATGCTATCAGCCATCCAAAGAGATGAGTTTGAAAAATGTTTCCACGAATGGAATAGCAGATTTGACAAATATACTAAGTGTAATGGAGACTACTTTTAAAGTGATAAGGTTGTTCTGTTTTAAAAAATTAACTACATAGCTTCGAAAGAATTCCAGGTTTTTTGGGAGGTGCGCCCTCATAATATATAATCATAATAAAAATAATAATGAAGTTTATAGGTCCCTATCACCATTAAGCAAAGTAAAATATGGAATAATTCAACCACAAAAACAAAAAAGATATGTAAAAATAATTGTGCCCATGTTTAATCCAAGATAAAGTTATCTGTAAAACCACCTCACAGTATATGTAATTTAAACTTATTTGTGCCTTATAATAGTTTGGAGGAAATGATTACAATTGGACTGGACTTATTTAGAGTCATTTGTGTAGTCATTTTAAGGTGTGTAACAGTTCTGTGGTTTTGGTTTATGGTGGTGATATTGCAAGTCTGAATGTCTGTCATAAGACACCCCCAGGAAAGACTTTATGGGGCCTGAGGCTTCCTAACACTTCCAAGAAATTGGTTTTCTTTCTTGTGGCATGATTATCTATTTTTTTTACAAATTATTTTATGGTGCTTGCTATGTACTTGGTATTTATAGTGGGTTCAGTGGCAACTTAGCCCCAAAATGCAGGCCCATGTTCTGTGAATGTGAAAAGAGCCTTTGAAAATATGATCAAGTGGAGGATCTTTAGAAGAGATCATCCTGTATTATCCTAATCCGCTCCCATGGATTCACTGCTGGCACATGGCGAACTAAACGACAGAGTAGACTTGGCCCTGTCGGTCTCTGAGACTGTCAACCGTTGTGGGAGCTGATAGCCTCATCTTTTTCCTGTGAAGTGATTGGTGGGTTTTTTTTTTGAATCATTGACTTTGTGGTTAGCAACCTACAATGTGACCCACTGTACCACCTGGACTTCTTATCCTAGTGGATTCTAAATCCAATGGCAAGTGTCTTGATAAGAGAAAAATTGAAGAAGAGAAACCCTGTGGCCACCGGAGAGACAGGCGTGATAAGGCTCCCAATGAAGGAATGCTGGAAAAGGCATTCTCTTGCAGAGCATCTAGAGCAGTGGTTCTCAACCTGTGGGGCACGACCCCTTTGATGGTCCAACAACCCTTTCACGGGGGTCGCCCAATACATGACAGTAGCAAAATTTCAGTCCTGAAGTAGCAACGAAAATAATATGGTTGGGGGGTCACCACAATATGAGGAACTGTATTAAAGGGTATCGGCATTAGGAAGGTTGAGAACAACTGATCTAGAGGGAATTGACCCTCCTGACATGTTAATATTTGGTTCCTAAATTGTGAGAAAATAAACTTCTATTGGGATGTGATATCTATCACAGTTTTGTCCTCTGACATTATTAAGCGAATAAGTCCTGGTGGTACAAGGGCTAAGTATTGTTGGGTCAATGGAAAAATCAGTGGTTCAAACCCACCAGACAGTGTGTTCTCCTAAAGATTTGTAGCCTTGGAAACCCCCATCTGAAAGGGTGGCGATGAGTTAGAATGGACTTGATGGCAGGGTTTCATTTAGTCAGTATTAAGATTGTTACTTCTATTTAATCTCCACAGTAATCTTCTGAGATAGATGAAGCAATCAGCAGTATAAGATCCCCAAACTCCTCCCTCATCTCCAATGCACATATACCTCTGTGAAAAAAACAATAAGGGTTAGTTTTCTGCACATTAAAAAATAGAAATTCCTATCATCATCTCCGTAGGGTCTGATATGATAAAGGAATACACACATCATGGGTGATCCTGATATGTGGCCCATTGCACACATTTCAAAGGTTGTTGGAATTTAAGGTCCTGTGTCTTGTTCTTGCTTCACACCTGTTCCAAGTTCTAATTCTAGCCTTGGTCTGCCGTGGGATATTTGATTTTGGACAAGTTATTCTGCCTCGGTTTTCTCAAATGAAAAAAGATGAGATCTATATTGAGAGTTGACATAATTTTCACAGTAATTTTAAATCTTGAATAAACAGTGTACAGCTATTATTTTAAATGATTGAGAGTATGCTTCATGTCAGACAGTATCTCTTGTCAAGAGAAAAATTAGAGAATTGTTTACATTATCAGATAGTCTTTGCTTTAAGAAAAGATTGCAATTAAGGCTTATGAAGGAGACTTCTAAAACTTTCAGAGTATGAACATGTTTTAAAATTTTGCTTTAGTTATAATTTTTCAAATATATCAATACTAAAATAATATGCTAGAAATTGGTTACAATAATTTCCAGTGAAAAGAGAATAAGAAAGAATGAGATATGCATGACTCTCAAATTTCTGATTGTGTCAGAATTTGTTTTAAAAGGTCAGTTCTTCCATGAAAGAAAAGTTGTATGTTTTTTTATAAGTATACTTAAAATATTATAAATTATCGTGTGTGAGAGAGAGAGTGCACCTTGGTGGTATAATGGGTTAATTATTACTGAAAGGTCCATTTGAACCTACCAGATACTTTGCGGGACAAGAATGACGTAGTCTGCCTTCAGAGAGTTTATAGCCTTGGAAACCCTATTGAACAGTTCCATTCTTCCCTGTGGTTTCAGAATCAATCCTATAATTGTGGGTTTGGTTATGCTTTGGTGTGTGTGTGTGTGTCTATATATAGACTGCCTATGTTTTTTGCCTTCTACTTCTTAGGGCCAAGAAGTAATGATGTGAATAACCCAACTTATGTTGGATTTGAACGAGATGTATTCAGAACAATTGCAGATTATTTTCTCAATCTCCCTGAACCTCTACTTACCTTTGAATTTTATGAATTATTTGTGAATATTTTGGGTATGTATAGAGTTTTACTTACTATTTTATTAAAGTTTTCAAGCTTTCTATAATTAAAAATGTCTAAAAGTATGAGGAAATATGAAGATGACTGAATTATTTTTCAATCATAATATTGCAGTTAGAATGAAAAGGTATCTAATTCTTATAAACTGAGAGCAGAGTTTTCTCTATGCATTTTATTAGTCCAATACATTGAATTGTTGGAGAAAGAAATTTCCCCCACACCACAATACATGAATTATTGGCATGTACAGATTAAACTCTTAAATGACTGGATACGATTTACATAAACAATGGGGGTTGGGGATAGGGCAAAAATTTCCACACTCATTCCCAAAGATAGATCCTTGCCTCCCAGATTAATAAATGTCATAATAAAGCAAGAAGAGGTCATTAAAATAGTAACTATGTGGTAGTTGACGGACACCATCCACTGGGCATCTTCAAAGCAAGAGATCCAAACCAAAGTGCAGTGACCAGCAATTCCATAATGTTGGCGTAGCAGTCATCAGTTTCTTCTCACCCCAGGGCATTTTCAGCCTTGAGTCCAAGGGATAATCATTTCCTTAAATTTGCTGCAGGTGAGTTTGAGGTAAAGCCAGTTCGTTTAGTGGAGTCCTTCTGGTGTGTGTGGCTTAGGAAGGATGTTGTGAGCCTTGAAAGGACAGAGTCTAAAGTCCAAGGCGTCTGTCACACATGGCTTCGGCCTATCAAGGGCTGAATAGAAACTAGGTCAAAAAGTGTCTGATTAGGAACACAGTACTAAACGTATTCTCCCCTTGGGTTCTGTATAAGTATTGCTAAGTGTTTGTTGAAAGCATTTTTACAGTTATTTATATCATATCAAGTGGGAAAACCTCTAATCAGATGCGCACGCTTGTAACTGAATGTTTGTTGCATGTGTCTTAAAAATTTAAGTGGCTTCTGAATTAAACTGCTATTTGTACTTTACTAACAATGTGCGATAAGTACCATAGTGATGCTTATTTTTCACTTTACTATTGTTTTGTTTTATTTTTGTCCACTGTCATACGGTTGCATCTTAATTTTTGTTTCATTTCCTGGTAGTTGTTTGTGGCTACATCACAGTTTCACATAGACCCCATGGGATACCTAAAATGAAAGATGATCCACTGTCTTCACAAGCCCTTCACTTACCTAGTTTGAATTCCTTCAAATCAACTGAATGCCTTCTTCTCAGTCTGCTTCATAAAGACAAAAACAAGGATGAATCCGTTTCTACAGAAAAAGTGACAATAAGTGGTCAAGGATGTAAAGAAAGATGTGCTAAGAAAATGCAACCAGTTAATTTAAGAAACAGAAGAGCCAGTGCTAACATAATGGGAGGAAGCTGTCACAATTTAATAGGCTTGAGTAGTATGCATGCTCAATCTTTTAACATCAAATCGAGGTGCTATTCTGTGGAAGGAATTGTAGATGTGCGATACAGCTCCAGTAAAGATGTCTCCACTGTCTTCCACCAATCTGTTGTGCATTCAGATAAACAAAACAATAAACCATTTATAGAGCCTCAGCCCTTAAGTCTTCATTCAACGGAGAGTTATCAAAAGCCACTCTCTGTTGGTTTTAAGAGAACCTCTACTTTGACTGTTCAAGACCAAGAGGAGTTATGTAATGGGAACTTCAAGCCAAAACAGCTTTGTAGATCTCAGAGTTTGCTTTTAAGAAGTTATACAAGAAAGAATAGTTGTATCAATACACCAGTGGCTGAAATTACCGTTAGACCAGATCATATCAATCAAATTGGACAAGGCAGCACAAGTGCACAAACAGCGACGGAAAGCCAGCCTGGAGAACCTGCCACATTCAGTAAAAGACTCTGCAAAAGCACAATAGAACTTTCAGAAAATTCTCTTTCTCCACCTTCTGTGTTGGCTGGCACACAAAGTAAGGTTGATGCCTTCAATGCATGTAATGTTAACTTTTAGTGTTTACTAATCCTATCTTTTGCTTTCCTAATTTTTCTTCAATGAATTGCTTTAATTTTTTCCCCCGGTAGAATCAAAGGTCTCTTATTCTAAAAGACTTTTTTCATGGCATGACTAAGATTTATTCTAGTTACCTAAAGCACTTACTATCTTTTCCTTTGGTTTCACTTATTTTGAATCACTCTTTATAATAAGTAAAGGAGCCAATTCTGACACTTGGAAATAGGTTCTGGAGAAAATCATGGTTTCATTTGTAGAACAGTAGTTTGTAGAAATAGTCATCAAAAGAAAATACGAACATGTGATTTTGCTCTCCTTATTTAACTTTATTTCACCTTCTCTCTATGCTAGCATGAGTTAAAGGCCTTGGTGATATTGTCCTCTTCCTTTTTGGGGTAACTTTACCCTCTAGGTTTGCTGCAGCCTCATTTAGAGAGAGTCGCCATCGATGCTCTACAGTTGTGTTGCTTGTTACTCCCCCCACCGAATCGTAGAAAGCTTCAACTTTTAATGCGTATGATTTCGCGTATGAGTCAAAATGTTGATATGCCCAGACTCCATGAGGCAATGGGTACAAGATCACTGGTAAGTTCATTTCTGAAGGAAAGCACCCAAAAGAACAAACCCACTGTTGAACCAATTCTAATTCATAGAAGCCTTACAAGCTCATAAACCCAAAATAGAAGCGTCATTTCGAAGTCCGATGGTGGTGGGAAAGAGCCTTGGTGTATTGGGTTGCACGTTAGACTGTTGACGTCAGGTGGACAGACAGTGTGAACTTCCCCAGCTGCTCCTCTGAAGAAAGATGAAGCTTGCTGCTTCCATGAGATTTACAGCCTCTGAAACCCAGAGGCCCTTCTAATCAGCCCGTAAAGTCCCTGAGAGTTGACGTGATGGCAGTGAAGGTTTGGGGGCGGCGGTTGAGATTTAGTCCAGTAGTGTCTTTGACTTGAATTCTCTGATTCTTAGATTAGAAAATCTCTGCAATTTCATTAATCATTTGTGCCCAGTCTGTTGCACTTCCATGTTCTGGGCTTCATAGCTAGCTTTGACTTTGCTGTTCGCTTATCCTCTGTTATTTCACAGTGATTGAGCCAGTCTGCCAGACCACGTTCTGTTGCCTTGTGCTAGTCTGTTCGGTGGGAATGTGTGGACACTGTGGAAATTTTGGCTCCAGACAAATTTTCTCAGTAATATACATGTCTTAGTATCATTAGGGTGAGACTTGAACCTTCATAAAAAGGTCCAATCAAAACAGCTAGAGGTAGTAGGTGAAGTTAGGAGAGTAGATGAGTTCCCCAGTGCTAACATACCGGGAAAAAATAACTTAGGTCTGATTCTTATACAGAGACAAAAAAAAAAAGCCTAATGCGTAGTAGTAAAACCAAAAATAGTTCAGTAAGTATGTATAATCACTTACTATGCACACAATGCTTAAAATAAATGTCTAATTTTCTAATTATTTTAGTACAAATGTATGTGAGTTTGTATTGCATTAAATGAATATAAACCAGTATTGAGGGGAAAAAATTATCCAGAATTTGAAGATTCCTCAAGATGGCATTAAACAATGTATATGTTCTGTACTGCATTTAAAAACTTATGGAATAAACATTCAAATCTAATTTTCTGCCTTTGAAAAGATAAATGATACCAATTTTGCAACTGCTGATGAGTTCTATATATTGTATATTCAATGTCATTTTCTGTGTGAGAGTAAGCATAACCCATTGTTCTGCAGTAATCTTCAAATTTAACAACTTATATCTATAAGGAATTAATGGGACATCTGGTACAGACTGATAAAATAGTGACAAAATTAAAGAAAAGCCTAAGGCTTTGTTTAATCTTTTGGGAATTATACTAAGAAAAAAGGGGACTGAAGCATTGCAGACATTCTTACCTAACTGTAATAAATTATTGGCCTCAGTTTAAACTGCTTATCACTTTATCTCAGGGCTTTAACATGCTACCTGAAATTACTGATCTACTGATGAAACTTAATGTTTCTGTATATAAAGCAATAGGTTTCCATGTTTCTAGATGATACAGACATTTTCTCGTTGTGTGCTGTGCTGTGCAGAAGAAGTCGATCTTGATGAGCTTCTTGCTGCAAGATTAGTTTCGTTCTTAATGGATCATCATCAGGAAATTCTTCAAGTACCCTCTTACTTACATACTGCAGTGGAGAAACACCTTGACTACTTAAGAAAGGGTCAGGTAGGTATTATTGATTCTCTGCATTAGCCAATTGCACCTAGAAACTCATTTTAAATTCCCCTAAATAAAGAGGACTTAATCAGCTCAGCCTTTTAAAAGTCAGAAATGTAGTCAAATTCCATCTTGTCTGTTTCTGTCATTTTTTCCTTTGGGTTTTGTGTTTGCAAATTCCTCTTTCCTATGGTAGGGTATGTGGCTTTAAAAGACCCTTGAGTGAAAACCACCCTTTGACCTGTCATTGTGAAAGTCCTAGGTGTGGACTCTGGCCCATCTGAGTTAAATGCTCATCCTTGGGTAGTTGAGAGTGAATGGAATGTAGTAGGCAGCGTGTGCATACTCTGGTTGGCAGTAGAGGAGAATTCACTCTTCAAAGAAAGTGAGGGGAGTGGGAATAGACTGGAAAGAAGCTGCTCTAAACGGAGAGAAGGAGTGCTAACTAGCCAAAAACAGTAGAATCTGTTCTATTCCATTGGCGGCTGACCCACACCTGCGGTCATGTTTCCTAACGTACCATTCCAGGAACCACCTACACTTCCTTTCCCCTGGACCTCCAAAGCAATAAATGAAAAAACTTTCACTGAGTCGGAACGTTCATGTTTCAAAATCAATTAAAATATTACTTAGATTATGATTTTATAGTGAAAAGAATGAAACACAAGATTAATAGTTATAATTTACTTAATTAAGTCAATGCTTAGTATGTGCCAAGTACTGTATATACTCAAGTATAAGCTGACTCGAATATCAGCCGAGACACCTAATTTTACCACCAAAACCGAATTAAAAACATGCTGAAAAACTCGACTTATGCACGTGTATACACAGTACTTTATTTTACATTAGCTCGTGCTTTCCCAGTTTACAGTTGAAGAAACAAATCAGAAAAGCTAGTTTCTTGAAGGCTACAAAGCTAACTAGTATGTTGTGGAACTAGCATTTAGATCCTACTGATTGATCATTACTCCATACTGCTAAATGCACCATTTCCCTCATGTGCTGACCATCTCGTTGGTAGTAAAATAACAGGTGTTAATTCCACCCTAGTAGCACCAGATATGAGCAGGAGCAGAATTGGTGACTTTGTACCATGTGTCATTGTGTCTATTACAGATAAAAATCCCTGGAGATGGGCTGATTGCTCCTTTGCCAACTTACTCATACTGTAAGCAAATAAGTGCTGAAGAGTTTGATGAACAAAAAATTTCTACCTCTCAAGCTGCAATTGCAGAACTTTTAGAGAATATTATTAAAAACAATAGTTTGCCTCTAAAGGAGAAGAGAAAAAAACTAAAACAGGTAAGAGGATAAGCTAATTCTCAAATCATTTTATCCATCAATTCTTACTATGCTATTGATTATAGAATCAATGTATCATTTTAAAGTATATACTCTCCTTTACTACTTACTTTTGTCTCCGATAATTATGCTTGAGTTCCTCTAGCAGGGCAGTTACAAGATTTGATGTCTACTAAGTATCTTTGCGTGACTTACATACTCTGACCTTTGTAGGCTTTATAAATGAGAAGGAAACAGATCAGTGGGTCGGAGGAGGCAGGGTAGGCATGATTCAGCAGAACAAATCCAAGAATGCCAGCACTGAGATTTCGGGTTGTACAGAATTCACATGTAATAAAAGCAGGGTGATTGGGACAAAGTAGAAAGCAGACTGCTCCCGCGAATGCCTCTTTGTAAAGGGAACGAATGTATGATAAAATGTCGAGGACTGCCATCAGCCAGTGAGATGTAGTGTTAAACCTCCTCTAATTTCTCAACTCCAATTTAAGTTTCAGAAGGAATACCCTTTGATATACCAGAAAAGATTTCCTACCACAGAGAGTGAAGCAGCACTTTTTGGTGACAAACCTACAATCAAGCAACCAATGCTGATTTTAAGAAAACCAAAGTTTCGTAGTCTAAGATACTGACTAAAAAATTATATACTTCAGAAATTTTGATAAATGAAGCCATATCTGAAAACTTTATACTAAAAAGGATGTCTATTATTAATAAAGCTTTCCTAAATACAATGTCGAGATGTCAAAATAGCTTCATAAATGCATTTTCAATGTGAGATTTCTAACAAAATACTGAATCTCAACTAAGCAAAGAAGAGAAAAAAGTGATCCAAATATTTTAACCAGAAACAATGTTTTTAATAGAACTATGGAAAAATTATGAAGTATATAAGGACTTTATTTACTTGAATTTTGAAAATTGACTTGTGTTTAAGATTCAGCTATAATTCTGTTTTTAAAAGAAAACCTATCTGAACGTGTGCTTATGCATAATTAGCTAAAATGCTAGTAACTTAAGATTATTTTGTTTCTTAGTATAAGAATGTGAAAAATAATTGAAGACAATTCTCAACTGCTCAACTTGCAGTCTTTTGTATATTTTTCTGGTTTTGGTCTATTTATATATATGTGTATGTATGTATTTTTAAACTATGCATGTATGAGTTCCTAAAAGGGGCTTTGAAAGGTTTATGGAGAAATGAAATGAAAAGATAATGAAATTATTTTCATAAACTTTTTGAAATCCCCTCATAAATATATAACATGTCCACACACACACTATGTGTAAGATTATGTTTTGTCGTAAGCATTTATCCCAATTGATTCAATCATTTTCTTTTCCAAAAAAATCTTTTGAATTCTTATGCTCATGTGCCTACTAAAGATAAACTGTAATAAAAGAATGATAAGGTACTCGTGTGTTCATTCAAAGGGTACTTACGTAGTGACTGGTAGCAACGTGGGTACTCTTTGGGCTGCTAAACACAAGGTCAGCAATTCAAAACCACCAGCCACTCTGTCGGAGAAAAACAAGACTTTGTACTGTGATAAAGAGTTACCTCCTCGGGAATTCATATGGGCAATTCTACCCTGTCCTATAGGGTTGATATGAGTTTGTATCGACTCACTGGCAGTGAGGATGGTGTTTGGTTTTTTTTTTTACTGTCAGGATCTCTGGAGGTGTAGTGGATTACACATGTGACCGCTAACTGCAAGGTCAGTAGTTCAAAACCCAAAAATGAGGCTTTTAGCTCCCATCCAGATTTACAGCCTCAGCAATGCACAGGGGGAGCTTTACTCTGCCTCATAGGCTCTCTTTGTGTTGCACTAAACTTGATGGTCAATTGGTTTGGGAATTATGCTTGTCATCGCTCCAGATCTGGGAAAATAGAATATCACTTTTCAGTATTAATTTTCAACTGAAAGGAACTCTCCACCCTTTCAAATAGCTATTAATCCACTACAAACAAAGCAAGCTGTACCCTAAGATAGTCCATTGCAAGCTTTTCTTCACATTAGAATCATGTAGGTAGTTTTAAAATATTCCACATGTGCAAGGCCTACCTTATACCAATTAAATCTGTATTTTAAAGGGCCATTAAAGGAGCCGTAGTGACTCAGTGGGTAAAGTAGCTTCACTGCTAACCAAGAGGCCAGTCAGTCGGTAAACCCACCAGCTACTCTTGAATAGAAGCTAAGACCATCTGCTTCTGTAAAGATTTCCAGCCTTGGGGACCCCTGAGGCAGCTCTACTCCGTGGCAGTAGGTTTGATTATTTGTACGTGGCCTTGATTTTGGTTTTCTTGAAAACTCCACAGGCAATTGCTATGTCCAAAAAACAGTGCTAGGAACACCTTTCATGAATATTTATATGAATGTGGAGACACCAGCTTTACTTTTCATTGAAAGTAAAGGTCAAATATAAATGCTTCTCATCCTTATTGCAAGGTTTTCCAAATTTCTTCTCCAAACATGAAGCAGAGTTTCTTTCATTGTTACTCAAGTATAAAGAAATACGTAATATTTCGGTTGTAGTACTAGTAGATACTGAATGTTCAGTGACTTCTGATTTCTCAATGTAATTCCATTGATGTATAAATTATTATATTCCATTTAACATTAGTTTTATTAAATGTTTGCATAAAGCAGGATAACCAAATTTTTAACTCAAATGACTGAACCATAAAACTTGTGGACTAGATAAGTTTTTATCTTCAACTTATTTGTAAGCTTAAATTTTTCTTTTATAAGATATGTGATAATGTGAATATGTTGCAAATGAGAAAGTTTTGTGGGTTTTGTAACTTTTATATTATTAAATTGCATTAAATATATAAATATTATAAAATGCATTAAACCTTACCTGCATTAGTGTGCATGCAATTAACATTACATAATCCTTAGCATATCACTTTAAAAATTCAAATTGAAGTCAGTTTGAATTTTACTCTACTATTTACCAACTGTTACCTTGGGCAGGTTCCTAATCTCTACGCCTTAATTTTCTTTATCTTTAAAATGAAGGTCATCTATTTTAAAGCTGTTGTGAGGATTAACCGGGACATTGTCAGGTGCCATAGAGTCAGTTCCAGCCCATAGTGAGCCTGTGCATGCGCCGGAGATGGAACACTGCGCAGGCCTGCCTCTGAGCCCATTGTTGCAGTGAGTGTGTTAATCCGTCTCACATGCTGTCCTTCCCCAGGGACTGGTCCCTCCTGACAACATGTCCAAAGTATAGGAGACAAAGTCTCGCCGTGCTTGCCTCTAAGGAACATTCTTCCAAGACAGATGGGTTTGTCCTTGTAGCAGTCCATCGTACTTTCAATGTTCTTCTCCAGGCCTCAATTCAAATGCATCAGTTTTTAAGCCTTCTTAGCCAATGTCCAACTTTTACATGCATAGGAGGCAAATGAAATACCATGGTTTGGGCCAGGCGCACTTAGTCTTCAATATGATATTCTTGCTTTCAACACACTAAAACGTTTTGTACAGTATATTTGAACACTACTGCTGCTTCCATGAGCACTGATTGTGGTTCCAAGCAAGATGAAATCCTTAACAATTTTAATCTTTTCTCCTTTTATCATGATGTTACTTACTGGTTCGGTTGTAAGGATCTGGGTCTTCCTTACATTGAGTTGTAATCCTTAATGAAGGCTGCATCAGGAAGTTCCCCCAATCTTCTCTTTCAGCGAGTAAAGTTGTGTCATCTGCATATCACTGGTCATTAATAAGCCTTCCTCCCATCCTGATGCCAAATTCTTCATACAATCTAGCTTCTCTGGTGATTTGAATAAGTAGGGCGAGAGGATACAAGCCTGACACAACACCTTTCCTGGTTGTGTTGATGGCTTGTTTGTTGCTGGGATGCTGGAAGCTATGTCTGGTATTTCAAATGCCAACAAAATGAAGAGGTTTCAGTGGAGCTTCCAGACTTAGACCAGACTATGAAGAAGGAATCGGCTGCCCACTTGAGAGGAAATGGCCACTGAAAACCTTATGAATAGCATGGAAACATTGTGAGATTAACTAGGAGAACATTTGTGAAGTGCTTACTACAGTGACTATAATAAGTGAGCTGTCTATAAAAATAAGATCTGATAGCTAGCATTAGACATCTCAATTGCTTTGGGGAGACATTAACTGAAAATTATATCTAGGTGTCTGTTTTAGTGATATAACAAAAATTATGGTTATACATTTTACTATTTGAATAACTTTGATCTAGAACAAAGAGAAGAGTTAATCATAAGGGAAAAAGTAGATCTCTTCAGAAGCAATATCCTATACTCTGGAAACATTGGATCTAGTGTATAATGGAGGATTTGCCTTAAACTAGCACCTGGAAGCCATTCTAGAATCCCTAACCCAAATATAGTTCTGTTAATTGGCAGATTTGATGCTGGTTGCACATAGGAAGTTTTACTTTCTCAGGAAATAAAACCAATCAGAGTATCGGGGTGGTAGTGGTACTGAATGCTTAACCGTGGAGTGAGAAAAACTGAAATAGACCAGTACACTTATAGACAGTCCAGTTTCCACCAGATTAAAGGTTGTCTGACCACCCTCCAAGAAGTTCACCTAATTGACATTCTATAATGATCCACTCTCCCTACTGTTCAGATAGATATGCAGGATTGGGTATTGGAAAGTATAAGATTTCCCATTAACAACCTATCTCTGCCCCTAAACTCAGTTTTATCATCAGTAAAATGTGAATACTATTGTATTAGCCAAGTACAAGCATAGTTCTAATATAATTATGAGGATGGTGAAAGGCCGTGCAGTGCTTTCTTTCTGTTGTACAGAGGGTCACTGAGTAAAAACATTTAGTGGCGCCTCACAACAACCAAAAAACAAGCTGTTGCAATAATCAAAAGAAGCAACAAAGTCTAGAATTATGCAAGTCCACACTTAATTTTTAAAATAGACTTTCTTTAGTGCAATTTTAAGCTTACAGGGGGATAATGTGTAGAAATTACTAAGTTCCCATAAACCCTGTCTCCTCCTGCATACTATTTCTATTAATATCTTATAGTCACATGGCATGCTTTTTTACAATTGATGAAACAACCAAAGTAATACATTGTTAACGCCCATGATTGTGTTAAGTTTCACTCTAGTGTTATAAAATCCAATGGGCTTAAACAAATGCCCAACATTACAGTATCATATCTCACACTCCATTTTATATTGAGATAAAGCATATCTCTGCTAATTAAAACTCCTTTGCTATCAAATCTCAGCCGTCATACAATACATTTTGTAATAACAATATATGTCTTTGACCTTGGTTTTAGAGAAGTTAATATCTAGAATTTTGTATCATGGCATGTCATCCTTTGATTTTGATGGTAACGAGTAGGTCTGTCATTGCTGCTGAATTTTCAAAAGAGAAATGAAGAACACCTAGGTTTATTATTAAACTCTAAATTGAAACAAAATTACAGAAATCGACAGTTCTAAATAAAATGAAGAACAAAAGCTGGAGCATTTAATTAATTTTATTTTATCAGAACTAAAAATAAGTGAACAATTGGCTGTTTACACTCTCCTTAAAAACATCTCGAAATATATAATAAGGGAATACTGAATGCTTGAAGGAAAACATTGTTGACTTGTTCACGCTAAAGAAAAATTTGGGGAGGGGAAGGTGGGTGCGAACCAACCAGGGACAAGGGAAGTAGTGACCTAAAATTGATGGAGAGAAGGGTGTGGCATGTGTAGTGGGGTTTATCAAGGGCAATGAGCAGCGAGGAATTACTGAAACCTGAATGAAGGCCGAACATGATAGTGGGACAAGAGGAAATTAAAAGGAAATAGACGAAAGAACTAGGAGGCAAAGGACATTTATAGAGGTCTAAATACAGGCATGTACATATGTAAATATATGACAATTGGGAAATAGATCTATGTACTTATATGTTAACTATTAAGGTAGCAGATGGACATTAGACTTCTACTCAATTACTCCCTCAATGCAAGAACACTTTGTTCTAATAACCCAGAATTCTGTGATGCTCACCTTTCCAACACGATCACTGAAGACAAATGGGTGCATAAGCAAAATTGAAGAAAACTGATGGTGTCCAGCTAACAAAAGATATAGCATCTGGGGGCTTGAAGATAAACAAGCGGCCACCTAGTTCAGAAGCAACAAAGCCCACATGGAAGAAGCACACCAGCCTGTGTGATCACGAGGTGCCGAAGAGCTCAGTTATCAGGCATCAAAGAACAAAAAATCATATTGTGTGCTCGCCTCCCTGATACGATCTTTAGAGTGAACAAGACAAAAGGATGCATAAGCAAATGTGGCGAAGAAAGCTGATGGCGCCAAGGTATCAAAAGATATAGCATCTGGGGTCTTAGTGGCTTGTAGGTAAAACAGCGGCCATCTAGTTCAGAAGCAACAAAACCCACATGGAAGAAGCCACCAGCCTGTGCGATCACGAGGTGTTAAAGGGATCAGGCATCATCAGAACAACGGAATCATTTTGTGAATGAGGGTGGAGTGGAGACCCAAAGTCCATTTGCAGGCCACTGGACATCCCCTTACAGAAGGGTCTCGGGGAGGTGATGAGCCAGTCAGTGCGATGTAGCAACGATGAAACATTACAACTTCCTCTAGCTCCTAAATGCTGCCCCGCACCCCCGAATATCATGATTCCAATTCTAGCTTACAAATCTAGCTAGACCAGAGGATGTACACTGGTACAGATAGGAACTGGAAACACAGGGAATCCAGGGTAGATGATCGCTTCAAGACAAGTGGTGTGAGTGGCGATACTGGGAGGGTGGAGAGAGGGTAGGTTGGAAAGGGGTAATCGAATACAAGGTCTACATATAACCTCCTCCTTGGGGGACGGACAACAGAAAAGTGGGTGAAGGGAGATATTGGACAGTGCAAGATATGACAAAATAGTTTATAAATTATCAAAGGTTCATTAAGGAGGGGGCAATGGGGAGGGAGGGGAAAAGTGAGCTGATACCAAGGGCTTAAGTGGAGAGCAAATGTTTTGAGAATGATGAGGACAATAAATGTACAAATGTGCTTTACACCATTGATGTATGTATGGATTGTGATAAGGGTTGTATGAGCCCCTAATCAAATGATTTTTTAAAGAATTCATGATTATGCTTAAATAAAGATCTCTTCAGAAGATTCATTGTTCACTACAAAAAGTCCTTGTTTCTTGGTGCCAGTGAGTACCCCCACGTACAACAGCATGAAGCACTGTGTCACCTTCACAATACTTGCTGTGTGTGAGCCCATTGTTGCATCCACCACGTCAACCCATCTCATTGAGGACCTTCCTTGTTTCTCAGATCCTCTAATTGACCAATATGGTGTCCTTCTCCAGGGATCATGTCCTCCTGAGAGCGTCACCAAAGTACATAAGATGTCTCACAATTCTCACTTCTAAGGGCCATTCCAGGTGCACTATTCCCTTGACAAATATGTTTATTCTGGTAGTCCATGATATATTCAAAATTCATCAACAACAACCTAATTCGCAAAGACATCATTTTTCCTCGTTCTTCTTTATTCATTGAGCACCTTTTTCATGGATATGATGCAATTGAAATACCATGGCTAAACCTGAATCTCCAGGGGTCTTTAGCATTTAAAACACTAGGATGATGTGTGTGTGTGAGTAAATAGAGAGGGTAGTTTTTATAGTTTAAAATTTTAACTTAATTTTTCCTATTTAAAATATGTCTATCAAATAATCTGAAAAGGAAAGAAATTTTAAATCACTTATACTGTGGTGTAGTGATTACACTTTGGACTGCTAACCACAGGGTTATAAGTTCAAAACCACAAGCTGTTCCTTGGAGAAAGATGAGGTTTTCTACGCCAAAAAGAGTTACAGTCTTGGAAACACCCAAACGCACAGTTCTAACTTATCATGGAAGGTAACTATCAGTCAGAATCGACTCAATGACAGACACTCTTGCCATCCAAATACAAACTATGAAAATCTTGGAATATTCATTCTCCACAGACCTTTAGTCTGGAGATTAAAAGAGATAATAGCTCTCGATATTCTTTTTGATTGACCAGGCATAGAACAATAACTTTCTTTTAAATTTTATAATGTACAAAAATGAACCTACCATTGCTCAAAGAGATAGATGTAGCCTGAAATTATAAAGATCATCAGTGGGGGGAAAATAGAGATAAAGACCCTAATATATGGCATAAATATACTGTCCACCATAATGGACAACACACAGACAGCAGAAGACAGACTAGTTGCCTGGGACCTCCTGAAATCCTTATGAATATTAAAGGATTTCACCAAAGATAACAAGAGAAACTACAGACTGGGAAAACTTTTTGGCAATCACATTCCAGACAAGAAACAAATATCTAGAAATTACAGAAGAGGTCAACACCTCTACAAGAAAAACACAAATAACCATATGTCAAAATCAGCACACACACAAAAAAACCCTCCAAACTCACTGCTATCAAGTCAATTCCAACACACAGCAACCTCGAAGGGCAGGATAGAGTACATGAGTTGAAAGCCCCATCTCTCTCCTTCAGAGTGGGAAGTGGTTTCAAACTGCTGACCTTGCAGTTAGCAACCCAATGGGAAACCACTACGCCATTAGGGCTCCTATTTTAGATGGGCAGAGAATATAAATGGACACATCACAAGGGAAACAAACATGAAGAAATGTTCTCCTTCAGTGTTAGATCTATATCAAAACAACAATAAAGATCTCATTTCACTTAAGCAGTGATTTTTTTTTTCACTGCCATCAAATCATTCCCAACTCATAGCAATCCTATAGAACAGGATAAAACTACCCCTGTGCTTTCTTTATGGAAGTAGAAAGCCTAGTCTTTCTCCAGGCGAAGTGGCTGCTGGTTGTGAACTACTGACTTTGTGATTACCAACCCAACTCGAAATCTTTATACTACCAGGTCTCCTTAATGAGTTTTTTAAAAAGAAGAAGAAAAGAAAACAATAAATAATGAGGGTGTAGAGAGAGCTGAACCCTAATACAATGAAAAGCAAGGCCCTCAACAGCAATGGACTCAAACAACAATTATGAGAATAGGCATGACCAGAACTGTTTCCTTTTGGGCAGATGCATGCATGCGTAGACACATCGGCTGAATGGATATGGAAGGAGAAATGGACATCTACTCACAAATATACACAGGTTTTACAGGATGCATGTGTACATGGTATTTTCTGTAAGAATAGTCATGAGTGAGGTGGAGCATACAAAGGACAATTTGTGAAAAATTCTTTAGACATAACCAAACATCTTGAGACAAGTAGGGGCCAATCCTGGGGGTTCGGAGCCATAGTATTGAGGGACACCAAGATTAAGTGGAATCGCACAGTTCACAATGAAAATGTTGTATATCTTACTTTGGTGAGTAACAACTGGGATCTTAAAAACTGATTAATGGCCATCTAAGATTGAACCTATTGGTTTCTCCCTGTCTGAAGGAAAGAACATGGAAGATCTATGGATACAATTGTGGTAATTCAATGAACTAAAGGACCACATCAACCAAATTCTCCATGACCCTGAGACTAGAAGAACTAGATGTGTGTGGCTACCATCACCAACTACTCATTAAGAGCTCACATTTGAAGGTCCTGGATAGAGTGGGAGAAAAATGTAGAGCAAACTCAAATTCATAAAAGACCAGGCTTACTAATTGAAAAGTGGGTAGAGGGAGACAATGGTCAGGCAGAGTAAGACACGAAAAAATAATTTATAAATTTTCGAGGGTTCATGGGGGGTGGGGGGAAGAGATGGAAGTCCTGAGACTATGGCCCTTAATCACCCGTTAATTCTGGAAATGAACTCACCCACTTGGTACAATTTTCAGCCAAACATTCAACAGGTCATAAGGCAAAAAATGACACTAGCAAAGTGCACACGCTTTAGAACAATCAACCATTTGAGATTAAAGAGGCAGTATTTACCCCAGAGAGAAGTTCAGAAGGGTTAGGAAGGAAGGAGGAATAAAAACCGAGAACAGCGAATGTGGGATAAATTACTTTGCGGGGAATTGCAAAATGGGTATGAATTGTTGGTGGTAAAAATGCTGGTCTGCTTTTATAAACATTCACAAGAGTTAAAAATGTATGCAATAAAGCTAAAAATGTGGTAATATAAGATCTGCCTTATTATTCTGTATTATATCTCAGACTTTGGTGTATTTAAGTTTTCCTTAGCATTCTGATTTACAACTTGGAAATTCTAAAGACTACATCCATCAGTCTGTAGATCTCAGTTAGTACCCTACCTCTGAAGAGCTCTGGTTAGTCAGGAAGGACCCAACTCCCAAGCAAATGATCCAAATCTCTTTCTCTGTCCTAAGCTCAGTTGATATTCATGTGTTCCATCCACCACTGCATATCAGACTTATTTCCACCCGAGGCTGGGTTAGAGCAACAATTAAAGAAAGTATTGTCATAAGTGTTGGCTAAATTGGAAATGAAATTTAAACATAACCCATGACTAAGAGGGAATGATACAACTTGTAAATTACTCAAGCATTCGTTGGAATGGAACTTTTGAAATTCATGTTATGAAGAATGATTGTTCTTTTAAGAAAGCTGTTGGGGACTGAGAAGTGGGGTAATCATAGTCGGCAGTACCATCTGCAGGCCTGCTCTGAGGCGACTCTTTATTTGTGAGTTTCTTGTATAAAAGATTTGACTCTACAGAATATTTATGACCTTATAATGTCAAATACAATGTAATATTAATCTCAAACTGAAAACAAGTAATATGGGTTCTTGAATTGGTGAGATTTCTTGAATCAACAGTTGTATTCGTATTTATAATCAAAGGAGTAAACATAATTTAGAGAATCCAGAATGATTAAAGGAGCCCTGTGGATGCAGCGAAGAAGCACTCAGAGATTAACTTGAGTACCGTAAGGCTGACAATCTGAACCCACTACTCCGTGGGAGAAGGTGGAAGTGGTCTGATTCCATAAAGATTGTGGCAGTTAGATTTTATGTCAACTTGAAGATGTTTGAAAATGGAGGGGTGGAATCCAACCTGTCAATCCTGATGCTGCCTCCTTGGGGGATGGGGCCTTCTAAAAAGAAGAAGCTAGGAACTTCCTTCTGTCTGCCCCATTCCCTTGCCTGTCTGGGACTTTGCCCTCAGGGGCCACCCGACGTTGGGTGCAGTCGGTGCCCTGCTGTGTTTTCATTAATCCTGGATCCACACACTTGGCATCCACTGCTTTGTGATCCCCACCTCCAATCCCACTGCTTCCTGCTTCACTTGTCCACAGCATTAGCCTGCAGCTGCATGAGCCTGAAAAGGGACTAATGGACTAGAATTGGATTCCTGGGCTTGAGTTGGACTAGGTTTGGATGCCATCTTGATATAAAATTATTTCTAGATATAAATCTCATATGAATATAAGTGTTGCTGGATTTGTTTCATTGGTATTCTGGCCCAACAAAAATACACAATTTGGAAAGCCCAGGGCAAAGAAGTTCTACACTGTCCTAGAGGGTCATGTGTGACTTGGAATTGAGTCAACAGCAACAGGTATTTGGGTTAGAATAGATGTAGAATGATCATGGATATTGGAATGATGAAGAATTGAGTTCGCGACTTCTGGAAAGATGGCGACTGAGTAACACATACCAGAGGGACTCTGCCAAAATCAGCCCAGGAGAGTTGTTAGAGGAAAATTCAACACTGCTGGATTGCAGGAGGAGCATCATAAAGATAAGTAGGCACAGACGCACAAGGTTTTCAGGGGTTGGGGGCTTTTGACATACCACAGTGGAGGCCGGCTAGGGCTTGATCTTAGCCCCGCCACTGTCTTGGCCAGAGCCAGGAACATTTGGAGCCCATGTGGGCGCTTAATCTCAACACAGCCACAGCTTGTTGCCGCCTGCCTCGGGGCAGGGACTAAACCCTTGCAACCCCAGAGGCTGGGATCGGGGCTCATCTACTTTGTTACTTTTCTTTCCCTCTCTTTTTTCTATCTCCCCTCCTCCAACAGTCTCAATTGGCTGGGTAGGGGCTTTTTCTCAACACAGCCCCAGCTTGGCACCACCTGCCTCCAGGCAGGGAATAAACCCTTGCTGCTCCACTAGGGCAGGGATTGGGGCTCAGCTACAGTGTTACTTTGGTTTTCTGTCCTCTCTATTGCTGCACAGTCTCAGGGGGCTTACTTTTTAATTATTTTCTCCTCTTTATCTCGTTTATGTTCTCTCACACTCCACTGCTGACCTCCAGATCACTCCCCTAGCCTACAGCATTTATGCCTGCCCCACACACAGCTAGGTGAGCTCCAGCCTGTTCAGCTAGCCCAAGGCTGGGAAAAGCCCTGCCAACTTCCACCAGGGGATACTCCACCCAACTTCTTACCAGGGAATCCTGACTGCGTGCCTGGGAGAGCTCTTATATTTCCTCTGTTGTCCCACATGACTGAGGGAACTTCCTCCTCCCTACCTTAGTGCCTCATAAGGCCTAAGGCAGCTCCGCCAACACTCGTCAACGTTCCAAGCTGCTGCAGGAACCTCTGCTCAACCTAAGCAACACCAAAGAAGACAACCCACCAGCCTTCTGGGCCACTCCCCTGAGAGGGAAGCCACAGGAGGATAAAGTGGTAGGTTAATTCCATAGTGAAATTAGCTGTAGTCAGTTCGAAAAAGCATTCCTATAAGTCTCCCAAAGAGAGACAGTGCTTTTCGACTCCCTGGAAAATAGCACCTGCTCGTCTAAAACAACACAGTGCAAAAAACCATCAACCCCAACGACCTCAAAACAAAACAAAAAAACAGGAGAAACAAAAGGCAATGGCAGAAGATGTCCTGAAAATAACAACATGTGTAGAAGAAACAGACATTGAGCTGCCACAGAGAAAAAAATTTCAGAATGCTGCTTGGAGACATACAGGATATGAGGGAAACAATAAAGAAAAAGGATGAAATGATTGAGGAGATAAAGTCCATACACCAAAGGGAAACACTAGAATTTAGGGAGGAAATAACAAAAACCAGTTGCAGATACACAGACCTTGAGAATCCACTGGAGGAAGCAGAGAACTGCACTAGTGACTTGGAGGACAGCCAAGCAGATTTTAACAAATGTGAACAAAAATCTAATAAGATCATCAGAGAAGTTGAAGAAAACCTAAGAGCTATGTCTGATGCTATGAAGAGGAACAACATTAGAATTATTGGATTACCGGAGGAAGACACAACAAAGAAGTCATCTGCAACAATAGTGAGCGAATTCTTGTAAGAAAACTTCCCTAGCTTACTGAATGAAAACCAGGCAACCATTCAGGACGCTGAAAGAACACCGGCTAGACTGTATCCCAAGAAAAAGTCACTGAGACATATAATAGTTAAACTATCCAACTTTGAGGATAAGGAGGAAATCATGAGAGCAGCTAGGGAAAAATAAAGAGGTACATAGAAAGATTCCCAAATAAGAATTTGCTCAGACCTATCAGCAGAAACTATGGATAAGAGGAAAGAGTGGAGTAACATACTCCAAAAATTGAAGGAAAACACCGCAAACTCCCCCAGCCAAATTATCGATCAAGATAGATGAAGAAGAGTTTTCCCAGACAAGGAAAAACTCAAAGAATATATTAAAAGAAACCCAGCCCTACAAAAGATCCTTTCTGACCCAGTATGGGCAGAAGAACAATACTCACCAAGCATAAATAAGAGACTGCCACACAGAACAACCTCACCCAGAGAGCAACAAGATAGCATTAGCTTAAGGATGGAAAAAAGTCAAGAATCACACACACACACACACACACACACACACACACACACACACACACACTACTAACGAGAAAGGAAAGTAGGGAAACGCCCAACACATAAGGTATAAGATGACATCACAGAGACTGCAGATGGAGATAATAACCCTGAATGTCAATGGCCTGAATTCAGGCATTAAAAGACTGAGGCTAGCAGACTGGCTTAGAAAACACACCCATCAATCTGCTGCCTACAGGAGACACATCACAATGCTACAGACAAAAGTAGGCTGAGAATCAAAGTCTGGAGAAAGGCATCTCAAGCAAACAGCAATTCAAAGGAAGCAGGGGTTGCAATCCTAATCTCAGATAAAAGTGACCTCAAAGTGCAAACATGAAAAAGAATTAAGGAGGGACACTGTATAATGCTCAAGGGAATGGTAGACAAAGAACCACTAAGCATTGTTAACATATATTCCCCAAATGAGAGACCTGCTGAATACGTCATCCAAACACTCCAAGAGATGAAAAAAGAAACCACAGCCTCAACAATTATAGTGGGTGACTTCAGTACACTGCTCTCTGAGAAAGATAGATCACAGGGAAAGAAACTCAAAAGGAGGCTAGAGATCGAAACACTACAATTAGGCAATTTGACCTGATAGATATTTGAAGAGCTTTTCATCAAATACAAATAAATTCACATTCTTTTCAAGCTTGCATAGCATATATTCAAAGACAGACCACATGCTGGTGGCATAAGGCAAATCTACATATATTTAAGCACATTAATATCATACAGGCCTTTCTCCCTGACCACTGTACCATAAGGCTGGAAATCAACAAAAGGAAGACAAAGAAAACAAGAGCAAACAATTGGAGGATGAATAACTCTCTCCTGCAACAGGAGTACATGCTAGTACAGATCAAAGATGAAATTAGGAAATTCCTAGAAACCAACTAGAATGAGAACACAATGTACCAAAACTTATGAGACACAGCAAAGCAGTTATCAGTGGAAGTTTCATCGCAATACATGCACACCTGAGAAAGGAAGAATGACTCATGATTGTTGTGCTCGCACAAAATTTACAGCAACTAGAGCAGAGGACAAGCCTAGTAATAACAAAATAAATTATAAAAGTCGGGGCTGAGATTCAGGAGAGGGAAAATAAGAGAACCATGGAAAAAATTAATGCTGCTAAAAGTTGGTTCTTTGAAAGGATAAACAAAATCGACAGACCACTGGCAAACCTAACCAAAGAAATGAGGGAACAAATTTCAATAGCAAGAATAAAGGATGACAGAGGGGACATTACAACAGGCCCTAATGAATCAAAAGGATAATTACACAGTACTACAAAGGAGTGGAAGGAAAATTTATCAAGACAATACAAACTATATACGAAAAACCAACAGCCAACGTACTCAGTACTCTGGTGAGTGGAAGGAAAATTTCTCAAGACAATACAAACTATGAAAAACCAACAGCCAATATGGTAATCAATGGAGAAAAGACTAACACAATCCCACTGAAAAGGGGGACCAGACAAGGATGCCGCTCTTCCCCACTCTTATTAATGTCGTGCTGGAAGTTTTAGCTAACAGCATAAGGCATAGAAAAGACACCAAAGATATTCGTCTGGGGAAGGAAGAGGTGAAACTATCGTTATTTGCAGATGATATGTAATAAATAAAAAAAGTCAAGGCCATTTGTTGTCTGCATACTCAATGCATCTGAGAGTTGTGAAATATCCTTCTCAGTGACACTGGAGTTTTGAAGAGACTGTCATGCTGCATGACTTCTCCCGTTAATGTTTACATTTAAACCCAGATGAATGCTTCTAACTCTCTAGAGCAGTGGTTCTCAACCTTCCTAATGCCGCAACACCTTAATACAGTTTCTCATGTTGTGGACACCCCAACCACAAAATTATTCTCATTGCTACTTTATAAATGTAATTTAGCAAAATTATGAATCTTTTATGAATCATCATAACAGATGCATGAATTTACATGAATTCATACATGATCATGATTCATGAATGTATATTCATGAATCGTCATATAAATATCTGCCACGCAGGATGTATTTTCATTGTTACAAATTGAACATAATTAAAGCATAGTGATGAATCACAAAACAATATGTAATTCTATGTTGTGAACTATTTATTTCTAATGACAAATAAATGAAATTTTGTCTTGAAGCATGGTGTAGCATCGATAACAGTCTTCATGCCAGGTACTCGTATGTGGGCGAATCTGCGTGTGGCCGCACCAGCTGGAGACCATAGAGGAGCGATATCTCGGTTCCTAAGGCTACTAGAAATGTGTGTCTTCCAATGGTCTTAGGTGACCCCTGTGAAAGGATCATTCAACCCCCAAAGGGGTCATCACCCACAGGTTGAGCACCACTGCATTAGAACATCTAAAGATGGATGCTTCAAAATCACCTAACAATGACGTGGCAGAAAGCTCTGGTCATCGAGTTCTGGAAAGATTAAAGCCATGCCATTGCATCCACTCTGGCTCTTTGCAATCTTATGGGAGGTTTCAGAGGCTGTACATCTCTCCAGGAGCAGAGAGCCACACCTTACTGAGGGCACCAGGAGGAAAGTCCTCGCTTACCAGGAGACAGCACGAGGAAAACTAACGGCCTATTTCTACCTCTGCAACACATGGGAGTGCCACAACGGGGAATTTATTTGATGGCAAAAGGTTTGGCTTTTGATTTTTATATGTATTCTTTGCTTTTAATGTGCATGTCATTGATGCTATTTTAACTTTTATCATGTACTTGTTGCTTTTTTTTAATAAGCCCCCAGGAGAAAGAAATACACCCCCCCCCCTTGCCATTGGTTCTTTTCCAACGTATAGTGACCTTACAGGACCGAGGCTCGAACAACTACCTCCATAGAGTTTCCAAGGCCATCAATCTTTAGGAAGCAGACTGCTCATCTTTCGCCTCCAGAATGGCTTGTGGATCCCAAACACTGACATTCCGTTAACAGCCAAGCAGCTAAGCACTTTACCACTGCTTCCACAGAGCTCTTAATTTCCCAAACAAATGAAAAGTTGTTTTTAAAAAGCTAGAAAAGGAGAAGCTATGAAAGCACCTTTACATTACCGAGCAAATGAAAAGTTATTCAAAGCTTTGCTTCTAAATAGAATAGAGAGAGGAGATGGTTTAAGCGAGCAATTCAGATTTGGGAGAAACTTGCTCTGAAATCATAAAACATATTCTCAAAAGAATCTATATCCAATTTTCTCAAAATTGATAAGAGTAAGATAAAATGTCTACAATCCAATTCTCTCAGGAAGCAGAGGCTTAGCTAGAATTTTCTCTTTTAGATCTGTGGTTTTGTAGTAGAAAATGATATCCATTTACAGACATTTCACAAAGCATTTTGCAACATTTTTGGCCTATGGGTGATTACTGTCTATGTGGAAAACTAACATAAGTGCAATTACCTGGATCAGTAGTAAACTCAGACAAGATTTACTTATGGAAGAAAACATTGAAGACTTATTATGTTCTTTTTTGTATTATAACGATCCATAAAGTCCAGATTGAGCTGTATTGTCTGAAAGATATAGATTAGAATAACTGGTAGGGAATAGTTTTGAGTTTTTTTTTTTTTCACACGTTGCATCCAAACTTCTGAATTCATTTTTTCTAACCTCGATTGTGTTATCAGACACCCACAGAGGATAGTGATTCTGCAGTGGACTACTACTAACCTCAAGGTCCAAACTACCAGCCTCTCCAGGGGACAAAGATGTGGTGTCCTACTTCTATCGTTACAGTCTCTGAAGCCTAAAGGGGCAGGTCTCTTCTGTCTTATAGGATCGCAATGAGTCACTTCTGATTTGATGGCAGTGAGTTTGGTTTGGGATATTGTGTTATTACACTTATACCACAGCAATAGACATTAATCACTCCCACCTTCACCTAGCTAAATGAAACTCATTCTCTAGTATTTGTCTAAAATATCCTTTCCTCTACAAAGTAGTGCTTCTAACTGTGAACCCAAAAGACCCTTCATCTGTTTCACGGAGCTTGCCATATTGTTAGGGTAATAGATGTATGTGCCTGTTTCCTTTGAGCTTCTGGAGGCTCCCAACTATCTTGTTCATTTACACTACTTCCAATGTTTGCGCTTCGTTGCCCTCTAACCATTGGTCTCATATATGCTGCGCAGAAATGCTCTACAGAGGGGGAAAATGAGGAGTTGACGCCAGGGGCTTAAGTGGAGAGCAAATGTTTTGAGAATGATCATGGCAACAAATGTACAACTGTGCTTGACACGATGTATGTCTGTATGGATTGTGATAGGAGTTGAACGAGCCCCCAATAAAATGATTTTTAAGGAAGAAAAAGAAATGCTCTACAGGGATGTAAAGGCTGTGACCTTCTAAAGGCAGATCCCAAGGCGTCTTCTAAGGTGCCTCTGGGTGAAGGGGAGCCCCAACCTTTAGGCTAGTCATCAACGACTTGACTGTCTGCACAGCACAGGGAAACAGGGATTGTTAGCTGCGGTCACATCATCGTGACCCCAAGTGCAACCACAGAGCACCGCCCGACCCTGCGCCACCCTCACCCTGTGCCATTGTTTGAGCCGATCGTTGCAGCCTCTGTGTCAATCCATCTTCTTAAAGACTTCCATCTTTTTTACTAATCCTCCACCAAACGTGATGTCTTTCTCCAAATTGTAGGGAGTGAAGTTTCACCATCCTCTCTTTTCAGGAGCATTCACACTATGTATTTTCCAAGAAAGAGTTGCTGATTTTCTGTATTCTTAATCAACACCATGATGTAAAGGAATCAATCCAGTTTTATATGAGGCAATGAAAATACCACGGCTTGGGTCTGGGCACCTTAGTCTTCAAAGTCAAATCGTTGCTTTGTAACACTGTGAGCAGCACGTTTGCAGCAGATTTGCCTGGTGCAGTCGTTGTGTTGATTTCCTGACTGCTGCTTCCATCTTCATCATTATAGATCCGAGTGGAACGAAATCCTTGACAATTTCATTCTTTTCTTCATTTGTCATGACGTTACTTATTGGTCCAGGTGTGAGGCACTTTGTCTTCACTTTGCTTATTTGTTTTCATATATGATCCAGTCTAAAGATTATACTTTTTGATCCTCATGCATAACTGCTTTCTGTCCTCCTGGCGATAATCATTTTCACAAAACTAGTCAGTATTTTGGCTCCTCAGAAAGAAATATGACAATTTGTTTATAGAACAATGGTGGTCTCATGGTTGATTTTTTTCCCTCAGCCGTTTTTATAATTCCCAAATTTGCTATCATGAACATGGACATATGAGGAACACATTTTTCAAAATATGTACCTTGTTGGAGATAGTGTGGCATGAGTGAGAGCACAGGTTTCGTAATCCCGTTTGTGTTTGAGTCACTGTCCTGCCATTTATTAGCTATGCAACCTTTTTGTTCTGTGAAGTGGAGAGCAACCAGCAACATGGGGCAGGTTAATAACATCAGATCACCTCCATCATGGAAAGAACAGCGTTTTGTTTTTACTAGAATAGATGCTCCTTCTGGATAGACAAGTTTGTCTTCCCTGTGCCAATGCTATGGCAAAACTACCACACCTGTGTGAGCCATGTTCAGGATCTGCATATGTCTATAAAATGCCCCTGGTCCTGGTGGGAAATGATCAAGGGTAAGGTTGCTTAGAGAAGAGGTATACTCTAGCCCAGGTGGCGATGAAGCATGGTAGTAGGGCAGGAGGAAAGTCAAGGGAGATGGAGGAAAGAGCTAGGAGTCAAAGGGCATTCATGGAGGTCTAGACAAAGACATGTACATGCAAATATATATAGGAGGTTGGGGAAATAGATCTTTGTGTCGATATTTATAGGTCAAGTATTAAGGTGGCGGAAGGACCTTGGGCCTCTACTCAAACACTCCCTCTATGCATGAATACCTTCTTTTATTAAATTGGAACTCTATGATGCTCACTCTCCCGACACAACGGCTGGAGCCAAAGTGGGTGAACAAGTAAATGTGGTGAAGAAAGCTGATGGTGCCCGGCTATCAAAAGAGATAGTGACTGGGGTCTTAAAGGCTTGAAGATAAACAAGCGGCCATCTAGCTCAGAAGCAACAAAGTCCACATGGAAGAACACACCAGCCTGTGTGATCGAGTGGTCCCAAAGGGATCAGTTACCAGGCATCAAAGAACAAAAAATCATATCATTGACTGCACACCTCCATGATAGGATCGCTGAAGACAAATGGGTGCACAAGCAAATGTGGTGAAGAAAGCTGATGGTGCCCGGCTATCAAAAGAGATAGTGTCTGGGGTCTTAAAGGCTTGAAGGTGAGCAAGCGGCCATCTCACTCAGAAGCAAATAAGCCCACATGGAAGAAGCACACCGGCCAGTGCGATCACGAGGTGCCCAAGGGACCAGATATAAGGCATCATGCAAAAAAAAAGATATAAGTGTGTGTATGTATGTGTATATATGTGTATATGTATATATGTATGTGTATATATATATATATATTATATTAAATGAAGGGGGAAGTGCAGAGTGGAGACCCAAGGCCCAAGTGTCGGCCAATGGAGATCCCCTCATAGAGGGGCTTAGGAGAGGAGATGGGTTAATTAGGGTGTGAGGTAGTATCGATGAAGAACACAGCTTTCCCCCAGATCCTGGATGCTTCCTCCCCCCAACTACCATGATCCGAATTCTACCTTGCAGGGCTGGATAGGACAGAGGCTGTACACTGGTACATATGAGGGCTGGAGGTACAGGAAATCCAGGGTGGATGATACCTTCAGGACCAAGGGCGTGAGGGACGATGCTGGGAGAGTGGAGGGTGAGTGGGTTGGAAAGGGGGAACTGATTACAAGGAGCCACATGTGACCTCTTCCCTGGGAGAGGGACAGCAGAGAAGGGGGGAAGGGAGACCCCGGATAGGGCAAGATATGACAAAATAACGAGGTATAAATTACCAAGGGCATATGAGGGAGGGGGGAAAGGGGAGGGAGGGGGAGGAAAAAAAAAGAGGACCTGATGCAAGGGGCTTAAGTGGAGAGCAAATGCCTTGAGAATGATTGGGGCAGGGAATGTATGGATGTGCTTTATACAATTGATGTATGTATATGTATGGATTGTGGTAAGAGTTGTTTGAGTCCCTAATAAAATGTAAAAGAAGAAAAGAGAAAAAAATGATTAGGGCAAAGACTGTACAGATGTGCTTTATACAATTGATGTATGTATATGTATGAACTGTGAAAAGAATTGTATCAGCCCCAATAAATTGTTAAAAAAAAATGCCCCTGGTTTTTCTTCTCTGGAGAACCTAGCTACTTGGGTAAATTAGACCACCTTTTAGAGACTACCTCCCCATAAATAAAATAAGGATAATACTATTACCATTATGCTATATGTACCTTGGGGAGCAATTGTGAGGGTTAGAAACAATGTATAGACATGCATCATACAGATCTTTCTATATTGAAGGCTGATTGTCACTCTGGAAAAGTGTGATTCTTGTCTAGTTCTCTCCATTGATGAACATTTTATATGGTTGTTTTTAACTTTTATTGTGATTTACAAGAACATTTATGGAACACATCCCTTTTCCATTCAACAATTCAGACTCATTTAGTTTCATGCCCTTGATTGCAATCCAAAGAGTGTAACATCATTCAACCCACTTTCCCCCTGTTTCCATTCCTCTGTCTCTCCTATCACTTTCTGTTTTCTGAACTTTATTCTAGAGAAAATACTTACTGATTTCAAATGGCTGGTTGTTCTTAGGAATGCATGCCTCCTTAAAGTTACTGCATGCCTTAGAGACCTGTCTATTGTTCGGAAGAGCATTCAACAATGATTGCAGTAGTGCACCGACAGGACTGCTAGAGGTTGAGGCCGGATTCAGAAGAGGATGTGATACAAAGGACATCATTGCTGGTTATCAGACAGATCTTGGCTGAACACAATAAATAACAGAAAGATATTTACCTGTGTTTCATTGACAATGCCAAAGCATTCAACTCAGCGGATACTAACAAAGTATGGATACCTTTGAGAACAAGGAGAATTCCAAAATACTTCATTAGACTTATGCAAAACCTGCACATGGATCAAGAGGAAGTTGTTGGAACAGAACAAGTGAATATTGCATTGTTTTAAATCAGGAAAGCTATGTGTCAGAAAAACTGGATTAAATGAAAAGGAAAGCTAAATCAGGATTGGAGGAAGACTTACTAACTACCTATGATATCCAGATGAGACAACCTTGCTTGTTGAAAATGAGGAGGCATGGAAGCATTGCTGATGAAGATCATGTGTAGCCAAGAAAATCAAAATCCTTATAACTGTCCCTTACAATAGGTAACATCATGATAAATGGGGGAAAGTTTGAAATTGGCAGGGTTTTCATCTTGCTTGGTTTCATATTCAAGGCTCATGAAAGCAACAGTCAAGCGATCAAATGCTATATTGCATTAGGTAAATCTGTTGCACAAGACCTATTTAGACTATTGAAAAGTCAGGATGTTACTTTGAGGACCAACGTAGGTCTGACCCAAGCCATGGTATTCTCCAGGGCCTTATGTGCATTTGAAAGTGGGACACTGAATAAGGAGGACCAAAGAATCAACAGTGCACTTGAATTGTACTGGAGACAAATACTGACAGTGCCACAGACTGCTAAAGACAAATCGGTCTGTCTTGGAAGAAGTGTGACCAGCATGGTCCTTCGAGGCACGATGGCTACACTTCATCTTACATGCTTCATCGTACATGCTTCATCTTACATAGTTTGGAAATGTTTTCTGAAGAGACCAGTCCCTGGAGAAGAACATCTTGCTGGGTACAGTGGAGGGGCAGTGAAAAAGAAGAAGGTCCTCAAGGAGACGGATGGACACAGTGACTGCAATGATGGACACAGGCCCAGGAACAACTGAGACGAGGGCCGTGTTGCGTTCTGCTGTGCATGGGGTCGCTATGGGTCTGAACCAACTCTATGGGACCTAACAATAAAAACAATTGCTTGTCTCCCCAATTATCTGTCAGTTTGTCATGCTGTGGTGACTTGCTTGTTGCTGTAATGTCCAGAAGCTATATCAGTGATATTGCAAATACCAGCAGGGTTACCCGTGAGAAAGAGATTTCAGTGAGGCTGCCAGACTAAGAACAGACTCACAAGAAAGAAGAGGCTGTCTACTGCTGAAGGATAGGTCACTGAAAAATTAATGACTAGCAGGAGAACATTCTCGGACTTAGACACTGAAGGTGAGCCCTCGGGTTGGAGGGCACTCAAAAAAATTTATTGAGTGACCATGACGCAGGAATGTTCTAGGGATGACTGAAAAAACAAGGTTTGTTTCTTTCCTTGGATGCACTAAAGATTAGGATTTAGGTCTTTTACAAAGAGACTTAGAGCCTTGGCTTAGATTCCTAAATCCCAGGACAATTCATCTTAAAATACACAATGAGCTACAAACTTGTTCCTTATGGAATTAAGTCCCATACTTATTTGCTCATATTCAGCCCAAGTTGTTTGTCTACAATCTCCTTAATAGCGTGGCATCATCCTGCTTGGGGTTCCTTCTAATACTAACTGTCCAGACTTGCTCTTTGAAGAGTTCAAAATCTTCTCCTTTCTTTCTGCCAAAGTAGCAGTGCATTTACACTAGCAGTCTTAAAGATAGTCAAATGGACGGCAGCTCGAATTTAGAAAACGCTCTAAAATGAAAACTTTAATTTAAAAAAACTTCTGAAAATAAGTGAACCTACAACTCAGATACAATTTGTAAAGGTGACTTAACTTGAACAAATTCATGTGGCTAAAATTAAAATGCCCCAAGGGAGGGTACAGGGAGTGATAGCAGTGTGTTTCCGTCTCGCCTTTTTCACAGCCAGGATCTCTCAGCCTCTGTTGCTCTGTTCTTCAATGAAAAGACCTTTGAAATGTCCATGTCATGTGCCCACATATTACTTAAGACTCAGACAGATTCCCTCCACACATGAAACTGTGTTCCTTTGCTACTGTGAATATCAACACCTTTGCTGTGTGTTGCTGCACTTTTCTACCAGGGCCCCCATCGTACCTGTGCAGGTTTGTCCCAGTTAAAATGCATTCAAACATGCCTCTACGTGACGATGAAGGGATGGCTGCCAGTAAATGCTCTCAGTAAGACACTTAGCTTCGTTGCCAGAGTGCCTTAAAACAAACTCAGGAAAAACACTGAAGACATGGGTGCTGTAGCAAAATGTGGTCCAGAAATCAGATGGTGCCCGGCTATCAGATAAAATAGCCTCTGGGTTCTTAGGGACTCCAAGCAAGCAGTGAGATGTCAACTAAGTCCACATGGAAGAAGCACACAATCATCAGTGTGCTTTACCAAAGGATAGTAAATCCTATAATTCAAAGTTGAAGGAGGGATTAGTATCAAAAACTGAAGTGTGAGAATCTGGTTTGCAGAAGGCCGTGGAGGGCAGTGGGAGCCCGGGATACATTTGTGGGAACTACATAGGAAATCAGCCTCCAGTGAAGCCCCTCTATCCATAATGGAGGGGTGGGAGGAGAGTGCATTGGAGAGATGAGGATAGAAGATCAAAGGGACAAACCTGACTTGAACAGTTACAACCTTGTCAGTTGTTCCCCCTGCTTTGATGCACACTGGACCTGATCTGGGTTTTCAACATTTTCTGAAATTTTTTTTGTTGGTTTGTTGCCTATTCATATTACGGTTTATCTCAGATGTGTTATGTCATTAGGGGGTCACCCTCTTGAAGTTGTGTTATATGTTTTTTGGAATATGAAACCCTGGAACGATGAACCTGTAGAGATAGCAAGTAGCATAAGGGATTTGTGGGGGGGTAGTGGCTGGGGTACAGTGGTGGTAGTAGTAGGATGAGGGTGAAGGGTAAAAGGGAGACGATATCAAGGAGTTCGAGAAGAAATAGAATGTTTGGAAGCTGATTGTGGTAGCTACTGTACAATACTGCTTGATGTGATTGAACTATGGAATGAATATGTATGAAATAAATGAAAAATATATACATATATATTAAAGTAGTTTCTGAAGGGATCTACTGGGCTGGTTGCACTTAAGACAGAAAGGCCAACTAAGGTTATATGACAGTTTTCTGGGGATTTTAAAGGGTCTGTAGGTAGCTAACTTGGGGTGGGGAAGGCCCCCATAAAGGAGGCCCCATAGAGAAGATTAGAAAGGAATCAGGCAATCATTGGACACGTATGGGAAGATCACAGACTGAGCATGCTCATACACAAGCCTTCAGCCATGTGGGAGGCACACCTACCTGGGTACCCAAACTAGGCCCAGGCTCATGATATTACCCAGGTGGGCCTAACTAGGCCAATAACTTCAACCAATACCATCAATAATGCCTCCCCAGCCAGAGGTGTTAACAGCCAGTTGTGGGAAAGCCAATTTCTCTCCTTTACCCTGCTCCTGGTCAGCGATAGGTGAGGTTGAGGGTCTTCCTCCCCCGCACAGGTGCATGCATGCTTGCTCCAGGCCCAGTCAGGGCCACAACCTCTTGGCCCATATGCTCTTAGTCTCTGGGCCCCCATTCTCTTAGCCTCTAGGGTTCTTGGGCTTCTGGCCTCCTAGGGCCACCACCCCCCACCGCCCAGTTCTCCACGTGTGGGTGTTCTTTTCAGGTAGTTCTTCATGCCCAGTTGTGAATCCCACTGCAGGCTTCTGCGTGGCTTCATATGCCTTCCAGAAATAGTGTGTACTCTTTGAGACTGTAAAACCTGAAACCTGTCCTGACCTTCATAAAAACTCACGTGGATTATAAAATGTGCTTGGGCTGAATTTTTCCAGCATGAGAAGCAAAGAACAGAGGTGGATCCCACTCCAGAAACCTAACAGGTCTTCTTAATAGATTGAGTCAGAGGCCATACGACAATCAAGAGGGCTTGTGATGAAAAAATTTTAATAAAATTGAAAACTGTATTGTTGTGGAAAAGGCCTGGAAAGTTGTGCTGGAGTTTGTTTGTTTGTTTGTTTGTTTGTTTGTTTCCCATCACAGCACATCTTTGAGTGCTGTCCTACGAGAGTTACACTGGGAATTCTTACCCCATCCATCGCCCAGCCCATTAGATATCTCTTCCCATTAGATATCTCTTCCCATTAGACATCTCTTCCCATTAGATATCTCTTCCCATTAGATATCTCTTCCCATTAGATATCTTTTTGTTTCTCACACTCAAATCTTTAATAATGCAATTCAAGTCCATTGAAAACGTCAATCCAGTTGTTTGGGAGTGGTGTGCAAACTGAACAGCAAAGAATTTTGTGGGCGAAGGGCTAGCGAGATGGAAATGCTGCCCCCTGAGAATACAGAGCGAGGTGGAAGATAGGTTGAGAATCAATAGTTTCCCATGTTTGATGTTTTAATTTAATAATATGTTTATGATTTTGTAACAATACTTTTGGACTTGGTCTTGTCTTTCATCTTGTTTCTCCTGTGTATTGTAGTGCCTCCTCTCTACACCTTTGTTTCTTCTGCTTCGGCTCTCACTTGTGAGATGCTTCCATTTTGCCAAGGGAAAAATCAAGCCCCTCCCCATGTGCATCTTCTCGAACACACCCTGTATCCCAGGAACAGGAAACAGTAAGTCGCCTTTTCTTCATTCCAGAACATCCTGGACCACAGCTGCACAGCAGGGATCAAAGCAGGCTCACTTCAAAAGCACCCCCACTGCGAGGAGCTGCCAGAAGTCTCAGTGCCTCTGGCTCATTCTCATCACAGCCTGTGAGTCCTGAATATCTCATCTGTCTTTCCCCTGGCTGCTCTTCCTCCTCCAGGCGCAGCTGAGAAATAGGGCCTGCTTTACCAAATTTTCTTAACTATGCAAGATAAAAACTCTTTCAATTTCCCTTTCCGCCTTGCTTTGCTCACAGTTACTCAATGAATCAACGGTCTCGCTGAATCTCGTGCATCCACTGAACATTTTCTAAGCCCCTAATGTGCCAGGTCCTGTGCTAAGTGATGGAGCTAGAAAAGTGAAGGATAGAGCCCTCTTCATGGAACAAGACAGGAAACACACAAATAAATCATTCCATGGCCACAGCTACGAGTCAGAATTAAACGGACAGCAACTGTTTTAATTCTTTTAATTTTGTGTGAAAAGTCCCTGGTAGGGTCATGCCAGGTCTTTGGCAGTAACCACGAGGAGCACCATTTCTCAAATGACGTAATGCCGCAACAGGATTGTGAGGAACAGAAATGTGGGCGGAAAAGAGTTTCTCAAGATGTGAGAAAAGCACAGGGATGAACAAGGACAGGTATGATCTAGAAGGAGAGGTGTGACAGTTACATGATCTCCTGTCAACTTGCAAAGGGGTGGAGTCTAGCCTGTCAATCAGGTTGCAGCGTCATGACCTCATTTGGAGGCTCAAAGGAGATAAATAGCTCACTGGAGGGCAGACACATTTTCTCTGCTTGTGTTCCTGCTGACAAGCCACATGGAGACCCCTGATGGAACCAGAGCCCTGGAGCTGGAGAAGCCATGTGGAGACCCATGCCAGAATTGAGCTACTTCTATCACCACTGGATCCATAAGACTTTCTATTCACTGGCCTGTAATCCTTCTTCCTGTATTCAGCGTCATTACATGTGCTGTGTGAGTCTGAAGAAGAATTTATAGACTAGTAATGGATATATGGACAAATACTGGATCTGGACTGGGCTGGGTTGTTTTCTTAATATACATTTACTTTTTTATATAAAGCTTTTTTTTATACACATATGAGTCTCCCTGGATTTGTTTCTCTAGTCAACCCAGACTAACATAAGGGGTGATGAACATAAGTCATAATTGTGCAGCTGAAGTGTTAAGGAAGAAAGTTAAAGGAGACAAGGCTAAATAGAATATCATAAAATTGTATCTAAGTCATGCTCAGGAACTTGGATTTTATTCTATAAAAATGATTCTTATCTTTTACAAAATAAGTTTGAAGAATTTTCTGCCCCTCAATAGTTGATTACTAATGTACTGACAGTAGAAAATCTGATTTTAGTTTGCTAAAATAGACTGTTCATTATCTGTGTAATGAAAGTGGGCAATAATTAAAATACATCAAAATGGTACAGATATTTTTCTCAAATGTCTCTTTTTTCCAATACTACTACTTTAAGCACTTCTTTTATAAATGCATATTGGTGGCTAAACATAGACAAATCTAACTATATTCTTTACAGTGGTACTGCATTCTATCAAGAGCAATAAAGGTTTTTTGTTTGTTTTTTTAATATAAAAAGAGATTCTTGCAATAATGTAAACACCTTATTACAGATTAAATAATGCCCCCTAAATACCCATACTAAACCTTCCAAACCTGTGACTATATTACCATACACAATGAAAGGTTTTTTTAAAAAGATTTGTAGATGTAAGTTGATGATCTAAGCATCTTGACAAAATAGTATCCTGGACCATTTGAGTGAACTCTGTAATCACAAAGGTCCTCCTACGAGAGAGAAGATGTGAAGACAGAAGCAGAGGTATCAAGATATAACACTGCTGGCTTTGAAGGTGGAGGTAAAGACCATGGGCCAAGGAATATAGGCAGCTTCTAGATGCTAACAAGATAAGGAAATGGATTCTTCCCTAGAGGATCCAGAAGGAACCATCCCTGCAGATTCATTTATATGTTCCTACTTCCAAAGCAACAAGAGAAGGAATTTGTGTTGTTTTAAGCTACTAAATGTGTCCCGATTTGCTACAGGAGCAATACAAATTTAATATACTCCTTGAGAGCAGAGTTTGTTTTTATCTACTTCTACACCTGTAACATAGATGTTCAAGAAATACTTAAGGCGTGGGAAGACTCACCGCCAACAGAGATAACCGGAGCCCTCGTAAACTTCCACTGTTTCCTCTTTAGCTTGGGGATAGATGGTTGGTTGATTGGGGGGTTGGTTGGTTGGTCGGTCAATCAGTCGGTCCATCGGTCCATCTGTCTGTCCATCGGTCAGTGGGTCAGTTGGTCGGTCACTTGGGAGGTTGGTTGGTTGGTTGGTCGATTGGTTGGTTGGGTGGTTGGTTGTGTGGGTGGTCGGTTGGTCGGTCAGTCGGTCGGTCGGGTGGTTGGTTGGTTGGGTGGGTGGGAGGTTGGTTGGTTGGTTGGTTGGTTGGTCAGTCAGTTGGGTGGTTGGTCGGTTGGTCGGTCGGTTGGGTGATTGGTCGTTGGTTGGTCGGTTGGTTGACTTTACCACATTGATCTAGTGTGGTTTTCCAGCAACAGTCAGGATCATAAAAGACCATCCACCAAGACACATTCGGAAGTACTGGGGGCAGTGTCCATCTTCCTTCACAGTAAATGTGTCATAAAATTTGGGGAGGGGGCACAGAAATAGATTCATCCAAAGTGATATTTGTGATTGGGTGCATGGATTTTAAAGAGAATTCAGAGAAACTTGGCAATTTAAGCCAGAAGCCTCGGGTTACGTACAAAGATCTATAGAATTTGAGTTTACTAACAATACTGAGAAATTATTTGGAAGAGGTTTACAAAGCAGAGCCTAACACCCCAGCCCCGCAGAACCACTTTTCTAAACTCTGAAGCACCCTTTTCTTGCTCATGAGGAGTTTCTGAACACTTTCTTCTACTATATTTCAAAAACTGAACTATATTTAGCGTGGTTATGCTTCTTGGGTTAATCTCCTGTCATATAAATCTAGGTTGAAAATGGCCGACTTTCTACAAATCACTAAACCTCTTAGAGTCTCAGTTTCTTCACTAATAAACTAAGAAACTCTCACCAAGAGATCTTTGAAGTCTAACTCAAGTTTGAAATTCAATAATAGTATTTTCCACTGTGTTAGTCAATTGCTAGTATTTGGCTCAGAGTAGCAAACCTGCAAAGATTCATGTCTTAATGACTGTCCTTTGTCACTAGCACATACCACAAACAGATGGTTTTAACAAAAGAAATTTATTCTCTCAGAGGTGGTTGTTGTCAGATGCCATCAAGTCCGTCCGGACTCCTGAAGCCCTGTGTACAAATCAACAAAATGCCCCCTAAGTCCTGTGCCATCTTCCTAATTATTCTTATGTTTGAGCCATTGTTGCAACCACTATATTGGTCCTTCTTGCTGAAGGCCTTCCCCTTTTCTCTATCCCTCTATTCAAGGAAGCATGATGTCCTTATCCAGAGACTGGTCTCTCCTGACAACATGTCCAAAGTATGTGGGATCAGTCTCACCATCCTTGTCTCTAAGAAGCATTCTTGATGAACTTCTTCTAAGATAGATGGGTTCTTTTGGCAGTCCATGGTACTTTCAATCTTCTTTGTAAACATCATAGTTCAAATTCATCTCTTTTTCTTTGGTTTCCCTTGTTCAACAATGTAGGAGGCTAGAATTTTTACGTGGAAAAGCTCTCTGCTTGGAGAAAATTTTCATTTAAGCTTCTTTAGTGTTATTCTCGGCATTCTTTGGAGATTTTCAAGTGGCATTGATTTTGCCCCATTTGTGCTTGCTCTGCCCTGGGGTTTATCTGCTCTTTTATACCTCCAAAATAATTGGTTTAAAACAATCCTACATCGACATGGATTATTAACAAATCAAAGAATATTCTGTTCCAAAATATGAATATCTTCATAGTTATAAGGATTGGTATTTACAGCCCAATTTTGGGGGGCACACAATTCAATCCATGACAGGCACTATGTAAATGGTCATTGTTCTAAACGTGTACATATTTTATGATTGTTTAAGGCAAAAATATCTACCAGATTCATAGAAGTCAAGTTTATGGTCGAAATTTTTTTTTCTTTAACTCCATTTTTTTTCAACAACTTTTTGGAGTTAACTCCTATTTGTTACAAGCAAACCAAAACCAAACTCACTCTTAAAGACTCAATTCATAGTAATCCACACAACAAAGTAGAACGGGTGCAGGAGCTACGGAGACAATCACTTCTTACGGGAGCAGACACCTCATCTTTCTCTTTTGAAAGCTGTGTTTTCAGGCTCACTATTCTGCCCTGTAATGTATTATCTGTATCTGAGACATTAGTTTTCATCTTTTGAATTTCTATTTTCCATTTTGTATGGTTTCCAATATTTATTTGTTTTGTCAGCATAATAGACCATATGATTTTCTGATTCAAAGTGACCATTGCCAATCAATTTCAGCTCACTGGCACTTCAGTCTTTTTGTGTGTGTTCCACTTCATTTTCAATGATTCCCAATTTTCCTAGATTTATACTTTGGACACTTCAAGTTCCACTTATTAACTGACATTTGCAGCTGCTTCTTCTTATTTTGACTTGTGCCCCCTCAGCAGAGGAGGGCTCCTGAAGGCTGTACTCCCAGAGGCTTTACTCCATCGGTGCCATGACAGTGAACTCTACTGTGAGACGGCAGCGCCTCAGTCAGTTTGAGTGCCTTCTGATCTGGCAAGCTTGTATTCTGGCATTATCTCTAACAGTGTTCTGCTTCTACTCATTAGATTGTCAATAATCGACAATGTTTCAATGCTATCCAGAAGGCTTTTCTGAAGTACATAGCTGACTCATTCTTCATAGTCTTGAAACCCTGCTGAAACCTGTAAATCTGGGGTGCCCCGGCTGATATTTGGAAAACCAACGACATAGGTTCTAGCATCACAGCAGCTCAGAAGCCACCATGTATGACAAACTGAAAGACAAGTGGTAGGACCGTAGAGTGAGCAGTACCTAAGCAGATGGGTTTAGACCCCTGACCTTGGGGTTTTCAGCCAAATACTTAACCCCCTGCCTTGGTGACACAAGAGATATGGCAACGTTTACCAAATCTGCATGATCAGAAGACTAATATCAAAAGAATGATATTTAGGTACTTTAGACCTTGCAGTGGTACCTAAATATCCTTTTGAATTCCTCATCAGGAATTGGCATTTCTCACTCAGAAAGGGGTTCTGGGTCTGTATTTCACAATGAGCTCCACTTTGAAGCATGAACAATAAGCCAAAGGTCCTCTGTCTCTACTGTCTGACTTGCCTCTGTTTAAATCTACAATGTTTAACTTTCCTTCCGTGATCGGGTCATCTAACCTCTACTGTGCTTCCCTGGCCTCAGTTAGCCCACACACTCAAGTCTAGTGTTTTCTCAATCTTGGCTAATTTTCAAATAATAACGCCTGAATCAAAATCTTCAAGTAGAGATCTGTATCATTATCAAGTACATTCAATGATTCTGATGATGATGTGGATTTCGTAAACACGGCCTGATCTCTTTTGTCACCAAGGCAGCGGGTGAAGGATTGGGCTGCTGACTACAAGGTCAAAGGTTCAAACCAGCATCCACTGGAGAAAGGTGAAGTGTCTGTTCCCATAAAGATTTACAATCTCAGAAACCCTATGGAATAATTCTGCTTTCTCCTAAAAAAGTTACTATTAATCAAAATCAACTATGTGACAGTGGTTTGGGGGTTTGTTTGGTATTTCTTATCTAGTACATCTTTAGTAATAGTTTAATTCGAGCTGAGTTAATGAACATTGGTTTTAGGAGAAGAACGAAACGTTGACGGGGAACTCTGTATGGACATTTTGATCAACATGTTGAGAATTGCCCTTTGGGGAGCCAAATCCTGTGTACACCGCTACTAATAATTAAAGAGGACACATTGTTTTTGTCAGGTACTAACCTGTCCAGCTCCAAATCACAGTGACTTGAAATGGAGTCGGGCGATGAAACAACCCAGTTCTGCACCATCAAACAATCACTGTTTTGGGGTTCATTCAAATAGACACTGTTCCAGTCCATCTTATTGAAAGTCTTACTCTTTTTCGCTGATGCGTTGCTTTATTGAGCAGGATGCACTCTTCTTTGAGGAAGCAACTCTTTTCCGATTGTGTTTTGAGTTCATTTGAATCTGAAGAATTCATCTTCCAGCACTATATCAGACAATGTTCCACTGTTATCCTACAAGGTTGTTTCTTTTAATCATTTTGTTGGGGACTCACCACAACTCTCATCACAATCCATACATACATCCATGTGTCAAGCATATTTATACATTCATTGCCCTCATCATTCTCAAAATATTTGTTCTCCACTTAAGCCCTTGGTATCAGCGCCTCACTTTTTTCCCCCCTCGCTCCCTGCTCAATTTTTTTTTACCTGTAAGTAACTTTCCATGTCATTCTTTCTAGTCTATCTTGATCTGAGTGCTTCACTGAAACCCATTAAATATGGGTAACCCTGGTGGTATATAAAATAACTTACAGTATCACATCCACATACTAGTCACCACAGTAAGACAAACTTGACAGACAAGCAGTGGAAAGATGATATAGAAAAGTGCTCTCTGGAATCCATCCAATCCACAGATGGATATTGAAAATAACCAAGCTCTGGTGGGAAAAGAAGAGTAAGACTGATCAATATAAGAATTCATTTTCTTAGTACAACTTAAATTTATATATTGGTGCAGATATTTTTACATTTAAATTTTTGTTAAATTGAGAATATAAGCAATGAGACCTTTGATTTTTGCTGAAGGGTGAAGCTAATCCACACAGCTGTAATTTCATAGTACTTAAAAGGAGAATTTTGGACTAAATTATCCCTAAGCTTATTTTAAATGAATGTGCTAAATTCTAGTTTGTTGTTGTTAGGTGGCTTGAGTCAATTCTGACTCATAGTGACCCTGTGTACCACAGAACAAACACGACCAGTCCTGTGCCATCTTCAAAATTGGTGTTATGTTTGAGCCTATTGTTATAATTTCTTTTTTTTAAATCATTTCATTAGGGACTCATACAACTCTGATCACAATCCACCCATACATCAATTGTGTAAAGCACATATGTGCATTCATTGCCCTCATCATTCTCAAAATGTTTGCTCTCCACTTAAGCCCCTGGCATCAGCTCCTCATTTTTTCCCCTCCCTCCCCGCTTCCCCCTCCCTCGTGAACCCTTGATAATTTACAAATTATTATTTTGTCACACCTTGCACTGTCCGACATCTCCCTTCACCCACTTTTCTGTTGTCTGTCCCCCAGGGTGTAGGTCACATGTAGATCCTTGTAAACCGTTCCCCCTTTCCAACCCATCCTCCCTCTACGTTCCCATTATCACCACTCACACCACTGATCCTGAAGGGATCATCCACCCTGGATTCCCTGTGTTTCCGGTTCCTGTTTGTACCAGTGTACATCCTCTGGTCTAGCCAGACTTACAAGGTAGAATTGGGATCATGATAGTAGGAGGGGAGGAAGCATTTAGGAACTAGAGGAAAGTTGTATTTTTCATCATTGCTACACAGCACCCTGTCTGGCTCCTCAGTTCCATGAGACCCCTCTGCAAGAGGATCTTCAGTGGCCTACAAATGGGCTTTGGGTCTCCACTCCACAGCCCCCCACCACCCACATTCACTATGGTAAGATTTTTTTTGTTCTGATGATACCTGCTACATGATTTCTTCAACACTTCGTGATCACACAGGCTGGTGTGCTTCTTCCATGTGGACTTTGTTGCTTCTGAGCTAGATGGCCGCTTGTTTACCTTCAAGCTTTTAAGACCCCAGACATTATATCTTTTGAAAGTCTGGCACCATCAGCCTTCTTCACCACATTTGCTTATTTACCTGCTTTATCTTCAGCAGTTGTGTCGGGAAGATGAGCACCATAGAATGCCAATTTAATAGAAGAAAGTATTCTTGCATTGAGGGAGCACTTGAGTGGAGGCCCAATGTTCTTCTGCTATCTTAATACAAAACCTATAAATATATGCACATAGATCTATTTCCCCATACTCATATATAAAAATATTTGCATATATACATGTCTTCCTCTAGACCTCTGTAAATCCATGTTAATCAAGGTCTTCTTCGACTGTATCAAGCATGATCTTTTGTAGAGGGACTGGTCTTCCTTGATAACATCTCCAAAATACATGAGATCAAGTCTGTCATAGTCACTTCTAAGGAGCATTTTGATTGTGATTCTTCCAAGACAAACTTGTTAGTTCTTCAGGCAGTCTGTTTACTTACACAATTCTTACCAACACTATAATTCAAATGCATGGATCCTTCTGTGGTTTTCCTTATTCATTGTTCAATGTTCACATATCTATAAAGTGATTGAGAATAGCACGGCTTGGGTTAGGCACACCTTATCTCTCACAGTGACATCTTGCTCTTCAACACTTACAAGATCAGATTTGCACAAGGCAATATGCCATTTAATTTCTTGATTATTGCTTTTGTAACCATTGATTATGGATGAAAATATAATGAATTCATTAGCAACAGCGATCTTTTTTACTACTTACCCTGATGTTTTCTAGTGGTGCACTTGTGGGGATTTTTGTTTTCTTTGCATTGAGTTGCAAACCATACTGAAGGCCTTTGCCTTCATCACCCAATGTTGTATCATCTGAATATGATATATCATTGTTAATTAGCGTTCCTCTAATCCCGATGTTGTGTTTTCCTTCATAATACCCAATTTCTCAGAATACTTTTTGTATGGCCGGATCAATGCCAGGCCGGCTCCTAGCAGCAAGTGACCTTGGATCTCTTGCACCCGTGTGGAGCTGACCAGAGCTGGCTGAAACAATTAGTAGCAAGTGGCCTTGAATCTCCCACACATACCTGCAAAGCTGACCAGAGCTGGCTATGTAACCTGTCAGCAGTTTTGCAAGATTTTTTTTTCTTTTACTCACGGCCAGTTTTGCTCATGGTCCGTTTTGTTCACAGCCTGTTTGGATCAGTGCCCGCTTTGTTCTTGGCCCGCTGCTTTGCCCCTGGAACCAGGAAGACACCTTACATTCCAGAAACTAGACTACTTGACCTTATATGGACTCAAAACAGCCCAGTCACATGTTCTCTGGCCATATAAGCTCTACCCCTGTAGCCTGGGGTGCTACTCCTCCGGCCCAGACACTGTGGACCGTGGGACTTTGCCCAGGCTGGGTTTTTCTCCCCAATAAAGCCTGTTTGCTCTAATTCGACAGATTTGGCCTCTGGTGCCTCTCGACTTCCTTACACTTTTCTCAGCATACTGTTTGAATAAGTATGGTGAAAAGGTACAACCATGACATATTTCCAGATTTTACACATAGGGTATTCCCTTGTTCTGTTGGAACCGCTGTCTCGTATTGTATTCTATGTACAAGTTTCACATGAGGACAATTAAGCATTCTGTACTTCACATTACTCACAATGTTTATTCATGGTTTGTTAATATTAAAACAGTCGAATATCTTTGTGTGCTCAGTAAAACACAAGGGAACATTTATGTGGTGTTCTCTACTTTCAGCAGAATTCATTTGAGATCAGTAGTTATATCCCTTATTCTATGTCCCCTTTGGATTATGGCTTGAATTTCTGGCAATTCTCTATGTACTATTGCAACTGTTTTTCATTATCTGCAGCAAAATTTACTTGCATGTAATATTAATGCTATTATTCAATAATATCTGCATTCTGTTGAGTCACATTTCTTTGGAATCACAACAAATGTTGATCTGTTCAAGTCTGCTGGCCAGGTAGCTGTTTTCCTTTTTTTTTTTTAAACTTACGTTAGTGCTTCAAGCATTGTGTCTCTTATTCAAACATTTCAATTGGTGTTTCATCTATTCCTGGAGCTTTGTTTTTGCTAATGCATCAAGTACAGCTTGGACTTCTTTAAATGCCATTGGTTCTTGTTGCAATGGTTGATTTCTTTAACTGTCTCCTGCATCATTCTGGGGGGAAGTCAGATGCTTACAGACATCCTCATTGAAGACAATTGCTGCAGACTGTTGTCTTGCCCCACCACAAGGGTGGGCATGCTCCCTGCTGATGGGGAGAATGGATTACTTCTCCCTGAGGCTTGCGACCATTAGCTTGGTTCCTGTAGGTGGAGTTCACACCCTACTGATGATAATGGTCTCTATCAGTTGAGCCAGGGAACAGGCCAAACAGGCTCTGTGACATCCAAAGTTAGGCTGCCATCCTGTATCTAGGATCTGCCCATCTTGACACATGTATACCCCCATCCCCCCTCTTCCTATTGTGTGTATACTCCTAGTTCACCCCTCCCATTACTGTATTACCTATAACACAACCCCTTCCTGTGACATATGTCTTCACTTATAAATAGGGGGCTTGCATGTCTCCAGAGAATATAAAAGTCTTGGTTAGCATTAAAGACTCTCTCTCTCTCTCTTCCTCCATGTGAACCACCAAGCGGGCCTGAGGTGAGCATGTTACCATGAATTGTGTCTGACTCCATTTATATCAATATTTCTCTTCTATCTCTCATGCTTTCTATAACTTTACTATAATCTTCACTTATTATCGCTGTACAATTGTTCCTACCGAACCCGTAATGATGTGTTGGGGGCTGGCTTCCTCTGGCACCTCATTTAATAGTTTCCCCCAAATGATCCATCAATATTGCAAACTAATGCTAATTTTTTCTCTTCATTTCTTTCAAGTTGAGAAATGTATATTCTTCCTTTTTGACCCCAGGTGCTATACCTTTTGATAGCCGGGCACCATCAGCTTTCTTCACCACACTTACTTTAGAGGACAGCACTGAAGCTGAAGCTAGGGGAGAGAGACATGTCTGATCAGAGCACACGGGAGAAAATGAATGGGGAAGAAGAGAGAGTGGAGCACATCCTGGCCCACAGGCCTGGAGGATGACATCTCCGCTTGGAACAGCCAATGTACAGAGTGGACCATATGGCTGATCCCACTATGAGAAACGCTATCCCTCGCTGGCCCAGGGCCCTATGGGGGACAACACTGGAGACTCAGTGTCAGGATTGGTCCAGACTGACCCCACAACACCGAGGCAAAACACTAAAAGCGTGCTGCAGAGCAACAGGGGGATCAGAGCAGGGAGCTCCCGAAGGAGTACAAAGGATAGAGTCTGAGGCCAGAGCATGGTGCCCCAGGAGACCTGACTGGAGGACATGCTAGGGTTCAAAAATCAGACCTTTACCTATTTACAGGTTTTTCTTTCTTTTCAAAAATTTTTCTCTCTTTTTTCTTTTAATTAATTTATTCTTTTATGAGTCATTAGTTATCTTTTTTATTGTCATTGCTGTGTTCTCATTCGTTGCCTGTCTTGCTATGCCTTTTTTTTTGGGGGGGGTGCATGTTATTATCTCTACAGATCTATCTAGATAAGATAGGCTGGATGAACACTCTGGAGAAGAAAATAAAGGGACTAATGATTCTGGGGGGACATGTGAAAGGGGGAGGAGGAGGTAAAGAGGTGGTGTTGACCAACCCAGTGACAGGGAAGCAACAAGTGATCCAAAGTCAGTGGCAAGGAGGGTGTGAGAGGCCTGGTAGGGATTCAGCAAGGGCAATGTAAATGAGAGAAATTACTGAAACTCAAATGAAGACTGAGCATGATAGTGGGACAAGAGGAAAGTAGAAGGGAATCGAGGAAAGAACTAGGTGATAAAGGGTATTTATAGAGGTCTAAATACAGGCATGTATATATGTAAATATATTTATATAAGATGGTGGAGAAATAAATCTACGTGTATATATTTATAGGTTTAGTATTAAGGCAGCAGATGGACATTGGACCTCCACTCAAGTACTTACTCAATGCAAGAACACGTTGTTCTATTAAATTGGCATTCCACAATGCACACCTTTGTGACATAATCGCTGAAGACAAACGTGTACATAAGCAAATATGATGAAGAAAGCTGATGGTGCCCAGCTATCAAAAGATAGAGCATCTGGTGTCTTAAAGGTTTGAAGGTAAATAAGCGGCCATCTAGCTCAGAAGCAACAAAGCCCACATGGAGGAAGCACACCAGCCTGTGTGACCACGAGGTGTAGAAAGAACCAGATATCAGACATCAAAGAACAAAAAATCATATCAGTGAGTGCCCACCTTCCCGATATGATCACTGAAGACAAACGTGTGCATATATTATCCTTTAATTCAAGCCATCCTGTGAAATCTTCCTTCAGCTCTTTTACTTCATCAATTTTTCTATTCATTTTAGTTCCTCCACATTCAAGGACAAATTTCAGAATAGGTTCTGAGATTTATTCTCTCCCCCTTTTAATGAAATTTTACTCTTCCTATGTGATTACTGATATTACCCCATTACTTGTTGAGTCTTCAGTGCCCCATGTTCAGTATGTCAAATCTGTTCTTGAAATGTTCTCTGAATTCAGATGGATATACACAAGATGATATTTTTGGCTCTTGTGAACTTTTTAAAGTACTCTTTAGTTTCAACCTGGCATTTCATATGACAATCTGTTCCACAGTTGACCTCTGGTCTTATTTTGGCTGCAGATATTGTCATTCTCCATCTCTTCCCACAGACTTAGTCGATTTGATCCCTGTGTATTTCATCTGATGAGTTACATGTATGTAGTCATTGTTAATGTTGTTATAAAAAGGTACTGGTACTGAAGAAGTCATTGGTCTTACAAAATTATATTGTGTCATCTCTGGCTTTGTTTTTAACACTGTGGTCATATTTTCCAATCACTGATTCTCTTTGTTTCCAACTTTTGCATTCCAACCACCAGTAAATACCAATGTATCTTGATTGTATGTTGGAGCAATTTTTTCAGACTCAAAAAGTTAGTAGAATTATTCAGTTTCTTCATCACTAACTTTCGTTGTTGGTGTGAAAATTTGAATAAAAGATGTATTAACTGGGCTTTCTCCTAGGTATATAAATATTAGTATCCTATCACAGGCAACAATATAGTTTAAGCTTGAAGTTTTCTTTTTGATGATGAATGCAACAACATCCATCTCAAATTTGTCATTCCTAGCATTCGTCTGATCAGCTAACTCAAATGGCCAATCCAATCCATTTTAGCCCATTAATACCTAGGATCTTGATCTTTATGCATCCCATTTCATTTTTTATAGCTATATATTCACACTTTACATATTCCAAGTTTGAATTATTAAGGAATGCTTTCAGCTACTTCTCCTCACTTTGATTCCTGCTTCATCAGAACATGACAGTATCAACGCTTTGGGCTATCCACATCACTAAGGTAGATTCTACTTTGAGTAGCAGCTACATCGGATTTTGAGAGCCTTTGATGCTTCCAACCTGAGGGACTCAATTTCTGGTACTCTATCACTATTCTGCTGCTATTTCTTTTCTTTCTTCAAAGATGTGTATTAAAAATTTTTAATCATTTTATTGGTGGATCTTAAAGCTCTTATTACAATCTATACATACATCCATGTGTCAAGTACTTTGTATATATGTTGCCATCACCAGCTTCAAAATATTTTCTTTCTACTTGAGCCCTTGGCATCAGCTTCTCATTTTTCCCCTCCTTCCCCCAACCCTCCTCCCTCATGAACCCTTCATAAATTATAAATGATTAGTATTTGCATATCTTACACCATCCACTGTCTCCCTTCACCTATCCCTCTGTTATTCATGCCCCTCGGGGGAGGGGGGGCATATGTTGATCATTGTAATCTGTTCCCCCTTTCTCCCCCACCTTCCCCCTACCCTCCTGGTATCTCTACTCTTATTATTGGTTTTAAGCGATTTATCTGTTATGGATTCCCTGTGTTTCAAGCTCTTATTTGTACCAGTGTACATGCTCTAGTCTAGCCGGATTTGTGAAGTAGAATTGGGGTCATGATAGCAGGTAGTGGTGGAAAACATTAAAGAGCAAGAGGAAAGTTGTGTGTTTCTCCAGTGCTAGACTGCACCCTGACTGGCTCGTCTCTTCTTTGTGACCCTTTTGTAAGTGGATGTCAAATTGTCCACAGAAGGGCTTTGGGTCTCCACTCTGCCCTTCCCCTCATTCACATCGATATGATTTTTTGTTCTGTGTCTTTGATGTTTGATACCTGATCCAACTGACACCTCATGATCACACAGGCTGGTGTGCTTCTCCTATGTGGGTTTTGTTGCTTCTCAGCTAGATGGCCGCTTGTTTATCTTCGAGCCTTTAAGACCCCAGATGCTCTAAAAAAATAATGCAGTAGGTGCTCCAAAACTTAATCATGGAATAAGAAAAAAAGAAAATGAAGCTTTAACTCAACCGGAGATGATTGGGGGCGGGGGGGGAAGGATTTAAAGTGTTCTTTCAGAAGTATAAATGTTACCTATCAAAGTGTTTTCTAAGGCCAAGATTCTTTGGATAATATCTTCAACTGAACACAATGTGGGCAGATATGATTAATTTAGCTAAAGAAAAATTATGAAGGATTTTTTGTAAAAAAAGTCTAACAAATATAATTCAAAGTAAATTTCAGTTTTTATGGATTAATGCTGGGAAAACATATTCATCCATTTTGTTGAATAGATCACAATTTTTCTGTTTATATTTTTAAGTGTCATGGATTGAAATATGTCCCCAGAAAATATATGTCAACTTGACAATGATTCTCTGTGGTTTGGCAGTTAAGTCATTATGTGATTGGGCAGTTAATAATGTGATCTGATGTGATGAATCAGTTATAAGATTATGGTGGGAATTAGCAACCTTGCTCAAACATCATCTGCTGTAAAGGGAGTTTCTCTAGGGTAGCCTTCATGGACTTTTTTTATGACAAAAGATAAAAGAAGATAAATGCAAATAGAGAAGGAGGGGTGTACTGCCATACAGTACAGTGAACCACTTACCATTCATCTAGCCATAGGCTCCTTAACTCCTACCATTGACCTTTATGGATCTGGATAAGGGAAAGTGGGGCAAGATACTGACAGGATTCTGTTGTGAATGCTTGGTAACAGGGTTCGTTGTTATTGCTATCCATCCTGCTGGGTATAAAATCAACCATCTGAGAAGCAGAAGGGAATTCACTACCAGCAAGATAAAAAAGTCAGAAAGGGAGCATGCCATCTGCACCTTAAGATCCTTGATCTAAGAGATCGCTTTCACACCAGAGGAGTAACTAGAAGCTAAAGCATGGCACAGCAATGGACTTCTCAGCCCACAGAGCAAGGGGCAAGAAGCTGGTTTGTGGATTGGGAAGCCTCTAAGCCTTTGATTTGGGAGTTTGGTTTGACAACCCATGTAATTGGAGCTGAGTGCCTTTGAATTGAAGATTACAGTGGAGTGACCCTAAGTAAACTTCATAACATTTTCTGACGGAAAAATTGTGCCCTGGGCATTTCTCAACTAAATTGTAGCCTGTTAGCATCCATAATGAACACCGTAATTGTGAGCGTTGTCTGTGAGGTCTGTGTGGCCATCGCAATTACCTACTGAACCCGCTGTATGAAAAGTTGAGAGTACTGAAAAGCAGCCAGTAGCTGAAAAGTAGAGCAGGCTATATGAAGCAGAGCATATTACCAAGGAAGAAGAACCCAGAGGGAACATGTCCTTCAGATCATGGATCCTTGTGCTAGAAACCTCCTAGACTCAGGGAAAGATTGCTATCAAGATCTTTACAGGTTGTCCTAAAATAAGATAGCTGATGTATGCTGTATCAACAAGTCATCTGTAACAATTATGTTTTCAGTGTTGTGTTATTTCAAATAAACCTTTGGTGAACTCCAAGCTTTAGCCTAAAAAAAAAAAAAAAAAGACACCTGGAAATCTCGAAGGAACACCAGCTCCAGAATGTTGAAAGGAGATAAAAGGAGATAAGGACCTTCCCCAGTGCAAACAGAAACAGCCTGCTCCTAGCACACTCACTCTTGATTCAGCCTTCTTGGCTCCTAAACGGAAAAATAAATCAGTACTTGTTCAAGCCACCCACTTGTGGTACTGACAGCACTAGATAATTAAGACAGTGACATTATCAGCAGTCCCAAGCTAATCATGGTAATAGCTTCCATGGTAAGCTATTAGAAGCTACTAATCTGTTGTGGTTTTTTTGTCATTGGTTTTGGGTTTTTCTCCCCCTTTCTTAGCTTTTTCTTTCAGCTTGTTTTCCATACCCAAGGAAAGCAGTCTGAGTCTTTCAGATAGTATGATTTGGACATCTATAATGCATTATTTTCTAGTAATTAATCTTGTCAAAATTGCATTTGCTCTTCAACTTAATGATTGGCCAAATGCTTAATTTTAAAATGTCATTAAAGCCTTGTAATTTATGCACAAGCTTAACTTGTTTTCTCTTATGTGTGACTTTTTCCATTTTCTTCCCCTCTCTGTCTTTTTATTATGCAGCTTATAAGGACTTTCAGAGAAGCAATGTATTCTTAAGTAGATTTCCAAACTGTTGTCTCATTTTGTGAACTTGATTTAAATTCAAAGTATTGATTCATGGCTTAAATAGCTTATCCTGAGCTAAATCATTATATTCTACAGACTTAAAAAAATTCTGACTTTTTTTGCAACGGGTTTGCCACCAAAATATAGATGTCGGTGAAAACCATCGCAAAAACCTAAGCCAAATGGGAAAAGAAAAGACCCAAATCAACATCATTGGCACTGGACATGCTGATTCTGGCAATTGGTCACATGATCACATATGTGATGGGATCGACAAAAGAAGCACCTTAAAATTGGAGAAGTGTGTTAGTCTGGGTAGACTAGAGAAACAAATTCATAGGCACTCATATGTGTATAAGAAACAGCTTTATATACAAGAGCAGTTGAAATTTGAGAAAACATCCCAGGCCAGTCCAGATCCAGTTCATAAGTCTGATATTAGCCTATATGCCTGATGCCAATCTATACATTCCTCTTCAGACTCATGTAACACATGCAAAGACATTGAATGCAAGAAGATCACAGACCTATGGGTCAAACGTCTTGTGGATCCAGTGGTAGTAGAAGCATCTCAGTTTTGGCAGGGATCTCCATGTGGCTCCTTCTGCTGCAGGAGTCTAGCATAGTTCCATGTGTCTTGTCCACAGGAATGTCTCGTAGGGAATGAACGTGTCTCCTACCTCCAGCAAGCTATTTATCTCCTTAGCGCCTCCAAATCAAACTGTGAACTGAATGACAGGCTAAACTCCACCCCTTCATTCTTAAGTCTCAAATTGAAAACATTATGTAACTACCACAAGAAGGAAGCTGCTGAGACAGGGAAGGACTTCCTCAAATATGCCTGGGTCATGGATAAAATATGGAGCAATGTTCAAAAAACCAAAACCAAACAAACAAAATCATAGCCATATAGTTGATCATGACGAATGGTGACCTTAGTGGTGCTATGCAGTGTTTCTAAGGCTGCGAATCTTTACAGACGCTTCATCTTTCTCCTCAAAAGCAGTTGGTGGGTTTGAAACATGAACCTTGTGGTTAGCAGTTTGACACTTACCCGAGAGCACCACTAGGATTCCTAGACCCAAAATCACCTTCCCTATTCTTTGTTTCCAGATGGACTTGTTTACGAAGAACTTGAAAACGTAGTTTCCGCTTTAGAAAACAGACACTAAACACTGTACCGATTGTTACAATTACACACCCACCCTAACTTTGACTGGGAAAAATTAAGATTGATAAATGGCAGGACAGTGCTCTAGTAAGTAGCACAAATACTTTTATCCGAAATAATTTTTCTTGACAGTCAAACCTGATATAGAAATTTCACATCGTTCATTTTTCTGTCCACTCATTCCCTCATTAAGTCATACTCATGTGCTTGATACTTAATTAGATATTGGAGATAAAAACTGAACAAGAAAGTTTTGTCTTGACTCTTGACAAACTACAGACTGGTTAGAGAAAGAGATTAATGACTTTCAAATTATAACATAATAATATAGTCTGGCCTGCTGCCATCAAGTTGATTCCAACTCATATAATCCTATAGGACAGGGTAGAACTGCCCCTGTGGGGTCCGGAGACTATAGCTCTTTATGGGAATAGAAAGCCCTGACTTTCTCTCTCTCAGACCAGCTGGTAGTTTCAAACCGCTGACCTTGCAGTTAGCAGCCCACCGTCTAACCACGATGCCACCAGGGCTCCTTATGTTCATACCAAGATGATATAAATGTTTAATTTTTATCCAATTTCACTTTACATCTATAACGACAACTCACCCATTCTCTTTCTCTTTCTGTCTCTCCTCTTACTTCCTCCCCTACAATCCTCTGTCTCCTCTTCCCCTCACACACACACATATGCAACAGAACTTTCCCTGAAACATACCTCGGAATGGTCCATTTACTGTGATGTACAGGCAACAATACAGCACAACACGTAGTTCATGTAATATATAGCAAGTGCTAAAAACAGGGTAATTATAACCAAATACATCAAATGGTTGTTAATTTGTCTGGTTATATCGTTTCCTTAGAATGATGCCTACTAAAATTAAGTACCATGAAAAAGAAGTAATTCTGTCTTGTTTCTTACCATTTAAAGAGTTGTTGGGTTTTGTCAAGTGAATTCTAACTTAAAGTGACCCCATGTGCCAGAAAACAATTGTCTATGGAGTTTCTCTGTAATGTTTGCAGAAGCAAATCAGCATGTCTTCCTCCCATAGTCCCTGGGGGAAGGGGGCTGAACCACCAGCCTTTCCGTTAGCAGTTAGGTGCTAACCATTGTCCCACCACCGTGCTCTTTGTGGCACATATTAGTGGATAAATTTGCATCAACTGAATTAGCATGAAATGAATGAATAAATTAGGAGCTCCTAAATATTTGGGAGGAAAGAATAAAACCCAGGAAAACTAGGTACCAAATCTAAATTGGAATCTAAAATGGAATTTAGCAGAGCCGAAATTGTGGAAGAGGAAATAGGCAACTATAGAGAGAGAACTCTATATAACAAATTATCACAAACTAGATGGCTTAAAACAACAGAAATGTATTGTGTCGCAGTTCTAGGGGCTAGAAATGTAAATGAAGAGTATAATTAGTGCCCTGCTTTCTCTGAGGTCCCCAGGAAAACGCCTTTGTTGTCTCTCCCTGCTCTGGGAGCCTAACACATGGCTTGGTGTGTGCAGGCTCACAACTCCTCTCCCTGCCTCTGTGTCCACCCAGCTTTCTACCTCTTCTCTCTGTGCCGGGGTCTGTGTCTGAGTCTCTCCTCCTGCTGTGAAAACACCAGTCATCAAAGACTCAGGACCCACCCTAATGACATCTTCTTATTTTAACTGATATATCTGTGACCCTCTTAGTTCCAAATTAGGTCTTATTAATTGGTTCCAGGAGTTAGAATGTCAACATTTCTTTTTTTGTGGATACAATTCAACCGATAATAACTTCCCTGGAGTATTCATCTGAAATACTGATCAGTTCATCTTTGTGGGGAAATTACATGAGGCGAAGAAAGAGAAGGAAGCAGCTGAATGAATTAGAGCTAATGGTACCAGGCACCCACAGAGAACTGGGAATAATACCTGTTCCCACCAACCACATAAGAAAGCCTCATGATTCATATATGACTGGGTAGAACACACAAGAGTCTTGCCTCAGTAGTGGGGAATATAAGACATAATACAGTCTTTTGAATAAATAATCCTAGAATGAGCATTGTCCAGTCCTATCTCACAAAATTGAAAAGTAGGACCAATCTATTTCCAATAACAATGAGATCAAGGACAAAGTTCAAAAGTATTTATAGAGACGCAAATACATAGAGCGCACAATGAGGCAAAATTCAAAATGTCTGGCATCCAGTCAAAAATTGCTAGGCATTGAAGAATCTGAAAAATACAGCCCATATTGGACAGAAAAGTTAATCAGTTTAAACTCAATCAGAACTAATACATATGTGAAAATTAGCAGCCAGTCATAAGTCTTTACTAGAGTTGAACTTAATCTATTCAAAAAGTTAAGTAGAAATATGGGAGATATAATTTTTAAATAATCAGATAAAAATTTAAGAGATGAATGTTAAAATGTCTAAGATAAAAAATACACTGAACTGAGTTTATATACACACACACAAACTTGATTAATCCAAAAGTTGGAAAAAAGAAAGTAAAAGGGATGAAAGGAACACAGATTAAAATTTAATCACCTCAATAATCAAACAAAATGTAAGTGGCCTACATATCTCAATTAAAAATTGCATATTTTCAGTGTAGACTTTTTAAAAGCAAACTATTTTACCTATAAAAAATGAAAATGAAACCTAAAGAAATAAGGAGCTTAAACATAAAAAGATAGAAATGATAAGTCAGACTAGCATTAGTCAAAAGAAAGCTAGAGTGGCTATATTAATATCACGTAACGTAGCATTCAAAGAAAAAAATCATAGAAAAAGATAATTAAATAATGACAGAGGGTTAAGAATCATAAATATTTAGGAATCTAATATCAGAACTTCAAAACAAAAACTGCCAGCTAAAACAAGAGATTGAAAAGCTACAATTATAGTTGGAGGTTTAATATCTCCTCTTAATTCTTGAGAGAATAAATAAAAATCAATAAGTGCACTAAACATTATCAATTAACTTGACCTCATGGACATTTGATCTCCAATATCAGCCTAATGCATTGTCTATCCAAGTGTGTATATTACTTTTACTTTGCCAGAAAAGCCCGTCTTCTAGGTTAAAAAGCAAGCCTCAATAAGTTAACAGAAGTCAAGACATGCAAAGCACATTCTGTGGTCATAATGGAGTTAAATTAGAAATAAGTAACTAAAAGTTCTCCAAAGAAGTCCTCAATTATTAAGAAAAATGGTTTTTCTAATACATAGACCATGTACAAAAGAAAAAGTAGATAATATTTGGGGAGTTTTTGTGAGAATACTTGTGCTAGGTTGGGTTTTCTAGAGAAACAAATCCAGTGACACTCATATATGTGTAAGAAAGAATTTCATATCAAGATGTACCTACAAGGGGAACCAGGTCGGGCAGTAGAGTACTGGAGCATTGAATCCTGGATCTTTAAGGAGCACAACATACACTAAGGGCCATACCAGAGGATTGTGATGTAGAAATTCCATTAGGTGAACTGGGATCTACCTCAAACAAACCTGTACTCTGAAGACTCTAGGCTGAAATTACATGGAGCGTGAAGAGGCAGAGGAGAGCCATACTAAGATATTTATCTGTTGGCAGGTGGACTACAATGTATTTACTACTTCAGTGCCCTACTTGCTTTATTAAGATATGTAGTATTCTGGCAGACCTGTGTCCAATATTGTCAGTGGTTATTATTTCCAGCTTTGCTTGAACACCATCTCCCATTGGCTGTGTAAGTAGTGTCTGTAAGAACTTAATATGTGCACGTCAACAATCCGTGTATCGAAATTTTTAGTTAGCCTACATTTCTTTTTTGTTTGTTTTTTGTTCTTGACATATATCTTTTTTGTTTGTTTGTTGTAAATGTTTTATTAGGGGCTCATACAACTTTTATCACAGTCCATACATATACATACATCAATTGTATAAAGCACATCTGTACATTCTTTGCCCTAATCACTTTCTTTTCTTTCTTTCTTTTCCCTTTTCTTTTTTTACATTTTATTAGGGACTCATACAACTCTTATCACAATCCATACATATACATACATCAATTGTATAAAGCACATCCATACATTCCCCGCCCCAATCATTCTCAAAGCATTTGCTCTCCACTTAAGCCCTTTGCATCAGGTCCTCTTTTTTCCCCCTCCCTCCCCGCTCCCCCTCCCTCATGTGCCCTTTGTAATTTATACATCATTATTTTGTCATATCTTGCTCTATCCGGAGTCTCCCTTCCCCCCCTTCTCTGTCGTCCCTCTCCCAGGGAGGAGGTCACATGTGGATCCCTGTAATCAGTTCCCCCTTTCCAACCCACTCGCCCTCCACTCTCCCAGCATCGCCCCTCACACCCTTGGTCCTGAAGGTATCATCCACCCTGGATTCCCTGTGCCTCCAGCCCTCATATGTACCAGTGTACAACCTCTGCCCTATCCAGCCCTGCAAGGTAGAATTCGGATCATGGTAGTTGGGGAGAGGAAGCATCCAGGATCTGGGGGAAAGCTGTGCTCTTCATCTAGCCTACATTTCTTTAATCTCCTTTTCTCAACTGTGTTTTAAATGCATTACTATGGGCTAAATCAATGACACCATAAACAGAAATACCTTATTCCAGGGAGATGATTAATAAGCTTCTCTATCATAAAATGACAAAGATGCCGGTAAGATAGAACACACAGATTGAGGAATGACTTTTGTTCCCACACTTAATCCAGGTTCCAATCTAAGAACAATTAGTCCTTATGACCTGGCTCCAATTGATATGTGCCCTCATGAAGGAAATATGGAAAATAGGGGTGCTGCAGCAAAGTGCAGTAAAGTAATTACATGGTGTCCACTCTCAGAAAGGACAGCATCTGGGATCTTGAAGGCTTGTCTTCCAGCAAGCAGCCATCCAAGTGAGACGTCAACTAAGTCCACATGAAAGTAGCATACCAATATCCAAGGACTATAAATGATATACTCCAAATCTGAAAAAGGGAAGGGTGTCGGTGCATGCATTGTGAAATTCCGGTTTGCAGAAGGTTGTGGATGACAACGGAAGCCCCAAATACATTCTCAGAATCTATACATGGAATAAGCCTCTGGTAAGTCCCCTCTGACCATAAGTGATGGATGGAAATAATCTGGTTAATAGAAAGTATTTTAGAGAGATGACTATAGTAGATGAAAATGATAAATCTGAACTGAATGGTTAAAACCTTGTCAGTTAATCTCCCTTGTCAATTGATACATTTTGAGCTTGATCTGGTTTGTAATATTTATTGTTTTGTTTGCTTTTTCAGATAGAGGCTTATCTCTGTTGTATTTTGTAACTGTTGGTGGAATTCTTGACTCTGCTATGTATCTTTCTATGTTGTTCTGTATATGAAACCCATGTTGGGTGAATCTATAGAGACATAACTAGAATACGGGTTCCTGGGGTATACAGCCAGGAAATGGGGAGCCACTATCAAGGAGTACAAGAAGTAATAAAATGTTTTAAAAATGATTGTGGTAGCAATCATGTAACACTGGTTGATATGACTGAGCCATTGAATGGTATGATGTCTGGATTATGCCCTGATAAAATGATTTGGAAAAAAAGGAGGATGAAAGGTACTTCTATATCAGGAAGGCATCTCAGCCCAGTCCAACTCAAGTCCATAAGTCCAATGCTGGTCCCTTTTCAAACTCACACAGCCACACAATGGTGATCTGGGAAGCAAAATATCACAGACTAGTGGGTGCAAGATTGCATGGACGCAAGGTCAGTGGAAGCATGGCAGTGCATCTGTAGCTCTCAGGGTCAATGGGCCACATGGGGTTGCCCCTGAAGGCAGACACAGTGCCGGTGAAGTCCGAGCCAGCAGGAAGGTGAAGTGGCAGAAATAAAGAGATTGTCTCTGTTCACCTTGCTCCTGTACAAAAGCCATATGATAGTAAAGAAGTGTCATCAGTCTGCGACTTGATTGACAGGCTTAACTCCACCCCTAGCCAAGAGTGTCTAGTTGATATAATTCCTAACTACTACAATACTGATAAATAAAAAAGGAAGAAGGTACAAATTACCAATACCAGGAGTAAGAGATGTGATATTTCTATAGATGCTACAGATATTAAAATGATAATGTGGAATAATGATGAACAAATGCTTATCGGTGTGTTCATCGACTTAGGAAAAATGGATAAATTCTTTGAAAGACATGAACTATCAAACTCAGAGGCAACAACAAAAACAAAATTCTTAATAGCCTAAAAAGTTAGAACTTGAAATGGCATATGGCTGCCAGATAACAAGCATGGAAAAATATCCTCAAAAACCACCAGAGAGGTTCCACTGGGGGGGATACCCCTTGGAAGTGAGAAAATCAGCTTTAAAGCTATTTCTTAAAGTAGAAGGTCAGCAACACCTGCTGTGGAGCTTCCCCTTACCATGATCTCCTTTTCCTCCATTGACCTTACCACAGTCCTCCCTGGCACAAGCAGATCCTTGCCAGCCCAATGAGCCAAACTTCTCACCTTGCTGGCCCCTGGGGGTCTGTATGAATAGCAGACCACATGGGCACTTGCTATAGATATATGTTTTTGCTATATGCTATAGATATATGTTTTGCTATATGCTATAGATATATGTTTTGCTATATGCTATAGATATATGTTTTTGCCATGTTTTTTCCTTCTTCCTACTTTCTTTTCTAGAATCCTCCCACTGCCACACACACAGACTCCTCTCCAGACAGCAAACATGTACACACAATAACATTACCAATGATCAGAAATCCCCTCCCATAGGCAGTTTTATTTTTTACATTATCCTATTTTACTTGGTTTCTGCATTTTTGATTCATTATAATACATTTTTTGTGAATAAGAAAGAGATTTATATACAAGAGAAGTTGAATATTGAGAAAACATCCCAGCCCAGTGCAGATCAAGTCCATAAATCCGATATTAGCCCATGTTTCCAATACCATCTATGAAGTCCTCTTCAGACTCATGAAACACAAGCAATAATGCTGAATTCAGGAAGAACACAGTCTAGTGGGTGGGAAGTCAGTGCGGTAGAAGCATCTCAGTGCTGGCAGGGGTCTCCATGAGTTCCCAGGCTGCATCGGGATAGGTCCATGTGGATTCTCCCCAGGGATTCCTCACAGGAAGTGAGGGGAGAGGGAGAGAAAGGAAAGAGGGGAGAGAGAGCGTGTGTTATAATATGCTTTCTTCCTTGTTTTATTCTACTACCTCTTCCCATGGGACTACACTCCCCTGAGAATACACATGCCCCACAGGCAAAAATGGGCAGACCTGCAGATTTGGGCATACTCTCTCATATTAGTAGGGCTTTCATTCTCCCCTCCGTGGGAAAAGACTCAAACGCATTCATGCTGCCACAGCAATAGGACTGAAGCACCTACATTCAAAAGACACCTGTCTTTCACCACTGTTGCCTCTCCTCTTCTCTGTACATCCACACTTTTTGCTTTTTTTCCCCTCATTGTCTTTTCTCTCTTCCTTTATGTCTCTTCTTTTCTTTTTTCCCTTCCTTTTGTCTGTTCTCTCTCTTTATCATTTCTTCTTTAATTCTACATCATCTTCTAATATATATTTATATATGAATCCTCTTCTGGTCTGAATATTTGCGTACACTTTTCTCCTGCCCTATTAACTATGTATTTCTGCTCACTCTCTCTCCTTTTCTTCATAAAATATATTTCAATGAAACTTATTAACTCTGATTACCCCTCTTAAAATACATTTTCCTATTATTTTTACAAATCTGTTGCGCTATTCAGATGACCACTTGTTATTATCATTTATCTTATTTTGTTTTCTCTTCTTCCTCTCCCCTCTACTTTCCCCACTTATCCATTTCTCTCCGCTTGTCTCCATCTCACCATAGTATGTTTTCTGTCTCCTTTTAGATATCTCCCACATTACTAGACAGAACAAACTACCCCTACACAACCCAGCAGCCCCCACACCACTAATAGCTCTACCATAACACCATAGAAATAGTGGTCAACTGCAGTAAAATAGTAATAATAAAACTAAAAAACACACACAAATAAAAATCAACCCAAACTCAATGGAATGCTCTGAAGAAGAGGCCTTGGAACTCCCATAGTTAGAATTCAAGAGATGTGGGGGGCACTTATAAGAAAAGAAAGAAAATTTAAAATTACCAATGAGATTATAGAATTAGGCCACATAGTAAAAGATTTGAGGAAAAGAATGTAAGAAAAGGAAAATCAAATCAGTGGGTGTGAAGACAATCACTCTGACTACAGCTGATGAGAGAAACAAAATCCTTAAAAATAGTGAAAAAATCTTAAGAAAACCTGAGAATGAAGTGAGACACTGTCAAGAGAAACAAGCTACATCTCATTGGGATTCCAAAATAAGAAGGAAGAAAAAATCTACAGAGATAATAGTATAAGAAATCATCGAAGAAACTTTCCCCAAAATCACAAAGGAGCAGAAAATAACGGCCACATACACTCAAGTATAAGCCACATAAATCAGCCAGGCATCTAATTTTACCACAAAAGCTGCATTAAAAATGTGATGAAAAACTTGGCTTATTTATGAGTATATATGGTATTCAAGAAACTTAAACAACACCAAAGAAGATCGATTTTTTTAACATCATGAAATATCATAGCAGGATAGAAGGTTAACACACACAAATCAACTGGATGCCTATATACTAGTGAAGAGAGCTCTGGGGGGGGGGGGACATCAAGAAAGCAATTCCTCTTACAATAACTACACAAAATATGAAATAGGAATAAGACAAACCAAAGAAACTAAAGGCCTATATAAAGAAAAGCACAGAACATTGTTGTACAAAACCAAGAGACTCACACAAATGGAAGAATATCCCATGTTCAAGACTTAATATTGTGAAAATGTTAATACTATCCAAAGCAATCTATAAATACAATGCAATTCCTATTCCAATCGCAATGTTATTCTTTAAAGAAATGGATAAACTAAATGCCAACTTCATTTGGGGAGGGAAGAGGACCTGGATGAACAAAGAACGCAAAAAGAACAAAAGAAGAGGTCTTGTATCACTCAACCTCAAAACTACTGCACAACCATAGGAGTCAAAACAGACTGGCACTTTTATATTGATATATCTGTAGACCAATGGAATAGAATGGAAAATCCAAAATAAAAGCATCCACATGCAGGCAACAGATTGTTGAAACAGGGTCACAAAACATTAAAGGAGAAAGAGACACTCTTTTCAACAAATGGTGCTAGAAAATTTTAATTTCCAACTGCAAAAGCATGAAACAGGACCCACAATTCACCAAACAAACAAAAATGAACCCAAGATCTATTAGAAACCTAAATGTAAACCCCAGAGCTGTAAGGATACTCAAAGTGAAAATTGGGACAAACTTAAAGGCCCTATCTCAGGGCATACACTTACTACTATATAACAAGGGAAGCGCACACAGTGTAAGACAAAATAGATGCCAGCGACCCAGTAAAACAAAAACACTTGAGTATACAAAAGACTTCATTGTAAGAATCCATAGATTGGGAAAGAAATCTTTAACAATGACAAAATGGACAGGGAAATAATTACCCAAATCTATTCAATTCTTCAGCATCGCAATAAGAAAATAACAAATAATCCAATTTAAAGGTGGACAAAAGACATGAATGGACAATTCACAAAGGAACAAACTCAAATGACTAACAAACTTCTGAGAAAATGCTGACCATCACTAGCCATCTGGAAGATTCACATCAAAAAGAACAGTGAGATATCACCTTACACCCTGTGAAAGTGACATAATCTACTGTCAACTTGAGTGAAGGGGTGGAGCCTAGCCTGTCAATCAGGTCGCAACTTGATTACCTCTTTTGGAGGCGTGAAGAAGATAAATAGTTTACTGGAGGCCAGACCCACACTCTCTGCCTTCCCTTTCCTGCTGAGACACTCAAAGAGCTGAAAGAGACACATTGAGGTGTATGGCAGGGTTGAGATGCTTCCACTGCCACTGGATCCACAAGACCTTTTACCCACCAAGTTGTGATCTTCCTGCATTTGGCACCATTGCATGTGCTGTGTGGGTCTGAAGAGAAAGTTATAGACTAGTATCGCAATATGGGATAATATCAGACTAATGGACTTGATCTGGACAGGGCTGGGATGTGTTCTCAATATATACTTGCTCTTTTATATAAAGCTCTCTCTTATACACATATGAGTGTCTATGAATTTGTTTCTCTAGTCAAACCAAACTAACACACACCCACAGTGAGGGCCCAATTTAAAAAAAAAACAGAAAAAATGCTGGAGAGGGTGTAGACAGATCATAACTCTTATACACTGCTGATGGACTTGAGAACATATGAAATCATTGTGAAAAGAGATACCCAACTGGAAATAGGAATACCATAAAACCCAGCAATGTATCTGTTGGACAAACACTCCAAAAAAATGTGACAGAACACAAGCATAACAGACATACGCTCTTCCATGTTCATTGCAACATGGTTCACAATAGCAAGAAGCTGGGAACAGCCCAAATGCCCATCGGTAGAAGAATGAATAATGACAGTCTGGTGTATACACACATGGAATACTGTCATCCCTGAAACAGTGACGAGACTATGAAACGTCTCATGACATGGACGGACATAGAGACCGCTAGGCTGAGTGAAGCTAGTCAATCCCCAAAGGACAAATATTGCAACGTCTACTGCTCTAAGGAGAAACACCAAGAGGAAAACAGGGCTATGCTCTCAGGTCATGTGATCTTCTAATTCTGTCTCCCAAACAACGAGGTAGTGAGCCTTCCTACTGCCCAGGAACCATGTATCACCCACCCCCGTTTACTTGCACACCTTAAAAACCACTTCACCAGAGAAGCCCTCACCTCAGCCAGGGTCAATTTTACAAGATGTGGGGAAAGAGAAGACACATCAGCTGCTGCCATACAATATTGCTCTAAGGTCACTTTAAATCAACAGACACTCCTACAACAGTGATTAGTGAAACTTACTGGAAATGCAAGTCAAATTATGGTGAAGTGAACATGTCTGTCTTGGAGAAGAGGGTGATTACACCTCTGTTGGTTGGTGAATCAGGAGGGGAAGCCTGCCATTGGTGGTGGGGCGGGGAATATTAATAAAACTTATATAGAACCCAGGGGGAAATATGCCTAGTAGTATGTTCCTAATTAGACACTTCTGACCTAGTTTTGTGGCTAGTTCATGGTCAAACAGGTTCCATACACCAGGACTTAAGATTATGTCAGTTTGTGCAATACAACATTCTTCATAGGCCACATCCAAAGGATTCTATGTGGAAACCTCATTATGTTAGGCAGAAACAAAACCAGAACGCTAATAATTATATATAGATAACATAAGAAATAAACAGTCAATTAATCTATAAGGCAGTACAAATGGTTCAGTGCAACTCACTCCCATGAAACAGCTGTGAGACAATGGCAGTCCTTCAAGTCTTGAGGGCCACCAGGTAGTCCTCCGAAGAGTAATTCACGCTATCCACACAGACAGCAAACAGCAAGGCAGGTCACCAATAGTCAGCCAGATGACAGGGTCTGACAGTCCCCAGCTCAAGAGATGTAAATTCCAATGGTGAGGCTAAGCAGGTCTTGAAGGAACCTCAAATTACAGCAACACAGTCAACGTGTTAGGTGTCCCACAGGTAGTGTAGCTTGCAAATTGAGTCACAGAACAAGCAGGGCAGCCGCTCACTGGTCGGATGATCAAAGGGCAAGAGACAAGAAAGGCGAGGCTCACCAAGCCATTTATCTCTCCACCCTTCAATTAATCCCACATGTGTTCATTGACATATTGGCACAACGAACCTACCTATCACACCCATTAAGAGAAATAAGCTTCATTTGTAGGAACTGACATGCTCCGCTGGGCTCAAGAATGAAATGCACTAATGTGAGAAGAAGCAGATGACTGCTCTCCCAAGGTTATGAAATTGCTGGTTCTTTGACTTTGGTTCAGATCTTGAGGTGGCCCAGTGAGGGGTGGCCCAGGAATATAATATGTTTACTATTTTATTGCTTTGTTTCCCTTTTATGACATGTATTATTCTGGTAGACATGCTTCTATCTTTGTGATGAGTGTTATTGAAAGTTTTGCCTTATCACTAACCGTGTTGTTTGTGTAAATAATGTCACTTAAATGTCTAATCTAAACAAGCCCACATTTCATCTATTGTGGTCTGAAAAGCTGGCTTACATATGTAGAGTTTCCTTTTCTCAGCAGTGTTTTAAATCCTATTCAATTGACTACATGAATGAAACTACCAATGAATTATCTTTTATGCCTCAGGGGATGCGTTATAATGTTCTTTATCATAAACTGACAAGCAATCAGTGATATATATAAACCATAAATAGATGAGTGGATTCTGGAACTGCACTTAATTGTAGCTCCAATTTAATAGCAATTAGTTCTTATGATATGGCACTACTTGACACTTGTCCCCATGAAGAGAACACTGAAGATATGGGTGCTATGACAAAGTGTGGTGAAGGAACCAGATGGGGCCAGGCTTTCAGAAAGATTAGCATCTAGTCTTAAACACCAGTCTTCAAGCAAGCAACCATCTAAGTGAGGCATCAACTAAGTTCACATGAAAGAAGCACACCAGCAAGTGGGCTCCGGGGATTATAAATAATAAAATCCAAATCCTAAAGAGAGAACAGTATCAGAGCTTAAATTCTGAACACTCGGATGACAATGGAGCCCCAAATGGACTAAGCCTCTGGTGAATGCCCTCTGACCATAGTTGAGGGATGTGAATATCCTTGGTATCAGACAGAGAACATTATGAAATTGATTATGGCAGATGTAGTTAAGGTAAAATGTAACACATTATCATTTGATTCACTCTTGACCCGTTTTAAAATTATTTCAGCTTTAATATTTTCTGCTTTTTATTGAGTTTTTTCTGTTTTGACATTGCTATTGTTTTTGTTTTGTATGACTTTCTGTATATGAAACCCAGGATAAGTAACTCTATGAAGAGAGTAACTGGATTAACAGTTATGAGGGGCTTGGCAGAGGAGGTTGGGGAAATGGAGAGTTACAATGAGTACAAGAAATGAGAAAATACTCTAAATTGGTTGTGGTGGTGATTACACAGGTCTTTTTAAATATGATTGAACTATTAAATTGTATGATATGTGAATTATGCACCAATAAAACTAGAGGGGAAAAAAAGAATTAGAACTTATCTAAGAAAGAAAGCTCCATGCCCAAATAGCTTCAGTAGCTGATTCTATCAAGCATTCTGGTAGGAAATAATACTAATTCACAAATTCACGCACAAAATTTGAAAAGAAAATAATAGCTTCTTATTAATTACATGATTTATAAAAGGCAAAAGCACTGCAAGAAAGGAGATGCCACATAGACGTGGTTGAAAAATCTCTTAGCAAATTTTAGCAATTTAGATCCAATAATTTGTTTAAAGCATAATACATGTTTCTGGCATATTTAAGAAAGCAAAATTAATTTGACATGCAAAATCAATCCTGCTTACTATAATAACAAAGAGGTCTATATAATCATCTCATTGGATGTAGAAAAAGAAATTAACGTAATCTAGCACTTTTCCTGATTAAAAAAATACCCATAACTGGAACGTAGAACCAAAGTCACACTTAATGATGAAAGACTCAATTTCCTACCCTTAGGATCAGGAACAAGGCAAGGATGTCCATTCCCATTACGTCTACTCAACAATGTAATGGAGGTTTAAGATACTGAAATAAGGCATGAAAAAGAAATAAAAGGTATTCAAGGCATGAAAAAGAAACAAAAGGATAAGATAAAACTTCATTCACAGATGACATATTCTATGTGGGGAAAATCTGGTGTGATTCACTAAATAGTTATTAGAACTAATAAACAAGATTAGAAGACTTGTAGAATATGACATTGACATACAAAAATCACTGGCATCTAGTAAATAAATTGAAGTTTAATTTTAAAACTGTATTTTTAATATAAATAGTATTTTGATAGTCATCGGACATAAAACATTTACTAATCACTGATTTTAAAATAAAGAAACATATAAAGCACTCACTGGCTCCAAGGAACTCTGTTAACTGGAGAAACAAGCATTAAAAAATAGATAGGTTAGTCTGGTAAGTACAGCATTCAGTCAGTTATTAAGAGATTCCTTCTGTTAGGTAACTTATTTTCCCCCTGTCTGAAAATGACCCCCATCAATAAATCTAATAAACCTACAAACATAATCAGCACAACCAGGATTGCTGAGAGAATTTCAAGAGAATAGTTCTTTGTCTATTATTCACATGCTTCAAGTTAAGAGGATAAATAATTTATAATCCACATTTGAGATTCTTTTGTCCATTTCTTAGTTCCAAGGGTGGGAGGGGGAACATTTTCTCTGTTCTAAAATATTTCAAATGCCCATTCCTATTTGTGCAACTGGCAGAACCTGGGAATTTCCAAGTGGCCCCTAAGCCTCCACGGCTGAGGCCCCCTAATCCAGTAAGACTGACCCAGAATCCTCTTTTGTACGTTAATGTGAATAAGGAGCTGGTGCATTAAAGCAGAATATTATTCAAGATTTTGAAAGAAATATTTCAAATTCTTCAGGAAAAACAAATGCAAACCATTAAGCACACACATATGAAGACCATTTAAATAATCCTTCTCTGTTCAGTTCCTTAAGATAGTTCAAAACAACAAAATGCTTTGAATTCCTCTACTGCATTCCAATACCGAAAAATGAGGATACAAAGATGTTGTGTTATGTCTACGGTCAGGCTCTACTATGTTTTAAGACTCACATAAAATTACATCACATTAAAGCCCATGATGGCAAGTAATTTAAATGTTTCTTACTCAGGTGTGTGCATCCTCAAGAACGTGTGTGTGTGTGTGTGTGTGTGTGTGTGTGTGTAAGAATCGATTCCACATCCGTCCTGTAACATTTTCAAAATGCAATCTAGGCTTTAAGCGGCTGTGTGTGTTTCCACTTTCTTTTGTCTACACATGCCCAGACCAGCCTTCTGCAGGAGAAGTAATACAGAGTAAAATCGAGACACCCATGCATCCTGGCTGAGACTAGATGATCAACTCACATCCAGGCAACGTCCTATCATGTGACCCCAGACAACATCACCAGAAAGACTCTGACAACCCCTCTAAGCTCATGATGCACAAGTTTTTATTTCTGTGTAACACCGAGTCTTTGTAATTAACTTTTAATGCTACTCTTTAGCAATGAATAATGTGATACACTATGCTGATCTAGTCTCAGTATGGTAGTAGATAAGATGATATACACCATCATCTCATTGTTACCGTGCCTAAATAACTCTCTCTCACTTCCTGCCATTTCTGAGAGCCTTATAAGATCTATATAGATCAACAAAATATATTTTAAATCCATCTACTTGCCCCACCTCCAAATTATCATTGACGCCAATCCATTTCAAAAGCCAATATCACCTCACCTTGACTACTGATTTCCCTGCTTCCATGCTAATTAATTATAATCCCATGTACATAGCAGTGACAAGAATTTCCGCCAGAAAAACAGATCAGTCATTCTCATTGCCTTCAAGTCAATTCAAACTCATAGCGACCCTTTAGGACAGTCTTGAAATTGCTGTAGGTTTCTGTACTATAGCTCTTTATGAGAATTAATGGCCTGTCTCCCAAGGAGCGTCTGGCGGTTTCAAACTGCTGACCAACTCATAAGCACTATTCCACCATGGCTCCTCACCTCAGTTCTTACCCAGATTGAAACTCTTTATTATCTTCTCTCATTATTATTAGAATGCGATCCATTTATTTTTACCATGACTTATTTACTCTACCTAATCCAGGAAGTTTTCAAAGTAGCTTTCATCACTATGGATGACAGGGAAAGGCCAAAATCCATGTGTAGACTCCTCACTCATATTAAGCCTCTGTTGGATTCCCTCTGACCATTGACCAGGGGTGCAAACAGCCTTGGGATCAGAGAGCCTGCATTGGAAATGAACTAATGCAGAAGTAATTAGGTTAAATTTTAATATCTTAACATTTGCTCTCCCTTTAGACCCATTTTGAATCAGTTCTAGTTTTCATTATTTTCTGTTATCTTTTCAGCTGAGGTTATTCTATGCTTTATTGTATTATTATTTGGAGGTTTTAGTTCTTTTGTTGTTATCATTGTTGTTTTATTCCTTTTGTATATTTTTCTCTTTATGAAACCCAGAATAGCTAAATCTGTAGAGACAGTAACTAATTAATTAATAGGTTTTTTTAGAGTTGTGGCAGGGGAGATAGGGGGGAAATGGTGAGCTAATAATAATGAGTACAAGAAAGAAGGAAATGTTCTAAAATTGATTATAGTACAACTCCTGATGACTGTATAACTCTTTATAATATGTCTAAACTATTGAAGTTCATGGAATGTGAATTATTTTTTAGACTATAGCTTTTTCTATAGTCTAAAAACTAATTTCTTTGAAGAAATATACAATCAAATCCCATTTGAAACTTCTGCTTGCAGAAAGGTGGTTTTGTTTGGTTGTTTGCTTTTGTTTAATGAAAACAATTTGTACAAAATGTGTCATGAAACAGGGTTTTTTGTTTTTTTAATTTTTTTATTGGCAGATACAAAAATTGTGCGTAAACTCTGCTTCTAACTGCTATCAAGTCAATGCGACTCATAGTGACGTTATATGACAGGGTAGGACTGTCCTTGTGAGTTTCAAAAGCCCTGTCTTTCTCCCCAAAAGAGGCTGGTGGTTTTGAACTGCTGACCTATGAATTGCAGACAAATGTGTAAGCAAGTATGCTATCAGGGGTCCTTCAAACTCTGCTGAAGGTGAGGAAGAGAAGCGGATGAAAGAAAAAAGGAACAGGACGTTGTACATCCAGTGAATCACACTGAAACTATCGAAAGGTAAAGTCAGATCTGGAAAAGCAGTCTGCATTTGGGTCTTTAGGGTCCAAGACATCAAAAATTGGGATTCTGAAAAGAACATAGCCCAGTAAAACAGGAGAAAGTGGACTGCTTCTACAGTAAGAGGTATTAGTTGAGAGATAAGAAATAAAACCACTCAATAAAATGATTTTAAAAGAGAAAGAAAGAAAGAAGACTGTCATCAATAGTTGATGAGGGCAACAGATGCACAGATGTGCTTGACGCAATGGATGGATGGACGGATTGTGATGAGTTGTAGGAAGCCCCCAATAAAATGCTTTTTTTAAAAAAAAAGAAGAAATAAAATCAAACTTCCTAAGAAAGGGGGTTTATAAGTATGAATTAGTATTTGTATGGAGTATTATCGGTGGAAAATGCTTTGGCACACTCCCCATGCTTTCTATATGAACTAAAGGGTCAGTGAGGTTGGATGCAAAATTCATTTTCATCCTGACCAAAATTAAGCATACTGTGAGGACTCCCAGGGTCCATGCATCTGTAAACCTTCCAAGAATGAGATGCCATGCTTTGCACATTTAAAAGAAATATTCCCCAAGAAGTTGACAGCCTTATAGATGTAAAAGGAAAGGCTACAGAAGGGGTCCAACAAAATCAAAAGTCACTAAAACGAGTTCCTTTTTAAAAGCAACATGACCAGAGACCCGCACAGAGATAACTAAGAAATATATTGGGTTCAATGCTAAGCACCAATATAATTGTGTTTTCATCTCCTAAGTCAACATAAAATGCAGTTTGTTAATGCCGTGTGGCTTTCTAGAACTTAGCTCCAATTAGGCCCTTTCCTTTGACTCCACAATGTGTGTGTGTGTATGTGTGTGTGTGTGTGAGAGAGAGAGAGAGAGAGAGAGAGAGAAAATGAATCCTTCTGTGCTGTCTTCACCAGGTTTTTCCTCTCTGTCAATCAAATCTCAAATCACACCATCACCCTATGAAGGCTTCAACGTATCACAGTCCTAGTGATTTCTGACCTTAACCAATATATTAAAATCCAGTCTCTCTATATCCTCAACAACCTGAAACACCACACACACACACACACACACACTCCTACCACTACAGTAGGTGCATAAACCTTAATGTATGGGACGATACCTCAAGCCAGAAATCTAGTGCTCACCATTTTCTTTCTCATATTTGCCCAGCTCATGTACCAATTACCAATGACAAAATCCCATAATTCATTCTCTGAAATGCCCCCATGGGGATTATTTATAATTTTCTCTAGGAAGATATGGGTGTTATAGATAAAGTGTAAAGAAGAAACTAGATGATGTCCAACTATCAGAAAGAATCGTGGCTGGGATCTTAAAGGGTTGTCTTCAAACAAGCAGCCATCTAAGTGAGGTGTCAAATAAGTTCGTATGGAAAAAACACACCAGCCTGTCTGACCCAAGGATTATAAATAATGAAATCCAAATCCTAAATAGAGAATGGTATCAGAGCTTTAATTTCAGCCTTCTGCATGGATTACAATTCAATGTCAGGAAGACCCAAATCCTCACAACTGGACCAATAGATCATAACTGGAGAAAAGGTTGAAGTGGTCAAGGATTTTGTCTTACTTGGATCCATAATCAAAGCTCATGGAAGCAGCAGTCAAGAAATTAGAAGACATATTGCATTAGGTAAATCTGCTGCACAAGTCCTCTTTAGAGTATTGAAGAACAAGGATGTTACTTTGAGGACTGATGTGTGCCTCACTAAAGCCCGGATATTCTGCATTGCATTCTATGCATGTGAAAGTGGGACATTGACTAAGGAAGATCAAAGAAGAATTGATGCATTTGAATTGTGGTGCTGGAGAAGAATATTGAAAGGACCATGGACTGCTAAAAGGGCAAACATCTGTTTTGGAAGAAATTAGGCCAGATCGCTCCTTCGAGGCAAGGATAGAAAGACTTTGGACTTTTAACTTTTAACATATTGTCAGGAGAGACCAGTCCCTGGAAAAGAATATCATGTTTGGTCTTCCACTTTTGGAAGGGCAGCGAAAAAGAGGAAGGCTCTTAACAAGATGGATGGACACAGGGGCTGCATCAATAGACTCCAGCAATAGGAACAATTGTGAGGATGGTGGAGGCCCATGCAGTGTTTCATTTTGTTGTGTAATAGGGTCACTATGGGTCAGAGTCAATTCAATAGCATCTAACAACAATTCTCTGAAATCTCTCTTGAATCTCACAATTTATGTTCATCCCAAGGTGAATTCCCTATATATAGGCCTATTTTCACTTGTTTGGTCTATGGTCCTCCCTTCTGTTATCTGTTCCCAATCTCCCATTCTATAATGCAACTAGAGTGATTTTTCTCCAAAATTCCGATCAGATCATGTCATTCTTCTGAATAGAATATTTCTGTGAATTGTAAGGAGTTAGAAACAACCCAAATTTCCATCAACAGAAGAATGGATTAAAAAAACTGTGATACACACAAACAATGGAGTACTATGCATCCCTAAAAGCAGTGATGAATGCATGAAGCATATCGCCGCATGGGAAGAACTGGAGGAAATTATGCTGTGAAGTGAGCCAAGTGCAAAAGGACAAGTACGACATGAGTCCGCTGAGGTAAGCTTAAGGGAAAAAAATGCAAAAGGTGCATAGGGATAAAGTTTCTGTATACAAACATTCCTGGGGTGAGGTCCAGGAAGTATGACAATGGCCAGACCAAATCCAGGGATACATATAGTAGCCAACTAAAAAGGAGGGCGGGAAGGAGAGGGAAAAAGATAGAAATGTGTAGTGGGGCAACAGGGCACTAACCCACCCAAAGGGAGGGTATTGTATATGTCTCCACAGGGAAAGAGGGACCAGACTTCAACCCAGTGCTCCAGGATGCAAATGCAGTGTGCCGGCCTGGAGTACTTAGCGTAGAGATCTGAGGGCCTGGCCCCAATCCCAACTACGTGGACAGCCTCCCTCCCCACAGAAGAATATACTTTAGAGGACAGCACTGAAGCTGCAGGCTGGGAAGAGGGACATGTCTGATAAGAGCACACAGGAACAAATAAAAGGGGAGGAAGAGACAGTGGAGTGCATCCTGGCCCACCAGGCTTGGAGGTCGATATCCCCACTCAGAGCAGCCGATACACAGAGTGGACCATATGGCTGGTCCCACTATGAGACACGACATCCCTTGCTGACCATGGCCTTTAGGGGGATAACATTGGAGACTCAGTGTCAGGACTGGCCTGGTCTGACCCCACCACACCAAGGAAAAACATTAAGGACATTTGGCAGAGCAACCAGAGAAGCAGAGCAGGGAGGTCCCAAGGGAGTGCAAAGGATAGACTTTGGGGCCAGGGCGTGCACCCCATTGGACTCTACTGACGGACACTCCTAGAGGTCAACAGACCTTGAACTATTTACAGGTTTTTTATTTATTTGTTTGTTTGTTTATTTATTTATCATTGGTTTTTGTTGTTGTCATCGTTGTGTTTTCTTTTGTTGCTTTGTCTTACTATGTCTTGTTTTTTGTGTGCATATTATTATCTCTGTAGGTCTATCTAGATAAGACAGGCTGGATGGACAGTCTGGAGGAGAAAACAATGGGACCAATGGTTCCACGGGACATGGGGGAGGGGAAGGCGGGGGAAAGGAGGTGGTGTTGACAAACCCAGTGACAAGGGAACAACAAGTGATCCAAAATTAGTGGCAAGGAGGGTGTGAGAGGCCTGGTAGTGATTGATCCAGGGCAATGTAACCAAGAGAAATTACTGAAACCAAAGTGAAGGCTGAGCATGATAATGGAGCAAGAATAAAGTAAAAGGAAATAAAGGAAAGAACTAGGAAACAAAGGGAATTTATAGAGGTCTAAATATAGGCATGTAAATATGTAAATATATTTATATACCATGATGGGGAAATAGAGCTACATGCATATATTTATAGGGTTAGTATTAAGGCAGAAGATGGACATTGGACCTCCACTCAATTACTTCCTCAATGTAAGAACACTGTGTTCTATTAAATTGGCATTCCATGAAGCACACCTTCCTGACACGATCGCTGAAGACAAATGTGTGCATAAACAAATGTGGTGAAGAAAACTGATGGTGCCAAGCTATCAAAAGATATAGTGTCTGGGGTCTTAAAGGCTTGAAGGCAAACAAGTGGCCATCTATCTCAGAAGCAACAAAGCCCACATGGAAGAAGCACATAAGCCTGTGTGACCACGAGGTGTCGATAGGTTCAGGTAGCAGGCATCAAAGAACAAAAAAATCATATCATTGTAAATGAGGGGGAGTGCAGATTGGGGACCAAAAGCCAATCTGTACACAACTGGACATCCCCTTACAGAAGGGTCACGGGGAGGAGATGAACCAGTCAGGGCACAGTGTAGCAAAAATGAAACATGCAACTTTCCTCTAATTCTTAAATGCTTCATCCCCGCCCCCACTATCATGATCCCAATTCTATCTTACAAATCTGGCTAGATCAGAGGATGTACACTGGTACATATAGGAACTGGAAACACAGGGAATTCAGGACAGATGATCCCCTCAGGATCAGTGGTGAGAGTGGCGAAACCGGAGAGTTGAGGGAAGGTGGGGTGGAAAGGGGGAACCAATGATAAGGATCTACATATAACCTCCTCCCTGGGGGATGGACAACAGAAAAGTGGGTGAAGAGAGGGAGACGTCAGACAGTGTAAGACATGACAAAATAATAATAATTTATAAATTATCAAGGGTTCATGAGGGAGAGGGGAGCAGGGAGGGCAGGGAAAAAATGAGGAGCTGATACCAAGGACTTAAGTGGAGAGCAAATGGTTTGAGAATGATGAGGGCAACGAATATACAAATGTGCTTGACACAAAGGATTATGTGTGGATTGTGATAAGAGTTGTATGAGTCCCTAATAAAATGATTTAAAACGATATATTTCTGTGAGTCCCATTTTTACATAGCTTACAAGGTCCTGACAAATCTTTTCCATGCTTATCTCTAGTTTAACCTCATCTCGCTGTTTCCCTATGCTACCCTTCCCTCCAGACTTTCCACAAGATTACGTGAACACTTTTATTCCAGCGCTTCCTTTTACCCTTTGCATGACTAAGATTTGCATACCTTTCATACCTCAGCTTAAATGCTTCCATGTAAAATTTTCCTACAATCTTCAAATAATGGTGTAGCTGTTGCTTCCAGGTGCCACTGTGAGATCCTTTACTTTAATTATTGACTAGGTAACTGCATTCAATCTGACTACCATCCCGTTCATTCCGACTCATAGTGATTTAGCTACGAGTAGGAGCACTTGAGGAATAACATAAAGCTAATTCTAGCCTATTACAATGAGATATAAATGTTTTAAATATTGGTTAGCTGAATCGCTGAGTCAGAATCAACAGGATGGTTGTCCGATTGAATGGCGTTACCTAGTCAATAACAATGGCCTAAGCTGCAAGGTGGAAAGGAGGCCTGCAGAGGATCCATCACTGCTGACTTGGGTGAGCACTCCCACTGGCCTAGGCACTTGAACTGCCACTAGAATCTCCGCCTTTGTCTCTGCTGATTGACAGAGCCCCGAGAAGAGCTCGCGCTCACCTTCCATCTTGGGGAATGTTGAGACCCCGTGTTATTTAAGAAAATAAAAAATAAGACATAGAGTTTAGCAAAAAGATAAATAAAGAATCAAAATAATTTAATGTTTTTCATTCTTACATACAGGGAAAAACAAACCTAGTCCCTGAGAATGTATTCTCATACTGTGTACACATTTTGTTTTGACTGCCTGTGATTCTACATATTTAATATATTTTAGACCAATGTCCATAAATGAAAGGTGTTTGTGTGTTGAAATCTCTCACCATAATTTTGAATTTTTCATTCATCAATATAATCTTAATAATTTCTGCTCTATATATTTTGACACTATAAAATTAAGTGTATAAGAATTTGGGCTCTTTCAGGTGAGTAGAAATGTCTGTCATATAGTGGTTATGCATAATGTTCACTGCTTTATGGTCTATTTCAATTTATATTTTGAGAATTATAGTTCTGATCTTTTAGGTAGTACATGATAGTTATACAATATTCTAATACTGAATCTACCACCTTTCCAAATATCACATAATTACTTCTCTGTTAAGTTTGTGATGGAACACAATGTAGTTCAATCAAAGCTTGTGGAAAAATTTAGATAAGTAATAGTGTATGCCCTGTGAAGGGATCCCAGTAATAGAGTGGGCTACGATTGAGCTGCTAACATTTTGAAACCGCCAGTCACTCCATCAGAGAACAATAAGTCTATTTGCTTCTGTAAATGTGTACAGTCTCAGAAACCCACCAAAGCAGTTCCACTCTGTCCGACCGGGTATCTGTGAGTCAGAGTTCACTACGCCAGTGAGGGGTTTGGGGGGATGTACCTTCTCAGTGCAGAAATCACACCAACGGGCAGGCAGGTAAGCTGGAGAGCTAGCAGGAATCATGACAAAGAGGAATATGAAGAGATTTTCATGCTCAGCAAACTGAAAGGACATTGCTAACCTCCTCCGCCTGGTTTGAAGAATTCAGGCAGGGAAAGGGGCCAAGAAAGGTAACCTAGGGGCGAGGAGGTTACTACGTGCACTCTGCAGTGCTCCATGCCCCTCCGATCTTAGCTTTCACAAACTTGCATGGAATAACATCCTAGTTTCCCGGTAGCCTTGTGTAAACTCTGCGGAGATGGGCAGTGCCCAGATGTGTCTGCTCTGCAGATAATGCATAAGAGACTTTTTAAAAAGTTAAGTGAGTGAGTGAATAAAGGTTGGGATGAGGCTGTTGAGAGGGTAGAGGGAGGTGGGGAGCAGAGAAGGGTGCCAGGCTTCAGGGTGGTGACCCAGATCAGCTGAGGGCTGACGCTGGCCACTCCTATTCAGCTCCTTTCTTCTCATCCACTTCTCATTCTCCCTGGAAGGATTGAGGTCTCTGGGAAACCATCAAAAAAGCGTCATGGGAATGGCAAGCTCAAATACTACTCAAGCATCAGGAGGATCTGGCTACTGAAAGCCACTTCTGTTCCCCTTCCCTCAGCTGAGGGGCTGGAGGAGAGTTAGCAAGTTGTAAGTCCTTTGGGAGGGGGGTGGAGGGGCTTAGAAGCTATATAAAGCCCCGGGCTGAAGATCTGCTTCCACATTCCACAGCCGATGCCAGAACTCCCAGTTTTCCACGGAGAGAAAATGTCCATCCAGTAAGTGTCTCTGGAAGATGTTTTTAATGACTTAGTGGAATTAATGATAAATGGGCTGTTTGAAGGCACTGACTGATGGCCTGATTAGGGAAGGCCCTTTGGTATGAATGGGGGAGGTTTTTTCCTGCTTTTGAAGCCAGCCTCTAGAATGCAGTTCTAACTTACCTGGAATGGGTGAAACCTAGATTGAGGCCTGCAGGCAGTTACACTGTAGGGATTTCCGTTTGAGACCTCAGAGCCCCTCTTGCCTGGCCATTTCCTAGCTGTGGGACTTGGGGTAAATTATTTCTCTAAATTTTACTGATTATTTTTTCAGGTATAAATGCACTAGCAGCCTGCAAAGGTCAGTGTATGGTATGCAGCACATGCCCAGTCCTTACTCAGTAGCTCTGGAGAGAAGAGCTAAGGATTTAGGGCCGCAGAAGCCTGCGGGGGCAGTGCTAGCGTGGCCATCCCCACAGGTTGTTCTGAGTCGGAGCTGACTCAATGGCAGTGCACTTGGTTTGGTGGAGTCACTCGTGAAGACTAGTGAAGAGCTGAGAAATGAGATGATACAAAGAGATGGCGGTAGGAAACAACAAGAACAAAGCCCGAGGTCCCCAGGAAAGCGCTGCTTGGTTCTCTCTGTGGGAGCAGAGAGGCAAGGGGGGCGGCCAGGGGAGAGCTGGGATGTTGTTCCTGTGAGGTCCAGTCCAGTCAATCCGACTCAAGGGAACCGGAGAGGGCAGAGGAGACATGCCTGAGAGGGTTGTCTAGGCTGAAATCTTCATGGGAACAAGTTAGTGGGTCTTTTCTCCCATGAAAGATGGGTGGGTTTGACCCACATTTCTTTCCGTTAGTAGCTGAGCACCTCAATGTTGTGTAGTAGGGTTCCTCGGGCACAGGGATTTTTGTTTTAAGCAAACACGTTGTCATGAGTCGATTCTGACTCATACTGTCCCGACAGGACAACGGAAAGAGGGTTTCTGAGACTCATCTTTACAGAAGCAAACCTCTTCTTCCCACAAAGCAAACACAGGTTTCAAACTGACAACCTAACCGTTAGAAGCCAAGTGCTTTAATAACCTCATAACCAGAGCTCCTTGGAAGGCGGGATAAAACTGTGCACTGCCATAGAGTCAATTCCAAGCCTCTGCAGGTTTCCGACTCTAAATCTTTAAGGGTGCGGATAACCTCACATTTCTCTCACGGTGTTGAAACACTGACCTAAGGTTAGCAGTTCAAAGTTAGCCCTCTGTTCCCCCAGGACTCCTTAGGGGAAGGGGAAGCCAAAAAGTCACTGCCATCGAGTTGGTGCCAACTCATAGTGATCCTATAGGACAGGGCAGAATTGGCCCTGTGGGTTTCTGAGACTGAAACTGTTCAAGGGAGTAGACAGCCCCTCACAGGAGTAGACAGCCCCTCACAGGAGTAGACAGCCCCCTCACAGGAGTAGACAGCTCCTCACAGGAGTAGACAGCCCCCTCACAGGAGTAGACAGCCCCTCACAGGAGTAGACAGCTCCTCACAGGAGTAGACAGCCCCTCACAGGAGTAGACAGCCCCCTCACAGGAGTAGACAGCCCCTCACAGGACCAGACAGCTCCTCACAGGAGTAGACAGCCCCCTCACAGGAGTAGACAGCCCCTCACAGGAGTAGACAGGTCCCTTCGGTCCCCTTGGAGCAGCTGATAGTTTGAAACTGCTGTCAGCAGCCCAAGGCCTAACCGCTACGCCTCCAGAGCTAAGCAGGTGAGCGATTCACGGGAAGGTTTAAGGTACCAGTAGAGAACTACCTACAACAGAATTTAATCGATTTCTCTTCAGAAGTAAGGAGAATTAAAACAGGGTAGAATTAAGTTCACCGTGACCTGGTGGGGTAGTGGTTACAAGTTGGGCTGCCATCTGCATGGCTGGGAGTTTGAGACCACCAGCAGCAGCTCCACATGAGAAAGACTGGGCTTTCTACTCCATTAAACAGTTACAGTCTCAGAAACCCACAGGGATCGCTATGAGTCAGCACTGATGTGATGACGGTGAGCTTGGTTTTGGAGTTTGGGGGTGACGGATATTAAGACAGAGATCACTGTCCTTGACATCACGAGGACTCCATTTGCATATCTGAGCACACTGTTACCTCCCTAAGCAGCAACTTCTTCCTAGCTGAGGTCAGACTGAAAGAGGGCCCTTGACATTGAGCTAGAGAGCATGGTTTCCCGTAGCTCCGCCTCTGTCTCCAAAGGCTCTCTTCTTTCAATATCACCACGAACTTCTTCCTGGTTATTCTACAATTTCAGAATGGAGCATCCTGCTGGTGGCTACAAGAAACTGTTCGAAACGGTGGAGGAATTGTCCGCGCCACTAACAGCGCATGTGACAGGTTGGTCCCACCTTGAAGCCATCTTCTCTTTTCTGTCAAACTTTCTCTTCTCTGGCTTCTCAGTCACTTGCGTGTTTCAGTGCTGGTTTAGAGTATGGCATGTAAGGAGAGAATGTGGGGGCCTTGGTTTGTTAAAACCAGAGCCCAATTCCTCTCATTTACTTATTCTTTATCTCTCTAATATAGAAAATACTACCTGTCAGGTAGCACTTGTGGGCTGAGTCAGCCTCCTAGTTACCAGTGACTGTGCTCACTCCATGTCCGGCACATAGCAAATGCCTTATCAGGGGTGCCCTGCCAGTGCGGGCATACATGAAAGCCTGGCTACAAGCGTCTGGGAGCAGGGCATTCCAGGGTGCTGGGTTTTATCCTCATTAAACTTGAAATGTCTTGGTTCTGGGGTTGGGTAAATAGTAATTGCAGTTCCACGGCTTTACTGCCTTGAACTTCTACAATATTTCAGCTTCCAAAGCCTCAATTCTCTCACCAACCAAAGAACAAACTTTGCCTCGTAATGATGTTGTGAAAACGGAATGAAATGATGCCAATTGACTAAGCCATTCAGTATCTATCACAAAGTCAGAAATAAATGGTAGATCTGTTATTATTACTTTTAGTGTCATTATCCAAAGGCACCATGTGACTCTGCCCTTCGTCCCACCAAAATGTATTCAGGTTGTTTTCAGGTGCCATCAAGTCCATTCCGACTCTTAGTGACCCTCTGTGTAAGAGAATGCCATGCTGCCCGGTCCTTGCCATCCTCACCGTTGTTCCAAAGTCTGAGCTCACTGTGCAGGCTCTGCGTCAGCCAATCTCTTTAAAGATCTTCTTTTTCACGACCGTTCTACTTGACCCAGTATGATGTCTTTAGTCCTAGGACTAGTCTCCCCCAATAACATGGCCAAAGTACATGAAACAATGTCTCACCGGCCTCACTGCTAAGGAGCATTTTGATTCTTCAAAAACACTTGCTTGTTCTTCTGGCTGTCAATATTACTTTTAATATCCTGTGCCAGCACCGTAATTCAAATGCATAGATTCTTCTTCATTCAATGTCCACCTTTCACTCGCATTAGAGGTCATCGAAAACCATGTCTTGGACCAGGTGTCCCTTAGTCCTCAGTGGCATCCTTGCTCGTCAGCACAGTAAAGGGGTTTTGTGCCGCAGTTTTGCTCACGGCAATGACTGCTGCTTCCCTGAGCATTGCTTATGGGTCCAAGCAAGACGAAATCCTTGGAACCTTGAATCTGATCTCTGTTTACTGTGGTGCTAGCTCCGGTTCGGTTGTGAGGATGTATATTTTCTTTAGGCAGAGGTGCAATCAACATCCTTTTAAGACTACTTTCACTGCTGCTTCCACGAGTGTTCACTGAAATCCAAGGAAAATGAAACCTGTGACAATGTCTACCTTTTCTCCACTTGTCTACTGGTCCAGTTATGAGAATGTTTGCTTTTTCACATTGAGGTATAAGTCATCCTGTACCCGCGAGTCTGCACAAAGCCTGCATGACCCTCATCAGTAAGTGCATTATTTCCCCTTGTTTTTCAGCAAACAGTGTGTGTCACCTATATGTTGCGGGTTGAAAATAGGCCTTCTTATAACTCTAAAATCATGTTCTCCTTCATACTGTCCAACTTCTCCTATTATTTGCTCAGCATACTAACTGAACAAGTAGGGTGAAAGGACACACGCCTTTCCCAATTTTAAACCATGTGCCATGCCCTTCTTCTGCTCCAATGACTGCCTCTTGGCTCACGTCCAGGTTGAACATGAGCTCCCGTTTGTTGTAGAGTTACCCAGGCTTCGTCTGGGACCACAGGTCAGCTGCCACTGTACAGTCAGTAAAATGCACAAGGAAGCATTTGATTCAGTCAACACTCGTGGATGCGGCAGTGAAGAAGTCAAATGGCATCATGCAATGGGCAGAGCTATCCCCCAAAAAGGCGTCTTCCAGGGTTGAAGAGGAAAGGTGTTGCTTTGAGGACCGAGGCACACTGGACCCGAGTCCTGGTGTTTTCATCACCTCATAGGCCTATGAAAGCCGGACACTGACGCAGGAAAAGGGTAGCAGAATCACTTCGGTGTTAGTGAAGAATATTGGAAGTGCCTCAGGCATCATGGGTTGGGCTGCAAACCACAAGGTCAGCAGTTTGAAACCACCAGCCGCTCCGTGGGAGAAAGATGAGGCTCTCTACGCCCCTAAAGATTTAGAGTCTCGAAAACCCACAGGAGCAGTTCTACTCTGTCCTGTAAGGTCGCCATGAGTCGGAACCCAAGTGATGGCAGTGGGTTGTTCTGCTGTGAGCTGGCAGACGAGTAGAAGTCCCTTTGGGAGGAAGGACAGCCAGAGTGGTCCTTAGCAACATTGTATCAGGCAAAGGGCACGATGCTTGGGACCGTCAGATGTCAGTGGAGGAAAAGGAAGCCCTTCAGTGTGACAAATGCACCGTGGTTGCAACGACGGCTCAAACGTAAGAATTGCGAAGCTGGCACAGGACTGGACAGTGATTTGTTCTGTGGCACTTGGGGTCACTGTGAGGCAGAGCTGACAGCACCCAGTCACCAGAACAATGGGACTCTCGGGCTTTTCCCAGAAGTCCGTGGCTGATTGTTCAACAAGAGGCACGTTGACGTGTGCTCAAGTCCAATGAGAAATGACAGGTGCTCTACGGTAAAGAGTGTGCCTTGGATACTCGACGGGGCGTCTCCGCTCGGTCCCGTGGGATCTCTGTGTGCCTGAGGGGTCCCACAGCGATAGCAACAACACGCTGTTGCGGTCTGGCCTGTCGCTGGCCTCTGGGCGTTTTATTCAGGATCTGTGAGTGCAGATACCATTCTGAGGGGCACAGACCAGGAAGCAGCTCCTGAAAGCGTCTCACCTGATGAAGTCTGGCTCACTTTTAGTTATTGGTTCTGTGTGTTTTTCTTATAATCTTTACCTTGTGTCCTGAGCGTTTTCATTAGAAACTGAGAATTCGAGGATGGCATGGCAGGGCATGGAGAGTGGCATTAGGTTGGCTTGATTGTTGGAATACAACTGAGAAATAAATGACTTTTTTCTCCAAAAAGGCAAAAAACAATCTCTTAGGAGACTCAGAAAAACATTTTAAAAAGAAGAAGAATTTCAATTTTCTTAAAAGGAAGATGACCAAACAATCAGAGGTACTAGTATTTAGGTGCAAAACCCTATTCTCCTACAAACGTCTTTCTTTCTGTCCCTGTAACCCTGTTCCTCCACCCTGGAATATTGCCCTATCATAGGATACCTGACCCTTGGTGTCCCAGTGACAAGAGAAGCAAGCAGCAAGCATTTGAGAAGCGCTGTCTAGCAGGAGAGGTCGAAAGGAAAGCCACGTGGCGGCTATATGAAGAAGAAGCTGTCCAGTGTGGTCGCCAATATAATTGCACAGCTGATATCATCCGAGCCCAACCAATTAAAAGTTTCTCTTTGAGTTGTGATAAGTAATCAAGTCAACTTCATTAGCTAGATCACCAGGTTTTCTTCCAAGATTCCTCCGAGTGAATTCAAACCTCCCACCTCGCCGTTAGCCCTGACGAGGGTGGCTAAGAAGCGATGTTCTGTTTTTCTTCTTTAGGTCGAATCCCCCTCTGGCTCACCGGCAGTCTCCTCCGATGTGGGCCAGGTCTCTTTGAAGTTGGATCGGAGCCATTTTACCACCTGTTTGATGGGCAGGCCCTCCTGCACAAGTTCGACTTTACAGAAGGACATGTGACGTATCACAGAAGGTGAAGGAGCACAAAATCTTGCTCCGCCTCGGGGGCGGGGCGGGGGGGCGGACACAGCTTGGCTCTTCTGCCCATGTGCTTTCAACCTCGTGAACCCAGAAGGTAGCCTAAGTATTTCTTTCCTCTCAGAAGCCCCCTGGGCTTTGGAGTCACCTGAGTCCACAGGAATACCTTGGAGCCATTAATTAGGATAAAGACAAATCTAAAGCCTAGAGCTCTGAGGTCCAACCTACCTGGTCTCAAATCCTATATCCCCCAGGTACCAGTGGCCTAGGATGGTGAACCGTGGTAAGATGCTTACCTTTTCTTCTTAGTTCTGATGTCTGAAAAGTGGGAGAAATAATAAAGGATCCTTCATAAATGTTGTACAAAGATGAAATGAGAACAATCAATGCCAAGTTCATAGGAAATGTTCGGTAGTAATAATGGTTATCAATGTTATTCTTATTAGTCCATTAGCTGTGTTGACCCCTTTCTTTTGTTATAGTCAGAAAGGCCACTAGTGAGGAGGGAGATCCACCACAAAGGAAGAAATGACCAAGCATGGCATAGTGGTGCAAAACTGAACACTTTTCTAAGATGAGAGCGGTGGCTAGAAGGTTTGAAGGACCAACACTGCCATCGTTTGTCTTACAAATCGTTTGTCAGGTCTAGTAGAGATCTTATTGATCTAGGTATTTTGAGGAGACATTGTAATGACAGGTAGATGGGAATGTGAACTGCACCCCCTCTTCATTAATTGGCATGATTAGGTTCCAAAGATCAGATCATTTTGTGATAGTGGACCTTTTACTAAAATGGAGGTGCCCACATCGGATCACAAAATGGAGAAGGACTACACCATTACATAACTGCCAACCCCGAGAATCAGGCCCCACGGCTGCAAGCATTACTCTCACCTGGCACCCAGGCAGTCAGTACTGACAGTCATACCTCACCAATATTCAATGCAGGCAGATAGTAAGTGCCTTATGGTTTCTGAGGATGGGGCATGTCAGATGAGGACATAATCACTAAATGAGAAGTAGGTGTACTCGGGATATATTGAAGTGTATGTAATACACTAGAAATAGATTTGATATTTCTTTGGCCAAGCAAAACTTTAGCAATGAGAGAGTATAGTTTGGAGAGCAGGCACAACTGTCACGTGCTTGCTAAAGACTTGATCTTTTTTTTCTTCATGTGAGTGCAGAATCAAGTTTTATTTGACTCACAATATGAGAAACCCTAAAGCTCTCATGCCATTTAGTTTGGGGAATGTTTCAGAAGGTCAGCCTGTACAAGAGATTGAACTCAAGAAAACATACTTTAATGAGCAACAGAATGCATTTTATGATTGAAGAAAATACAGAAGGAAGATGAAAAGTAATATAATTCTGAGTTGCATATCCCATATTTCCCCGCTGAGTATAGGCAAACAAACTATATGCAACAAGAAGTCACTGGTTCCATTGAGAACTCATATTCTAACCAGCTCAGTCATGTATGCCAATCACTAAATGTTCTGGGCCTCCGTTCCCCCATTTATCACATGCAGTTTATAGGGCATAATAAAATGTAAGACCATGGCACATAATTCTTTTCTCTTTTGACCACCACAAGCAAGTGACCTGATATTACTCTTCATTCTTATGTTATGGATATATGACCCCAATGAAGACATATAGACTGAGTACCCTAGGCTTCACATGGACTGTACACATGATATCTACGACCTGCCTCAATGTCCTCCAGGTTCATCCGCACTGATGCTTACGTACGGGCAATGACTGAGAAAAGAATCGTCTTAACGGAATTTGGCACCTGTGCTTTCCCAGATCCTTGCAAGAATATCTTTTCCCGGTAAATAAAACCCAGTGGTATGCTATTAGCTCTTTTTCTCTCATGACTTGAAAATGATTGGACTGAAAAATTCATTTACTTCTGCAGGTTTTTTTCTTACTTTCGAGGCGTGGAGATTACTGACAATGCCCTTGTTAATATCTACCCAGTGGGGGAAGATTACTATGCCTGTACAGAGACCAACTTCATTACAAAGGTTAATCCGGAGACCTTGGAAACTATTAAGCAGGTAGGACACAGTGCTTAGATGCTGCTGCTTAGAATGAAATCAGCTGTCGTTAATGCGGACATCATGAGAGCCACATAGACCAAGGTTCAAATCTTTCCTTTGCCACCAACTACTAGCTATGTGACATAGGACAGGATTTATTTCTTCATCTATGAAATGGGGAAAGTAAAATAATTTTAAACCTTGATTGTATGGATTAAGGAAATACTATATAAAATGCCTAATGTATGCATCCATCCATTCGTGCTTCAAATACTCGGTGAGTGCGTTTAAGGTGCCAGGACTTGTGCTGGTTGCAAGAGGTCCATCAACAGGTAACCTCTGTGCTCTCTGCTGTTCATGTTTTTTGTAAAGCAGCATGGGACGTGGCACAAAGTGATGCTCAAAAAATTGTAGCTATTATTATTATCAAATATCTTGCAATCAGTGGTTCTAGATTAACTATGTTACAACAATTTTCCTCTTTCTTCTATACAGACATTTCTTAGTAGCAATCAAACTGTATACTAAATGAAGTCTCATGGGAAAAAGCAACTTCAAAATCAAATGATATGTGCAAATTGGAGATTTGGGTTTGTTTTTTCTGCTCTATGAATTTTACTATTGCTAAGACCTCAGGCAATCTCATTACAGCAGATAATGAGGATAATGTGCAGATAATGTAGGTATCTCCAGTCACTATTAATTAAGAATTAGCTATTTTGCAAGGCATTGTCTGTGCCTTCGGGGATCTTGCCGTCGAGATGGAAAACAAGGACACAACCAAGCTATAAGAAACCAAACAAAACTCACCACCAGATGTGATTGCCGCGCAGAACAGCACTTTATGACAGAGTAGAACTGCTGCACGGGGTTTCTGAGACTATAGATCTTCATAGGAGCGAACAGTCTCCTTTCCCTCTCCCAGGGCAGCAGGGGAGGGTCAAACCCCAGCACAGCACATTGCCCACTCTTCCAAGGAGGCGTCTCGGAAGCAGAATCTGATGAGTTCCTGAGGAGAAGGGAAATGACTAGGAAAGCACAAGGAACATTCTAAAGATTTGCATTTGAGCTGGGACTTAAAGGAGAGAGCCAAACAACCTCAGCCATTTCTGAATAAAGGCATTCCCAATGGAGGGTGTAACATGGCCAATGGAACGGAGGCAGGAAAAATAGGGGAAATGCTTGTGGAAATACAATACTGAACTCCTTTAGTCAGATTTGCAGTGCTTTTCAGAAGGGGTGCTAATTGGACCCTTGTAAAACCCCATTTCTAAATCTCCCACCATGGGAAATATCACCGCTAGTTAAGAACCAGTGATGTAAGTGATCCAGGGAATGCAATGTTAAGCGGAATGATAGGAAGGGAATAAGGTGAAATTAAAAAGTTTTAAATGGTCTCCAATTGGGGGTTACATTGTTTACCTAATGGGAAGTTATTGTAGATTTCTGATCAGAGAAGTGGTTTAAACAGAGCTATCATTTGGGATGATTAATGGGGGAGACAAGAATGAACAATATGAAAAGAAATCGAGATAAGGGACAGTTGGGAAACTAGGTCTGTGAGACTGACGACCAGAACTGCAAGCGAGTGGCAGACGGAGGCTGTCAAGTCCCTCTGAACTGGATAAACTTGACGTACCGAGCACCGGGAAAAGGAAAGAGTCTTGACATTGGTCTCAGTGGGATACGCTATAGATAATTCTCACCAGATTGCTAAGGTTCAATGTACTCTCTAGGGCCCTTTCTTGGTTTGAATGTTTGTGTATGATTACATACAAGTGTGTCGGTAGAGTCTTTAGAGAAGAATTGAAGCTCAGTTTCTAAGACATTCATTGGATTCTGATCATGAATCTGTATTCCAATTGCTGGAGGCATAACTAGGGAATAACTAGGGGTAACCCATACATTGGGATGTGAACCACAAGGTCGCAACCATCAGCTGTGAGAAAGGTAGAGCTTTCTGTTTCTGTGAAGAGTCACAACTCCGAAACCCACACGGGAAGAAACCCTCTAATGAAGCTCTATTCAGTCCTCTACAGAGGCCAGGTGACATAGAGGTTATGCATTGGGATGCTAACTGCAAGGTCAGTTAGAGAGAGAGGAGGCTTTCTACTCCCGTGAAGATTTACAGCCTCAGAAACCCACAGGGAAGTTCTACTCTTCCCTATAGAGTTGCTATGAGTCAGAATTGACTCAATTGTTGTGATTCCAATTCCCAAGGCATTGATATTGTCATTGGGAAATCTATGCTATAGCTCTAGAATAGGTTTTATTAGTAGCAAGGTACCATGGGGAGCGGGACTGTACCCCGACTTCACATACAAACCAATCGCTGTGTAATTTCATTCTAATGCATGGCAACCCTATGTGTGTCAGAGTAGAACTGTGCTCTGGAACTGTCAATGACTGATTTTTCAAAAGTAGGCATCAGGCCTAGCTTTCAAGATTTATCTGTGTGACCTTGAACCTTCAAGCTTTTGGTTAGCGGTCAAGTGCTTTAGCTATTTGTACCCCTCAGGTACTCTGACTCCACATGCAAATGTAACTTTAAAAATCTCTGTGTGTGTGTATACACACACACACACACACACATATATATACAAACACACACATATACAATGTATATTGCTAAAATAGCCTCCTAACCCATACTTTTGCTATAACCCCAATCCTCCTTACAACTTTTGTACAATGCTGTAGAAACTATTTTTCTAAAATGAAAATTGAATGGGTCACCCCCTCTGGGCTATCCAAGATAAACTTCTGCCTTCATGGCTAGTTCTTTCCATGGAAGCCACATTGGATGCTTTCCCAGCAGGACACACTATTTCACAACCATGTGTGATTTCCTTGTGGTTCCCATTTCCTGGAGCAAACTATGATCTTTCTCCATTCACCTGGTTAACTCTAATTACATGTTAGTTGGAAAATTGTCCTCAGGAAGCCCGGCATAACACCTCAGTCTGAATAAGACAGGCCTTCTCTACAGAGACTGTTTTGTGCTCATCCCACTGTCTACAAGCTTATTGGTCTAAAGCAGTGTTGACAATAGGATAGTTTATGATGATACTCATGGCCCTCTAGTTGATTCCAACTTATGGGAGCAGACAGCCTCCTATAGGATGTCATATAGGATAGATTTGCATCTCACTACTATTGAGTGCCTGAGTGATGCTTTGAACCTCGAGTTTGGCCATTCAAATGCACCCAGTGGAACCACTGAGGAAAAGCCCAGTAATCTACTTTCATAAAACGCACAGACAAGCAAACCCTGGGGGTCAGTCCTTTGTACTACATGAAGTGGCCACAGAGTTGGAATCAACTCCACAGAAGTAGGTTTGTTCGGGGTTTTGTTGTTCAGTGCTATTTGCAATGGCTAATGCAATGGGAAAACAATTTGAAATTGTATCTCATTATAAGACTTAACCCTTTTATGACCTGTGAGACACATATATTGCCCATCTATTGAGCCTCTCTGGTTTCTTGGGAAGCTGCTATTCCATTGTACTCCATGAGATGACCTGGGGTTCCTGGACAACCATGTGAGTCTAAAGAAATATTGCTCCCCCCCGACCCCGCTATCAGAATCCACGTGGGACATATGTGTCCCACAGAATGGAATCAAAATCCACATACTTAAAAACATGATTACTTGACTTCAGAATGCCTTCCTAGGTGACACAATGGGCTGCTTCATTCGCCCGCTGACACGCTCCGCAGGAGAAAGACGAGACTTTTCGCTCTGGATAGTTAATAGCTTCCAAGCCCCACAGGGGCCAGCTCCACCCTGTCCTCGGGCATTGCTATGAACTGGAAGCCATGCCGTGGACGCGTTCAGGTTTTCTGTGACTGGAGAAATATGGCACGAATAAAATATCCAAAGCAGAAAACGATCCCATTACGATAGGGCTTGGTGGTTCCATATGGCTCGTGGCACTGTGGGGAGCAGCCCAAGCCTGGGCTGGAGTTGTGAAAGCAAGTCTCCTTTCTATTAGCACAGTGCCTGCTCGCATGAGAAGCTCCGTGAGGACTTGACAATTGGTAGCATGAATGAATGTCCTGCTCATAATTTAAATAAGTATGCCACGCACTCCTGTGCTTTAAAATTTACTTTTTTAATCAAATAGAAGTTTGGTTAGGTATATTTAATTATTCATTCACTCACTCTTTAGCAAGTAGATCCCAGGTAGAAATTCTAGTGCTGACCTTGCTCAAGTGTGACCCTGTATGTTTGAGCACGTCACGCGACCCCTCTGGGTCTCGGGTCCTCTTCTACAAACTGAGAGGTTAGCATTAATCTATGGCTCTGAGCTTCTATGTAACTCTAAATTCAATGAGAGCCCTGAATCTCCGCTTCAAAAAAGGTCTGCGTTTACTTCCGGGAGATTCATAGAGGCCCTGAAGTCTGCTTAGGTCAGGCTTTCTGTAACGTCCCTTTCAATTCCCAGTTCACACCACGGGCAGCACTACGCGCTCAGTCTTCAGGTTGTACTACCAAAATAGTTTCTGTTTGTTTCTTTTGATCAAAGAAAAAGTAGTGAGTGCCAAATTTGTCAAACAATTCGATCTAGTACAGGTCAAGAGGCAATGTAACAAAGCCTCAGTCCAAAGATTAAGCATTGCTAGAGGACAAGCTGAAAATATGGAAACCGAAACTCATCCTCCTTGCAACTCCTATAGACCCTATAGGGGAGGGTAGAACTGCGCCTGTGAGTTTCCAAGACGGCATCCGTTAACAGGATTAGAAAGTTCCGTCTTTCTCCCAGGGAGCAGCTGGTGGTTTCAAACTGCTAACCTTCTAGCTCACAGCCCAATGTGTAACCACTACTCTAGAAAGGTTCTTAGAAAACAGGAAAGTAACTAAAGCTGTGTACGGTAAACATCAAGTGACAAGCACAGTTCAGGAGGCCCAGTGCTCAAGAGGTGAGGGCCGGCAGGGGCTTGGAGGAGATTGCTTCACACAAGGCAAAATGAGAAAGTGAAAGGAACACAGGACCACAAAGGACGTCGTGCAGCTAGGGTGAGGCTGCGCAGCGCAGAGGTAAGGGCAGACCTAGGGACCACACTTGTAACCTAAACTCTCTTCTCTTACCATGAAGGACATTCACTCTCCTTACACAGGTTGATCTTTGCAACTACGTCTCAGTCAATGGAGCCAGTGCCCACCCTCACATTGAAAATGATGGAACCGTTTACAACATTGGTAATTGCTTTGGGAAGAATTTCTCGATTGCCTACAATATTGTAAAGATCCCTCCACTGCAAGCAGGTCTGTTTACCAATCTTGCCTTTTCTTCAACAAGTATTATATTAGACAATGACCAGAAATAGAGGATAGCAGATCAGAATTTTAGGATATCATTCATTATATTCATAATTTGATAATTCTCAGACTTAAGGGCAATGTCCCTTGTCCCTATTCTAACAGGAGAGCAATGACCAAAGTTTAAGGAGCTGGGCAGACAGCACATTGGTAGGATATGATAACTTGAAAATACAGTCCAAGTTTTACTCTAAAACTTTTCGGATTACTCACTCACTGTCGATAAGTCGATCCCAACTTCGAGCTACCCTCCAGGGAAGGGGAAAACTGCCCTCCAGGGTTTCCAAGGCTGTACATCTTTACTGAAGCAGAAATCTTCATTTTTCTCCTATGGAACAGAGAGTGGATTTGAACTGGCAACCTCCTGGCTAGCAGTCCAATGCTTAACCTATTGTGCCACCATAGCTGCTTACTTCTCAAATATTTAGTGTATATGTTGGTTTGATCAATAAGATTGAGATTCAAATCCGGTAAACTGTTCTTGAGTGGGTATTCAGGTGGCAGGCAACATTAATTAAACAAAGGAGCCGTGGTGGCAAAGTGGGTTGAGCATCGGCGTTGTGATTCACAAGCTTGGCAGTTCTAACTCACAAGGCATTCCCCAGTAGAAAGATGAGGCTGTCACTGCCAGAAAGATTTACAGTCTCAGAAACCCTCTGGAGAAAATGCTACTCTGTCCAAGATTGCTGTGAGTCATAAATTACCTGATGGCAGTGAAATTGGCTTTTGGCTCTGTGTGTGTGTGTGTGTGTAATAGCATGCATACATATAAATAATTATAACAGTAAACATCTCTGAACTCACATTTAGGCTATAGGTTCAGAATATTAAATCAGACGTGAAAATATCTTTTAGAGTTCTCCACTCATCCCTTGTGAATTCATAGAGGTTTGATAATCTTCTTGACCATAGACTCACTTGACAGTATATAGTTTTGTTTAGCATTACTTAGTAAGGAGAAGGATGAGGCTGTCCATTAGTGTAAACTGGTAAAGCCTTGGACGCCCAAAGGGGCAGTTCTACCGTGGGGCTCTATGAGTTAAAAGCAACAGTAAGAAGGAAGAAGAATTACTTAGTCAAGTGGTACTTGAAATGCAGTCTCTGAGTTAATAGCACCAGCATCACCTGGGAACTTGTTAGAACTACAAACACTGAGCCTGGCCTCAGACAGACTGAATGAGACACTTTCCGTGTGGGGCCTGCAATGTCTATTTTAACAAGTCCTTCACATAATTCTGATGTATACTGTTTTGAGGACCACCAACTTAGGACTAAAATGAAGTTTAATATGCACAAGAATGACTGCACAGGGCTATTGACATACATCTCTGTGCACATTATACTGTATACACAGTGAAAGGAATTATAGGGGCATCGAGATTATGCTCAACTTGTGCTTTACTCACCTGATTAGAACTCGGGTCTAGTAATTATAAGACGTGACTGCACCGTATCCTGCTGCTACAACACTTTCAGAGAACGCTTTAATGAATTTGGAGTTAGCCTCTGGTGAATCCCCTCAATCACCGTCGAGGGTTGGGAAGAGCCCTATGAGCAGATAGAGAGCATTGTAATGTTGATTGAATTTTCCTGGGCTACCATAGATTCATGTAAAATTTTGAAATGACAATAACTGAGAAAATAAAAACAAGCTCTGAACAAAGATCAAGACTGAAAAATGTATCTCTTACTGTTCTAAATGCTTTGTATTAAAAAAAAAAAAAAGAGGCTGTTCCAAAGCCTTTTAAACCCACTTTATTTCAGACAAACAAGACCCAATAAGCAAGTCAGAGGTCGTTGTACAATTCCCCTGCAGTGACCGATTCAAGCCATCTTACGTCCATAGGTAACTCGAAGGCCTGCTATGAATCTTCAGGAAAACTGAAGTTGAAAGACCTGCTTTGCCTACCTTTGATATCAAATCTGATCATAGCACTGTCTGGCAGAACACTAAATTTAAATGTAATTGACTTTATGTGGGCACTGCTGATCCATGTAACTAAGCGCATCCGTGTGCATCTCACTCAAGCATCTTACAGCGTCGCCTTCCTTTACAGCTTTGGTTTGACTCCCAACTATATTGTGTTTGTGGAGACACCAGTGAAAATTAACCTATTCAAGTTCCTTTCCTCATGGAGCCTGTGGGGAGCCAATTATATGGACTGTTTCGAGTCCAATGAAACCATGGGGGTAAGTCTTATATGCGGGGGGTGGGGGGGGGTGGCTCTGGGCTGGAAAGGAGACCCAGCTCTTATCCCTGGCTGCTGACCTTCAAATTCAGCCGCTACCAGCTTCAGTGGAGGCTCACAGGGTGCTATGATGCTGAACAGGGTAACACCTGTGGTGCTCAGTGTGGTGCTTCCACATTAAGGGAGACTAGAACGAAAGATCCGGCAACCTCTTCCCCCCCCCCCCAAAAAAAAACAGCCAGTGAGGACCTGATAGGCTATCGTGATCTGCCCCTAAGGTGCAAGAGAGCAGAATGAACAGCATCTGACCACCCGGCTCCCCTTCTGTCACATGTGTGATTCTCGAGAAATTGTTTATAGCACACACTCATCACCGCCCCGTTACATGGATCTAGATCTTGTCATCCTCTTTCAAGGTTTGGCTTCATATTGCTGATAAAAAAAGAAGAAAATACCTGAATAATAAATACCGGGCTTCTTCTTTTAATCTCTTCCATCACATCAACACCTATGAAGACAATGGATTTCTGATTGCGGATCTATGTTGCTGGAAAGGGTAAGGAAAGATATTGGATACATGTCATCTCCCCAGTCGCTCCTAAAAATGAGGAGCCTTTTACAGAGAAGCTGCCGCCAATATTCAACCCGAGTCGCATCCCCAAGAGCAGCAGAGATGCTAAAGCCACAAGGTGTGATTGAAAAAGCAGTGGGGTGTTTAGACAATCAGAAACACAAACAAGCAGAACTAAGCCCACTGTCAAGTCCATCTGACTCAGAGGGAGCACACAGGGTGTCTGAGGACACTGGTCTTTCTGGGAGCAGTCAGCCTCATTTAAACCATGGTTAAAAACTGATAGGGCCCAGAAATTAGACCTAGAAAGAAAAAGTTTTGTGACTTGAGCAGAACAAATAGCTGACATGCTTAGCTACATAGCTGAGAGATTTGAGTCTGAGTTCACCCACAGATACTGAGAAGAAAAGCCTGACAATCTGTTTCTGAAATCTCAGCCTTTGAAAATGTTATGGTACATGATTCTACTCGGACATACAAGGGGCCAGCTGGAGTCATATTTCTGTTTTTTAGTAAGCAAATAAGTACAGTTAAGCTTGTTTGTGGCTATGGAATCAGCTCCAACTTATGTAGGTGTACCAGAAGCAAACACTGCCGGTCTTGTGCCATCTTTCTGATTGACGGCAGTCTGAGCCCATTATTATGATTATCATGCCAATCCATCTGCTTAGGGTCACTCTTATTTTTGCTGACCCTCTACTTTACCAGTCATGAACTTACACTTGGCAAGATTGCCGGGAGACCTTGAGCTCATTCTTTGATTGGGAGAAATATAAATATATGTATTCAAACTAACCAAGTCTACTAAAAAACACATAAATTAACAGAACATAAAGTATCTAAGGCTACTTTGGCTGACACATAGCTATGAGACAATTTTCTTTTCTCTCTAAGCGTGGGCAGTAGATACTGGCTCCCATATGGCTGGGTCATTCATTCCCATATAGCTGGGTCAGTCATTCCCATATAGCTGGGTCAGTCATTCCCATATAGCTGGGTTGTGGTATAAAGAACCGAGACAAAGGCTTTCGTCATTACGAACCAGTTCTCTCAAATTAATTTTGGTGCTCTGTGCTCAGGTTTCACTTCATGTTCTTGCAGATTTGAATTCGTCTACAACTACTTATATTTAGCCAATTTACGTGAGAACTGGGAAGAGGTGAAGAAAAATGCCAGAAAGGCTCCCCAACCGGAAGTGAGGAGATATGTACTCCCTTTGAATATCGACAAGGTAAGCTCCCTCTCCGTGGGTTTCAGAGACACTGCAATGCTTCACCTCCCTCGGGAATTGTTTCCCTGCTTCACGTTTATGTGCATATAGCCTTGACATTTCAGAGCTGAAGGGAACTTAAAAATAACCCAGTTCCACCTCCGCAACGTCCAAACAAGAGCACTGCCCCTCGGGAGCGGCACGACTGCAAACTGCGGCAGAGCCACACCACGACGGAACCGGGCTTTCAAAATTCCAAATCAGCTGTTCTTCCATTTACAAAAATCTGAATGATTGGAAATCTGCCAATTCCTAGGTGCCTTTGCCAATAATAGAAATGATTTCATTTAACTCGTTTGGCATTCTCAAGAGATGAAAAGAGACTATTATTTTGGATTTTTATTCAATACCCATTGCCTGATTTCTATGTTCAGTTCTCAATATTCAGTGGCTGACTTTGCAGTACAGTAGAATAACAGTAAGGCATTTTTGTGTGATAAGAAATGCTAATCAAAGTCAGCATATTTGATGTCACTTTCATATACATAGTACAGTACATGTTGTCCCTCTGCACAAGAGGGGTTGAAGCAGTAACTAAATGGAATGTAAAACTTTGTACCAAGGCTTGCGGGGATTAGACCAGCTATCTCCTACAAAGGCTTACATCAAATGTGCTGGAAAGCAAACCCAATTTCGAACCAGATGCTATTGCTCTATCAACTCTATGAACGCTGGGGGCCGGGGGAGTGGCACAGGTGGAGTAGGAATTACCGACAGGTAAAACTACTTCTGCAAAAGCAAAGGAGAATTTCCAAAGAAAGACAATATGGGAAGGTAAAGTCCTTGTGGGGCTGGCTTAGGAGGAACGTAAGGGACAAGGCTAGCAGACGCCAGACTAGTAAAATACGCTGATTGGCGTGACATTCTAAGTGGCTTTATGAGCCTGCGTGTTCTGTAAGGGAAGGGGAGTCACTAGTGCATTTTAAGATGGTGGGACAGGGTGGGGCATGACAGAAAGAGCACTCTGGCAATAGCATGGAACAAAGTTGAGAATTTTTTGCAAACTGAATCAACACGTTAGTTCAAAGTTCATTCCCTACTCTGGATGGTATTCTCAACAGAATAGCCAAAATTATTCTTTTTTAAAAGTAAGTTGCAACATGATATTTCTTTGCATAACACCTTCTAATGGCTTCCCTACCTCTCATGCAAAGAAAGAGTTAAATCCTCTCCATAGGCTATCCAGTCCTGTCCGATTTGACTCCTTTGCCTCCCCACCCACCCCCTCCTGCTCCCCAGCTCTGGTGCAGCAGGGGCAGGAACCCTGGCCTGTGATGCTCCTTAGAAGCATCCCCTGGCTTCAGGCATTTGCACTTGTCTCTCTCTTCTGGCATGCTATTCGCAAAGTATCTCTCTAAATTGATAATTTCCCAGCTCCCACAAGATTTGCCTTAAATTCTATCTTTTCAGAGAGGCCCACCCCAACCACCTATTAAATCCGGCACCTGCCCATCTTTCACACTTCTGTTCCCTTTTAATCTGTTCTCCCCCCCTCCCTCCAGCATGTTATCTATGGTGCAGTATATGCAGTAAATGTAATTCATTTTTTAATTATACTGATTGTATGTTATTTATATCATTTAAGCTCAATGGAGCAGGAAATTATTCTCTGAAATCCCCCAAATACCCTGAGCTGAGTCTAGCACATAATATGACCTCAAATATGCATACAAGGGATGGATTAAAAAATGTTTTCATAGGGACAGCTCACGGTGTTCAGTCTTTTCCAAATATATGGGAATCTGCAAAGTTGAGTGTGTACCTGCTCGCACTCCATGCAAACATCTGGTCCAGAGGCTTTTCTACATTATTTTCCCTTTTGACAACATAAAGCCATGCGTATTGGTGTGTGTGTTGAAACAGAATAAAAATTATGAGAGGACTTCAATAAGCTTCTGGGGAAAAAAGCATGAGCTTTTCACTGCGTTGTTTACAAGCTTTTGGAGCACATGTGCATGTCCTAACTATACAAGAAAGCAGTGCTGCCAGTGGATTCCTTCCGAAGGCCGCAGATTCGTTGCCTGGCATCACAACCAATTGTCTGGTTTTTACTTGTTTGCAGGGCTTGTTTCCCAGATCCCTTCGTTTACTCTGAGCATTAACCCAGATTATGCAACTGGGTTCCTGGGAGGCCGCGGGCCCCACAGCCACTCAATGCCACGGCCAAAAGCAGCTCTCCCAGTCTATCCCAGGCCTGCCCGGCTCTTGTTCCTGCCCTGGTTCTCTCTGCAGGATGAAATGGAGAGATCCAGAAACGAAACCTACGAAGACCGCAGTTCGGGCTGTTTGTTCTCTCGTTCCTTTACACTCAACTTCTGTTACCCTCGTCGCAGGCTGACACGGGCAAGAATTTAGTCACGCTCCCCAACACCACCGCCACTGCCATTCTGTGCAGCGACGAGACCATCTGGCTGGAGCCCGAGGTTCTCTTCGCGGGGCCTCGCCAAGGTGAGACAGTCTTAACAAGAAATTAAAAAGCCGGACTCGGAAAGAGCCACTTGATGACATTCAAAGAGATGAATTATGTTTTTCTACACTTGGGCTCTATTTTGTAGCATTTGAATTTCCTCAAATCAATTACCAGAAGTATGGTGGAAAACCTTATACTTATGCATATGGACTTGGCTTGAATCACTTTGTTCCAGACAGGGTAATTACTCTCTATTACTAATTTTGACATAGCACTTTGAATCATATGTCAGTCACATAAACACAGTGGCTGGTTAAATGGTTCATTTGTTTATTTTGCTTTATTCCAAGCAGCTCTGTAAGCTGAACGTCAAAACGAAAGAAACCTGGGTTTGGCAAGAGGCTGATTCCTACCCGTCAGAGCCCATCTTTGTGTCCCACCCCGATGCCATGGACGAAGATGATGGTAACCCAAGCAGTGGGCGTGTGCCGACACGTCCTCCTTTCTGGGTTTCTATGTTAGTCCTCGAGGAGAGTCCTTAGCTTGAAATGATCCCTCATCTGACTGAACAGGACAGCAGTCAGGAATTTAACCGGGAGATAGATGGCAAATGCGTTTTGTTTTGTGGCCATGTGTCTAGGTCAGTCTCAGAACCCAGAGGGTCGGTCTACCCTGCCCTGTAGGGCGCTGTGCACTGGAAAGGGCTCGATGGGAACTGAAAAAGATGGAAAAAATGGCTAAGGCGTCACTTTGTGTTAGGAGTTACCAGGGCCTATTCTGGATGAGAGAGAGAAGGGGTAAGAAAAGCAACACACGCTTGAAGGTTTCTGTCCTTCCTAAGATAGATGTATGTGTGGAAAAGAATTATTCTTTCAGTAAATGGGGTTAGAAAGGGTTCCAAAGAGGCAGCCTATAATATAGTAACTCAATTGCAAAACATCATTCTTAGCTAACTACAGGTTAGCTGCGACACATTAAAAATAAGACTGAGATATGGAAAACCAAGGAAAAGCAAGTAATACACTTAATTGTGGAGCCGTATCACGCTAAGCTGATTTACATGCCCAACTCACCCGGTCACAACTGAAAAGGACTTGCCTTCATTTTGTTGGAAAGAAGTAACACTAGCTAGGTCTTCGACATTATAGAAATAATAAACCCTACTGCTTTAGAGTCCTTCAATATACATTTCTATTTGATTGCCACAACATTTTTTATTAAATCGTTTTGTTGGGGGCTCGTATGACTCTTATCACATTCCATCCATCCATCCATTGTGTCAAGCACATTTGTGCATTTGTTGCCATCATCATTCTCAAAACATTTGCTTTCTGTTTGAGCCCTTGGCATCAGCTGCTCATTTTCCCCCTCCCTGCTCCTCCCCGCTAGATGAACCCTAGATAATTTAGTAATTATTATTATTTTGTCATATCTGACAGTGCCCGATGTCTCCCTTCACCCACTTTTCTGGTGTCCATCCCCCAGGGCAGAGGGTATATGTAGAGCCTTGTAGATGGCGGTGACCCCGTGAGGGGAGTGGGAAGGTAGGGTGGAAAGGGGAACCAGGTGTTTTTTGAGTAGCAACAATCCCTGCTACTCCTAGTGACCTGGTATTGCCACAACAAAAATAGCACACGTGAATGACTCTAGAGAATCGTCACAAAAGTACATCACTTTGTCCCAGTACGAGAGGTGAGCAGTCCAAATCATGCCCTTGGTTGGTGGACCTTGCTCCTGGATCCTGTTGCCAGCCAGCACTCTTGGGTGTTCTTTTACTTGTAGAAGGGACGTAGCACCCCACTTTGGTGAGCCTCTGTGTCTATTCTGCCCTTTTTTATGACAGCTTCCAGGAGGGATTAAAGCACACCATTAAATCCTTGAACTCACCCAGAGGCACCTTGGAAGATAAGACTAGCGATCAGCTTCTGAAAGGTCACAGCTTTAAACCCCTAGGGAGCAGTTATACTTGGGATACCCGGAATCACCATGAGCCAGAATGACAGATGGCAATTAACAACAAACCAACAACTGAGAAATGATTAGCTTTAGGATCCACAATACTCTGTTTGCCTTAGTTGACATACAAAAAAAAGAAAGATACCATTCCAAAGGTCAGGTACAGAGGTTTGGGCTTCAGAATAACCTTATTTGATGGATTGGAGGGTGTTGTGAGGTGCCTTCCAATTGGTTCTGACTCAGCGTGAGCCCAGCTATCACTCAGCAAAACGAAATTCTTGACAACTTTAATATCAGCTCTCTTTATTATGATACTTGTCAGGGGAAGCCAGCCCCTAACACATCATTACGGGTCCGGTAGGCACAATTGTACAGCGATAATAAGTAAAGATCATAGTAAAGTTATAGAGAGCATGAGCGATAGAAGAGAAGTATTGAAATAAATGGAGTCAGACACGATTCATAGTAGCATGCTCACCTCAGCCTCACTTGGTGGCCCACGTGGAGGGAGAGAGAGCCCTTTAATGCTAGCCCAGGCCTTTTATATTCTCTGGGGACATGCAAGCCCCCTAATTACAGGTGAGGACATACATCACAGGAAGGGGTTGTGCTATAGGTAATACAGTAATGAGAGGGGGTGGTCTAGGGACATACATGCAATAGGAAGAGGAGGGATTGGGATATACATGTGACAAGATGGGTGGACCCTAGATTCAAGATGGCAGCCTAGCCTTAGTCATCTTTGGGCGGGTTTGACCTCTCTGGTGTCTCCTACAAGGAAACAGACAACTACTATCCTTATCAGAAGGGAGTGGGCCCTATTTGTTGTGGGATAAACAGTGGTGACTCCTTGCCCTAGACGGTTGATAGCTCTCGGGCGGGTGGGGGAGGCGGGGGGGGGGGGGGGGGGGGGGGGAGTAGCCCCTGACCTACTTCTGATGACCTCCAAGTGTATGGTCATTTGCAAACAGCTGTTTGGCATATATTTTGGGGAGACAGCTTGGGAGAAATCCTTCTGTATCCCACAGACACTACTATTCCAGTTGTGAAATGTGGCTTCTCTTTATATTCCGTTGCAATCTGTACTGAGGGCTGCGGACCTGAATCTTCATCAGCAAGTGCTTCAAGTCCTCTTGGCTTTCAGCCCACAAGGCTGTGTCGTCTGCATACTGCAGGTTGCTAGGTCAAGCCGTCCTCGAACCTTGATATCGTACTCTTCTTCATATAGTATGGCTTCCCGGATTATTTGCTCAGCATGAAGATCGAATAAGAAGGGGCAAGCCTGTAACACTGATACACAACTTTCCTGATTTAGACCACAGTGTGTCCTTGCTGTTTTTGAACAACTGCGTTGCTGCCGCTTAATTCCTATTCATGTTCCCTAGGAGCAGAAGGAAATATCTGGAATTCTGATTCTTCTCAATGCTCTCAATAATTTGTTATGATACACAGAGTTGATTGTCTTTGCCTAGTCAAGTAAACACCTTTCTGGTGTTCTCTGCTTTCAGTCTAGATCTATCTGAAATTATTAATGACATCATCTGCGTCCCCCTTTGAATCTGGACTCAGTTTCTGGGAGCTCCATGTCAATGGGTTTGACTGCAATCATTGTTGAATTATCTTGAGCAAAACTTTATTTGCATATGATATTAATACTATTGGTTGCATTGCCTTGATTTGGAATGGGCACAGAGATGGATCTCTTCCAGCTAGTTGGCCTAGTAGGTGTCTTCCAGATTTCTTCCCCAAAGGGAGTGAAATCCTTCCATCTTCTTTTGATACTTCTTGTGTTGTTCAATATTTTCCCCATAGAATCATTCAATATGAGACCTAGAGATTTGAGTTTTTTCTGTAATTCTTTCAGCTTGATATATACTGAACATGTTCTTTCCTTTAGGCTTTCTATCTCTGCATCTTGGAACATTTCACTTTAGTACTTTGCCTTCTCTAACTGCTCTTTGGGATTTTCCATTCAACTCTTTTCCTTCATCCCGTCTTCCACGTGCTTTAGTTACTCTTTGATCAAGAGCAAGTTTCAGACACCTAACTTGATCTTTTCTTTCTTTCCTGTCTTTTAAATGACCATTTGCCTTCTTCATTTATGATGTTCTTGGTGTTTTCCCACAACTCATGAGGTTTCTGTCAGTAGTGTGTAATGTATCAGAGCTATTTAAAAAATATTCTCAATATTCCCAAGATTGTATTTTGACTCTTGTAGACTTATTTTAATTTTCTTATGAACAATTAATGATCTGTTCCCCAGTCAGTCTCTGGCTTTCTTTTGGCTGCTGATACTGAGCTTCACTACTGTCTCTTTCCAAAAATATAGTCAATTTCATCACTGCATATTCCATCTGGTGAGATCCATGTGTATAATTGCAATTTATTTTGTTTAAAAGGGTATTTGCTATGAAGGAGTCATGGGTCTTGAAAATGCTATCATGTTTCTATCACCAAGGCCATATCTTCCAAAAAATGAATCTTCCTCTTTGTGTCCACCTATCACATTCCAATCACCAATAATTATTAATGCATCTTGATTATATCTTCGATCAATTTGAGACTGAAAACATAAAAATTCTTCAATTTCTTCATTAAATTGAATAATACTTGCATGAATTGGATTTCTACTTAGGGGAAAAATACTATCTTATCACAGAGAGCATTGTACAACAAGATAGATCTTGACATTTCTGTTTCAGAGATGAATATGATGCTATTGCTCTTGAGTTTGTTATTCTTGGCATAGGAAGCCATACAGTTGTCTCATTCAAAATCCATGTCAGCTCACTAATGCCTTGGATAACAATCTTTACGTGTGTCTTTCTACTTCCAATTTTCCTAGATTCATATTTCCTCCATTCCATGTTCCTATTATTAAAAGCTGTTTGAATGTGCTTTGATTATTTATTTTTATCATTTTGAGATGAACCTCATTAGCAAATGAAGGATCTGAAAGCTTTATCACTTTGGTTTATTTTACTTTGAGAAGGCAGCTCTTCCTCAGTCATAATTTGATTGCTTTCTGACCCAAGGGGCTCATCTTCTAACTCTATATATGACAATGTTAGGCTGCCATTGCGAAGCTTCCAGTAATGAATTCCTCAGAGGTGAACAGCCTATTGCATCCTTATAGTCTATTCTTAGCCAGGAAGCTCTGCTGAAACTTGTTCACCTTTTGTGACCCTACTGGCATTTGAAATACAGGTGACATAGCAACCACCATCACAGCACCATACAAGACGCCTCTGTAGGACAAACTGATGAGTGATGGAGGGTGGGGAGGTAACTTAACTTACGATACGTACTATATGCAAGTCATTGTTCTAGACCAGCAGTTCTCAAACTTTGGGTCATGACCCCTTTGTGTGTGTGTGTGTGGGGGGGTGTCGAACGACCCTTTCACAGGAGTCGACTAAGACCATCGGAAATGCATAAATATTTCACAATATATAATTACATATTGTTTTGTGATTAATCACTAGGTTTTAATCATGTTTAATTATGTTCAATTTGTAGCAATTAAAATACATCCTGCATATCAGATATTTACATGATGATTCATAACAGTAGCAAAATTACAGTTATAAAGTAGCAACGAAAATACTTTTATGGTTGGGAGTCACCACAACCTGAGGAACTGTATTAAAGCATTGTAGCCTTAGGAAGGTTGAGAATCACTGTTCTAGACTATTGGGATGCAGTAGTGAGCAAGACACCCAGGGAAGACACTCCCTCTTGCAATTAATAGCCTAGGAAACAGGATAGGTACATAGTCCAAGGTGGTCACAACACTAGATAGAAGACTCAAACCAAAGAGAGAAGTTACATGGTTTCCCATTGTTTTCTTTATTTGTGATCATAATGGCTCCTATAGTTCCATGATGCTCACTAATAGGTCTGGGACTTTCTCCAACTCTACCTTGTTTACGTCTGTCTAACAGGTGTGGTCCTAAGCATAGTGGTGAGCCCTGGGGCAGGACAAAAGCCTGCCTACCTCTTGATCCTCAATGCCAAGGATTTGAGTGAAGTTGCCAGAGCTGAAGTGGAGATTAACATCCCTGTCACCTTCCATGGGCTCTTTAAAAAGTCCTGAGCAAGACACTGGAATTTCTGCTTTTCTTTTCAAAATTGTGATGACAAAACCAAGAACAACACAGCTACTATCTGCAATCAAATTTGGTCCCATTTTAGCCTCTGCTTGTTATGATTTTAACTGCAGGTGCACCTGAGTTTGCAATGTTTTAGAGCACTTAGTTAAGCAAGCAATTTCTTTACCAATGGTGCATGTTTAGATAGTCATACTTTCTCTGTAGGACAGCAGACCGCAAATGAAAAACTATTTCATGTATTTGACAATCAAATAAGTATTGAATGTGAAATGATTGCAGAGTTTTATATTCACACTGTAAACATGTATGTTAAGTACCTGTCTCCTTCTATTATTATTTTAACACTTAAAATCAAAATCCTCTGCCAGTTGAATTGTCTGTGGCTTTGCTGAGTCACTATGGTATCATGCATAAAGTTTAATTAAAAGTCAATTCAAACTTTTTCTCAAGCCAGAGTCCATCATCTAAGAATAATCATAATGATTAAGCTCTATTTGAATTGCTCAAAGATTCTCAAGCTTTGTGAACTTTAACATTTCCATTAACATAGGCAAATACTAATTGTTCTAATTTTACAGTGAGAAACTCTATGTATAATCAGTTAAAAATTTCAATCAAATGAAGTCATATCTGTATATATAGATATTAAAAGCATATGTAATATCAAAACAAGCACATGTATTGGTGAGTGTTGTGTTTTGGGAGGAAAAAAGAGCATAATCTGCAAATGTCATTCTTACTTAGAATCAAAATAATATGCTAATGTTGGACATTTTAACCATTGTATTAATCTGGGTACTTTAGAGAAACAAATCCACAGAAACTCATGTATAAGAGAGAGCTTTATATAAAGGTTAAGAGCACATCAAGAAAACATCCCAACCCAGTGCTTCCCAAGTCCACAAGTTCAACATTAACTCACTAGCCCATATGTCCAACATCAATCCACAAAGTCCTCCTCCATCTCACAAAACACACACAATGATGCCGACTACATGAGGAAAACCGAGTCAGTGAATTTGTAAGCATCTCAGCGCTGGCAGGGGTCTCCACACGGCTGCTCCAACACCGAGGGCTGAATTGGGGTAGGTTCATGTGGCTTCTCCTCAGGGATGTCTTGCAGGAAGTGAGCCTTTCCAGCTAAAGCAGGGAACTGGCTAAGGCAGCTTCACCCTGGTCCGACCAACAGAAACCAGAGACCCGAGAACTACAAAGGCAAGGCTCACTGAGCCATTTATACCTCCGCCCTTCAACCAACCCCATGTGTTTATGGGCCAGGTTAGCACAATAAACCACCTCAACCATGTTGCCTCTTCTGTTGAATTAAACTTAAACATACTGCAATCATTTGAGAAAGAAAAACAAAATGAAAATATTAAATCATCAATCTTCAGGTTTTGAAACATTTTAAGCACTTTGGTTTTAAAAATTACTTTTCTTTCTCCTGCGCTACATGCTGCAAAAATTATAGAGTAACACAAATGATATACTATTTCTTAATTTGGCATCTCTTTTGTGCTCAAAGGATTACGCATCACCACATGTAGGATGAGCAGGTTGGTGTTTCACTAAGTAATTATCATTTGAAGGATCAGACTGACCAAGATACTGGATACATCCAATTAATTTCTTTATTTAGATAAAATTCAAACTCATTTTTTAAAATCATAAGTATTTATCAACACATGCTTTAAGGAAACATTGAACATACATAAAGTTAAAATAATAAAATCATAAAGATAAAATAATAAAATAAATTTGGGCGATAGTTTTTTATATCTTTTTTCTTGTAGAGTTTTTAAATATATTCTGAATTTCCTGTGAATAACTCCTGGTTAGAACTAGGAATATAAAGATAGGAAGAGGAAAATGTCAGCGGATTACAGGCAATATGTGACTGCAGACAAATACCAGAACAGTATTTTTTTGTCTCTAATCATGGACATATTTCCACGAAAAAGGCTGTTCATCTAGTTCTTTTTAAAATTCATAAAATAAGTTTCTGAATAATGAGTAAGTTTAAGACTTAATAAAGTCTTCATATTTGAGAGAATTTCTACAACTGCTACTCAGTACCGATGCCAATCACTGCCGTCTTCCTGCTCCCACTTCGTCGTGCGCATCTCCTCCTGTCGTCGGATGCCACTCTCATCCGGGTTCTCTCGGTCTGACCACGGTGTCATGGGGAAGAGAGGCCCAACTGGCGACAACAGAGTCCCAGCAACGCCTGTGTACCCAAATCAGAAGAGTTGGCTATCATCATTGGCTATAATAGAATAGGACAGCGTTTCAGGAGCTGCTTTTTATTGCCGGAGACAAAGGCTTTAAACAGGAAGGGTAGCATGAGGGAGACTTAAGTCATGCAAGAGAGCAACTTGGAAACTTAGATGAAATGAATTTAAGAATCTGCAACCCATTTGGAGAATTTACAGACCCATGTCTCATCAATAAACAAAGAAATGTGTTTTGAAGGGGAAAGAATCTATTGAACTAAGATGAAGAAATCAATTAATAAGTAGTTATGTTTAAAATAACAAGGTTGGGGGTGAGTTGATTTTGTTTCAGTCTGAGGCACTTGATACGTTGAAATCGACTCATTAGCGAAAGCTGTATTTGTCAGCTAAGAAGGGGGGATAATAACATGTTTGATGTGATAACATTAAAAATTAACCAGTAACTGATGAATGCCTCCTGGCAGACAGTCTAGATGGAGTCCTTGTACTATGTTCTCAACAGAAAAGGCCAACAGACAGCAAGGGCAGAGTCCACCTACTGAGAATTCCATGGCAATGTTCTTTCATTACCCCACTGTCTAGACAAGGATGAAATCAATGCTTTTTCTCAGTGCGTTTAAGAGGAAGAGTATCAATGCTGAGGAAATACAAAGAAGTGAGACTTTTTTTTTCTTTTTTTTCTTTTTAAAACATTTTATTAGGGGCTCATACAACTCTTATCACAATCCATACATCAATTGTATAAAGCACATCTGTACATTCTTTTCCCTAATCATTTTTTTCTTTTCTTTTTTTACATTTTATTAGTGGCTCATACAACTCTTATCACAATCCACACATATACATACATCAATTGTATAAAGCACATCCGTACATTCTTTGCCCTAATCACTCTCAAAGCATTTGCTCTCCACTTAAGTCCTCCGCATCAGGTCCTCTTTTTTTCCCCTCCCTCCCCGCTGCCCCCTCCCTCATGAGCCCTTGATAATCCACAGATTGTTATGTTGTCATATCTTGCCCTATCCAGAGTCTCCCTTCACCCCCTTCTCTGCCGTCCCTCTCCCACGGAGGAGGTCACATGTGGATCCTTGTAATCAGTTCCCCCTTTCCAACCCACTCACCCTCCACTCTCCCAGCATCGCCCCTCACACCCCTGGTCCTGAAGGTATCGTCCACCCTGGATTCCCTGTGTCTCCAGCTCCCATATGCACCAGTGTACAACCTCTGCCCTATCCAGTCCTGCAAGGTAGAATTTGGATCATGGTAGTTGGGGGGAGGAAGCATCCAGGATCTGGGGGAAAGCTGTGTTCTTCATAGGTACTACATCACAGCCTGACTGACCCTTCTCCTCTCCTAAACCCCTCTATGAGGGAATCTCCAGTGGTCGACATTTGGGCCTTGGGTCTCCACACTGCATTTCTCCCTTCATTCACTATGGTATATATATATATATATATATATATATATATATATATATATATATATATATATATATATACACACACACATACATATACATATATTCTTTTTTTTTTTTGCATGATGCCTTATACCTGGTCCCTTTGGCACCTCATAATCGCACCGGCTGGTGTGCTTCTTCCATGTGGGCTTTATTGCTTCTGAGCTAGATGGCTGCTTGTTCACCTTCAAGCCTTTAAGACCCCAGATACTGTCTCTTTCGATAGCCGGGCACCATCAGCTTTCTTCACCACATTTGCTTGAGACTTAATCTAATGTACAAACCTAATAATTTCCCCCTGAAAATTTGATTTCTGATATCTTTGGAAATATTTGGACTAAATAAAAATTTTTATTTTAAACACAACTGCTATCATGCAACTTAATCACCAAGTCTGGGTGCATCTAAATTTTCTGATTGCTCAGTAGCCCAGACTATTGATTCATGGGCCGAAATGTCCCTTAAATCTAGTACTGGTGAATTGGTGCAGATGTAAGTCAAATAGCATGTTTTCTTTAAAAGTTTTCATTATTGTTGCCTCCCACTATCAGTACCTCTATGACTTCGATATTTCTTTGTCTTTGGGGGCTGGAAACATTGCATATGAATTCACAGATATATGTTGCTATATATGTGCAAACAGAAAACAAACAAATCATAAAAGACAATATTACATGTCATTCAATGTAACTTGGATGCATCCTATGCCAGGAACTGTCATTCTCTTGTAGCAAGTACTTATTAGCATGCTACTAATTAGTCTCTATAAAATCTCATATATAAATTTGATTATCTGATTTTTCAGGATCTCAATAAAGCTCAAAAATTTGATAGTTACAAGGATGTACATATAACCCCCTCCCAAGGGGATGGACAACAGAAAAGTGGGTGAAGGGAGACGTCGGACAGTGTAAGATATGACAAAATAATAATCATTTATAAATTATCAAGGGCTCATGAGGGAGGGGGGAGCGGGGAAAGAGGGGAAAAAATAAGGAGCTGATACCGAGGGCTCAAGTAGAAAGAAAATGTTTTGAGAATGATGATGGCAACAAATTTACAAATGTGCTAGATATACAATGGATGTATATATGGACTGTGATACGAGTTGTATGAGCCCCCAGTGAAATGATTAAATTTTAAAAAAAGGAAAACAGAACATATGGAAACCAACGAACAAACCAAAAATGTGATAACTTAACCAGCCTTCCACAGAGAATGGGAATGCAAATCCAAATACCATACTCTTAGCCACTACACGCTGTTACTTCTCTAAAATAAATCGCCAAGTAAAAGTCAATGATTCAGTAAATTTTCTGAAGAAGTGAATGTGTCTAAGACCGATTTGTATGATCTGTAGTTTGTATGATTTGTAGCTTTAGCATTGATTATATTGATCATCAATTATATTCATTTATATTGATCATAAAATTACTATTACTTTTATCACCATTACCCTCAATTGGGAATTTCCAAATTATATTCCGCTATACCCTGGGTCTCTACAGAAAACTGTAGGTGAGTCATGGGATCATTTAAATTTTCAAGGGAAGCACGGTGACATCTGCTGGAAGCTGTGAGCTATTACAAGACAAAAACAACCAACCTCACCGCCAAGTGTCAATGCTGACTCATGGTGACCCCTGGGTTCCAGGAACTAACTGTCCATGGGCACGGAAAACCCAGTCTTTCCCTCTCAGAGGGGCTGGTAGTTTTGAACTGCAGACTATGTGGATCACAGGCCAACGCGTAACCACTATGCCATGTGAGATAATTCCCAGTTCCCAGTTTGGGTCACTATATTCCTTGGGATGGTGTCCTGTCTTTAAAAGTTTGGATTTCCAGAGGCTCCTGTGAAAAGCACCATGCAAAATTTATGCAGAATATAAAATATGACTCCAGAGTTGGAGAAATTGTGCGATCTCAAAAATGGCACTACATTCTTAGAACAAAGATATTTATTATGCCATTTGAGTCTTACTACTTAGTAAAAATAAATGTTGGATATTTGTCTTGGCCTAGGAGTGCCAGTAAGTAATTACTGAGATACGATGGGCTTCATGAACCACGAGCGAGCGTTTGAGAAGCTCAAGAGTCTGGTTTCTATGTCAGCAGGTAGAACACCCACGCTGAACTAACAGAGCTTTGGCTCTATTGCGCATGACACCATCTAGAGGGATTTGGGCTAATTCATCCCAGAGCAAAGCAAATGACTACATTTATAAGCTATTTTATATAAATTCTTACATTAAGGTTATATTTAAAAGATTGATACAATATTTTAAGTAAAGAAAAAATAACTTCAATGAAAGAATTCTATCTGATATTTACGTGATGAGCCTGTTTATGAACCTTTCTAATTTCAGTATAATCATAGTATTATACTAAGTGGGTCTTGTCATTCATTTCATAACTCAACAGGAATCTCAGGACTTGGATTTCTCAAGGTCCTTTAATTTGGATCCATTCATATGAAAATTTTCATCTCCTTCTTGAGGAGCTCTCCCAAGAAACTCTTGCATTTGGCAACAGAGTTTGAACTTCAGAATTAAAAGAGCTTCCATACTGAAAGAAAAGGCATTGTTAAGGGTTAGTAAAATGTAGGAATAATTTATTTACAATGAAATTATCAATAATCTGCAAACCCGAGAAGCAAAGAATGTGAATTGTAGCAGGAAGTATTAGAAATGCAGAGAATTAGAGAAGAAATGGAAAGCTGGCTGAGTTTGCGTGAAAACAAACAAGACTTAAAAATTCTTCTTGACCATGACTTGCCATGAGCTATTATCTCAATAGTATAATAGGAGATAACACTAGTCCTGACTGTGAACAGACAGATAAATTCAAACAAAGAAAATATTGAGCCTTTGAAAATATAAACATAATCGACAAACTTTTAGGTAGATTGAGAAAAATCTCAAATGACTAAATTCACAAAATTACTCAAATTACTAAAATGACAGATTCTATCAGAAAGCAACCTTGCAGAAACAAAGGATTATTAGAAAACACTATGCAATTTAGGTCATTTATGAAATTTAGGTAATTTATGTACATATGTTTTAGAAGATACAATCGAAATGAATGAAAAAACAATAGAATGCCTGAAAAGATCACTAACACATTAAGAGATTCTACTGGGAAGCCTGCTCCCTCGTCCCTCTGCCCCCGTCACCTCAGAAGGTCCAGGTTTAGACGGTTTCACTAGTGAATCATCTCAAACTTTTAAAGAAGAAATATCGCCAATATTTCACATTTGTTCCCTAAAGTATACAAGGAGGGAAATTTTGCCAACTCGAAGAGATCAGGATTACTCTGATGACAATACTAGAAAAAGGAATAAAAAAAGTTTTTTAAGTACAGTAAAGTGACATGATATTATATGGAATAATCATCAACCAAATACTAGAAAACCAAGTTAAACTTCATATAAGAAGATAGGACATTATCTCTAAACTGAATCAGAGACATAGATAAACCAGAAATGCATGAACGGGTTTAGGGGTTGCACTTAATTCTAACCTCAGGCTAAGAACAATTGGTTCTTATGGCATGGCTCTGTTTGATCCTCTTTCTGGTGCCTGGCTATCAGAAGAATCGCATCTGATGTCGTAGAGGATTGTCTTCAAACCAGCAGCCATCTAAGGGAGGTGTCAGCTAAATCCATATGGAAGAAGTGTGTGATCCAAGGATTGTAAATAATATAATCCAAAGCAAATGGAGGGTATCAGAGCTTAAGGTGTGAGCCCCTCATTTGCAGAAGGTTATGGATAAAGTGGAAGTGTGAAATGCGTTAGCCAGATTCACGCCAGGATTTAGACTCACAGTTGAGGGGTGTGAGTCGCCCCATTATCAGTCAGCAAGCATCTTAAAGGTGATTGTGGCAGATCCTTAGGTCAAAATGTAACATCTTATCATTCAATCTCCCTTCAGACCCATTTAAAAACTGTGGCAGTTTAAAAAAAGTAAAGGGGAAATAGATGCAGCTTAAGCCTCTGGTGAATCTCCTCTGAATATAGACTGGATGTGAGTGGCCTGGCTATCATGCAGAGTACACTGGAAACTGGATAGTTGCAGATGAAGTTAGGCTAAACTTGAATACCCTAGCATTTGATCTTCCTTATGACCCGTTTAAAATTGTTCCAGCTTTTAATACTCTCTGCTTTTGTTTCTTTTGAAGCTTTTAACTGTTTTACTCTGTTATTCTTTTTAGTTTTTGTTCTTTGTTTTATAAACACTTCAAACATCCTGTATATGAAATCTAACATAGGTGAGTCTATAAAGACCGTGACGGAATTAAAGTTCCCTTGGGGAAACCATCCATGAGGGTGTGGTAGGGGAGGCTGGGGGGATAACAAGAAAGGAACAAGTGTTCTCAAACCACTTGTGGTGATATTCGTATAACTCTCCTGAGGTGACTGCATCGTGTGTGAATTACAGGTCAGTAAAACTGCTGAAAAAAAGAAAGCATGTTACAGCAAAATGGGATCGAATTTAAAAAATAAAAACACGCGAACAATCTGCTAGCCGAGTCTGCCCAGCAACTCTGTCGAAAGCCTGGGTAGTGGTCAGGAACCATGCACCATCGTCTCTCTATGTTTACCTTGAAACCCACTTTGAGAGGGGAGCCCTCGCTTCAATCAGGACGGGGGGAAAGGAAGGTGACCATTTCGTGGCTTCCATGTAAACATGTGAGGAGGTGCCCCCAAACCACCAGATGGACCTGCAAGAGCAATCTTCAATACTGATGGGGAAATACACAAATCAGAGACCACACTAGCAGTTCTGTTGCCAGAAAAAGGGGGAGAACCAATCTCCCAGTGGGTGGAAAAGGACTAGCACTTATATGGACCCCAAAGGGCGAGTATGGCTGGTACTATGTGTGCTCTTATTAGAACACATTGGTCCAGTCACTGTACAGCCCCCTGGACCCATAGAATACTGAGACACTGATCCCTGGATCTTCGGAGTAGGGCACAGCATACTTCAGGCCACACCTGAGGGAGATGGTGTGGAAACCCCACTAGATGAACTCAAAATCACTTGTAACCATGGACTTAGAACTGAAACTACATGATGCGTGAAGAAGCAGAAAGCAGTTCTGCCAAGAGTATTGAACTGTCAGTAGCCAGACTAACATTGACCGACTACTCCCATGCCCCACTTGCTTTTATTGAGAGAGATGTTAGTTATCCTGCCAACCTGGGTCTGATATTGTCAGTGAACATTATTATAAGTTTTTCCTGACCACCAACTCCCATTATTTGTGTAAATACTGTCTAGTCATGTAAGGTTTAATCTGTGCAAGCCACCACGCCATATATTGTGATTTGCCATTAGTCTATACTTGTTTAATCTCTGTTTTTGTCCAGTTGTGTTTTAAATATATTACCATGGCCTAAGTCAATGACACTATAAACAGAAAGACTTTATGGCCCAGGGAGATGATCAATAAGTCCCTTTACCATAAAGAACAAAGATGAACCAGAGGCAGGTGGAAACATAGATAAAGGAATAGATTTGGAGCTCACACTTAATCCTGGCTCCCTCTAAAAACAATTCGTTCCTTCGACATGGCCTGCTCAATACGAGCCCCCATGGAAAAAACATCAAAGATACAGGTACTTCAGCAAAGTATGGTGAAGATATTAGATGTTGCCAGGCTATGAGAACGAATTAATGTCTGGGGTCTTAAAGACTTTTTTTTTTCTTTCAAACAAGCACCCACCCAAGTGTAAGCACACCAACACGCATGGTCCAAGGACTGTAAATAATATAATCCAATTCTGAACGAGGGAATGGTGTCAGTTTAACTTATGATTTACAGAGGCTATGGATGACAGCATTCCCAGGGGCTACACATGGAATAAGCCTCTGGTGACTTACCTCTGACTATAATTGAGGGATGTGAATAACCTGATTATCGGTTTAAGAGTATTGTAGAGACAATTAATGCAAATTATAATGAAAAATATAACTCCAATGGTTAAAACCTGGTCAATTGATCTCCCTTTGGATAAACTATGAGTGTGGTCTGGTTCTTAATATTTTCTGTTTCTAGATATTTTTAAAAATCCAAGTGGGGTTTATCCCTGTTGTATTTTGTTATTGTCGGCAGCCTTCTTATTTTCTATGTTTTTCGGTACATGAAAGCCAGGATAGGCGAGTCTACAGAGACAATAACTAGATCAAGGGTTCCTGGGGTGGGGGGTGGGGTGATGGGAACTGATATCAAGGAGTACAAGGCAGACGAAAATGGTTTGAAAATGACGAGGTAGCAATGATGAGGTAGCGTAGCAAGCAACTGCTTGAGATCACTGAACTGAATGGTATGAAGCCTACATGATGCTCTAATAAAATGATTTGAAATAAACAAGCAAACAAATATGAAAATTGATTGTGGTGATGATTGTACAATTCTTCTCTATGTGATTGAATTATTGCATTGTATATGTATATTATAATCCAAAAACCTGTTTAAAAATACTTTAACCAAAAAAAAGTAACGGGCTACTAGTACATGCTAGACGATGAATCCATTTTGAAAACACCAAACTAAGTAAAAGATGTAAGTACCGGTAATAAAAGATCACACGTGATTCAAGTTATATGGAATGTCCACAAGAAGGTAATCCATTGAGACAGAAAGCCGAACAACCAGGATTTGCTGGAGACCATGGGAAGGAAGAACCGCTGCTGTTACGTAGAGTTTTTAGGAGACGATAAGAATCATTTATTGAAAATCAGGCAGTAGAGATGTTGCAAACCCTCTAACTAAATATATGCCACATACCACATACCCAAACAATCAATTATGCTACTCGAAAGTTTCTTATTATAGAATTTGTATCTCAAAAACTGCTATTAAAACAAAAACAATGCTAGCCCCTCCCCCAAAAAATCCTGTAATGGGTGTGTGCGTATGTCCTTTGTGCCAGGCACTGTGCGAACATGCCTTACAACGTGATCTCCTTTAATCAGAGTTCAGGGAAATATTTCATAATTTTTATTCATCTGTATTTCAAATCTCATTTTAGTCAAAGTTTAGTCATGTAAGACTGCATGTACAATTAAATACCAAACGATAACGTTCTAGCATTTATCTTATAGACTACAGCATACACAATACAAACCTCTATTTAGAATCATAGAATCTTAAAATTGAAATATATGCTAGAGCCTTGGAGCTGAAGGAGCCACGTGGAGACCTAGCAAGCACTGAGATGCCTCTACCGCCACTGAATCAACATATATATTATATATGAGATAGATGATATGATAATTTTCTAGCATATTGGAAAGAAAACTGATCTTTACTGAGCAAAGGCACACCTAGGTTGTTAGGTTGTTTTTACGTGTGTCCTGACTCCATCGATGCAAATGAGGCCATCAAGTTGTGGACTGATTGAGAGGCTAAACTCCACCCTTTCACTCGTAAGTCTCAAAATGACAACAAATTATGTAAGTAGCACATTATAGTGTGTAGCACTTGAAAAAATAAGGAAAGCTTATCTCATTTTACCAAGTATTTAATAGTCTAACATCCATGGCATATCTTTCTTTACCCAAACAGCCACCAATGTCCAGAGCTAACTTAGGTGCGGTGGCTTAGACACCTGTGCCTCTCTGGGGAGACTGGACTCTCAGTTTTCTAGCAAGAGCTTCTGTTGGTGAAGAAGATGTTTTGAAGACAAAATAATGCTTACTGTTCCAATAAAGCATTAGGGGTGCCACTGGCTGGTTAAAAGCAAAACAAATACATAGAGAAAACCAAAATAAGAAAAAAATAGATATATTGTAAAAAATCATCACCAATAGTGAAAATTTTAAAACAGATTAAATAAGGGAATGAGTCCCAGAAGACGATAAAATGAAGATTCTCCGGAGAATACAATAGCAAGGAGGTCACTCCGTCACCATCTTTATTTTACAGCAGAGGAGATTGAAGCTCAGAAAGGTCAAGCAACTTCCATAATGATAAGAGCATGGTTTACATTTTCATCAGCCCAGTTCTGATCCCATCAACTTAACCTCCAAAGGAGCATGGTTTACATTTACATCAACCCAGTTCTGATCCCATCAACTTAACCTCCAAAGGAGCATGGTTTACATTTACATCAACCCAGTTCTGATCCCATCAACTTAACCTCCAAAGGAGCATGGTTTACATTTACATCAACCCAGTTCTGAATCCCATCAACTTAACCTCCAAAGGAGCATGAGGAACATCCTTCAGTCTCACGATCTCCCGGCCTGGGCCTCTGGGTTTGGCCTCGCTCCTTTGTTCTATTCGTGGTCTCTGAGCAGTGCCTCTGACGTCTCCCATCCCAGTTCCACCAGTTTACAGGCCTCAAACATGCTCCACTGGTGGCTCGTCTTCCTTCCCGGTTCTGAGATTCCTCTCTGGCCCTACTCCTGAGATGAATCCTCTTTCTGTCCAGGGGAGTGGCAACTAAAACGGACCAATCCCCTTTTAGGGTTAAACACACTCTATTTGCATAACCTCATTGCCATGTGTCGATGCCAACTCATAACAACCCTTTCGGACAGTGTATAAACTGCTCCGGTACGCGTTCAAGGCCGTGACTCTTTATGGGAATGCAAAGCCGTGTCTCTCTCCTTCAGAGTAGCTAGTGATTTAAAACTGCTTACCTGTGCCACCAGTCCCACCTAATTATTTGATGGAAATTACAGACACATCGATCGAAGCACCATATTAAGAAAATTCAACTTACCACAATGACTTAAGATGCTCTTCTTGCTGGAGCGGAGGAACAGACATAGAAGATAAACAGCATTGCTCACGATAACAAATCCTTCAAGGCCATTCCCATTCCATTAGACCCTTTAAATGGAAATTAAACGAAGCTTCAAGAGAGTGAAGAAATGTTTATGAAGTTTACTGTTTATCTCCCCATTCCAGATACAAAGCTGAGTGCATTGAAATCCCTCAGTAAATAGAATATTTGGTGAAGGACTGAATACTAAAATATTCTCTTGATGCCACATGAAAAGGCATCAAAAGACAATTATTTCGTTGAACTTTTAAATTTTAAAATTTTAGAAAGCTCATTAACTGAGCTTCCTTAAAAGTATTTGAAACTCCAGTCGCCCACCACAAATAGCATTTTCATCTTTGTGATTAGCAGGTAATCTGAGAAGTTAGTTCATATGAAGAAGGTGGCTTAAAAACTGGTGGAAAACTCATTCCCAATCTGTGACATGTGGTGACACCGTCTCACTTGCTGAAAGTGAGGCGCCTAGAAGGCACAGACTGATGAAGACAGAAGCTACAGCCTTCCAAATACACCACAGCCTGAACAGAATAAAACAGAAAGCCCCCAGACTGGCCAGTGATCAATGTCCTGACACATGAAGGAAAGAGTGACGTTGTGGGGGTTTCCCATCAGTGTTCATGGACGCAGCAGTCAAGAAATCTCATAGCATCTTATGTTGGGCAAATATGGTGCCAAAGATCTCTTTGAAGTGTTCAAAGGCAAAGCTGTCACTTTGAGAGCCCAAATGCACCTGGCTCGTGCAATCCTTAGTCACCTGATAGGCACGGGGAAGCTGGACAATGCATTTAGAGGAGGTGACCCCATTAAGTTATGGTGTAAATCCTGCAAATCTCTACAGGAACAGACAGTCTCGTCTTTCAAAGCTAAAAACTAAGATAATAACAACAACGATACCATCAGTCAATGCCGACTTACAGCTGCCCGATTGGACAGAATCTGACTGCTCTTGTGGGTTCCTGAGACTGTTACTCTCCACAGGAGGTAAAAGCTACATCTTTCTCCCACTTCATCTTTAGGAGCATATGAATCCTTGAAGCACACTCCTCTATGCCCAAGTAACAGAACCCTTGACTGTGAGAGGTGTAAGGAGTCCCAGAGTAATGAAAATTCTCGGCTTTCCTTGCAGCTTGATATAACTTCTACACAACAGAATATGAACACACATAAGAAATTGGGTCCTGCCCTTCATCAATAAGGGAGTGACAGTCTCTCCTACGCCTTTTATCCTTTATACTAACTGGATGAGAAGCCGGGAATGAGACATGTTGGACCCTAGAGACGAAGGCAAAGGCCATGCTTAAAGGAACAAGAAGATCAGAGCTGTGTCTCTGGCAACTCTGCAAAGCAGAGCTACCAACGCAGCCTCTGTTACTTTGTTCTTGGTGGGTCCGCTGGCAACAAGTGGCCTAAAAGCTAAACGAGTGAGAAAACAAAACAAGCAAACACACTGAAGACAGTAGAACTAAAACAGAAATCCCAGAGTTGATTCTTTGGGTAGAAATGAAAAATAAAAAGCCTAATTCACTTTAGTACATTAGTGAGGGGAAAGTATGAAAAGCGTTTGGGAGCTTTTATATCTATGTGATATTCAAAAGAACCAACTGTAAAATGTCATAGAAATATGAAGTTAAAAGAATGGTTATGGGTCAATCAGGGTGCGAGGTAGTACCGATGAAGAACACAGCTTTCCCCCAGATCCTGGATGCTTCCTCCCCCCAACTATCATGATCCGAATTCTACCTTGCAGGGCTGGATAGGGCAGAGGCTGTACACTGGTGCATATGGGGGCTGGAGGCACAGGGAATCCAGGGTGGATGATACCTTCAGGACCAAGGGTGTGAGGGGCGATGCTGGGAGAGTGGAGGGTGAGTGGGTTGGAAAGGGGGAGCTGATTGCGGGGATCCACATGTGACCTCCTCCCTGGGAGAGGGACGGCAGAGAAGGGGGGGAAGAGAGACTCCGGATAGAGCAAAATATGACAAAATAACGATGTACAAATTACCAAGGGCACATGAGGGAGGGGGTAACGGGGAGGGAGGGGGAAAAAAAGAGGACCTGATGCAAATGGCTTAAGTGGAGAGCAAATGCTTTGAGAATGATTGGGGCAGGGAATATATGGATGTGCTTTATACAATTGATGTATGTATATGTATAGATTGTGATAAGAATTGTATGAGCCCCTAATAAAATGTAAAAAAAGAAAAGAGGAGGGAAAAAAAAGAAATGATTAGGGCAAAGAATGTACAGATGTGCTTTATACAATTGATGTATGTATATGTATGGACTGTGATAAGAGTTGTATGAGCCCCTAATAAACTGTTTTTAAAAAAAAAAAGAATGGTTACATAGCTCTCACCCAAAACAAAGTTCAGAAAGCAGGAGGAAACAGGAAAGGAAAATGGGGATGCCAAAGCAATAGAAAATGTTTTACATGAAGGGCGTTGCAACTGTCACAGAACAAAATGTGTATAAATTGTTGAATGAAAAATTAATTTGCTTTATAAACGCTCATACAAACTCCAATAACAAGCAAATAAAGGAATCTTTACAAGTACTCTCTTCAGATCAATGCAAACACATTTAAAAATCGGAGTGAAATTCTTGATTTTCTAAAATGATGTGATTTACCAAAATGGAAGAAAGATTATGTAGAGACTATCTTTCCACAGAATAAATAGAAACAGTTGTCAAAGAAGAAGCTCATTCTCAAAAATTGACAAGGCCCAACTGTTTTCACAAAGAAATTGTGTCTGACCTTTCAGGAGACAGTAACTGCAATGCTTCTCAAGCTGTCACCAAGCACAGAAAAAAGACAGAGAATAATGTTGAACCTTAAACCCCCAAAAATTTGCACACAAGAAAACTGCCAACCAATCTGACTAATTAATATTGCCATGAAGTCTTTTAATAAAATACTAGCAACCAAAACCCAGCTAGACATGAAAACAAAATAAATATTGACTCAAGTGCTGTTTATTCAGGATTGAAAAGAAAGTTCAGTATTTTAATATTTTATGTTAATCATATTAATAGATGTGATAATTAGGCTTATTGTATCGCTTCTTGGCCTTTTGGCTAAGATCAAGTGTAGGTTTATTGTGCCAACTAGGCTCCTGCAGGAACATGTGGGTGGAGCTTAATTGGGTCGCAGCTTGATTGGAGGGTGGCCAAGATAAATGGCTTTCTGAGGCCGGCCTCCTTCTCTCTTTCTCCCTGGTCATTTGACCAGTGCACTGCTGCCTGAGCTAAGCCTTGGCCACAGCCGTGTTCTTCGGTCCCAGTGGGCCAAGCCAACCTGTGGTTCTGTCTCCTGACCATGCATTGCTAGAGCTTCAGGCTCCCCCAGGACCTGCTTTGCTACATACACTCCATCACTACTGGCCTCTGTTACCGATGAACTCCTCTTCCTGCGATTGCTGCCCCACCCTGCTGTGTCTGCTGCCTGTGGGGCTACTGCTCGTCTTGCCTGAGGCAAGATTCCTTGTCTGCTTCCATGACCTTGGACCAACAGCCAGTGTGAGTTAAAGGGCCTTCAGCATATTAACTGTTCCATGAAAGGGCACCCTCTGTAATGCTGTGTGGACTGTTATACTCCTACTCTCTATTAAAACCTATCATTTTATATAATATATATTCATAAGTATCCTGGTATTGTTTCTCTAGAGACCTCTGCTTAACACAGTAGACATAAGCATCACCCCAAATGCTGAAAATTTATTTAACAAAATTTAGCAAAAGTTCTTAATAAAAACACTCAATAAATAATGCACAGGTAGATGCTTCCACGACATAATTAAATATATTTCACTGACTCAAAATGCTAGCACAATGCTTAATAGATTAAAATAATATGAGTTTTCTCTAAAATTGGAATAGCACAGGAATCCTACATCTCTATTAGACATGTAGTCGCTGTAATTACACAGTGATTTTTTTGACACCATAGTCACTGTAATTTCATTAGAAAAAATATTTAGGGTAAAAAATAGGGAAGAAAGAGGTAAAAGTCACTGAACACAGAAAACCTAAAAAAAAAGAATCGTGACTGAATACAGAAAACCTAAAAAAAAGAATTAACTGGAATAAAAACTAATTTTTTATAATTTAATAGCAGCTGATGCAAAAATTAAAGTATACAGATTAATTATCTTAACAGTTTCTAAGCAATAACCAGTTTCAATGTATAATGAAAAAGAAACTTTAAAATAGGAAAAATAACCAAGATGAGGTGTTTAGGAATATGTTTTTTAACAATGTGAGAGATTTATATGAAGATTACCTTGAAATACTATAATCCTATAATTATCACAGCTGTATCTCTCATCTGAAAAAACAACAATAGCCAATCTAGTGAGGGATACAATCAGAGTCAAAATCGAAAGTCTAGAGCAGTGCGCCCCGGTGCAGGTGAAACCACCACACAGAGCACGGGGAACTGTGTGCGGCACACCGGGTCCTCTGAATGAAGGAGCATGGTGCCCACACTGACTGCCAAGCTAGGTGCGCTAATTACCCTGTGATTCAAGGAATCGAGAATAACCCTGTATTTTTGCTTCATAAATAACTTGATAGGCCTTTGAAAGGATGAAAAACTTGTTCAAATTATTGGAGTACAGAATAAACTGTATTTTACATATAAACTAATTACTTTTCCCCTTGATTTTAAAATACACAGACTTTTCCAGAAATACATGACCATAAATATTGAGGGATGATGATACCTTATTATGATTTGTATTGTTGATGATTCTTTATAGTTATGCCACTGATGACAAAATAAAAGAAAAGCTGTACCAGTGACATTTGCTGTTTTTGCCTTCATAGCAATTCTGAAAAATAATAGCTGAGTGCTTATGCCTTCTAATGGGATTGCCTCCTATTTTTACTAGTGAAACTCACATTATTTTATTTAAAAATAGTTTCAATTAGTTTCTCCTTTTCACTGTAGTAGAGTATTATTATCCTTGTTTATTTAAAATATTCGTGTGCAGTTCAATTGTATCATCTCCATTTTTCACAACAGTGTTATTGGCATGTAATTCACATATCATACAATTCAATAGTTCGATCATGTGGTAAAGAGTTGTACAATCATCACCACAGTCAGTTTTAGAACATTTTTCCACACTTGTACTTATTGTTATTAACTCCCCATTTCGCCCCACTTCCCCTCCCTACCACCAAGAAACCATTAATCCAATTACTCTCCCTTAGATTGACCTATCAACTACCTATTAGTTTTAGTCAAAGTGGTATTTAAAAAAAAAATCTATGTATGGGCTTCAAAACAGCTAATGTTGAGAAGTTCTGTAATTGAGCTCAGTAGAACTTCTAATGATGATGACAGTATTTTATATTGGTGCTGCCCAAAGCACTATTCCCCTGGGATTCTTGAACAGTTGAAATATGCAGTTTCTTAGTTGACTAAGAAATCGAAAGTTTTTTTGCATTTTGTGGAGAGAGGTAGTCTGAGCACAAACCTCCACCTTTCCCTCTGATGTATAACTTTGGGCTCAGGACCATATGTGCTGGCCTGATGCCATAGATGGGATGAGAGGGTGAACTGACACCCTTTTACAGGACACCTCTCAAGATTGCAGTGGTTTATATGAGACAATGATGAGGTAGCTAATATTGCTGGCTTACTTATTTGTTTCTATTTTTTAATAAGCAAACGAATGTTCATAAACCATATGCAAACAAAATGTGTCTCTCTGAAATAGATTCTAACTCATATCATCCCGATAGGAAAGAGTGGAACTGCACCATGGGACTCCCAAGACTGGAAATCATTACAGAAGCAGACTGGCACACTTGTACAGAGGAAGGCTGGTGGGTTCAAGCCATTGACTTTCAGTTAGCAGCCAAGTCCTTTACCTAGAGCTTCACAACTAGAGCTCCTTACAGCTTGCCCAAATACTCATCACATAAGTCATGGAAGAGATATCAGGACTTCAGTCTTGCCTTCACGTTTGGGTTTTTGTTTTTCCCTACCATTGCTTTGGTAGTTAAATTAAACAATATGAAAAGAAAGACCAAATAAAGCAAGACAAAAACCATTATCCCATTAAGATAGTGTTAGAAGAACTGGAAGGACACTTAAAATGCTCTTATTGTCCTTTGCATCTTCCATCAAAGGTGTGTGGCTGCCGCTGTGTGTCCTCCAGTGGAGTCAACCCAGGGCAACCCTGAAGGACAGAACAGAACTGCTCCAGAGTGTTTTCCAGGCTGTGAAGCCTTTACGGAAGCAGATCAGCCCATCTTTTCTCCCAAGGAGGAACTGTCGGATGTAAACCAGCAGCCCCTCTGCTAGCACCCACCCACTCCACTGTGTGCCACGCTTGCTCCTCAGGAAGAAGGGGCACCCAGCGCCTCTGGATACTAGTCTGCAGGACAGCTTATAAATAGGCCAACCTCAAATTCTCTGATCTGAACATTGGATTAATTATAGCTGCCCTATCAACCCACAAAGACCATGCTAAGAGATGTGACAACATACGTAAACATCTTTTGTAAAACTGGACAATTGAAGAGTCCAATCTCAATGCAAGGCACTTATTTCGAATAATGTAACTATTCGTTGTGTGAGTAATAAATGAATCAATGAACATGCAATAAGTTAATCAAACCAAATATAAAATGAATTGCTATCAAGTTGATTCCAACTCATAGTGACTACAGAACGGAGAAGACTGTAAGCCTTTATAGAAGACAGCCTCTTTTTTTCTCTCTCCCGATGAGCAGCTGGTAAGTTTGAACTCCAAACCTCATGTTTATCACCTCAATACCTAACCCACAGTGCCACCACAAGCATTCTAAAAGGTAAGAAACAGAGTAGGAGTTGATACCCAAGATGCAAGGTCATTCTTACCCACGTTGCCGAAAGCAGATTTTGCCATCCAGCCAGGTTGCTTCGGAAACCATTGCTAATGACTACCAGCTCCCTCCCCTCCCCACCCACTCCACCACAACACACACACTTGACATTGTTTCCTCACAGACTCACTTCACAAAATGTTCTGCTGGGTGGTCCCAAAAGTAGTTTAAATGGAGAGTCAAAAGATGGAGGGGGGCTTCTAGAGGGGTGGAGGGGGGAGTGAGTAAGAATAAAGAGACCTTACAGTTCCACCAAGTTCACCATTGTTTTCTGTAATCAGAAAGGGAGGTTGACTATCTGCTCCCACTAGGAAGTGTCATTCCTAAAATATGGCCAAGAGCAAACTTTCTTGTGCATCCCTAGAATAAAAGGTCCTCCTCCGAAGCTTTTGGTGGAAGCTACAATAAAAATGAACGCTCGCTCTTCCACCTGCCAAGCCATTCTGCATTTGAAAGGAGCTTTTAAAATTCAAGAAACTCTGTGAGGTAGACAAGGCAAGTAACCAAAATTGAAGAACCTATTCAGCGCTTCTCAAGTGGAAAGAACTGAAGAACGCATTCATGCCTTAAACTGCAATACTGAAGAATTCTATGGCAAAATATTGAGCAAGGCAGGAAATGTCAAAAAGAAGATGGAAAGAATCTACAGATATTTTACATAAATAAATGGTTGACATTGAAACATTTCAAAAGGCCCCATATGATTAAGAATCAAAGGCACTGAAGGAAGAAACCCAATGTACACCATAGGCACTGATGTGAAACAAGATTCCAGGGGTTGACAATATATACATTGAAACATTTTCACGAACAGATGCAATGTTGGAACCACTCACTCATCATGACACGATGGGCTGACCCAGCGGCTGCAGCAATGAGCTCAGGCATGTAACAGTGTGAGGATGGCACAGGACCGGGCAGTGTTTCCTTCTGCTGAGCACAGGGTCGCTGTGGGCCGGAGCCCAGTTGATGGCACTTGACAGGATCATTCCACATTGCCCCAGGTTAACTTCTGAGTCTCCCTCCCCTACTCTCCTTTTCAGTGCTCCACAGAATTCTCGATCTCATGTCAATGGCTCTCTTTATATCCCTGATCTAGTCACAGAATGTTCCACTACCTTCTGAGTCTTATCAGTTTAGATCCTATGTGAGAACTGCTCTTCTCCTAGCTTCTCTCAAGGGAAGACCGCCTGATTTTTACCCATCTCCACATATCACCAAGTTCTTGAAATTTAAGAGGTTCCAGTGTAGGGCGGTTCTGATTTGCAGAAGGTTGTGGATGACAGTGAAAGCCTAAAACCCATCATCAGGGTCCCTCGTGTGGATTAAGCCTCTGGTGAATCCCCTCCGACTCTGGACTAGAGACAGGAAAGACTGTGTTGTCACATAAAGTACCTTGTAGTGTGGATTACCGCAATACTGTAGCTCAGTTGGTCATTGGTCTTGATCCAATGTATAATTGCAGCAGTTTTTAATATTTTTTAATCATTTTATTGGGGCTCATACAACTCTTATCACAATCCATAGAGACATCAATTGGATAAAGCGCATTTGTACATTCGTCACCCTCATCATTCTCAAAACATTTGCTCTCCATATACGCCCCTGACATCAGCTTCTCATTTTCCCTCCTCCCTCCACACTACCCGCTGCCTCATGAACCCTTGTCAATTTATAAATTATTATTTTGTCATATTTTACCCTGTTCGACGTCTCTCTTGACCCACTTTTCTGTTGTCCATCCCTCAGAGTGGAGATTATATGTAGATCCTTGTAATTGGTTCCCCTTTTCTACCCAACCCTCCATCCACCCTCCCAGTATCGCCACTCTCACCACTGGTCCTGAAGGGATCATCCGTCCTGGATTCCCCATGTTTCCAGTTCCTATCTGGTCCAGTTCCTATCCTCTGGTCTAGCCAGATTTGTAAGGTAGAATTGGGGAGGTGAGGAAGCATTTAGGAACTAGTGGAAAGTTGTATGTTTCATTGTTGCTACACTGCACCCTGACTGGCTCATCTCCTCCCCAAGACCCTTCCATAAGGGGATGTCCAGTTGCCTACAGATGGGCTTGGGCTTTGGGTCCCCACTCCACACTCCCCCTCATTCACAATGATATGATTTTTTTGTTCTTTGATGCTTGATACCTTGTCCCTTCAACACCTCATGATCCCACAGGTTTGTGTGCTTCTTCCCTGTGGGCTTTGTTGCTTCTGAGATAGATGGCCGCGTGTTTACCTTCAAGCCTTTAAGACCCCAGATGCTATATCTTTTGATAGCCGAGTACCATCAGCTTTCTTTGCCACATTTGCTTATGCACCCATTTGTTTTCAGTGATGGCTTTTTGTTGTTGTTGTTGTTTTTGCTTTGATTTCTATTGAAATTTTTCTCTGGTTCATTCTGTGTTTGTTGTTGGGCCATTTGTGTTCTGTCTTGATTTTGCATATTTTCCTAAATATGAAACCCAGATTTGATAAACCTACAGAGACAAAAACTAGATTAAGAAACCCAATGGAACATGGCAGGGGTGGTTGTTCAGAAATGGGGAGTTAACAAAACAAGTAATGAAAAATGAAACCCATTTTAATAGATTTCATTAGCTTATATGTGCATGATGATTTTTTAGCTGCTTTGGTTTTTACATTTTTATTTGGAGGCTGGATAGACACAAAGAAGCCACTGTCTATTTTCAAGGCTCATGTTGTTTCTTCAGACCTTACATTTTATGGTTCCATAAATACCCAAATATTTATAATTCCATATATAATATTTTTTCTCATCTCCATATCTTTTCATATCTTGATTCCTTTGCCTGGAAGGCTCTTTCCATTTACTCTTAGCTCCAGTAATTCCTACTGAAGATTCAGCTCAGCTCAGCTATCACAAATATCTAGGAACTCATCTTTTCACACCCTTGAGCTTTTCACATTGTATAAAAATTATATATTGCTCCTACAAGATGCCTTGCATTAAAATATTTTGTATTTATTATTAGACCGCCATTTACTCGTGTATCCACTGTCAATCAACAAATAGAATATGTACGGGGCCCTTGGGTTCCGTGCTCAGGATATAACAGGGAATAAAACTGTAAGTTGCTTACTACAATCATGATGGTGCCTTTAGAGTGCAATTTCCAATCATGAAAAGTGGTAAGAAGTGAGTAGGCTGTGATAGGAGCTGGAGTGGGCGGCTGTCACAGAGAAAGAGTGATCAGCAATAAGCTCTTTGAGAAGACATCATTTGAGAAAAAAAAAAAAACATGAGGAAAAAGGCAGGAATGTCAGGGAATACCAGAGCTTTACTGAATGAGGTTAACAGCGAGTGATTTCCCAGTCTCTCTCTCTCTCTCTCTCTCTCTCTCTCTCTCTCTCTCTCTCTCTCTCTCTCTCTCTCTCTCTCTCTTTCTCTCTCTCTCTCTCTCTCTCTCTCACACACACACACACACACACACTTTGCTGTGCTATAGGGAAGCGAGTAGGAGGATATAGAGATAAAAGGGGAGGAGTGTGGCAGTGGCTTTGTGGTGTAATTTACTTTTTCTTCTAAGTGAAGAGGGGGACCAATATAAATGGTAACTTGATAGGAATGGTTTTAAGGCATTATTCCAGTAGCTGTGTAGCAAACAGTCCATGTGGAGGCTAAGAAGAAAGCTTACAAGCCAAATACTTACACCAAGGATGGAATAAGGATGAAGAAAGAGACTGCCAGAGAAGTCTAAAGTCCAGTGATGAAACACGTCAATTCTGGTGTCAATCTACTGGGTCTTAACCTTGGACCCCCACCCACTCCTTATTCTGTGCAACCTTGGACAATTTAATATCTCTATGCTTCAGTTTCCCTATACACAAAAATGAGGTAAATTATAGTAACTGTACTGTCCTTACCTCTTGGGTTATTTGAATAATTACATGAGTTAAAACATGTGTAAAATTTAGAGATGTACAGGTTCAGTCTCACTGTTATCTATACATTTTGTAGACTTGGAAAAAGAATTACAGACAGAGTGGATGCCATTGGAATTCATCACTGAATTTATAAGGGATACAGTGAGTATTCCATCACTTGTCTGTCAAGTTCATGTACTGTGGTAGCTTGTGTGTTTCTGTGATGCTGGATGCTATGTCACTGGTATTTCAAATGCCAGCAGATCACTCAAAGTGGAAAGGAGTCAAAGGAGCTTCCAGACTAAGAAAGACTAAAAGAAGGCTTCGGCTGCCCATTTTGGAGGAAGAAGCCACCGAAAGCCTCGTACATAATGTGGAAACATTATCAGACATAATGAAAAAGAAGACCTTCACCAGGATGGATGATAGAGCCCCTGGCTCAAGCACTTCACACACACACACACACACACACACACACGTGTTGTGTTATAGAGATGTATTGTGGATGTCATCAGAGGATGGCAAAGGGTCACACAGTGTTTTGTCTGTTGTACACAAGGCCGTTATGGGTTAGAACTGACTGGACAGCATCTAACAACAACAGTGAGTGCTGGCATAGGGTGCTACGTGGAGCCTCTATCTAGCCCTGAAGGGTCAGCACTGTGTTTGAATGGGTGTAAAAACAAGCATCGATTTGAGTCAAATTACAGATGCTTTCATTTTTGTGTGGATATTTTGGATATTGATTTAAATTCTACACAGTGCTTTTCCTGATACACCAGAGTCACGAATCTCTGAGTTTGTGAGAGAATGCATCTTTACTTTTAAGTAGTTGTTCTATTTGTATTAACGCTTAGTAGTTTATAAATTCACTTAGGCTCAGCTATTCAGCCAAGACAAAAGTTACTCCCTGGTAACACTTACTGAGTGACAATATACAATAGTCCCTAAGGACCAGAGTTGTGTAGTGTAGTTGTGTATTACATAATTTTATGTCAACTTGAAGATATCGGTATTCAACCTGTCAATCAGGTTACAGACTGGTGGTGCCCCCTTGTGGGCGTGGCCTTCTCATAAGAAGGGCCCTGGGACACCCCCTTTGCTGGCTCTCTCTCTCTCTCTCTCTTTCTCTCTCTCCTTTCAGTTTCTTGATGGCAAGTCACAGTGGAAGTTGCCATAGCCACCACCGTTGGATCATGACTTTGTACCCACAGGCCTGTGATCTTCCTGCATCATTCATCATTGCATGTGGCTGTGTGAGTCTAAAGAGGGACTAATGGACTAGCATTGGAGTTATGGACTTGAGTTGGACTGGGCCAGGATGTTTTCTAAATATATAATTATTTATTTATACAAAGCTCTTTCTTAAACATATACGAGTGTCTCTGGATTTGTTTCTCTAGTCAACCCGGCCTAACACATACCCCCAAGGTTGACTTGATGCACTGTTGTCTGAAAGCATCCTTGCGTTCCGTAATGTTAGCAGTGAGTCATATAGCACAGCACATCACACGGATTACAGAAAGAATTAAAATGAACTTAAGAAAACCACTTGTTAAAAAAATTTTAACAGCACTAGAAGACTCTGTAATTAGTAAAATACAATCACAGGAGGGCCCAGCATCTTTCCTTGACTGCTGTGTGCTCTTCGGAAGAAAGAACTCTAAACTTCGTGATTCCCAAGGGCAAGCACATAAAGGAGATGAATCACTCTCCAGTCTTCCTCAGTGAATCATGGTTGAGATCACCACCACTTAATTTGAGCTTTGCAGATGTATGAGTCACCACCACACACGTCCCTGCATTCTAAATTAGAATGAGGACAGATTTCAGGATGTTCAGTCAAGCAGCTCGCACGTGGTCTTTCTTTCTGGAATCAGGGCAGCTTGCCTGGAAAGGAAGAATGGGCACAGTACATTACTGGATCCCAAACAGCCAGCTTTGGCCTAGCGACCCTTTTCCAGCAGCTCTCTGGTACCTTGCCCAATGCAGCCACGTCCTCAAGTTAGAGGGGAGAGAGAAAACTTCCAGGGATAGAATGTGTGTTCTTGTGGTTGTGTGCCTTGAGCTGATTCCCTTATATGACAGAGTGGAATTTCCCCATGTGTTTCATCATCTTTGGCAGTCATCTTTGTGGGATCACCAAACCTCTTCTCCCAAGGAGTTCAAATCCCTGTCGTTTCAGCTGACAGTCAACTGCTTAATTATTGTTCCACCAGGGTTCCAAAGTGGACCCATAATTCTGCTAAAACCCCAGGATCCCAAGAAGCATTCAGGCTGGGATTCTTATCAGAGAACGTTCTGGCATTCCTTTGTTTTACTTAAAACATTGGCCCTGGTCCACAACTGTTTTCTCTCATCTGAGTTGTGCTGTCATTTGGGGAAAGTGGTAACGCCACATATATGGGTAACTTACCTGATTCTCCAGTCTCTTTCTTCTTTGACCTCTGTAGTGCCATTGACCCTCATCTCCGACCGTCCATTTCACATCATCCATGCTCCCATCTACATCCCTTAGATTGCTGGGCAGTGTCATTCCTGGGGCTAGTCTCTCTCCTTCCAACTTCCTCATTCAGCTATCTCCCATTCTGCTATTGCCTCAGTTTCTTCTGGACTTCCAGACCCCTCTTTCTTTCTCTCAAAATTAGTTCCTCTTGTCTTCACTTTCTTTAAAATAATAGTTGTTACAGTAGTTGTAATAACAATATTGACAACAATAAGTAAGATTTAGGAAACCCTTTATTTTTGCCAGACATTGTTAAGCACTTTCATGCTTTACGCCATTTAATCCTCAGGACTAATCTGTGATCTAGTTGTTGAGGAATTTAGCCCGTTCTGCCACGCTAAATCCTGTCATGAACTGATTATACAATGCTCATGATTACAGTGTCACTATACATGGGGCATGCCTGATCATCACTTGAAAATATTCAACAATGTCCTACCAGGGCCGTGGTAGCATAGTAAGGGATTGTACCAGGCCCCAATGTCATGGTGTTGCTTAGCACTCAGTTGCTAAGCACAAGGTTGACACATCGACCCCACTCAGTCAGTGGCTCCATGGGAGAAACCACCTAGTGGTCTGATCCCACGACCAAATCCCGATGAGACAGTCCTTCCTTATCAGATGGGTCAACATGAGTCACAAACAATTCAATGGCACCAAACAATGAGAATGGGATTTCGTGGCAGATTTTGCATCCATGTGAATGAAAATGTAGGAACTGGTGTGAAGTATTTGGCAATCTAAGGGATTCGGCATTACCTGCAACTCGGCAGAACCTCCTTCTGGACAGATGGCATCACCACCACAAGCTAGGCTGTCGTATGAGAGCTGGGAAACCCCGGGAAGCCGCACTCACCTCAAATCCCTTAGTGGTCTACTGGACACCTTTGCTAAGGACATCTTGCGTACTTTTAAAGTCTACACATTACGTGACCCAATTTTCAGAACTTCAAGTCTAGTTCTCTGAAAGATTAATATGATATATATAAAAAGAGAAATCACTGCCATTAAATTAATTCTGACTCATGGCTACCATGTAAGATGGAATAGAACTGCCCTTTGGGATTCCACGACTTTGAATCATTCATTACAGGAATAGAGAGCCTCATCATTCTCCCAAGGAGCCTGGATCGTAGAGTGTGGTGGATTCAAACCACAGCCCTGGCGGTTAGTCGCTCAATGCATAACCCATTACACCTCCAGAGCTACAGGACACATGTCATGTGTCCTTCTCAAGGCCATGCATTTATGTGTCAGAATTTGCCAAGCTGCTAGCCTGGTTCTTGGCGGGATTACTACAGGGAAATTATTATTGGCCCACTTAGAACCCCGATATGGGGTCACAGTGAGTTGCAAGCACCTTGGCAGCAGTGGGATCCCCATTTTACAATCTAGATTTCCTCACTTCAACTCCTTTCTCATCAATGATTTCAGCAGTTTCTCTGGACTGTTCCACAATAGCCATCTGTTCAAATCATGATCTGGTGAGGTTTTCTTCTGACTTGTAGCCAACTTCCTATTTGACATTTCCCCTTGGCTCAACACATCCCAAACTGAATTCCTCTCTTATCCAAAATGGATTATCTATAGGATTCCCCTCTTGGGGAAACCTGGACATTAACCTGTGCTCTGCTCCTGCATGACATCTCATGTTCAAAATAACATATGCTCATCTTATCTCTATTCTTTCTCAAAATTCACCTGTGCCTCTCCATTACTCAGTTCTGATCACCGATACCCCTAATCTGGAATAGTGATGTCTGACCGCTCTGCCATCAATCCTATCTCCTGCATTTTGTGTCCGTACTGCAAACAGTTTAGACATTTATAAAAGGAAGACTTAATTGCGGTCTTTCTATGTTTAAAACCCCAACTTTTCCCCATTGCTTTCAGGGAAAAAAAATCCAAATGAACTTTTACTGCCTTTAATTAACTGGTCCATATTTAATTTTCCATCTCCATTTTACCACTCGCCCTTCACATTCTAGTTATAGATCCACTGTACGATTTGGAGATCGATCAAGTGCCCTCTCACCCTCTGAACTTTGTGTATATATTCCTGCTCACAGGGCTCATCCCCACATAAATGTCTCCTCCTTGTTCCTCAGTCTGGATATTCCCCTGACCCACCCACCCCCCAAAAAAAGTTTGGATTAAGTGATGTTCATATGTGCTCCTGTAACACTCTGTTGTAGCACTCGACACCTCATAAGGTACTTACTTGATGGTTTCTCTTAGCCACCATAGAGTTCTTGCTGAGAAATACCATCTTATTCTTAGTGCCAAGCCCAGTTAGTCAATGGGTACCTGTTTGCTAAATAGACGGAATGCCCGCACATAATACCCACCCCCCTGAAAGTTGAAACAAAAAGAAGCTAGAATCTAGGGCTAGTATCTCTTTCTTTAGTAAACATTTTTATTTTTAACTTGTTGATAGATGCCAAGTCGCTCCGACTACTGCTAGGTCCTGTATCATCCTCACAAGTGTTCCTCTGCTGGTGCACATGGTTGCGGCCACGGTGTCCATCTGTTTCTTTAGGGACCTGCCTCTCTTTTGCCGCCCCTCTACTTTATCAAGCATGATATTATTCTCCAGGGACTGGTCTCTCCTGACAACACGTCCAATGTACTTGATACAAGTTTCACCATCCTTGCCTCTAAGGATCACTCTGGCCTTACGTCTTCCCAGACAGAATTGTTTGTCCTTCCGGCAGTCCATGGTACCTTCCATATTCTTCCCCCCAGCACACCCCAACTCAAAAGCATGCATTCTTCGTCCATCTGCTTTAGTCAATGACCAACTTTTTCTTATTGATCTTGAAGCCTTTCTCTCTTTTTTTGAGATCATTTTATTGGGGGCTCTGACAGCTCTTTTAACAATCCATACAGCAATTGTATCAAGCATATTTGTACATATGTTGCTATCATCATTTTTTTAAACATTTACTTTCTATTTGACAATGAACAATTTTCACATGCATTTGAAATGACTAAGAATATCATGGCTTGGATCAGGCTCATCTTGTCCTCAAAGTAGCATCCTTGCCTTTCAATACTCTAAATTCTAATATTCTAAATATTCTAAACTTCAATATTCAATGTTCATGTCTTATGCAGCATATTTACCCAATGCAATGTGTCTTTTGATCTCTTGACTGTTGTTTCCATGAACACTGATTGTGGATCCATATAAGGTGCAATCCTTGACAACTGCAATCTTTTTTCTTTTTACCATGATGTAACCTATTGGTCCAGGTGTGAGGATTTCGGTCTTCTCTACATTGAGTTGTGAACCATCCTGAGGGCTGCAGTCCTGGACCTTCAACAGACAGTTCTTCACGTCCTCCTCACTGTCAGCAAGCAAGTGGTGCCATCTGCATACCCAAGGTTGCCAATAGGCATTCTGCCAATCCTGATGCCACATTCTTCTTCATAAAATCCAACTTCTCTGATGATTTGCTCAGCGTACAGATTGCAAAATTATGGCAAGAGGACACAACTCTGATACTCACCATTCCTGACTTTAAACCATGCAGTACCCTTGTGTTCTATTCACCCAACTGTCTCTTGATTCATGTACAAGTTCTGCATGTGCACCAGGAAGTACTGTAGAATTCCCATTTTTCTCAACTCTATCCATGGTTTGCTATGATACATACAACCGAATGCCTTGAAATAGTCAATAAAATACAGGTTAACACCTTTCTGGTATTCTCTGCTTGTATCCAATATATATCTGGCATCAGCAATGAGATCCTTGGCCCCACATCCTCTTCAAAATCAGACCTGACCCTCTGGCAGCTCTCTGGCAGTATACTGCTGCTACCATTGGTGATGATCTTCAGCAAAATTTTTCTTCTTATTTTTCTAGATGAACAAATATAGTGTTTTATAAATACACACATATAAACAATAGCATCCCCTATTTGTTCATCTTAAAAACCACTTTGAGAGATGAGGCCTCACCTCTGAGGTCAGTTTCTTAAGATGGGGGAGGGGGGAGCATGAAGACCAATCAGTTCCTGCCATATAACATTATTCTACAGTCATTGAAAATCAATAGTTATTCCTGATTAGCAAACCTTACCGGAAATTCAAGTCAAGGGATGACTGGGGGGACATGTTTGTCTCAGAAAAGGCAATGGCACTTCTGCTGGTAGTTAAGTAGATAAGGAAGCCGGCCACAGGGAAAACTTAACATCACTTACATAAAATCCAAGGGCAGCACAGGCCCAGTGTTATGTTACTAACTGAACACCTTTGACCTTGCTTCTATCCAGCTTCTGGTGACCTAAGTCTACGTGCTTTAGACAACTGGGACCTCCATCCTTTTTAGGCACACAACATTCTTCATAGGCCACACCAAAAGGATCCTCTGCTAGGCAGGGTTGTCTAGTGAAACAAAGACAGTGATATCCATCTTTGTCCAAGAAATAACTTTATATGAAGAAGCAAATTTAAATCAAGAAGGTGCCCTAGCCCAGTCCCACTCAAGTACCCAAGTCTGATGCTAGCCAGAGCCTCCTTCAGACTCTCAAAGCTGCACAAAGGTGAAGTGGAATGCAGGGAGATCACAGGCTGGTGGGTACAGTCATGTGGATTAGAGTTTGGTGGAAGCATGGCAGGATGCCAACGGATCTCAAGATTCGACAGTCCAAAGATAGGCTGACCCAGAGTCTCAGCAAGCAGGAAGGTGGAGGGACCCAGAGAGAAGGTCCCAATTTCTCCCTACAAGGAAGCCATCATCGGACTGTGACATGGTTAACAATTTGGACACCACCCTGACACTTTCATATAGATTCAAGTTGACATAAAGTCTAACTGCCATAGGTCCAATTTGGAAATCCCATTACTCACTCTGGACTTCACCTTAAATTCACCTATAGTCGATTGGAGGAATTGAGATGCTCCCTTGGACTTAATGTGAAAGTGCCCTGGTGTGAGGAAAAGTAGATGGCCTCTATCCCAAACTTATAGAATTAGTTTTCATTGGGCTTTGGATTGGATATATTTTTTGAATGTGCTCAATGAATGGTGGTCCAGGACTACCATATATTTACTGTTTTAATACCCTCCTCGCCTTATTAGAAAATGTATGAATCTGATAGGCATGGTTCTGCCTTTGTGCATGAATATTGTTGAACGTTTTGCTCTACCACCAACCTCCATTGTTTGGATAAGCAGTGTGCAGTCACTTAAGCTTTTAATCTGCGCAAGTTAACAATTTATATAATGCAGTCTAAAAAACTGGCCTGTACACATATAATTTGCTTTCCTCAACAGTTTTTTTAATTCTATACCATTCGCTGAACTGATGCTATCAGTAGAATACCCAGGCCCCGGGGAATGCTTTCTATTGTGTCCACCACAAAATGATAGTAGTGTCTCTAAAATGAACCAGGGTGTGTTAGTCTGGGTGGACGAGAGAAACAAATCCGTGGACACACTCATCTCGTGTGTATAAGAAAGAGGCTTATATACAAGAGCAGTTGAATATGAGAAAACATCCCAGCCCAGTCCAGATCAAGTCCATAAGTCCGATATCTGCCCATATGTCTGATATCAATCTATAAAGTCCTCTTCAGACTCACAAAACACATGCAATGATGCTGACTGAAGGCCAGTGGGTAGAAAGTCTTTGATCTGATTGACAGACTAGACTCCACCCCTTCACTCTTAATTCTCTCAACTCCCAAATTCACACCGGATTATGTAACTACCACACAAGGATATATAAACCACAGATGTATGAATGAATTTGGGAGTCACATTTAATAGCAGCCCTAATCTAAAAACAGCTAGTTCTTATGCTATGGCTCTACTCCATACTTGCTCTCATGAAGAAATAACTAAATATATGTGTGCTATAGCAAAGTGTTTTTAAGAAAGCCAGTGGTGCCCAATCCTACATCTTTAACACAGCAATGGGCCCCTGTCAAGGAGTATGAGTGACCACTGGGAGCTGAGTGTGGCCACCACTAAGAGAATGGAGACGTCAGTCCAAGAACCACGAGAACTAGATTCTGCCAACAATCTAACTGATCCAGCTAAATGCTCAGGACTTTTGACTCACAGATCTGTGAGAGAGTACATTTGTGTTACTTGTGGTTATAAGTTTGAACAATGGGGTGGGGGTTAATAAGATGACAATTATAGCTCCTGTAGATCAAAAAAAGGAAGAAAGTGAGAGTAAAATGTAGCCTTTTGTCTAGAACAGTTTTGAAATGAACCCAGGAACACTCCACCCGGAGTTCCTCTCAGGCCCATGAACAATCTTGTTTCGTTTTCAGCAACGTCCTCTGGTTCTCGGTTCTCCCACTTGACTCATTTCTGCCCTCTAAGTCAAATACATACAGCCAGAACACTCTTCATAACAAGCATGGTGAGACTTTGTCCCACATACTTGGAACATGTTATCAAGTCCCTAGAAAAAGACATCATGCTTGGTAAAGTAGAAGGGCAGTTAAATTTTAAAAAAATAAATAAGGAAGATCCTCGATATGGTGGTTGACACTGTGGATGCAACAGTGAGCTTAAACATGACAATTGTGAGGGTGGCCCAGGACCAGCTGTGTTGCTATGACTGGGAACAAATTGATGGTACCTAAGAACAGCAGTCATTGTTGCTATCTTACATAAGGTAGAGCATACTTAAAGCTGAGTAATATCCCCAGTTTGTGTCTTAGCAATACATTTTGAAGGGGCATCCAGATCTACCCAATGTTAGAAAGAATTGTACTCTTTCATTCTCAGCTGGCATTGTTTCGACTGATAATGATTTTCTCAAAAAAAAAACCAAAAACACTGTGTGGTCCATGTATGAATGTCAGAGAGCGTAACTCGATCATGCAAAAGTCATTCACACATCGTTTCAAGATAATTCTTTGGCTTCTGCTGAGATAACAGGGGTAAAATCCTTAAGTTTCCAAGAAGAACTCTTGATTGATTTGAGAGGATTGGTAAGTAATATTCTTATCTCTTGGAAAATCCATCTGTGACTGAATACTCTTTTTTGGGGGGTTGAAAGTATACACAACCGAGGATACACAATTTCAACCATTTCAGTCATATTGTTTACATTCTCCAATATGTACATGCATTCTCAGTATCCTTTTCCAATTTATTTCACTACTATTATCTTAACCTCATTGTCCCCTAAGCTTCCCATCCAACTTTTCAAGGTGACATTGCCATTTTGATCTCAGGTAGACAGTTCTTGGAAAGAACACGTTGCTCAAAGGAGACACACTTTACTAACGAAGGTAAACTCTATTTTGGTTCACAGATTCCAGGAGATAGTTGTGGTATAAGGTCTATAGTGACATTTTGGTCTTTTGAGATTTCAACAGAGCCATTGACAGTCACACTGTGGGTCTTTTCTCGATGACACACTTTCTTTTACTTTAGTTCTACTTTCAAGTTTTATTCAATTGCTAGGCATTACAGAAATTGGTGTAAGAACTGAATATGAATTCCTTCTGCAAGTTTTAAAGGTGTGAGCCTATTATGATTTTATTATAAAATCAAACAGCATCATTTAGGATATCCACTTTTTACTACCTAAAAAATACTATGTTCAAATATGGTGTTTCCATTCAGGTAGAGAAGGATGACAATTGCTAGTGACTAAAGGGTTCCCTTTTAGCAGACTACCAAAGCAGTACCTTAAAATGGTTTCTTGACTAGAAAAATATCTATGAAGATTTGTTTGCATCAAATAAAACAATTCCCCAATACCTAAATAATCCGTTATTTTTTCCCTCCCTTTTCTGTTTTTAATAAATCATTTTATTGGGGCTCATACAACTCTTATCACAATCCATATATATATCAATTGAGTAAAGTACCCTTATACATTCGTTGCCCTCATCATTCTCAAAATTCGCCTTCCACTTGGGTTCCTGGAATCAGCTCATTTTCCTTTTTTCCCTCCTCCTCCCTCCCCGCTCCCCCCTCCCTCACGAACCCTTAATAACTTATAAATTATTACTCTCTCCTATCTTACACTGCCCGGGGTCTCCCCTCACCCACTTTCCTCTTGCCAATAATCTGTTCTTATACTCTGCTTTACCTTTTGGCACTGCAATCCTAAGACCTGGTCACATAGCAGACGGAGAGACTTTATACTAACTTAACATGATTCATCTGTGAAGCAGTATTCTAGAAATTCTGCTTTGTCGGTTCACTATTGTTTCAGCAATGTGGTGTTAAGTGTGACTCAGTCTTTCATGAGGACAGCTAGCGACAAATGTCATCCTTATGTTTGCCTATTTACTATCAAGATTTTGTGGCACAAGACAGTAATTTGCTTTTTAAATTCAGTTCTAAAAAGTGGGAAAATCTTGGTTCTATAGTATTGCTTACCTAAAGTTTTCTTCTCTCACCTTCTAAATCTTTTTTTTAATTAATCAATTTACTTTTTAATCATTTTGTTGGGAGCTCTTACAGATATCATAAACATTGCATAGTTCAATCACATCAAGCAGTATTGTACAAATGCTACCACAGTCAGTATCAAAGCATTTTCTTTCTTCTTGAACTCCTTGATATCAACTCCCCTGATCCCCTCCAGCCCCACCCTATTCCCCAAGAACTCCATCCAATATATCCATTCACATCCAAGTCTGTTATTCATTCCCCTCAAGTGGGGTTATACAATCATCAATTCTATGAGCTTCCCCTTCCTTCCTCTCCCCCATCCCTTTCCTGTGCCCTCTGGGAACCATTCCTCTTGTGACTACTTCTTAGGGGTTATCAATCTTAATTTTCATGTATCAAATGATCTTAATTATACAAATGAACATATGCAACGCTGACATGATTAATGAGGTAAAACAAATAAAAACTATAATAGGAAGGGGAGGAAAGATTAAAGAACTAGAGGATAGTTATGTGGTTCATCAGTGCTTATACCACACCCTGAATTTACCATCCCTTCCCTGTGGCCCTTCTGAGAGGGAGTGTCCAATTATCTTACAGGTGGGCTCGGGGTCTCCACTACATCCACACCCCTTCACACCAATTTGATTGCTTGTTGTTTAACTTCTGATATCTTTTCTTGTTGGTACCCCATGATCACAAAGGCTGGTAAGCTTCTTCCATGCGGGCTTTGTTGCTTCACCTTCTAAATCTTAACACATTCACCTCACCCACTTCTAACAAAGTGGCAAAATCATCTATTTAAACCTAATGGTTAAGAAAAGTTTAGCTCCTTTCTGTATGTTTTATCATACTGGGTGTCATCTCCAAGGAGCTAGCCTTTCCTCTCTCCTAGGTTGGCGGCAGGTGTTTTAGAAACGTCTGCAGTGGCAAGTCTGACTAAACTACTTGTTTCCTTTTTGTTTTAGTAGTCGTTAAAAGTAGTTTGTGGTGTTTCCTGGCCTTTGTTATGACATGTTCTCCCTAATTTAGTTGAAGAAGTGTTTAGATATTGAATTTGTGTAAGACATAAATAATCAACATTGGTTGTACTTTGAAGACAGATTTTTAAAAATAAACAATTTGAAATAGCAAACATCGTGATTAGAGGTAAATATACAGATACCCTTGAATCTCAAAGTAATGAATCATATACATGCGATTCAAATCACAAAGGTGCTTTCCCAAGTTATGACCCTAAAACCTGGCCTGTTTTATATTACCTAACTTCAATGAGATGTTTTTGGAAAGTATCTAAACTGGAATTACTTAAACCAATTTTCAGGACCATTCTGAAAATATAAATGTGCTACACCCAAAGTCTGGAAGATAATTTCCTTAAGTACAAACATTCCAAGGTTTTTTGTTGTTTTTTTTTTTTTTTTACTTTTTCACTTGTAGTTAGAAAGCATAGTACCAATATACAGTATCAAAATATAGTTCCATTTGTCGATAAATGAAAAAGAGGGAGGAAGCTTAAAATGCCACCTGGATTGGCCATGAAGATGAAGATTTAAGTCAGAACTCCCCTGAATTCAGAGTGGCTACTGAGGCCCTGTCTTTCAGTACATGCTAATGTGTATGTGAAATCCGGGGGCGCCTTAGGTAAACACCCCACCGCGGACTGACAGGTTAGGCACATTGGAAGGACAGTCTGGTGGTGACTTTTTAAGAACCATGGAGCAGGGTTCTATTGATAAGCCAGGGGCTCCCGGAACTTGGAGTTGACATGAAGGCTGCCTTCTGGCTACCCGCATGTATGAAATACCAGGGGTCCTTTTTCCAAGTCAGGACACACTTGCATTGCTGAGCAGCGACGCGTCCCCACAGATGGTTAAGTGCGTCTTAGGATGATGAAGGCCTAAACCCCAAAAGTGTAAAACTAAAGACCATTTGTAATGGTCCGTTCTAATGTGTTTTTCTGGTGAAGAGTTCTCGCGCTGACGTCAGGCACGTAAGCTGTTGGGCGGGACACAGAAACGCAGCAAAGCCACCAAAGGCGCTTTTCCTGCTTCATGTGGCGTCCTCACAAGTAAACGGGGACTTCCTTGTACGAAACCGCCATCACACCGGTGAGCGTGCACCTCCACGCGCAGCATTTGCAGGAGGGTTGGGGCCTGGGCGCATCCCCAGCCTGGCCCTCACCTGGCCCCGATGTCACCAGGCCTGGCGGCTCCCACTCTCGTCCGTGGCGGTCCCTTCGCTCAGCACGCCGCGGTGCGCCCCGTGGGGAGCAGGGGTGCATCTTTACCCGGTGCTGGGAAGCTGAAGGTGGCTTGAAGGTCTGGGCTGTGACACGTGTCTTCTTGAAACGAAAGCCCATTAGTCTGATGGGTCGTTCATACTTCGGGGGTTTCCGTGGAAAGCCGACGTGGGTAACCCTCCTTTGCCACGTGGTCTTGTCTCTCCTTCCTGGTCTAATAACAGGACATTTAGTAGTTCCATTTCCCCCTAGGCATGGACTTCCCCTTCCCCCCGCTGGCTCTCTTTGGTTCTGTTGGATCAGATTGGAAGGAGCGCTAGCCCGGCCTGTCCCTCTGTCCAGCAGAAAGGCAGCGCAGCCCCTGGCAGCGATGTCTCAGCTTCAGCTTGTTTCAGGTTTCTCTTTTCAAGCATCCGATAGTCCGTTTTCATCTGTATTTTCTCGGCATGATGCTGCTGAAGTCGAGCGTGGCCTTCAGACGAATCGTCCTTGTGCCTTCTTCGAAGGTCCTGACGCCTCTCTCTCCTCTCTTTCCTTCTTCCTCTTTGTCTTGTGATCATCCGATCGAAGCCGGCGTCCCTCGCTCCAGCTGCTGGTTTTGTGGCTCGGTGGCAGCCACGACGAACCACTCAGTGTTCGGGTCCCTGAGGCCCGGGAGCCGACTGCAAGCAGCCCACACCGGGAGAGCTCGGGGACGCCCTTGCCACACCCATGTCATCACATTGCACCTGAGAGTTTTCGAGACCAACCAGTGTGCGTGCCCTTCTGCTTCCCAGCTTTTCCCGCAATGCATGTTTCTGTTCTCACATGTTCGCACAAGCAGCAGAAAAAATAACAACAATAAGAAAAGAAAAAACCCAGCAAGCGCTCGCAATAAGCTTAGGAATCCTCCTAAATTATAGGCATCCCCGGCCCGATGACTTACAAATTGTCCTCTGCACGCAATCGCATAAATTGTCTGCCGTCACATAGCAAGGGCTCTACTGTTTCTAATCACGTCTCCCCTGGCCTTCTAAGTTGTCACGAGCAGTGCTCTTAAAGCCGCCTTTCTAAGAGCAGCCTGCTGGTGATCACTGACTTAGGGGGTCCCCAAGCTAAAAGTATTCCTTCCACTATATTACAACTTTACCCGGAAATGCGCACACACGCGGGGCGTGCACATACACACCTTTCTAGTGAAGCCGGCTTCTTTGGGAGACAACATTTAGAGATAGATGATTTAAAGATGTGCCTGACTTCATTGCACCTGCTTATATAGAAAAAAAATTGAAAGGCCAAAATCTTACTAACCATAACTAGCTGGTTGCTTCCCATGGCAACAGCAGAGCACAATTGCACACAGCAACGATTTCAGCGTTTCCCCTCCTTCACCGAATGAGTTCTGAGCTCCCGCTGTAGATGAGAGCTTCAAACACTCTGTGGGGAAACAGAATTAAATGAAAATATAACAGATCTATGAACTTTTTTGTAGGCCCCTTGTGTACAGAGCACTTGTGTACAGAGATCCAGATGGTACCACCCTGGACGCAACTGAGAGCACAAAACGTGCTGCCCAGAGGCAAGTTCCTTACTGCACTTAAGTGAATCAATATGCTCCTTTAAATATAAACTCTGAACTATTTTATGGAATCTGAAAGAGACTTGATTTTTTTATGACTAAACAAAAAGTATCTCACATTCTAACCAATGATTATCTTCTGTCTTGAAAACTTTACTTTTTTAAAACATGGCATTCCCTTGAAATGTTATAAAATCTTCTACCACAAATGATAAAGTGCCTGTCATAGAGAGGTCACCCAAACTCACTCCTTACCACCAGGCACCAGGGAAATGTATTTTTAACCCACATCTAGACAGTCCTTGCCTTCTAAGAAATACCGTTTTTAAAGCTACACTTTTAACCAGTCACAGATATTTTCAGTGGATGGGCTACAATCAGCACCGATGCCACAGACAGTGGGGAACCCAGGCCAGTGGGTGTGCAGAGAGATCAGGAAGGAGAGATGGAGAACCGGGTAAGAGGAACGTCTTCCCTGAAGGCGGACTTCTCTCCATTGTGCTTTTAGTCCTTTCTTAGTTCACTCAGAAATATTTGTGGGAGGGGTAATTAATAGAGGAGGCACAGGGCACTTTAGCACAGGGAACTATACCGTTTCCTACTGCAACAGGGAACCCGCGGTATGCGCTGTCTGTCAGAGCACAAAGAGCGAGCCCCAATGGGAACTATGGACGTTAGTCAATCGTCATGTGTCAACAATGACATCCATCAGAATGAAGGCACCATACTGAGCAGGGTGTTAGATCGGAGTTCATGTCCAAGCAGGAGAGAGGAAATCAGTTTTGCACTGTTTGCATAATATTTCTGTGAACTTTTAAAAACTGCTGTAAAGAATAACTTCTATTTTAAAAGAAGAAAACAGTTAAGAGCTTTCACGTCGCCAGGTGCTCAGAATGCAGAGATGAAGTTACAACTCAGCTCCCCAGTTCAAGATCTCCTTCCTAACAGTGCAGACAGACTGCCGCTTTGACTCTAGTAATAGAAAACTGGGATGGGTGCTGAGAGCCGGAAGGGTCCAAAGAAGAGAGTACCTAATGAAGACAGAGGTGTTGATACGATCTGCCGAGAGGAGGTGTCTTCTAAGCTGAATCTTGAAGGAGGTAAGACTTTTACCGGGAGGAGAAGAGACAGGGCAGGACCAGGAGGAGAAGAGACGGGGCAGGACTTGGGAATTGTGTGCAAAGATGTGGAACAGGACCATCCATTGAGTGCAGGGAACAAAAGTATTCAGAATAGCTCCTTCTTTTCTCATCATCTTGACATCATTAAGGAGGAGGATGATTTTAACTTGTGCTAATTTGCAGATCTCATTTGAGCGGCTATAGGCACTGAGGAAACCACCAGGTGTGTGAAATTGCTTCTTCACAAAAACCTTCCCTGCTCTTGAAGTTTGCTTTAAGATGGGAGTGTGGGCTGATTGGAGACAAAATTCAACACTGGAGAGGGCCTGTTGATATGCCCTTATGGCGGTCACACGGGACAGTACTCCCGGCGTCCTGGATATTATCTAGCTGCTCTGTGTTCTTCCCAAATTCCCAGTAAAGACCAAGGGTCTCCTTAGACTGATGAGGAAGAGTCTAAGAAGCTGGGGGCTGCCCTTAGCTGGGACATTTAAGGGCCAAGGAAAGTCTCTGCAGAAAAATGTAATTCCACATCACACCTCCGGGAGTCACAAGAGAATAATCTTGTACTTCATCCAACATGTACACCAGAAATCGCCCAACCTCAAAGTAAAAATGGAATGCAATTAAATTCACAGTGAGGGGGGAGAATGTTCACTACTTCAACAACAACAAAAAATCTCCCATGAACCTAGTAACACATGTCAATGATTAAACAGGTTTGGGTGCCGGTTCTGGGCCAGGGGTTTTCGCCTACCACATTGCCAAACCCACACTGAAAGATTTCGTACTATGCTGGGAAAATGACACTGTCCTGTGCTTCAACCTAATCAATCTACATCTCATTCACTCCCTAAGTAGGTACTTCATCTCTCCCTTTATCCTGAGTGAGAGCTGAGGCTGATGTTCATAACCTGCCAAACGCCTTCCTTCCCCTTTCCCCCTCCCTCCCAGTCATTTCTCCCTCCTTCCTTTTCTCTCTCTCCCCCTCTCACTCTCCCTTGCACTTTGTTACCCTCCATCCTCCTTTGGGAACCCTTGCTCCCTGCCCAAGCCCCAGCCTCTGGCCCGCTCCGGTGCCACCCTCTCAGCCTTTGCTCTGCACTTGTGCAGACAAGAACAGAACCAGCAGCTGATAGCTGCTCAGGCCCAGTCCCCAAATACCAGCGGTGCAGTGGGGATGCTGTGGCGTCCAGTCTCCCTGTGCAGCTACCTTCTTGACCTTAACTGCATGGCGGGAGCACCCCACCCCCTAGTTTTCCTCCCTCTCAGGCTCACTGGAGGCTCCCTTCTCTCCTTATTCCCTAGCCAGTGCTGGCAGCGCCACCCACCTCTACCCCCTAACTGTACTTCCTCTACTCAAGGGTTTGTCTTATTTTCACTCTGCTTTTCCTTTGAACTTTCTCATTAATCTCTGAGAGTTTATAAGCTACAGCCACATCCTCCTGGGTCCCTTTAACAAGAGAGGCTGTCTACATTTCATACATATAATCCACTGTATGAATCTGCAGGGCAGGGAATTACTTGATAGCCTTTGTCTTTGGGACTCTCATCAATGATTGGACAGGAATATGCAAGAACTACTTATGGCCCCGCCAAAAGGACTGGAGAGTGGTAGCATAATATCAGTAAGGTTCCATGGGGTGGGGCCATGTAAATAAGGCACACGAAACCTGAGTGTATTGGTCAGTTTTGCAATCACACTATGTTTAAAATGAGCCTTCTCGAGCAGGGAAGGAACAGCTCACTGCCATTAAGGAGGAACCAGGGAGAGATGTGCCTGTAGCCCCAGCTAAGAAGAGATTGCCTTTTCTCCAGAGAATTCAGATACCCGTTGCTTCCCTAGTAAACCACATAACTGTGGCTATTGACTTTGAGCTCTATGTGGCCATTGCAATGGACTGTCAATGCCAGCAGAGCAGTGGAGCGTGCCAGGAGGCCAGGATCTGGGGGTGGGAGTGTTGGTATCAGAATTGGTGAATGTGTTGGATGGTGGAGACATGTCTGACCTCTGCCACTGCCAGGTAGGAATCAGCCTTAGGCGAATGCTCATGATAATTCTGATGTTAGAGGAGGTCAAACCGTGTGCCCTTGCCATTCTCAAAGAACCTCGTATCCAGAGAATATACATGGAAATGCTAACTAGTATAGGACACCTTTTTAGGAGAATATAGAATTAGTTATTCCATACTCATAGCTCTAGATTTACTTTACATGAAAAAAATCAGGGAGATAGATAAAATCTACTCCTCACAGCTGTCAAAGTTAGGCCTTCTAAATTGAGATGTCAAGTAAGTCCACAAGGAAGAAGCATGCTACCATCAGTCAAAGAAGGATAGTAAATCATAAAATCCAAAGTTGATGAAGGAACTAGTATTGTGAGAATCTGGTGTACAGAAGGCTATGGTTGACAATGGGATCCAAAGTTTCATTTTTGGAGCTACATAGGAAATGAGTCACTGAAGAACTCCCTCCATCCACAATTGAGGGATGGAAAGAAGGTGGTTACTGAACAGAGAGCTTTGGAGCACAGAGAATAGAAGCTCGAAGATGTTTCCTAAGTTGCCTGTGTCTTTGTTTGTGTTGTTCCGTTTGGCTTGTGCTTGTCTATGTTAGCATGCGTCTCAGAAGTGCCATGTCATTGGAGGTCACCCTCTTGAAATTCTGTTATATGTCTTTTTCCACTTTTCGATCTATGAAACCCAAGATTAATGAGCCTGTGGGAGGGAGGGGGCAGAGGAGAGATGATGTCAAAGGGTTCATGTAGGAAAAGAATGTTGGGAAACTGATTTTCCCAACAAGTGTACAAATTCTGCTTGATGTGATTGAACTATGGAATGATATGATATATATTAATGCAAAAAAGAAGAAAAGACTAATACTTTGGATTCATCAAAAACTACATAATAAAGCCACTTGAGTGGCTTAATATTCTTAGTGAATATTTTTTAATAAATGCAAAGCATTCAAATGGTTGAGGGTTTTATTCAGACCTGTGTGTAGTTACTCAGGTGCTGCTAAGCACCAAATATAAAAAGGTGCTTGGAGATATTAGGGTACCAAAAGCAAATCTATGTAAAGATAATTCCATGAAATAAAGATGCTGCCTTTTACAGTTATTTCTTACTGATCAAAGGTGAATGAGAGTTTTTGTTGCCTTATAACCTTGTCCAGTTTTTTGTTTTGTTTCATTTTAGCTATTTGAATATATATATATATTATAGATGTTTCAACTTATTTGTATCATTAAATTTAAAATAAGTCTATTATAGACAGTATTGTAGGTATATAGTTCATTGACAGTCTCTGCCATTTGTTTGGAATGGATTTATTTCTGTTACCTTGCAGTTTGTTCTCTATGGGTCTCATGCATTTCTGTTTCTCTGTCCTTTCTTTACTATATTGTATTAAACACAAACTTGCTATTCTACTTTAATTCACGTATTGAAAACTCTTTGAGCATAGTGGCATTCCTATCTATGTTTTCTGTGGTATTTCTGTCATATATGTTATAGTAGGGAGTCCTGGTGGTACCGTTGGGTAGACTGATAGTTCCAAGGTTGGTGGTTCAAACTCACCAGCAACTCTGTGAGAAAACGATGAGGCTGTCTGCTCCCATAAACATTTACAGTCAATGGGCTTGATTTTAGATTTATACTACAGTCATATATAACTCCAAAAATTGTTCTATGAGATTGTTGTATAAAGTGATTAAGAGAAAAACATACATGTGTATAGATACATTGGCATATATATATATAATTATAAGTAATTTCATATTACTTACAAAATCACTTTTTTTCTGGAGCTTTTTACTTATTAATGTAGATTCAAACTACCACCTGATGATTTTTTTTCAGTCTAAATAACCTTCTTAATATTTTCCGCAAGGCAGATCTGATAGCAAGTTCTCTCAATGTTTAAACTCAGTATCTTAGACTGGGTTCTCTAGAAAAGAAAAACCAGAAGAACATGTTGCGTGTGTGTGTGTGTGTGTGTGTGTGTGTGTGTGTGTGTGTGTGTGAGTCTGGGTGTGTGTGATATGTGTTGTATAATTTAAATAGCAATATAAAAATTATATACAGAGAAAGAAATACTTCACACAATTGTAGAACCTGGCAAGTTGCGGATCACACATCAGACTGGAGACTGTTCTCCACTCCCAAGATCAGCGTTTCAGACTGCAGGGTAATGTCTCATGAGCCACTGAGTCGGACAAACCCAAGACTGGTAGTAAAGTGCGGAGTCACAGACTGCAGAAGTTAACCAGTCCCAGGAAAGGCCATGTGGCATGCTGATGGCTCAAGTCGCAAGAACTAGATGTCAGAAGATAATTGCTGCATGCAGGATTCAGAGAAAGCAAACATTAATAAGCTTCGCCAGAACATGCACATATATTTTATTCAGACCACGAGCCCGAGGAAACTCCCTTTCAAGTGACTATTTGTAACAGATCTGCATTAAATCAGTTCTCATCTTGGGGGATGATGATACCTTAATTGCCACACCAGAGAATCATGGTCCAGTCAAGTTAACATACAACCTTAAGCATCACACTAAGTTTATTTTATTTCCTTTTTTTGAAGACTATTGCTTTTTCCAGCACTTCTAAGATGTCACTCCATTGTTATTGTTTCTTAAAGAATGATACAGTAGAACCCCGGGATTGGACCACATCAGTACTTGACATAATCTGATTGCTACATGAACAGTTGAGAAAATTTTGCATTGGAGCTGAACAAAACATCAGAATCCGACCCAATGCACATGATTTGTGCAAACAAAAGCAGTTCGTGCTTCGGTCACTTGGCCTTAGTTGGTGTTGTTAGTAGGCGTTGTTTAAACCTTTGCGGCTGTGTTCCAAGCGTTTTGCTATAATTTTCTTAGTTGTTGTGGCTTTTTGTACAGTTTATAGATAAAAAACTTGGGTCCTAAGAAAGAGTTTTTTGAAAAGAATCATCTTGATAAGGAACTGGTTAACAGTGTTATTGATATTATTGATGATAATTTAGTAAACCATTTGTTGAAAACAGTTAAGAAAATACCGACAGCAGACCACAGTAGACAGAAATTTTTTTTTTTTTTTTTTTTTAGAGAAAGCCAGCCAGGTCCTAGTGAAAAAAGTCAAAGAAGGGGAAAAACTCCTGTAAAGCAGCTACCAGTTGGAATTTCCCTTCCAAACAATGACTCTCTCTCTCTCCGTACCTCCTTTCCACATCCATGTCCACAGATCCAGATCCTCATCAATCTCAAGGTATGGGCCACGCTGTAATTATTAAAAACATTTTAAATGTTGTGCTTCTTATTTAAATTATATTATTTAACTTTGAACTTATTTACTTTGAAATTTCTCTGCAATGTTTTGTATAAAAAGGCATGGTTAGGATAGAAACTTGGTGGTCAAGAACAGATTCATCATTTTCAGTTATTTCTTATGGGAAAAATTGATTGGGGACTCAACTGCATTGCATCTCCATGCTCCTTCTAGAAGGGAATAGCGTTAAGGTTCGGGGGTCTACTGTAGTTGTAACTCTTACTATGGATCTCTTGTTCACGAGGAGCTGTTTTCTCTTGGCGTTTTCTAGAGTTTCTCTTTGTCGTTAGCTTCAATGGTTTGACTATAACGTGTGCGCTTGTGAGTCCTTTTGAGTCTATCCACTTGGAGTTTGTTGCACTCAAAGATGTAGATCAATGTTTCTATCAAAATGTTCATGTATTTGCCCATTTAAAAAATTCTTTTGGCCCTTTTCTCTTTTTGACTTCCAGAACATTTGTGTTAGTGTGTGATGATGTTCCATCTGTCTCTAAGATAAAACTTTGTTAATATTTTTTCATTAATTCCCCTTTCGATAATTTCTTGTAAATCTTGACCTATCTTGAAATTCACTAATATTTTTGCCAGTTGCTATTGATGCACTCTAGTGATTTTTTTTAATTTCAGTGATATTTTTACATGCCTGGATTTCTATCTACTTTTATATATTCATTTTAGATATGTATTATATATAACTAGATATCTCTAGATCTCTTTCTCTATATCTATGTAACCAAATAAGAAAACTCACTGCCATTGAGTCTATGCTGACGCATAGAAACCCTAAAAGACAGGGTAGAACTGCCCTCGTGAGTTTCTGAGTCTGTAACTGCAGTAGAAAGCCCCATCTTTCTTCCACTAAGCATCTGGTGGCTTTGAACTGGTGACCTTGAAGTTACCAGCCCAATGCTTAACCTCTATGCCACCAGGGCTCCCTCCATATATTCTCTATTTGATGTGCTATTGTTGCTACAGTAGAAGATACATTTAATATATTATTGCTGGCTTTGAAGATAATGAGAGGTCACGTGCCCAAGGACTGTGGTGACCTCTGATTACAGAGAGGGTCCCCCAGTTCATAACCTGAAAGGAAAGAGAGACTTCAGTTCTGCCCAAACCTACATGAACTTGAAAGTAGATTCTCCCCCAGAGGCTCCAGATAATACCCCAGTTCAGTTCATACATTGATTTCAGCTTTTGTGGCATAAACAGAGAATCCAGCTGAGCCCATCTGAATAAGTGAATCTTACTAGAAATTGAAATCAGGATGCGGAGAGGGAAGAATGCGTGTTTTGGAGAAAGGGATTACATTACTGTTGGTGGGTAAACCAGGAGGAGCAACCTCTAATCAGGGGTGGGAAAAACTCTTCACAATATAACCTGTGTTCGACAGGGTTCTTTAGAGAAACAAAACCAGGACACTTATGATTTTAGATAGATAGATAGATAGATAGATAGATAGATAGATAGATAGATAGATAGACAGACAGACAGACAGACAGACAGACAGATAGAGCAAAAGGAAGATAACAGCTAATTAGTCCACACAGCAGTACATAGGGCCCAGTTCAACTCACTTCCATGAAACAGTTAATATACTGGAAGTCCTTTAAATCGCAAGGGCTGCTGAGTCCAAAGTCACGGAAGCAGACAGCTGAGTCTTCCATAGAGGATTGCAGGCAGTCCGGCCACAGGCAGCAAACATCAGGGTAGGGCACCAACAGTCAGCCAGATGACAGGATCCAACAGTCCCAAGCTCAAGCACTGTGTACACTAGCAGCATGGAAAAGCAGGTCTAGAAGGAACCTCAAGCTCTAGTGACATGATCGACAGGTTGGATGTCCTGCAGGTAGTGTAGCTCACAAATTGAGGTAGAGAGCTAGCTAAGGCATCCGCAAGCTAGTACGATCACCAGAGAGCAAGGGGGAGAGAGGCGGGGCTCACCAAGACATTTATCTTTTTGCCCTCCAATCAAACTGCGACCTTATTACTCCCATACTCCCACATGTTCTAATTGGCAAGGTTGGCACAATAAACTTACCTATCACTTAACCCAAGGGGAAAATATGCTTGGTACGATGCTCCTCATTGGACACTTTGACCTAGTTTTGATCCAGCCCTTGGTTACCGAGGCCAAGTGCTATAGGTCACTGGGATGTTAGACTGTGAGCTTTCATAGTACACAACATCCCTCTTTGGCCACATCAGAAGTATCTGATTTGGGAACTAGGCTTATTTGCACACATCTGTAGCAATTAAAGGAACTAAAATGCTCGATTGGATTCGAGTGAGGAAAAACAAATGACTACTTTCTAAAGGTTATGGATTTGGAAATCATTGGACTTTGGTCCAACTCTTACTTTGAGGATGCCTAAGAAATAACAACTCAACACCACCATATGTTTTCCACCAGGTATATTTCTGCCTTTGTGAAGGAGCATTCTTGAAATTATATCCTATCACCAACCTCATTATTTGCATAGTGTTCAGTCACTTGTTTTTAATCTGTACAAGTCAATAATCTTTCAACATATATTTTAGTCTAAAAAACGGTCCTATGCATGTACACTTTCCTTTTCTCAACAGTGTTTTAATTTTATATCATTGACTAAATTAATGATACGATCAGCATTATATGCCCTATTGTTATTGTTAGGTTCAAACTAATCAGCTCTTACTCACAGTGACCTTATGCACAACAGAACAAAACACCACACCGTCCTATACCATCCTCAAAATTGTTCCTATGCTTGCACCCATTGATGCAGCCACTGTGGCACTCCACCTCATCAAAGGCCTTCCCCTTCCCCACTGCCCCTCCACTTTAACAAACATGATGTACTTCCCTAGTTCCTGGTCCCTCCTGAGACATGTCCGAAGTATATAAGATGAAGTCTTGCCATTCTTATCTCTAAGGAACACTCTGGCCTTACTTCTTCCACCACAAATGCATTTATCCTTTTAACAACCTATGGTACTTTCAAAGTTCGTCTCCCACAGCAAATTCAAATGTATCAATTCTTCTTCAATCTTCCTTAGTCAATGTCTGTATTAGCCTGGGTATTTTAGAGAAACAAATCCACAGAAACTCATGTATAAGAGAGAGTTTTATATAAAGGTTAAGTGCACATCAAGAAAACATCCCAACCCAGTGCTGTCCAAGCCCAAGTTCAACATTAACCCATATGCCCAACACCAATTCACAAAGTCCTCCTCCATCTCACAAAACACACACAATCATGCCGACTTCAGGAGGAAAGCCGAATCAGTGAACATGTAAGCATCTCAGCACTGGCAGGTATCTCCACATGGCTGCTCTAGCACCCAGGGCTGCATTGGGGTAGGTCCATGTGTCTTCTCAGTGATGTCTTGCAGGAAGTGAGCATTGCCAGCTCAAGCAGGGAACTGGCTAAGGCAGCTGCACCCTGGTCCGACCATCAGAAATCAAGAGACCTGAGAACTAGAAAGGTGAGGCTCACTGAGCCATTTATCTCTCTGCCCTTCAATTAAACCCATATGCTTTTATTGATCAGGTTGGTACAATAAACTTTAACTAACTCAATGTCCAAATTTCACATGCATATGAGGCAATGGAGAATACCATGGCTTGGATCAGGCACACTTTAGTTCCCCAAAGTAATATCTTTGTTCTTCACTACTCTAAGAAGTCTTCTGTAGCAGATTTACCCAATACAATAGGTCTTCCAATCTCTTGACCGCTGCTTCCATGAGCATTGATTGTGGATCCAAGCAAGACAAAATCCTTGAAGATTTCAACCTTTCCTCCATTTATTATGATGTTCCCTGTTGTTACTGTGGTAAATATTTGAATTTTTTTTACATTGAGTTATAATCCATACTACAACCCTTGTTCTTCATCAGCAAGTTCTTCAATCCCCCTCATGTTAAGCAAGCCAGGTTGTTTCTTCTGCATATCTCAAGTTGTTAATGAGCCTTCCTCTAATCCTGACACCGCATTTTTCTTCATATAATCCAGTTTCTCTGATGATTTGCTCAGCATCCAGACTAAACAAGTTTGGTGGGAGGAAACAACCTTATATATAAGTTCATATAAGTTTAATATAAAACCACCTATCTGTTAGTCCATCATACTGTGGTGGCTTGTATGTTGCGATGATGCTGGAAGCTAAGTCCCTGGTATTTCAAATGTCAGCAGGATCAGACAAAGTGAACAGGATTCAGTGACACTTCCAGACTAAGAAGAGCCAACAAAGAAGGACTCAGCTCCCCATCTCAGGTTTCAGCAGATTCTGAAAACCTTATGCAGAGCTGTGTCAATAGCAAAAGGCTAAACAAAGGAAGCAGAACATTGGCATACTGCCGGAGAATGGCCCCTCGGGTCTGAGGGCACACTAAATAAGACTGAAGAGGAGTTCATTTCCTTCTTGGAGAAAGGGTCACGGGGGTGACGTGAGTCAGGTAAAGTCTGTGGGGGTGGAGCCTTCAGGGTCTTCATTTGCACAAGTCAAGGTAAAGAAGAAACAGTGGCAAACATCTTCTAATGATCAGAACTTGGAATGTATTAATTTAGGAAAATTGGAAGTGGTAAAAATGAAATGAAAAGATCAATATCCTAGGCATTAGTGAGCTAAAAGGGCTTGGTATTGGCCATTTTGAATCAGAAAATCATATGATTTACTATGCCAAGAATAACACAATCAAGAGGAAATTCGTGGCATTCCTTGTCAGAAAGGATCTTACTAGATTCATCACAAAGTACACTGCTATCTCTGATAGGATTATAAATGTATGCCTTCAAGGGAATCCCATAAATACAACTATTATTAAATTTATGCATCAACCACAAAAGCCAGTAATGAAGTAATTGAAAAATTCCACCTACAACTTCAGTCTGAAGTTGATCAAACATGCAGTGAAGATGAATTAATAATTAGTGGTTCTTGGAATGCAAAAATTGGAAACAAAGAGAAAGGGACAGTAGTTGAAAATATGGACTTGGTGATAGAAATGAAGCAGGTGCTCGCATGATAGATTTTGTAAAAGCATCAACTTGTTCCTAGCAAATACCTTTTTCAACACCACAAAAGATGACTATATCCATGGACTTCTCCAGATGGAATACACAGAAATTAAATTGAACATCTAAATGTCAGCAGCTTAAACCAGACAAGGGGCCAACTTTAGAACACACCATCAATTGTTCATATATAAGTTCAGTATAAAACCAAGGAAAATAAAAACAAGTCCATGAAAGCCAAAATACAACCTTGAATCTATCCCGACTGAATTTTGAAATGTATGCCCCATGGGGTGAATTTATACTATTCTCCAATAAAATGATCATGATGACTATGAAGAGAACCCAGAATATATATAAAATATAGATATATGAATGGATTTGTTCTTGTACTTAATCATAGCCCTAATCTAAGAATAATTGGTCCTTATGACTTAGCCCTACTTGGCTTCAAAAGAGACCACTGAAGATACAGGGGCTAAAGCAATGTGTGATGAAATCAGATGATGCCCAACTATCCGAAAGAATAAAATCTGGGATCTTAAAACTTTGTCTTAAAGCAAGCAACCATCTAAGTGAAGTGTCAGACAAGACCACATGGCAGAAGCACACCAGTTTATGTGATCTAAGGATTATAAATAATAAAATCCAAGGCCAGAGAAGGGAATGGTATTAGAATTTCAATTCTGAGCACTTGATTTGCAGCTATGAATGACAGCCATTAATCTTCTGTCAGTGTGTCTTAGTATGGTGGCACCACCGTTTGTCTTACTGTGGTGCCTTGTGTGTTGTGATGATGAAAGAGCAATGTCACTCGTATTTCAAATGCCAGCAGAATCACTCAAAGGGAACAAGTTTCAGCAAAGCGTCCAGGGAGAAAAAACAATGAAGAAGAAAATAGCTGGTTGAAAAAGGAATCAGCACGTCTATGCCTGGAAATTTGGAAAACAGCTACTTGGTCAATTGAATGGGAGAGATCCATATTTGCAATCATTCCAAAGAAAGGTGACTGTGGTAGCTACATTATTTTATGTCAACTTAAAGATACATAAAAGTTAGGGATGGAGCCTAACCTGTCAATCAGGTCACAGCCTGATGGTGCCTCCTTATGGGCGTGGTCTTCTCTTGAGTGCCCTGAGAACTTCTCTCTGCCTTCACCTGTCTGCTGGCAGGCCACTCTAGAAATGTGTCCACCACCATTGGATCCACCAGCCTTTGCACCCACAGGCCTGTGATCTTCCTGAATTCTATACCATTGCATGTGGCTTCGGAAGAGGGGTTTATGGACTAGTATCAGATTTATGGACTTAAGCTAAACTGGGCTGGGATGTTTTCCTGATATACAATTACTTCTTGATATAAAACTCTTTCTCATATGTGAACATAACTGGATTTGTATCTCTAGCCAAACTACCCTAACACAGTGACCCAACAGATATTTCAAATTATAGAATAATATTATTGATATCACATGCAAGTAAAATTTTGCTGAAAATCATTTAACAATGGCATAGCAATACATTGACAGAAAACTGCCAGAAATTCAGGCCATATTTAGAAGAAGTAGAACAAGGTATATCATTGCTGGTATCAGATGGATCTTGGTTCAAAAGAGAGAATACCAGAAAGATGTTTACTTGTCTTTTATTGACTATGCCAATGCATTCAACTGTGTGGATCATGACAAAATTATGGATAACCTTGAAAAGAATGGCAATGGAAGAACACTTCATTATGCTCATGAGGAATCCAAACATGGATCAAAAGCCCATCATGGGAACAGAACCAGGGAATACAGCATAGTTTAAAATCAGGAAAGGTGTGTGACAGTGCTGAATTCTCTCACCATATTTATTCAATCTGTATGCTGAGCAAATAATCAGAGATTCCAGATTATATGAAGGAGAATGATCCCCTGGCTATGGGCAAAGAGACACCTGATTAGTGGTGGTGCTCTTATATCAGTCAGGGGCAGAGCAGACTGGCAGCCCTTTGTTCATCCTAGCTTGATGTCTAGATTGTGGGCAGAGCTGTTTCATGCCTAGGGCACATTAAAAAAAAAGAATACAACATCAAGATTGGGGGAAGGCTTATTAGCGATCTTTTATATGCAGATGGCACGACGACCTTGATTGATGAAAATGAGGAGGAATTGAAGCACTTGCTGACGAAGGTCAAGGTCGACACCTACCTACCATATGGATAACAACTCAATGTAAAGAAGACCCAAACCCTCACAACTGGGTGAATAACTATCATCATGATAAATGGGGGAAAGACTGAAGACTTCAACGATTTAGTTGGTTTGGATCCATTATCATTGCTCATGGAAGTAGTAGTCAAGAGCTCAAAAAATGTGTTGCATTAGGTAAACCTGCTACACAAGAACTCTTCTATTTTGAAAAGCAAGGATGTTACTTTGAGGACTAACGAGTGCCTGGCCCAAGACATAGTACTCTCCATTACCTCAAATGCATGTGAAGTTGGACATTGAATAAAGAAGATCAAAGAAGAATCAGTGAATTTGAATTATGGTGTTGAAGGAAAATATTGAAAGTACCATGGACTTCTCAAAGGATAAATGCATCTGTTTTGGAAGAAGTAAGGCCAGACTTTTCCTTAAAAGCAATAATAGTTAGACTTCATCTTACATACTTTGGACATGTAGTCAGGAGCGACTAGTCCCTGAAGAGGGGCATCGTTTGGTAAAAGGCAGCTAAAAAGAGGAAGTTCCTTGTGCTAGTTAGGTTTGGGGGGGCCAACGTGCATCTGAAAGAAGATGTGGGTGATTTCTAGCCTATCAATCAGGTAACAACTTGATGAACTTTGGAGGTGTGACTGAGACAAATGGCTCTCTGGAGGCCGGCCATTTTCTTTCTCTGCCTTCACATTCCTGGTTTTGAGCCATATGCTGAGCCATATGGGAGACCTGTGGGAGCCCTATGGCGTGACCACCCCCACTGGAAACACACAACTCTACCCCACTGGCCTGTAATCTTCTTACACTCTGCATCACTGTATGAGTCTGAAGAAGAATTTATAGACTATTATCAGACTTTTGAACTTGATCTGGACTGGGCTGGGATACTTTCTTGATATATAATTACTTCTTGATCTAAAACTCTCTCTTCCACATACGTGTCACTGAATTCTCTAGTCAACCAGCCTAGCACAGCCCTGAAGAAGATAGATTGACACAGTGGCTGCAATAACGGGTGCAAGCCTAGGAACAATTGTAAGGATGGCACAGGCCCGGACATGGCTTCTTTTTTTGCTGTGCATAAGGTTGCTATGGGTTGGAACTGACTCCGCGGCACCTAACAACAGGGTCTGCACATGGATCAAACCTTCATGAATCTCTTCTGGCCATTGACCAGAGATGTCAATAGCCTTCCTAGCAGACAGACCTCATTGAAAAGTGGACTAATGAAGATGCAGTTAGTTAGGTGCATCTTCTCACCTTCTCATTTGCTCTTGCTTTTGACTCATTTTAAATTGGTTTTGGTTTTTATTATTGTCTGCTTTCTTTTGCTATTATTTTTTGAGCTTTTTTCCTTGTATTTTGTTTTCTGTATGAAATCCAGGATAGACAAATCAATAGAGACAGTAATTGGATTAATAGTTCCTTATGATTATGGCCGAGGATGTCGGGGGAAATGGGGAGCTAAAATAATGACTACCAAAATAAAGAAAATGTGAAATTGATTGCAGTGGTCACTGCACAGCTTTTTAATATTATTAAATCATTGAATCGTATACTATGTGAATTACATGTCATTAAAACTTTCAAAAATAAATTCAAAAAGAAAGTAGGAGCCAAGAATATTTTTTAAAGATGTTTTTTAAAGACGTGCTTAAAAACAAAGATGTTATTTAAGGAGTAAGATATACCTGGCCTACGCCAAGAGATTGCCACTTACCTTATATGCATGTGAAATCTAGCGAATGCAGAGGAGAATCGATGCCGATGGATCGTGGGGTAGGTGAAGAACATTGAAAGTGCCATGGGCTGCCAGAAGAACACAGAGATCTGTCTGAGAGGTAGATCAGCCAGGCTGCTCCGTAGAAGTGAGGATAGGAGACTTCATACATGATTTGGACAAGTTGTCAGGAGAAACCAGCCCCTGGAAAAGGCTATTGTACATGGTAAAGTGGAGAATCCGTGAAAATGAGGAAGCCCCCAACAAGATGAATTGACGCTGTGGATGCAGCAGTGAGTTCAAACAGAGCTGTGGGAATAGTTCAGGACACGCAGAGTTGGGTTCTGTTGTTCATAAGGTCACTATGTGTTGGAACTGACTCCATGACACCTACCAGCACAACAACCACCGAATACTGGAACATGGAAATGACAGGCTTCTATTTTGTTTTCACTTCTGTAACAGGACAGGCACCATTTACCGTATATATCCGCGTAGAAGCTGAGTTTTTCAGCACATTTTTAATGGTTTTTTTTTTGTGTGGTAAAATTATGTAGGTGCCTCGGCTGATATTTGGGTCTGCTTCTACTCTAGTCTATATGGTACTTCCTGGGGTTTTGACAATTCTGTTATATTTCTGAAATTTCTCCCCTCTCAAGAAATATGAGAAAGGGCAAAACCATAATCCATATAGCTTAAATAAATCTGAATGATGACCTGCAGTAAAACATGTGAAAGCTAGAACGTGCATAAGACAAAGAGCTGTCAAAAAGAAAATCTCCAATATTTTCCTCTAGCCGTGATACAAAACTGGCAAAACGGCACCCTGTCCAAAGTGGAACGCTTGGAAGACCTGGAAAAGCAAGGCCGTTTCCTGGAACTAGGACACTCTGAGGATTCACTGCACAGTTTCCCATCAAATTTAGAAGGGCCAAGGGCTGAAACTTGAGGTACAACCAGAGTCAGGCTCCAAACTGACTGCAATGGCGCTGATGTTGCCTCTTGGTGATCCTACAGGACAGCGAAGAGCTGCCCCTGTGAGTTTCCAAGACTACAACTCTTTACAGGAGTTGAAAGCCCCGTCTTTCTCCAGAGGAGCAGGGATTTTTTCAAACTGCTGACCTTTCAGGTAGCAGCCTAACTCATAATCAATACGCCACCAGTCAGTATGAATGATCTGAACCTCACATGCAACTTTTCACCATGAGGGGGGAAAACAACCCTGAAAGAAACGTCTCTCCCTGTCCCTTGAAACAATGACCTAACTGGTCTTCTACACCGCGCTTCATCAACAACATGAAGCCAGACTAAGGAAGCGTCCGGCATGGAGGCTTGCTCCTGCACTTCCCTGGGAAGAAGGGGCTGTACTTCAGCTGATGGCATTGTAATAACATTATCATCTCTAAAAATGATTCTCTTTTTGGCAACAATAGCTACTAAACTATGAAAGCTCTGGATGAGCATAAGGATTTCAAAATTTCTTTAATGAAGATTATAATTAAAATAGTTAAATAGGTTTTAATTTTCTTTCTGGGCTGTGCTATTTCCTAGCCCTCTTCAGGAGCTGCTATTGTTCAGTCCTGACAGAATCCTCTGTTGGAAATTACAGCCTGCTGCCTTTCAGCATCTTCATTAAAATGCAATGCTGCCAGATATATCTGCATGCATATGAATGAAGCATCTATAGAATAATTAAGCCATGAATAACACATTGCTGAGCATGACTTTTCCCTGAAAAGGGGGAAAATGTTATTTATGAACCCAGAGATTTTACATTCTATTAAAAAATAATTGACAATAACAAGTATTATTTGAAGACACGTGCATTTAAATGATGGTGGCCCTATAATACACTCTGCTTTGGATAAAATGGTGGCTTGCATTGGAAAATTAAGTTAAACTTATATGCCATTTTTCTTCCTTTTGCTCAAAAGACAACTGGGGATGGCATAATTTGAGAGTCGCCTTTCAGATCTATTATACACCAAAATGCATGAGCATAACAGCTTATATAACAGGCGGGGCTCTTCCTATAGCTAGGCATCCATGGAAAGCATAGGTGCTGCTCTAAAACACGTCTTAGACTCGCTTGAGGCCCCTTGTGGAAGCTGGCGCTGAGCTCACCCCTCCTCCCATCCAGTGTCCTGGAATGAAGACGTTCCTTTAAAAAACAAGTCCCAGCTCAGAGTGACCACACGTTGCCAGTACAGCATTGGTTAATCTGAGACCTTTAGCTTCCAGAGGGTAACGTTTGATAAGATCAAGAAGGCAGTGAAAGGCCGAGTCATTGAGAAGGCAAAGGGAAAGACTGGAGAAGACAGGAGAGGCAGGGCTGAAGGGGAACAGAAAAGGCAAGAGTGTGTCTAGTCCTTCTCAGACTCCTTGCCTCCCTTGATGGATTCCCATGCTGGGTCCTAGCTTCTTTGTGCTTTATTTCACATTGGGTCCTTGTTGTTGTGATTGATGGACCCATCCGCGTGATTAACTCTGGGAACAGTGAGGCGTTCACAGCAGACGTCTGATGAGCTGAGAGGAGCTGCTTCAATTGTGTGACCCCATTTCCTCCTTTCCACGTCCTCGTCCAAGGCCCTCAGCTCCAGCTCTCCGCTGCTTTCAGGCACATTACAGCAGCCCCCCTCTTGTGTTTCTGCCCGTACTCTCACATCCCTCTTACCGACACCCCCCCCTCCCCCGGGGCACCCGGAACCATCTCTGTGTCTCGGTGTGATTTCTCAGATCAACATTTGGCAGGGCTTCCTCCTCCCCGACAGCATAAGTTCCCAACCCTTCAGCCTGATTCCGAAAGCTTTGAGGGATCGGGATCTGGACCGTCTTTCCAGTGCCTTGTGACATGCGCAGTCTACCTGAATTACAGGTAGACTGAGTCCTCGCACATACTGTTTCTCCAATTGCCACCTATTTCTCCTTAAACATCAGTTCAGACACCTGCTCATCCTGAAAGCCTTCCCGGATCACCCATTACTCCCTCTGCTTTGCCCGCCAAAACGCAATGTGTTCTGCACTCATCCTTCTACGAAAGCACTTCCTCTTCGGGCACGGGGACTGCTGATTTGCTTCTCTGAGGCCGCCACTCAAGTTAGAGTACAGGCTCCCTGAAAGCACAGACGTGTTTTCTTCAGCTTTGTATTACTAATGCCTACCCCTGTTCATAGCAGTAAAGGTTCCGGAACGGAATGAACTATAAATGTTTCATTGTTAGGTCTTGGTCCTGACTCAGAGTGAGCCTATACACAACCAATCAAAACACCACCCCATCCTGTGCTAGCCTCACGGTTATTCTTATGGTTACGCTGGCGTTTCTGTAGGCGTGAAGTCCAGCCCATCAGTCAGGTCACAGTATGATGATGTCTCCTGGGAGGTGTGGCCTTTGGTTAAGAGAGACACTGGGGTCCTTTTCCCTTTCTCTACATCCTTTCCCCTTCCAGTTTGCTGGATCTCTGAATATATATAGTTTCTTTAGACAACCCAGACTAACACAAGAGATTTCCTCTTTTTCTCTGCACCTCCATGAAGTCTGTTTCCAGGGACTGGTCTCTCTGGGCCACATGTCCAAAGTAGATGAGATAAAGTTTCATCATCCTAGCCACTAAGGAGCATTTTGGCTGTACTTCTTCCAAAACAGATTTGTTGGGGTTTTTTTTACAGTCCATGGTACTTCCAAAATTCATCTCCAGCACCATAATTCAAATGCATGGATTCTTTTTGGATATTACTTATTCAACGTCCAACTTTCACGTGCATATGAAGTCATTGAAAACAGCTTGACTTGGGTCAGGTACACCTTAATCCTCAAAGGAGCATCCTTGCTCTACAACACTTTAAAGACGTCTTGTGCAGCAGCTTTACCCAATGCAATGTGTCGTTTGATCTCTTGACTAATGCCAGGAGCACTGACTGTGGATCCAAGCATAATGAAATCTTTAACAACTTCCATCTTTTCTACATTTATCATAATGTCACCTCTTGGTCCAGATGTGAGGAGTTGGGTTTTCTTTACGTTGATTTGTGATCCATACCGAAAGGAGCAAGACTTGATGTTCATCAGCAAGTGTATCAAGTGTTCTTCATTTTCAGCAAGCAGGGTTGTGTCGTCTGCATACCTCAAGTTGTTAATGAGCCTTCCTCCAATCCTGATGACACATTCTTCTTCATAGAATCCAACTTCTCTGATGATGTGATCAACATACGTATTGGACAAATCTGATAAGAAGATATAAACCTGATTTTAAACCATGTAATATGCCCTTGTTCAGTTTGCACAAGTGCCTCTTTCATGTACAGGTCCCACATGAGCACGTTGAAGTGTTCCGAAATTCCCGGTCTTCTCAGTGCTGTGTGTAATGTGCTATGATTCACACTATCAAAGGCCTCTGGGTCGTCAGAGTGTGTAAAAGGCACAGCAAAAATGACTAGGGCCTGGCCAGTCTCTGCCTTACCGGTCAGTGAGGAAAATGTTGGCTCTTAGTGATAGAAAAACCGTGGGTCTGCTGCGTCCAGATGTGCTATTTTCTGAAGTGTAGACAAATATTACAGGAACTTGGTTTCCTCATTTGTAAAGTAGACATTTCTCCTTGTAATTTATGGAACTTGGTGATGATTGAATTAAGTAATGGAAGATAAGTGACTAGCACAAGACCCAGAACATAGTATGGGATCAATAATGTTGTCAACCAAAAACTAACCCAGCTGTCACTGAGTCTCCATTTTGACTGGTGGAGAGCCTGTGTGCATCAAAACAGAACTGTGCCCCATAAGGCTCCATAAGAACTGTGCTCCATAATAACTGTGCTCCATAAGGCTCCATAAAAACTGTGCTCCATAAGGCTCCATAAGAACTGTGCTACATAAGGCTCTGTAAGAACTGTGCTCCATAAGAACTGTGCTCCATAAGGCTCCATAAGAACTGAGCCCCATAAGGCTCCGTAAGAACTGTGCTCCATAAGGCTCCATAAGAACTGAGCCCCATAAGGCTCCGTAAGAACTGTGCTCCATAAGGCTCCATAAGAACTGTGCCCCATAAGGCTCCATAAGAACTGTGCTCCATAAGAACTGCTCCATAAGAACTGTGCTCCATAAGGCTCCATAAGAACTGTGCTCCATAAGGCTCCATAATAACTGTGTTCCATAAGGCTCCATAAGAACTGTGCCCCATAAGGCTCCATAAGAACTGTGCTCCATAAGGCTCCATAAGAACTGAGCCCCATAAGGCTCCGTAAGAACTGTGCTCCATAAGGCTCCATAAGAACTGTGCTCCATAAGAACTGCTCCATAAGAACTGTGCTCCATAAGGCTCCATAAGAACTGTGCCCCATAAGGCTCCATAAGAACTGTGCTCCATAAGAACTGTGTTCCATAAGGCTGCGTAAGAACTGTGCTCCATAAGAACTGTGCTCCATAAGGCTCCATAAGAACTGTGCTCCATAAGGCTCCGTAAGAACTGTGCTCCATAAGAACTGTGCTCCATAAGAACTGTGCTCCATAAGGCTCCATAAGAACTGTGCTCCATAAGGCTCCATAAGAACTGTGCTCCATAAGAACTGTGCTCCATAACGCTCCATAAGAACTGTGCTCTATAAGGCTCCGTAAGAACTGTGCTCCATAAGGCTCCATAAGAACTGTGCTCCATAAGAACTGTGCTCCATAAGAATTGTGCTCCATAAGGCTCCATAAGAACTGTGCTCCATAAGAACTGTGCTCCATAAGAATTGTGCTCCATAAGGCTCCATAAGAACTACTCCATAAGAACTGTGATCCATAAGGCTCCATAAGAACTGTGCTCCATAAGGCTCCATAAGAACTGTGCTCCATAAGAACTGTGCTCCATAAGAACTGTGCTCCATGAGGCTCCATAAGAACTGTGCTCCATAAGGCTCCATAAGAACTGTGCTCCATAAGAACTGTGCTCCATAAGGCTCCATAAGAACTGTGCTCCATAAGGCTCCGTAAGAACTGTGCTCCATAAGGCTCCATAAGAACTGTGCTCCATAAGAACTGTGCTCCATAAGAATTGTGCTCCATAAGGCTCCATAAGAACTACTCCATAAGAACTGTGATCCATAAGGCTCCATAAGACCTGTGCTCCATAAGGCTCCGTAAGAACTGTGCTCCATAAGAACTGTGCTCCATAAGAACTGTGCTCCATAAGGCTCCGTAAGAACTGTGCTCCATAAGAACTGTGCTCCATAAGGCTCCGTAAGAACTGTGCTCCATAAGGCTTCCTGTGAGTGATTTTTCAGAAGCAGATCTCCAGGAATTTCGTAGGAAACACCTGTGGGGTCAACAATCACCTTCCCAGGTGGCGTCAAACACGTAACCATTTGCCTCACCCTGGGATGTCAATGTGGGTTTTGTCTATGTTGGTAACTATTCAGTTGCAGTCTGCAAATACTTAAAAGTCTGTTTGGGATGATTTTTAGCATAAGTTCATAGACTCATTATAACACTAAAAAGTATTCTAAATCTCCAGGAAATCCATAATGAAATGACATAACCTACTCTGTATGAGAAGATAGACTTATTGTGTCTAATCTGTCTAGCCTGCTATAGTACAGAGAGGGGAAAACACTCCTACCTGATTTTAATAATTAAGTTAGGTTTTTTGTTTTTCTCTTTCCCATATTCACCTAGTATATATTCTGCACGAGACACTAAAACTAAGCACTATATGCAGAGTTTAAATGACACAGTGTTAAGAGATAGCCTGACCTCAAAGTGACCATGTCAGGTTTAACAGTGAGACTGACAGTGGTGAACCACAGATACGTCATGTCTCCTCAGTACTCTGTTGTTTCTTTATCTGTATCACTAGAGAAATGGAATAGCTACTCTAAGATTTCTTCCATCACCAAAACTATAAGTACAAGTAGAAACATGGTCCCTCCCCTCCCCAAAACGGTCACTGTGATAGGAGTTCATGTATCTCTGGCTTTGTTCACCTTGTCCACTCTGTCCCCCTGCCCTCCTGGCTGATATGGCCAGAATAACACCTCTGAGTTTGCTTTTCCGTCGCTGTCAAGCTGCCTCTAACTTATGGCAACCCCTCAAAGATTAGAACAAAGTGTTTCTTGATCCTGTACATATTCAAAACCGATAGTGGGTTCTAGTCTGTTATTGTGGCCCCTGTGTTATTAGAATGCTCTCCAGCCTGTGAAGTGCATCTTGAAGCCCACCACTAAACAATAGTCATGGCTCAATGAAGGTAGATTAGCAACTCTTCCTCATCTGCCTAGCCCCGAAGCTCCACTGGAAACAGCCCACCGTGGTGACCCTGGCAGCTTTTACATACCAGCTGCTTATTCCACCATCTTGTTGTTGTTGTTGTTGCTGTTGTTGCCCTTGCTAGGTGCCATCAAGTTGGTTCCAGCTCATAGTGTCTGTGCACCACAGAAGGTAACACTGCCCTGTCCAGTGCCATCCTCAAAGTTGTTCTCTTTTAGCCCACCAATGTAATCACTATGTCATCACATGGCAAACTGCAAACTACCACAATTTGATCAACTATTTTTGAACATCACACTTCTGTATTTTGTGGAACAGAGCCCCCAGGTTGTTAGAAGGGTGGAAAGGAGAAACAGTGGCTGGCTGGGTTATCTGGGAAAGAGCAGAGAGGTACAAACTAGCGCAGTGGGTAAGGAGGAGGAGTGGAAAGCACGATTAAGATCAAGGAACAGAACAGGAAGGGGAGATTAAGAGGGCAGGAAGAGTCGGAATGGCACAAAGCAGGGGCAAAGTTCCTGGATGTTGTGTGAGCGAGCTGGGGATTTTCCTGAGTTGCCATAGAATGTGATCGCTGGTCACCATTATGTGCTTCATGGCAGAAAAGTGAACAAGGAGACTCTAGAAGTACTGTGCTTCTCTGTACTCAGTACCACCCAATCTTCTGGACTGATAATCTTGGTGATGGAAGGAATCTTAGATGTCAGTTATCCCATTTCCCTAGTGACACAGATGAAGGAACAACAGAGAACTAAACAGATGCGACTTGCACATAGTTACACCACAGTCAATCCCACAGTAAACCTGACATTGTGACAGTGAGGTCAAGATAGCTCCTCTGTCTCTCTAGTGTTTAAATTGCTCACTTCATGCATAGTTTTGCATCTTATGTAAGATATACATTTGGTCTGTGACTACTGCACTATCAATATCCAAATGGCCCTGGGTAGAGAAAAAAGTTCACCACCCCTGTAAAGAATTGGCTCCAAAGGGCCAAAATATCAGTGGAATTACGTCAACTAAGCAGACCTTGTTAGCAGCCCAGTCAATAAACCAATACACCAGCAGGGTTCCAGGTGCTGAAAACCAAAGACGTTACTTTGAGAATCAGCGTATGCCAGATCCAAGCCAGGCTATTTTCAGTCACCACATATGCATGTGATAGTTGGACACTGACTAAGGAAAACAGAAGATGAATTGGTGCATTTGAATTATGGTACTGGAGAATATTGAAAGAATCATGGACTGCCAAAAGAGCAAACAGATCTGTCATGGAAATAGTACAGCCAGAATATGCCAATAAGAAGCAAAGGTCTTAGAGCAGTACAAGATGAGCTGTTTAAGAAATACTGAAAGGCCATTATGCTTGATGTGCGATAAATTAGGAAGGGTGGTACAGATGATGGAGAAGACAGTACATCAGCTTTTCTAGGTCATGGCATGGACCCTGGATGTCAAGTTCAGTAGGAAGCTACTGAAAGGTAACACCCTCAGCTCAAACTTTTTTTTTCTTCTAATTCTCACTTCTATTTAGAAAATAGATCATCCCAATCCTAGCTAGGTCAACCCCTTACCCCACAAGAATGCAGGACAGAGGATAGCACTGAAGATACAGCCTGGGGAGAATGCCGGGTCTGCCCAGACCACACAGGAGCAAACTAGGAGGGAGGGAGGGAGGGAGGGAGGGAGAGAGAGAGAGAGAGAGAGAGAGAGAGAGAGAGAGAGAGAGAGAGAGAGAGAGAGAGAGAGAGAGAACCACATCCTAGTCCACCAAGCCTCGAGGATGACATTCCTGCTCAGAGCAGCCACGCACAGAGAGGACCATTGGGTCTGCCCCATGGCAAGACACAGCTCCCCTCATTGGCCCACAGTGCTACAGGGGACAGCACTGGAGACTCAGTGTCGGGATAGTGTCTGGTCTGACCCCCACACACTGGGTGAAACACAAAAGGAGCTCAATGGAGCCGCAAGGGGACAAAACAATGAGGTCCCTGAGGAATCCCAAAAATAGACTTCTGGCTTGGGGGCCAGGGTTTAGCACTTCATCAAACCTAATCAGAAAACATTCATAAGGTTCAGCAGACAGGCCGGGAACTATTTATAGACTAGGCAAGATAAACAATCCCCAGGAGAAAACAATGGGACTGAAACAATGGGGGACATAGGAAAGGAAAAGGAGGGGGAAGGCGAGTAGGGAGCAAACAAACTCAGGGACAAGGGAAAACAAGAGATCTAAAATCAATCGCAAAGAGGGAATAGAATGCCTGGTGGATTTTGATCAAGTGCAATGGAGCTGACAGGAACTGTGGAGAGCAGAACGAAGGTCAAACATTACAGTGGAACAGGAGGAAAATAAAAGGAAACAGAGGAAAGAATTAGGAGACAAAGACATTGATAGAGGTACGAACATAGGTATGTATATATGTGAATATGTAATATATAACGATAGGGCTATAGGTCGATGTATATATATATTTATATGTTAAGTATTTAGGCAGAAGATGGAAATTGGGCCTCTATTCTTTCAATGCAAGAAGTCTTTGTTCTAATAACTTGGCCTTCTGTGATGCTCACCTGCCCGACACTATTGCTGAAGACAAAATGGGCACATAAAAAATGTGGTGAAGAAAACTGATGGTGTCCAGCTATTAAAAGATATAGCATCTGGGGTCTTAGAGATATGAAGTTAAACACGTGGCCATCTAACAGGGAAGCAACAAAGCCCACATGAAAGCACACCAGCCTGTGTGATCATGAAGTGTCAGCAGGATCAGGTACCAGGCATCAGAAGATCCAAAACAATCATATTGATGCAAACAAGGGGGGTCAGAGTGGAGACCCAAAGCCCATCTATAGACAATTGGACTTCCCTCACAGAAGGGTCACAGGAAGGGCTGAGTCAGTCAGGGTGCAGTATAGGACCAATGAAACGCACAACTCTTCTCTAGTTCTTTAAAGCTTCCTCCCTCCACTGTCATGATCTCAGTTCTACCTTGCAAATCCGGCATGTACACTGGTACAGATAAGAATTTTTGCCACACAGAATCCAGCACGGACAAACCCCTCAGGAAAAGTAATAGGAGTAGTGATACGATGAGGGTAGGGGGAAGGTAGGGAGAGAAGGGATAGAAAGGGGAATAAATTGCAATGATCAATGGATAAGCCCCACTCCCCCCAAGGGGAACGAGCAACAGAAACGTGGGTGAAGTGAGACAGGGGATGGTGTAAGATATGAAATTAACAATTATTTATAATTTATCAAGTGTTACCATGGGTGGGAGGATGGGGAAAGGAGGGAAAAAAGAGGAGCTGATACCACGGGCTCGAGTAGAAAGAAAATGCTTTGAGAATGATGATGGGAACAGATGCACAAACGTGGTTGATACAATTGATGTATGGATTGTGAAAAGAGCTGTGGGAGCCCCCAATCATTTTTTAAAGAAAGAAAATAGACTGTAGGGCGGCAAAGGCAAAGTCAGCTGAAAGACTATACAAGTTGTCTAAGTAAAAGGCATCAGTAGCTTTGATTAGTGTCGGGAAGACGAGAACAAGAAAACGTGAAAGCTGTGGAGCACATCTGGTGGTAGAGCAGACTGAGCTTGCTGATGGAGTGCCTGCTAGGAGCCAATAAAGGAGAGGGAGCAAGGCTGAGCCTTATGGGATTTTACTTGAGCATCTGAATATTAGGATGTCATTGATTGAAATAGGAAGGAGCAGGTCCAGGAAAAAATGGGGAATCCTAAATTCCGATGTAGACAAGTTAGACCTGATATCCAAGTGAGCGGGGAGGGTAGTTACATATAATAACAGCTGTTATCGCTTTAACCATTTTCAAATGAGAAAACGGAATGTAGAAATGTTAAGCATCTGGTTGAATTAGAATCCAGGAAACCTGGCTTGGAGCCTATATTGGTGGTCATTCCTCCGTCACTTTGGTATTCAGTGTTGGGAATATTTAAAGTCATGAAGTTGGAATGAGTTGACTTTAGAAAATAGAGTGTTAGTTGTTCTCGTTAGACATCATTGGGGCCATCCCTATGCATCACGGCCTACGTGCAACAGAACAACACACTCCCCGTCCTGTGCCATCCTACCCGGCCCATCACTGCACCCACTATGGAATGCCCAAAGGACCCTCAAATCTGTCTCAGAAGAGGCACCACTAGAATGGTCCTTATAAGCAACAATGTTGAGACTTTGTCTCGTGTACTTTGGATGTGAAGGAAAGAGAGCCCTGGAAAGCCACGATGCTAGATATAACAGAAGGGCAGTGAAGAAGGAAGGCCCTCCACGAGATAGATAGAGTGAACCAGTGGTTCTAACAATGGCTCGCCCATAGGAACAACTTTGAGGATGGCAAAGGACCAGACAATGTTTTGTTCTGTTGTACACAGGATCATCTGTGTCGGAACTGACCCACTAGCACCTAACAACAACATAAGAAGACACAAAGAGGCTCAAATCTATACACACAGCAATGGATCTACTCTGGACCTGTGCTTCATTTTCAGGCTATCAAAGAGATCAATGAGATGTGATTTGATAGATTTTCAGAACCTTGTCGTTGTGACTGTTGCTAGATGCTGTGGAATTGAATCCAACTCAGAGTGGCTCCATTTGCAACAGAGTAAAACGCTGCCTGGAGTTTTGCCGCCCTCACTAGCGTGGTTGTGTTGAGGGCACTGTTGCAGCCGCTCTGTCAGTCTGTCTTGTTGAGAGCCTTCCTCTTCTTACCTGACCATCTACTCCTATCAAATAGGGTGGTCTTCACAGGTCACTACAAAACGTACATTGTGGCACTTTAGAAATTAAAGAAAATGAGAAAAAGTAAACTTCATTTTGCTGCCAGTGTAAACAGTCAAGTTTAATGAAATCCATTTAAATGGCATTATGGACAAAAGAATGTATTCCAATATTATGGATAGGAAATAATTTCATCAACATGTAAGAGTTATTTTTAAAGGTTGCTAATCTTTCATTTTAATAGATATTATAAGACAATAATAGTCTCTTTCAATAATGGAGAAAGAACTACCTTTCTTTATATTCACTATGACTGATCCCGGAGCTAAAATTTTAAGGATAAAGTCCAATTAGGGTAACAATGTATGTGAAAACGTAGAACTTGAAGAAACAAAGGCAGTCTAAGGAATTTACTTAGGCTCGGAGTGAAGAACACAGGTCAAAGAAGATAGACTAGAGCAAGGAAATCTAGTTAGGAAGCCACCGCAGTGATCCAGATGAGAAACAACAATACTGAGCAAATAACGGAAGTGTGAACGTGGAAGAAAAGACTTGGTGTGAATCCTAGTTTATCCAATTAATTTACTCCAAAGCTTAATTTAATTACCTAGAAGCTATAGATAATAATAGGGTTACCAAAGAATTATAAAATATCAGGCATGGAAAGCATTCAGCAAAGTTCCTGGCATGAAATCTGTGCACTTGGATGTGGTCGGCAAACATGTGGGCCTCAGACTATGAGTTTGCTTACGCAGCGAGTATCAAGTCAAAGAGCAGAGGGTCCAGAATCTGGATGGTCTTTCTCGTCTCATCAAGGTGAAGAGTGATCTCCAGCTCCTGAGACTCTACCCCTCCTCTGTTCCTGAATTCTTTTGGTGTGACATAAGCATATACATTTAAGTAACAGCCACTGCCAGGACCAATCATCTATTTGCTTCTGGACAGTTTATTTTCAGGCCAGAAGCAAGAAATGAGAGGAAAAAATATTGCATGAAGGTGGCTGGTCTGCTTTCCTGACACATCTCACCCTCCCCCCCTTGGCCTGATGAAACGGCATGATTTTTGCCAGCTGTTCAGATGGATGGGGAAATGAGGACTGCTTTTTCATGCTGTTTTGATTTTGAGGTTTAATTAGTGTTGTTTCCAGGGAATCCGGTGCTTTAATTAATGATGTGCCCTGAATCGCTGAAGTGAAGAATACCATTGAAAGCATGAATATGTAATGAGTGCAACTTTCTTTCACCCAGTGTGGCCGCCGCTCGCCATCACCTCGCAGAGCAAGCGCACGGCCTCAGGTACTGAGGAGAGCCTGGCTGACAAGGTTTTATTTGTGTGTCTGTTTTCAACTCAAGCACTTCCCCGCCCCCGCCCCGCCCCCCCTTAACTTAAAGCTGGATCCATTAGTAAAGAAACTAAAGGGGAAATGAATCAGCTTGTTCTGGCTCACTTGTATATCTTCTATTAATTGCTTACAAATCAATAAGCTGAGACCTAAATCAAGGTTTTTCAATCTTGACACAGTTTGCACCTGATGATTATTTGTTGTGAGGTATTGTAGGGTGTTTAGCAGTGCCCCTGGCCTCGGGCAGATGTCTTTTGAGGGGTTGAAAATCACATGTCTAAATTAAGGGCTTATTTTGCAGGAAATACAAAGCATAAACAAATACAAACTCAGTGCCATCAAGTCAAATCAGACTCATGGTGAGCTTATAGGACAGAGTAGAACTGCCCTTTGGGTTTCTAAGGCTGGGCACCTTAACGGGAAGAGAAAGTCTTGTCTCTCTCCTGAGGAGTGGTTGGTAGGGTCTAACTATTAACCTCAGGGTTAGTAGCCCAATGCATAACCTACCATGCTACCACAACTTCGACTTTGCAGGAAGGGCAGGAAAGTACATGCCGTAAGAGTCCAGCTCCATCTCATAGCAACTGTACGTATAAAGAATGGGACATTGCCCAATTCTGCGCCACCCTTATAGGCTCGCTGTGCTTGCACCCGCCTTTGCCTTTGCTGCATCAGCCCATCCCAGTAAGGGTCTCTTTCTTCTGCTGCCCGTCTACTTTTCCAAGCATGATGTCTTTCTCCAGCAGTTGGGCCTTCCGGATGACATGACCAAAGTAGGGAGATGCACTCTCAGGGTGTCTGCTGTGGCATATGCAGTCTGGCCGTCCCTCCACCCGGACAGATTGGTCTGTTCTTCTGGCAATCCATGTGGATCACATGTTTGTCACGAACACCATAACTTGAATATGCCAGCTCTGTGCTCTTCTTCGCCCGGTGGTCACTTTGCACATGCACATGAGGGAACAGGAAACGACTAGGGCTTGAGTCAGTCACATCTTTGCTTTTTAACACTTCAATGAGACCTTGTTAAATCATTTTATTGGGGGCTCAACAACAACTCTTAACACAATCCATCCATACATTCATTGTGTCAAGCACATTTTTACATTTGTTGCCATCATCCTTCTCAAAACATTTGCTTTCTACCTGAGCATTTGGTATCAGATCCTCATTTTTCCCCTCCCTCCCCGCTCCCTGTCCCCCTCAGGAACCCTTGATCATTTATAAATTATTGTTATTTTGTCATGTCTTACACTGTCCAATGCCTCCCTCTACCCACTCTTTCAAAGAAGTCTTCTGCACGGCACATGTGCCCAATTCATTTTGCCATTTGATTCCTTGACTGTGGCTTCCATGAGCATTTATTTTGTTCCACATCAAACTAAATATTTGGCAATTTCAGACTTTTCTCCATTTATCATGATGCTATTGGTCCAGTTGTGAGGATTTTTTTGTTTTCTGTGTGTTGAGTTATAATCCATATTGAAAGATGTGGTCTTTTGCCCTCAAAAATAGCCTTTAACATCATCTTGACTTTCATCAGTCAAGTGGGCACCTGTGTATCAAAAGCGGTCTCTGAGTCTTCCCCCAACCCTGAAAATGCATTCTTCTTCATGTAGTCCAAAACCTCAGACTGTTTGATAAAGTCCTATAAACCTTTTTCAATTTAAACCACTCAGTCTCCCCTTGTTCTGTTCTAATGGCTGCCTCTTAATACACACACAGATTCTACGTGATCACAATGAAGGGTTCTCGCATTCCCATTCACAATATTATTCATAATGTTCATTTTTGGTGAATTGAAAAGCACTGGACTCAGTGTTGTGAAAATTATTAAAATTCTTAAAGCATTATTAACATTGAGAAGGACCTTGAACCAGCAGTCTAGATTCACATCTGTGTCCTTAAACACTTCATTTATTCGTTCTGAGTTTGCTCATTTTGCCAAGGAATACATTTGACAAATGCAATATGAACCGAACCAAATCAATGTCACTGCTGTCAAGTCAACTCCGACTCTCAGCAACCCTACAGCACAGGCACGAACTTCCCAAGTGTGTGTCCCAAACTGCAACGTGGTGCAAGATTGGACAGCCTCATCTCGCTCTAGAGGAGGGATGGCTTCAAACTGCTGACCTTGTGATTAGCAGCACATCATGTAACCACGACACCACTAGGACCCCTTGTAAGGTGGACAGCTATCTGCATTTACAACCAGACGAGTAATTTTACTTCCAGGTCTCTCTGTTACCCAATCTGGTCTGTTTCATGTTTTTATTAATTACTTACATCAATGAAGACATGATTGGCATGTAAATCGGATGTGCATAAGACTCACATTTGGAATAGTCATCTGTTGGATAAAGTACAAGAATGGAAGGTGCTCTTAAATTCCAAAAGCAGCCACACATAAACAAATGATACTTGCATATAGATAAATGTAGTCATTCATCTCGACTGAGAAGTTCACACCATATCACAAATCCCAGATGGAGGAAAATCGGATGAAAAGCCATTATATGAGAAGACGTCTCAAGATGCTGATTAAGTTCATTGGTTCTGCGCTCTTAATTGCCAAACATAAGTAATAATAAAAGCAACAACAGGACCATAGCAGTATACATACTTTCTCCTCCGTGAGGGCCCTGTGTACTGTGCAGCGAAAGGAAACAAATCTGGAGGGCAGTGTGTCCTTGAAAGCAGAACCTGTGAAGAAGACATGCTATACACAAGGAGGCTTCCCAAGGGGAACAACAAAAATAGTGTGTTTACTTCATGGTTTCTCTTCAGGCATTTAACAAGCATTGATTGAATGTCTACTGTGAGCTAGCCACTCTGAGGACATAGCAATCAGCTACACAGCCAAGTGTCCTCATGGAGCTTGTATTCTATCAGAGGAAACAGATAAGAAATCATTATTACTACAATAGATTGTATCTTAGATGAGGAGCAGAAAAATGTCACATAGACTGGAGCACCACGTGAGATAGCAATTTAGTTATCATCGGCATCATACCAGTCAGCTGGTACTTCCTCTGTGTCGGGTACTAGCAAGGATTTTGAATTATTATCACATTTGTTACTCAAATCAATTCCATTTTGCAGATGAGGAAGTCATGGTCTGAATGGTGAAACTAAGCAAAGATTTGTCTACATTCAGACTGGCAGGATGGATAACCCTGAGTCAACTAAAGCTAGATTTCCTCTTATTTTACTATTGCTTCAAATATTAAGTGATGCCAAACATACACAAAAGAGCAAGGTGGGAAGAAGAGAAGTCCCCATGGTTGACAAAATTGTCCTTAAGGAAGCATGCCTAAAAGGGAATAGTCTTAGTGATTTATGTCCTGTGAGAAATCTCCAGGTAACATCTCTGGCCATGGTTTACCATAATAACTGAGTTAGGATTTAAACCTAAACATAAGATAAAATTGTAGAGGTGTTCTGCTTTAAATTTCTGAAGTAAAGAAATCCAAATTATAACTATATCTTCTGTCATCATAATATCCATGTGTCCTACATTCTGGGATAATGTGTAAGTCTGATAGACTAGGGAAACAAATTCATGGACACTTATGTGTATAAGAAAGAGCTTTATATACAAGAGCAGTTGAATATTGAGAAAACAACCCAGCCCAGTACAGATCAAATCCATAGGTCTGATATTAGCCCATATGTCTAATACCAATCTACAAAGTCCTATTCAGACTCATGGAACACATGCAAGGACACTAGATTCAGGAAGATCACAGGCCAGTGGGTGGACAGTCTTGTGGATCCAGTGGCGTTGTAAGCATCTCAGTGCTGGCAGGGATCTCCACGTGGTTTCTCCAGCTCCAGAGGTCTGACTACATCAACCTATCTCCATGTGTCCTCTCCACAGGGATGTCTCACCGGGAGTCAGCCTGTATCCCACCTCCAGCAAGCTATTTATCTCCTTAGCACCTCCAAATGAGGTTATCAAGCTACTACTACCTGATTGATACCCCTTCACTCTGAATCCTCAAATTGACACCAGATTATGTAACTACTCAGTTGAGTTTTTTTTGTCTCCAAACAAACCATAAGCAGTGAGAGTTTTACATAGCTTGTTCCTGTTCCCAGAATACCCTCTTTTGCCTTTTTAATCTAGATTACCATTACTTTAAGACTTTACTGAGAGAGTATATTCTCTAGAAAAATATCCAGAATTCACCCCAAATCCAGTCATCTTTGATCTTGCTGTTCTCTCTTATGCCAGAGACAGTCTCTTGGGGCCTACCTTGTAGCAGTTTTTATCTGAATATCACATATATATATAACACATATATAACACTTCTTTCAAAAATATAATCACTCTTCCCTATTTTTTTATGCTTATTCCTGAGCTCTTGTCCAAGACAAATCTAGATACTGTGAGTTACATGTATTTCCTTTATCTAAACGGGTTTTCAGGAAGGTACACATGACTATGGCATGCATGATTTACTGAAAATCGAAGTATGTGTATGTGAGCCAATGGGGGGTCTCTTCATACAGACAGTACTTATAATAGTCCAAGTGTAAATCATTGGTGGTCTCAGAAATTCACAGGGGCAGCTCTTCCTTGTCCTATAGGGTCACGATGAGTCGGCACCAACTCAATGGCAGTGAATGTGTTGTAAATTCTAATCTGTGGATGTTAGCTCATTTGGGAAAGGGTTTTCACTCTTGGTAATGAGATCAGTGTAAGGTGTTTCTCAAGCCACTCACATCTGAGATACAAAAAGAGCCAATTAAGCACGGAAACAAAGAAGAACAGATGGGGCCAGAAAGATGATATGTCACATGAACATGGCCAAGGAACCTAGAAACAGGAACAGAAAAGAGTCAAAGACCTTTCTTAGGAGCCTACACAGAGAGAACACTTTCCCTTTGAGTCAGACTTCCAGCCTCCAGTTGACAGGTGCTGCCCAGTCTGTATTAACTCATAGCAACCTTTCATACAAGAGAACAAAGCACCGCCCCATGAAGCCTCACAAGAATTGCTAGGTTGGCGATTGTCATGGCAGACACTCACTATGCCAGCCCTTCTCCCTGAAGACCTTCCTCTGCTCTAGCAACCTGCATATCTTCCTCCAGCGCCGGGTCCTTCCTAAGTGCATATCCTAAGTACGTGAGATGAAAGTTCACCATCCTCCCTTCTAAGGAAGATTCTGGCTAGATTTCTTCCATGACAGCTTGTTCATTCTTTTGGCAAATCATGGTATAGTCAATATTCTTTACTAACACCATAATTCAAAGGAATCACTTTTCTTGAGTCTTCCTCATGCAATGCCCAGTCTTCATATGCATATGAGATGAGAGTGAATACCAGAGCTTGGTATTCTCAGGATGACAGTTCTCAAAATGACGCTTTTGATTTTTTAAAACTCGAAGGAAGCCCTTTGCAGCAGTTTTCCATTGTAATACACCACGAGATTTCTTGACTGCTCTTCCCATGGGTACCGAACCAAGTAAATGAAATCCTTGACAACTTCGATCTCTTCTCCCTTTACCTTGGTAGTGCTGATGACTGGTCCAGTCGTGGGGATTTTTTAAATCTCCTTATGTTGAAGTGCAACCCCCTCAAAGATGGAGTATTTCATCTCCGTCAGTCAGTGTTTCAAGTCCTCCTCACTTTGTGTTGCAAAATTGTATCATCTGCCCCCAATAAAATGATTTTTAAAAAATAAAGGTGAAATATCTCTAAAATGAAAAAACATTGTATCATCTGCTTTACCATAGATTGTTAATTAATGGCCTTTCCTCCACTCTTGATGCTGTGTTCTTCAGAGAGTCGAGCATCTTGGGTGATTAGCTCAGCATACAGATTGAATAAGCATGACAAAGAATCCAAACCTCATACATATTGTTCCTGATTTTATACCCTACAGCCTCCCCTGGTTCTGCTCAAATGACTGGTCTATGTGCAGCTTCTATATCAACACAATTAAGTGTTCTGTAATATTCATTCTTTACAATGTTATCCATATTTTATAATCCACATACTTTAATTCCTTTTCATAATCACTAGCTTTTATCCAATACAGGAAAACATCTTTTTGATATCCTCTGAGTCCATCCAAGATCCATTGAATATCAACAATGATATCCTTCATCCCATAGGCATGTCTAAATCCAGTTTGAATTTCTGCTAATTCCTGTTGAGGCACCTCCGCAGCCACTTTTAACTTATCTCCAGCATATATGTATGTACATGTGATATTAATGATATTGTTCGATAGTCTCCATTCTGTTCAATCACATTTCTTGGCATGGGCACAAATGTGAATCTCCTCCAGTTCCTTGGATTTCAAATTTCTTGACAGAGAGCACTAAGTCCGCCCAGCATTGCAGCTATTTGTTGAAACTTCTCAACTGGAAATTCATCAATTCACAGAACCTTGCCTTGAGTTAATACCTTCACTACTTCCTGAGCTGCTTCTTTAAATACAGTTAGTACTCTTGATCAATGGTTGAACCTCAGTCAGGTTTTTTTTGTTTGTTTGCTTGGTTTTGGGGTTTTGGTTTTTTTTGCACAATGACTGTGTGTATGTGTGTTTTGTTGGGTTTGTTCGTCTTCTTCTGAAACTTCCTGAGTTGTCCAATATTTTGCCTATAGAATCCTGCAACTTGAGAATTTTTCCCCTTCTATTCCTTCTGTTTGAGAAATTCCAACTCTGCTCTTTATTTTTGCTTTTCTAGCTCCAGTTCTTTGCACATTTCATGATAGTACACTGTCTTCTGAGCTGCCCTTTGAAATCAGTTCAGTTCTTTCTTCACCATTTCTTCCATTTGCTGTAGTTACTCCAGGTTCAAGAGCAAGCTTCAGGATCCTCTCTGACATACAACTTGGTCTTTTCTTTGTTTCCCGACGTTGACCTGGTGCTTTCTTCACGTGTGATGGCCTTGACGTCATCCCCAAACTCATCTGGTCTTCAGTCACCGTGTTTAATGTGTCAAATCCATTCTTGAGGTCGTTTCCAAGTTCATGTGGCATACACTTAAGGATTTACTTTCGTTCTTGGGAACTAGCTTTAATCTCTCCAGTTTCAAATTTGAACTTACAGAAGAGCCTGACCTAGGTCTGACTGATTTTAATAGGCGTCTCCAATGTCTCTTTCTACATATGTAGTTCACTCGATTCCTGTGTATTTATGATGTTGGAAGTGATCGTTCAATCAGTAGGTCATTGGTCTTGCAAAGTTCGCTCATGCTATCTCCAGCATTGCTTCCATCACCACAGCCATATTTTGTGTCCAGTTTTCACCAGTAACTGCCAATCATATTGACTGCATGGTCAATGGATGTAAGACTGCATAAGATGGTAAAAAGCTTTAATCTCTTCCTCTGTTGGATGGTTGCCACGATTATTGGTTTTCCTTGTGACGGCGTGACCATTATTCTGTCACTGACGATAGTGTAGACTTCAGAACAGATCTACAAATGTTCTGTTCAACAGTGAACACGACACCACTGCTCTCCAATATGTCGTTCCTGGCACACTTGAGCATATAACTGTCTGATGCAAAATGGCCCATACAGGTCCATGTTAGCTCATGAATGCCTAGGATACAGTTCTGGTGGCATAATGGGTTACGCACCAGCTGCTCAGCAGGAGAAAGGTGTGGCTTTTTATTCCTCTAAAGAGTTTCAGTCTTGGAAACCCAGAGGGACAGTTTTATCTTGTACTGCATGATGGTTATGAGTCAGAATCAACTTGATGACAGTGAGTAATGCCTAGAATATCAATTTTTCTGCATTCCATTTCATTTTTATGACATAATTTTCCTAAATTCATACTTCATATATTGAACATTCTGATTATTAGTGCATATTTGCATTTTGTGTCTCATGTTGAGATATTAGCAAAGGGAGGCCCCCAAACGTTTTCTACATCCTCACCATTAAAGTCAACTCTATTTGTATGATGCGGCACTTCCCCCCTGCATCTGACATGTCTTCAAACCTGAAGGGCTTATTTTCAGGCACTCTCTTAGGCAATGTTCTACTGAGATCGATAAGGTTTCCCCTGGCCATTTTATTGATAAGTAGGAAACCAGTCCTTCTTCCTAGTCTGTAAGTTCTGCTGAAACTTATCCACGAAGGGTGACCCTGCTGATATCTAAATAGCTGCTACCATCATAGCAACACGCATGCACCACAGCCCAACAAGCAAAGTTAGCCTCTTAACTAAAGAAATGGAACTGTTGTCATTAAAGGTGCCTACTGATGGTAGTTCTGGTAAAGCAGCACCGAAGAAACTCAAACGATACCTAAAAAGACTCAAAAAATATTTTTCAAGTCAACAAATTCTGAATGTATAACTGAGCTGGTAGAAAGGAAAGAAATCATTCAGCACAGTCCAGCAATGCACAAAGCTAACCTAGTTCCAGATCAAGAGTCTTCCTTGGAGATAAACTGCTGGTTTCTAACAGCCTATTAAAAATTTAAGGGGCCACGTATAGGGACCAAGAAACGAAGTCCACGTAGCCGTAGCGTGGAAGGGCAGAGCCACGGTGAGAAAGCCCACCGGTGCTGATGAATTGCTAAGGAACTGCTGGAGGAAGTAGGACGGAAACAACTGAAGAATTCAGGTAGGCTTCAAAAGCTACCCTCTGCTGTGACAGGCTGTTCATATTAAAAGAGCAAGAATAATTGGTGGGTCTCAAAGCTGAGAGGAAAGGCTGCCAACTTCAGGCGAAATATACATGAAAGGGAAACCCTGGCCACGCTTCTCTCCCTGCTCATTCAAATGGAGAGTGTCATATTAACATAAAAAAAAGAGGAATGGAAAGCCAGCTAAGGCGCCAAAGGTCACATTCCTTAAGAGTGAACTTCTAACACGGTCGTGGGGGCAGAGTGTCATAGGATATCCGACAGCAGCATTGACTGATGCTCACACAACCCAATAAGCATAATCTAGGAAGCAAATATGTGCCCCAGCATCTGCTTCAGAAGGGACCAAAGGTCTGCTTCTGAACCCCTGAAGATCCCGTGCTGTGTGCCCTGGGTGTGTCTGTTCGTGTGTAAAAGTAATCACATTATAAGGTGGTGTTGGTGCCTTGGGATTGATTTTCAACGCACAGTGGCCTTATACGTCTGAGTGGAACTGCTTCCTGGGGTTTCTAGGTGTTAATCTTTATAAGCACAGGTCTTTCTCCAGTAGGACTGCTGGGTGGGCTCAAAATGCCAACTGTGAGTCTGCAGCCAGGCAGTTCCTCACTGGGCCCTCGGGGCTCCTTCGCTGTACAAGGGAGTAGGCGAACTCTCTGGAAAGAACCACCTGGTGGCTCCCTCGGGCACCGTGGTGCACATGGTCTCTGTTGCAGACATTACACGCTGGCACTGCAGTGGCCAAGCAGCCACAGACAAGGGATAAACAAACACGCGTGGAATTTTGCTCACAAAAAAAACCCGGCAGTGGCAGGGGAGCTGATATCAAAGACGTCAAGAAGAAAAGGTGCTGAAACCGATGGTGGTAGCAATTGTACAAGATGCTTGATCCAATTGCATCATGAACTGTTACAATATCCGTAAGCGCTCCCAGTAAGTGATTATAACTTTTAAAAAGATTTTAAGTGGGTGCAATTTGATGGATCACCACTGTAAAAGATTATTTATCTACAAGTCCAAGTGCTTGCAGCATTCAAGAAATAGAACTGTTCTAACGTGGTGGTTCAATGAACACTCATTTCCAACCTTGCACCATGAACTGAGGAATCGTGTCTAGTCAGGCATAGAACTACTGTAAATGCTAGAAAATTCAATCTCTGGAGTCACAGTGACCCGATTCACACAATACACACACGGCGATACCGATCGTGACAGAAGTGACTGTCTGGAGGTACTGCCTTTCACAAAAAGGTCATTAATGTCATATGATCAAGGTCACTTTCTCTTGAGCTCTAGATACTATGTTGCACAAAGTGACAAGAAATCCCAAAGGGAAGCAAGCACAGCACAGCACAGCCACCAGCCCTGATCATATTCCTCACTGAAGATTAACGCACATTTCCTAGCACAGCAGTGTTTCACTTTTGAATCATAAAGATAGCGTCTCTTTTGTCATATTGAACAAAATGGGGATTGTTTACAATATTTGCCCTTTAGTGCTAGACTAATTTCACTCAGCAAACTGTCCTGTAGATTCAGCCATGATATTTTTCAAGGACTCGTTATTCTATACTTTGTGTATCCATTTGTCACTTGTTAGGCACTTATGTTGTTTCCATCTTTTGCTGTTGTGAATAATGCTGCAACGAACACAGAGAGCCTGTGTCTATCCGTATCTCTGCCATTGGCTAGCTATGGCATCTGGGGGAAGGTGGTTGAATCATATGGTATTTCTAGCTTTCTGCAGAGATGGCATACTACTTTCCATGGTGATTATATAGGTAGAAGATTTCTAATCTCCCCACAACTTCACCAGCATTTGTTTTCTGGGGTGTTTTTTTTTTTTGGTTGTTTTATTTGTTTTGTTTACTGGTCCGTGTTATTTTTATCACAGAAGAAATCACAAAGGCAACCCTGATGGCATCGTGGGTTACACATTGGTCTACTAACCATAAGGTCAGCAGTTCAAAACCAGGGAACTACTCCTCCAGGGATGGATGAAACTTTCTACTCCCATAATGATTTACAAATTGGAAACCCAAAGGAGCAGTTCTGCCCCATCCTATAGCATCACTGAATCACAATAGACTCAATGGCAGTAATTATGAGTTTTTTGAATGATAATAAAATTGTCCTATGAACACATGTTCTTTGCCCATTTTTTTAAAAATTGGAATATTTGTCTTCTTGTTGTTGAGTTGTTTAAATTTTAAAGATTAGATCCTTATCAGATATGTCACTCCCAAAGGGTTTGTTTTTTAACTCAATCTGTAAGTTCTCCTTCTACACTTTGGATCAAGTTTTTTGATAGGGATAAAGCATTTACTTTTAGGAGGTCCCTCTTATCTAATTTATTTTGTTGTTCATGCATTTGTAGTTGTGTTTGGTAATCTGTCACTGAGAATAATTAGGTCCCACAGCTTTGGTTCTTTTTAACTGTTTTTCTAAAATGGTTTATCTTGATATATTATACTGTTTTCTGGTACACTAAAAGAGAAGACATATAAACTCTATATTTAAAGAGCTACTGTACAAACAATTAGATTGTTTTCCATTGGTTTGTCTACTTAACAAATTATGCAAGTATGTATAAAAGACTCTGTGTAGAGCAATTTACATGAATTTGCCCTACCTGCTAAATTATATTATAATTTAGATACTCTTATGTTATTTTTAATGCTCTTACAAAATATGTCATTTTAAAATTAACTTTTTCTTTGAAAATAATTTCACATTTGCAAAAATAAAACCAACACAAATGAATATTCATAAACTCTTTACCTAGCTTTACGCATTATTAACATTTTATCCCCATATATGACTGTACCTAATTTTACCCATATACAGATCCATGTATATTTTCTAAGAATTAGGATGCTGTTGGTAGCTGACTTCAAATTAATCCCCAGCATATGGTGACCCCATGTACCACAAGATGAGAGAATTGTGATCCACAATATTCATCAGTTGATCTGTCAGGCAATCTACTTTTCATACTGCAGGTTGCCAGTCATCTACTAACATCCTTCACTACAGATTTGTGAATTACTATGTTTTTTGACAGTTTAGCATTTATTTCTGTATTCAATTATTTTGCTGTCTCAATTGTCTAAGATTTGGTCAGTGGGAACCTTTTTTTAAGATTAAATCTGGTTGTTTTATTTTATATATTTATGCTTGTTTTGATTCCCCCCCCCCATCGTATTTTTATTAATCATTCTATTGGGAGCTCTTACTGATAGTATAACAATCCACAGTTCATTTAGAAAAAGCATAATTGTACAATTGCTGCCACCATCAGTTTCAAAATATATTCTTTCTTCTTGAACTCTTTGATATCAACTCCACATTATCCCCTCCCTCTCCCCAACTTACCCCCAGGAACCCTCATTATATTAGATGTTATTATTGTTATTTTGCCATCCAATGTATTCATTCACCTACAATTCTGTTATTCATTCCCCTCAAATGTGATTACACAGCAACATCCTCTAGGTCTGTAACCTTCCTCCCCTCACTATCATGCTCTTTGTTTTACCTCATCAACCTTGTTAGACCTGCATAGGTTCATTTGTATAATTAAGTTCACTGACTTCATGAAAGCCAAGATAGATAACCCTTCAGAAACAGTAAGGGGAGTAATGATGGTATGGAAGAGGGTATGGGAAGGGGAGCTGATAGTAATGATGACTGTATAACCCCACTCAAGGAGAACAAATAACAGAATTGTAGGTCCCCCAATAGTTTTATTGGTATAAAAATTCACATATCATACCCTCTAATAGTTAAATCCCCTTTAAAAACATAAGATTTTTCCCCCAAAACCACTTTAATAGGAGTTAATACAGATACCCTAAAAATACAGATGTCAGATCATTCCAGAGTTCGATCACATCAAGCCATTGCTAATACAATGAGTTTCAAAAGTTCTTTTATTCCTTGAACTCTGTCTTCCCCCCACCTCACCACCACTGCCATTGGACCCCCTCCCCAAAACTTAGTTCCACCTGTTGTCCCTGTGGGTTCATCAATCCCGGGTTTCATGCACTGAAAAACAGAAACACATATAGCCAAAATTCAAAAGGGTCATCCCCAGTGACAGAAACCATCTGAGATAAACCCCAGCATGAACCAACAAAAATTACAGAAAATGTTAAAAACTAGATCAGCCCTAACAAGCATCAGAAGGGGGTTCAGCTGACAAAGTTTTAGCCACTCAAGTCAGATTTATCATGTTGATCTTCTACAGTCATCTTTGTAGCGCGCTCTGTGTGGTAACCCATTTCTTCCCCCTCCGCTAAGAGTTGTACCTACATCATCACGATCCCTTCTGGTGGTCCCTCCCCCTCCCACCTTCATGATGTGCTCCCCAGCTACCCTCAGCCTCCCACCCATCCCTGATAAACCATTGCATCGGTTACAATTTTGCTGTGCCTGTTCTTTTCTGTGTTTTGTAAAATGGGAAGCATAGCAGAAACAAACAAAAAAACAAAAGGAAAGCAAAATAAAAATAAAGAGGAAGAAAGAAAAGACTATCAGCAATATTAATATTAAGCCAGAGAGAAAACTTCTGTCTTGGAACAAGCAAGAAATATATTTAAACCTAGAGCAAATTCAGGTTGGGTTCAAGAGGGAAGTAAGCTGACCAGGTATCATATTATACTGTGGTTCCTTCCACCATAATCAAGTTTATAATAAACCTTGTCTGTTGGCAAAGTTGTCCACATCTCTTCACTGTGGCCAGAGACAATCTGCCACCAGAGTCTTCAACCAACCAGATCCTCTGCAGATGGCTTTGGGGCTCCCACTGTCCTCCATTGCCTCCTACTAATTGGGTGCTCAAGTTTATGCTCTGATACCTTCATCTTCATGATATTTGAATTTTGTTATCTGTCATCTCTAGCTCACACGGGGCTGGTGTGCTTCTTCCATGTAGACTTAGCTGACATCTCACTTCGTTGTTAGCAGCCTTTTAAAGTTAGCTCTCCTTATCCTGTGTCTATCAATATGAGATAGGCAGACCAAACAATCCCCAGGAGGAAACAACGGGATTGGAGGGGACGTGGGAGAGGTGGGGTAGGAAGGGGCTTGGGGAACCAACTAACCCAGGGATAAGGGAACAACACGAGATCTAAACTTGATGACAAGGGGAGTGTATAATGCCTGGTAGGGTTTGATAAAGTACAATGTATCTGAGAGGAATTACTGAGAACTAAATGGAGGGTGAGCATGATAGTGGGATAGGAGGAAGGTGAAACGAAATAGAGGAAAGAAACAGGAGGCAAAAGCTATTTATAGAGGTATAGCTCTAGGCATGTATATATGTAAATATACTAATTTATAATGAAAGGGATAGAGGCCAAAGTACATTTACATGTTAACTATTAAGATAGCAGACAGACTTTGGACCTCTACTCAAGGCCTCCTTTAACACAAAAGCACTTGGTTCTAATAACCTGGCACTCTTTGATACTCACCTTCCCTACATGATCGCTGAAGACAAAATGTGTGCATAAGCAAATGTGGTAAAGAGAGTGGATGGTGCCCTGCTATCAAAAGACATAGTGTCTAGAGTCCTAAAGGTTTGAAGTGACACAAGCAGCCATCTAGCAGGGAAGCAAATAAGCCCACATGGACGAAACATATCAGTTGTGTGATCATGAGGTGCCAATGGGATCAGGTATCCAAATATCCCAAACGAACAATTATATCAATGCAAACGAGGGGGATTGGAGTGAAGACCCAAAACCTATCTGTAGACAATTGGATATCACCCCCCTCCAAAGGGTTATAAGGAAAAGACAATTCAACCAAAGTGCAGTATAGCACCGACAAAACACACATCATTCCACTAGTTCCTGAATGCTTCCTCACCCACACTACCATCTGGCTACTGGAAAACACACATTGGTACAGATAAGAGCTCTTGATAAATGGAATTCAGGACAGATAAAACCCTCAGAAACAGTAGTGGGAGTAGCAATAGCTTGAGGGTAAGGGGATGGCCCAGAAGGGGGAAGGGGGAGAAAGGGGAACCCATCACAAGGTTGGATATATCGCACCCCCAAAGGGGAATAAAGATATGTGGGTGAATAGAGACAGAGGATAGTGTAAGATATGAAATAATAACTATATATAAGGATTCACGAGGGTGGAAGGGTCAGGGAGGGAGGGGAAAGAAGAGGAGCTGATACCAAAGGCTCCAATAGAAAGAAAATGTTTTCGAAATGATGATGGCAACATGTGTACCATTATGCTTACACAATTGATGTATGGAATGGTATAAGAGGTACAAGAGCCCCCAAGAAAATTATTTAAAATAAATAAATAATGAATAAAGTCGGCTCCCCTAACCTGGCTATATCAGTGTTACTTTCTTGCATTTCCTTTCTTCCTCGTATTAGACATTTCAGGTCCATTTTTCACGTACATTCTTCCAGCCCAGGAATCAGTCATTTTCCTAAGGTACCCTTCTTTTTGTGGGAATAGTTTAAGAGTGTGACAAATGTGGTCCCTCCTATTTAGCATGACTTCCTTCTTGTCCAAGCTAGGAAATCTATTCAGATAATACAAACAAATACACATGCATACAAAATACATTAAATGCATAGACTAATAAACATGTACATAAGTATGCATACATCACATACATGCATGCATATAGTAGACATCGAAAAAGTTCTCACGCATATTGATTCCTTGAATTCTGGTTAATTCCTCAGAGTTCTTTCATGCCTTCCCCATTACATGTCTGCATGTCTTTCTAACACGGTGAGAAATCTGGCTCCTGACAAAATCACATTAACTCAGGTGCTCCATCCTGCATTACCTCTAACATCATCTCAACCATTGCTTTGCAATAAACACACCTACTGAAAAGGGGGAGTTTCAAGCTTATTTTCAATCAATTCTCTTTCTCCCTGGCACCTCAGCACACACGCACACACACAAAGCTAAGCCTGCCCAAGATGAAGGCTATATAATCAAAAATGAACTTCCCTCCTTTTGCCCTTCTTTTCCTTCCTTCCACTCTTCTTTTTTTAAATTTATCTCCTGCGAGATTAGATTATGATTTCCATTTTAACGACAATTTGAGAAATTTATTTCTATTTGTTTTCAAGTTTAGCCTCCCTGTTCTTATTAGTTATCTGTTTTTAAAATATGTGTAATATCAAAATGCTTTTTTATTGAGGGCATGTACAACTCTTATCACAATCCATCCATCCTCAATTATGTCCAGCACAATATCTCCCAGTATAATTGTTTTCTAATTATTCCATATATTTTTGCTGTGTTGAGTATGTGCTATTAGTTTCTTTTCTCCCCTATAGAAAAGGTAGCACATTCTTTTACATGTGGCTTTGTAGCTTCACATTCTTTTGGAATCACTGCCTATTGGTCATGGAGATCACCTGTCTTCACTTGTTGCAATTGCAAAGGACTCCATTTGCACAAGGCTTCGATCGTTAGACTCCAAAGTTTACACATTTCAGTAGGATCCCGTGTTTTTTAATAACCAATAATGCTGCAAATGAGCAACTTTGTGAATATGTATATCTAAGAGTGTTTTCTACAATGCTAGGTTGAAGAATAAGTTTTAATTTCATCTTAATTATTGCAAAATCCTCCTTAGGCTTGGATAAGTTTTATCTCTATAAGGAAAGTATGAGAGTGTCATAAAATGGAGAAAAGATTCAAGTTTGAAGGTTTCATTTTCAATGGAATCTTTTCAGTGTTGGCCATTGTGTCTCCTATAGATCATTTGTTAACAGCAGTTCATTACTGTTGAGTGGTCGGCTGTCAGATGCACCTGCCTGTTAGAGACGACACGGGCTAGTTTGGGCTCACCGATGCTTCTGCTGGATCTCCAGAGAAGCAGAAATAGTGGAAGGTTATAAAGTGAAGCTATTAGGTCGACTACCCCACCTGTTTCTTGTTTGCTTGCTTTTTGCCATGCAAAATTTGGGGGTGTTTTTCTTTTACTTTTGTGGTTAAATTAGCAATCTGTCAGTTTGTTGTTCTGGATTTTTAGGTATAATTACAAAACCTCCCCTAATAGCATATTAGAGAAACATTCATTAGTGTCTTATTCTAGTATTTAAATAATTTTGATCTGAAGTCTTTAATTTTCATATTTAGAGCTCAGATTTTACAAATAGTTGGATTTACTTCTGGATTTTAATTTTATTTTATTTATCTGTCTACTTATGTGTCAGTCTACACGGTTTTAAACTACAGAAGCTTTGCGTTGTTGCTGTTAGGTGCCATTGAGTCAGACAGATGCACAGACGGAAACACTACACTGTCCTACGCCATCCTCCCATTCGTCCCTGTACCTGAGCCCACTGCGGCAGCCGCTGTGTCCATCCCTCCTATCGAGGGCCTTCCCGGCTTTCACTGCCCCTCCGACTTACCAAGCCTGAGGGCCTTCTCCAGGGACTGGTCTCTCCTGACAATAAATCCAAATTATGTCAGACAAAGTCTTGCAATCCTTGCCTCTGATTAGTCTGAGTACTTCAGAGAAACAAATCCACAGAAACTCATGTATAAGAGAGAGTTTTATATATAGGTTAAGTGTGCATCAAGAAAACACCCCAACCCAGTGCTGCCCAAGCACACAAGTTCAACATTAACCCATTAACCCATATGTTCAACACCAATCCACACAGTCCTCCTCGTTCTCACAAAGCAGACGCAGTGATGCCAACTGCAGGAGGAAAGCTGAGTCAGTGAATGTGTAAGCATCTCAGCACTGGCAGGAGTCTCCACATGGGTGCTCCAGCACCCAGGGCTGCATCAGGGTAGGTCCATGTGGCTTCTCCTTGGGGATGTCTTGCAGGAAGTGAGCACTGCCAGCTGAAGCAGGGAACTGGTTAAGGCAGCTTCACCGTGGTGCGACCATCACACAGCAAGAGACCCAAGAACTCAAAAGGCGAGGCTCACCGAGTCATTTATCCCTCTGCCCTTTGATTAACCCCACATGTGTTTATCGGCCAGGATGACACAATAAACTAACTGCCTCCGCCTCCAAGGAACATTCAGTCACACTTCTCCCAGGACAAATCAGTTTGTTCTTTCAGCAACCCTGTCTCTTTTTTTAAGTTGTCAAAGATCAATTTTATTTAAATCAACAACCAACATTCCTGGAAACATCAGGCAAGAAATCAAACTTGTACTGCAGTTGGCAAATCTGTTGCCAATCACATTTTTAAAGTAGGAAAGAGTATGAGAACCAAAGTGCACCTGAGCCAACCTGTGATGGACTTTCCCATCCCCTCACATGCAGGTGAAAGCAGGGCACAGAGTGATGAAATGAAGAAGGCCTGAAGCTTCTCCATTAATGGTCATGACCGAGAAAATGGAAACACGTTGTGCCAGAAACAAAGCATTGTCTTGGGAGAATACAGCCAGAATGCACCTTTGGATCAAGGCTGGCGAGGCGTCCTCTCGTGTACTTTGGATATGTTTCCAAGAGAGTCTCCTGACCCCACAATGAGATCGAGAGTCTGAGCTTTCAATAGTCTTTCCAGCGCCGCACTTCAAACGCATCAAATTTCTTCACTCTTCCTTATTCAGTGTCCAGCTTTCACATGCATGTGAGGCAATCATCAAAAAACCAGGGCTCGGCTCAGGCACAGCTTAGTCCTCAAAGTGACGTCTTTGGTTTTCAATACTCTAAAAGGGTCTGACCTAATGTAACACATCTCCGGAGCTCTTGTTTTTCTAGTATTTATAATATTTTAATATCTGACAGGACCAGTTTCGTATCTGTAATCTGATTCGAGATACGTCTAAACATTTCCCTTTTTGCTACTGCCCTACCTATTCTTCATTCGCCCATTTTCCATATGAGATGTAGGATCGATTTGTGCAGCCCCATAGAGAAGCTCATTCAGCTATCTAATGAGATCAGGTTGGTGGTGCTAAAGTATCCTAACCAAGAACGGTAACCATCTCTCCACTTGTTTGAACCCACTAATGCATCTTCCAGGAATAGCTTATATTTCTCATTTGATAGCTTTTGAAGAATTCTCAGTAAGCATACTACTAGGCTTATTTTAAGGTCTCGAATTAGAGGGGGATTAAATACTGTTTTATTTTTAACAAAGAGTACTTTCTTGCCATTGTCTCTTAACTCTGTCAAAGGAAATTACGGTTGTGCTTTTTCTCAGGCACTCTGCACTTCTTTTCAGAATCTTTCCTATCTTGTTACAAACATATGTGGAGCTTTTCCAGCGTGAAAACATATTTAGAAACCAAGCAAAACCAAGCAGTGTTACATTTCCAGCGGGGCACTTTCTAGATGTGGGTCCCTAAAACGTTAGTTCCTTAAAATGCTGATGTGACTCAAAGAAAGTTCAACCATGCGACACATGTTTGCCAACTAAAAATCCCGAGAAACGAATGAAAACAGCAACTCGTGAATTCAACCAAATATTTCCCAAGCATATTCGGCTATGAACCCATTTTCCCACAGAACGCCTGCTAACATCACAGAGACTGAGGCCACTGTGGAACAATACATTGCTTATCATTCTATCAGACAGCTCTTATTGAGACTCCCGGTGATGGCTCACTGTTAAATGCAGCGGGCTTTCTGCAGGTCTCTGTCTCTCTGCTTTGTTCCCAGGGTCACATATTGTTAAACCTCAATTTAAAATCTCTGCTTCTTTGAATCTGGTGACGTTACAAGCATCTTGCTCTCTTTCTAGCTCAACAACCTCACCTACTCTCTCCCTTTTTCTTACTTGATAAAAGGGTATTTCCCTCGACTCCTGAATATAGTTATTTCCTCAAGTTATTAATAATTTTCTGTTGGTCTTTTTGTATGTTAGTAGTCCTCAATATTTGGTGGGAATTTCTTAATGCAGCTACCCAGGCCACATTTAAGGTCTACTGAATCAGAATTGTCAAAGGTAGAAATCTAGCATCATATTTTTTAAGACATCAAATTAAAATGTTTAATTTGATGAACCACCATCAAGATAAAAATGTTTACTTATAATATAACAGAGACCAAAAATTTCAATACATGTGATGTATTTTGAACTCTCTAGCATGGAATTACTGTCTATTTTAAGTTGTTTGATGGGTGATAAGAAATAGAACAATTTCTCTCAAATGGGAGTTATTTCCACCACTTTTCCATCAGTGGCTATGATGCTGGAAGCCATGTCACTGGTATTTCAAATGCCATAGGGTCACCCACAGTAAATTTGGGCAATAGTCTTATTAGTATCCATGAAAAGGACATATTCTTTGACTCAATAACTCCACTTCTAAGTATTTATTCTGAAAAGTATAATTAATTAAACATGTTCAGACTTCCTGATATGACTATTCACTGAAGTGTTGTTTGTAATAGATAATTACCTTTCAAAAAATCTTAAAATATTTCAATGTGCTCAGTGAACACTACAATTCTATCCAGTGCCTAAAAAGAAAGAGCTGTTTTAGCTTATCAACAGGGGGAAAAGTCCCCCAATAGAAATGGTTATGATATAAAGTTAAGGAGAGAAGAGTGTGCACAGTTGGTTAGCATGGGATGAGGGTACAGGGAAATATACAATCTCTCTAAAAAATATGCAGTCGACTGATAGCAATGGTTGTCCGTGTGAGGAACAGGACTTCCACTAGTAAATACAGGCTCTTAGGGCACCCTTCCAAAGCTGCCCCTTCCTTCGGAGCTCGTGCACTCCTCTCTCCCCTGCTCACCACGCATGTAGGTGCTCTGGCTCAGACAGAGAGAGAAGGGACCTTCCTTTCCACTGTACACATTACACCATAAACCCAAGTTAGCTGCTGATTGAGAACATTATTCTGCTATTTATCTTTTGGTGTCTTCTCACTTCTATATCTACTGCTCTCAGTCCACGTTTTTTCCAGTCCCATTTCCCTTTGCAATATGGTTCCAAACTACTTCACATCTCAATACTTTCAAAATTATAACCTGAAATTTGATTTTGGCAAAAAAAAGATTACGAATCGCTGTTCCTTAAACAACTCCCGTACTTTTGCTCTTGCAGTTCATCCATGTCAGAATGTCCTTTCTTAGTAAGTTACCTGCCTTTTCAAACCTATCAGTGCCTTGAGGTCCACCTGCAATGTCACTTTTCTATAGGAAGCAGTCAAGATAGTCACTGGTCCACAACAACATATCTCCTCAGCCCGCAGCCAATTCTCTCTCCGGTCTTTAGCTTCTCAGCCCCATGGTTCCTTGGCTTCTGCCTCAGTGGGCCAGGAAGCTGGCCTGCCTGTTGCTCTGTCTCATAGTCTTGGAGCCAGATGAGGAGAAGGCACCCAATTGTCTCAAAACTGCTCCTCTGAATGTCCAGACCACTGTCTCTGGTGTGTCTGGTCTCAGCGGCCTTTGCCACTTCAGACAGAGATCTTCCAATGGTCCTCAGATTTCTGGGTCCCAAGTGATTCTTGGGTCCCAAGTGATTCTTAAGCATCCAAGGAATGGCTTTGATGGAGGTGTGGGTTTTGACATTAATCCAACCATTCCCCCAAGGAAAACAAAGGATTATTTCTTATGCCACACCTTCAAGATCAGAGTATTTTTAAAGATACCCCCAAAGAAACAAAGAATGTGACTTGGTTCACACTCTTGAAGGTCCAGACTTTACCCGACATTAATCCTATCACAGAAAACGGCCTCCAAAATGAGATGCTAGCCACAGGCACAGTGTCCAGAACAAGCATACATCATGTAAAGAATTATGAGAAGGACTTGGCACCTCATCACACTCTATCAGAAAACATTTATAATGGTCAGTAGACAGACCTGGAAACGTCGATAGGCTTTTTTTGTTTGTTTGTTTCATGTCTATCTATATAAGATAGGCAGGATAAACAATCCCGAGAAAAAAACAACAGGGACAATGGTTCCAGGGAGACATTGGAAAGGAGGAGGTTGGGGAAAGGGAGGGGGAGCCAACAAACCCAGGAACAAGTGAACAACAAGTGATCTAAAATTGATGGCAAGGAGGGCATAGGATGCCTGCTGGGATCTGGTTAAGTGAAATGTAGTCAAGAGAAAGTACAGAGAGCCGAATGAAAGTGGAGCATGATAGTGGGACAACAGGAAAGTAAAGGGAAATAGAGGAAAGAAGTAGAAGGCAAAGAACGTTTATAGAGATATAAATATAGGCATGCACATATGCAAATATATTAATATATAATGATAATAATATAAGTCTATGTACATATATTTATATGTTAAATATTAAGGTAGAAGACTGACATTGGGCTTCTACTCAAGTCATCTCTCAATGTAAAAACACTTTGTTCTAATAACCTGTCATTCTGTGATGCTCACCTTCCCAACAGGATTGCTGAAGACAAAATAGATGCATAAGTAAATGTGGTGAAGAAAGATGATAGTGCCCAGGTATTAGAAGATATAGCATCTGAGGTCTTAAAGGCTTGAAGTTAAACAAGTGACCATCAAGCAAGGAAGCAACAAAGCCCACATGGAAGAAGCACACCAACCTGTGTGATCATGAGGTGTCAACAAGAAAAGGTTCAGAAGACTCAAAACAAACAATCAGATCAATGTGAACTAGGGTCAGAGTGGAGACCTAAAGCCCATCTGTAGATGATTGACCATCCCCTCACAGAAGGGTCACAAGGAAGGGATGAGTCAACCAGGGTGCAGTATAGCACTGATGAAACACCAACATTCCTCTAGTTCTTTAATGCTTCCTCATTCCTCATGACTCAAGTTCTATCTTACAAATCTGGCTACACCAGAGCATGTACACTGGTACAGATAAGAGCTGTCAACACAGGGAATGCAGGACAGATAAACCCCTCAGGAACAGTAATGGGACTAGCAATACAGGAAGGTAGCAGGGACGGGGGGAGAAAGGGGAGAAAGTGAGAGCCCACTGCAATGATCAACATATACCCCACCCCACCCCCACCCACCATGAGGACAAACAACAGAATCATAGTTGAAGGGAGACAATTGACAGTGTAAAATATGAAAATCATAATAATAGATCATTTTTCAAGGGTTTACAAGGGTGGGAGGTTGGGAGATGGAGGGGAAAAAAGAGTTGATAACAAGGACTCAAGTAGAAAGAAAATGTTTTGAAAATTATGCTGGAATACAATTGATGTTGATGTATAGATTGTTATAAGAGCCCCCAATAAAATGAGTTATTAAAAATAAATAAAGAAAAGAAGTATGACCAGAAAGACTTTATTTATTGACTATCTCTCACTTTCTGATAATAATTTTTGTTTTTTTATTCATTTAAACTAGTTTGAATTACCACTGAAACTCCAGATTTATCTACATATAGACACACACACACATATATGTATATATCAAAATACATTAATACATTAGTGACTGGATTAAAATAACATAACTATTAATATAATGTGAGGATTTTATAATGTGACTTTAGGGAATCCAATTTATTGTTTTGAATATCAATTTCATTATCAACTAGCTGTGTAACTTTGGGCAAGTAATTTCTCTAGTCTTTTATTACTGCACATTCGGATTAGAATAGAATAGGTGAAACCTGATAGAAAAGGGTGGGGGTATTGAGCAGCTCAACAGATTCTTAAGAATTCAGACTTTTTGAAGATTACTGAGGCCAGAGGAGTCTCTGAAATTATGGTCCTGAGTTGCTCTTCCAACCTTAACTCTCCTGAAGTCACCTTTAAACTAGTAACAGTTTTACCCCAAGAGTAGACTATCACTGTTGAATATTTTGTTTTGATTTTAATTATCCATATAAGACCAGAGGACCAGGAACGATTTTAATGCACAAAAGGGGGTGGAGATTAAATAAGTGGAAGTGAAACAACTATAACAGAAATGCAAAGGACCTTGTTGACACATAAGGATATAACCCACATCACAGACCCCTGGACCTCATAGCTGTGGGGTGGAAGTAGAGTTTTCTGTATGGATTTTCACAAAAGTAAAAATGATATTAAAATAAACACATAAAATATAATTTCAAGGATAAGTGTGTTGACAAGTGGGCTGGTTGTCATTGACATTGAAATTGTGTAATCAGTGTCTGAGACAGAATCCAAGAGACAGAATTCTAATTCTGACTCTTTCACTACTTGCACACCTCACGTCGTCTCTCTCACTTCAAGTGTACAAGGTGATGGTCCGACCTAGGTTCATCTAAGTCAATCTCCATAGTCCCTTGTGCAAGGTTCGGGGTAGCTTTGACCATACCTCCTGTGGCCACTAGCTGGCAGGATTTCCACATAGTGCGCTTGGCCACTCACCATTGGCCTTCCTGCAGACTCTAGTCCAAAACAAAAGGAACCTTCCAGTCTTGCACTGGCCATTCCTTCATGGTTGGGTATGGTTAGGTTGTGAAAACAGAGAGAGAAGAAAATGCACCCAGCAGCTGTGTGACAAAGGAGATAATGATTTGCCTCAAGTTGGAGAAGAGACTACTAGATTCCAGTGGACAGTCGATGCCACTCCAGCCCCCAGCTGGGCCCCAGGAGAGATCTATAAGTGAACAGGCCCAGGCCAGGACCTCTCTAGAGAATCTCATTTTGCCCTTCCCCTACAAATCACACGGAGAGCCTCATGAGATACTGGGAAAATAGAGAATTTTGACTTGTCATGTTTAATCATACTCAACTTTGACATCATATTGATTTGCTTTAAATCAAATATTTGCCCCACATATGATCTCAGGAATGTTTCATACCTCTTCTTACTCAATGTACTCTTCTGCAAAATGAGGATTTACAATGGATTCCAAAGATTTTTCTGACATGAAATAAAATAGAAAAAGTGAAAGTGGCATACCAAAATGACAGCAACAAACTCCACAGCCACTGAGTCCATTCCTATGCGTAGAGACCCTGCAGACAGAGAGTTTCCAGGCTCTAGAAGAGCACAGAGCCTCATCTTTCTCTCAGAGAGCGCCTGGTGGGTGCATTTGGACCACGGACCTTATGGTTTTTATTCCAATGCACATCACTACAGGGATCCTAACATAATTAAAATTTATCTTCCTGATTAAAGTAATACAAAACACCACTGTTCCATCATTAAAATTGTTTGTGTATGCAGTGACAAAGCCAGATAAATTCATATTAAACTATTAATGGTGTTTTATCTATTGGTGTTGAGAATACCTTGTACTTCTTTTCTGTTTCTAAATTCTGTAAAATAAACTTTTATTATTGTTGCTTTTTTAAAATTATGTTTTCTAAACTTTAATATACAAATTACCTATGTAAAAGAAAAATAAGTAAACCAAAACCTTAAGACTATCCAGTAGAACCAGAGGCATAGCATTCCTTAGAAACAGAATAGAATTGCCAGTGTACTCTCTACAGTCTTAAAGACTGTAATCTCTAAGGAGGCAGAAATCCACATCTTTCTCCCTTGGTGGTTTAACTGCTGACCTTGTACTTAGCAACCCAGCACAGACCCCACTCTGCTACCAGGTTCCAGCATACAGATTGTGCTAAAAATGCAGGTTCCAATTAAGTAGGTTTGGGATGGGAGCTGGAGGGTGACCATGGAACAGGTGTAAGTTTAATTTGAAGTTGAGAAAAACTAAAGCAAGTCCATCAGGGCCAAAATACTACCTGGAGTATACCCCACTGGAATTTCAAGAATATCTCAAGAACAGGTTGGAAGCATTGAATACTAATGACAGAAACATAATGAGTCATGGGATGACATCAAGACAATCATACATGAAGAATGCCAAAGGTGATTAAAAAGAGAGGCAAGAAGGAAAAGATCAAAGTGAGTGCAAGTAGACACTCTGGAACTTGTTTTCAATCAGAGAGAAGCTTAAGCAAAGGAAGGAATGATGAAGTCAAAGCTGAACTGAAAATTTCAAACGGCAGCTCAAGAAGACAAAGTAAAATATTATAATGAAATATACAAAGGCCTAAAGTTAGGAAACCAAAAAGGAAAAACATACTCAGTATATCTTAAACGGAAACAAGTAGAGACAAAATTCAAGTCTCAAGATGCAATATTGAAAGAGTCTATGGCAAAATACCAAATGAAGCTGGAAGCATCAAAAGAAGTTGGAAAGAATGCAGAAAGTCATTATACCAGAAGAATTGGTTGGCATTAAACCCAAGAAGTGGCATCTGGTCAAGAATCAATGGCACTAAAGGAAGAGGTCCAAGCTCCCTGAAGATAATAGCCTAAACACAGAACTCCAAGAATTGATGGGATACTGATTGAAATGTTTCAGCAAGCTGATGAAGTATTCACACATCTATCCCAACATATTTGGAAGACAGCTACGTGGCCAAGTAGCCAGAAGACATCCATATTTGTACCCATTCCAAAGAAAGGTGACACCACAGAATATGCAAATTATAGGACAATGCCATTAATATCACATGCAAGTAAAATTTTGCTGAAGATCATGCAACAATGGCTGCAGCTGTACATTAACAGGGAGCTGGCAGAAATTTAGGCAGAATTCAGAAGAGGATGTAGAACAGAAGATATAACTGCTGATACCAAACAAATCTAGATCAAAAACAGAGAATACCAAAAAGATTCTTACTTGTGCTTTCTTGACTGCCAAGACATTTGATTGTGTGAACCATAACAAACTCAGGCTTGAGAAGAATGGGAATTACACTTCTGCATGCTCATGTAGAAACTACACAATAGACCAAGAGGCAATCATATGAACAGAACAAGGGAATGCTGAGGACCTAACATCAAGGAAGGTGTGCTCAGGGTCATGCCCTTTCATCAGGCTTATTCAGTCTCTATGCTGAGCAAATAATCTAAGAAACTGGATTATAGGAAGAAGAATGGAGCATCCGAATTGGAGGAAGTCTTATTAACAATCTTAGATTTGCAGATGACACAACTTTGCTTGCTGAAAGTAAGGAGGACTGGCTGATAAAGAACTAGGACTGCAGCCTTCAGTGTGGATGACAACCCAGTGTAAAAGCAAAACTAAAATCCTCAAGACTAAATCAGTAAGTAACATCATGATAAATGGAGAAAAGACTGAAGTTGTCAAGGATATTGTCTTGCTTGGATCCACAATCAATGCTCACGGAAGCAGCAGTCAAGAGATCATATGACACACAACATTGGGTAAATCTGCTGTGTAATACCTCTTTATAGTATTAAAGAACAAGATTATCACTTTAAGGTCTAAGGTGCACCTGACCCAAGCCATCACTTCATAAACATGTGAAAGTTGGACCTTGAATAAGGAAGGCCAGAGAAGTATCAATGTGTTGGTTTATGACACTGGTAAAAAGAAAATATTGAAAGTACTGTGGGCTTCCAGAACAAACAAATCTGTCTTGAAAGAAGGACAGACAGAATGCTCCTTAGAAGCAAGGATGGCAAGACTTTGTCTCATGTACTTTGGACAGGTTATTAGGACAGATCAGTTCTTGGAGAAGGACATCATGGTTAGTTAAGTGGAGAGGCAGTGAAAAAGAGGAAGGCCCTGGACAAGATGAATTGATCCAGTGGCTGCGACAATCAGTTCAGACATAATCATTATGGTGAAGGTGGCACAGGACGGGGTGGTGGGTCATTCTGCTGTCTGAGGGGTCGCTGAGAGTCAGCACCTAACCACCATCACAACGAACAATCTCTATAGTCAGTCTGTTTAGATACTTTTCTTACTTTAAGTAAGTCATTTCACAGGCATTTTCCCTCTACTAAACCAATGGATGAAATAGGCTATACATTTTTTGTTTTAGAATTATTACAAAATTTTAAGCCAAAATGTAAGATTTCAAAGAAATTTCCCCCAGGTAGTGGACAGCTTAGATCTACCCTCACAGACGCCCAGAGGCCCTCATCACTTCTCCTCCACCATAGGGGAGGAGTGGGAGAAGCCTGAGGATTGAAAACTCCTATAGATTGACCCCAGTGTCCAATCCTTGAGTCCAAAGGCTAGGAAAGGACAAATTAGACTGAGAAGACCCCAACTACCTGATGGTGCAGCATTTAATACAAGCAAGTTCCCAAAAGAAAATCAGCCCCCAATTCAAATCTAATCAGTTCAATACATATTTGAAGGACCTCGAAGCTTCTCTGCATATGATAGTAGTCAATTTACTCCTCATGAAGTGAGCACTATAGACATTCAACAATTGTTACCCATCGGAGTAACACCAGTGTGAAATTAAAGAGGTCTACAGAAAGAGTAGTAATTGCATGTAACCTACCTACAATGAGCTAAAGCAAGATGTTGAACTGAACCATCAAGCATGCCAGAGGGGGGTGGACCAGGAGTTCATAGGAACACATGGAACTATCATTTCCAAACATCTGTCTGTGGGCAACGCTGCAACTGATCTGAAGTGAAAAGAAGAAAATAAACAAGGACATGCTCATGAGTTTTTCATTAACCTAAATGGACCCCTATGAGAACTGTCATTAGAGATTAAAATGTTCTTTCTTTTACAAAGTGAAAACTATTCCTAATAAGCTAAAGGAAAACATGCAAACCGTTCATTAATTTTCAAAATGTTTTTGATCTTTAGCTGATCTGTGACAATTCAATACACTAAGAATTTCTGGGAAAAGCAAGCAAACATGGGCCTCTGACATGGAAACGGAAGAAATATTCACGGTGAGTTAAGGCCCAGAGAACGCATGGTCTAGGATGAAACTCAGGGGCTCCTAGTGCTTCCAGAGATGCCCTTGGTATGGCTTGGCATATGCAGCCCACCAAGACCATACAATCACTTCTGACTTGTGCTGATCCTATAGGACAGAACTACTCTTGTGGATTTCTGAGACTGTAAGTCTTTACAGGAGTAAAAAGCCCCATCTTTCTCTCGAGGAGTGCCTAGTGGTTTTGAACTGCTTACCATTTGGATCTCAGCCCAGTGATTAACTACACAAGAGTCTGACATTACCTTTTGGACTTGTTTGGGCCAACCTCAAGAGTAAGGTTGGCAACTTTTTCCCTCCAGCATTTCTATAAACACATTTGATTTTATAGGCCAGATGGTCTACACATTTCCCATTGGGAAAAGCTGCTGGACGAGACCTCTGTAAAGTGTTGAAGAGCCAGGATGTCACTGGGAGGATTAAGGTGCGCCTGACCCACAGCCATAGACTTTTCAATCACTTCATCTGCATGTGGACGTTCGACACTGAATGAGGAAGAGGAGAGAAGAATTGGTGCATTGGAAATATGGGATTGGCACCGAACGTGGAAAGTCCCATGGACTGCCTGAAGGACACACAAATCTGTCTGGAAGGAAGCACAGCCTGAATGTTCCTGAGAAGCGAGATGGCAAGAGTGGACTTTGAAGGCATTATTAGAGTAGACCAGTCCTTGGAAAAGGGCTTCACGCTTGGTAAACGGGATGGTCCGAGCAAAAGAGGAGCGTCCTCAATGAGATTGACACAATGGGCTGAAATGTAACAATTGTGAGGATAGCATGGATGGACTGGACCATGTCTGTTCATCTAAGTTTGAGCTAATTCAACAACACCTAACAACAACCCATGCACTCTATCACGACTACCCAACTCGGCCATGATAGCACAAACAATATAGCAAATACATTACAAGGGAGTGATTTTGCTTAGTTCTTACAACCACACTACAAATATTTATTGTGATCATTTCAGCGCTACAGGTAAAGACGTGAAAGCGTGGGGAATTAAGTGACCTGCTTGGAAGCGCAGTTAGTCGGTGAAACTGCGGATCAGAGAGAAAATGGACGCAGACTTTCCCATTCAGCCTCGGACTGAGCTGATGCATCCACCTTACGTTGCTAAAACCTGAACAACATTTTTGTAGCAATGGCGATCATTCACCGAGCGACTAGCAGAGCAGGACATGACTCTCAGGACAGGAAAGCCACCGAGGAGAGCTGCGACGGCACAGCTCAAGTGTTGAAGCTATAGCCAAAGGCAAAGAAACCAGTCAAGTTCAGCAGCTTGCGAACATGAAGTTTGGAGATGGGAGAAGCCAAAGAAGGGAGCATTTCTGGTGCAGGGACCGGAGGAGAGAGAGGGGGTTCATGCAAGGGGGTTCCTGAAAAAAACAGGGCTCACACTTTGAGTCAAGTACAGGTCAATGCAAACATGTGAAGAAACTACCTTCATAAGAGAAACCCCAGAGTCATAAGGAGTATTTCATGTTCATACCAGCAAGGGTTAACAATCTTTCCAACCTCTGGGTTATAGACAAGAATATTAATAGAGTGTTACCTTAGTGGATATTGTTGTTCATTGCTGTTGAGTGATACCAACTCATGATAGAAGAGAATGAAGTGTTTCCTTGGTCCGGCAGCATTTGCATGATGACTGGTCTATGTGAATCTACTGTGGCTACTGGATGGTGCTGGGACTTTATGGCAATGAGTTTGGGGCTTCCAATCTAGAAGGTTCATCTTCTAGGGCTATATATCAGACTATATTCTGTCATGATCTGCAAGGTTAAATTTTGTAAGTAGACCACCATGCCTTTCTCTCTAGTCTGCCTTAGTCTGGAAGAACCACTGGAACCTGCCTGTTATGAGTGACTCTGCTGATATTACTATTGGCATAGCTTCCAACATCACATCGATATGAAACCACCACCATATATCAAACTAACCTATGACGGCTGAAGCACCTCGGAACCCACTGCCGTTGAGTTCGTTCTGATTCATAGTGACTGAGTAAAGCTGCTCTGTAAGGTTTTCCAGGACTGTAAATCTTTACAGAAGCCTAGAGCCTCATCTTTTTCCTGCAGAGCAGTTGGTGGGTTCAAACATCTGACCTGTGGCTAGCAACCCAACACATAACCCACTAAGTCACCAGGATTCTTTGATCATCTTAGTAATTGGGCTCAATTCACTCTCGAGAGCCTGCCTAACAAAGCTTAGAAGACATTCAATAGGGTTAATCTATTTCCAAATAACTAAGTTACAATTCAAAGGGAAGCTTAAAAGAGATTTCAAGGATTACAAACGCAATACAACTACTCTCATGAAATGTCCAGGGTCTTGGATCCAATTAAAAGCAAGCAGGCATGCAAAGAAGCGGGAAATTCTGGCCCAAAATTGGAGAGGGGGGAAAAATATCTTACAACAGAAACAAACACAAAATGGTAGAATTAATAGTCAAGGATGTCAAATGGCCCCTAAAAGTATACATTATGTTATGTGTTCAAGAATGTAGAGAAATAATGAGAATGATGTGAAATGAAATGATAGCCATGAAAAATGCTTCGATCAAACATTTCTGGGGTGGGCAGTGTCTACAATGAAAGGTCCCACCTTCTGCAATTGGCCAGGCTGAGAGTGAGCCCAAGGCTCATTGTTTAGTGTACATGTCACATCAGAACATACCAGTTTTGTAGCAGAAAAAAGAACAGAGAAGGCCAATCAATCACTTCAAGTAAGAACTGTGTTCTCAAGGAAATCACATTTAAAAAAAATTTCCTTGACTAGAGCTGAACTTTCCTCTGCTTATATTACACAGTAGGGATAGAAGCTGGGTAGATACCGCCTGGCATTCTCTCTTACAGCCAAAGGAAGAGGGAACTAGGAAAAGAAACAGAAGAACAGCCATTGAAGCACAAGTATAAACATAATTGTCCCGGCATGAATTTGCTTAGCTTTCTGTTTTCTTCCCTTTTGAAATACTTGCTTTCCGCTAAGAGAAATGGAATCACAACCCATTCGCTGCACTTCGCTTCAGGGACTACTCATCCCGGGGAGCGCTCCCTTGATCCGCCAACATCCTAAGAAGGTAAGAGAAGACGACACTTAACGGCAGAAGTCCCCGGATATTCCCAAGGTGGCCAACCCTGATTCCGGCATGTGTACTCCACCTCAATGCATTTGGAATTCACCCCTTGGCTACTTATGAAGAAATCATTTGGTAAAGTAATATTTAACTGGTATAAAATTTTCTAGTCCCTTTGCTATATTTATTTTCCTATTCCATGTTACTAATTATACCCGAGATTATCTATTCAGGAACGCAAACTAAGTAGTACCTCTTAGATTAGACACAATCTCAAAAATGTTCTAACCCACCCCCATCATTTTTTTTTAACAATTTATTGGGGCTGATACAATTCTTTTCACAGTTCATACATATATATACATCAATTGTATAAAGCACATCTGTACAGTCTTTGCCCTAATCATTTTTTTCTCTTTTCTTCTTTTACACTCTATTAGGGACTCAAACAACTCCTACCACAATCCACACATATACATACATCAATTGTATAAAGCACATCCATACATTCCCTGCCCCAATCACTCTCAAGGCACCTGCTCTCCACTTAAGCCCCCTGCATCAGGTCCTCTTCCCCCCCCTCCCTCCCCTTTCCCCCCTTCCTCATACGCCCCTGGTAATTTATACTCGTTATTTTGTCATATCTTGCCCCATCCGGGGTCCCCCCTCCCCCCCTCTCCGCCGTCCCTCTCCCAGGGAAGAGGTCACATGTGGCTCCCCGCAATCAGCTCCCCCTCTCCAACCCACCCACCCTCCACCCTCCCAGCACCACCCCCCACACCCCTGGTCCTGAAGGCACCATCCACCCTGGATTCCCCGTTCCTCCAGCCCCCACATGCACCAGTGCACAGCCTCTGTCCCATCCAGCCCTGCAAGGCAGAACCCGGACCATGGCAGCCGGGGGGAGGAAGCATCCAGGATCTGGGGGAAAGCTGAGCTCCTCATCGATACCACCTCACACCCTAATTAACCCATCTCCTCTCCTAAGCCCCTCTATGAGGGGATCTCCATTGGCCGACACTCGGGCCTTGGGTCTCCACTCTGCACTTCCCCCTTCATTTAATATAATATATATATATATACACATACATATATACATATACACATATATACACATACATACACACACTTATATCTTTTTTTTTTTGCATGATGCCTTATATCTGGTCCCTTGGGCACCTCGTGATCGCACTGGCCGGTGTGCTTCTTCCATTTGGGCTTACCTGCCTCCGAGCGAGATGGCCGCTTGTTCACCTTCAAGCCTTTAAGACCCCAGACACTATCTCTTTTGATAGCCGGGCACCATCAGCTTTCTTCACCACATTTGCTTGTGCACCCATTTGTCTTCAGCGATCCTATCATGGAGGTGTGCAGTCAATGATATGATTTTTTGTTCTTTGATGCCTGGTAACTGATCCCTTTGGGACCACTCGATCACACAGGCTGGTGTGTTCTTCCATGTGGACTTTGTTGCCTCCGAGCCAGATGGCCGCCTGTTTATCTTCAAGCCCCCAAGACCCCAGTCACTATCTCTTTTGATAGCCGGGCACCATCAGCTTTCTTCACCACATTTACTTGTTCACCCATTTTGGCTCCAGCCGTCCCACCCCCATCATTTTACAGATACAGAAACCAAGGCCACAAAATAGATAATGGCAAAGTTGAAACTCCAATCTATGCTGTCCTTCACGTGGCATGAATGATAGCCCACGTGGCAAGCAACATTTCCACCTTTTAGAGGCTGTGGAACGTTGGGTCAGGTCCTTAACCTGTCAAAATGGGAATCATATCATCCGTGGATTAGATGAAATAATGTACCAGGGAGCATTCAATGTATTTTTGACAGGGTCTGCCCAGAGAAAGAAGTTACTAAGTGGGCATTGCGTCCCACCTCCCTTCTTGACTAGAATCCTCTCTGAGAGCCAGAAATCAACTGGAATCCACACAAATGGGGAAAGATCGCCCACCGCAAAAGATAGCCCCTGGAGGCTAGTCAAAATATTGGGGATGAAGGCTGAGGAAGAAGTTACTCGCCTACAGTTTCTGGAGAAAAGCGTCGTAGCCCAATTACTTTTGCTGGAATCTTTCTCTAGGAGGAGGGCAGTTGACGGGGAGGTTTCGCTGGCACAAAGCCTAGGCAAGGGCAACGAAAGGGCAGTCACTGGTCACGTTGCTCCCAGCCCTCCCCAAGAGAGCCATGCCAGGTGCTGCATGGTAGCAGCTGTCAGCTTGCTCCAGGAGCTTCTTTCCTCCCAGATCTGTTTCCTAGGCTTCTTTCTGAACCTCACTGGCACCAGGCCACGTTTTCTTGGAACTCTCCAGTGCTCCTGTGGGAACCCTCCCTTCCCTGGGTACTCTGGGATAGTAAACCATACTGCAGCTCCACGGGTGGATCTGTCTGTCTCTCCAGGATAAAGTAGGGAAGCAAACCCTCCTCTTTTAACCATGTGAAAAGCCCAGGTGGCCTAATGTATTACATGTTTGGCTGCTAAGAGGAAGCTCAATGGTTTGAAACCAAACAAAGATGAAGCCATGTGCTGCCTTAAAGAGTTACAGGCTCACAACCCCAGGGGCAGTTCCACTCCAGCCTCTAGGGTCACTATGAGTTGGAATCCACTAGATGCCAGTGGGTTCAATTTAGTGCAAGAAAGGGGCTCTGATTGCATCCTGGTTAAAGCACTTAGCTGCTAACTGAAAGAGTTTGGTGGTTCAAATCCACCCGTTGCTCCAAGGGAGCAAAGGGAGGCCATCTGCTCCTGTGACGATTTAAAGTCTCAGGAACACTAGGAAGCAGGTCTACTCTGCCCTGCAAGGTTGCTACGAGTCGAAATCAACGGTGGTGGGTTTGATTTGGGGTTTTGACATATTTGGAGAGTGGACCCACGAACCAATTCAAGCGAGTAAAAGTGTTTGACAAGGACTGGGGGGTCAAGGGGGCAGGTAAAAGCTTACTTACTTCCTGCCCACCTCTCCTGCCTCTCTCTCTTGTTCAAATTCTCATTCCCACTCATTCTGAGCTATTTGGTCTGCAGATGTAAACCCTGTCTCATGCAGTCATTTCACCATCATAAGAAAGCAGCTTTATGGGGTGACCCTGACCTTGCAGAAGGTGCGTGCACACACACACACAGCACCTTCCATGTACACACTCATGCATTCACAGCAACCACGCTGGAACTTGATGCTGTGGCGGTATGCTGTCCTCATCGTCCAAGTCTCACACAACTTTGGACTCGGCATTTCAGATACTGCCAAGTTCTCCTGATTGCGTCACCTAGGGTGAATGGTAGTTTCGGTCACCTGCAACAAAATGCAACATGATAAACACAAATGTGTTTGTCATGTAGACTTTCCTAAATGAAAGAGAATCTACTTGTTAATATATGTATGTATATATATATATATATATATATATATATCCCACCTGAAAATGGCTTTCAAAATAAATAAATTAGGGTTAAGTATTATGCTTCATTCATGTATAAATTGTTTATTCTGATTCACTTTATGGCTGTGTGCACTGAGCCAGGTCTCCTAACAATGGATCATTTCCTTCTTTTTTTTAATTAACTGGGTTCTAATATATATATATATATATATATATATATATATATACAATCCTTCCATAGTTCAATCACATCAAGCAGAATTGTACACTTGCTACCACAATCAGCTTCCAAACATCCTTTTCCTAGCTGGGCTCCTTGATATCGTCTCTCTATTATACTCCCCTACCCCCACTGTACCTCCCTCCTCCAGTAACCCTGATTCGCCTTGCTGTCCCCACAGGCTCATCAATCCTGGATCTCATATGCCAAGAGCAGGAGATCATATAACACAACTTCAAGAGTGTTATCTCTGATGATATAACACCTCTGAGATACGTCCTAATATGTACAATCAAAAACAAAACAATACAAGCCAAAAATACAGAAATTTTTGGAAAACAGATGAAGGCCAGCATGCACTACAGGGGGATCCAGTGACAGAGTTTTAACTCTTCAGGTCAGCTTTACACCTTTGATCTTCTGTACTCCTTTCTCCTGAGCACTATGGTTAGTGACCGCTCTCCTTTCACCCTTAATTGTAGATCCAGTTCTCTGAAAACTGACTGCCTCTGGGTTCCAGAAATGAATCTTGGGCCTCCACGGTCATCCACAGCCTTCTGCACACCGGACTCTCACCGTTTAGGCTCTGATACTAATCCCCCTTCCACTTCGGATTGCCTGGATTACAGTCCTTCAGAGATGGATGATGGTGTGTTCCTTCCATGTGGACTTAGTTGGCATTTCACTTAGATGGCTCCTTGTTTGAAAACAAGCCTTTAAGACTGCAGAAACTATTATATCGAATAGCCAGGCCCCATCTAAATTCTTTGCCACATTCGACTCTAGCACCTGTGTCTTCTGTATTTCTTTTCTGAGGACGAGTATCTAGCAGGGCCATGAAAGAAGAATTAATTGTTCTTAAATTGGAGCTAGGATTCAGTGCAAGCCCAAAGTCCATTTCTGGATTCATATATATGTTTTCTTAATTTGTTCTTATTTAGGAGTTAATATATATGTCATATCATTCCATAGTTCAATTATGTCAAGCAGAATTGTACAACGGCTTCCATAATCAGCTTCCAATATACTTTTCCTTCCTGGACTCCTTGACATCCGCTCCCATTTATCCCCACTCCCCTCTCCCAACCCTTGTTCTTCTTGACCTCCACATCTAAGAGTCCGAGCCTGAGTCGGGGTACCCTGCTTTCGTATTGCATATTGTGAAAGCCAGGCTGTTCATTCTGGGTCCCTCTTTAACAAAAGCCAGTGCACAAAGCTCCCCTGCCAGCGCTCTTTGCACCATGTTATAGGTACACCCTGTGGTTAATGATATCATAAGTTTGAAAGTAATAAAACAGCATTTCTTACTTTTTGTTCATTCAGATAGGCCCTTCCTCCAATTAGTATAAATTATTAAGATGCTATTATATACAAACACACATTTGTGTTTGCTAAGTTTCATTGATGAATAATGACCACGCTGCCACCCACGGGCCAGCTGGAAACGATTGGGGGTCATTACATAAAACATTGTTAGGTCATTTCCAGCATGTAATCAGCAACAATGGCTGTGGTTAGACTTGTTCCATAAACAGATGGGGGAAAGGATGAGTCACTGAGCATGAGAATTATGGAGGCCCTCGATATCCCTAACTCAGGACTTCAAGAAATTAATTTGGGGACTGCTTAGCTTGGTTTGGGGGGTGCCCTAGGTGGAAGGACCAGCAGAGTCATGGCTCACTAAGTAGCCATGATTTGAAGCTGTGAAGAGAATCTTCTTCCATCTCTTTTTTTTAATCTTCTCTTCGTTTCTTCTTTCTTAAAAATATTTATTGACTGTTAAACATGTGCCACCCATTGAGATGAGTGTTGAAAATGACATAATCCTAATTACTGTCACTACCCATTCCTGGTTTTCCAGCCTCAGCCAAATCAGTTAAGTTCCGAAAGCCCAATTTCTGCATTTAATATTCAAGATAAAGATGTTCCTGGTGCCTCCACCCCACAGGTGTGCTTTAAAGATCAAGTGTGATTAGAAAGATCTGAAAGCAAACGTGAGAAATTAATATTGTCTCTATTTCCTGTCCAGCACATCTATACCCACTTACCAGATAATACCATTCCTGAGCTTTGTTTCTAAGCATACTTGACTAATAGTCATGCCATACTTTAAAGTAGAAAACACATGGGATTGCTTATGAGAATTGGCTCTGCCACTTAATAGCCGTGGGATACTAGGGAAATCTCTTAAAGTCTCTGAGATTTCAAGGATTGTTGCAAGGAACGAATTAAGAGAAAAATAAATAATTAGAAATTAGCCTCCTTTGGTTGCAAGGATCATTTTAAACATAAGGGAGTTTACCGTCAGGATTACACTACTCTGAACAAGAATACGAAGCCATCATCAAGACCTCAGATCTTTCTGAAGACCAGCCAAGTCCCTTGAACTCTCTGTCATTACATCTCTATTTGTCTTCACCTGTCTGGTTAATAATTTCGGTGTAATCTAGAACGAATCCTGAAGCGAACCAATCAGACTGATGTAAATCATAATGAGCTCCATGAAACAGAACCCTGCCCCCAGCCCAAGATTATCTCCAGATGATCAATGGCTGGGCAACCCTGGGAAACCCTGTTCCAAGCAGTGGTCACCACTGGTTCTTAGGGGCCAGGGCAGAGAGATATTGGACATGGCAGGAAAGATCATTGAGCAGGACACAGTAAAACAAGAACATATGGAGAGAGACGTGGTAAATAGAAACTGCCCCTGGAAGGCAAGGGTCATGACAGTGTCCAAGAGGCACCAAGAGACCTTAGGGGGAAGACATGAGACTCCAAAGAGAAAATGCCTCTCCTTAGTAAAGGTATTCTTTCATGGCAGCCAGCAGAAAAGAAAAGACAGTTAGTCGTTATTGAAGTGAGGAGAGGGAGTGAATAGTGCCCAATACTATCCACAACACCCAGCCACCGAAACCCAACCACTGTAAACAGGCTGATTTCAACTGGAGTTTCCAGGACTGTTCTTTACAGAAGCAGAGAACCTCCACTTTCTGCCACACAGCTACTGATGGGTTTGAGTCGCTGACAGCCTAACACCTGACCTACAGCACTTCTGATGGTGGGGGTTGTTAGGTGTTGACAAGTTGATTCCAACTCACAGCAACACTGTGTTCAATAGAATCAGACACTGCCTGGCCTGGTGCCGTCTGATCAGCATTGTTATGTTGTGTACATCCATTTCATGGAACGTCTTCCTCTTTAGTTCTCCACATTCTCGTTTCTATGGAATAATCTGGCGGTACTTCTTCCAAGACAGACTTGTTTGCTCTTCCAGCAGTCTATACAGCTTACAACATTCCTCACCAACTCACGAGCACTCCTTTTACTGCCTTCCTCGCTGCCCAACTTCCACGTGCAGATGAGGACATGCAAAGTCCCACGACTATGATAAGGGCATCTTAATCCTCTGACAACTTTGTTTTTTCATACTGTAAAGAGGTCTTGTTCAGTAGATGGTCTCAATACACTATATTGTTTGATTTCTTGACTACTAGTTCCATGAGCATCGATGGTGCATCCAAGCAAGAGGAAATCCTTGACAACTTCAATCTTTTCTCGACTTATTGTAATGTTGTCTATTGGTCCAATTGTGCAGATGTTTATCTGCTTTCCATTGAGTTGCAATCCCTCCCAAAAGCTGCAGTCTGACGTTTACTAGCAAGTGCGTCAACTCCTCCTTGCTTTTAGCAAGCAAGGTTGTGTCACCTGCATTCTTCAGGGTGTCAGTGAAGTTCATGGAACTCCATCCTTGTTCAACGTGATCCATAGTTGCTAGGATACACACAGTTGGATAGCTTTGCATAATCAATGAGACACAAATAAATATCTCTCTGGTATCTTCTGCTTTCAGTCAAAATGCATCTGACATCCGAGTGATAGTCTTTGTCCCATGTAGTCTTCTGAATCTGCCTTGAATTTCTGGCAGCTCCCTTTCTATATAATGCTGCAATTGTTGTTGAGTGATCTTCAACACACCTTTTCTTGTACATGATATTAATGATACTGCTTGAAAACGTCTGCGTTCTATTGGGTGAGCTTTCTTTAGCATGGGTACAAATACAGATCTCTTCCAGTTGGTTGGCACGGTAGCTGTCTTCCAAATGTCTTGGCATAGGCTAGTAAGTGTGTCCAGGGCTTCATAAACTTACTGAAACATTGCAATTGGTATTCTATCAACTCCTTGAACCTGGTTTTTGACGAATACGTTCACTTCCATCAGGCTGATTCCACCTCATTGCAACCCTGAAGAGAGTTTCTGAGACTGTAAATCTTTACAGGAGTAGACTTCTCTAGCAGAGCAGACAGTAGGTTTGAACCACTGACCTTGTGGTTAGCAGCCCATCATCTAGCACACCACATTACCAAGTACAGTATACATTCGGAAACCAAAATACTGTAATCAGATGAAAGAAACAGACAAAATTGAAACATTGCGCCATCAACTCCACAGTTAAAAGTCATGCCGGAGTGGGTCGGCGACGCCTCCATCACGCCCATTGTGGTCAGTGGAAACATGCATGTTCCCACCATTATGACTGCAGAGAAAGCGACCGACATTATTAAGGGGTGGCCCCACTGCTGGGACAAGGATGTCCCTGTCTACAAACCCAGGACCCTGGACACCCAGCACTGAGGCCACCCTGCCACGAAGACAAGCCAGCAAGGCCGGTGAAGCTCTCTCTCCCACATGCTGTTCCCTGGAGGACCATGTTGTGCCCCTTCGGAGACTGAAGGCTGCATGAGAACGCAGGACATGCGGCCAGCACTGGTCAGTGAATCGCCTCCCTCTGGGAGTGGCCATGTTCCAGCTGGGCCGCCCTCCCTGCTTCTAGGAGGAGGCGTAACTCCCACAACACCCTTGACCGCATGTACCTGGGGTCCTCTAACCTTGTTGACCTGTCCTCCTCACAACAGGGCTTTCTGAGAAGCCTCCTCCTGTGCCAATGTCACACAGCCTCATAACACCACCACCACCACCACTACCACCATCACCACCACCACCACCACCCCGGTCTTGCTTTGTTTACTGACCTCCTCAAGGCCTCCCTCTGAAGGTGAGCTCCAGCAAGAGCCAGGTGCTTGCTAAGCCTGCTGGGGGTGGGGGGGGGGGAGAGCGGTGACCCAAGAGGGGCATCTGTGACCCTAGGTTGCAAGCTTTCTGTTTCACTGGAAAGACAACTCACCTGCCCTCTGCCTCCTGGCTTTCTTCCCTGACCTGGCAGAACCTGTGCTCCATCAGCCAGGCCCCTCAGAGGAGATCGCAGCCTGATCATCTGCCACACCAGCAGCCCTGATGAAAGGAGGGAATGCCACTCTGGTTTCACTACTATAAGCTTCATGAATTAAGGTTCTAAAAGATCTCCCCATTAGAAGAAGTGCAATGGTGCCCCGTACATCCACACCAAAGTTGAGCCTATCAGGGGACTCTCTCCTCCCCACCCTGGGCTGGGTGGGCCCAGTTCTTACTTCCTGGTCGTCCTTGGGGACAGGTCAGGGCGGTGCCAAGGACAGGGTAAAACACAGTGAAGTGACACTATGTACCCTGGTACCGTGAAAATAGAGCTGAAAGAAAGAAAACAATATACAAATAACATTTATAAAACAGCACTACACCCTTGACATTTTCAATAATGCTTTCTCCAGATTGCTCTTACAAGGTAATAAAAGCAAAATGCACTTTGGGGGGAAAAAACAACACAAGTCCTGCAGGAGTGAACATTTTGCAGGGGCTTTCAGGGAATCATATCTCCTCAGCAATACTGACGATAGAATTTGGATCCTTACAGCAAATTCTGAAGAATAGCATAATTACTATTAAGTGCTCCTAACAACTATGGACAAGGTAACTTGGAACAAAAATATGGAACATAGAACAAAGGGGAGAAATCCAAACAAGATCATGCCAGGATGATTATCAATTCCTTGGTTAATAAAAAAAGAAAGCAATTGTCCAACTCTCATAGATAATTTTACATTTTTATTGTATACAAAATATCTTGACACACTGTTTTGGTAAAGTATATACTTTCCTGGTTTTCAGTGTATGTCCTGTCCTTTAATCATCCTTTTGTAGTCCTGAGTGAGGAAGCTCTCGAGGACGTAATGTAAATTTCTGAACTTTGTGTATTCTAGCGGACTATCACTGTCAAGATTCTGATACACGAAGCCATCAAACAAGGCAATAATTCCTCATGCACAATAGCTCAGTAACATGGCTTTGTTTGTCTCTATGCACACAAGCCATGTGATACAGAGCACATTCTAGAGTCTACAAGTAATCAGAGTATATATAAGATTGACAAAAAATATTTCCATTTTAGGTTTCCTTAATAGGATAGCTGGGTGTGAATTTTACTAAACTCCAAGAACAATGAGAAATAATGCATGTGAGGGGACTTCAAAGAGTTTGTGAGGGGAAAAAAAATCCATCATCTGTCCATTCCGTTTTCCCAAGGACTTTGTTGAATACCAGTCACAAGGTCGTCATTGAGGCAAATCAACCGAATGAATGGCTGCTGGAGTAGTAGAATTTTTTTTTTTGAGCTAGGAGCTTGATTTTTTTAAAAAATAAATCATTTTATTGGGGCTCACAAAACTCTTATCACAATCTATGCATATATCAATTGAGCAAAGCACCCTTATACATTTGTTGCCCTTGTCATTCTCAAAATTCTCCTTCCACTTGGGTTCCTGGAATCAACTCATTTTCCTTTGTTCCCTTCCCCTCCCTCCCCGCTCCCCCCTCCTTCACAAATCCTTAATAACTTATAAATTATTACTCTATCCTATCTTGCAATACCCGGCGTCTCCCCTCACCCACTTTCCTGTTGCCAATCCCCCAGAGAGGAGGTTACATATAGATCCCCATGATCAGTTCCTTTCCCACACCAGATGATCTATTTTTATTTTCTGTGGTACACCCTTCGAGTGTGGGGGTCGGGCTAATTCTGGTTGGGGCTGGCATATGGTGCAGTCTCTTTGTGTATTCCTCCGTACTTTACATTGTGGAGTGGTAGAAATTTGAAAAAAAGAAAAAAAAACTTCTTCAGTATCACTCTTCTTTTTCTGTATTAATCAGATTAAAATTTTGTATCTGAAAATATAGACATTCAAAGAAAAGACCATCTTTCCCAGCCTTCATGTGATTAAGTTCTCACCAATAGTATACAAGCACAAGTGCTATATGTAATTTCTAAAACCCCAAACCAATGACTATCGAGTTGATTCCAATACTGTAGGACATATAAAATTGTCCCTTAGTGTTTCTAAGGCTGAAAATCTTTATGGAAGCAGACTGTCACATCTTTCTGCTGTGGAGCAGCTGGTGGATTTGAACTGTGAATCTTTCCATTACCAGCTGGGAACCTTAATCACTATACCACGAGCACTCCTCATGTAGTTTCTAGGTCTAAAACACAGTGTGTGCATATGTGGGGGGGGGGGTCGTATATAGACTCCTTTATTCCTTGTGGGAATATGAATTGGATCACTAGATCCTGTAACATGACCCTGAAGTCATCTATTAAGGAACGTACAATAAGATGTTAAAAAGATCCTAGACAGGTGACATGTCAGCTCATTGTGAGGATCTTTTTTTTACCTTTCTGAGTATTACATGAAGACTCCCAAATTATAACAGGTAACTCCTGGGTATGAAAGCTCTTACTTATCTACCTCGTTTATTTTTTATTTTTGTAGAGACAGTCTGTGTTTTCCTATTTTGATGATCCTTGGAGTCTTCCTAACCCTTTCTTAAATCTAAGAACTGAGGCGTCCGTGGGAGCTATTGGACATTCAAGATGGCTTTGATGTTGTTTGTTTCCTTAAGTCTCCTTTTTAAGTGAAGTGATAATAAGTGAGGGTCAAAACAGTGCTATCATGGTGTGAGGAAGAGGGAAAAGGGACGCTCACAACGTCTGGGCAGATAAAGCTTTCCTCTCTGCATGGAAGGCTCCAACATTGAAAATGTGCATCAAGACTGCTACCACAAGCTCTTTGTCCCTTTAGCTCTTGCACCTGAGCTCTTAAGATACCCCCAAAAATGTGGCTTTTTTTTTTTAAACCAAGTTGTGCCTGATCACCTGGAATGTAAGCAACCACAATAATAGTACTTATTTACATGGAGGGAAACATTCTCACAGGCTGTGAGCTTAATGATGTCTTGTGAATGTAAGTATGACAGAGAAGCCCTCTAGTTGTACCTGCTGATAATATGTTTGCCGTGAGAATAAATGTGTATTTTGTGATTTAAAAAATCCCAAAATCTTTGTCAGCATGAAATACATTCCTACCCAGTACTTTCATTAATACTTTTATCAAGAAAAAAATTTAAATTAATGTCATTTATTCTTGGATTTTTGTAACATGCAGCCTAAATTCATCATAAATGGCTCAAAACCTTTGATCACTCAAAAACAGAAAGCTTAAACCAATACAGGTCAAACAATTTGGAATGATGTCACACAGGGGCCAATCAGGAGGTTAGGAAACTTCATGGGTGGACTGGTTAATACAGGAATTCAAGAAAAGCAGAGCTACACAGCTCACAAGCAGTCATCTAAGATGCAACTCCTGGTCTCTTCTCATCTATAGCAAGGAAGAGGGAAGAAATGCAAAGATGCAGGAAGCATTAGTTCAAAGGATTAACGGGCCTCAGGAACTGCAGTGTCTACAGGAACTACCCTGACCGGAAGTACTAGATGGCACCCGGCTACCACTAATGACGCTCTGCTCAGGATCACAGTAAAGGGTACTAGACAGAGAGGGAGAAAAAGTTAAATTTTGTTCCAGATTATAAAAATGACCAGACTTACTGGTCTGATAGAGACTGGTGGAACCCCTAAGAGTGTAACCTTTCGAGCCTGGAACTGAACCCACCCCAGTAATCAACATCCAGCCAAACAATACACCCCCTTATAGTTAACAACGCAAGCATGGGATGTATTCCAGAGCACAATCCATCTGAGGAGGTCGAAGGGATTTGCCCCCAAAGAAAGCTCAGAACATAGGAGAGAAGATCAAATGGGGATGAAGAATCCAGGGAGGAAGGGAAGAGTGTTGTTACGTTGAGGGGATTGCAACCAATGTCATTAAATCAAGTATGTATAAACTGTTGAATGGAAAGGGAATTTCCTCTGTAAACTTTCACCCAAACGACAATAACAAGTTTTTGAAAAGTACAGACAGAACTTCAAAGCACCCAAATTCTTGGCATCTTTCTGGTCTATTTCCCACCGCCCGCACACAAACACACTCTACTTCAGGCCTGCTGGCTCCCTACAGAGGCGACTACTTAGATATACTGCTGTTTCTCTTGAGACTACTCTTCTTGCCCTTTTGACCTGGGTGGTCTCTATTCAACTTCCAAGATTCTCTTTTAATGATTGATTTTTTTTACTCTTTATTATGAGGATTTACAGAGCATTTCATCAGCTTTATTCTCAACAATTCTTACACACTTGGTTTCATCTCCTTCAGTGCAATCCCATTAAGGTATCATCGTTTCGACCACTTACTCTCTGGGCTTCTTTTTTCCATTCCCCACGTTTGCTAACCCTCTGAACCTTGTCCTCGGGTAAATACTGCCCTTTAGATCTCAAATGCTTGGTCTTTCTGAAATGTGCGTACCTCGCCCGTGTTATTGCTCCCCTTATAGTCCTGTCTGGTGTTAGGCTGACAATTGAACTGTGAGGATGTGGGGCTGACAGGGTGGGGGCTGCACAGTTCCAGGCCTGAAAAATGACTAAGGTTCATAATCTAGGAGGTTGCACCATATTTGACTGAATATTTGATGAAGACTAGGTCAGTAGCATAAGTAAATCGAATCAATATTATGGTGCAAAGGAGCCCTGGTGGTACAATGGGTCTATCATTGAGCAAAGTTGGCAGTTCAAATCTACCAGCTACTCCATGGAGAAAGATGAGACGCCTGTGCTCACAAAGATTTACAGTCTAGGAGACCCCGAGGAGCAGCCATATTCTGTTCTATGGAGTCTTCCTGTTTTACAGTAACTCAGTGGCAGCTAGTGGGTTCATTAAGGTGCAAAAATCAAGGCCTCAATAGGGAGACCCAACTTTTTATTTCAGTGATTTTCCCAGGATTCAATTTAAGCCTTATCTCCTTTGGTGAGTCTTCCAGAGCCCACAGGTAGAACTAGGCAGTTCCTCCTCACTTCTCATGTTAGTTTCCAATGTTCAGTGTTAATCATGCAGAGCAGTAATTAATGTTAGCTCCTCTTAATGTGATTTTGAGACTGTCAAGAACAGAGGGAATATTTTGTTCATTTTGTATCCTTAATATGTAGGACACTGCTGGGAGCAAAGCTGGTGTTTAACAAATGTTTAAGAATAGAGAGGAAGGAGACATGATTTTTTTTAGTTTGGGGTGTTTTTATTGTGTTTTGTTTTTATGTTTTTAGAGGAAAATAGTATCTGTGTTCTAAGCAATTGACTTACAAGTCTATGCCAGAGTATCCTTCATCCTCTGGATTTTTCTCAGTAACCTACAAACTTCAGCTTCCAGATTACTGAACAAGCCATCCTGGGTAAGAGAATGTCTGAATTAAAATGTTGTTTTTCATCTTACTAGCTATGTGCCTTGGTTTGATTACTGATTGCAGTAGATTTTAATGGACCCTAAATTCTTTGCTACTTGTTTTATTTGAAGACACAATTTGTTTCTTTCTCCGTGCATCTTGACTTGTTTTAGTTACTTGCCTGACTCGTAAAATGTGGCAGAAGCCATGTTGGAAGGCTTCTGAGGACAGCTCACGAGAAGCCTTGCAGTGTCCACTCGGTCTCCCAAAACACGTGGGTAGAGTTCTAAGGCCCCATTGGGGAGTGCCACTGCCCCGAGGCTGCCATGCTGAGACAGCCCAAGCGAGCAAATTGGAAAAAGACTATGGAGATAAACAGTCTCCCAAGCAGGAATGCCATCCCAACGGTGGTGCTCGATTTCATGGAGCAGAACAGACTAAACTCTGTTGTCCGCCGACAGAATTCCAGAATCAGAAATGTAAGCTATAACAATAACAATAAAGTATCATTTTAGGCCAGTAAGGGTTGGAGAAGTTTGTTAAATGGCAATAGCTGACCAAAGCACTTACCCCACTGTGACTCAGCATCTTTGTTTAAAGATGGAAATACGAATAATTTCGCTCTTGAGATTTCTTTAAGCGTTGAATGGGTTAACACATACACTGCGCTTAAAGCACTATCTGGACAAGAGTCAGTGCTCAGAACTGTTGCTGTTGTTGCTGTCAGGTGTCATGTCCTTCTGCCTCGCAGGGACAACAGAACGAGACCCCGCCCAGGACTGTGCCTGCCTCACAACTGTGCCTGTTTGAGCCCAGTGTTGCAGCCACTGGCAGTCCGTCTCCGCAAGAGTTCCTTCTTTTTCACTGCCCCTCTGCTTTAAGCACACCGTCCTTCTCTAGGCCTCCCCTGGCAAAGTGCCCACAGCATGCGAGATACAGTCTCATCATCCGAGCCTCCAAGGAGCATTCTGGCTGTCTTTCTCAGGGAGGTTCTTTAGGCAGCCAACGATGCTTTCGATATTGCATCTTAATGAGAGTGTCACGGTGTGACTTGGGTTCCTGTGGATCGAAACGATTTTGTTTTGCTTGCAACTGATACTGCCACACTTGAAATTCCCCCTGAACAGGGAGCAGTCCTGGTGGCCGTGGGCTGTAAACCACAGCCTGGCAGTTCAAACTTGCTTGCCATTCCTCTAGCAAAGCTGAGCTCTGATCCCTTAAAGCGTTGTTGTCTTAAAAAACCTAGAGAGGGTTTCTATGCGTTGGACTCAACTTGATTGCAGTGCGTCTGGGTTGGGTTTACGTTTGGGTTTTTGCCATGGTAATGAGTAGCCTCACCGTCTTAGTCCAGGGACTTATTTTGGATGCTGTGTTGGTGAGGCTATTTCTTGCTGAGAGGCTCACAGAACACGCAGGAACAAGTCTCTGCCCTGTCTGATAATTATCTCACATAGACATCAGAGCTATTGCCTGAGCGGAGGCGAACGCTTTCTATTTACTCTTGGTTTTGTTGGGCCGGCTCCCTCCTGGACAATGGGCAAAGCTCTTGAGGATGGCAATTGTTGGCCTTTTCTCCCTGCGAAACGGAATCCAGCTTCAGAGGCGAACACAAACATGACCCTAATGGCCGCCCTTGTTCTCAGATCTCCTCCTTCCAAGGCAGCAGTACCGGTGGTATTAGGCTCTCACTTCAGATCCATTAGCAGTGGGCAAATGAGCGCTGCGGTTTCTCTCATCTCCTGCCCACAAAGCAGCACGCGTACCTCTCTCCTGGCCCCTCCCTCTGGCTCGCATTGTTTAACAGTCTCAAGGACACAGTTGCGGTTCTTCGATTCCTACCAAAGTGCAATGTGCGCATGCTTCCTGGGCTGAGCACCTCCGTGACAGCTCAAAGACAAACCGGCGGGGCTATTTGATGGTTGCTTGCTATTTCTGGAAGTATTGGTAGTCTGTTACCAAGCACCCAGGGAAGAAAGGGTCCCTGGACTCCTAGTGGCATTCCCGTGAGCCTCTGCTGATACAGCTATCGGCTCTGGTTTAGGCCAGTCCTTGCCCTTCTCTGACTTCCAGGTTGACCATCTCCATCAGCATCCTGGAGAACGAGAGTCCTTGCATGGGCTGCTTGGGAACAATGGGAAATCCTAGTTCAAAGGCACCCCATTGATTTTCTTTTTCAATTTTAATTTTGTTGTTGTTGAGAATATAAACACAGCAAGAGAAACATCAGTTCAAGAGTTTTAAGTGTCCCCTTCAGTGACATTGATTACCTTCAGGTTGTGCAGTCATTCTCACCCTCTTGCCTGAATTCTTCCTGCCTCTTTCATGTAGACTCACTGCCCCCTCTGGTCTCCATCGAATCTTTCAGGTTGCTGCTGTCAATTGGATCCCAGATAGGTAGTACCTGAAAGAGCATATTGATCAAGGCAGGCCTTTCTTGTTACTAACTAAGCTAAAAGATTGTTGGGTTTTCAGAAATCCGGGGGATATTTTTAGTTTAAGGCTTAACGATGATCTCAGGGCAGTCGTTCCGGGGGTTCGTCCAAGCTTCAGAACTCCAGGAAGCCGGAACCCATGGGAATTTGAAGTTCTATTCTCCATTGCCCCCTGCGAATCCAGATGAACTCTTTGACCAAAATATTCACTAAGGGTAATTGAGGTGCCTCTTTAGAGAAGACTTTTTAAAAATACCTACCATGTGTCAGGCACATCATGCCTCCTTTAAAAAGGTGAGTTTGTGTCTCACCAATCACAATAACACAGACCCAACAGTGTCCCTATGACAACTAGCTGGAAAAGCTTCCTTTGTTTTTATCGTACCGATCCTCCCATTGACGCTAATTAAACTCTCCCTCAAACTCGGTGACTTAGAGAACCTCTTTTAAAGCAGCAGCAATCGAAGACTCCCTAAATGGGATTTTAACTAATGTAGAATAATTATTCTTATCATAACAGCATCTCTTTGCCACATTCATAAGGGAACCTCGCCCATCTGCCATAAGTGGTGTTATTAGAGGGAGGAGAGTGTTTTTCCTGTCCATTCATGTTCCAGCTGTCACTTAGCTGTATTCTGTGGGGACAATGATCCCTGCCTTTCAGAGAGCACAGATGAGCATACAGAATCACAGCATTCAGAGGGAGTCTGCTGTCCCCACAGAATTCGAGGCAGCACTGTCTCCTTGGAAAGCCCTCCTATGCTGAGCAGTATAAAAACTTTTAAAAAATTGTTTCAGTTCACCCAAGCCCAAACAGAGAGACCAGATAGGATGAATCAACACATCCGATAGTTTTCATTTGTTGAAATGCAAAGACTATTTATAATCTCAGTGCATTAAGTAGACTATCATAGCACAACATTCTGATGAGGGAGGCAATATCCTTAGACACAATACTAAGAAAGCATCTGCTTCGTGCTTAGCCCATTTGCAACATGTGGAAGTAGAAAAAGGATGCTCTTTAGCATTAAATAGACCTGCTTCAAATCCGCACCTACCATACCTTCTAACGCAGTGCTGTCTGATAAAGCTTCCTGTCCTGATGGAGACGCTTTGTATCTCAGCTGTCCAGTGCAATAGGCATTAGCTTCTTGAGGCAACTGAGTTCTTGAAACATGGCTACTGTGACTATAAAACTGAATGCTTAAATTTTTTCTTAAATCTCCAGAATTACAGGGTGCTACTGGTCATAATAACAGATACCACATTTCTAAAGTAAGAACAAGTTGTTGTACCTTATACCTAAAAAAAAGGGGGGGGTACTTCTGAGCACTAAATTAGACTCTGGCTATATCTTGTCCAACCCATTTATTAGGTGATTCAAATGCCTGCCACTTTCAAACGGGGCCTAGAGCAGAGAGAGGGCTGTATTAACTTGAGGCTGTGGACGCATCTGCTCCACACCCACATGAGCTATGTTCCAAAAATAACTGGCAGAGGAGACTGCTCAGGGGAGGACAAGCAAATCCCAGTAGTAGAGTGTCTACGAGTTCCGAGAGCTTGGGACTAAGGCTAGGCCTTTTGAAACAGAGAATAACTTTCTGTTTTAAAATAGCTCCTAGTCACTTTTGACCTAGTTTCTATCCAGCCCGTGGGGACCCAGCCCATGTGCTGTAAGCTCCTGGGACTTTAGACTCTGTTCTGTTGAAGCCAAACATCCCTCACAGGCCACACCAGAAGGACTCAATGTAGAAACCCTATAAGTGAACTGGATTTTATCGCAAACTCAACTGTAGCCCTTAGACCAGTAATTCTCAACCTACTTAATGCCGCGACCCTTTCATACTGTTCCTCATCTTGTGGTGACCCCAACCATAAAATTATTTTCATTGATACTTCATAACTATAATTTTGCTACTGTTATGAATCATCATGTAAATATCTAAGATGCAGGATGTATTTTCACTGTTACAAATTGAACATAATTCAAGCATAGTGATAATCACAAAAACAATATGTAATTATAGATTGTGAAATATTTATTTCTAAGCACAAATAAATGAAATTTTGTCTTGAAGCATGGTGTAGCATGGGTAACAATCTGTGTGTGGGTGGATCTGCCTGGAGATGGATAGAGGAGTGCAGTCTCGGTTCCTAAGACCATCAGAAATATGTATTTTTCCGATGCTCTTAGGCAATTCCTGTGAAATGGTTGCTTGACCCCCAAAGGGGTAACGACCCACAGGTTGAGAACCACTGCCTTAGACTTAAGGCTGAAGCTCCTCAGTGTGAAAAGAAGCAGATGACTGCTGTCCTAATGATATAAAACTGGTAGTCATTGGACTTTAGCACAATGGTGACAGGCTACAACTCCCCATGGGCACAAGTGCTAAAACTGTGACATGAGACACAGACCATTGCAGACTCCAAGTGAGTCATGATTGATATAGCTAGCTCATAAAGGGGTCTGCGCGGAACAAAGTACAACAGCTAACTGAGTTCAAGATAGGCTGGAAAAGTGGCATTTAGATGAAACATAAGAGTATTTCAAGCTTAAAAAATGAAGAAAAATTCAATATTTTGGGGGAAAAATAGTGACTGGTGCAGTAGGTATCAAAAGAATATGGAAAGGCTATCCAGAGTCACTGTATCAAAAGGAAATTGTTAACACTTAACCATTTCAAGTGCTAGCAAATGATCAGTAATGGGTGGTACTGAAGGAAAAGTCCAAGCTGCACTGAAGGGATTAGCAAAAATGCCAGGAATTGATGAAATATCAAATACAATTTTTCTACAAGCTGAAGAAGCACTGTAAGCAATGATTTATCCATGCCAAGAATATTGAATGGTAGTTACCAGGCCAACCAACTGAGAGATCCATGTTTATGATTGTTCCAAAGAAAGGTGACCCAACAGATTTCAGAACTTACTGATAATAATATCTTCAGTAGCATTTTGCTGAAGATCCTCCAACAATTATTGCAGCAATATATCAGTAGAAAGCAACTAGAAATTGAAGCTGGATTCAGTTGAGGATGTGGAATGGGGGTATCGTTGCTGATATCAGATGGATCATGGCCGAAGACAGAGAATACAACAAAGATATTTGCTTGTGTCTTATTGACCATACAAAGACACCTGACTGGATGGCCCATAACAAACTATGTAAGACCTTGATAAGAATGGGAATTCCAGAATACTTCATTGTGCTCACCAGAAAACTGTACCTGGACCAAGAGCAGTTGTTCAAAGAGAACAAAGTACTACTACAAGATTTTCGATCAGAAAAGATGTGCATCAGGGTTATATCCTCTCACCATATTGATTCCATCTGTATGCCGAGAAAATCATCAGAGAAGCTGGATTATATGAAGAACAATGCAGCACCAGAATAGAAGGAAGGCTTATTAACAACCTGCGATATGCGATGACACAACCTTGCTTGCTGAAAGTGAGGAGGACTTGAAGTACTTGCTGATGAAGATCAAGGATTGCAGCCTTCAGTATGGATTACGGCTCAATGTTAAGAGGACCAAAATCCTCACAACCGGACCAATAAGTAACTTTATGGTAAATGGAGAAAGGTTTAAAGTTGTCAAAGATTTCATCTTGCTTCAATCCACGACCAATGTTCATGGAAACAGCAGCCAAGAGATCAAACAATGTGTTACATTTGTCAACTCTGCTGCATAAGACCCCTAAGGTGTTGAAGAACAAAGATGTCACATTTTGGATGGAGGTCGGCCTGACCAAGCCACAGTATTCCAATCACCTCATATGCATTTGGAAGTTTGACAGTAAGGAAGCCTAAAAAGAATCAATGCATTTGGAGTACAGTGTTTGGGAAGAATATGGGATGCGTCACTGACCGCCAGTCTGCCACTATGCACAAATCTGTCTTAGAAGTACAGTCAGAAGGCTTCTAAAAGGCAGGGATGGTGAGACTTACTCTAGTACATAGAACCTATTATGAAGAGAGATGAGTCCCTGAGAAAGACAGCATGCTTGGTAAAGTAGAAGGACAGATAAAAAGAGAAAGAAAATAGATTGTTACAGCGACTGCGACAATGGACTCCAATATAACAATAATCACGAGGGCAGCTCAGTGGTGCCCAGGTTTACTAAGAGTCGGAGCTGATTGGATGGCACCTACCAGTAACAACATAGGCGTGACACAGAATGTGAATGTCTTTGTGTCGCACACTACTGTTCATGAAAGAGTATTCTGTGCAGAGGAGAGGCTCCACAATTAAGAGGACAGAATGACTCTTTCTATCGCCTTCATTGTTGGTGGTATTTTGTCCCTCTCCTTCCAAAACTAAACTCACTGCTATGGAGTCAATTGCAACCCATAGCAACCCTATAGGCCAGAGCAGAACCTCCCTTGTGAGTTCCAAGACTGTAACTTTTTACCTGAATAAAGAGCCCGATCTTTCTCCCTCAGAACAGCTGGTGGTTTTGAACTGCTTACGGTTAGTAGCTCAATGCATAACCACTACACCACCAGAACTCCTCATCCCTTCCCTTAGCAACCTCAAAAACAATGAGATAGAATGACAATGTGGCAGGGATAAAGAAAATCGATGAGGCTAATACAGTATAAGCTTTCCCTCATGAAGAAGGGTACAACTATTGCCATTGGTGAAGGCTCAGTCTCCTGGTAGAAAAGATCAGTTCTGACTATCAGTATGGCACCATGCAACCACCCAATTTTTGGTCACTCAATTAAATGGGCCTCTGACTATCAGTATGGCACCATGCAACCACCCAATTTTTGGTCACTCAATTAAATGGGCCTCTTCCACCATGAAAGGGGCAGTGATGTAATCTCATTGGAAAAGAGCTCTTGTCACTTCTTTCAACCATCCTTCCTTAGCACCTTCACTCATCAGTTTTCAGAATCTCTGATGTATCAAGATTGCCTTTTGCACAATACTTTCTTGAAGTAAGGTCCCAACCTAAGGCAAAGGAAGTGCTGCAGTGAATGAATGCCTATAGGTTTCACTGGTCTTCCTATGTACTCCCTTTTCAAGGGCAGCTATCTAATAGAACAATGAAGAAACCTGTTAAAGACATCATCTCAAGATTGGTGAATATTCCCTAGGATGCAGAGTAGATGCTGGCATAAGACCTATCCATGATAGCACTTTATCCTGCATGGCAAGACCACTTGAATTTGGGGACCATAGACTAGAGATAGAACTGGGATCTTTTATAAACATTTCCAAAATAATAATAATAATAGAATTTTTAGCTTTGAACCTTTGGTTTCTATAGAAGTAGAGGTTCTGGTACCTGGGTGGTGAGATGGATAGAATGAAATTGAGGGGCTATTTACATCAGAAACATAAAAGTTCCTACTGAGCTTGAAACTGTGTCTTGAGCTCTGTGAGCTCCTTATACTAGGGAACATCAGACAAAGGAATATGTTCATATATTTTCAGAAATAATCTGCCCTGATTATGATGAGAATAAATCTAGAGTTGCTACTTCACAACTGCTGAATATGGGATCCAGAAGTATAGCAGAGGTCCAGAAATTCTAAGGTTCTTCTTGGTGTTTTCTTGGTGGTGTAGTAATCACAGCCCGAGATGGTCAAGGCAGCGATGGATAAGTTCCCTCAGAATGAGGATCCATATGATTTCCCCAGGCAAGCAACCCAGGCAGATTGAAATATTTACTGGAGTTGGGTAATTGTGAAGATGCCAGGGTATGTTGCATATGTGTTCACACACACACACACACACACACATACACACACATGTCCTTTAATATATTATGGCAGCATGATATCATGGAAGAATGTGAGTTGATGTGATATTTATAATGGGAACCCAGCTGTTCAAGTAAATAGCAAAGGGTGGACGGTATCAGATACCACTGTGCTCTGCTTCAGATGACCTTGGCCTCACCAAGTCTGCATGTCTGTGGACATTTGTTCTAGCACTAGTAATCACTGCATTGACAAACTCTGGGGAGGCGCTGTCTTACTTACTATAGTTCCAAGCCAATAACAGTACTTTACACATGCTTACGCTAGGCACATTTTGTTTCTTGTCCAGTCGATGTTGAGGGATGAGATACCACGATGCTAGATACAACATATGTACAATGCACAAGTGTCAAAGAACCAATAGCCTAGGGAGTAAACATTTGAGCAATGAGAAATGGGAGTGATAGATAAATTCTCCTCTCTTTCCTCCTCCTGTAAGGACTGACCTAAGAAGCAGTTATTTTGGTGTTTTCCAAGAAGACAGCCTCATGGGATTAGGTAGCAGTATTAATAGTAAGTAGGGCCAGCTTTATTACTCTTTCTTTTATTGGTCTTCCCCCCCCCCCCCCTGCCGAGTTTCCCTACTGGTTCTCTATTCTCATTCATGCTGGGTAGAATTAAAAGAACTCAGGCCAAGTGATCATGAGATTACTGAGACTTTCAAGTAAGAAAGGGACCTTAATTCAGGTGCATCAATTTCAGACTTTGTTTAAAATTCAATCACGTAAGTAACAGAGTTCATGTACATCTTTCATCCACTTCAGGAAGTGAGATTTAACTCTTGTTTGCTGGTTGATTGGTAGTTCCAGTTCATCCATTCTTTAGCAATAGCCCCAGTCCTATAGGCAGTAAGTAGTGCCAGAAGAAACAAACAAAAAATATCAAGAAGAGGGGAGAGACATGATTGCTAAAAACAAAATGGGTGCGTAAAAAACGTGGTGAAGAAAGCTGATGGTGCCCAGTTAGTGAAAAATAGTGTCTGATCACATACCAGAGGGACTCCATAGAAATCAGTGCAGGAGAGCAACTGAGAGGGAAATTCCACACTGCGGGGTCACAGGCCACTCCCCTTTGCCTAGGGCAATAACAAATTATTCACCATGATCAAGCGGGATTCATACCACAGATGTAGACATGGTTCAACATATGAAAGACCATTAATATTATTTTCCACATTGACATGAAAAATTATAATATCGGTAGATGCGGAAAAGGCATTTAAAAACATCCAATACCAATTCCTGCTTAAGGCACTCAAGAAAACAGGAATGGAAGGAAAATTCCTCAATATAATACAAGCTATATATGAAAATTCAACAGCCAACCTGGTAGTCAATGGAGAAAAAGACAAAAGCAATCCTACTGAAAAGAGGGACTACAAAAGGATTCCCTTTGTCCCCACTCTTTTTTAACATCTTTCGGGAGGTCCTAGCTAACAACATAAGTCAAAGAAAAAACATCAAAGGTATTTGCCTGGGAGAGGAAGAGGTGAAACTATCATTATTCGCAGATCATATGATTTTATATATGGAAAATCCCAAAAGGGGATTACTAGAAGGAATAGAGGCGCAGAGTGTCAGGATACAGGATCAACAAACAGAAATCTATCAGACTACAATGCACATTGGACAAGACCACAGAAGAGGGCAATCTAGAAGGTAATACCCTTCACAATAGCCAAGCACAAATTGAAATATCAAGGATATTCCCGACTAAAAAAACAAAAGATTTGTACAATGAAAACTACAGCACATTATTACAAGAAACCAAGAGTGACCTCAACAAATGGAAGAATATCCCATGCTCATGGATCGGAAGACTCAATATAGTAAAAATGTCAGTTCTACCCAAGGCACCATATATGGTTAATGCTATCCTGATACAAATGCCATCATCTTTCTTCGAAAAATTGGACAAACTGATTACCATCTTCATATGGAGATGGAAGAATCCCAGAATTAGCAGAGAACTCCTCAAGAAGGACAGAATGGGAGGGCTTGTTTTACCTGACTTTAGCACCTATTATACAGGCACAGTGGTCAAAACAGTGTGGCATTGGTATAATGACAGATACTCAGAACAATGGGAAAGAATTGAAAATCCAGAAATAAAATCATCAGCATAAAGACAACTGATTTTTTATAACGACCCAAAAAATATGGGAAGCAGATGCCCTCTTCAACAAGTGGTGCTGGAAAAAATGGATATCTACCTGCAGTAAAATGAAGTGAGACCCTTACCTCACTCCATGCACAAGAATAAACTGAAGGTGGATCACAGACCTCAAGGTAAAACCCAAAACTATTAGGGCCATCAATGAGCGAATCGGAACAAACCTGAGAACTTTGGCACAGGGAATACTTTGGCTATTGGTCATAGGGAAGGACACAAATGCAGATGAGGCACAAATTGACAAGTGGGATTACTGAAGATAAAACACCTATGAAAAAAATTAATTGCCCAATGAGGAGGTTGGCAAAGGACCTTGAGGTAGTTTTTTGTGCCAACCTGATCGATAAACACATGTGGGGTTAATTGAAGGGTGGAGATATAAATGGCTCAGTGAGTCTCTCACCTTTGTAGTTCTTGAGTCTCTTGCTTTGTGATGGTCGGACCAGGGTGCAGCTGTCTTGGTCACTTCTGTGCTTCAGCTGGCAGGGCTTACTTCCTGCAAGACATCTCCAAGGAGAAGCCACATGGACCTACCCCAATGCAACCCTGAGTGCTGGAGCAGCCTTGTGGAGAACCCTGTCAGTGCTGAGATGTTTACACATTCATGGATTCGGCTTTCGTCCCGCAGTCGGCATCAGAGTGTGTGTTTTGTAAGATGGAGGAGAACTTTGTGGATTGGTGTTGGACATCTGGGTTGATGGGTTAATATTGGACTTGTGGGCTTGAGCAGCACTGGGTTGGGATGTTTTCTTGATGTGTACTTAGCCTTTATATAAAACTTTCTCTTATACATGAGTTTCTGTGGATTTGTTTCTCTAAAGTACCCAGACTAACACAGACCTGCAAGAAGTTTCACAAGAGCAGAAATCCAAATGGCCAATAAATGTATGAGAAAATGTTCCCAATTATTAGCCATAAGAAAAATGCAAATTAAAACAACAATGAGATACCACCCAAGACCCTCAAAGATAGCCCGTTTCAAAAAAATCAGAAAGTAACAAGTGTTAGAGGGGCTGTGGTGAAGTAGGAACTCTTGTCCACTGCTGGGGACCTCTAAGTATGTACAGCCACTATGGAAATAAATTTCATGATATCTAGAGCAGATGGAAATTAAGCTACCATATGACCCAGTAATCTCCCTACTGGGCATACACCCCAAAGAGGCAAGAAACAAACCATGGCCAGGCAGTGTACTCCAGTTTCATTGCAGCACAGTTCACAATTGCAAGGAGTTGGAAACAACCCAAATTTCCATCAGTGGGCAAATGGATTAAAAACCTGTGGTACATACATACAATGGAGTACTACCCATCCCTAAAAAGCAGTGATGAACACATGAAGCACATTGCCACATGGGAAGAACTGGAGGAAATTATGCTACATGAAGTTAGTCAAGCACAAAAGGACAAGTACAACATGAGTCTGCTGAGATAAGGTTAAAAATGTAAAAGGGGCATAGGGCAAAAGTTACTGTATACACACATTCCTGGGGTGAGGTCTGGGTACTATGGCAGGGGCCAGACCAATCCAGTGATACATATGGCAGCCAACTAAAAAGGGGGGGGGGGAGGGAGAAAAAAAAGACAAATATAGCGGGGGAACAGGGCACTAACCTACCCAAGAGTAGGGTGTTGTTTATATCTCCACAGGAGAAGCAGAGAGGGACCAGACTTCAACCCTGCATACCAAGATGAGAATGCAACCTGCCGGGATGAAGCAGGGAACCAATAGAGAGGTCTGCAGGGCTGGCTCTGACCCAATATGTGCACACACCTGACAGCACTGAAGCTACAGCTCAGGAAGAGGGGTGTATCTGATCAGAGCACACAGGAGAAAACAAAAAGGGAAGGAGAGAGAGTAGAAAACATCCTGGCCCACCAAGCCCCGAGGATGATATTCCTGCTCAGAGCAGCCAATGCACAGAGAGGAACGTAGGGCCGGCCCCACCACGAGACACGACATCCCTCACTGACCCATAGTGGTACGAAGGACAACACAAGAGCCACAGTGCGGGAATTGTGCCCAATCTGACCACACCGTCCTGGAGTAAAATGCTAAGGACGTGCAACAGAACAGCAGGGGGAGCAAAGCAACGAAGTCCCCCAGAAATAACAAAAATAGATTTGGGGGCCAGAGTGAGGCACCCTATCAAACCCAACCAGAAAACACTCCTAAAAGTCAACAAACAGACCTAGAACTATTTATAGGCTTTTCTTTCTTTTTTTTTTAACTTTGTTTTTTGTTTTTGTTTTTTTTTGTTATTGTTGTTTTCTTTTCATTTCTTGCTTTGTTTTGCTCTGTCTTGTTTTTGTGCTTATTATTGTCTCTGCATGTATATCCAGAAAAGATAGGTGGTGCGATAAACAATCCGTGGAGAAAACAACGGGACCCACAGTGCCAGAGGAACATGAGCCTGTGGTGGGGGTGGAGGGTGGAAGGGGGAAGGAAGTCGGGTGGGTATTAACAAACCCAGGGACAAGTGAACAACAAGTGATCTAAAATCAATGGTGAGGAAGAGTGTAGGATGCCTGGTAGGGCTTGATTAAGGGCAATGTAACTGGGAGGAATTGCTGAAACCCAAACAAAGGCCAAACATGATAATGGAACAAGAGGAAAGTAAAAGGAAATAGAGGAAAGAACTAGGAGGCAAAGGGCATTTATAGAGGTCTAAATACAGGCATTTACATATGTAAATATATTTATATATAATGATAGGGAAATAGATCTATGTGCATATATTTATATGTTAAATATTAAGGAAGTAGACAGACATTGGGCCTCTATTCAAGTACTGACTCAATGCAAGAACACTTTGTTCTAGTTACCTGGCATTACATGATGCTCAGCTTCCTGGCATGATCGCTGAAGACAAAATGGGTGCATAAGCAACTGTGGTGAAGAAAACTGATGCTGCCAAGCTATCAAAAGATAGAACATCTGCGTCTTAAAGGCTTGAAGATAAATAAGCAGGTGATCTAACTGAGAAGCAACAAAGCCCACATGGAAGAAGCACATAAACTTGTGTGATCATGAGGTATTGATGGGATCAGTATCAGGCATCAAAAACCCAGAACAAAAAATCATATCAATGTGAATGAGGGGCAGTGCAGAGTGGAGATTCAAAGCCTATCTGTAAACAATTGGACATTCCCTTACAGAAGGGTCACAAGGAAAAGAGGAGCCATTCAGGGTGCAGTATAGCACCGATGAAACATACAACTTTCCTCCAGTTCTTTAATGCTTCTTCCCCCCACCCTCCACTATCATGACCCCAATTCTACCTTACAAACCCACTAGACCCGAGCATGTATACTGGTACCAATAAGAGTTCACAATACAGGGAATCAAGACAGATAAACCCCTCAGGACCAATCATGAGAGTAGCAATACCAGGAAGATAAGGGGAAGGTGGGGGGAGAAAGGAGGAACCAATCACAATGATCTATATATAAACCCTTCCCAGGGGGAACAGACAACAGAAAAGTGGGTGATGGAAGACATTAGTCAGTGAAAGATATGAAAAATAATGATAATTTATAAATTATCAAGGGTTCATGAAGGATGGAAGTGGGGAGGGGAAAAATGAGGTCCTGATACCAAGGGCTCACTCAAGTAGAAATAAAATGTTTTGAAAATGATGATGTCAACAAATGTACAAATGTGCTTGACACAATGGATAGATGTATGGATTGCGATAAACGCTGCATGAGTCCCCAATAAAATTATATATATATATATAGATAGATAGATAGATAGAGAGAGAGAGAGAGAGAGAGAGAGAGAGAGAGAGAGAGAGAGAGAGTGAGAGAGAGAGAGAGAGAGAGAGAGTGTCTGGCATCTTAAGGGCTTGACATTAAACAAGTGGCCATCTAGCAGAGAAGCAACAAGCCCACTTGGAAGAAGCACACCAGATCTGTAGGACCATGAAATGTCAGTGGGATCAGGTAACAGACGCCTGAAGACCCAAAACAAACAAACAAAAATAAACATATTGTTGAGAATGAGGTGGATAAGAGCAGAGACCCAAAACCCATCTGTAGACAATAGGACATCCCCTCACAGAAGCGTCACAAGGAAGGGATTAGTCAACCAGGGCACAGTATAGCACTGATGAGACACTCCATAGTTCTCTAGTTCTTTGAGGCTTACACCCCCCACCCACACACACACACCATTATCATGACCCTAATCCTGCCTTCAGTCCTGGCTAGTCCGGAGCATGTTCAGCAGTACAGTGAAGAGCTCACAACATATGGAATGCAGGTCAGATGACCCCCTCAGGAACAGAAATGGAGTAGTGATACCAGGTGCTTAGTCGGAAGGCGAGGATAGGGGAGGAAGGGAGGAACAGAGAAACCGTTTGCAAGGATTGGCGCATAATCCCCACCCCACCCCCACTGCCCAGGGGGATGAACAACAGAAATGTGGGCGACGGGAAACAGCTGTCAGTGTAAGATATGAAAACAATAATAATTTATAATGTATCAAGGAGTCATGGAGGGTGGGGGCGGGATGGAGGGGGGGAGAAAAGAAGAGCTGATTCCAAGGGCTCAAATAGAAAGTAAATGTTTAGAAAATGATTATGACAACATATGTACAGATATGCTTGATATAACTGATGTATGGAATGTTATAAGAACTGTAAGAGCACCAATAAAATGATTTTTTTAAAAGAAGAGAGGAATTTTTTAAAAAGAGAATTAGCACTAAATAAACACGACACTACATACACTCCATGTATTCTCTCATCAGATCACCACTTTGGCATCATCTCTGTTCACAGAGGAATAAACAGAAGTCTAGACCAACATCACTCAGCTCCAAAAGAAAAAACAAAAGCAAAATGTACTGCCATTGGCCGCCAATTATGACGCACCGTGATCCTATCACAGTAGAACGGCATGCGTGGGGTTCTGAAACTGTGAATCTTTACAAGATTAGAAAGCCTTAGATTCTCCTGCAGAGTGGTTGATGGTTTTGAACGGTTGCCTTTTCAGTTAGCAGCCCAATTTGCAACCCGCCACACCTCCAGAGCGCCTCATTCCTCGACTAGTGGATAGGAATTGAATTCATTTTTTTTTTTTTGCTGTATTACTTCTGTAGTTTCTTGAAACAAAATTCCTTTATTGCGAACCAGAGTTGTGTTCACCCAAAGGAAAAGATGATTAATATCCCAGCAGCAAAGTGAAAAAATCCATGGACTCTCTTGGCAAAAGCAGAGGTTAAACACAAATTGTTTATAAAAGAGGAAAGTAACTGGGAACCAAAGGAAAGTCAAAATGACCTTGGCCTGTCTTTGTATAAAACAATCCATAGTGGTAGAGACCATTCTAACTCATGGAAACCCAATGTGTTATGGAAGAAAATCACGTAGAGGGTTTTATTGGTCATTGGGTTAGACAGGGTTCTGTAGAGAAGCAAAATCAGGACAATTATGATTACATTTATATCTGTGGATAGACATAACTACAAAGGAATACAACAGCGAATTAGTCCACAAACTGTACAGAGGGCTCAGTTCAACTCACTTCCGTGAGACAGTTATACTGTAAGTCCTTCAACTCATGGGGGCTGGTCGGTCCACAGTCGAGGAAGCAGACAGGTGAGTCTTCCGTAGAGCAATGCAGGCAGTCCGGTGAAAGGCAGCAAACAGCAAGGCAGGTCACCAACAATCAGCCAGCATGGCGAAGCAGGTCTCAAAGGAACCTCAAGCTCTAGTGACACGATTCACTGGTTGTGTGTCCCACTGATAGTGCAGCTCACAAGTTGAGGCAGAGAACTTGCTAAGGCAGCAGCACACTGGTCTGATCACCAGCGAGTAAGAGACAGGCTGGGCTTGCTGAGCCATTTATCTCTTTGCCTTCCAATCAAACTGCGACCTTATTAATCCCACATGTTCCTATTGACCAGGTTGGCACGATAAAACTACCTATCACAGTCATAATATTTACAAAAGCAGGTCTTCAGACTCCTGTAATACTACTAGATGGGTAGTTGAGTCGACCAGTGATTTACAAAAAGTATGACACAGGGTACATATGTATCATACATACACACACACACACACACACAATCTTAGTTTGAATTATATCCTTCAAAACTGTATTACAAAACCCTAATCACTGGTGCCCATGAATATGACTTTTTTTGGGGGGGGTGGGGAAGGATTTTTGTAGATGTTATCACTTATGTTAACATAGGGTCATAGAAGAGTAGGGTGGATCCTACTCCAGTAGGATTTGTATCCTGTAAAAGAGGAGACGGGACTGAATGATAGAAGGGAGACGGCCATGTGAGGGTAGAAATGATACTGCAGCTGTAAACCAAGCAAAAGCACTTCCCCTGGAGCCTCCGGAGAGACTGTGTCCCTGACAAAACCCTAAATTCAGACTACTAGCTTCCAGAACTATGAGAAAACAAATTCATATTCTTCTCAACCACCCAAGTGGTAGTTGGCTGTAGCAGCCCTCGGACACTAAGACACTGTGTTACCAACATGCCTAATATGGTTTGGCTATTGCTAGAGGCATTCTATCCAACAGTGCCTATCGGATTGTGCAACATGGTAGGGCAGAGCAGGACTTGCTGTGAAGAAGGAACAGTTGTAGCATAGAGTCAGTCAGACACCAACAAAGAACAAGTATAAACTGGAATATTTGAGAACAGCATCTACCATGCATATAAGAAAAAAATAGTTATGTTAAATAGCAACAGTGTCTCTGAGCAGCCAAGGGAATACTTCAAAATATTAAAAATGGGAGACAGTATTATTCTCTATAGAGCAAAGTGATGGGTAGTGACTGCTGACTTGCTTACTGTTGTTATATGAGTCTTAGACTACTAAAAATTTCCATGCATGGAAAAATATAAGAACTGGTCTATGACCCAGAACAAAAAATCATATCAATGTGAATGAGGGGATTGCAGAGTGGAGGCCCAAAGCCCATCTGTAGACAATTGGACATCCCCTTACAAAAGGGTCACAAGGAAGAGAGGAGTCAGTCAGGGTGCAGTATAGCACCAAAGAAACATACAACTTTCCTCTAATTCTTTAATGCTTCCTTCCCCAACCCCCACTATCATGACCCCAATTCTACATTAAAAATCTGCCAGATCAGAGCATGTACGTGGGTACAAATAAACTCAGGGAATCCGGGACAGATAACTCCCTCAGGACCAATCATGAGAGTAGCGATACCAGGAGGCGAAGGAGAGGTAGGAGAGAGGGGAAACCGATCACAATGATCTACATATACCTTCCACCCAGGGGGATGAACAACAGAAATGTGGGCGAAGGGAAACATTGGTCAGTGTAAGACATGAAAATATAATAATAATTTATAAATTATCAAGGGTTCATGAGGAAAGCAGGATGAGGAAGGAAGGGGAAAAATGAGGAGCCGATACCAAGAGCTCAAGCAGAAAGAAAATGTTTTGAAAATGACGGCAACAAATATTAAAATGTACTTGACACAATGGATAGATTTATGGAGTGTGATAAGAGCTGTACAAGCCCCCAATAAAATGATTTTTAGAAAACAAAACAAAAAAAGAACTGGTCTAAGAAAATGATCTATGTAGCCAGGCTTGCTAACCTACCTTCAACTGACAAAAATGAGATAGTCTGCTTGAAAAAGCAATTTTTCATATTAAAGAGTCACCTTTTCTTACCAGAACAACTAAAATGAAAAATAAGACTAGCAAGATGTGGACTCACAGTCATGGTACTTCTTAATAGAATTCGGGATGCTTGTTTGGTACAAGGGCCTCACCTGGACCCAGGTGACTTGGAATCCTTAAAGGGAACATGTTGACATTCATTGAAACTGTAGATGGGGCACAGAGAGCTAAGAATGAAAGTCCTGAAGCGTGGACAGCTACAGAATGGGCCTTAAAAAGGACCAAAGGGGCTTCAGCAAACAAAAGCCAGGGTGTGGCTATGACTTGGTGCTTCGTTCTTCATTTGGCCACATATAAAGGAAATCCACCAAGGAGAAAGCAGTTCCCCAGTAAATGGAAGCACCACATCTGCGAGGGAATTAAAGTGGAAGCAGCTGCAGAACCCTGTAGAAAAACTTTAAAGCAAGTCATTACCCCTGGCCAAGCAGAGACCAAGCAAAGAAGCTGTTGATGACCTTATGGGTTGGCTGCAGGTTTTCCTTACAAGACTTGACCACAACACGGAGACATAAATTTATTTCACCTGCTATAACTTCTTTTGTTTGTCAAGATGAAAGAACAAAATTTACTGCAACATGGCCTTCTATGTGTGGTTCCGGGTCTCATCTGAAAATAACAGTCACCACGTAGTGTCAGTCATGGTGAAACACTCCTGACTGTAAGGTCGCACAGCACTGGGTGAAAAGCTGGTTAGCAGCCCCAAGGCAGAGCCCCCCCCCCCGCCATTGGAGTTCCTTCCACAGAGAGTGCTCAATAAATGTCGACTCTCCTGTTCTGATTGCACTCAGACTCAGTAGCTCCTTTAATCTTTCATTAACTTTGTCAGGAAGACTGCGCAATTTGTGGGATAACATCTAGAAAATCACACAGGAAGAAAGCAAAAAGTCATTAAAAAGACAGGAACTACAAGACTGCAATGGATGCCAGAGGACACTCAACAACTCGCTCTTGTTCCGAGAGCAGAAAGGATGAAGAGGCGAACAAAAGCTGTGAGAGTGGCTCAAGAAGACCAAGTGAAATATTCTAGTAAAATCACACAGATCTAGGGTCAGAAACCAAAGCAGAAGAACATTTCTAGAATTTCTCAAGCTGAAGTAATTGAAGAAAAGACTCAAACCTTAAGTTGGTGTGGTAGTTAGCTGATTTTATGTCAGCTAGACACTCCTGGCTGGGGTAGGATGGGTGTGTGTGTGTCAAACCTGTCAATCAGGCCACAACCTGATACTGTCTCCATGGGGATACAGTCTTCTCATAAGGAGGACACTAAGAACTTCCTACTGACACCTCCCACCCACCCCTGTCTTCTCAGTCACTGACCCTGAGAGCTCTGGAGTTCTGCCATTTTCCAACAACCTAGGATCCACATGATCCTGCATCCCACATCCTGTGATCTTTCTGCCTTCTGCATCATTGAAAGTGGCTGTTTGAGTCTGAAGAGGGACTTGTGGACTAGTCTTGGGCTTGTGGACTTGTGTTGGACTGGACTGGGATGCTTTTTAAATATATAATTACTTCTTGATATAAAGCTCTTTCCTACACATATATGAGTGTCACTGGATTTGTATCTGTAGTTAACCTGGCTTAACACTGACGGAATATTAAAATTCGAGCTGGAATCAACTCAATGGCAGTGGATTTGGAAAGGGGCAAAATATTGAATGATAGAAAAAGCATCCAAAGAAAATGGAAGGGTCAGTCAGCCCCATGAGACCAAAAGGACAACATTCCCCCAAGGAGAGAGCTCCACACGCAGACAGAAATGGGGCAAACAGAGGAAGGGAAATGAGAAAGAGGGAATAGTGTGGTTACATTGGGAGGATCTCATCCAATGTCACTAAACAAATTCTGTAGGACTGGTTGAAAGGAAAACAAATTTGCACTGTAAAATGTCACCCAAACCATAATAAATGGTTTAAAGCAACATAGAAGATGGAAGAAAGCCACAGAACCACGGAATCAAAAAGAAGGGGTTGACTGCCGGCCGTCTCGGGAGGTAGCATAGGATCGGTAAACCATAGTACTGCAGGAAGAAAGCCAAGCTAGACTGAAGACACCAAAGAAAACAAGGTTTCAAAGCTTCATGGGATTGCGATTGAGATGTTTCCAGAATTAGTTGCAGCACTGGGAGTATTCAATCATCCATGTCAAGAAATCTAGACGACAGCTACCTGGCCAAGTGACTAGAAAAGATCCGTGTTTGTACCCACGCCAAAAGAATGCGAAATTAGCAAACAGTAGCATTAATGTCACTCACCGTTAACATATTCTTGAAGATAATTAAAAAATGGTTGCAGCCATAGATTGGCAAAGAGCTGCCAGAAATTCAAGGTAAGTGCAAAAGCAGCTGTGGAAAGAAATACCTTTGCTGGTGTCAGATGACTCTTAGCTGCAAACAAGGGACTATCAGAAAGATACTTTCTTCTGTCTGATGGACTAAACAAAGGCATTTACATGTGTAAGCCATACCAAACTATGAAGAACATCGCGAAGAATGGGAATTCCAGAACACGTGATTATGCTCAATGGTGCCCTGGGGGTGTAGTGTGCTGTAGTGTGCAGCTAAAGTCTGCAATTTGAACCCACCAGCAGCGCTGGGGGAAAGATTAGGCTTTCTCCTCCCATAAAAATGTATAGCCTCAGCAACTGAAAGCCCTACTCAGAGTAAACCTGATGGCAGTGAGTTTGAACTGTGCTCATGCAGAGCCTACACATGGACCAACAGGCTGCCGATCAAACAGGACTACAGATACGGTGTGGTGCAAAATTAGAAAATCTATCCTGTCTCCATACTTGCTCAATCTGTATGCTGTGAAAATAATATGAAAAATTAGATCAAATGAAGAAGATACTACTTCAACGGGCTGTCTGTCCCATTACAACCACTCTCCCCTTGTCGCATCTGTCCCTTCTACCAAACTAGCAGAGACCGCACGCTCCACTGCCATTGAGTTCATTCCAGTGTATAGAGCCCCTATGGGGTTTCTGAGAGTGCGGATCTTTACAGGCCGACCCATGGCAGCACCAGGGCTCTTCTCCCAGCAGTGATCTTTAAAACTTGTCAATGTATTTGAGTTACTACCCTGCTTCAACCCCCTTAAGGGCATCTCATAAACCCAGAAATTTTTGACTAATTTGCCAGCGTCGCAAAGGCCTGTGTACCCTGACCCCTACACTTCTCCCCTCTTCTTTCCTTCCCTGCACTGTAATCATACGGGCTCTTTACAAGTTCCTACAACTCCCCATCTCAGCCACCTTGCTGTTACCTCTGCCCACAAAAGCTTCTCTCTTGAGTTTACCTGAGACTGGTTTCTTTTCATCTTTCTGGTCTCATTTTAGACATCTCTTTTGAGAAATAACTCATTGCCATCAAGTCAATCTGACTCACTATGACCCTATAGGGCAGGGTAGAACTTGCCCTGTCAAGACTGTAACTCTTCATATTAGTAGATCGCCTCATCTTTCCCCAGAGGAGCTGGTGGTTTCTGATTGTTGACTTTGCAGTTAGCAGCCCAACTCGTAACTAAATGACATAGGTTTCTCTAGTCCTCTCTATCCAGCACCACGCTTGCTTACTTTCTTCATCACATTCAGAAAAACAACGTGTCTTTTTCTTATTTATTTGTACATTGACTTAATTGACTAAAGCCTCATGGGAGTCTTGGTGGCATAGTAGGTTGCATGTGGGGCTACTAGCTACAACATCAGGGGTTCAAATTCACCAGGAGCTCCACGTCAAGATATTCAGCTTTGGAAATCCTAAGAACCAATTCGACTCTGTCCTGTAGGGTTGCTATGAGTCCGAATCAACTCAATGGCAGTAAGTTAGTGGGAACACCTTGTGAAGTCAAGGATTTGTTTGTCTTGTAATTGCAATACTAGAGTGTCTGGACATATGTATTTTTAATAGACAGAGCTCGCTAAATGTTTACTGAGTGAGTAGAAGCATGAATGAATAAATTACAATTCCTATTATCTAGACCCACAATACCATAAGTATGAAGTCTTGGTTATGTTTATCCTCTGTGGTCTGTGTTGTGAAAGCTCAGGGCAGAGTCCCAGTGATGAAGTGATATAGAAATGCATTATGGTCAAGACTTAACCTCTATTAAATTAGAACAAGGAGGACAAATAATATTGATCCAAAAGAATCTAAGTTGTTGGGCCAGGTGCCAAAAATGTTTGGCTTTTTCATTTCCTTAGGTATATAATAGACTCGAATTTCTGAGAAGTCATTCAAAGTGTGACAATCTATTACAAAACCTATTTCATTTAGCCCTTAAATATGCATCATGTTCCAGTTCCATATCAGCCAGACTACTTATTAGCATTAACATGGCTGAAGGCCACTCCTGATCCAGGCCTCCGTCATTGTGACTGAAGTAGACAGATGTGTAGCCACAATGTTGGTGATCAAATTTCATCCCAAAATAATATATGTTGCCACTTTAGCACCTACACCTGTGGCTATTCTCCGATTTAAAAAAATAAGGTTTTCTTAGTTGTGGTAATGAGACTCGATCAGTGTAAGGTGTGACCTAACCCTAATCATGTCTGAATTATTAGGATAGACACAGCGTAGAGGAGACACAAAAGACTAAAAGGAGGTCAGACAGATGCCATGTGAAAGTCACCAGGGAACCAAGAACACTGGTCTAGAAAAAATGAAGAGAAAAAGAGTGTTTTTCTCCCCAAGAAAAATGTGAAGCACATCATGTGACTTCCTTGCTTCCAACTTCCCAAAGATTGTCAATCGCACCCAGGCATAAAATCCAAACTTCTGACTCTGACCCAGTGTGGTCAAAACCGAACCCACTGCCATTGAGTGGATTCTGACTCATAGGGACCCTGTAAAGTGTTTCTGAGGCTGCAATTATTACAGGAAAAGATTGCCCCACCTGTCTCTGGCTTTGAACCTTATAGTTATCCATATAACAATCACCCAATGGTACCCCCAGAGCTCCTGATGGCCTCGGATAAAGCTTTTAAAACTAACATAATTTAACAAATGGTGAAACTAGTTTACTGGGTGAAATCATTTTTACAGTACAATTTAAAATATTGGAGTTCATGATATGTAGTAGAGATGATTTTATTTCATGAAAAATCTCTTGTAGATGTGGCAGGGTGCCAGGGGACCATCATGGGTCAATGTATGTTCATGATTGTACTGGACTGTAGTGTGAAATTGGATCATATTAAAAGAGTTTGAAAGTCATTACCTTATAAGAACCTTAGTGATCCATTTACTTGTGTCTTGTGCAAAATCAACCATCCATCCACCTCTGCTCAATCAAAATACTTTAACCCTGCTGACTGTCTTACTGCTTCGTCAAAGAAGCAAAACTTGGCCCCATCTAGGGTTCGTGGCATTTATCTGGGACATTATACTTCCAGTTATTTGCACAAATAGATCTTTTTTATCGCTCAAGTGTCAGCCTAGGTCACCTGCTTTGAAATTCCTTCCTCTAACTAATCTGAAGAAGCTCCCATTATTGGTGCAAATAGTGTCCAGTCACATGAGGACCTAATATGTGCAAGTCAATAATCCATGCGATATGATTTTCAGTCAGCCTATACTTGTTTAATCTCCCTTTCTCAACTGTGTTTTAAATACATTATCATGGACTAAATCCATGACACTATAAACAAAAACACCTGATGCTCCAGGGAGATGATCGATACAATTCTGTATCAAAAAATAGCAAAGATGTCATTAAGGTGAACCAGAGGCAGATTGAAAACAGATTTAGGAATAGATTTTGGGCTTGCATTTAATCCTAGCTCCAATCTAAGAACAATTAATTCTTTAGACATGGCCCTACTCGATCCTTGTCCTCGTGACAGAAAGGAAACATGGGAGATATGGGTGTTAAAGCAAAGTGTGGTGAAGAAATTGAATGGTACCAGGCTATCAGAAAAAATACCAACTGGGACTTTCTTAAAGGCTTGTTCTCAAACAAGCAGCCATCTAAGTGATATGTCAATTAAGCCCTATGGAAGGAAGTACACCAACATCTATGACCTACGGAGTGGGAAAGACATAACTAAGCCTGAAGGAGGGAATGGTATCAGAGTGTAAATTGGGAAATTCTGGTTTGCAGAAGGCTATGGATGACAATGGGAAGCCTCAGATACATTCACCGGAGCTACACGCGGAATCAGCCTCCAGTGATTGCCGTCAAGACTAACCAACTGAGGGATGGGAATAACCTGGTTATCAGACAGAGAGCGCCGCAGAGACAAATATAGTAGATTAAGATGATAAATTTGACTTCAATGGTTAAAGCTTTGTCATTTGATCTCCCTTTTGATACACTCTGAACTTGTTCTGAATTTTTATGTTTCCTGGGTTTTTTGTTTTTCAGATTGGGGCTTATCATGCAGATGTTTGTATACTGTTTCCTTAGCCTTCTGGACATTGGCACACATTTCAGAGCCCCTGTTGTCACATTCAGCACTGTTTTCCATACAACTCATAATAGCACCCAACAGCAGTTGAAGGAGAGTTGAGCATTTCAGTTATGTGTTCAGCTTTTCACAGTTAAGGCCGCTGTGTCATCCTAGCCTTCAACAATGCTAGTAGCGCTGGCTGTAAACACACATGCTGTTGCTAACACTGAGCAATGAGCATCAGGTAGGTCTTGATCGGAGGGCCTCAGAGGGCGATCTATGTCAGCTGATCTCTGAAACCCCAGATTTCACGTACAAAAGGTGATGGATGGCTGCAACATATGAAAGTGAACACCTGTTGAGACTGAGCATCTGAGAGTCATGGCTTTCTCATTGTACTTGCCTAGTGCCCTAGTCAGGATGCCTGGTGGCACCGTGTGCAAAGTAGGAGGCATGGAGGCCATACCTGACGTCCTCTGGCTTCCCTATTGCCACGTGACAGGGTCAGACATGCCTCTTTGGTCCCTCCTTCTTTACCTATTCTGACACCAACTTTTCCTCCCATGCTCCTCTACTTCTGTGGAGAGGCCCAGAGTTTAGAATGATATCACACAAGCAGTTGTGGCTACCAGGGCCATATTAATTAATCACATCTCAGTGGGTCACACATTGAGCTGCTAACCAAAAACCGCCTCTGGCGAAAAATGAGGATGTCTACTCCCATAAAGAATTACAATCTCAGAGAGCCACAGAGGCAGAGCTACTGGGACCTATAGGATCACTGTGAGTCCTAATCCACCCGATGGCAGTGAGCCATATTTTTAAAGGGAGTACTCTAGTGACCATTCCCTCCGCTATTGTATCAATTCAACACATCGTGACCCTACGGGACCGAGCGGAAGGGCTCCTTTTGATTTCTGAAGCTGTAAATCTATGTGAGCAGTGTCATCTTTCACCCGCAGTGCCACTGATGGAGCAAGCGTCTGACCTGGTGGTGATCAGCGCAACTTGTAACACACTGTTCCGTGAGAGCACCTGTCCTTTCACACACACACACACACACACACACACACACACACACTTAAAAATGAAAGCATTTGTCTTGGATTTGACCCTGAAATAACAGAACCAGAAGCAAAAATCTACATAGAAAGTCCACTTGCATCCAGAACTAAGGAAGAGGGACAGAGGAAATAGGTCACAGCAGCTAGGCAGTGGGGGCCAGTCAGAGTGGAAACTGCCCTCGGGGAAACCGTCTAGACATAGACTCAAGAATCTAATAGAAAGGGGCCCTCATTCCTTCCAAGGCTCATCCAGCAAACTCCTTCAGAAGGTTAGTGAGATTATCGCTTCAATCTTCATTTAATTCTCCCCAGATGCCTGATCATAAAGGGGCCAGTCCGCTAGGCTTAGGACTTTTTCAAGTCTGCTTGGACTTTTTCAAGTGGAATGGGGAAACTTTGAAGCACTTTAAGCAGGGGAGTGATTCGGGGGCCTGTCTCTCCTAGTGAGATCTACTTAGCTGCGACTGGAGTGTGGATCCGCTGCACAAGTGGAAGGAGGAGGCTCTTGTGACGGGCGGACCCGGTGAGAAACAGGGAGAGCGCAAACAAAGGCCAGGGCTGTGGGAACCAGAAGTGGGGGAGCGACGGAGTCCCACCCACTTTATTAGTTACCATTTCCCGTCTTGGACTCTTCGACTGGCCCTAAGCCCCCCTTTTGCCTCCTATTTTGCCTCTGTGTAAAATAAAGCCGCGGAGTGTGTGGTTCCGTGGTGGGATCCTTTCCCGTTACGTCCACAAGCTGCAGAGCGGCGGTCGGGCCCAGGCACCTTGGTGCACCCACCGCCCATCCGTCTGTCGGCAGAGGCTCGGGCGTTGCCGTGATGCTGACCAGGTGGCTGCTGAACTTCCAGACTGACGGACTAAGAAACGCCTAGTATCTGCTTTCCCAAACCAACCAATGAAAGCAGTATGGCTCACTACTGATCCTGGGGCTGGCACCGAACCCGTCGGCTTGTCATTCTGCTGCACCTAAGCTTATGCCTTAGGGGCCCTCTTGAGCCCCGTTGACAAGCGCCACAGCACAATGAAGCTGATCATGACACCCACGGCAAGGCACCTCGGTGAGAAGTAGCTATGGTCACACGCATTAGCACATAGGAGGGGCTTCAGAACGCTTCACGAACAATTCTGGGCTCGCCATTCCATTCCCCATGCATGTTTGAAGCCCACTCGTAGTGAAAGTGGTGGCCTAAGGGGCTAAGCACTGGGCTGCTGACCACAAGGTCCGAGGTGCACACTCATCGACCGACGACTGGGGAAGAGAGCGATGGAGTCTGTTCACGCTCAGATTGACCGTCTGGGCAAATGGCCGGCAGTTAGGCGGCAGAGGGGAAGCGGGGGCATCTGTAAGGCGCTGGAGCCACTAAAGGACCTGAAGAAGAAACGGTGTAAACGAGGACTGTTTCTTCCAGTGACGGAGCGGACAGTTTCAGGCACAGCACGCTGAAGAAGAAGCTTACGCCTTCCCTACAAAGCCTTCAAAGATCGTCAAGTTGGGGATCTGCCACAGGCAGTCAGGCGACAAAGAAAGCATGGGCCGTGTAGTCAAACACTCTTGCTCCCCAAACCTTTCCGCAGGAGCAGGTTTGAATGAAGACGAAGCCTGTGCACCGAGGAAATGGCACCAGCAGCAATGAGGATGAAGAGTGTGGGAGGGGTCACCGACTCAGCAGCTCCAAAGTCCAACACAGGAGAGCACGGTTTCCTACTCACCGATGGCATACAAAATATCACCTTGGAAATGTCCACCACCAAGACAACTAAAGCTGTATGATGTGTGTGTGTGTGTGTGTGTGAACTTAAAGGAGCCGTTAGCTTTTTTGAAGAATGGCTTAAGACTATTTTTGCAACTGCCTTTTTGGTTCGTCTATGACTTTTTAAATTAGAGATTGAGCGGTACACTAACCTTTATAGTAGATGAGAGTTTGAAATTAGAGGTAATTTATGTTTTATATAAGATGTCAAGACACTAATTTTGTGGTTTCCTGTGATTCGTTTCGAAAGGTCACAGATAATAAAGAAACCAGAAATGATACCTTTTTAAGAGTTGCATGCTTTTTTAGACACAACTATTAGCATATTAAGAGAGAAGCAAAAAGTCATTGTCTATTTAAAACTGGTTCAAAATCCAGGCAAATACTCTAACTTAACTCCCTCCTAGAAATTGTCTGGCTCCCAGGAACAGCCTTATCGAGTATTATATTGGAAAGAAAACGTTACTGGATTATTGAGTAAAAGTAAATTTAGATAAAACTAAATACAGCATCTTTTCCCCCCTGAGGTGTATTTCTTTCAAGTCATATAGTAGTTTTTGCATTGTCATCAGTTGGTACAGATGCTTAGTTTTTTACAAGGGCCATTTTCTTCACATTTTATGTAAACTGTCGAATATCTGAAATGGCTCACTGCACCTGAATGGGTCTTGTCTTAACCTTAAAGAGCAACAACCATTTGTCACCAAAGTGAATCAGCATTTTTTTTTAATTTTAACAATTTATTAGGGGCTCATACAATTCCCATCACAGTTCATACATATACATACATCAATTGTACAAAGCACATCTGTACCGTCCTTGCCCTAATCATTTTTTCTCCTCTTTTCTTTTTTTACATTTTATTAGGAACTCATACAACTCTTATCACCATCCATACATATACATACATCAATTGTATAAAGCACATCCATACATTCCCTGCCCCAATCATTCTCAAGGCATTTGCTCTCCACCCAAGCCCCTTGCATCAGGTCCTCTTTTTTTTTTCCCCTCCCTCCCCTTTCCCCCCTCCCCCATGTGCCCTTGGTAATCTATACCTCGTTATTTTGTCATATCTTGCCCTATCCGGAGTCTCCCTTCCCCCTTTCTCTGCCATCCCTCTCCCAGGGAAGAGGTCACATGCAGATCCCTGCAATCAGTTCCCCCTTTCCAACCCACTCACCCTCCACTCTCCCAGCATTGTCCCTCACACCCCTGGTCCTGAAGGTATCATCCACCCTGGATTCCCTGTACCTCCAGCCCTCATATGTACCCGTGTACAGCCTCTGTCCTATCCAGGCCTGCAAGGTAGAATTCGGATCATGGTAGTTTGGGGGAAGAAGCATCCAGGATCTGGGGGAAAGCTGTCTTCTTCATTGGTACTACCTCGCACCCTAATTAACCCATCTCCTCTCCTAAACGCCTCTATGAGGGGATCTCCATTGGCCGACACTTGGGCCTTGGGTCTCCACTCTGCACTTCCCCCTTCATTTAATATGGTATATATATACATATACATATACACATATATACACATACATACACACACTTATATTGTTGTGGTTTTTTTTTTGCATGATGCCTTATACCTGGTCCCTTGGCACCTCGTGATCGCACTGGCCAGTGTGCTTCTTCCATGTGGGCTTTTTTGCTTCTGAGCTAGATGGCCGCTTGTTCACCTTCAAGCCTTTAAGACCCCAGACACTATCTCTTTTGATAGCCGGGCACCATCAGCTTTCTTCACCACATTTGCTTATGCACCCATTTGTCTTCAGCGATCCTATCATGGAGGTGTGCAGTCAATGATATGATTTTTTGTTCTTTGATGCCTGGTAACTGATCCCTTTGGGACCACTCGATCACATAGGCTGGTGTGTTCTTCCATGTGGACTTCGTTGCTTCTGAGCTAGATGGCCGCTTGTTTATCTTCAAGCCTTTAAGACCCCAGTCACTATCTCTTTTGATAGCCGGGCACCCTCAGCTTTCTTCACCACATTTACTTGTTCACCCACTTTGGCTCCAGCCGTTGTGTCGGGAGAGTGAGCATCATAGAGTTCCAATTTAATAAAAGAAGGTATTCATGCATAGAGGGAGTGTTTGAGTAGAGGCCCAAGGTCCTTCCGCCACCTTAATACTTGACCTATAAATATAGACACATAGATCTTTTGAATGCACTTCTCTCGGTTTTTGTAAGTAACTAGATCTGAAAGCATCCAGCTGAACTTGAAGAAGCTGTTGTTTTTAAAATACAAAACACTGTCAGCGTATTTAAATGTACATATTGCTTAAAAATGGCTTTTAATTTTTTAAGGTATGAACACCCAAAAAGGTAGCAATATTGCGCGGAGATGGGAAGGAGGACAGAGTAGAACTGTTCCTTAGGGTTTTTGAGACTGTAAACTTCCCAGAAATAGACAACCTCATGTTTCTCTCAAGGAGCTGCTGATGGTTCCAAACTGCCGACCTCTTGGTTAAAAACCCAACACTTAAATCACCGCATCACTAGGCGCTGCTTTGACACAGAGTAAAACGCAAAACCTCAAACTCGCTGCCATGGAGCCCACTCTGACTCCTCTCCACCCTATAGGACAGGGTGGAACCGCCCCTGGGTGGTTCTGAGATTGTAACTCTTTAAGGAAGTAGAAAGCCCTATTTGCTCCTGAGGAGCGGCAGGTGGATTTGCACACATCACCCACTATGCCACACAGAGTCAGTCCTCAGTAACTGACGTTTCTCTTTGTTGTGTTTTGAAAGCAGGCACTATTAAAGGTACTGGCACAAATGCTTTGCAAACACCCAGAAGCCAGTTTATTGTCCACAGGAAGGAAGACTTCACCACCTGTAACAATGGGTGGAAGGATAAATAGCATTGTGAAAGGCAATGGACTTAGATTGTTTAAAACTGCACCTCCTTCAGATGTAAGCGCAAGATGAAACTCTAGTCTCTCTCTTTTTTTAATCATTTGGGAGGGGACTCATACAATGCTTATCACCATCCATACATCCATGCATTGTGTCAAGCACATTTGTACATTTGTTGCCATCAGCTGATAGACAGCAAAAGCTTTGAGAATGATGATGGAAACCCTAGTCTTGACTGAGTCAGGTCTGTGCTGGGCCAGGGTGAGTAGCAAGAAAAGTAGGCAGCCTGCTCTTGATTCAGAAGTGGGGCTCTCACCACTTCTCTGGCTCTGTCTTTCCCAGATCAGGCTCACATCTGAAAAGAGTCGGGTGGGGTAGCAGACTGCCATCGTGGCTCTCAATAGGTCCTGGGTCGAGGGCCCCTCAGCACAGATTTTTTGTCTGCAAACCCAGCTTCGGAGGTGCCTGAAAGTGTACAAATAGTGAACCTGGCCCAGCGGAGCCGATTCATTACAGGGCTTCAGTGCTGCCCGCTGAGGATTCACTCTGCAGCTCACCTCTCCTCGGGGGGCGCCAAGGAATCAGCAAATCCCCCTGCATCAGAGCCACCAATCCAGGCACAGCTCATTCACACACAGCGGGGCGGCTGTGGATTAATTGGAGGGGGGATGTTGTGAATTCCAGAGAGTTCTTTCTCTTTGCCTCACAGCCGGTGGCCAGGGATATTGCTACATGAAAGCTTTCCTGTCAGTATCAATCATCATTGCTGGGCCGCTACATTCCAGAGAATGAATTGGCCTCATTTGGTAACTCCGGGAAAGATGTGTGTGTGTGTGTGTGTGTGTGTGTGTGTGTGTGTGTGTGTGTCTGGGGTGGGGGTTAACTAGAGAGAGCAGTTATTCATAAATGGTCCACATCTTCAAGCCCTGGTTCCCACCTCAGAAGAAGTGTCCAAGGACAAACAGAAACCAGAATTGTCCAGCTTCCTTTATCTGGATTTCCCAGTTCAGTGATTGTTTGGGAAGGCAAAGGACCCTGGAGGTGGGGTGGGAAAGGGGTGGGATCTGGGTTAGGGCCCGGCAGGAAATTAGTTGAAGGCAAAGTCCTGGTTTAGAGGAGAAAGGCAGACAAATAGCCCCCCAGGGCCTCTCTGATTGCGTTGATGCAGAGACTTGCCTGTTCTCCCTGACAGCCTTCCCTCCCCTTTTACTTCTCAGGCCTGTCTTCTCTCTGCAAAACCTCTTGAAATTCCCACTAAGCCCAAGGTCCACCAGCCAATGCCACAGTTTGCTCTGTGAGGTGCTGGGCCGTTATTATTTCCGAAAACCATGGAGCGTTATCCCTGTGAGAATTCAAGTTACAAGGTGCAGAAGGCGAAGCTATCCCCCATAGGCATGATTGTAGGGCAACAGGCCATTCCCAGGGGTCCTCTGGCACAGCAAGAGGCCAGCATGGGTCTGAGGAACAGACTGCCAAGTCACTCTCACTAACGGTCATCTTGAGCAAGCGTTTTCTCCCCCTGGGCCTGTTTCCCCCACCTCTAACAGAAGTGAACAAAAACAGACTTCGTTTTAAAAAGATCATTTTATTAGGGGCTCATACAACTTTCATCACAATCCATACATGCATCAATTGTGTACAGCCCATTTGTACATTCCTTGTCCTCATCGTTCTCACAACATTTGCTCTCCACTTAAGCCCCTGGCATCAGCTCCTTATTTAAAAACAGACTTCTTTAATTATCTTATCCAATCCTCTTTGGTTTTTTGTTAGTTTGTTTTTAATCATTTTATTGGGGCTCCTACAACTCTTATCACCCACCCCTTCTGTTTTATGATTCCTTGGATGCCTCAATTAGGTCTGCTAACTCAACAACTCTTAGAATGTCCAGTTCATCCACTTGAGAAAGTATCAGAGATTACCTATCTTCATTTCGAATACAGAGAAGTGAGTAAAACAATGCCAGCCGCTGTGGACTGCCTGCTTGATTTTGACTCATTGAGGCCCTAAATACTCAACTACAACCCACTGCCACCCAGCGACCTTATAAACCCTTACAGGAGCATACCAAAAACAAACCAACTCACTGCCATCTTGTCCATTCTGAGTCACAGTGACATCGCAAACCCCATAAGGTTCCCAGACGGTGGCTCTTTGGGGAGTAAACAAACCCAGTCTCCTTCCCTCCAAGATGATGGTGGTTTCAAACTGCTGACCATTTGAACTGCAGCCCAAAGCCTAACCCGCAGTGCCACCTGTGCTCCTCAGAGACCTGATAGGACGAAGTAAAACTGATCCATGCCTTAGAGTTTATATCCCGAAACTAAGGTTGCCAACGGCTACAGTTCACGGTGAGAGCCCCAAATCCATTTTGAGCCTCCGTATAAATGTCACCTCCATGACTTCTTTCTGACCATTCAACCAGTCATTTGACTAGCCTTGCCCTCGGGAAAATGGATTCCAAAGTGGATTACTACCATTCCCACTAGCCAGGCCATTGCTTAGGGACTTCACTGCGGGTGCCCTCACTAGGAATTTGGGAGTGGGTTTCCCCACAGTCATGAGTCAGATCCTGATTGCCTTGGTCAGAGGGCCCTGAACCCATCTTGTAGGCTTGTCTGTGTATCGCAATCACGGTCCCTTTCCCGCTTCTGCTGACCTGTCTGCAACTGTGGTGTGTGGATCTGCTGCCAACAACGCTTTCGGGGCCATTTTCCTTGTACTTCCACGTCCTATTTAGGGGGCCAATGTCTGCACATCCCTGGACGCCATTATGGCTGGTGTCTATGGACTGCCTCATCCCGATGAGTGTTCTTGGTTGGGTGACAGGACAAAGACTGGGGCTTTCACTCTCCTAAACAGTTACAGGCTTGGGAACCTGCAGGGGGTCACTATGGGTCAGCATTGACTCCATGGCAGTGAGTTGGGTTCCGTTTTCTGTCCTGTGAAAGACTAAACAACATGTGTCTGTCTGTATGTGAATTCAGGGTCTCTTTGTCCCCCTACAATACCCATAGAATTTTCTAGGCTGTAAATTTTCTGAGTATAGTTTGCCAGGTCTTTTTACCTTAGGAACAGCTGGTGAGGCCTAGCCAGTTAGCAGCCAGTGCTTAACCGCTGCACCACCAACGGTCATGTCAGCCCCTAAGGGACTATACGGCTACATCATCCTAATGAGGACATTCCACCCTGGAAGGCCTGCTGGCATATGTAGTTGGCTGTACCTTGGGCCGCTAATCTCCAGCTTTGCGCTCTCTGTTCTGCTGGAGAAAAATGACGCTCGCTGCCCCTGTAGATTCCCAGCCTCAGAAATCCTGGGGTGCAGTTCTATTCTGCTCTATAGGGTCGCTATGAGTCGGGATCGGCTCAAGGATTGTGGATTTGGGGGTACGGGAGAATCACATTATGTCTTTAGGACATGATCTCCAGTGTAATTAGCACAGGTTTCCTACCTCCACATAGTTTAATGTTAAAAGTGCCCTGTTTGCTAATCACTGTAAAGAGTAAATCACTGATACCTGGAAACCACACCTTTGTGTTGCAAAACTCCTAATAAACAGGAGGTCAGCATTCCATTGCACCGAACCAGAACTTTTGTCTGAAGCTTTCCACCCAGAGCCCTTGCCTTTATCTCCCGCTGCACACATCTGCCTCCTGAGACTTCTCTTTCATTCCCAGATGCTGTCAGCTGGGTTCTGCCCACCCTGGGAGCCTTCACGTTCAAGTTCTGCCAGCTGGATGGAGTTCAGCTGTAACTGTTATCCTGATGGGTTCTTTTAATTCTCCTCATTTTGATCAAGTCAGCTTCCACAACCAACAGGGTTCACCAGAATGGCGCCTGATCTCACCAAGGCAAACTCACTGGGCTTTGCCTCCCAGCTGCCTGAGGCCAGATCTCCTCCAAGTCTGTCAGGCTAGTTTAACCCTTGGCTATGGAAGCTTCCCAGAGAAGCACTCTTCTTCCTTCCTTCCCTGGCAGGGGCAGCAGGGTGGCGCCCTTAGAGAGAAACACCCAGTTGCCAGCATTAATTAAGCCAGGATGCACATGGCAGATGCCTTTCACCCGCACTGGAGCCAAGACCTGGTTGGCTAGGAGGATATTTCTGCTCCAAATGCTCAGCAGTTCACCAAGAGTTACTCCAGCTGATAAAAATAGCTCTCTTTATTGAGTGGCAGGGAGAAAGATGGTGCTTTCTACAGCTGTAAACTGTTACAGTCTCAGAAAGCTACAGGGGCCATTCTGTCCTGTACTATAGAGTCGCCATGAGGTGAAATTGTCTTGAGTTTGATTGGGTGTCAAGAACTATTTTAAACGATTTACAGTACTAATGCATTTCATATTATGAAAACATTAAATAGATATTGTGCTCATTTCATAAATTAAGAAATCAGGATGATAGCAGTTAAGCAGTGTGCCCAAGATCGTATGGCTTGCCTAGACAGACTCAGTGATTTAAACCTAGACCCTGGGTCATAAATGTTAGCTGTTAATACCCATTGTTTTGCAGTGAAAAGAGTTCTTGTTAGGAAAGCTAGATTTACCGACAGAGGGGTGTCCCTCCCATTCCTGCAACGGCCCCCATAAAGGAGGTTGGAAGGAAATACGGCAACCGTTAGACACCCATGAAGACACCAAACTGAGCATGCTCACACTCAAGCTCCCAGCCAGGTGGGAGGTACACCTGAGCAGTCCAAACTAGGCCCCAGGCTCATGACATCACCCAGGAGGGCTCAACCCAGCTAATGGGGTCAACCAATATCATCACCCACACCTCCCGGCTGGCTCCTAGTGGCAGGGGAGGGCGAAGGTCCCGTGTACATTTGCGTGGGCGCTGGGCCTTCTTGGGGCCTACAGCCCCTCTCGCCCCATACTCTGGCCCCCTCACTCTCTGGCACGCTCTCCTGTCCCTTGTTCCCATACCCCTAGGTCGCTGGGAGTCCCCCCCTCCCCAGTTCCACACCTGTGGGTGCTGTTTTCCACGAGGGTGCTCATGCCAGTGTGAGCCCCTTTGAGACTGTGAAACCTGAAACTTGTCCTGTCCTTCATAAAAACCCACTTGGATTACAAAACGGGCTTTGGCGTGAATTCTTTCATCGCAGGAAGCCAAGAGCAAGACGAGAGAAACCGGACAATCTGGGCAGAGTAGGAAGTTCTATGACTTTAGGCGCCTTGGACAAGCCTATTTTCTGGGTCTTGATTTCCTTTTATGTAAATTAGGGCATAGAATTAAATCCCTTTTCCCCCTGACTGCATTCTTTACTGCTTTTCCTAGATCTACGTACAATTTGTACTACTATTTAATAGACATTTTAATTTAAACCAAGGCACTACTTGTTTAACTGTGTTGGGAATTAAGTGAGCTTATACAGAGCATCAGCAATTCATACCTATTTGGAGCCAGCCCATCGGTTGCCATCCCCACTACATACTCTCCATAATTACAGCCCTTCCTCCAGCAGTTCCGGTTTCCATGACCCTTTTCTATCTTTATGTCCTTGTCCTGGGCTGAATGCTGCTCCTTTGATCTGAAATCCTGATTATTCCAACTCGGAGATGAGTTCGTTAGTTCCAGACCTGATGGATAAGAGCTATACTCTTGACCAGTCTCTCTCTACCAGTAAGGCTGATCTCTTTTATGATTTTGAGTTTTGGTGGACATTTTTCTCCCATTGTATCTGGAACTGTCTAATGGGATCCTTTTCAAAGAAGTTGGTAGTGGTAGCTGGGTCCCATTTAGTTCTTCAGATCCAGGCTTCAATGCACTCTCTAAAGCCATCTAAAATATATTTTAAAATTAGACTTCATTAATCAAAAGCCAAAATAAATTGTTCTAAATAGATGGCAGTAATAAAAATATGTTGTCATTGTTGTTGTTGTTGTTGTTAGATGCCATTGAATCAGTTCCCACTCAGAGGGACCCAACCCTAGACACAATGGAACAAAACACTGCCTGGTCCTGAACATGATAAGCCACATGGAGAGAATGCAGAATAGCAGCACAAAACCTCACGTGCTGAACTAGAAAATGCCAGGGGCCCAGAGGGCGTGCTGGGTCCCACACTGCTTGTATTCCCTTCCACCCCACTGGCTAGGGGAGGCATGGTTGAAGGTATGGGCTCGCCCCTACTGGCTGAGCTTAGGTCCCCCTGTGTGATGCCATGTGGCAGGGCCTAGTCTGCGTGCCCACGAGGACCTCTCACCTGGGCCTAGGGCTTGTGTCTGAGCATGCTCAGTTTGGATCTTTCCATAGGTGTCTAATGGGTGTCTGGTTTCTTTCTAATGCCTTTGTTGTGGCCCCATGCAGGCATGGGGGAGACAACCCCCTTTAGTCTCTAGTTGGCTACCTAACAAGACTACTGGAAAACCAAACTTTTAAAACCTCAAACTTGTTGCAGTGGGGTCACTTCTGGCTCCTGGTGACCCTACCTGTTGCAGAGAAGACCTGCTCCGCAGGACCTTTGACTGTCGTGTTCATGAAAGCGGACTCTCAGGCCTTTCTTTGAGATGCTCTTCGGCGGTTTTGAACTGGTCGCCTCTCAAACAGAGTCAGTGTGAATTGTTAGTGCTACTCAGGGACTCATTTAACATCTCGTCCATTTCAAATTTGACCATTTCATCACGCGAGTCTCTTTCAGCATTTACACTTTTAAAATAACTTCAGTTCTAATTAGGAAAGGGATGATTAATGAGAACTAAATTTAAAAGTTAATTCAGCAGCACCTTCTGGGTATTTCTTGACCTCCAAAGAAAGTAAAATAGGAAGCGACCTGACAATAAGCCATTACTGTTATTTATTTATTTGAACAGAGAAAGAGTAAAACTCTTTCTTGGGACCATGTCTTCCAGGACTACCAATCGCCCTGCCCTGTGCTGTGGGCAGTGTGGCCCAGCAGCGTTCAGTGTGGTTGAATCACCTAGGAATCCCCAACGCCCGTTCAATGGGTCCCAGAAGTCAAAACTATTCTCTAGGAATGCCTTTTTCGACTCTGCGTGAGCGACGCTGTGCAAAGGCAAGATAGGATGTAAAATACTGCAACAGATTGAAGGCAGAAATAAATATCAAACTCCAACAGTCTTCTCTTGAGACAGACATTACATAGATTTGAAAAAGAAAAGGTAAACATATAGCTATTAAACATAATCGATATCCCAAGACCAAAGCATTTGCAAATGTCTGAGCCATTACAAGCAGCCCTTCTGGACTCCATCTGTCATGGTCCGAAAAGGGTGAGGTCAAAAGGAGCTCAAGAGACCGGGTTCCACGGCGGTGCTGGGAAAAGCTAAGCATCGCCAGTGATGAATTGTTAGAGTTAGAAGTAGTGAGCCAGCATTTCTGAAATGGTCACCAGCTCAGTACATGGCATGTGACCCTTACAAATGAGGAAGAAACGTGTCCACTAAAACAATATTTGCATGAAATCAAAGCTCTTTCCCTTTAAGTCCGTGTACAAGACCTCTTTAAAGTGTTGAAGAGCAAGGATGTTTCTTTGAGAATCAATGCCTGGTTTCTTCAGTCAACTCTTGGCACATGAAATTTGGATAATGAATTAGGAATATTGCAGGAGAATTGATGTATTTGCATTATGGTGTGGGCAAAGCATTTTGAAAGTACTGATATCACATCAGGCCTCAGAGCCCTCCTGAGACCCCATGCACTTTTCGGCCTTTGTACTCTGGCTTTGTGGTTTTGGTGAATTAACTTGCCTTTGCTATTTTCTTTTGGAAACTAGAGCTTAAGGTAACTCCTATGAAGTGATTTAAGTACAAAGGAATTACAGAGACTCATAGTGAAATAAGTAAAGGGTGGCCTAAGAATTAAGGTTCTTTATGATTGAAGTATAAGTCGTTTCTTTAGCAGTAAGAATTGAAACAAATTCGTTTATGTTTTTAGGCCAGAACAGGAATGCTTTTTATAAAGTTACTAGACTGCAATGTTTTCTTTTGAGTGGCAGAGTAAGAGCAAAAAAACTATTCCATTTTGCAGTCATGACCCAAGGTGACGACTCCTGAACACAGAGCAGAACGCAGCACGAAAAGAGGACATGGTATTTACCAGCCCAACGCCCTGCCGCTTGATTACAAGACTATTCGCACTGTTTTCCTACCCCTCTTTTCCTAATGGATGAAAAATCCCCTAATTCTGTTGGTGAGAGGACACAGTTTTTTGCTGTCTTGGATCCCCGTCTCTTTGCATATCAGTACTCCCTGCAGCCCTCACCACCCCCAGCACCCCTGTCTCATGCATGGGCTGGCTGGTGGCAGGCAAACCGAAGTACCTGCATAATGGAACTAGTACCCCGAACTGCTAGAAAAACAAGCAAATCAGTCTTGCTAGATGTACAGCCAGAATGCTCCTTAGAAGCGAGGACAGCAAGACTTGGGATTTGTTAGCAGCAGAGGTCAATCCCGGGAGAAGGACTCTGCTTAGTAAAGTAGAGGGTGGGTGAAAAGAGGGAGATGCTCAGTGAGATGGGCCAACATAGGAGCTTCAGCAATGGCCTCAACTGTAGTAATGGTTGTGAGAATGGTGCAGGACTAGCAATGTTCTCTTGTGCAGGATCACTGTGACTGGGAATGGAGAACATAACATTAACTTCTGGACATTGCAGGAATATAAAATCTGTCTGCTGTGCATAAAGCCTGGAAAGGGATGTGGAAAATGGAAACTTTTATTGGGAAATTTACATGTAAGAAAATGTTTAAAATACTGTATTTATCATTTTATTTTTAATGATGCCCTAATGCCACTTATATAATCACTATTCATTGGTAATTAAAATTTAATTTCTTGTGTTGTCAAGCTACTGCTGAAAGGTGGGACACTAGCTTTGGTTCAAAGATCATACACTTGATTAAGTCAACAAGTTGGGCTAAGGTAGCTTAGTAATTTTATTGTGGAATCTCATCAACTATATGACCACAAATTGATTGTGACTATCGGCTGAGACCCTGGCCAAAAACATATATAATTGTCAATTAGTGTGTTTCACGTAGATAAGGCCAAAGTGTATTGGCACCGACACTAAATGTCTCAACCTCATTTTGATTCTGGGAGCTCAATTTACAAAGAGAATTAACATTCGTCTTTATTTTAAGTGGTTTCTATGGATACCTTCTATGAAGCTTTTCATTCACATCCATCCAATTTAAGCTTCTCATTTTAATTTAAATACATTTTTCCTTTCCTTGAGAATCTATATATGATCCTCTCAGTTCATTTTCTGAAAATAACCTCTGAAAAAACTCATGCACACAAAATTTTAAATTAATCAGTTTAAATGTTTTAAGAGAAAGGAGAAAATAACCTCCTACAACAGAAATTCATAATCTCCAAATCTACCTTCACTCAAAGCCTGACTAGTAATCTAGAGACACTTGATTTCAGCTTAGATACTTTTGATCATTGTCCCCCTTTCTTGTCATTTGTTTTGATAAATTATAGTTTCTTGCATAATAGGGTTGGGGTTATGTTTGGATTTTCCTTGTATATAAACATTTCTGATAAAAACTAATAACATTTCCACTGCCAACATTGGATGCTCTAGTAAACACTAGATCTTGGTTTGGTGTTTTTTTATTTTTTCCAAGAAGAACTGTTATACAGAAATTTGTTAGAGAAAATATCTGATGTCACCTTAGCTGAAAATATATACATTTTTTAAGTCTACTGTGCAAATGTTCATACATCTCAGCCTGCAATCCAAGACTGCCCACCTTATGGCGCCAGATTGGCTGCCAATTTATTCACCACCACTCAATGCCAAAATACTGTTCTGCTACCAAAAAGCCTTCTCCTTTTCCACCTGGTCCCTTTGCCTACAAGCACTTCTGGCCTTTGCTCATAATTGATTCTCTCCCCTTGAAATAGCCTCATCAGACTCTTCAGTGTCTGCCAGCTGAAATCCAGACCTGCAGCGTGATTGCCAAAGCCCCTTGGAAAATCTCTCCTGTTCCTTCCAAACAGGAATGATCACTAGCTTCTGAATAGCCAAGGCCCTCTTCCTGCTTGATAGAATACATTGGTTTGGGATTTTTAAAAATTTGTTTATAAAAGGCTTTATCTACCTTTTCAAATAAAATCTCCTTTGAGATTTTTAGTGTTTTATGTTAACCAAGTAACCCGTGCATCTAGCGGTGATATCAGTCAGAAGGCACCAAATGACATACAAAGAAAAAAGTCTCCTTCCTGCCTTTCTCTCCAAGGTCTCCTCTGCACAGGTACTTACTACTCCTTAAAAACTTTCCCAGAGATATCCGATGCTTTGTGCGTGTGTGTGTGGAACAGTCGATTATTTAGTATGGCCCTTCTAGCTATGGTCTTTGACTGTCACACAATTGGGTAGTATTTTGCAGATCAGGTGTATGGAACTTGTTTCAGCTTGGCTGGACTATGATTTTCAGTGATTTAGCAATTTTGTAATGATGTAATTGGCCTCTTTTTTATGGTGTATTATAATTCCTAGCCTTTATGTCTAGGTATGGTCCCATTTGGGAATGAGTAGTCTGTTATGCCACTGAGGCAGAATTAGGGTGGGATGCATCTTAAGTCACTGCCTTACTAGATGATGTGACTCAGGACATCACCCTACGGTAATTACGCCCCTTCCCGTAGCCCCACCATTACCACCCTTATTCTGGTCATACCCTTGCACTACCTGCCTCAAGCAAAGGGAGCTTCCTTAAGGGTAGGGTCTGTATCTCATATATTGGAATGCTTTGGCAAAAGTTCCTCTCTTAACCTGGATCCTGTAACCAAGCTTGCTGTCATCTGACCTCAGGTTCTCAGAACTTGAGCCATCAGCCCATTTTTTAACCTGATTCTGCAACTAATAAGCCAACCTACAAGCTTGAGTTGGTCCATCCATGCAATCACATGCATGGAGAGAGCTTAGCCTCTAACAACTGTCCAAGCCATTTCTCTGACCATTTGTGAGAACTATAAGATGTTTCAGTGAATTAAGGAACCCAAAGATGGGACCTAGATTGTTGAGGGGAGGAGGGATACTTGATGTTTGAGACGATGGAGTAGTTTAGCAGTTTGGAAAAGTTGAACACTTAGACATCTTCAACCTCTGCCTCATAGGAACCCGCTTTAAGATGATCTTTCTAAGAAGAAATCATTTATTTAGTGTGTGTCCAATAAACAGCAATGGAGGTGGACATATCCGACTTGCTCTGACTTCCCTATCGCCATGAGCCAAGGCCTCCATACTCCACCCTTCCTTACCTACTCTGACACACTTCTGTACATCTATGCTGGTGTGATAATTCATTGCAATGGGCCACACAGAACTCACAAATACAACTCACCGTTTAGGGGTTTGTTGGGGGAAATCAATAGGTTACCACAAGTCAAGATTAGCAAGCAGTAAGGGTATAAACATTTGTCTCTTCACCCAGCAGTCAAGTCTCTCTCTAATTGTCAGACTCCCAGCTGTGTAGTAGCCAAGTCTCTAGGAGCCACGTCTCTCTCCAGTCCTCAGTCACTCAGTCATATGGTCCTTTAGCCTTTGTCTCTATGGAAACCAGACTGCCTACCACTCTGTCCCACAGTTCCATAGTCTCAGGCCAAATGAAGAGAAAGTACTCCAAAACCTCAGCTCTGCTCCTCTGAGTCTCCATGCACAGTCTGTAATGCACCTGGTCTCGTCTCAGCAGCCTCCACCACTTCAGACGGAGATCTTCAGCGTGCTCTTCCAAGGTCCTTGGGGTTTCTGTCTCTGCCAGTACTTCCTTATAGCTAGGGGTAGGGTGGGGTGGGGGTAGCAGTGAAAATGCATCAATCTCCTCTATTAGTCCTACACATAGAGTGTTTGTATAGTCAAGTCTAGCCAGTTGGGGAGAGTTCTAGAGACATGGGTAGAAGAGCCATATTAAGAAACTTAGCAAGAGAATAACTTGTATTCTGCAGGGAAGATACAAAGTTGGGTAGGCTGTGTCTTATTCAAGGGCACTGTGGTGGTTTGATTTTATATTAGTTTGCACCTGTGTGAAAATGTACAGGTGGAACCCAACCTGTCCATCAGGTCACAGCCTGATGATGTGGCCTTTTATAAGAGCGATAGTGGAAACTTCCTCTCTGGCCCTTTCGCCTACCTCAATGGGACTCTTATGTCTACCTTCAGGGCATCCCCATGTGGGTCACCAACCTGGAGAGCTGTCAGCGACCTGTCATGTCTCCACTGACCTTGGATCCACATGGCTCTGCACCCACCGTCCTGTGATTTCCCTGCTTCCTGATTCACCTTTTTGTCCCATCATTCAGCAGCTAGGTGAGTCTGAAGAGGGTCCCGGCTAGCATTAGACCAGGTTGGGATGCCTTCTGATAGAAAAGTACTTCTTGATGTAAAGTTCTTTTTTCGACATCTATGAGTATGACTTGTTTTGATTCTCTAGAAAACCCAACCCAACACAGGCACCCAGGGGAAGGGGTCACTGGGGTAACCCAGCCCCTGAGTCTCTGGCCATGTTGTATGATCGGCCACCTGGCTATAAACATCCTATAAAAGAGGGCCTTCTTCAGGTTTCCACAAGTTTGTCTCATAGATTAGCAGTGTCTCTAACATTTTCATTCTTTGCAAAATAGCTTTGTTTTCTTCACTTTGTACTAGAATAAGAAAGGGTTGGCATTACGATTTGTGCTTAAACACTGTCACTGGGAAAAGACTAATTTGCACACACTGTTTTCAAGTACTGGTCTATTTCTTTAGAACTGTCAATTCAGATTATCGATGACTAAATTAAGTCCAACTTGTTTTAAAATGAAGTAACTGTAAAAAGGATTTTTAAAGGTCATGAAGATATTATAGATAAATTTACTTATGGAGCTTATCATTATTCTATTTTGAAGCAAGACTTTAATTATGAGGCTGTGTTGTTTGGATTTTATTAAATCTAAAAACCAATTTAGTGCAATGATTATGCTTTTCTTTAAATTAGTCTAATACAGTATAAAATACATAGACAATTTCCATCCCCTGAGGATTCATTGAGTGTCAGTTGCAAAAGATACCGAGTCCCAGCCTCTTCTGGCAAATTCAACTTTAATGTTGCTCACTGCAGGAGTGCCCTTTTGATGTGTCTGCCCTCATTTTCCAATAGTTAAATCCCAACCTACTTTTCTTCTCAGAAAATCTGTCACTCTTCTATGAGGCCTGAGAGTTGCCATTCAGGACCATGATTACTGAAAAGGAGAACCCCGACTTTCGCCCACTCACCTGAGTATAATCGAGACTCCTACTCAGGTTCATCCCTCTAAGAATCTTATTTCAAATGGCCATGTCACTCTGCTTGTGTTTATCAGATCAGTATTAGGATCTCTAGAGGATTGCCCCAAGCCTAAAATTCAAGCACATGAATATTTTCCAACACTATAGAAATTGAGAATTTTCTCCTATTTTATGAACAACCACACACACACACACATACACACACACTCTTAAATTTTCACCTTACAACAAAACAAATCAAGCAATGCTCCACTAGCATTTACAGTGATACAAAGGGTTGTTGTGCTAGGCAGCAAAGCAAAATGTTGGCAATTTGAGGCCCCTCAGAGGGGCCCCCATATTAGCCACTGAGAATTCTACGGAGCCTTTAGCTAGTCTAAACAGCCTGGTAAAATGTAAAAGCTAGACCTTATATTCTGCGGATGGTGGACCTTCCAACATATGCTGGCTTTCTGGCGGGTCTTCTTTTATTGGCTGGTCCTGTGTAGTGCACTCTCCTCTTCTCAGGTATGTACATTCTGGCACCCCAGCACCACAGACTTCATGCTGTGCTCTTGGTGCAGACCCCACATTCAGTCTTTTCAGTCATTGTGGGGGTTGTGTGAACATCCTGTCCCTGCCCCTAACCCCCACCATTTCATTATCTCCAATATCTCAGGTCCCGTGTCCATTGATAAGGACATGTGTTTCATCTGACCCTTCACCTTCCTTTGTGCTGGAGGTTACACACAGAACCCATGTCTCTTCCTCTCTCCTGTTGAAGATCCCTGCTCATTTCCTTCCATTCTCACCTCTTCTACCTGGCCAGTTCCTGATTAGCTAACAGCATCCAAAGAGACCAGGGTCTGGAAAAGGACCACACGTTAGCTAAAGCAGGTCTTCAGCGGACAAGAGGAAGCCTATCAAAGAGGTGGATTGATACAGCAGCTGCAAGAATGCTTCTCAACCTGTGGGTTTTGACCCCTTTGGAGACTAAACAACCCTTTCACAGGGGCCACCGGATTCATAACAGTGCAAAATGACAGTTATGAAGTAGCAAAGAAAATGATGCTATGGTTGGGGGGTCACCACAACCTGAGGAACTGTGTGAAAGGATAGCAGCATCAGGAAGGTGAGAACCACAGGCTTAAACTAGCAATGACTGTGAAAATGGCATAGGACTGGGAAGGCTTCATTCTGGACTCTTGTGCATCGGGTCGCTAGTCGTGAGAGTTAACTCAACAGCCCCCAACAACAACAACAACAACAAGCATTCTCCAATCTTCTTTATACATTTGCATTCGTCTAAAATGATTGGCAATGCCCTTGCTGGCATCAGGCATGTCTTAGTCCTCAATGTCACAACTTTGCTTTTGAACATCTCCAATGGTTTTTTATAGAACATTTCTCCAATTCAATACCGTCTTTCATTTCTTGACTGTGGATTGTGGAGATCTTAGAATAATGAAATCCTTAACAACATTGATCCTTTCTCCATTTATCCTGATGTTTCTTAATGCTCCGGTTTTGAGGATTTTTGTTTTCTTTATGTTGAGTTTCAATCAATACAATAAGTGCCTCAAATCCTCTTTGCTTTCAGCAAGCAAATGTGTGCCATGTGCATATTGAAAGCTGTCTGAGCCGTCCTCTAATATTAAGGCTGCATTCTTCTTCACATTGTCTAGCTTCTTGGATTATTTCTCCAGCCTTCACATGAAGTACTGTGATGAGAATTAACAACCGAGATGCAGCCCTTTCTCGACTTAAAACCACGTAGTATCTCTTTGTTTGTTTTGAATGACTGCTTCTTGGTCTGTGCACAGGTACTGCATGAACACAACTCCGGGTTATGGGATTCCTACTGTTTGCAGTGTGGTGAAGCACACAGGGGAACGTCCTCATTACAGTCTCCGTTTCCAGTCAGGTTCCATCTGTGATCAAAAATGACATCCCTTGTTCTTCGATCATCCTCTCCGGAACTGGGCTTGCATTTTGGCAGGTGTCTTGATGGAGTGCTGCAACCATTTTAAATTAGCTTCAGCAAAATTCTAATTATGTGTGATATTAATCATAGTGTTTGACAAAGATTACATTCTGTTGACTCTTCTTTTAGTGCAATGCAGTGATTTGCTTAGTATGATTTTTGTTGTTCTTTTAACTATAGTCTTTGTAGCTTCCCAATGGCTGAGTAGGACTATGCAAGCGATGTGCTCATGGTCCACCAACAGGACTGATGGCTTGTCAATAAGCCATACTTGTGGAGGTGGAGCCATATATACAGGGTGCTGGGTGGGGATTGATTGGTTTTGACATCTCATTATGTTCAGAATGAGCCATCCCGTAGACTGAAAGGAGAATCAAGCAAGAGAGGTAGTAGAGGTGTGCTGCCGATGGCCCTGAGATCCCTGAGCTGCACCTGCTTGGTCCAGGGGCACAAGAGATGGCGAGAGAGAGAGGGAGAAGCAGCAGCAGAGGTACCCAAACCAGAAGACTGTTAGGAGATAAGAGATGGGCACCCAGGTCTGCCAATCAAGGAAGCTGAGTGCCTTCAAGCAGAAGGCTCGTTGGCAGATTGATGAGCAGCCTTGGGCAGTGATCTGGGAAGCTAGACTCGCTGCTGTCAGGCTGAGGTTTCCTGGTAGAGCAAGGTGCCTCTAGGCACCTAATTGTTAGAATTAAAAGAGCTTTGTAACCACTCGCCCAGAGAAGGCTCAGAACAAGGGGCCACATGACTGAGAGGCTGGAAGCCAGAGAGAATCTGTAGGTGAGTCTGAGCAGAGGTTTTCATAATCAAATCATTTACCCTGAGCACTTCTCATTCTGAATTGTGACCCATTAACGTCATGAGAAACCCACAGCAGTGAATGGTCTGTGAGTTGTATGACCACTGCAATCAATTAGGAAATCCAGCAGAGAAGCAGAGCATGCCTTGAGAGGGATGACTGTCAGAATTGGCATGTCTGCTCCCTGCCCTACAGGAATCAGCTTTGTGTGGACGCTAATTCTGACTCTCCCCCTCCCCCTTCCTAGTTAGCAGAGGTCAGATCCCACCACCCACCCTCCACTACCCTTCTCCTGGTTTTGAACGTCACTATGAGCCTCACGCAGGTCACGTGCCAGCCTCAGCCTCAGCCTCAGCCTCCACTTCCTAATGTGCGCAGTAAGAACGGCACCTATGGGGAAACTCTATTTTCATGGTGATTCGGTGAGCTATCTGTGCAAAGCATCTAGAAGGAGCGCCTAGACATCAAAGGCCCATTATAAAGTCCATTTCGTCCTTTACATCTAATAAACAAACAAACAAACAAAACCCAAGCTCACTGCCATGCAGTCTATGCTGACTCACCAGGACCCTATAGCGCATGGTAGAACGGCCCCTGTGGGTTTCCAGACTGTAACTGTTTAGGGATTAGAAAGCCGCTCAGAGTGGTTGATGGCTTCCAACTGCTGGACTTGCAGTGATCAGCCCAATTTGAAAGCATTACGCCACCTGGCTCCCTGTCCGTGTTTAAATCTCCCCTCGTCTGTGTTAGTCTGGGAGACTAGAGAACAAATCCAGAGACACTCATGTATGTATGAGAAAGCGCTTTATATAGAGTAACCGTGTTAGGTAATGAGAAGCAGGGACCAGGAGTTGTCCCTCTCTATGTTTGAAGGCACTCCCTCAGTCAGTCATAAAAGACTAATAGGTCATGCTCCAAATTTAGGCCCCCGAACCAGGTGAGCGGTATACCTGGTGGGCCCAAACTAGGCCAGGTGGGCTTAATTTAGCCAATGGGGCCAACCAATACCTTTGACCATGCCTCCCAGCCAAAGGCCCTAAATACCAGAACCTTGAGACCACCTGCTTTTCAGCTGCTTCTCAGCATTCCACTCAGCTGTGCCTCAGTGTCTCTCTCTGGCCTCATGTGTGGGTGTGCAGTCCTGTGAGGTTACCAATGTTCAGTGACTATAAACCTGAAACTTCTGTCTTTTATAAAAACTCACTTGGATCATAAACCAGGTTTTGGCTTGAATTCTTTCTCTTGTGAAGCCAAGAACCGAGGTATTTCCCACCCAAGAAACCTAACAATTGTATATTAAGAAAACATCCCAGCCCAGTCCAGATCAAGTCTATAAGTCTGATATTAGCTATATGTCTGATACCCGTGTCTATAAATTCCTCAGACTCAGGCAGCCATGCAATGATGCTGAATGCCGGAAGATCACAGGCCAGTGGGTGGAAAGTCTTGTGGATCCAGTGGCAGTGGAACCATCTCCTGGCGCTGGTGAGGGTCTCCATGTGGCTCCATCAGCATACCTCCATGCGGCTTGTCAGCGTGAAGACGAAGCAGTGAGAGTATATGCCTGGCCTTCAGAGGGCTATTTATCTCCATAGCGCCTCCAAAATGAGGTCATCAAGCTGTGACCTGATTGACAGGTTAAACTCCACCCCTTCATGCTTAGTAGTCTCAAACTGACCCGATTATGTAACTACCACAGAGTGTTTCCTGGTGGACAACAAATGCTGAACAAAATCCACCCAGCGCCATATAGAGGCAACAAGCCAGGGCTTGTGGAACTCATCTGTACTGGTTTTCTTTTAGGCAAAAATTTGATTGATTTGGCAGCTCATCGTCATCTGGGATGGGGACAATGCTGGGAAAGAAAGGTTTGAATGGTGATGGTGGGAAAAGGATATTAAATTACCCCATGTGCCCGCCAGCGAACCAAAACAAAACACAAAACCACTGCCATTGAGAAGAGTCAGACTCCTGGGGATCCCATTGTTGAAGTGGGGTGTGGGCAAGGAATGGAGACAGAAGAGATGGCCACATAAGATGACTAGGCTAGGGAAGCTGGCGATGAGAGCACTTTCCTCCCCTGGGTTTCTCAGGGACTATACCAGAATTTATTTCATCTTTCACCTGTGTGTCTTTACTCATGTGTGAAAAAGGACTGAAATGCCTAAGGCTCGTTTACTAACCTGCTGACTCTTGCTTCCGTGGTTTTGTATTGCTTAAACTTGCTGCTTCTGCATTAGTTTTCCTGCCTCGAGCCACCAGATTAAACAGTTTGGTGGGCTGTTGCCCATCGACATAAGGAATATCAGTGTGATGTCCCCTAGCTGTTCACCCCGCTAGTCAGCACGTGCGGTTGTGATTAGCATGAGAAGTCACTCCACCCCCTCGCGGTTGTTGCTTTATAAACCAGTGTTTGTGTAGCGCTCAGACAGAGACTTTGGTGGATAGCTGAGTCTTGGTCGCTGGTTTATAATAAAGCTTCTCATTAGACCAGTTCGGTGTGATCCTGATTGACTTGGAAACCGGGCTCATCAGAAGCAACCAAGAGAAACCCATCTATTGATCCATTTGCTCCTTTAATTTGAATTAATGAACTATTTAAATGTGCCCCAAAAAGGTAAAGCAGGGGTGGGGGTGGGGGAGAGACATAAAACGCTCCTTCCCTACAGTTGGCTCACAGTTTCACTGTCATGGCACAGAGGGTGAGTACTCAGACGCTAGCTGGAACGTCAGTGGTTTGAACCCACCAGTTACTTTGTGGTGAAAACGCTCTGTAATCTGCTCCTGCACCTGTGACGGTTACAGCCTCAGAAGCCCCGTGGGTACTCTGTCATATACAACGATTCCAACATACAGACGTTATAAACTGGCATCGACCCGGTGGTACACAACACCACCACTCCGGGGATAGAAGTTAGCGTGGAGAGTTAGGAAGCAGAGGAAAGAAAACGTGCTGGGGCAAAAAGAAAGAAGCCCTAGGCTGTAACCCCACCCCCACCCCACTTCCACCCCGCCCCGCCTCCTCCAGATTCCACAAATACATTTAAAACTCAAAACCAATCCCACTGAGTCAAATCTGACCCACTGTGATGCTCCACAGGGTTTCTGAGGCTGTTAATCTTTTAGAGAACATGAACTTTCCTTTCCTGCAGACCAGCTGGTGGATTTGAACCCCCAACCTTGTGGGAGGCACTCCAGTACTTAACTAACAGTGCCACGACAGCTCCTATTTAGCTTCATACCTTTTCTCCCAAAACCCCAACCACCAACCCTGTGATTTGTTAAACCAAATACTCACTGCAATGGAGTTGATTCTGCCTCCCAGCGACCCAACAGGACAGCATAGAAGTAGCCTGGTGGGTTTCCAAGACTGTCACTCTTCACAGGAGTAGAAAGCCTCCTTTCTCCTCCATAAAGGAATGAAGTCATTTGCCTTCGTAGGTCTCCATTCTAAATGGAGATTAGAAACAAAAACTAAATATAGTTGACATCAAGTCATGTAGCAGAGTAGAATTCTGTCCCATAGGATTTTCAATGACTAATTTTTCAGAGTGGATCACCAGAGCTTTCTTCTAAGGTACCCCTGGGTCAGGTTTAAAAAACAATTTAGTGGTTTATTGACATATAATTCACATATCATGCAATCCAATGATTTAAGCATATTTAAAATGAGTTGCACAATCCCCACAATTCAATTGATTAATTGATTGATTGATTGATATCCATAAGGGTTTATTGGGTGATTTCCCACTCATCTTGATTCACGGTCTGTTAGTGCTGCTTCAGTTCTGAAGGAGCGTTCTGTAAGCCTCGCTTTGACTCCCGTAGGCTGACCAAGGACTGTAGAGCAGCCAACACACAAAAGTACAGCTTGCGCGTGGCTGAAGACCGTGGTGATTTTATAGCAGCCTGGGCATTTGACATCCATGAATTAGGAATTGGGGCTCTGTACCAGGTGCTTCTTGTGTTTCCTCTTCTCTGAAGAGGGACGAAGGAAATCCTTTGAGAGAGGCATGTTCCATAGGGAGATCATCGTGGCCGGAAAGGAGCCTCAATTTGAGAACATTTTCTTCATTTTTGTGTTCATTATTATTAGCTACTCAAGACTCCCAACCTCCCTTGCTATTCATCCAGTCACTGTCTCTAGATTTGACTATCCTAGATTTCACATACAGTACAACACGTCAAAGAAACAAACCAACAACCACCCAAAAAAACCCAACAACGATAACAAAATAAAACACAAAACCTCAATCAAAATGAAAGCATAACATAATAAAAATAGAAATTTAAAATAGGTCAAAAGGGAAAACAAACGATAAGGTTTCAATTCTCACCTAACAACATCTGCGTGAATCCTCTTTCCAGTGCCTGCTACTAACGAGGCTCTTCACATTCACTGTCATGGTTAGAGGCGATTCACTGGAGGTTAGACCAATGTGGGGACCTCGCACATGGATTTCTGTCAGCCATAGCCTTTTGGAAACCAGGTACTCTCCTCAGAATGTTTAGATAAATTGCTCAGATTACATCACTTCAAACCAGGCAGCCTGACCTTCAGGGCCCTTTTTTGACCTCTAAATGATGAATTTCCTATATTTGTGTTACAGAGAATGGAGGACGAAGAACCACCTGTCTCCTTCCTGGAATCAAAAATTGAGCTGAGAACCCTTACTTAGCTCAGGGCTGTGCTCTCCCGCCTTTCTTCCCTTTCATGATGGCTCCCCAGAAATAAACGTTTAAAGTATTTTTACTTGACTGTCCATTCACCCTAAAATTTTCACACAGTAGATGTACTAGCCTCAGATATATATTCATGTACTGTGAGGAACATGTCTAAGATTTCTGCCACATCCACCTGCCCGAAGAGCCCATTTTCAGACTCCCAGGCGATAGCATCCTTTTCCAGAAAGTATGCAGTTAGAACACTACCCAGGAGGCGCTTTCTCATATTGCCATTACCTCACATCACCACCAAATAGTCTGAATCAAAAGCCCTCACAGACGCCAGCACGAGGGGCTCTACTGAAATGGGAAGATGGTGGTCACTTCTCCTTCGGCTTGCGAGGTTCTGTGTTTGGGGCGAGCGTGGGGGTGGAGGCTGGAGAGGAGGCTGGTGGGAATGAGCCGACACCAGAGTAACTGCCTCCAACCTGGAAAGTCCTGTTGTCCTTCTGATACAGCCAGTTTTCAATTATGTGTGCTAATGAGGTCCAGCAACAGGAAGGGTAATTGAAATCTACAAAGAATTCCCCAACCTCATTTAGAAAACTTGCAAGCTGCTTCTTGAACCTGCAAACATGTTCGAACCAGACTGGGACAGCTGTGCCTTTTCCATTGTCTGTACTCCGATGGAGTGGGAGTGGCCATCATGCCCCGCAGCTCTTTCATTGATTTAGTTGGGGCCTTTCCTGGGCCAACTCATAGGCTTCATCCGTGGTTGGAATCAGTCATTCTACTTTGCAGCTGTGAAAACTGACATGTTGAAATCCTTCAATACAGGGCAAAGGGAACCACCAGCATTCTCATTTCTGTGTTTCTATTTCTAAGGACTCCCCTTTGTACTAGCTTCAAAATGTTTGACATGGAAAATATTCAATCTAATTGACAACAAATGTCATTATTTGAGCTCTTCAGTTAGATAAACTGGCTTAATTTCTTTCTAATCATAAGCGAGTGTCCTAACTGCCCTGTGTTTCATTCAACATCCTTACCAGTATAACCGTGTTGTAAGAATCAAAAGAGCATGTTTTGAAGTACCAGGTACACATCACATCATCAGCCTTGGCATTTCCTTCTCCTTCTGCCAGCTTGTCCTATCATTCACCCGGCCTGTGGTCCATACTGCTCTGCATTGTTGCCTGCTATTTTATAAAAACCTGCCTGGCCTTCTTAATGGAATCGTAAGAACTTTAGTATCACAAACCACCATAAAAATTGTTGAATATATAGAAACCATAGATACACAAATTAATTTGGGACTCACATTTAATTCTAGTCCCATTCGAAGAACAACTACTTCTTATGACATGGCCCTGTTTAATGCTCACCCTCATGAAGAGATTGCTCAGGAAGCGGGTGCTATGGAGAAGTGTAGTGAAAATACTCGATAGCGCCCGGCTTTCAGAAGGAGTGGTGTCTGGGATCTTAGAGGCTTGTCTTCAAGCAGGCAGTAATGAAGTGAGGCATCAACTAACATATATACTCATGTATAAACTGAGTGTTTCAGCACAAAAAATGTGCTGAAAAATGGGTTCAGCTTATACACAGGTCAGTGGTACCCCAGCGAGGTGTAACATCTCCCTGTGATTGGTTCCTCCCCTGTTCATTCAAAGCCCCGCTGACACTGCAGGGCTTTGAATGTTTGTTTACTCACATCTAACCAATCAGAGCCTTCCTATGACATGGACGGCTCCAATTCACAGAAGCACCATAGTGATTCACTTATGCCAGCAGCTGAACTGGTAAGGATGTGTCTGTGGCTGCGCTCCGTCTCTCCCCTCTGGTCTCTGTGCTAATTCACATCCTGCATTCCTCACCCTAGGCTTATACTCGAGTCAATCGGTTTTTCTGGTTTCCCAGGTAATAATTAGGTACCTCGGCTTATACTCGGTCGGCTTATATTAGAGTATATACGGTACTCCCCGATGTGTCCTGGATGACCATTTTTATGGTCACAGTAGAACACAGATCGAGGCTTAAGTCTAAGAAAGCTCTATTTGAGGCCATAGAGTCCTCATTTGGGTATTATCTTTAATTGTGTCATAGTTTGATCATTTGTTAAATGATTTGTTCACTCATTACAAATTTAGAAGGATAACTGCTACAAAATTGTCAAACACTAAAACAAACACAAATTGCCGCACAAAGATAAATGATACCATCTAAACACCAAGGAACCAGGTGATGGAAGGGTCCAGAGGCAGGGCCGCTAGTGAAAGTGAGTGATAGGAACACACGAGTGACTCCATGGGAGAACAGACCCGAAATCTCCTCCCGTAACGAGATAGCCCAAGAGTCCTTTGGAGAAGCCCCATTCGGTCGTATTGGGGTGCTATGAGTCAGAATTGACCATAGTTCAACATGTAACACAATAACATGTTGAACCCATACAGATAAGAGGCATCATCATTTAAGCGTTCAAATTTTTCCTTACTGGGTGATGTGTGAGTCTGAACTTAACTTGTAATTGGCATTTAATTTATTTTGATAATTCAGGGTAATGTATGTAACGTTATTTATCTTCATTGTCTGTAACTCTTGTATATCTCTCTGAAATTTCCTGATCTTCGGTGATATTATACTGACACATAATCATTTGTGTGAAAGGCAAGACAACATACCTTAAGGGTATGATTAATAATGAAATCATAATTGGCATTTTAGGAGTGTCACTGTGAAATTTAAACAAATTCATGTATTCAACATTTTTATAAACCATTTTATTGGCATTTAATTCCCAAATCATAAAATTCAATAGTTCAGTCATATTAAGAAAATTGTAGACAAATGTACTTGACACACTAGATATATGTATGGATTGTGATAAGAGCTGTATGAGCCATCAATAAAACAATTTTTTAAAAAAAGAAGAGTTGTACAATCATCACCACAATAAATTTCAGAATATTTATTCTTGGAGTCATCATTATTGACTCCCCATCACACACACCCTACTTCCTTAGTTGCCCTGTCATATTCCCAAGGAAGCATTAATCTAGTTACTAACCTTATAGGTTCACCTACCCTGGTTTTAATATACAAGAAAATATTTCAAAACAAAACTAATAACAACAGAGAAAATAATCAAAGAGAATGCAGGAAATATTAAAAACTAGAGCAAATTTAAAATGGGTCAAAAGGGAGGTCAAATGATAAGATGTTCAATTTTAACCTGCTCCTGCAATAATCCACTTTCTAATACATTCTGCATGCTAGCAGGGCCAATCACACCCCTGAGGGGATTGACCAGAGGCTTGATTTATCACTTTTTATTTAGAACTAAAACAATATCAAAGTGGGTCAAAAGGGAGATAGAATGATATTACTTTTAACTAAACTATCATTTGCCAAAATCAACGTTGGAATGCTCTCTGATAACAAGGATGATGGTCAGTGATTCACCGAGGCGTAATCCATATGTGGACCTTGCAAATGGATCTCGGGCTTCCACCGTCATCCATAGCCTTCTGCAAAGCAGGTGTTCACAATTTGGACTTTGATATCATTCCCTCCTTTGGGTTTGGATTATATTACTTACAATCCTTAGATAAGACAAATGGGTGGAGTTCCTCCACGTGGACTTACCATAATTTTACCACAAAGCTGCATTAATAATTTGCTGAAAACTCAGCTTATACACAAGTATATACAATATTTCAACAAGTCGATGAAACATTCACTCATCTATGCTAAGAAATTTGGAAGGCAACCACTTGATTAACCAACTGGGAGAGATCCATATTTGTGCCTATCCCAAAGAAAGATGACTCAACTGAATGTGGAAATTATTGAACAATATCATTAATAGCATGTGCGAGTACAGTTTTGTAAAGGTAATTCAACAATGGTTGCCACAATACATTAGCAGGGAGCTGCTACAAATTCAAAAGAGGATACAGAATGAGGGCTAGGTAGATCTTGGCTGAAAGCAAAGAATACCAGAAAGATATTTGTGTCTTTTGGACTACGCAAAGGCATTCAGCTCTGTGGATCATAACAAACTATGGGTGACATTGAGAAGAATGAGAATTCCAGAACACTAATGCTCAACAGGAACCCTGGTGGCATAGTGGTAATGCACTGAGCTGCTAACTGCAAGGTCAATGGTTCAAGACCACCAGCTGTTCCAACAGAGAAAGGCAGGGCCTTCTACTTCCATTTAGGGTCACAATCTTGGAAGCTCACGGGGGCAGTTTTACCCTGTCCTAGTGCCTCGCCATGAGTTGGGATTGACTCTATGGCAACGAGTTTTGTTGGGTTTTTTGTTTGTTTGTTTGTTTGTTTGTTTGTTTTGGGTGGTGGGTGGCATACATTGTGCTCATGTGGACTCTGTATGTAGACCAAGAGGCAGTTGTGTGAACAGAACGAGGAAATTCTGTGTGACTTAAAATCAGGAAAGATGTGTGTCCGGGTTGGACCTTTCACCATACTTATTCAATCTGTATGCTGAACAACTAATCTGAGAAGCTGGGGCATACAAAGAAGAACACGGCTTCTAGATTTGAGGAGGGTATATACAACATATACAGATGACACAACCTTACTAGCAGAAAGCAAGGAGGACTTGAAGCATGTGCTGAGGAAATTCAAAGACTGCAGACAACAGTATGAATTGCAACTCAATGGAAAGAAAACCCACATCCTGGACTCAAAGAAACATGAGAAATTGAAAAGATTAAAGTTATCAGAGACTTCATTTTACTTGGATCCACAACCATTGCTCATGGAAGCAGCAGTCAAGAAATCAAAAGACGCATTGCATTGGGCAAATGTGCCCAACTCTCTGTAAGGTGATGAAGACCACGGTGCCACTTTGAGGACTAAGGTGTCCCTGATCCATTATTGTCAATCATCCCAGAGGCACATGAGAGCCACACAATGAATACAGACCACAGAAGGATCGATGCGTTTGAAACATGTTGTTGGTGGAAAATACTGCCAGAAGAATAAACAAACCTGTTTTGGTAGAAGAACCTTCAGAATGCTCCTGAAAATCAACGATGGATATGTTATTAGGAGAAACCACTTCTAGGAAAAGGACACTGTGCGTGGTAAAGTGGAAAGTCAGCAAAAAAAAAAAAGTGGAAAACCTTCAATGAGGGGGACACAGCAACTACAACAGACTTAAACGTAACAGCCATTGTGAGGACGGTGCGAGCCGGGGCGATGTTCCATTCTGTTGTGTACAGGCTCTCTAGGGCCAGGAGCGGACTCGACTCAGCAATAGCAGCATCCACTCATTATTTTTAGACTGGTTTCCCTTCACTGTAATCTTCAAGTGTGCTAGGGATGCTCATTTTTAGAGAGATGGCTTGCGAAGAGCACACGGTATGTGTGGTAGATTTCATGAAAAGATGGCCACACACACTTTTTCCTAATTATATACATCTGCTGCCCCTCTAAAATGCAAATTCAGAGCCATCAAGTTCCTTCTGAGTCACAGCAATCCAACAGGACAGTGTAGAACTGCCTTTTGGGGTTGATGAGATTTTGAACCTTTATACGAGTACACAGGAGTGGCCGGTGTGTTTGAACCACTGAACTTGTGGTTAGGATACCCTTGAGAAAAAATGCGAGTTCCACAGCCCTTCATTATGCTCATGCAGATGACACAAGCTTGGTGGCTGACGGGAGGAGGACTTGAAGCACTGGCTGATGAAGATCGACCACTGCAGCCTGCAGTGTGGACTACAGCTCAAGGAAAAGAAAGCATGATCTTCACAGCTGGACCAATAGGGAACATCATGGTGAATGGAGAAAAGATGGATATTTGCAAAAATTTCATCTTCCTTGGACCTACAATTGATGCTCATGGAAGCAGCAGTCTAAAGCTCAGGCAACACATTGCCTTGGGTAACTCTGCTGCACAAGACCTCTTTAAAGTATTGAAAAGCAAGCACGTTACTTTGAAGAATAAGGTGCATCTGACCCAAGCCATAGTATTTTTAAAAAATATTTTATTTAGGGTTTATACAGCTCTTATCACAATACATACATACCTCCTTTGTGTCAAACACATTTGTACATTTGTTGCCATCATCATTTTCCAAACATTTTCTTTCTTCATGAACCCTTGGTATCAGCTCTTCATTTTCTCACCGTGGTATTTTCAATTGCCTCATAGGCATGTTTAAGTTGGACATTGAATAAAGACTGAAGAAGAATTGATGTGCCTAAGTTGTGGTGCCCGGGAATATTGAAAGTACCATAGACTGCTAAAAGGACAAATCAATCTGTCGTGGAAGAAGTACAGCCAGAGTGCTCCTTAGAGGCAAGGATGGGAAGACTTCGTGTCATATCCTTTGGGCATATTGTCAGGAGAGGTGGGTCTAAGAAGGGCATCATGCTCGGTAAAGGAGAGGGCCAGTGAAAGAGAGAAAAGCCCTCACTGACATGGGCGGTTGCACAGGAAGAATTGTGAGGGTGTTGTAGGGCGAGGGAGTGTTTCGTTCTATTGTTTAGAGTACCTCTGTGGATCAGAACCGACTCGATGGCACCTAACAACAACATCGGATTTTTCCACCCATGGATATTCAGAGGAGGTTGGTGACGTTGACTTTGACTAATGCTCTCAAAGACAACTGACACGTGCAACTATCAGATGGAAGTCAGATTTAAAACTCAAAGTTGTTTTCCAATGTTGTGGTGGTGGGCTGTCAACATGCGATGGGATCTAGACTCTTGATGGACTAAATACCAGAAACGGAATGTCTAAGTAGTGGCTTCAAGAAGGCATTGTTAGTATGTAGACAGGACATGCAGCCGCATTCCCCTCAGAAAGCAACAAACATGAAAACACACAACCTTTTATTCAAAGTTGTATTATGTTATACAATCGACATTTTAATGACAAAGAAAAATAATAAATAAGCCATCATCTTACCACCAAAATATAACAGTTGTAATTTTTCCCAAGTAAATTTGCAATATTTTTCCTCATGCCCTGTAAAAAAGCTAGTCCTTACATTTGGCTGGTTTAGTATCCACATTTCCTTGCCACAAACTCAGAGCAATGTGGTCTTTGTGATCAGGGAGGCAGGGAAAGAGAAACAAGCGGGTTTGGGTTCCCTATGTCCCTGAGAAGCAGTGGTTCTCACCTTCCTGGTGCTGCGACCTTTTCATACAGTTCCTCATGCTGTCATGACCCCCCAACCATCCGATCATTTTCATTGCTACATAACTGGCCATTTATTTCTTTATTGAGAATTGCGGTTAGGCATCAAGAGTCAGTTGTGATTCATAGCAATCCTGTGTGCACAGACTGAACGCAGTCCGGGCCGGGCCGCCCTCACCCTCACCCTCACCCTCAGTCACCTGTTTGATGCCTTTGTTCAGCTTCTATGTCAACCCACGGGCTTGAGAGTTGTAAGTATGTCAAGGTCTTATAACTTATAACGTCCTTCAGATATGTCATTATTTTTCTTTCTTTATCTTTTGTTCAATTTTCTGTTTAAGGTACATATAAGCCTGGATCTTTTTTTCCCTTGTTCACCATCATTTTCCTAGAATTTAATGCAATTCCCGGGACTTAAGTAGATATCTGTTGGGTGGAAGCAGGGAACTGTAACTCTATGGGACACAGTTGCCAAACTGGAGATGGAAAGGAAGGAGTATAGAGAAAACTGTTGTTAAAATCACACAGTGGGTAAAGGCTATGCATGAGAAGGAGCGTGTGTGTGCCCCAATGCACTTTATAAGAAATATGGTCTCTTTGATTAACGCTGCTAGTTAGAATTTGGGTCTTCTATAAAAAAAGAAAAAAGATGAACCCTTCTCTGGAGACATTTTGTATTCAGTTCATCCAATATTTATATTGAGTTCTTAACATAGCATCCTCAAGGCGACCAAAGATGCTAGTTAGCCTATGCAGAGTGATCCTCAGGAGGAGGGCAGGAGCACTCCCGACGCTGCCAGTCCCAGATAAATCAGTCGAGATTGAGTCGATTCAGGTGCTCTTCTAGAGGGTGGAGGGAGAACACGAGAATGTTCAAAAGGGAACTCTTGTCCTTCCCTTTTTATTTCCCTGCAGGATTGTAGCCGACGTCGCAAATATGTTGCCTTTTACAAGGAGTAAAATCTAGTAAAGTTAAGAAAAAGCCTAAAAGAAACGCTTAAAGATGCAATGGTTGAAATAAGATGAAATTTTATTTGTCTCTTAAAAAAAACAAAAATAGGAGCCCTGGTGACACAGTGGGATGCATGGTGAGCTGCTAACCAGAAAGCCATCAGTTCGAACCCAGCAGATACTCTAAGAGAGACAAATAAGGCTCTCTGCTTCCATAACGATTTACAACCTCAGAAGCACAGGTGCAGTTCTGCTCTAACCTGTAAGGTCACCATGAATTAGAATCGACTGATGGAAGCGGGCTCGAAGACCAGGTTACTAGACAACTCTGCTCAACAAAATCCGTGGAAGACCTACATTTATCCAGTCAGTTTATCATCCACACCCTGATGACCCAAACCCAGTCCACCTTATACAGGGTTTCTGGGACTGTAAGCCTCTCAGGGAGCAGACAGCCTTATCTTTCTCCTGTACTACTTCTCAAATTTTGTCATGAATATAAATCACCTGTGGATCTTGACGAAATGCGAACTCTGATTCAGCAGACCTGCAATGAGGCGTGACTTTCTGCATTCCTTAAAACCTTCCGGGTAATTCTACTGCTTCTGCTCCAAGGACCAGATCTTTAGTAGCCAGGCTCAGGCCATTGCCGTCGTTTGCACGCTTGAAGCTGGCTGAAAGCACATCTGTGTTTCCCCTCCCGGGAAGGAGAAAGGAAATAAGTTCAGGGCAACAAGTTCTCTTTCAGCAAACAATGCAGAAATAATACACATGTATTTTTCCTAGAGTCAATAGGCAAAGACAGTTAATTGATAACGTTTGACTTTGAGGAGGTTGGCAAATGTGGTTAATGTCTAGCTCAGCAGCAATGTTATGAATCAAAAAATGGAGGGCAGAGGAGAAGAGTATTATTACCATTAGAAACAGGAGAATGGTTACTGAGGAGCAGACAGCAGTTGGCACTACAAATTCAAAGAAACGGAGCTTATAATTAAGCAATAGAGATGAAATATAACACAAATAAATGGAATAGATACACCAGATATTGCTTTGAAACTGATTAAAACTGCCTTAGCATAAAGCTATTGGATCAAAAGTCAAGGATCACTGATCACAACCCATTTTTAAAAATCATTTTACTGGGGGCTCATACAGCTCTTATCAGAATCCATCCATCTATCCATTAGATCAAGCACATTTGTACAATTGTTGCTCTCATCATTCAAAAACCATTTGCTTTCTACTTGAGCCCTTGGTATCAGCTCCTCATTTTCACCCCCCTCATGAACCCTTAATAATTTATAAATTATTATTATTATTTTGTCACATATTGCACTGTCCCACGTCTCTCTTCACCCACTTTTCTGTTGTCCATCCCCCAGGGAGAGGGTTATATGTAGAACCTTGTGATTGGTCCCCTTTCGAACCCACCTTCCCTCCACCCTCCTGGTATCGCCACTCCCACCACTGGTCCTAAGGGGTTCATCTGTCCTGGATTCCCTATATTTCCAGTTCCTATTTGTACCAGTGTACATCCTCCGGTCTAGCTGGATTTGTAAGGTAGAATTGGGATCATGATAGTGGGGTGGGGATGGGGGGAGGAAGCATTTAAGAACTAGAGGAAAGTTGTGTTTCATCATTGCTACACTGTACCCTGACTGGCTGGTCTCCTCCCCACGACCCTTCTGTAAGGGTTGTCCACTTGCCTACAGATGGGCTTTGGGTCCCCACTCCACACTCCCCCTTATTCATAGTATTATTTTTTGTTCTTTGATGCCTGATACCTGATCACATTGACATCTCGTGATCACACATGCCGGTGTACCTCTTCAATGAGGGCTTTGTTGCTCCTCAGCTAAATGGCTGCGTGTCTATCTTCAAGCCTTTAAGACTCCAGACGCTATATCCTTTGATAGTTGGGCTCCATCACCTTTCTTCACCACATTTGCTTATGCTTTGACTTCAGTGATCATGTCAGGAAGGTGAACATCACGGAATGCCAATTTAATAGAACAAAGTGTTCTTGCATTGAGGGAGTACTTGAGTGGAGGCCCAATGTCCATCTGCTACCTTAATACTAAATATATATATATGTATACATATATATATGCACATAGATGTATTTCCCGTCATCATATATAAATATATTTACATATGCACATGCCTGTATTTAGACCTCTATAAATGCCTCTTAGTTCTTTCCTCTATTTCCTTTTACTTTCCTCTTGTCCCGCTTTCATGCTCAGCCTTCATTCGGGTTTCAGTAATTCCTCTCAGTTACATTGCCCCTGATCAAGCCCTACCAGGCCTCTTGCACCCACTCCCCGCTGGTTTTGGATTACTTGTTGTTCCCTTGTCCCCAAGTTTCTTAACACCACTTCCTTTCCCCCACCTCCCCTTCTTCCATGTCCCCCTGGAACCATCAGTTCTCTTGTTTTCCCCTCCAGGTTGTTTATCCAGCCTATCTTATCTAGATAGACCTGTAGAGATAGTAATATGCACAAAAATAAGACAGATAATAAACAAATAACAAAGCAACAAAACAATAAACCAATGACTAAAAAAAAAAAAAAAACCAGCCTGTAAATAGTTCAAGGTCTGTTTGTTGACATTTAGGAGTGTTTTCCAGTCAAGTCTGATGGGGCACCACGCACTGGCCCCAAAGTTTATTATTGATATTCCCTCGGGACTTCCTTGCTTTGCTCTCCTTACTGTTCTGTTGCACAACTTAGTGTTTTGCCTCGGTGTGGTGGGGTCAGATCGGGCACAATTCCCACACTGTGTGTCCTGTGTTGTCCCCTGTAGGGCTATAGGTCAGTGAAGGATGTCGTGTCTCATAGTGGGGCCATATGGTCCTCTCTGTGCATTGGCTGCTCTGAGCAAGGATATCATCCTCAAGGCTTGGTGGACCAGGATGTGCTCCACACTCTCTTCCTCCCCCTTCATTTGCTCCCTTGTGCTCTGATTGGACATGTCCATCTCCCTGAGCTGTAGCTTCAGTGCTGTCCTCTGAAGTAAATTCTTCGGGGTGAAGGGCAGCTGTCCACATAGTTGGCATTGGGGCCAACCCCTCAGACCTCTCCACTGGTCCCCTACTCCATGCCAGCATGTTGCATTCACATTTTGGAGTACCGGGTTGAAGTCTGGTCCCTCTTTCCCTGTGGAGGTATAAACAACACCCTCCCCTTGGGTGGGTTAGTGCCCTGTTCCCCCACGACCCATATCTTTTTTCCCTCTCTTTTTAATTAGCTACCATATCTACTCTTGGATTGGATCTGGCCCCTGCCATACTACCTGGACCTCACCCCAGGAATGTTTGTGTACAGTAGTTTTTTTCTCTATACCCCTTTTGCATTTTTTAAGCTTACCTTAGCAGACTCATGTTGTACTTGTCCTTTTGTGCTTGGCTTACTTCGCTTAGCATAATTTCCTCCAGTTCTTCCTATGTGGCGATGTACTTCATGCGTTCATCACTGCTTTTTAGCGATGTGTAATACTCCATTCTATGTACCCAGAGTTTTTTTAATCCACTCGTCTGTTGATGGAAATTTGGGTTATTGCCAAATCCTTGCAATTGTGAACTGTACCACGATGAAGATTGGAGCACAGATGTCTGGCCTTGGTTTGTTTCTTGCCTCTTCTGGGTACATGCCCAATAGGGTGATTGCTGGGTCCTACGGTAGCTCGATTTCCATCTGTTTTACATATCACCAGATTGATTTCCATAGTGGCTATACACTCTTACAGGTCCACCAGCATTGGATGAGAGTTCCTACCTCACCACAACTCCTGCAACACTTGTTGCTTTCTGATGTTTGAATCAGCCTATCTTTGAGGGTATTTAGGTGGTATCTCATTGTTGTTTTAATTTGCATTTTCTTATGGCTAACGATCACAAACATTTTCTTAAATGTTTATTGGCCATTCAGATTTCTGCCCTTGTGAAACTTCTGTTCAGGTCCTTTGCCCACCTCCTCAGTGGGAAGTTAGTATTTTTGGTTTTGGAAGCTAGCAGAATATTGTAGATTTTAGTAATAAGGCCTTTGTCTGATATTTCATTGCTAAATATGTTTCCTCAGTCTGTGGACTCTCTTATTACTCTCTTGGTGAATTCTTTTGATGTCCACAGGTGTTTTATCTTCACTTGTAAATTTGTGACTCATCTGTATTTGTATCCTTCCCTATTTCTGATAGCCTGTGTGTTCCCTGTGCCAAAGTTCTCAGATTGATCTCAATTCCCTCACTGATGGCCCTAATAGTTTTGGGTTTTACCTCGAGGTCTGTGATCCACCTTGAGTTTATTCTTGTGCATGGAGTGAGATAAGGTCTTGCTTCCTTTTTCTGAAGGTAGATATCCATTTTATCCAGCACCACTTGTTGAAGAGGGCATCTGCTTCCCATTTGATACTTTTTGGGCCCTTATCAAAGATTAGTTGTCTGTATGCTGATGATTTTATTTCTGGGATTTCAGTTCTTTTCCATTGGTCTGAGTATCTGTCATTGTACCAATACCATGCACTTTTGAGCACTGTGGCTGTATAATATGTGCTAAAGTCAGTTAAAGCAAGCTCTCCCACTCTGTCCTTTACTTGAGGAGTTCTCTGCTAATTCTGGGCTTCTTCCTTCTCCATATGAAGTTGGTAACCAGTTTTTCCATTTTGGGGAAGAAAGATGAGGGTAATTGTATTGGGATTGCATTAAACCTATATAATGCCTTGGGCAGAACTGACATCTTTACTATATTGAGTCTTCCAATCCACGAGCATGGGATAGTCTTCCCTTTGTTGTGGTCACTGTTGGCTTCTTTTCATAGTTCTGTAGTTTTCCTCATATAGATCTTTTGTTCTTTCAGTCAGGTATATCCCTAGATATTTCAATTTGTTCTTGGCTATTGTGAAGGGTTTCACCTTTTTAATCTCCTCTTCTGTGGTCTTATCTGATCTGTACAGCAATGGGATAGGCTTCTCTTCGTTGCTCTTGTATCCTAACACTCTGCCATTTTCCTCTATTGCTTCCAGTACTCCCCTTGTGGAACTTTTTGGATTTTCCATATGTAAAATCATATCATCTGTGAATAACGATAGTTTCACTTCTTCCTTCTCCAGACAAATACCTTTGATGTCTTTTCTTTGCCTTACGCTGTTAGCTAAAACCAGCATAACATCCAGTACAGTGTTAAATAAGAGTGGGGACAAGGGGCATCCTTGTCTGGTCCCCTTTTTCAGTGTGATCGCTTTTGTCTTTTCTCCATTGACTACCACATTGGCTGTTCATTTTTCATATATAGCTTGTATTGTCTGGAGGAATTCTCCTTCCGTTCCTGGAGTGTCTTAAACAGGAGTAGGTGTTGGATGTGGCGGAATGCTTTCCCCACATCCATTGATGTTATGTGTTTTTATCGTTTTTCATGTCAGTGTGGCAAATAATACTGATGGTCTTTCATGTGTTGAACCATCCCTGCGTCCCTGGTATGAATCCCACTTGGTCATGGTTAATTATTTGTTTTTGTTACTTTTGTATTCTATTGGCCAGTATTTTGTTAAGGATTTTTGCAAGAATGTTCATTAAGGATATTGGTCTGTAGTTTTGATTTTTGTGTAATTATCCTTTTGATTTCATTAGGGTCTGTTGTAATGTCTCCTCTTTCATCCCTCATCCTTGCTATTGAAATTTGTTCCCTCCTTTCTTTGGTTAGGTTTCCTAGCGGTCTGTCAATTTTGTTTATCCTTTCAAAGAACCAACTCGTAGCAGCATTAATTTTTCCATATTTTTCTTATTTTCCCCCTCCTGAATCTCAGTCCTGATTTTTATTATTTCTTTTCTTTTGCTGTTAGTGGGATTATCCTGTTCACTCTGCTCTACTTGCTGTAAATTTTGTGCTAGCATAGCAATTATAAGTCTCTCTTCTTTTTTCATGTGTTCATGTATTTCTATGAAACTTCCTTTGATAACTGCCTTTGCTGTGTCCCACAAGTTTTGGTACATTGTGTTCTCATTCTCACTGGTTTCTAGAAATTTCCTAAGTTCATCTCTGATCTGGGCCAGTACACATTCCTTTTGCAATAGAGAGTTATTCATCCTCCAATTGTTTGCTCTTATTTTCTTCATCTTTCTTTTGTTGATTTCCAGTCTTAGGGCACAGTGGTCAGAGAGAAAGGTCTGTATGATATCAATGCGCTTAAATTTATGTAGATTACCTTATGCCCCAGAATATGGTCTATCTTCGAATATGTGCATGTAGGTTTGAATAGAATGGATCACAACCTATTTTTAATGTACAACCCCTGACATGCAGAGGCCTGCATGTCCTCCTTGACTTGTTTTTTGTGAGAGCTGACTGTATGACATGCAAATGGCAATGCCTCAGACTACTTTAGAGACACTGAGTGGACTGTGACATGTCCTTGGGTTGAGAAAATAAACCTAAAGACCAATGCAGCATATAGTTGAGATTTCATCAAAGATGACCCAAACACTAAGAAAAACAATCCAAACATAAATTAGAGTTTGTGGACACACTGAACATGCATTTATATCCCTATGACCATTAGTTAGCCAAGACATGTTTTGAAATCTGTCTGCTTCTGATAGCATCAGAAGCAAAATGTATTTTCCAGACCTTTGGACACGACACATTTTCTGAAAACATTCAACTGAGCCATACATTTTAGAAACTTTTAGCAAAGAAAATTGTATAATCTCTCTGGTCCTCCCACCTCCTTTCAACATTTATGTATCCTCTGATTTACAGAAAATATTTCTGAGCATGAAATGGGCATTATTAATCATTATTCCAGAGCAATAGGTATGAAATAGGGCAATCTTGAGTAACAGGGTTTATGGTCCCTCTAATTCTAGATAATGCTTATCATATTTTCTTACGTACATTTTTAAGTTCTTAGGAATAAAGGAACACTAATGGCTGAATTAGTATGTTGTGTTTGTAAAATTCTAAGATCTCAAGGAGTCCCTGGGTAATGCGAATGGTTACCATTTGTAGTTGCTAACCGAAAGTTTGGCTATTTCAGTCCATCCAGAGGTGCCTCAGGAGAAACGTCTGTTGATCTACTTTTGGAAAATCAGCAATTGAAAACCTTCGGAGCATAGTTCTACTCTGCCTCACATGGAGTTGCTGTGAGCTTTTAATCTACTTGATGGCAACTGGTTTTTAGATCTCAAGGAATAGTCATTAGTAGATTATCTTTGGTATATAGTCTGACTTCTTCTTGTGAAGGTTTACAGAGCAGATACTCAGTTTTACATTCAGCAATTCATGCACATTCTCATCTCACTCATGGCAGTCCCTCAATGCCATACCACGTATTCCACCCCCTCCCTGGGACTCCCCACCTCCAGTCCTCCTTCTCTCTGAACCATCCTGAAATTTTCCCCTGGCAAGTGCTGACCCCTTGATCTCAAATGGTTGATTATTCAAAGGTGTGCTTGATTCACTCGTGTTATTTTCCCTCTTCTAGACCTATTGTTTGACTAAAAATTGAGCCAATGGAGGTGAGTCCAATTCCAGACCTGTAGGATGACTAAGGGCCATAGTCTCGGGGGCTCCCCAAGCCTTTATCTAACCAGTAAACTGAGGCTCTTTTATGATTTTGAGTTTTGTTCCACCTATTCTTCCACTCTATCCAGACTCTTCTAACATGATCCCTTTCAGAGCAGTTGGTAGTGGTATTCAGGCACCATCTAGTTCTTCTGGTCTCAGAGTTATAAAGGCTGATGTTCACAATAAGTTCCTTTGGACTAATTGTTTCTCTGTGTCTTTGATTTTCATCACTCTTCTTTCCTCCAGACACGGAGCGACCGATAGTCACACCGTCAATGATCACTCACAAGCAGAGCCTTGTTGCTACTCACTAGAGTGAAAGGGTGCACATTATTTCTGTGAACCGTGTGATGCTAATTGGCCAGGAGAGACAATGAATGTGATGAGCAGGAAAAACGAAAGTTGGGCCTGGATCTCCCCTGGTGGCTCCGGCAGCCTGAGAAAGAGCTGTCCGCTGTGGTGAAAATCCGGATTGCTCTAAGAGAAGAGTATTACATGGGAGGCTGTAGCTCAAAATCACACAGCCTCCAGAAGTTATGAGAGAAAGCAGTATGCCGGGTGTGTCAGTCTGGGTAGACAAGAGACACAAATGCATGGACACTCATATGTGTATAAGAAGGAGCTTTATATGCAAGAGCAATTGAACATTGAGGAAACATCCCAGCCCAGTCCAGATCAAGTCCAGAAGTCTGATCTTAGCCCAATATGCCCAATACCAAGCTATAAATTCCTCTTCAGACTCACGAAACACATGCAATGATGCTGAATGCAGGAACATCACAGGCCAGTGGGTGAAAAGTCTTGTGGATCTAGTAACATCTCAGCACTGGTAGGGGTCTCCAAGTGGCTCCTCCAATTCCAGAGCCCTGTCTTGTCTACAGGAATGTCTTTCAGGGAGTGTGCATGTATCCCACCTCCAGGGAGCTATTTATCAACTTTGCCCCTCCAAATGAAGTCATCAAAATATGACCTGATTGACAGGCTAGACTCCACTCCTCCACAAGTTGACACCAGATTATGTAACTACCACACCAGATATGGAAATAAGGTTGTAACCCGTGAACAACATTAAGTGCTACCTCAAACCATAGGGACTCCTGTGGAAGTATAAAATAGTAATGAATGAAATAGCAACAACAAAGTGAGGAATGAGGGGCTGGGTTGTCAAGGTCAAGCATTAATGTCTGTGGATTCTTGGATACTGCACAGCTGATGAAGAATTATTGTTTTAAAAGATGGGTTCTGCCTTATTTCACTAGAATGAAGAATAATCCTTAAGTAAATTGAAGGGAATAAAATACATTGCAACCACGGAAAGCCAGAACCCAATAGGGCAGCCTTGTATTTTCATGTCTTAAAAGTTTGACATCTTTGACCGTACAGTCCTACCACTTTCCCGACATGCTCTACTTGTGGGAAATATTTGGGTTTTCCTTCTCTGACAGGTTTCTACCATACACAAGTGAAAATATGGAAAATTGTTCACAACAGATTAGTAGGTAAGTAAAAGGAAGTCTATGCTTGCATTATTGGTAACAAGACCCTGAATGGTAGTTTAGGGGAGTCACCATTGAATGATTATGCACCCTTCCCTTGTTGGACTAAATGTTGGGGGAAAGCAACACAGTTTTGTTGGATGAATGAGTAATTAGCATTTTTATTTCCCCTTTCCTCCATTCAGATGCAAACACTGCTTGAAAGGCCAACCTTACCACTTTCTTATCATAGGGATAAAGCGGAGAAAGGCCTGGTCATCTATGTGACAATTACGTAATCTCCTGTCATCCTGGGAAGGGGTGGAGTCTAGCCTGTCAACCAGTTTGCAGCTTGATGATCTCATCTGGAGGTGCAAAGGAGATAAGCTGGAGGCGGGACACACATTCTCTGCTTCGCATTCCTGATGACAAGACTCAAGGAGCTATGCTAGAGCCCTGGAGCTGGAGGAGCCACATGGAGATGCTTCCACCATCACTGGATCCCAAAGACATTCCACCCACTTGCCTGTGATCTTCCTGCATTTGGCATCATTGCATGTGCTGTGTGAGACTGAAGAGGAATTTCTAGATTAGTATTGACATATGGGGTAATAGACTTCTAGGCTTGATCTGGACTAGGCTGGGGTGTTTTCTTAATGTACCATTTCTTCTTAATATAAAGCTCTCTCTTTTTTGTGTGTGTGTGACCAAAGTGTGTTTTCATAAAGGATAGACGTTTCAGGTTTTACAGTCTCTGAGCACGGGACTGCACCCCCACACATGTGTCAACCTGAGCACGAAGGGAGGGAGAAGGAAGAATGGAAGGGGGAGGGGGTGGCAGGGAGAGGCCACAGCACAGCCACGCAGAAGGCAGAGGAGCAGGAGGAAAAAGAGCATAAAGTTCTCTCTTACACATAAATAAGTGTCTCTGGATTTGTTTTTCTAGTCAACCCAGACTAACACAGTCTACTTCTATAAAAATTACAGCTAAGAAAACCCTCAAACAATTGGAGATGAAATAACAGAAGTAATCCTTTTGCTTGGTATATCCCCTAGAGAAATAAAGCACTTAGTTTGGCCAGTTTTATGCACACTCCTGTTCATACTGGGGCCATGGGGAAACCTGTACTCATAATCTCATCGATCGTGGTACTCTCTATTTGGCACCAATTCCTCTCACCACCTTCACAAATCAAGCCCCACATCAAGGCTGATGTTGTCTTTTGCAAAATCTTTCACCAACTTTCCCCCAAACATTGGTCTCCAAAATTCACTGTCTTGGCAACATTAAAGGCAGGAGCATGGCGAAGTGTGGAACATGGCTTTTCTGTTTTCCAACCCTTCAGAATGGAAGGCCTGGAAGCTTCCTAGCAGTCCAACTTCCCTTTAACCCCAGGGTGTGGTGTGTGTTGGAAGGCAGAAAACCTAGGTTCAAAGCATTGTTCAACAACTTAGTAGCCATGTGCCTTTGAACAAGTCACTTACTCCATACACTCACATTTATTCATGATGACTGGGGCAATTAAATTAAGAGACACTGTGTGAGAATTCTTTTATAACTAAAAGTTTTTCTGTAAGAGAAGGTGTAAGGCCCTGCTTGCTATTAGTGGGATAGAGCACTTTTTTCTTGACTCAAGTAATCTTAGTATTAAAAAGAATATAACATCCTGATTCATTAAAAAAATTTGAGAAATAAGTTTTGAACAGCAGAAAATTAGACCAAAGCTTAATATTCACAATTCTCTATGGACTTGTTAATAAGCTCTAGGTTTTAGACTTGAAATGCCTGGGATATTTTTGACACTAATAATAGGATTCTTCTTAATGAATATGCAAGAATTCAATAACATTATTCTTGATCTCAGATCTAGTTTGCAGGAGCTTTCTAATTTTCTAATTTTGTGCTTTCTTCATGACTTCTATTGTTTGTTTTCATTTCTGAATATTACATGAAGATTACTGTTGAATAACAGAGTCTACTTGGTAGGGCTGATATTCAGCAGGTACCACTCATCCAGCCTCACTGATGGTTTACGTTTGAACTTGTTGATGATCCTAATGTTGTTTGGGTAGAAAGATTAGCATTTTTAAATCAACGGCAGGAACATATTCTTAAAATTTCAAAACAAATGTCATTTACAAGTTGAGTAAATCACAAAGACTTGCCCTGGAGAACTGGTACTATTAAAAGCATGAGTTTACTTAGTCAGGGCCCCTTAGACAATAAAATAGACAATGAAAGGACTCAGCACCCCTCCTCTGCTCCCTTCCATGGGATTAATCAACCAAAAAAAACAATGTATGCCTCTCTTTTAAAGATTTTTTTAACTTTCCTTATTTTCTATTTTTTGTGAAGCAATGGGTATTTCTTTATGTACACAATCTATAATCATTTTGCTTACTTGTTTATTGTTGAAAATATACATGCAAACACATAAAAACCTAGCCGAACCTACAGAAACCTATCACTTCAACAGTCTATACAGGCACCATTCCTGTTCTTGCTGTCATTTTCGGAGTTGCTTCTCCATGAGCATAATTTCCCTTTTCCTCCCCTGAGGTTTCTATCTAATCTTTCAAGTTACTGTTACGGTCCATAAACAAGCAGATTTTTTTCACTAGTTAAACTAAACTATTGTTGGGTTTGAATAAGACTGACTAAGACTTAAGGGAGTTTGGGGACCCAGGTCTAAGGATGATCTCAAAGCAATAGTTTCAGGGTACATCCAAACCGCACGGCTCCAAGGAGTCCGGAGTTTATGACAATTTTAAATTCCATTCTGCATCTTCCCCTTTTGATCAGGGTTCTTCTACAGCATCTTGGAGCAAAAGGCTCAGTAGTGGGAGGCAGGCACAAGCCAGTGCTCCAGGTCTCTTGGGAAGTGAAGCAGTTATCTATGGAAGCAGTTAGCCACACGGTTCATATCTTCTCTGTTGCTCCAGGACAATGGGGACCAATTGTTGTGCTTTGGATGGTCACTTAGAAACTTTTGAGAACCAAGGCACTAGAACAGAAGCACCGAACACATTATTACGCCAATTAACAGGATTGTCCCATAAAACCATGGCCATTATCTCCACACCAAGGAACCAAATTCCAAGATTGGTTTGGTTTTCCATAAGTAGCCTCAATCATTACTCCTTTTGTAGTTATTGTTGCATATATCTTTATCACACAACTTGCCAATCCAATTTCACAGGCGCTCCTCTTATTGACCATTATAATAATTGGCTGTGCAACCTTCCTCTTCATCAACATGATCTATCCATCACCATTAAACCCTCCTCCCTCTCTCCCACACTTTTAATTAACTTTGTTTTCTACACATCTGCCTTGTTATATATGAGATTATAGGATATTTGCCTTTTTGTGATCAGTTTATTCTGCTCAGCGTGTCTTCCAGCTCTATCCCTATTGTAGCATGTATCAAGACATAATTTGTGTGCCTGATGGAGTAGTATTTCATTGTACGTGTGCACTCCATCTTGTGTATCCATTCATCTGTTGACGGAGTTGAGAGTGCTTCAACGAAGAGTGGTTGTGTTAGTCTGGGTACACTACAGAAACAACTTCATGAACACATGTATGTGTATAAGAAAGAGCTTTATATACAAGGGAAAATGAATATTGAGAAAAGATTCTAGCCCAGTGCAGACCAAGTCCATAAGTCTCATATCAGTCCATATGCCTGATACCAATCTATAAAGTCCTCTTCAGATTCACAAAACATGTGCAATGATGCTTAATGCAGGAAGAACACAGGCCAGTGGGTGGGAGATCTTGTGGATCCAGTGGCGTTATAAACATCTCAGTGCTGGCAGGGGTCTCCACATGTCTTCGCCAGCTCCCAGGGCACAGGTACTATCAGTGTAGCACCGTGTGTCTTGTCAGTAGAGTGTCTCCAGCCTCCAAGGAAGAAATCCAGGAGTTCCCAGAATCCTCAGGAGAAGGCAATGCCCACACAGAGACCTCATTGGCTATGACTTGATTGGCAGACTAGACTCCACTCCTTCACTCTGAATCTCAGAAGTCCCAAATTAACTCCAGATTTTGTAACTACCGCAGTGGTGTACAAGTCTCAGAGTCTCTGCTCTCAAGTCTTTCAGGTGTACGCCTAGAAGCAGAGTTGCTGAATCCTACAGCAGTTCTATTTGCATTTCCACGAGTAATGATCAAGGGTCCACTTTGCCATACATCCTTATCAACAGTTGTTATTTTATGATTTCAAGATAACAAAGTGCATTTGACCCAAGGCCTGATATTTTCTGTGGTACACAGGGTCCCTATAAACTGGAAAGACTCAAAGGCACCTAGCAGTAAGCAACAATGACCCTTCTGTGAGAAACTCTTTCCAGATTACTAAACTGTGTAACTTTCTTTCTTTCTTTTAATTGAAAGATCATTTTACTGGAGGCTCTTCCAGCTCTTATACATCAACTCTGTCAAGCACATTTGTACCTAGGTTGCCATCACTATTGTCTAAACATTTACTTTCTATTTGAGCCTTTGGTATCAGTTCCTCTTGTTTTCCCTCCCACCCACATAACCCCTTGATAAATTATAAATTATTATTATTTGCATATCTTACACCAACCACTGTCTCTCTTCCTCAACAGTTTCTGTTGTTCACCCCCCTGGGATGGGGGTGGTTATGTGTCGATCATTGCGATCAGTTCCCTCTCCCTCCCCTCCTTTCCCTACCTGCCCCCTATCCTCCTGGTATCATTACTCCCATTCCTGTTCTTGGATTTTGTGTGTTGTGAGCTCCTATCTGTACCTGTGTACATGCTCTGGCCTAACGGGAAGTGAAAGGCAGGACCGAAGTCACGATAGTGGGGCGGATGCCTCAAGGAACCAGAGGAATATTGTGTGTTTCATCAGTGCTATATCGCACCCTGGTTGACTCATCCCTTCCTTGTGACCCTTCTGTGAGCAGATGTTCTGTTGTCAACAGATGGGTTAGGGGTCTTTGCTCCTACCCACCTTGTTCTCAACAATTTGGGTTTTTTTGGTTTGTTTGGGGGCTTCAGGTTCCTATTACCCAATCCTGTGGAGACCTCATCATCGCACACTCTGGTGTGCTTCTTCCATGTGGGCTTGTTACTTCTCTGCTAGATGGCCGCTTGTTTAGCTTCAAACCTTTAAGACCCCAGATACTATATCTTTTGATAGCCTGGTATCATCAGCTTTCTTCACTGCCTTTGCCTATCCACCCATTTTGTCTTCAGCGATAGTACTGTGAGGGTGAGCATCACACAATATCACTTTCTGAGCAGACCTCTGTGTCTTTAATTTAACCAGTCAAGATAACATCAGAAGTCAGTGTTTTGATTGGACCTATCTGGGGGGGTGGAGATATGTGAAAACACATTTAATGATACTAAGATAAATGTATTGTTGATAGAACTTGTTTCTAGTCATCCACTGATTGCAGACATGTTTGAACATGCTTGTTTGGGATCAGCCTGTGCAAATAAGAGCTGGAACCCTAGTAGCAATATATTTTTTACTTACACTTGTGTGTGTGTGTTGATTGCATACACACATATATGTGCTATTGAGTAAATTCTGACAGACGGTGACTCTATAGGGGAGAGCAGAACTGCTGCATAAGGTTGTCTAGGCTGATTGCTCTACAGGAGGAGATGGCCAGGTCCTTTCTCCCAGTGAACGGGGAGTTGCTGGTGGGTTTGAACCTCTACCTTTCAGTGATGAGTGGAGTACTTTGTACCACCAGGACTCCTATGTCCACATATGATATGGCTCCAAAAGCTTGTGGGAAAATGGAATTAAAAGGCATGATTTAGGATTTGTGGCAACCTGACTGGGCCAGGATCCTCAGTAGCTTTGCTGTAATACTTCCATCATAATGTGCAGGTCAAAACCTGATGACATCTTCTTGGGGGTGTGGCCTATTTGATATCCATAAAAAGAGACTCTGGAAAGAAAGCACCTTCTTATTCTTCTTGCTGTCCTGAATTCTGCTTTTAGTTCTCTGAGACTTAAATCAGCAGCCTGCCACATGGCCAGCCAGCCCTGGGAGCTATCGGCAGCATGCCAAGTTGTCTGCCATGGATCTATTCAACTCTGCTTCCAGGAATCTGTGCTGGTCCCCCCTCTTGTTTTGTCCTCTTGCCTCTTGGTTTATCTTCCAGCTTCCTGGTTCCCTGGCATGAGCAGCTTCATGAGTCTGAATGGGCCTCAAGCTTAGCATCTGACCCAAGGACTTGAGCTGAACTTGACCTGCTTCTCTGCTTCAGAGTGGGCCACTCCCTGGGTATCATTTCTGGCTTGATAAAAATTGCTTTATACATATATGAATATCATTGGTTTATATTTCTTTTTCCTCCAGAAAACCCAGTCTAATACAAAATGTAATCAAATTCTTCCACAAAATTTTTATAATACTCCAATTTATATATAAAAATTCACTACATCAATTCAGTTTTCACTTCTAGAGACCCCTATAAGGACAACGAGCTTCCCTTTTCTGTTTCCAGGCTATAAATGTTTGCTGGATCAGAAATCCTTAGCTTTCTCCCAAGGGGTAGCTGGTAGGTTTGAACTGTTGACTTTGGGGTTAGTAGCCCAATATGTAATCTACTATCCACCAGGGTTCCTTGCATAGATAATATGCACATCTAAATATATGCATACTATTTGGTTCATGTAAGTGGAATTATCATTATAAGCTTATTATACATATTGTGCTTATGTCAACTATATGAGGAGGGATCAAAGAGTTTGTGGGAAAAATGGAATTGAAGGGTGTGCTAGTTAGGTATTTTGACAACTTTTGGGAGCCAGGATTCTCTCATGATATGATTTAGCCATGAAGTCAACTCCATGATGGGATCTTTGGGGAAGCAGTCAGCAGTTGTGAAAGGAATAGGGAAGAGTGTCACCTCCTTAATCTGGTCCCAGCCTTCTCTTTGCAACCAAGGGAGCTTTCCGTCAGGGTATGGCCTAGTCTTAGCAGAGAGTGACACTGTGGAATCTAGCTCATTTCTACTGCTGAATCTGGGACCTCCTACCCTGGAACCATCAGTAGACTGCCAACCGTAGAGTCACTCAAGTCTGCCTTTACCAGCCTATGGTCTTCTTGCTTTATCTTTCTGCTTTCTGTTCATCAGTCCCTGCAACTACAGGAGTCAGGAGAAGCCTCCAGCTTACACCTGACCCATGGGCTTGAACCAAACTCAACTTACCTATTTCTACAACAGTGTGAGCATTTCATAGTATAACTCTCCCTCATTAGACATACACATACAAGCATCACTGATGTCGCTTCTCTAGAGAATGCTACCTAACACAGGGCTAATGGAATACTTCCACCACCTTGCCTGGTGATGCTCAAGGTTGAATACAGATATGTTTTTGTTTTTGTTTGGCGGGGGGGCAGAGTCCAAAACAAGTGAAGAAAACAGTTTGTAATTGATATGTTTGCTTTGCTTTTTTGTTTGTGAAACATACTTTCAACTTTTTCAACAAGGCATTAGATACTTTGTCCATTCCTGGCCTCTGATAATTTCCAATCCGTTTAATTAGCTCAAAGTAAAAGAGCGTGGCTAAATGAGTAAATTCAGAAATTACTTCCCTGTCCTTTGTACCATACCAGAGTAAGAGTAAAATGAAAAGTTAGAAAGTTCAACCATTTCTATCAAGCCAAATCAAATCAATAAATTATTGAAGGCACGAAATCTTCAAAACCTTAAATGAATGTAAAATAATGTGTGAATTATTCTAAACTACCAGGTTAGTTTCTCACACTTTTCTATAACACGTTAAAATATGTACTTGCTATATTTCAGATGTGAGGTTGTGGATGGTCAATTGCTTCCTCTCTGCTTAAACAAATTTGGTACTCCCATTTATTTATTTATTACTTTGAAACATAAATTTATTATATTAAGGTTACTTTAAAAGTTAGAATGCTCATTATGTGATAAAATGTTGACTCCACTTCTTTGTATAGCTTCAAAAACAGTATGATCTTTTAAAATTAATAGCTGTTGACTTAACTGTGGTCCTCTAATGTTCAACATCATCAGTTTTAGAATGCTTTGATGCCATAATTCTAAAGCCATTGTATGTTTATAAAATTGAATTAAAATTATATCTGTGGTGCAATATGTCTCAGGGAGGCACCAATGGCTGAAGGACTCTACCTACAAAGAACCTGAATCAATTGTAATGAGAAGTCAAATTCCTAACTTTATCACATGCTCATATGAACTTTCGCTCCACTTAAAGAAGACAGGTATCTGATTGTGACTAGGCATTGAAACAAAGATTTAAGCACATTTGCCTTCTATTCAGTAAAACTGAATGAAAATTGAAAAAGGCCACTGGAGAAGACATAAGAAAGCATTATAATGGAGTGTGCAATGACCTGAAATTAGAAAACCAAAGAAAATATTATAAAATTTGGCTAGTTACTCTTATTATGAGTTTCCAGTTTGCACAGTTTAACAGTTGGGAGGCGGGGAGGAATTCCCTCCAGGAGACCACTTACGAGACTCCAAGGTCATAGTCTCAGCCTCCCATGAACCCTTCTCCAGACTCCTCACCAAGAGCTACTTTGCAGTCTGGTGTTTCTAAGGGTGGGGGTTAGTCATTAGCTTATGAATAAATAGAATTTTAACTTCTGTTGATCTTACCTGCTTTAAGAAAAGTTCTTGTGTATCTTTATTCCCAGTGTGAAAAGTTGTATGAATAAAAGATACAGATATTATATTAATGTTACCACCCTGAAAAAATATGTATAATGTGTTAGCGTATTCAGCAGAATATTTACAACTTTCCGTTGACCTTGATGATTAAGCATGATACTAAATGCAATGTAATAACAAATTTTCCCCTCCCAACAAAAAAGAAAATCAAAAGGGAAGAACACGTTCAGCATATCTGAAGCTCAAAGAACTGCAGAATAAATGTAAGTCACTCGGCTGCAATGTTGAAGGGTTCTCTGAGCAAAATATGGAATTCTGTCAGAAGCATGAGAAGGGGATGGTGGGGGTGGAGGAGACATAAGGAATACATAAGGTAACTATACCACTAGAATTGGTGGGCATTGTACTATTCCACGAGGTAGCATATGGTCAAGAACAAATTGTATTGAAGGAAGAAATCCAAGCTGCACTAGAAGGTATTAGTGAAAAACCAGGCCCCAAGAATTGATGGAATATCAGTTGAAATGTTTCAACAAACTGATGAAGCACTGGAAGCACTCACTATCTATGAAAAAAAAATTTGAAGACACATACCTAACTAACTAAGTAACTAACTGGGAAAGATCCATATTTCTGCCTGTCCCAAAGAAAGGTAATCCAACAGAATGTGGAAATTATCAAACAGTATCATCAAGATCATGTTCTAGTAAACTTTTGTTCAGATTGTTCAAAAATGAACACAGCACTGTAGTGACGGCGAGTTGCTAGAAATACAAGCTTGACTCAGAAGAAGATGTGAGACTCAGAAGAAGATGTGAGACTCAGAAGAAGCGGTGAGACAAAGAGTACCACTGCTGACACCCGACGGATCTTGGCTCAAAGTGGAGAAGGACCAGAAGGGTGTTTTGTTGACTATGTAAATGCAATCAAGCGTGTGTCATAGCAAACGATGGACAACAGTGAGACGTGTGCGAATTCCCAAGCACCTCATTGCGCTAATCTGAAACATGTACATAGGGCTGTGCACATAACAAAGTACTGGGGCAGGGCTTAAAATCAGGAAAATGGGTGTCAGCATCATATCCTTTCACCAGCTTTATTCAAGCTGTGTGCTGCGCAAACTGTCTGAGAAGGTGGACTGTATGGAGGAAGAAGAGGCATCAATATTGGAAGGAGGCTTATTAACAACCTGCAATATGCAGATGACACAACCTTGTTGCTGAAAGTGAGGAGACTTGAAGCCCTTGCTGATGAAGATCAAAGACCGCAGCAGGTCACAGTACCAATTCCATTCAACATAAACAAAGCAGAAACTCTCACAAGTGGATCAGCAGCACAGAATGACAAACGGAGAAAAGACAAAAGTTGTGAGGGATTTAATTTTGCTTGGATCCATAACCGATGGTCATGGAAGCAGCAGTAAAGAATTCATTGGGCAAAGCTACAGTAAGATCTGGTAAACGTGAACAAGAGCAAAGTCGTCACATGGAGGACTAAGACGGACCTCATTCAGGCTAGGGTCTTTTCAGTTTCCTCTCTGCAAGTCAAAGCTGGGCAGTGAATAGGGCAGGCAGCAGAAGAATCGATATGTTTGACTAATGACATTGGCAAATGATATTGAAGTGCCGTGGTCTCCAGAAATCTGCTTTAGAGGAAATACAGCCAAGATGAACCTTGGAAGTGAGGATTGTTGTTATACGAGCTGTAAGAGCCCTGAGTAAAATGATTTATTAATAAATAAATTCCTAGAGCTGTAACGGGGGCTCGGGGGGTGGGGAGCGAAGATTGTGAGACCCATTCCTCTCTCGGATCACTCAGTGACATGGTCCCCTGGCCTCGGCCTTCCTAGACCAGGAAGCCCACCTGTCATCGTCTCACTGCCACGTCCTTGACACCACTGCCCTGGCTCTGTCCTTTGGGCTCCTTACCACACTCTCTGTTGCTTCTGGTCTTAGACGTACCAGCTCAGACAGACAGCCAATGGTGCTTTTCTGACGGTACTTCAACCAGCTCAGACAGCCAGGGCAGGGGGTAGCAAAAACGACCAGTCCCCTCTCTCAGCGTTAGACACCCTGTATGTGCATTGCCCCACCCAACCACTTGGTGGGAGCTGCAGAGGCACGCTTAGAAGAGTCTTTTTTTAAAAAGTCACTGGGACTTGTAGGTGCCGCTGCCACCGCTGTCCTTGTGGTCGGTGCGCTGAACTTCTGGGCTCTGAGAGCCGCCTCTGTCCCCGCCTCGCCACCACCATGAAGTGGACATTCCAGGAGACCCCTGGTTGGAGCACAGAGCGTGGAATCCGGGACAATCCGCGCGACATGCCCCGACCACGACCGGTGATTGGGGGAAAAGTCTCTGGCTCTCAGATTGTGACAATGACCAACGGAACATCCGGCATCCCCGTGGGTCATCAGGAAAAGAATCCAGCTTCCTTCCGAAAAGGCCATCTTCCTCGTTGTGGACAAGCCAGTCCCACGGACCAGACTTACTCTGGGCAGCTTTCCGAGGAGCAAACGGATGAAGATGGATGCTTGTGCGGGGCTCACGGCGGAGAGGACACGTTGGGCTTCAGCGGGCCAGCGCCGGCAGGTGCACCGTTCCTGTCTGTGGGTCTTGGAAACAGCCGGCAGTTTTCAGTAACCACACAGACATAGGTGATGGGTGCCTTTGTAACTGGGATTATTTCTTAATACACTGGAAGGTTTTGTTCCTTAGTACATTATCAGAGTTTATTTTGAGTTTTTCTTTTTTGTGCATTTTGCTCATGACGCTAGGAAGCGGGGGAACTTGTGCCTCTGGGAACCATGTTTAGTGAAGATATTTCCACACTGAAGCGAGGTAGCTGAGGTATTAAGATGACCGAGAGGGAGATGACTCATTGGTTCAGGATTGTTAGTTGGCTCAGTATTCAAAGCATCCTGATGAAATCCTTAGCAATCAGAACACTTGCTTCACTAGATTTTTGCCAACTGCCAATCACGTTGGATGAGCTCATCTGTCCCTCTTTCTGAAACTTAAGGTAATTGATTAACAATATAACTCGTCTTGTCAAGGGAAAAAGAAGAAATTTCACTTCACCACGTATTTGGTCCCTCCCACATTCTAAGAATTAATGGGTGCGGGCAACTGTTTCGTTCATTTGAGTGGGGCTCCATTCGCAGATGCAGGGCCTTCCAGCGTTGGTCCAGCCACGTCTCTCAGTGCTGCTCTCTCCTCTGGTCTCATTCTGGATTCTTTCCAACCTGAAGGGCTTCTCTTTGGGCACTGGATCTGCCAATGTCCTGCTGCTGTGCATAAGATTTTCGGGGCTTGGCCCTCGGAAAAGGACAGCCTAGTCCTTCTTCATAGTCTGTTCTTAGTCTAAAAGCTCCTTGAGACCTGTGCACCTCGAGTGATCCTGCCGCTATTTGAGATGCCCGTGGGGTAGCAACAACACGAAAGCCACCACCAATCGTTCCCAGTGGGCGCTGACTCAGTGACATGGCCGTCCTACACTTGCTGCATAGCCTCCCCAGGCTGCCTTACGCTAATCCATAGGTGGCGCTTGGGAGAAGTACCTTTGCAGTTGCATTGAAGGCTAGAGCGGCCGACAGACAGGAAGCCCGTGTGACATGGTGTGAGGAAGAAAAGCCGCAGGGCCATGGCTGCCTTTCAGCTGGCGGGTCTTACCAACGCCTGCTCTTGGATCCTCTGCTTAGGGAGCTGCTGCAAGGTTTGCAGGTGTGTTAAGTAAACTTCATATTCCCCACGCAGTAAATCATTTATGCCACCATGTGTTAGTTATGGTGAGATAGTTGCTTTGACGTCAGTAATAATCCCCTAAAGTAAGGAAATGAAAATGTTGGCATTGCAGTTACACTAACCTCTAAGGCAGGGTGGTAATTAGTGACTACAGTTTTCTGTTCCCTTAGTTATCTGAAATCGTGTTTCTAAGGAATTTCAAAGTAGGGCTGTGGATTTGTGTTTAAAATGGAACGCTGCCCAATAATAATGTTGTCTACTATACATTTATCCCTAACCCTTTTGGTCGAGATTGTAATTAAAAGAGAGGGTATTACAAGTGCATGGTTATGCCTTCTTTCATGTTAGGGTAAACTAGTGAGTCCCTTCTCGAAAAATAAAGAACCTAACTTGAAATTAAGGGATTTTCTAAATACTTCAATGCAGTTCTTTAGTGCACCGATACAGGTTTTCCGTATGTTCAGAAGACCCAGTTAAGCCAAATATTTATGAAAGAAAAATAATTCCTGGATTACTAGCAATTTGAACAACAAAGAGGCAAAGTAACTTTGTTTTTAAGTTTGGCAATGAAGAAGTGACAATAAAATATCCAGGAAAACGCCAAAAGGAACATTTTTATTATCTCAAGGAACTTCTGAACATTTTCCTAGAACTATGAGAGTTACACAATTGTTTATTACTTGATAAAACAAGCTTATTGCAGCAGTAATACAGACACGTGATTTTTTTTAAAAATTTTCAAATATAAGATAAAGCAACATTTTCCTCTCTTCTCTCCTCACTTCTGTAAGCTCACTTTTTTTTTTCCTGATCAAGTCCTGTTTTAATGAATAAAGAGTCACAGCTTATAAGGGCCAGCCAAGGGGGTAGCCTCAGCTGCACATGCAGATTAGGCTACCTTGGCAACAGGCCAATCAGGGAGTTCAGGGGAGCGTGCCCTGCCCATGAGTCAGTAAGGGCTTACAGTCTTCAATTAGGTACGCAGAGGAGTGGCATGTACATGCAAATCAAGCATAGGGGAAGATGATCTTTTGCCCAATCAAGGGCATGCAGGACACGGGTGCTTATCTAAAGAGCATTACCCCTTGTTTGCTCAAGCTTTACAGCTGCAGTGCTCTGTCACATAGGCTGGGGTAGAAGAATGCCCAGAGCTCAGGCTAATAAATTCCAAGTAATGGCCGGGCCTCACGGCTCCAGGCAAGTCCTAATAAATTCCAAGCAATGGCCGGGCCTCATGTCTCCGGACAGGTCTCCCTTTTATATATTTTTCAAAGCCAAGAGAGATCCCCTCGGGAACTGCGTCAGTCTTAGGTTGTCAGACATCAAGAATCATCCTTAACCGTCATTGATCAATGGAATGCCTTCATAAAATAAGAGCAAACCAATGTCTGTCTTAGGTTGCTATGTCTTGTGCCGATTTTACCCGTCAATGACTGCCAGTCCTTCAGGCTTTGCGGAGGGGGATAACTCCACGAACTTGGTTCAACTCATGCCTGTTCAGATGAACTTGTGCAGTACTTCATGCTAGCATGGTTTGAGGACATTGCAGATAACAAGGCAATAAATTTCAAAATTTTTAAAATAATGATAACAACATTATATTCCTTATATTCATGCAGAAACAACCCACTGTTAATTATCTCATTGATAAGCAAGCACATTTGATACACATAGCAACTCTATCTTTTGCCAAGTTAGACATCCTTGAGAAAATTAAAACACCTGTTTTTCCAGACCTTGCATACTTTCTTGCTCTTGATAGAGTCACAGAAGAAATCAGCAAACACTGACACAAGTCATGAGAATTTTCAGCTGTTTTAAGGTTGTCTTAATGGTCTTTAACATCTTTCTTTCCCCCTTTTTAATTTACTGAAGACGTTTTCACTCAAAACGTCAGCAGATGACTGTGTCTGGCTTAGGTCATCGAGTCCTGAAATCGCCCTTACCCGTCATCAGTCATAGTCCTCCAGGCGACTATGACCTGTCTTAGGTTGAGAAACTCAGACTTGATTTTACCCGTCATTGACTAACCAGCCTCTGCCTTACACCCCTGTTTGGGGAGGGGGCTAAGTGCACAGGTGCACTTCATGAAGTTTTGTTCCTAAGGCCAATAATTTAATCATAACCTTGCACAGTATCATAGGAAGTATGCATAAGATCAACAATACACACACTTGCTGTGACCATGTTATAAAGAGCATTAACTTTTTGTTCTAACGTTCTATCTTTTTGAGTACCCAACACATTAGTCGCATTTTTGGATAAAGTACAATTGCTTTAGTAATAGCAGTAGCAACTAAACAATATAGCTAAAATACTTGCTATAAGCAAACCTACAAAACTCTTAGTTTTCTCAATCTCTTCAAATACCTGTAACCATCTTTTTAAATAATAAAAGATTGATACAAAATAGCAATGACAACACCCTCAGGGGTTCAGGTAATACAATTGGACAAATTACAATTATTATAAGACATGTTAAACTTACAATCATCATGATCTATAATAATATTCCCTGCCAAAAGTACATAAGACGATGTTACACAGGCAGTAATGTTTCCTTGCGGTCTGTAGGAAAGGCCCATAAGCTTCACATCTCCAAAGTAGTCTCTATTTTCCATTCGGCAATATTTTTTAGTATTGTCCTGGTTGCTGGACCAATCGATGATATATCTCTCTTTTGTGATGTTATACTGGATGGGCTTGTCCATGAGACATGATCTCTACAATATGGTTTTATTATTCTTTCACGTCTCTAGTCCACAAAAAGAGAAAGGACTGCGCAGTAGATGATAATACATTTCCTTCACCTTATACAGGGAAAACGTGAGCCATTAACCCACACTGTGATTTCCAGACTCCCCAGACAGCAGGATGTAAGAGTGGTGGATCAGGAACTTAAGCCTAGTACTGCTCACTGTGCAATGTCCCCAGAAGCACTTTCAGGTAAATTACCATCTGCATAGTTTGCAAACTGCACCAACTTCTCTGGCAGTCACCTTGCTCCATCAGCATCCTGTGGGAAAAAACACAAACATGCCCTCACCCCCAAATTAGGAGGGGAGCTGGCTTTTGCCATTAAGTGGATCTTCAGTCTCACCGCAGCAGGTTTCCATGGCGGCCGAAGGAATTTTCTTCCACTTTAACTCGCCGGCTTATTCCTGCGCGTTCATCCCTCACTTTATCCCTCGTACCCAGTTCACACGATGGGCGCCAGTATGTCCCGTCCCGCGGGACGTTCACCGTGGGTCCTGGAGGAGAGAGTGGGAATTGGGGGGGGTACAAGAGGCACGGAGAATGAGGACAAGACAATATCCTGATCAAGTCCTCTGTAAGCTCACTTTATGGAGGGTGTCACCAGTAGCAGTTTATTTAATTTATAACCATTGAAAAGATCCCAATTTTATTATTAAAAATAATACCACACAAAGCTGTATAATTCCTATCCATGTAATTCTGGATATTTTTGCAAGCCTGTGGGTATGATACATTGCATATAGTCTTGGTAGATATTGATAAATTTCATGCATTAAATTTTTAACAATTTATATTATCAATAATATAGAAGAATGCCTATTTCCTTTAGTCCTTGGGTTTAGTTAAACTTCTAATGTTTTCATTTGGACAGAAATATATATATAATTATATCAATGACAATTAGCTTTTAATTTTTATTTTACTTTAAAACATGAATATAGTTCAATGGTCATTTGTTAATTGACCATTAATAATTTTTTGTGAATTTCATTGCTCATTTTTTCCATTGGGTTATCTTTTACCTACTTACGAAAACGTTTTGCATAACATCTTGTTTTATATGCACATTTCTTTGTATTGCATATGGCATATGCACATTATTTTATCACATTATTCCAAACATTTCCCCCAATCTGTTCGTATCCTTTTTGTTCTATTTTTTAAAATATTTCTGCTGGCATCTATTTCAAATATCATGCAGTGTAATCATTCAACCATATTTAGATTTGCGCTCTTGTCACCACAGTCATTTTGAGAACATTGTCTTCTCGCATCCATTGTGATTAGCCCCCCATTTCCCCTCCTTTCCTGCCAGCCCCCTAGGCAATTATCAACCTAGTTACTGTCTCTGGAGATCTACCTCTCCTGGATTTCATACAAAGAAAATGATACAAAGCACAAACAGGAAGTAAACAAACAAAAAAAATCCCTACAACAATGACTAGGAAAAACATTGTTACAAAACTCAACAGAAAAGAAAGCAGGAAATAATAAAACATGGAAACAAGTTTAAAATGGGCTAAAAGGGACATTGCGTGCTAAGGTATTGCATTCTTATCTAACTCCATCTGCCATAATCAACTTTACACTGCACTGCAATGTCAAAGCGATTCCCCTCCCTGGACCAGGGTGAGAGGGGATTCACCAGAGGCTTCGTTCATGTGGGACCCTGCAAACGGGTCTTGCGCTTTCACTGTCACCCACAGCCTTCTTTAGAGGTGCACAAGTTAAGCTCTGATACCATTCCCTATTTTGGATTTGGATTTATTATTTACAGTCGTTGACTCACACAGGTTGGTGTGCTTATTCAATGTGGACTTAGTTGATGCTTCACTTAGATGGCTGCTTGCTTGAAGGTAGGCCTTTAAGATCTCAGACATGATTCTCTTTGATAGCCAGACACCATCTAACGTCTTCACCACACTACTATAGCAGCCATGCCTCCAGTGATCTCTTCATGATGCCAAACACCATGATGCCAAACACCATGCCAAGCAGGGCCATGGCATAAGAATGAATTGCTCTTAGATTGAGGCTAGAATAGAGTGCGAGCCTAAGATCCATTCAGATACTTCGAGTTCACTTTAGATACATCAGTCCCATAGAATGTACCCCTACAGTCACCACTATCAGTGGATGCTTGTGTGTTGCATGATGCTTCACTGAAGTAAGGGAAGACTAAATAGGGGAGAAGTCTGCAATCTACTTCTGAAAATCAGCCAATGTAATTGCTGCAGGATCACAATCATGGGGATACATACAATTATAGAAATGGTGCAGAATGTGGCAGCAAATTTGTCCCTGGCAGTTAGTAGCCAGGACTTACCTGTGCGTACCACACAGGCATTTCTACTGTCTTTATATAAACTGCATTACATTTTTAATACAAAGACAACTAATGTTGCGTTTTAAAAAATGTTCGCCAGAGTTTTATTGTTTTATTTAACCCAAATGAAACTTATAAGTGAGTTGCCCATTTGTTGCCTTTCCTGTGAAGCCTGATATTGAAATTGGTGATTGATAGCCAAATAGGCTTTTCTTTCCAAGGAAACGTTTTGAACAATTTCAGCACAGTAAGGTCATTAGATTGAACCCACTAGTCACTCCTCGCAGGAAAGATGAGGCTGTCTGCTGTCATAAGATTTAAAGTCTCAGGAACCCAAAGGGCAGTGTTAGTCTGCTCTATGTGGGGCTGGGGGTAGAGAGCAATGACATGGCCTGAGTTTTCCTTTCTTTCTTTCTTTCTTTCTTTCTTTCTTTCTTTCTTTCTTTCTTTCTTTCTTTCTTTCTTTCTGTCTTTCTTTGTTCTTTCTGTTTCTTGAGAATTGCTGCACATCAGCAGCACGTTGTGAACCCCAAACCTACGGAGCTGCGGGGCAGCATGTCCTTCATTTCCTTGTTGCTCCCATAGGCAGGGCTGCCACCAAGACCCGAGCTTTGGCCCTTCAGCACAGTCAAAGCTCTGGATTTCTGTCAGAAACACTTAAATGTGATCTGCAGAGCCGTCTCGTGTCAGGTGAATTCCTTGGTAAATTTTGGCTTCATGAGCCAGCGGAGAGGAGATGGCGGCCACGCCTGAAGAAGAGAATGCTCATGTCATTTTACCAACAAATATTTGATACAAACAAAAAATAGCTTTATATATACTAAATTCTTCCTCATGGACCTCAATGGATTCTTACATCCATTTGCTTTCTTATTAAGTTCACTCCTCAAATTTCAGTTTTCTGTAGTAATTGTGAATATAATATTCTCTCATTCTGTTTTCCGACAGAATCATTTTAAAGTGATTGACTTATATTAAATTTGTGATTAGCCATCTTAATGGCTTTTCTTTGTTTATAAAACCTTTTAACATTTTATTGTGATTTGGTTGAAAGTTTATAGAGTAAGTTGGTTTTCCAGTAAATAATTCATACATACTTTGTTTTGTAACATTGATTACAAACCATGTAACTTAATAGCCCTCTTCTCAATTTCTTTTTTTCATTTAAAAAATTTTTATGGTTTATTTTAAAATTTCTTCTATGTCTGATGTTTTCATTTATTCTTTACTAGACCTTGGTGCCTTCTGAGCTGTATTCCTGGCAAACGCTGCACTTTTGACCTGGCAGGTTGATTATTCTGAGAATGTACCTCCGTGGTGCTCATGTCATGGTCCATCGCCCATCTGGACATTGAGTCATGGGGAGGAATTCAATTGCAGGCCTTAAGGGTATCTAAGAGTTAGTCTTGAGTGTTTCACCAGTCTCTATCAGACCAGTAAGTCCACTTTTGTTTGTTCATTTGTTACTTTGAGTTTTGTTACACAGTTTTCTTTCACTCAACCCAAGAAATATCTTTCAAAGGAAATAGTCAGGTACCCCCTAGTTCTGGAACGTGGAGATGGGCTCAAGTCAAGTGTTCTATTAGTTCTTTGGACTAATCCTTTCCCTGAAGCTTTGATTTCTTTCAAGAGTTGCCTCTTAAATGGCTGTGCACTAGTGTGTGTGTGTGTGTGTGTGTGTGTGTGTGTGCGTGTGTGTGTGTGTGAAGTTTTTCTTTTTTCATTGGGATGGGTTGGGGAGCATAATTTTGGGAATATTCATTTTAATATTCCTAGTCTGGGCTTTCCCCCCTTTTTTTTTTCTTGATGTTATTGCTCTTGCTGCTAGAAGACCCCAGTCCACTACTGACCAGTCCCTCCTCAGAAGAGAGCTGCTTCTTTCTCTTTGAGACACTTCTGCATTTGCTGCCTTTTCCGGCTCACCCAGGGGAGAGGTAGGTGTCTTCTTCTTGGGGACAGCCATCTGTTCAAGAGCACTGGTAGCCAACTCCTCCGTGGAAAATCAGATTTCTTTTTCTTAGGTTTGGGGAGTGCAGATCTAGATAGGTTTTCTTGCTTCCAAGTTTTTAAGACTTCTTTCCCTACCCCCCAAAATAAGATCCAGAACACGGACTCCGCTATGCCAATTGACCCTGATGTCCCCATTAATGAATTTTCTGACTGCTTACAAATAACTTTAAATGATATATTTTAGGGTTATGATTATATTTGTTATAAATAACTCTAAATTTGCTTCCTTCTTGTTTCTCGTTTTATTTTCTTAACTGACTGCACTGGCTAGCATTTCAAAAACAAGTATCAAATAATAGTGGTGATGTTTATACATAAGCCAATGCAATAAAGCAAGGAAGAAGATTAAAGCTATAACACTGGAGAGAAGAAAAGTATAATTATCATTATTTACATGTGATGTGATTATTAAAAAACTATACATGAATTATAAAACACAAATGGGTTTTATAAGAGCACTGGGTAAAATGTTGATATTAAAAATATATTGTATTTATATATACTAAAACCAAACAACTAGAAAATAAATGAAAAATCAGTTGTAATTGCAACCAAAAAATCTATATAGTTAGGAGAAAATCTAACAAAAAATGGGGTAAAATCTTTACTCTAAAATTGATAAAATATGACTGACAAAATTAAAGCAGAACTAAATAGAGGGAAGAAATCCTATTTTTTATTGATTGGAAAGCTCAGTATATTAAAGTGTCAATTATTGACCAAGTTGATCTATAGATCTAACGCAGTCATAGTCAAAATCCCAGAAAACTCTTTTGTAGATTTTGATATCATGATTTCAAAACTTTTATGAAATTCAGAGATCCTAGAATACCAAACTCACAAACTATGGTATCAGTATGTCATTTCCAACTCAGAGCAATCACAGGACAGTGTAGAATGACACCATCCTTTTTCAAGATTGTGAATATTTATGGGAGAAGACAGCTACATCTTCTCCTGTGGAGAAGCTGGTGGGTTTGACCCCGTAACTTTTGTTTTTTAATAGAACAAATGTTTCAGAGATATTCTTACATCAAGTCTTACTATAAAATTACAACAATTAAAACAGTCTGGTGTTTCCATAAATTGAGAGCAATATACTAATGAAATAAAATAGTCAAGAAACAGACCAGTGCATGTATGGTAACCGATTTACTACAAAGTCACTATTATAATTCAGTAGGAAAGAAATAGTACTGATGCAATTGAATAGGCAAATAAAAATTAATTTGAGATGAATCATAATTCTACATGTGAAAGTCATATAATCAAACTTCTAGATCAAAACCATTGGAGAATACCTTTAAGGCTTTGACGTAAGAAAATATTTCTACACTAGAATATCACACAAGCCATAAAAGAAAATATTGGGCTTATTTAAAATGAAAAACATTGTTAATTCAGAAAGATTATTAAAAGAGTGACACAACCAGCCACAGACCAAGAGATGATATTTGCCATCAATATCCTGAAAAATATCTATATCCAGACATAAAAAGGACTTCTCCAAATTAATAAGAAAATGACAATTGATGAATTTAAAATTGGAAAGAAAAAGACTTGAATAGACACTTCACAAACAAGGATATTCAAATGAATAAAAGTCAATATCTTTGGTTTTCAAGAAAATACAAATTAAAACTCCAACAAGGTACTCATATGCCCCAGCAGAAGGAGGAAAATTTTAAAAACTTATCATGTTAAGTGTTGGGAAATTGTGGAACTAGAACTTGCATTGCTATTGAGTGTAATTGGCATACAGGCTTTGTAAATTTTTTGCATAATATCCATTAAGGTTAAATATACCTGTATCTATAATTCAACAATTCTACTTTTACATATATGTGCACATCCAACAGAAACAAAGTATTGTGTCCACCAAAGGACAATGACAAGAATATTTATAGCAGCTGTGTTCATAAGAGCCACCATCTAGAAGAAACTCAAATATCCAATGGATAAATTGTGATATATTTACACAACGAAGTGAAAGAAACAAACACTATTATGTGTAATGATATGAATCGTTACACAGACATAGTAGTGGACCCAAAAAAAGCTAACCACAGAAGAATATAAAGACCTATTACAAAACTCAAAAACAGGAAAAAGCTAACTAGGATGCAAAAGACAGCGCCTTGAAAGTGCAGTGGTTAAGTGCTCCTCCACAGACTGAAACACGGGCAGGCCAAACTCCGCCAAGCCCGCCAGGATGAAAAACGTGGCCGTCGGCTTCCACCAAGGTTCCCGTCTTGGAAACTGTATGGTGCACTTTCCCTCTGTATGGTAACCGGAGAAGGCAACAAGAGCAGCGAGCCCTGGAGAATTAGGGGCTGGTCTGGGCAACAACAGCCTTTGGGCTGAAATGTTCTATTTCTTGATGGGGCTAATTCTATATGATTTTATGAGCATTCCTATGTAGTAATTTGATAAGTACGCCAATCACATGTGCATTTTCTGTGAGTTACACATCAATCAAACAGTTCGTCTATTTCTGGCAAACTTCCCAATAAGTCTCAAATATGTGCTTTCTCCTCATCATAATGCGGCCTCACAGTCCATCCCACATTTCTGCACAGGTTACCACGGTTTCTGCTTGTCTTTTAATTCCACCCTACCAGAGCCACAGCAGTTTGCTGTGTTTTAACAGAGATAAGAGAGAGGTAAGGAAGATGTGGAATTAGTTTATACTTTTGGGGGTTTTTTAAAAATAATTTTGTGATCTGAAAATGAGGATTTCATTTTCACTCCAGCAATAACTTTCGACGAACACTGAAGTTCTGCCTTCCCGTTCCAGTCTGTTTGTTTTACCTTGTGGAAAATGGAAATAATTTTATCAGGCCAGACCTTCAAGGTTTGTTACTTAGACTACTGAGACAGCATCCAAAAATTGTACAAAACTGATGTTATACAAGTACACATGAAGGTGTTATTATTCACAAAACTGATGTTATACAAGTACACATGAAGGTGTTATTATTCCTAATAATAAACATGATTTCGAATGATAGCTCACACAGATCTGTAACCATAATGAGAGCAGCAGCTGTCTGCCCTTGTTAAGTTTCTATCTTACATAGCTGTAGGTCTCCAAAGCAATATACTAGACGTGAAAACCCCCCCCCCACACACACACATAAAACCCCAAACAACAACAAGGAAAAACACACACTCCTCTTTGGCCAGGTGTATGATTGTATATAAATCAAGTCCATCCTATTCCAAAGAAAGATGACCCAAGAGAATGCTCAATTATAGAACACAAATGCCACTGATCTCACATGCAAGTACAATGTTACTGAAGATCGTCCCAAACGGGTGGCAGCAGTGCATTGATAGGGAGCTGCCAGAGCTTCAGGCCAGATTCAGAAGCGGACATGGAACAAGGGTTATCATGAAAGCAGAGAATACAAGATGTTGTGTTTTGTTGACTAGGCCAAAGCTTTTGACTGTGTGGACCACAACAAACTGTGGAGAGGCTTGAAAAGAGTGGGAACCACAGAACCCTACATTGTGCTCCTGTGGAACCATGCATGGATCAGACGGCAGCTGTGGGAACAGAAGGAGGAAATACCGCATGGTTTAATCAGAAAAAGCGGCATCAGGGTGCATCCTGTCACCATGAACAAATTATCACAGAAGTTGGATTGTATGGAGGAGGACGTGGCATCAGGATTGGAGGACGGCTTATTAGCAACCAGCACTACACCGATGACACAACGCTGCTTGCTGAGAGTGAGGAGGACTTGAAGCACTTGCGGATGAAGACCAACCTCTGCAGCCTGCAGTGTGGACTACAGCTCAACGTGAAGAGCACACAGTCATCACAACTGGACCGGCAGGCAACGTCATTGTCAGGTGGTGTTGAGTCAGTCCGACTCATAGCGACTTTCTGCCCAACAGAAGGAAACACTCCCCAGGACTGTGTCATTCTCACAATTGGCCCCATGCGGGAGCACCCCCCACCAAACTTTTAACAGAAAGGGTGAGTGTCTGGAAGAGGGTACTTTGGACATGCCTCTTACAGGTTGGGTAAAATTGGAGATCGAGCTGCTAAAGCCCAGGAAGAAAAATTATGTGCTCTGGGGTGGCCAACTTCATGGCTTAAACTTCTTTTTCATTGCCTTTCCCTTAGTATGTTTTAGAGACATAAACTTGAGACGTCATGTGTGGATCTGTGTGCTGTTTGTGGGTAAGACTACCAAAAACTGTCATTTTTTGGTCGTGATTTACCCTTTTTTCCCCCTTTGTATTTTTTAATAGTTTTATTGACATCTTACACATTCCAATATGTCCACTCCCATACAATTCTGTTGTTCAATCCCATGGGGGGGGGGCTATACAATCATCAATGCTATCAGCTCCCCTTTCCCCCACCAACCCCCCTCTCTTCTGGTACCCCCAGGGGACTCCTGTCAGTGTCTCTGAGGGGTCAGCTATCTTGACTACCATGTGCCGAGTGATCTTAAATATACAAATAGACATATGCAAATCTAACATGATTGATGAGGCAGAACACATAAAGACTTTAATAGTAAGGGGAGGCAATTTTAAAGAACTTGAGGATAGTTAAGTGGTTCATCCGTGGCATATTGCACCGTGGATTTGTCATCCGTTCCATGGGGACCTTCTGAGAGGGACTGTCCAAGTATCTTGCAGGTGGACTTTGGGTATCATCCTCATTTACTCTCTTATGTGTCTGGGAATATTCTGGTCATCTAAACACACTCAGGACAACAAGAGAATTTGACAGACCACGCCTATTTAGTGCCCCCCAAGTCTATTGGTTAGGTCATAGTGTCTTATGGGGTTCCATGTGAGGTGCTTTCATGTCATGGGGCTCGCCCCTAGCAATCCCGAGGAATGCCCAAGTATTGGAGATGAAATGTTTCTCTAGTCCTCGGAATCCTGCAAGCCTGGACACGCAATCAGGTGCACTTTCTGTCTCCTAACATGCCCATGAACATGCCCATGCCTGGATTTCCCCACTGCCTCTCTTAAAGGTACGAAAGGAAAACAATAACAGAAGAAAAAGACAGACCAGAAGTCAGGCAGTGAATGTGTTCCCAGTAGAACGGTCACTCACGGTGGGTCCACTGGCGCCCATCACTGCTCCACGTCGCCCAGTCACCAGGCACCAACAAAATGCCATTGGAAGGAGGGTCAGGGCTGTAAGCCTTTCCACTCCTCAGTTCCTGTCCTGCTCCACTCACAAGAAAGATGTCAGGCCAGAGACAAAATTCAGACCAGAGTTAGAGAAGAGGTTTGGATAGAAAGAGTGAGTTTATTGCAGGAAGATGCTTCCAAAAAGAAGGTGAAGGGGTCCTTCGCTAGTCTAAAAGGCGTGAGCCCATTTTTGTAGCCAGGCTGTCAATCCACTTGTTTCAGGGCTTTCCTACTTCTCACTGGCCCTCTACTTTACCAAACCTGACGCGTCTCTCCTGACAGCATGTCCAGAGCATGTACGGCAAGTCTCCTCATCCTTGCCTCTGGGGAGCACTCCGGCTATACTTCTTCCAAGACAGATGTGTTAGTCTATTTAGTAGTCCGCGGTACTTTTCAATATTCTTCTCCAGCACCATTTAAATGCATTGATTCCTCTTCGTTTTAAAGTATTCAGTGTCCAATTCTCACATGTCTATTGGACCATTGAAAGTACCATGGCTTGGGTCAGGTGCACCTTAGTCTTTAAAGTAACATCCATGATTTTCGATGTGACATGGCCCTGATCAATACCCACCTTCAGTGAAGGAAACACAGAAGATATGGGTACTGTAGCAAAGTGTTGTGAAGAAATTAGATGGTGCCCAACTATCAGGTAGAATCACGTCTAGGGCCCGCAGGCCACATGCGGCCCACTGAGGACATTTATCCAGCCCACCGAGTGGTTTTGCCCCGTTGTGGTTTTTTACTTCAAAATAAGATATGTGTACTGTGCATAGGAATTTGTTCATAGTTGGTTTTTTTTTTAAACTATAGTCTGGCCCTCCAACGGTCTGAGAGACAGTGAACTGGCTCACTGTTTAAAAAGTATGAGGACCCCTGATGAGGACCCCTGATCTAGGGCCTTAAAGGCTTGTTTCTAAACAAGCAGCTATCAAAGCAAGACATCAACCAAGCCCACGTGGAAGAAACATACCACCATCCATGATCTAAGGATTGTAAATTATCTAATCCAAATCTGAAGGGAGGAGTGGGATCAGAGCTTAAATTGTGAGCGTCTGGTGTGTAGAAGGCCATGCATGACAGTGAAGTTCAAACTGCACTGGCAGGGTCTACCGCGGAAATCGCCTCTAGTGATTTCCCTTTAACCGAGGGGAGGGGGAATGGGAACAACCTGGCAATCGGAGCATTGGGGAGATGGAGATAGTAGATTAAAATGATTAATCTGACAAATTACTCATCGTATTTGAACAGTTAAAACCGTGTCACTTAATCTCCTCTCGGATGCACCAGTTTTTTAATATTTTCTGTTTTTTCTTCATATTGGAGCTTATCGCTGTTGTATTTTGTCATTGTTGGTAGTCCGCTTGAGTGCTTAAAATGTGTTTCTTGGCATATGAAATCCAGCATGGGAGAATCTATAGAGACAGCAATTAAAATAAGGCTTCCCTGGGGATGGGGCTTACGGTGAGGGAGAGAGCGTGGTAAGGGGGAGCTGATATCAAGGAGCTCAAAAAGGAAGAACAAAAATTGAAACTGATTGTGGTAGCAATTGTACAACACTACTTGATGTGACTGAACTGTGGAATGGTATGATGTGTGGATTAGCTCCTTATAAAATGGTTTTGGGGGGAAAGGAACATTTTAATATTATAAAGAGGTCGTGGGCAGCAGCTTTACCTACATACATTTTTTTTTCTTATCTCTGCTGCTTCTGTGAGCACTGATTAGGAATACGAGTGAGCTCAGAAGCAAATAAACCCACATGGAAGAAGCACACCGGCCAGTGCGATCAAGAGGTGCCCAAGGGACCAGGTATAAGGCATCATGCAAAAAAAAAAAGATATAAGTGTGTGTATGTATGTGTATATATGTGTATATGTATATATGTATGTGTATATATGTATATATATATATCATATTAAATGAAGGGGGAAGTGCAGAGTGGAGACCCAAGGCCCAAGTGTCGGCCAATGGAGATCCCCTCATAGAGGGGTTTAGGAGAGGAGATGGGTTAATTAGGGTGTGAGGGAGTACCGATGAAAACACAGCTTTCCCCCAGATCCTGGATGCTTCCTCCCCCCAACTACCATGATCCGAATTCTACCTTGCAGGGCTGGATGGGACAGAGGCTGTACACTGGTACATATGAGGGTTGGAGGTACAGGGAATCCAGGGCGGATGATACCTTCAGGACCAAGGGTGTGAGGGACGATGCTGGGAGAGTGGAGGGTGAGTGGGTTGGAAAGGGGGAACTGATTACAAGGATCCACATGTGACCTCTTCTCTGGGAGAGGGACAGCAGAGAAGGGGGGAAGGGAGACTCCGGATAGGGCAAGATATGACAAAATAACGATGTATAAATTATCAAGGGCATATGAGGGAGGGGGGATGGGGAGGGAGGGGGGGGGAAAAAGAGGACCTGATGCAAGGGGCTTAAGTGGAGAGCAAATGCCTTGAGAATGATTGGGGCAGGGAATGTATGGATGTGCTTTATACAATTGATGTATGTATATGTATGGATTGTGGTAAGAGTTGTTTGAGTCCCTAATAAAATGTAAAAGAAGAAAAGAGAAAAAAATGATTAGGGCAAAGACTGTACAGATGTGCTTTATACAATTGATGTATGTATATGTATGAACTGTGAAAAGAATTGTATGAGCCCCAATAAAGTGTTAAAATAAAAAAAAAAAAGGAAAACGAGTGAGACAAAAATCTTTGACAACTTCAATCTTTTCTCCACTTACCATATTCTTACCTATTGGTCCAGGTGTGAGGATTTGGGTCTTGTTCGCATTGAGTTGTCATCCTTGCTGAAGGCTACAGTCCTTTGATGTTCCTAAGCAAGTGTTTCAAGTCCTCCTTAGTTTCAGCAAGCAAGGTTGTGTCCTTTGCACAACCTGACACCACATTCCTCCTCAACTAAGCCAGTTTCTCTAATGATTGTCTTAGTATGCAGACTTCATTTAGTATGGTGAGAGGTTAGAACCTCATTGTACACCTTTCTCAATTTTACACCATGCAGTGCTCCCTTGTTCCCGCTCACAACTGCTTTTTGATCTCTGTACCTGTGCCATATGAGTGTTCTGGAATCTGCATTCTTCTCAGGGTGATCCATTGGTTGTTATGGTCCACACAGTCGATTACTTTGGCATAGTCAAATAGACACAAGTAAACATCTTTCTGGTATTCCCTGGTTTGAGCCAAGATCCATCTGTCAGCAGCAGTGATATCCCTTATTCCATGTCCTCTTCTGCATCCAGCCTGGACCTCTAGCAGCTCCCTGTCAATGTACAGCTGCAGCAAAATTTTACTTGCATGTGCTATCAATGAGATTGTTCTACAATTTGAACATTGTTAGATCACCTTTCTTTGGAATGGGTACAAATATGGATCTCTTCCAGTCAGTTGGCCAAGTAGCTGTCCTCCAAATTTCCTCTCATATATGAGTGTGTGCTTCCAGTACTTCATCAGCTTATTGAAACGTATCAATTGGTAACTCATCAATTCCTGAGCCTTGTTTTTGGCTAATGCTTTCAGTACAGTTTGAACTTCTTCCTTAAATATCATTAGTTCTTGCTCATATGCTACCTCCTGAAATGGTGTAATGTGGTACAGTGACTCTGTGTATTGATTCCATGTTCTTCTTCTTTTTGTTTTTGTCTTGATAATTTAGCAGAGTCTTTACTTGGTTATAATTGGACTGCTAGACTCTAAAAGTGATTCTTTGATTTTAGCACTGAGTCCACATTTCAGTCCATCTTTTAAAGGTTAAAAAAAACCTCATTTATCTGTTGTCCAGTTCCATCTTTTTTGGATACTTCCTGCATTATTCAATGCAACTCAAGGCTTGAATTCCTTCTTGAGTTCTTTCAGTTTCAGATGGGCTGAATATGTTCTTCCCTTGTGGTTTTTAGTTCTACGTCTTTCCAAGTTTAATTATATTTGATTTTGTCTTTTTGAGCTGCCTTTTGAAAATTTCTATTCATCTCTTTAACTTAATCCATTTTTTCAAGTGCTTTAGCTACTCTACAAATAAGAACGAGTTTCACAATCTCTTCTGACATCTACATTGATCTTTTCTTTCTTTCCTGTCTTTTTAATGACCTTTTGCTTTCTTCATGAATGATGTTCTAGATGTCTTCCCATGCTCATCAGGTCTTCTGTCAATGTTCAATGCAGCATGTATCTGTTCTTGAGATGTTATCAAAATTCAGGTAGGATAGACTCAAGGTTGTGTTTTGACTCTCTTGTGTTTTGTCTTGTTTTAATTTTCTTCCGCTTTAGCCTGAACTTACATATGAGCAAATGATGATTTGGTTCATAGTCCGCCCTAGACCTGGTTTTAACCACTAATATTGAGCTCCTCCATTAGTTCTTCTTGCAGATACAGCTTATCTGATTTCTGTGCATTCCATCTGGAGAAGTTCACGTGTGTAGATATGTATTCGTCTTTGGGGTTGTTGAAAAAAGGTATCTACCACGAATAAGTCGTTGGTTTTGCAAAATTCTTTCATGCTTTGTTTCTATGACCAAGTCCTCATTTTCCCACTACTACTCCTTCCTCTTTGTTTCCATGTTATGCATTCCAGACACTAATAATTATCAGTGCGTCTTGGTTGAGTGTTCGATCAATTTTCAACTGAAGCAATCAGCAGAATTCTTCAGTTTCTTCATCGCTAGCATTTGTGGTTGGTGCAGGAATTTGAGTAGTAGTTGCTTTGCTGTACTTCATGATTGATTTTTCCATGTCCTTTTTGACAATGAATGACACACCGTTCCTGTTGATTGCCTTTTTCCTGGACAGGTTGCATTAATCCTTCATAAATCACATGATCTTCCCACTCAAAATGACTGGTTATCAGCCCATTTTAGCTCACTAATGCCTAGGATAACAATTGCTATGTGTTCCATTTCTCTTTGACTTCCAATTTTTTTTAGATTCATACTTTATACATTCCAAGTTCCAGTTATTGCAGCTGTTTCTCCTTACCTTGAGTTGTACCCCATCAGCAAGTGAAGATCTAGAAGGCTCTATTCCCATGTATTAGACCTTACTCAAGTCACCACGGTCCACTCCACCCAGAGAAATCCGTCCCTCCTCGGTCACATCTGGAGTGCCCTCGGACCTGACATTACCTGGCATTACCTCTGACAGTGTTCTGCTCTCCTTCACTAGAGCCTCTGTATCTGACGATGCTTCAAAGATATACATGAGGTTTTCAGTGGCTCCTTCCTATGAGTTGAGGAGCCACGTCCTTGCGCATTGTCTGCTCTTCGCCTGCAAGTTCCGCTGAAACCTATTCACTCTGGGTGACTCTGCTGGCGTTTCAAATACCAGTGACACAGCTTCCACCAGCACACAAGCCACCAGTCTGACTAATTAACAGGCAAGTGGTGGAACACTGTGGTTAATGGAGAAAAGATGGAAATTGTCAAGGATTTTATCTTGCTTGGATCCCACAATTCCATAGTCATGGAAGAGTAGTCAAGTGATCAAAGGAGGTGATGCGCTAGGTAAATATGCTGCATAAGACCTCTTTCACTTGATGAAAAGCAAGGATATTACTTTGAGGACCAAGGTGTGCCAGATCCAAGCTATGGTATTGTCTATTACTTCATATGCCAGTGCAAGTTGGACCTTGAATAAGGAAGCCCATAGAAGAATGGATACATTTGAATTGTGGTGCTAGAGATGAATACTGAAATACTACGGACTGTTAAAAAAGGAAAAATAAATTATCTTGGAAGAATTACTGCTACAGTGCTCCTTAGAAGCAGGGATGAAGAGACTTTGTCTCACATAGTTTGGACATTTTGTCATGAAAGACTAGCTCCTGGAAAACAACATCAGACTTGGTAAAGTAGAGGGGGCAGAGAAAGAGAGAAATGTCCTCCGGAGGACGGATTGGCACAGGGGCTGCAACAATGGGCTCAGGCATTGGAACAATTGTGAAGGTGGTGCAGGACCAGGTAGTGTTTTGCTCTGTTGGGCACAGCACCATGATGGGTCGGAACTGACTCAATGGCACTTAGCAACAAGATGATTATATACATAGTTTAGGAGTTATTGATTTTATCTTTGTCCATCTGTATTTCCCCTTCTTGTATACCTGGAGAATAGCTACTCATCTTTTAAAAACCATCCTGAGTTACTACTTTTTTAAAGACTACTCTGAATTATTTCCTTCTCCTTCAATATAAAAAAAAAATCCATCCTCTCTTTCACTTCTGCTTCCAAAGCCAGTATTACTTTCTTATGTTATGGATTAAATTGTGTTCTCAAAAACTATGTGTCAAAAAATAAATGTGTCATTCTGGCTAAACCAGATTCTCAGTGTTATGTAATTAACCTCCATTTTGTGATTTGATGTAATTAATTTGTGTGTTATAAATCCTAACCTGTATGATACTAACAAGACAAGATTAGAGGCCTCCTAAGCTGTGAAAGAATGAATTTCTGTTTGTTAATACCATCCACTTATGATATTTCTATCTATCTATCTATAATTTTCTGTCTATCTGTTGCAGAGGTACATAGACAGGGACCTGTCAGAAATGACATTGAAGCCAGATTCAGAAGAGGAAGTCGAATGAGGAATAATACTGCTGATGGCATATAGACATATTGGCTGAAATCAGAAAATACCAGAAACGTGTTTACTGGTGTTTTATTGACTGTGAAAAGGCACTATATTGTATCGATCATAACAAACTATGGGAAACATCACATAGAATAGAAATTCCAATAGACTTAAATCTGCTCGTGTGGAAGCTGCACACAGAATGAGAGGTTTAAAATCAGGACGTGTTTGCATTGGGTTGTGTCTTCTCATCACATTTATCCAATCTGCATGTTGAGTCAATAATTCGAGAAGCTGGATTGTATGAAGAACACAGCATCAGGATCGGACGAAGGCTCATTACCAATCGACAATCTGCAGATGACAAAAGCTGGGTAGAAGTTAAGAGAACTTGAAACACTCACTGATGAACAACAGAGATTTCAGCCATCTATATGGATTGAAACTCAATGTGAGAAAAGAAAACAAAAGTCCTCCACACTGGATCGATAAATACCATCATGAGAGGAAAAGATGGAAGTTGTCAAGATATCAAGCCACTCGTTGCTTTGGAAAAATATATAGCACAAGACCTATGAAAGCATTAAATAGTAAAGACGTTACTTTGAGAACTTTGGTAGTACCTACATTATAGAGGTTATTGTGAGGATTGCATGGAATAATATTTGTAATGTTCGCATAACTGTTCCTGGCACAAAGAAAATGTGAGACTTCACTTACTGCTATTAGAATCAAAGGCGGAAGAGAATGATGTTTAAGTACTTCGATTTAGGTGCTAACCTATGTGAATTAAAATCCCAGTACCAGTTATTATTGGTTGTGTGATCTTGCTAATAGATAGATAGATAGATAGATAGATAGATAGATAGATAGATAGATAGATAGATAGATAGATAGATTCAGCCCTGGGGGTGCAATAATATAAACATTGAGACCCCAAAGCTGGTGGGTCAAATTCACCAGCCACACCGTGAGAGAAACAAATGAAGATTTGTTTTTGTTGTTAGATGCCAGCAAGTTGGCTCTGACCCATAGTGACTCTAGGCACAATAAGAACAAAACACTGCCCAGTCCTGTGTCATCCTCACGTGTTCCTAAGCCTGAGCCAGATCGGACCTTGCTATCTTTTGTTCCCCCTCTACTTTACCAAACCTGATGTCCTTCTCCACAGACTGGTGTCTCCTGCCAACATATCCAAAGTGCATGAGACAAAGTCTCACCATCATTGCTCTAAACAGCACTCTGGCCATACTTGTTAGCAGTTCATGGTAATTTCAATATTCTTCTCCAGCAGAATTCAAAGGTATCAATTCTTCTATGGTCTTCTGTATTCCGTGTCCAACTTTCCCATGCATATGAGGCCATGGAAAATATGGCTCGGGTCTGGCGCACCTTAGTTCTCAAAGTAACACCCTGGCTTTTGAAATCTGCTGATTTACTTAATGCACCACATCTTTTGATCTCTTTACTGCGGCTTCCATGAGATTGTAGAACCAAGCAAGATAAAGACCTTGGCAATGTCAATCTGTCCTCCGTTTACCACGATGCTGCCTACTGGTCCAGCGGTGAGGATTATGCTTTCTCTCATTGTTCTGCAGTCCACACTGCAGGCTGCAGTTTTTGTTCATCATCAGCAAGCGCTGCAAGACCTCCTCACTTTCAGCAAGCATGGTCGTGTCTGTCATCTGTGCTGTTAATAAGCTGTCCTCCAACCTTGAGGCCACATTCATCTTTATATAATCTAGCTTCTCTGATCATTTTCTCTACATCCAGATTGAATAAAAATGGTGAGAGGTTGCAGCTTTGATTTACATCTTTCCTGATTTTAAAAACCATGCAGTATTCCTTGTCTGGTTCCTACAATGCCTTCTGATCCAGGTACAGATTCCCCATAAGCACAATGAAGGGTTCTGGAATTCCCGTTCTTCTGAAGGTTATCTATAGTTTGTTATGGTCCACCTATAGTTAATGAAACGCAAGTAAATATCTCCTGGTATTCTCTACTTTGAGCCGAGATCCATCCGGTACCAGCAATGACATCCCTTGTTCCACATCCTCTTCTGAATCTGGCCTGAGCCTCTAGCAGCTCCCTGTCAAGGTCCTATTTCAACTGTTGTTGGATTATCTTACGCAAAACTTTACTTGCATGTTATATCAATGATATTGTTCTGTAATTTAAGTATTCTGTTGGGTCACTTTTCTTTGAAATGGATACAAACTGACCGGACTGCTTCCAGTCAGTTTGCCCAGTAGCGATTTTCCAAATCCCCACAGATCCATGAGTTAGTGCTTCAGCGCTTCATCAACTTGATGAAACATTTCAAATGATTTGCCATCAATTTGTGCAGCCTGGTTTTGGACTAATGCTTTCAGTGCAACTTGAATGTCTTCCTTCAGCACCATTGGTTCTTGCTCAGATGCTACTTCTTGAAATTATTGAATGTCTACTAATTCTTTGGGGGACCATGACTGCGTATTCTATCTGCTTTGATGATTCCTGAATCATTCAATATTTTGCCAATAGAACCTTTCAATATTGCAACTCAGCACTTGACTTTTTTTTCTTTAGTTAGTTTCGTTTACAATAGGCTAAGCACGTTCGTCCCTTTTGGTTTTCTAACACTTGGTCGTTGCATATTTATTATAATATTTTACTTTGTCTTCTCAAGCTTCCCTGTGAAATGTGCTGTTCGGTTCTTTCACTTCATTTTTTTCCATGTGCCTATGATGAAGAGCAAGTTTCAGAGTCTGTTTTGACATTCACTTTGATATTTATTTTTATCCCCTATGTGTCTGAAATGAACTTGTATGTCTCTAGACACTCCAAGGCCACTTCAGCTTTACTCTTCCTCCTTCTTGTAGCCACTCAGGACAATATCTGTTCCAAGGGACAAGGCATCTGAAGGGTTATTGTTTTGTTTTGAAGCCTGTGAGTCTTCACTCTTTGTTTTTGCATTTGTTTTTAGAGAACCATATTCTATGTAGTTATAAAACTCATCTTGACAAATTTAATCAATAATAATATCTCTTTAAGTCACCCCATAAATTTGGTCTCTCCCCCCACCCTTCTGTCTTCCTTCCTTTTAATCTTCATTCCTACTACTTGAGGTACAAATAGTTGTGGTGAGAAAAATTGCTCTAAGTGGTGTGTGAACAGCACATGCACACACATACACAATGGGGCTATCAAAAGTTGATGGAAAATTGCATTAAAAGATCATTTAACAATCTCTGCACGGGGACCTGGCTGCAGAGATCATGGCTGTCCCGGAGGCAGGGGGTTGGGGGGGACTGGGGTCATAGAAGCTTTCAAATGGTCATCGGTGGCACACAGAGTGGCCCCTCTTCACCTGGCATAGAAGTGACAAGACGAACCAGACATGGAACATGTGGTGACTTGCCTCCAGGAACCCCTGCCTCCTTTTCCACGAAACCCGAAGAACTGGATGGCAACTGGCTGCCTTACTGAGCGTTTGGATGAAAGATTCTGCAGAAGAATCCTGATCAAAAGAGAAGACATATAGAGGAGAATTTTAAATTCTCAGGGACTCTAGATGTTCTACTGCCATGGAGAGGTCCCCCTCGGAACAATGGACCGGAGACCCTCGTGAAACCCTAAACCAACAATGCCTCCCAAGTCCTCAAACAGAACCATAGTTTAGCTTAACTAGTAAAAGCAAAAGAAAAAAGGTTTACCTTGAATTCTTGTAAGAACTATCTAGGTGTTCAAATAGTCGGCAAGTGCCTTGGGGGCCAGGAGTCCGTGTTGATGGAGAAGGAACGGCTCGGCAGAGGCGCGAGGGCAGTTGCTCAGCTCAAAGGATGTCGTCAGTGTCCCTGCACTGGACATGTGGACACGGCTGGATCGGTGTGTTTTCTTGTGCATATTCCCAACAACAAAATAGAAGATATATATAAACTTAGAGAACAAAAGTCTGGCTGTAACGAAAACTTCATTGGAGAGGGCGGGAAAAATATCTGGAGAGGGGGGGAAAAAGATGATTTAACTTTTTCATGAACTTTTAAAAATATTTATTCTGTCTATATGTATTTAGAATATTAAATTCCTATCATAACCATTTGAAATATATGCCATTGTTTTTCTATCATAGTGCTAAGTGTTAAAGATTTATAATAGGTTTATTTGTATGTATATATAGAACTCTTTAATTAAGTGACAGGTATTGTCATGCAGTTATATATAGCTGTCATTTATATGTGAACCACAGCTGTCACATAGTGTGAGTGTTCATAATTTAATTATACTGCATTGCTCATAATGGGTGACATATCCACTTCAATTTCGGTGAAAGCGAAGATGGTTTATAGGCTTCAGTTTTGGACCTCTGGGCAGTCAGTAGTAAGCAATGCAAGCAGAGGGATGCCAAAGGATACGGCTTCAATGACAGCACCCTTAGAGAACTTTTCCATGAGAAGACCCTGAGCTAGACTGTGAGAGCTATTCACAGAAAGAATTTCCTGTGTGAATCTAGGAGCAGACAATCCATGTACGTGGTAACGAGACCTTAAAATATATAGTGAGATTTTGATAAATAGTAGAATGCAAATGGTAGACCTTATTTTGTAAGTAATGAGACATAAAAGGATTCTATTCAAGAAACAAGAAAATAGAGGTTTTATTTCATGACAATCACGCTTTGTGAACTGGGGCTCACTGGATTCTCCTTAGTAAGACACCCGAGTTTGCAGCCGTGATAGGGAAGGCCTTCAATCGTCCAAGGTGGATAAACCACGAGAGTCTGCACTGACTGAGGGCTGGCTCATTATGAATGAGGGAGGTTGAATTTGGCCTGGATAATTGGCTAGGTATGTGGCTGAGAGGAGCTTTGGTGGTGTAATGATTATTCACTGGACTGTTAACAAGATCAGCATTTCAAAACCACCAGCCACACCACTACAGAAAGATGAGGCTTTCTACTCGCATAAAGAGTCCCAGTCTTGGAACCCTACAAGGAGTTTCTGCCCTGGCCTTTAGGGCCAGTATGAGTCAGAATTGATTCCATGGTAGTGAAAGGTTATGCGGCTAAGGAATTGAGAATGGTCTGGGGATATGTAATTTAAATGACTAGCTGGAGTGCTGGGCCACTACGTGAAGTCAGGAAGACAGGAGGCGAACGATGCTTGGTTACTTTGAAGGCACACATGCTTGGCCAGGTGGGAAAGTCCAGGCGTCGTTGGTTCTAGGAGTCCAACGTTCAAGCATGAGAGCTTGGATGGAGTAGAGGCTCTATTAGTATAGATAAGGTAAAGGCGGGAGTACTCAAGAATATTAATATTGGAGAAGTGAGCAGAGGAACTGGAGCCAATGAAAGAGAAAGAAGGGATGTGTAAGGCTATGGAGGAACGGGGTGAACCGGACTTTCCCTCAGACACACTTGTAAGCTGAAGGCATAAGTTGGAAAATACATGGTGTCAGAGGAAGCGGAAGGCAGCAGAACCAAGATCCTTGAACTGTTGGTGGGCGGACAAGCATGGCCTGGCTACATCAATGCCCTGTATGCGGCATTAAAGTATGTATTATTCCGCAAGCTGTCATGGACATTCTGTTTATTTGTTTTTGTTTGTACATATTAGGGTGTATCTCAGAAGTGTTATGTCATTGGGGGGACACCCTCTTGAAGTTGTTTTATATGGTTTTCAGTAAAGGAAACCTAGGATTGATGAACCTATGGGGACAGCGAGTAGAATAAGAGTTTCAGTGGGGCGGGGTGGGGGTGGGGGTGGGGGTAGGGGTCGAGGTGGGGTGGTGGTAGAGCATGAAAGGGAGACAAGGTCAAGGAGTCCAGGAAGAAAGAGTGTGGTTGGAAACTGATTGTGGAAGCAATTGTGCAATTCTGCTCGACATGATTGAACTATGGAATGATATATGTATTAGCTCACAATTCAGAACAAATTTTAAACAAACATGGAGCCAGGAACGGGTTTTGGTCTTGCACTAAATCCTAGCTCCAACTTAAGAACAATTAGTTCTTATAGCATGGCCTTGCTTGATACTTGCCCTCAAGAAGGGAAGCAAGAAGATGCAGGTATTAGAGCAAAAATGTGGAGAAGAATTGAAATGGTGTCCACAATCATATCAAATAGTTTGGCTCGTGAAGGCTTGTCTCCAAACAAGCAACCATCTAAGTACAATGTCAACCAAGTCCACATGAAAGAAGCACACCATCATCCGTCACGGAAGGATTGTAAGTCACATAATCCAGGGGATTAGTATCAGAGCCCAAATTGTGAGAATATGGTTTGCAGACAGCTATGGAAGACAGTGGAGCCAAAGATTCGTTTGTGGGAATTACATAGGAAAGACGCCTCTGGTGAACTCCCTCTATCCACAATTTAGGGACGGGAGGAACGTGGTTACTAAATAGAATGCTTGGCAGAGGTGAGTATGGAAAATCAAAGGCCCAAATCTGACGAACAATTTAAACTCTGTCAGTTGATCCCTGCTATTATGCAGGCAGGACCTGATCTGGTTTGCAACATTTTCTGTATGCGTTTTGTTTTGTCTTTGTTTGTTCATACAAGGGTGTATCTCAGAGGAGTTATGTCATTGGAGTTATGTCTCATGAAGTTGTGCTATATGGTTTTCTGTGCTTCAGTGTATGAAACCCAGGACTGATGAACCTATAGGGAGAGCAAGTAGAAGAAGGGTTTCAGGAGGGAGGGGATACAGTGATGGAGGTGGGGGTGTAAAAGGGAGACAATGTCAAGGAATCCAGGAAAGAAAAGAATGTTTGGAATTTGATAGATACAGTTGTACAATTCTGCTTGACCTGATTGACCCATGGAATGATATAAGTATTGACTCTTTAATAATCAAGATATTTTAAAGAATATAGAGGAGAACCAAGAGAATAAATGACTGAAGGCAAAGAGATAGAGAGGGACTTAAAAATAGAATTGTCAAATTTCAGTGATAAAAAGTAAGCTAAGCACAAAAGAGCTGGTAGTTCTTTGTCAGTGCAGAATGACTGGCTTAGTAGATCTGGACTCTAGTAGGACTCTGGGAAGTGAGTGCTGCTGGCAATTGAAGACATTGATAGTAACTAAGTTTACTGATGTCACGTGGATCTTAGCTGAAAGCAGAGAACTGGTCAGATGTCTCCTTGCATTTCACTGACTGTGCACATGGTCATCTCCACCATTGATCTGTCAGCATGTCATACTGCGGGGCGTGGCTGTGATTTTGGAAGCTCTGCCACCAGTACTTCAAACACCAGGGGGCCAGCCATCGTGAACATATTTAATTACAGCCTCCAAGCTAAGAACTCATTAAGAATGAGTAGATCGTCCACTGCTGAGGGATTAGCCACAGAAAATCTTATGATTAGCAGCAGAACATTGCCTTAAAGTGCCAGAAGACGAGTCCCTGAAGTTGGAACAAGACAAGGGAATGCTGGGTGGAGTAAATCAGTAAAAAAAAAAAAAAATTCATCAGGGTTGTATTCTTTAACCAAATTTATTCAATATGTATGCTGAGCCACTAATCTGAGAAGGTGGACTATAGGAAGAAGAACGGGGCATCAGTTTTGGAGGATTGTTGATTAAAAACCTACTGCTCGCAGATCCCTTGTGCACTGGCTGTAAAGTGCAAGGTCAGCAGTTTGAGAACACCAGCTGCTTTGCAGGAGAAAGACCGCGCTTCTATGCCCATCAAGAGTTACCGTCTTGGAAACTCACAGGGGCGGCTCTACATTGTCTTACAAGTTTGCTGTGGGTTGGCATCGACTCGATTGCAGTGCGTTCCGTTTGCTTTTTTGGTTGCTTGTTGAAAGCGAGGAGGGCTTGAAGCAGTTACCCGTGACAATCAAGGACTATACCCTTCAGTATGGATGGCTACTCAACGTAAGGAAAAGAAACATCTTCACAACTAGTCCAAAGAGATACCAGTATAATAAACTGAGAAAAGATTAAAGTTGTCAAGGATTTCATCTTGCTTGACTCCATAATCAACAGTCATGGAGGCAGCAGTATAGGGATAAAATGACATCAGACAAATCTGCACAAGATCACGTTAAAGTGTTGAAGACAAGGATGCCACTTTCCAGACGAAGGTGTGCCTGATTCAAGCCCTGATATTTTTACTCACCTCACGTGCATTCAAAAAGTGTACACTAAAAAGGGAAGATCCGAGAAAAAGCTGCACATGCGAGTTATGTTGTTGTTGGAGATAGTGGAAATGTCATGGCCTGTCTGAAGAACAAACAAATCTGTCTTGGAAGAAATACAGCCAGGATTCGCCTTCGTAGAGAGGATGGGTAAGACATCATCTCTCGTACTTTGGACATGTAATCAGGAGGAATCAGTCCCTGGAAAGGGTACCTGGGCAAAGTAGAGGATCATGGGAAAGAGGGCGACCCTCAAAGCGATGACGACACCATGATGCAGCAATGGCCTCAGACATAACAACAACCACGCGAACGGGCAGCGTAGCGGGAGTTTCACTCCGCTGGTCATTATGCTGGTAGGTCAGTGCCTAGCAGCAACAGCAATGGACAGAAGTCAAAGACAGTAGTGGTTTGGGGTTTCGTCAAGATATTGAAAGTGCAACAGGCCCTAAGGTATTCTTGTGAAAATAGCATAAAATGGGGATGGGGGTGACTTATTTGTCACCATACGTCTATATTACAGGAAGAGTAATTCAGGAACTGCTTTAAACATTTTATAAACATTAGTCATTGAATCTGCATAATAACTATATTTATTACAAAGAGCAGTATTGTTCCCATTTTACAAATGAGGGAGCTGAGGCACGCAGCAGTTAAGAAGCCCAGCTAATAAACTAGTAAGTCACAAAGCCAGGTTTAGGGTCTAGGCAGTCAAAATGTAGACGCCGTGCTCGAAGCCACGAGACAATTTCAGTTCTGTGAGACCAGTGGGAGCCACAGCATATAAGAGAACCCTGCATGCCCAGCGAAGCAGAGCACCTTCTGTCAGGTTTGAGGGTTTTTAAAAACGTGCCTCCTGTGATGGTTATATAATCGTTTATCAGTTGGAGAGGATCCAGAGTGAAGGGGTGGAGTCTAGCCTATCAATCAGGATATAGCCAATGAGGCCACTGTGTGGGCATGGCCTTCTCCTGAGGATTCTGGGAACTCCTATATTTTCTCCATGGAGGTGGGAGACACACACTCTCTCTGCTCACTCCCTGCAGGGCATCGATCTTCCTGCATTTGGCGTCATTGCATGTATTTCGTGAGTCTGAAGAGGACTTTATAACTTGGTATTGGACATGTGGGCTAATATCAGACTTATGGACTTGATCTGGACTGGGATGTTTTCTCAATATTCAACTGCTCTTGTATATAAAGCTCTTTCTTATATACATATGCGTGTCTATGGTCTACCCAGACTGTTTTTCTAGTCTACCCAGACTAACATACCTCCTTTGCTGTGATTATTTTTTTAGTATCTACTCTATCAGCTCATAGATCCCTTGATTTACCATAATTCATTTACACAGATGCAATTAAAGACAGTCCCCAGTTTAAGAATGAGATCTGTTCCTAAGTGTGTCTGTAAATCCAATTTGTAGGTAAATTTGAAGAGGTATGCAAGATTCTAATTTAGTCTTTCTTTAAAAACTCAAAGCTTTTTCAGTGACTTCATGGGCAGTATGCAAAGGTGATTGGATGAAAATTTTCTTTGGGGAAGGGATTGGTTCAATCATTTCAAAGTAAGGGCAAACTTACATACATTAACGATCAAGTATGGATGGATGTATGAATTGTGATAAGAATTGTACGAACCACCAATAAAATGATTTAAAAAATTTTTTTACAAAAGAACATAAAAGTCACCAATAAAATGATTTAATTAAAAAAAAAAAAGGATCAAGTCTGAGAGCGGTCCATAATGAAAGATTCCTAATGTGGGGATTTACTGTATACACTATTGAGAACAGGGGTCATATTACCTTTTTTATAACTGGATTCCAGCACTTGAAAGATATGGTAAATTCCTAGTACAATATACACATAATAAGTATCTGTGAAGAAATCATCAAGTCTGTCAGTGTTCAGGTACCCAATTTCTCAGAAATTGGGAACCTTTTGCCCCCTCCCATCACTGCATTATGATCAATAGTTAAAGAGCAACTTGAACGCTTTGTCAAAGAAGGCTTTCTTGGGATTTCATATCTGGATTGACACAACAAAAGCATTTTCACAATCAGCTGCAGATACTGAGAAAACGAACCCCCCTGCTGTGAAGTTGATTCTGACTCCTAACGACTCTCTAGCTAAATCAAAATTAATTTTATGCACTCGATTTCTCTTGCTAATGGGTATACTTCAAGATTGTCCTCAACACCTTCTGGTTTAACAGTGGCTCTCAGGAGTCACTGACTGGAACATTGATCATTAACTTGGAAAGCTGCTAACAGCAACTAATAGCAAGGAAGGAATTGCACAGATTTAAGGCTCAATGGGAATGAGTTTGACCTGAGTGGGCGCGAAAGCTGAGGGCGAGAACAAAGCTGAATGAAGGAGCGGCTGAAAAACACGACGACCAGGCTTGTCTGAGAGTTGGCAGGCCAGTCACTGCAGAATCAGTGTTTTCTGACGAGTCACAGGGAAAGCAGGGACGAGTGTTTTGGTACACAAAGCACTTAATTTCCGCTCGCTCCCACGGCTCTGCAGGTGTCATCGTAAGTTCAAAAGGCATGAAAAGTCAATAGAGGCGGGCTGCCATGCCGTTGATGTTTGCTTGATGTGTGTCAGGGTAAAAGTGTGTGCCATAGCCGCCTCAGGGGCTGATTTTTCTACAGGGAGTTCATCGCGTCTTTCTCCCCAGGTGTCTCTGGGTGGACTTGAACCTCCAATCTGCTATCTCCAATAGCAGCTGAGAGTGTTATCCATTGGCAGCACTCAGGGACTCCTCCAAGAACACAGCTGACTGACACAGACAATGTAAGACCTGTGGTTCTAGGCTCCATGAATGTAAGGCCTCTGCTGGGCTCCTGACCATCTCTGGCATCTCGATCCATTCCTGGCACCTAGTAGCTGCTCACTAAATACTTTCTGCTTGAATTCATGGTCTTGAGCATATACATTAGAATTCCAACTTCCCCGTGTGACAAAGGACGTAGTCTTAAAGCCGCTGATTCTGCTGTTCCTAAATGGGTGGCGATGACATATGTGAAGCATTTTGCGCAGTGCTTGGCCCACAGGAAGCAGTCTAGAGTTAGTTTGGGTTGTACTTGCTATAGTTACTGGCACGACTCTCAGGAGGGATTACATGCCACTGTAAGAGTCCCTGGATGGTACAAATGGCTAAGCATTTGCCCAAAGGTACGTCAGAGGCACCTCACAAGAAGTGTTGGTAAGCCTATTTGAGAAGATCACAAAAGATCGCAGCCACTGCTAATGTTAAAAAGAAAGTGTATGGGAACACAGGTCTACTCTGACACACGTGGGGCCATCAGGTGTTGACATCGACCGATGGCCGCAGGTTTGTTTGCATGTTGGGCTCTGTGAGTTCAGCAGTTCTAAACCACCAGCTGCTCTGATGGAGAAAGAGGAGTCTGTCTGCTCCCATAAAGAGCTGTAGTCTTGGAACCCCACAAGGGCATGTCTACCCTGTCCCGGGGTCACCAGGGGTCAGAATCAACTTGATGACAGTGAGATGTGGGCTTTGGGGGATCACTGGCCCTCGCAGACACCATGGTTTTCATGAACTGATGCAAAGCCTTTGACTTCGTTGACTTGTATTTTCATACAACTTTTTTTTCCAACATCACATGTAGAAATTATAAGGTGTACTTTAAAAAACAAATGATTCCTGCTTGTACAGTGGATGTCTGCTAACTGTAAGCTCAGCAATTTCTAACTAAAAGCTCAGAAATTTGAATGCAGAAAGAGATCAATCCAGGGGAAAGATGTGTTTGTCTGCTTCCGTGAAGATTCCAGGCTTGAAAATGCTCCCAGGCGGGTTTACATTCCCATACTGTTATCAAGGGCCTTGGTGGTGCAGTTAGGCTGCTAACCTCAAGGACAACAATTCAGACCCACCATCCCCTCCTCGAGAGAAAAATGAGGCTGTCTGCTCCCATGAAGATCTACTGTCTCAGAAACCCCTGAGAAGCCAGCAGTCTGACTTGTCCCATAGGGTGGCTGTGGGTTGGATGGCAGTGGGTTTGGTTTGGGCTTAAAGGAGCAAAGCCGTCTGGTGACACGGTGAGCAGCCCCTGAGCTGCTGACCACAGGCTGGGAGGAGCAAGATCAGACCACCGACACCTGTAAATATTTAAAGTCCCTGAAGCCTACAGGGGCGATTCTACTCTGCCTTCCAGGGTCCCGATGAGTCGGCAGCAATTCAGTCGATGACTGTGACTCAATTCTGTGGCAATGAGGGTTTTGCGGAGGAAGTTGCTATTAAGGAGTCCTGGTGAGGAGTTGCATGTGAACCACAAGTCCAGCAGTTTGAAGCTACCAGCTGCCCCTCAGGAGAAAGCTGAGGCTTTCTGCCCTCAGAGATTGATAGCCTTGGAAACGTCTATCACTTTCCTATAGTGTCGCTAAGAGTCCGAATCAACTCAATGGCAGTGAGTTTTGAGTTTGAGAAGAGTTGGGATGCCCTGGACGGCACACAAGAAGAAGCTGCTTGTATTGGAGGGTGTGCTTCCTGCTGATCTGCTTAGTGATGGCTTGGGACTGGTTTGCAATAATAGTACTGATGGCTGAAGGATTGGGCTTTGTCCGTCGGTGCTAATTTTTGCTTCACCGATGGTATGTCTCAAGATCAATATGAATCTTTCTGCTTCCCAAAGCCCTCGGAGAAACAGGGATTGGAACCAGACCATCCTTCAGGGCAGGTGTGTCTTGGCCGGTCTAGGCTCAGGTCTCATTCTTCCTGGCCATGCGGCAGAGAGGATGGGGAACGGTGTGTGAGCAGGAAGCAGTGTAGACGGAAGATGAGTAGAGGGTGCAGTCATGAGGGCAAAGAGACCATCAGGGCAACACTCAATTGCCATCTCTAGGGAAAACTGGCAAGGATAAAAGGCTCCTCCCATCTCTGCTCTCCAGAAACACAGCACATTCAACCTTAGGTTTACGCAGGGGAGGCGTCACAGTTTTCTGCATCCGTCTCGATTGAACCTGGGAAACAGGAGGAAGGTGGTTGGCCACTTCTTCAAGAGGTAGGCTACCTCCCATCACAGGCCTCTAGACACCTATAAAATTTCTTACCTGCCCTTCCAGGTTGTCTGGGTTCAAAGAGGCAATTTCATAAGAGACTATAATTAGGGGTTTTATAGTTCTGGCTCTTTGGCTTTGTTTTGTTTTGCTATCTGGGAACAGAAAACATCCTCCCTTAAAATCAGGCCAGCTTTGCTAAGGGTCCCTTCTGTGTCGGGACCATGCTAGGTATCTTTCTGCATTGTTATGCTTAAGGATCAAATCAAGCAGATGAGTTTATTATTATTTATGTCATTTTATTATCTATTATAAAAATCAGAAAAGGCTCAAGAGGAGAAGTGAGGGGAGCAGAGAACATTCTCAGTACCCCAAGATCCCTATGCAGTGTACCTCCTGGATAGAAAAAAAGGTTAAGTGATTTCCCACCTTTACTGACCCAACCAGTGATGCCTAACACAGGAACTGAATACACTGGCTTGGTGAAATGACCATAGAATGTACAAGAAATGGTGATGTGAAGATTTAGAAGGTGGGTGGGGATGTAAAACGGGAGGGAGGTGTCAGGCATTATGAAACAATTTCATGGTTGATGCATTGGTCTTCTGAGCCCTGGGTTAGTGTGTCAAAGGAAAGAGCTGACGATGTCAATAATCTCCATAGAGAATAAGACAAAGGGTCCTCAAGAGAGAAAGAAGGGAGAGAGGGTGCTGCTTAAGACGGAGGATAAGCATTTTAAAAGCAGCTGTGACTAGACATATATCTAAGCACCACGTGTGTGTGTGTGTGTGTGTGTGTACACACAGAGAAAGTAGAGAAGGGTGACACTGAATAATAGAGTGTGAACCCACAGTGCCTACTCACATCCACAGGCACGAGCTATGAGAAAATCGCCCCAACCACGGCGCCGCGGGGATACCATTTATGGATAAAAGCTACTATGTGAACAAGAAGCCTCGGAGTGAGATTAGTACTCTTGCTAGGTCCCTCTGGGAAGTAAATTAGGTGTTTAAGGAGGTATATTCAATTCTTTTATAGCTGTACATTACATTTGCTGCAGTGCCAATAATGATATGGTGCCCACGGCTTTCCAAAGAAGGTGCTCTCTCTCTCTCTCTAACACACACACACACACACACACACACACACACCAGCTCTGAGTCCCCTTCTGTGCAAAGTGCTATGATGAGATGTGAAGGAGACAAAATCCAGGTAACACTCTCTTTGTGTTTAAAACTCACAAGCCAGTTGGGGAGACAAAACACTATCTATCTATCTATTACCTTTTTATCTATCTCTATCTTTCTTTTGATCTGTCTTTTTTTAAAAAAACAATCATTTTATTGGGGGCTCGTACAGATCTTCTCACAATCCATGCATACATCCATTGTGTCAAGCACTTTTGCACATATGTTGCCATCATCGTTTTCTTTCTACTTGAGCCCTTGGTATTAGTTTATTTACCCCCTACCCTACCCTCCCTCCCTCCCTCATGAACCCTTCCCTCCTATCTTATCTATCTATCTATCTATCTATCTATCTATCTATCTATCTATCTATCTATCTATCCAACAGTTCAGAATATAGGAATCCCTGGGAGGTGCTAGCCGTTGCTATATTGACACCTAACTGAAAGGTTGGAGGTTCAAATCCACCATAGAAACTTCAGGAGGAATGTCCAGTGATCTGCTTCTGAAAAATCATAACCAAGGCACCCCATGCAGTTTCTACCCCATGCTCAACTCTGCTCTGAGACACACCGAGTCGCCATGAGTCAGAATATTGCACCCCGGGTCATCTCCATCTCTGTGGAAATCGACCTGCTGACCTAAAACAAGCAGTTTCACTGTTCGTTGGGAACAGTTTTACAACAGAAATTTCTATGTTTTGAAATCAGTGAGTGTTGTAGGGTTTAATCCTACACACTGACCTTATTAGCACCCTCGTCAGGTTGTTAGTGCAGCCAGAAAGCTCCTAAAATATACTTCAAAAACTAATAACATGTTAAACTTTAGAGCTGGGAAAGAACTAAGCAATTATCAGTTTTACTGGTTTTTAACATGAGGTTATTGAATTCCCTTCGACTTGATGGCAATGAGCATTCTTTTAATAAACCTATTCCTAAATCTATCAGAACAACTACATCTTACATGATACAGGTACTATTATCTCCACTTAGCAGATTAGGAAACTGAACTTCAGAGTACAGATAGGGATTCTCAAGAGAGGCAAAACCAGTGATGATATGTATGTGTGTGTTGGAACAGACTTGATGGAATAGACTTGAGTAATACATATATGTATGTGTATGTATGAGAGAGGTCAAGAGGAATTTTTATCAAGAGAAAGGCTCACACAGTTGTAGAAGAGGGTAAACCCAGTCTGGTTTCAAGCCCATGGATGGGATGTTAAGCTGAAGTCTTCTCCTGCCTCGTGTAGCTCTGGGATCTGATGGACCCAGAATTGCCAGGAATACCACAGGCTGGGGAAGCCGTTAAATCCAAGTTCAGTAGGTCAGGTTTGTGACTAGATAGATAGATAGATGAGCCCAAGGTCAGCAGGTCAGATGGTAGCCTGCTGATCACTCCTAGGATCAGGAGCAGGCTATTGGCTCCAGTCAGTTGAGCCAGATGGAAGATCCAGATCCAACAACACAACTAGCAAGCTTTCCACAGTATCTACTTATATAGGAAATAGGCCACACCCCCGAGGACACCTTATTTCAATGGCATCAGGGCTGTGACCTAAGTAAGGGGGCTGCCCTCGACCCAACCTTAAAACTGCTTGGTGACTCACAGCGGTCCTCCGCGTGGAGTTGACTACATTATGTTAAGTCACATTACAGAGGATTCCTAGGCTTCACTGCCAAGTCACTGAGAATCCTGCCCCAGGCAAGTTGAACCATCACAGAGTGAGTAAGTGACTGTGTGGCCAGTGGTCATGCTTAGGGCTGCTGATCTCAAAGTCGACAGTTCGAAAGCACCAGCCATTCCTCTGGAGAAAGATGAGGGTAAAGAGTTACAGTCTTCGAAAGCCACAGGGTCCATCCTACCATGTCCTATAGAATCACTGAGCTAGAATGAATGTTATGCCCACGAGGGAGCACGGGTCTCCTTGGAGCCCGTGTGGTGTAGTGAGCTCTGTCCCGGCGGCTGGGTGCAGAGTTGACTGCTGAGTGCGGAGTGGAAAGATGAGGCGGTCTCTTGCTACAAAGACTCTCGGGAGCAGTTCGACAGGCTCTCTGTGCAGGAGTTGACTCCGCAGTGGCTTTGCTTCTGATTTATGCTGTGCCCTTAAGAAGGCTCGGTGGTACAATGGTGAGGAGTTTTGCTGAAGCACATGATTGGTAGTTCAAACCAACCAGTGGACTATGGGAAAGACCTGGGTTCTGTGGGAGAATAGATGGCCTCCCATAAAGACCTACGGCCTTGGAGAGTCTACGAGGCAGTTGGACTCAGTCTCAGGGGGTCCTTATGGAGGGCATCCGAGGGCACACACCACTATTCTGTCCTCTAGGACCATGGATCCATTAGAACGGGGAATCATTTAGATGGGGAACTATAATTTATTCTAAGCCTCTCATCTCCTGATGAGAAAGCTATTGCTGAATGAGACAGCCCACATTACTCAGCAATGCTGGAATTGGGAGCAGAGGGGTATGTTGCTTACTGAAATTGATAGAAAAATGAGTTGAGGGATTCATTCACTTAGAATGAATAAAATCCATTCAACCAAACAAGATGTTCCCTTGCGGCACCAATTCAAATTTGAAATGTGTGGGGCATCATCTCCTTCTTCAGAGGGAGAGTATATTTTAGTATTGAATCCTGTCAAACTTACATTTAAAAAAATCTGTTGGCATCAAAAAGAAATTCTGAGCCAAAGACTCATTATGACTCAAATGTGTGGAAGTTGGACGCTTGCTCAAATGAGAACACAGAAAGCAAAGTTAACTAGCTGCCCAGGAGAGAAGGGTATGCTTCTCATGGTGCTCCGGAACCCCCCACTGTGAAGAAGGAGGAGGAGGCAGAGGTGGAGGAGAAGGAGAAAGGAGAAGGAGAAGGGGGAGGAGAAGTCAGTAAGGCAAAAGCCCTACAACAAACTATGCATGGACTTCCTTAAATACCCCTAACCACTACTATTGGCAACAGTCTGTCTATTCCTTCCCATCTGACAGTACCTGGTGCGCTCCAAAGTAAAGGTGATTCAATACTATTTACTATGTGGGCTCCTTCTGGACCGAGCCCAGTGTCTTGGAATCCAGCAATCTTCAATTGTTTCGAAAAGAAAGCTTGGAGAGTGTGGGGAGCACAGGTTGTCACCATTGTATAAAACACTGAAAGAAAAGAAAGAATAAATAGCAACAATAGTTACCTCCCTAGCTGCTCCCTGAAGCAAAGAGCTGGTGGTCTACTTCTGAAAATGTTGCCTTGGAGCACAGCTCTACTCAGACGGACTGACAGCCAGCGTGGCTGTAGTCAGAAGTGGCTTGTTAGCAATGATTGTTTCCAGTCCCAGGACTGTTGGAGGCCGCAGAAGCAGCCTTTCATAGACATAATGTTCTGGTACCTGTCCTTCAGAAGCCGGCTAGCCTGGGTGGAGACTGGGCGTGAGGGAAACAGATCAGATAGAGACTGCAGGAGGGTGGAGCAGATTTGGGATATTTCTGTGGTCTTAAAGAATGAGGAGGATTTGCATGGATTGGGGATGGGGCTAGGGATGAACAAAAGAAAAACAGTCTTGACCCTGGCGTTCCTAAAAAAGTTTGTGTTTTGAGGGTGAGGTAGCTCCGAAACGCCAAGATGAGAAGCTGGATGGGCCGATTGCCCAGTTTCTGAAACATGGCAAAACCAGGCCCTGGTATTTAGACTCCATTGAGCAGGCAATGCCTAAGGACCAACCCCCTCCTCGCCCTTTTCTCTGGAAGTTAAGTACAAATATAAATATATCCTCCCAAAGAGACAACAAACATTGCAACCTAATATGTGTACCATGTAAATCAAATAAATCAGGCCTTTGAAATGCAAGCTGTGGGCCTGCTTTCACATTCCCCTATTTATTCATTCCACAAAAGTTTATGGAGGGCCCGCTGGAGCTGGAACTTTGTTAGGCACAATGGGGGGCGCCCAGCCGAATAAAACTCGGTCCCTATCTCCCCAGACTTTACAGCTCCTCCTGGGAGACAAAGGGCGACACATAAATTCTTACAATCGGAAGATAAAATCTCACCACAGGATTGTGCGGGCTTCCTTCAGGTGGTGTGGAACCTTAGCAAGGTTTTTTTTCAGATGAGATGATTTTAGAACCAGGTTTCAAACTAACTGCTGGAGCAGAACAAGCTTTCTTTGAAGCGTCGGCCAGGGTCAAGACTGTGGAAGCCCATGGAGCGGGGGATGGTACGAAGCGAGGGCGGTCGCCTTTGGCTGGAGCGCAGGGTTCCTCTGGGGGCGCGGGGCTGGGGTGGAAGTGGTTATATGCCCAGGAACTGAGGCTGGCATCGGACGGAAGGGCGCCTCGCTGAGACTCTGTCTTTCATTTAAGCATCCTGAGGTTTCTTTTTAAATTCCCCTCTGCGTTCCTAAAGAGAGTTCTAACAGTTGGGAGGTAGGAACCATTTCCTTAAGTCACCGTGTAAGTTAAAGGTCTGAGATGTTGGTGAATTTAAATCTCGCCACTTGGGCAGCCAGAAAAGAAACCGTGTGAGAGGTGGCGTGGGGGGAGAATCCACTACCAAGAGCCGCCCCCCGAAGATTCCCATCCTCTCCCGGGACAGGGAGCAGGGCGGCCGCGGGCCGGAGCCCGGAGCCCCGAACTGGCGGGCTAGGGGGAGAGCAGAGAGAGGGAGGAAGGGAGGGAGGGAGGAAGCGCGAGAGGGAGGGAGGAAGAAAGGGAGGGAGGTGGCGTCATGTGATCCGCTTCCCTGCTCCTTTAAGCGTCCACCGGCGGCGGAGCGGCCACAATCACAGCTCCGGGCACTGGGGGAGCCCGAGTCGGCTGCGTCGGGGGAATCCGCGCGGGCGCCTGCCGTCCGGGTCCCATCTTCGCCGCGCTCCCGCACCCCTGAAGTTTGCAGCGCTCCAAAAGGAGGCGAGGGAGGAGGGAGCGGGAGGAGGGAGGGGGCAGCAAGCACACCCTGAAACATTTATTTTAGGGAGAAGAGGGGGGGAAAAAGGAAGGGGGGCGCGTCAAAATGGCTGGGGCAATTATAGAAAACATGAGCACCAAGAAGCTGTGCATTGTTGGTGGGATTCTGCTGGTGTTCCAAATCCTCGCCTTTCTGGTGGGAGGCTTGATTGGTAAGTGCAAGAGCTGCAAACTTTTCCCCGCTCCCTCTCTTTCCGGGCCCCTTCCCTCCGCGCCTCTTGGGCTACTTGTTACAGTATCACTGCCTCGCTTCTATGATCTAATTAGTCCGGCTATTGTGCTTAAGAAAGCCGAGCTCCATGGGGCTCCGTGGGGCACCATCCAGTCTAGTGGCTCAGAGAAAAGGAGGGGAAAAGTTTTGGCCTAGTTTCAGTATCCACTTGAAAGGAAGGAGGTGGGGGGGTGGGGGGGGATCTTAAGCATGGCGACGGATCGCGTGAGGAAGCGCTGGCTTACAAAGTTGATTGCTCTCGCCACCCACACCCCGCTCTCCGTGCTTTTTCCCGCGTTCCCCCCTTTTCCTCCCCGTTCCCTTCCAATCAGCTCCCGGAGGGCGCCCTAACCGACTTTATTGGGAACAACAGAAGAGTCCGGGAACTGCGCTCGGCTCGGATCCCGAGCCCGGTTACGGGGCTGTGGTTTCGGCGCGGCTAACGTCGCCTGGGGTCGGCTCGGCTGGGGGGAGGGGGGCGGCGGGTGGAGAGGGGTGTGCCGGGGGCTGGGGTTTGGGGTCGCGCCCCTCGCGCCCTCGGATTTCCAGCCGGACCCCTCCTTCCCGTCCGCGGACGCGGACAGGTCGGAGCCGTGGGCCCGCAGGCCGGATGGGCTGGGCTGGGCTGGAGCGAGCGAAAGTCCTTGGCCGGCGCCGCGGGAAGTTGGAAAGGTCGGAGGGGAAGAGCGTATCCGAAAGGTGTTGCTTTTGGCCTCCTGCCCTCTCGCGAATCTCCCCTCCACCCATTGCACGCCCCCCCCCCCCAGATTTGGTTGGTGAAGTCCCTGGACCTCCCTTTTGCCACCCCCCCCCCCAGAGTTGACCCCGTAGACACCCCACCCCCGCAAGTGACAGCTCCCAGGCTCCCCTACAGCTCAGGCCCCGGGAGACCTCCCTGCCTTCGGGCACCGCCGGCCTCGGAGCCAAACTGGCACCCGGTGGAGGAAACCGTCTGGGGTACCATCGGTTCGGAAACATTCTCTGCTTTTTCTTCAGTGCCCAATTCCGTCGCCTTTCAGCCACCCGACTGCCCGCGCTCTTGCGCCATCCCCCTGCCCCAAGATTTCGGACATCCTCGCAGAAACTTCACCGCAAACTTTGCAGCAGCCGCGGGTGGGAGGTTGTTTCCCTGCTTCCTCGCAGCGTTGTCAAACTTTGCTGAATGGACCGAGGCCACTGCTGAGCCTTCTCTGTACACTCCTTCCCGAGAGCCCCGCTCGGTCTGCAGGGGACCGGCCCCAGGGAGTGGGGTGAGGGGGCGCTGGCGGCGTGGCCCAGATGATGCCCCTCCAGTCCTGCGAGTGGGGTTTTGTCTGCAGACATCATGGTGGGCACAGATGAAAGGCAGTCTGGTACTGTAGTACCTGCAACATTCAAGCTAATTGTTTCTAAACAAAGGAGAGTGGGAGAAGCGGCTTCGCAGAGGAGAGACATTGCAGGAAACTCGGCCTTTCTCGGTTTACAAGTGTGCCATCCACAAAGTGGAAAGAGTTTTCCAAGCTTCTGCCTTCGATTTAGTGCCAGTAACGTGGTCTAATGCGCCTCATTTTTCTGTTTCTGCCTCTTTTCTGCCGCTCTCACACACACCCTCCCTCTCTCTAACACACACACACACACACACACACACACACACACGGATTTGTCCTTCAGGTTGCTAGCTCTGGTTTGGCTCCCTGCATTCGCCATGTTTCCCTGTATTGGATTTTTCTAGGCTCTAATACCTCCTCTCCCTGGGAATTGGAGGCAGCCTTCTCTGCGCCCTCGCAGTGATTATGCAGCGGTTACAATTACACCTCTTGTCTCCCTTGATGAGCAGTTGCAGTTAGATGCCATTGGATCTTGTGTGATTTCAGTGGCAGACCATAATTAAAATTTCTTGCACCTTGTGCTTTCAGAATTAAATTGGCCTATTATCCTCGCCTGACCTTCATCCTCTTTGAGGTTTTTGCACAAGCCCTGAACCATTTACACATAGATAGTTCCCTGTGTTTGTGTGTTGCATTTGCGTTTTCTAAAGCTGAGCTAGCCTCTAGGAGTCCATTGTCCCCGTCTGTAGTTTTCCTAGGACTCTCTTGGAACTCCAGCAATTTCTGGCATCCCAGCCATCAGAGACAGGCCAACTCACCTGTGGCCGGCGGCTGGACACTGGAGTGACTGTTGGGTCAGAACAGTTGTCCAAGGTGGGGTTTTGTCTGGAGCATATGGTGCCAGCAGTTATTTCTGCAGACCTTGTTTAGTGACCCCCCCAAAAAAATCCGTGACGGGGCTTAAACGTTGTTGCCTGCTGTTGAGCCCACTTCCACTTACAGCGACCCCAAGTGATAAGAGTAGAACGACCCTGTGGAGTGTTCTTGGCTATAATCTTGTTTGCCTGAGAGGCAAAGCCTGTGGGGGAGGAGGGGGAGGGATTGATCCTGGCAAACATTTGACAAACAACCTCATGCTTTAATCACCTCACCATGGGCTCCTTAACTATAGCCATTCGAAACCAAAATCCAACACCATCACCATAGTCACCATGAAGCAGATTTCCTCATCAAAGCTAGATTTCCCTTAAAACAAGTGATGTTTCCCCACCAGTCAGGCCTAGGACACCAAACATCCCTGCAAAGCAGTTGAGAGCTTCACAAAAGGAGCCAGGAGAAGCAGTAAGTTGCAGAGGAGCAGTTTGCAGGCTGGACAATTCAGAGTAAAGTGTATCAACCACTTGGTCTGCCCTTCCCTTGCTCAGTCCCAGAAACCCTCAATGGTGTTCGGCTCTTGCATTTGCAGCAGCCCTGAGAAAGTGAAATTGTCCCTGCTGCAAACTGATCAGAAATGCTTCTTTGTCATTCCTATTGCCCCTGTTGCAAGTAAACGTGGGTGGCAGCATAGGGGGGCAAGGACCTAAAGAGGCCAGGGTCCTGATTAGGAGGATATAAGGACTACCACACTCACACCCACAGCAGAAAAGCAAAACACCAGCAAACGCCATACTAAGGACAAACCATGTACCGTGCCTGTACAGTTGTGACAAACCCTGTACAATGACCATGCCAGTCGGTTACTCTAATAGGCTTCAGTCTGGTAGATTTAATGAGTTAAAGGTGTCTTTTGGTTCTAAATTTTTTTTCGATGCAGTGTTCTGTGACATTTAGACATATGATACTTAGTTGCAGCCTTCTGGTGTTGATAGGGGAATTTACATGTTAGACATAAAGCAACCAAGGGTAATTGGTGTCTCCTGTAGCCAAGTGTGATAGTAGTCTGAGCCCAGTGGTCTTCTTGTGAAGCGTTGGTTTGTTTGCCTCTTCTCTTTCTGTCCTGCATCTATATTCTGCTAAGCCTTTAATGGGCCTTTGCACAAAAGCTTTGAAAAGCAATATCTTATGTGGTAGAATTTGGGATGGTTAAGAATCTATTGAATTATGTAAGCCATGTTTTGTAAAAAAAAAGTGCTTATAGAATAATATATCTGATTGTTTTCTTGAATAATTGAGAGAGCTCCTTAAGCTGTTAACTTCTTTAGCATTTATAATTCATCTAAAAACATCCCTGAAGGAAGAGAAAATCTTGAAAAATATATAGCTTAATATTTATCCTCCTTAAAAAAATCCACAGAAAAGTTCAAAAAATCATTTCCTTTGATTTCATATTTGGTCAATTTAGTTGGCGGAGAGGCGGCTGCAAGGGTGGCAGAGGGGGAGGGGAGTGAGTCCATGTGCCCTGAAACAAGAGTGCAGCCGACAAAAAATCATGAACTTGAGTCTCTGGTTCATTATGTGCAATTTTCTCAGCCTCAAATTAGTGATGTCTGGGGGATATAATGGTTGAGAAAGCAGGTCACTGTTCCCACCTGTTCTGAAACTATTAGGGTGTGAAGATCAGGCCTAGATGAAGAAAAAATTAGCACATTGTTATAAGAATACCCACAAATGAGGAGATTTCAAAGCTGGACTCAAAATAAGTACCAATAAATCACCAATTTTTATATTTCTAGGCAAAGCTGTTGTTTATTTCTCTGGCTTACTTGAGCGGCCTCTTTTGTGTATGTGTTAATGCTGAGTGTGTGTGTTTGTCATTTCTCAATTTGTTTCTAGGATGTATCTACTGTATTGTCCATAATATTGTGCTGTTATTGTTTAAATAGGAACTATTGCTAGGTTTGATTATAGTTCACTCATTTAAGTTTTTGCTACTGTTAGACATATGAAGAGTTGAAGAATTTTAAGACATTAATAAAATGTATGTATAGTATAGTAGGATTTATTTCCTAATGCATTAGGGTTTTTTTTAATACATTAGGTTTTAAGCCTATTCTAGTATTTATTTTTCAATCCTGCAGAATGTGGGAATCTGGTGGGAATTCTAAAAGTGCTAATTAATCTGTCTTCCATTTGCCTATATTTAATTCTCTATTTTGGGGGTAATAGTTCATATTTAACTCATCAAGCCATGTCATTTTTCTCTTTGTTAACCACCATTAATGTGATTTGTAGAAGTACCATAGAACCATGCAAATTCTTGTAAAGGTTTGGGAAACACTTTTAGTAATGGAAATCATATTATTTGATGCATAAAAAGCTAAAGTTTGTTTTGTGTAACAAAATTGAGTTGGTGGTAGTTCCCTGTAATTGATCTTTCCATGTAGTTCATCTCGCTGCTTTTTCTCGAGGTCTGTCTGGCTTGTTGTTGAACTTCCCTTTCTTCCCTGTCAAAACGCTATTTCCCTAAGATAATAGCATTATATGTGGCTTTGTGAGGATTTCAAGTCCCCTGCCTGGATCCCAGCTTTTGACTCAAAGTTTTCTGTAGCTACTTGACATTTTACAATAATTTGGCCTTTCGAATTTTCCTTTCACCCATACAGACTGAAGATAAATGTCTGTGCCTTATCTTCCACATAGAGATGTTTCTGTGGAGATTTAGAACTTGTTGAGATTGTACGAAGGCCGTTAGCTTAGAGCTCATATGGGCTACTTGCCTAACTTGCAAAATATTGAGTTGAGTCTATTGTGTGCCCAGGATCTGCCTGAAATGCTGACTGGAGCTTGGGGAGGAAGGGACTTGGAGCCTGGGTACACTAGAGGTGACGGGGCATTCCTAGCAAAGAGCCCTTCTTAATTCAAGTTTTATCAGCAACGTAATTTCTTATGATGAAGTTTTCTAGCATCAGGATAATCCTCATGTATTTTTGGGAATTGGAGAACATATGAAATTAAAAACTCTGCTAAATATCCCATCCAAGAATTAGAATGCTATTTCATATCTTTAAATAGATATATTTGAATGCCTACTGTGTGAGGGTTTATCTAGTTTAATTTAAATAAAACTCTAGCCAAATGGGTGTTGTACACATTTACATATAAGTAAATCGAGGTGTGGAAAAGTCTAGTAAAATTACTCGAGATCCAAGCTGGGATTGAGCTCCTAGGAACCTGACACCACAGCTGAATTCTCAACCACTAGGTGATCCTCCTAAAGGGGTCCTCGTGGTCCTGCCAGTTAAGCATTGCACTGCCAAGTGCAAGGTTGTCTGTTTGAACCCCCCAGGACATTCCTCAGGAGAAAGATGAGGCTCTTTTGCAGATTTACAAAGTCTCAGAAGTCCATAGTGGGTTGCTATGTGTCAAATTGGCTTGATAGCAGTGGTGGGTTTGGTTTAGCTGATCCTCTAGGGACCCACCTCCTCAAACCTTGATTTTTAGTATGAATTTAAAACTCAAACAAAGAACCCTGCATGCATAAAGACATGGTGAATTTACAACTTATTACTCATTTTTTATTATCCAAAGGAAATCTACCCGTGTTTTAGGGTCTAGCTGTCCATGCCGCGGCAGTGCTCCGTCAAGGCCACGGCAGGACTCTTTGAGAAGTCTGCATACTCGAGTCCAACCAACTTCTTACAAGTCCCAACCAGTCCTGCAATTGTATGAGTCATCCGATTGGCTGAACCTCGGAGTTCTTTAACTATAAAGTGTTTGGGATTCTGCTACTTTAAGGACGATTGCTCACTTTTATTTTCTCAAGCTAGTGGTTTCAACCTAATTGCCGTACATCGGTCTAAGGTGGTGGTGGTAGAGGAGGTGGTGATGGTGGTGGTAGAGGTGGTGGAGGTGGAGGTGGTGGTGGTGGTGGTGTTGGAGGTGGTGGTGGTGGTGGTGTTGGAGGTGGTGATGGTGGTGGTAGAGGTGGTGGAGGTGGAGGTGGTGGTGGTGGTGGTGGTGGTGGAGGTGGTGATGGTGGTGGTAGAGGTGGTGGAGGTGGAGGTGGTGGTGGTGTTGGAGGTGGTGATGGTGGTGGTAGAGGTGGTGGAGGTGGAGGTGGTGGTGGTGGTGTTGGAGGTGGTGATGGTGGTGGTGGTGGTGGAGGTGGAGGTGGTGGTGGTGGTGGTGGTGGTGGTGTTGGAGGTGATGATGGTGGTGGTAGAGGTGGTGGAGGTGGAGGTGGTGGTGGTGGTGGTAGGTGCTTCAAAAAGTTCTTTTAATCCCATGGTCTCTGTCAACTCCCTGCCGATAGACAGTCTTTATTGAAAAATTGGTAGTCCTTGATTTTGGAATGGCTGTCAAGGCAGGAAATACTCATGTGGTTTCATTTCAGTCTTACTCCTCCTCCGCAGAGTTGACACCATGGTTAATACACAAATGAGCTAGCAATCCATGGTGCAAGCAGAGAAACTGCCGAGAAAATCGCCCTGCCGTTTCCACCTTGATGGTGCTGTATTTCTTCACTTTCCCTTTGCATCGAGCCTAATCTGAAAGGATTGCTAAATTACAGAAGAGCATGTCGTAGGCTTGCCTGTTAGAATAGAGGCATACTGACGTTTTCTAGCCTTTGCCCGCCTGCCTTTCCCTGATCCTTCCCCACCACCGGTACCTGCTCAGTCCCTAATTCAATCTCTTGTGTAAGGGAGAGAAAGCAAGAGGAGGATTGTTAACACGACTAGTTTAGGCCACGGTGGATCCTGGGCAGGGTTTGGCTCTGTTGTGCAAGGGGTCGCCTCTTGTCAGGGGCTGATTAGATGACAGATAGTAACAGAGAGAGTGATTTGGTTTACGGATGATGGGCTATAGGGGGTTGAGGATATATTGGGTGATTATAGAAAGCACTTTAGATGTGTTGGTTGATTTAATGCTGGGGACAACCCCAAGAAGCGGCAATGCTGCTTTCTGCACCTTTTCAGATGACGCTGAGGCCATTTTAAGGAACTTTTTCTCAAGTTACGGACATGCTAAATCCAAGAGCTGGCCTCACACCCATGGTGCTTGGACTCCGGAGCCATGTTCTTAAGCTCAACGCCACTCTCCTCCCATTGTCCCTAAGAAGTAACGGGGAGAGTGTGCTAGGCTTCGGCACACATTGTACGGCAGGCAGACAAGAGCTCAGTCTCTTCCCTCTCTGCTCCCCCTTCCCCACTCTACTCAATCCCATCGCTGGGTGGTTACTAACCCTTGACCTAACGCCCTGTGAAACCAACTCCTGACCAGGGCTGTCAGGTCATGTTGGAGAGCACTGGACTGAGAAATCTACAGCCTCAGCTCCCACTGACAGAACTTGTGATCTCCGCCACGTCGGGCTCAAATGAAAGGTCTTGGGGAGGAAATGCGCAAAGGATGGTTGATGCTGGTTGTTCGGAACACGTGTTGGAATGAATGTCACTTGGCCTTGGTGTACACAATCGGGCCCTTCACGTAGTTGCTGGATGCAGAAGGGAGGAATGGAGTGAAGGGACGTGAATGGAGAAAGTAGAGGCATGCTAGGTGAGAAAAACTAAAGCGGTGTCAACATAGGGACCATCTCTGCAGGACACCACAGGTGCCGAGTTAGGGTGTCTATTTGCTTTTCCTGGTTAAATCCTACGCTTTCAACCTCTGCTCCCTTTTGTCTCTCGTCAAAGTTCACTCATCCTGTTCCCTGGCAAAAGGCATTCTTCTTTAAGGGACCCACAGGAATGAAGTTGTTATCAGGTGCTGTGGGAATGGTTCTAACGCACGGCAACATTGTTACAGTCACTGTATCAATCCATTTCCTTGAGGCACTTCCTCTTTGTTTTCCTGGTCCACCCTCTGCTTACCAAGCATGATGGTGTCCTTCTCCAGGGACGGGTCTCTCCTACTAATACATCTAAAGTCCATGAGATGAAGCGTCTCTATCCTCATGTCACGGAGCGTTCTATCTGTGCTTCTTAGCACACAGACATGGTCAGTCTCTTGGCTGTCCCTGGCTTACTCAGTCGTCTTCCCCAACACAGTAGTTCAAAGGCATTTGTTCTTCAGGATTCCGTATTCCTTATCCAGCGTTCACAGGTCTATCATGCGAGTCAAAACACCGTGGCTTGGAGCAGGTGTGCCGTGGTCTTCAAGTGACCCCTTTGTTTTTGTGGCATTCTAAAGAGATCTTTTGCAGCAGATTGGCCCAGTGCGATGCATCATTTGATTTTCTACCTGGAAATTCCACAGGCATTTCCTGTGGATCTAAGTAAAATGAAATCCATGACAACTTCAGTCTTTTCTCCAAATATCACAGCGTTGCTTAGTGGCCCAGTTGTGAGAATTTCTGTTTTCTTTATGGTTGGTGTAATCCATATCTCATTGTTCATCTTCTTCTGTGTGTGATTCATACCTTCTTGGCTTTCAGCCAGCAAAGTTGTGCCATCTGCATATTGTAGGTTGTTTATGAATCTTCTTCTAATCCTGGTGCCGAATTCTTCATATGCTTCACTTTCTCCAATTATTTGTTCAGCATAGGGATTGGATAAGTATGGCAAAAGGACATAACTCTGATACACGACTTTCCTGATGTTAATATGCAGCATTCCTATGTTCTGTTATAGCTGCCTCTTGAGCTAGGTATAGATTCTGCATGGGTCCGATGAAGTGCGTGGAATTCCCATTTTTGGCACCGCTATCTATGATTTGTTAAGATCCCCACAGTTGAATACTGTTGCCTACTAAATGACACACAAGTTAATATTTTGTATTCTTTGCTTTCAACCAACATCCATCTGACACCAGCAATGATTTTCCTCATTCTATATTCTCCTCTGAATCTGGCGCAGGAGAATTATAGAACCTTTATTCACTTCTGTCTGGATATCCTGGGTTCCTGCTGAGGCTCTGTCCACAGGTACTCATTGCTGCGCAAGCAGGTGACTGTAAGAAGAGAGCAGATGATATGTATTTGGGCAAGGCTCTGTGCCCTTCCTTTAGAAAGAGAACAATCTGTAAATGGCTGACTCCATTTTATTCAAGCCCCAGATTAATAAGGCCAAGCTTATAAGAACTAGTTGAGGGCTATTTTATTGGAGCGAGAACTATTGGTTTTAAGGCAGCATGGTATAACGGAGGAAAACTCTGGCCTCTGCAGATCACCAGTGATTTCAAACACATCACAAATACTCCCTGTCCTCCTCCCTCAACTGTCACTGGAAAAAAAAAAAGCTCACTGCCATCCAGTCGGTTCTGACTCTCAGCAACCCTCTAGGCCTACAGTAGAGGACAAGGTGCGACTGTCTCTGTGGGTTTTTGGGACGAACCGTGGAAGTAAAAAGCCTCATCTTTCTCCCGTGGAGCATGTGGATGCTAACTGCTGATACTAGCAGCCCCATCTGTCCCCGGGATACCACCAGAATGCTCCGTGTGTCTGGGATAGGACCCCCTAACCCGTGGGAGATTAAATATCACTGAAACCCCTTATCTAGCAGACATGACACAATGAACTGAGATTATCGTGGAGCACCTCCGTGAGCTGACCTCACCAGGTAGGTAATTTTTCAAGGGGCTTTTTACTGATACAAACCATCTGCCGAGCCTCATAGACATCGGACTTTTCTTTGTGTGCCCCTCTGGACCTCAGATCTGAGAAAGCTTAAGCAGGGTGTTCTTTGTTCTGGTCAAACACCTCCAGACTCAAGCTTAGCAGTGACCTCAATCCCTGAAGTTGTTGGGCAGGAGGAATGGAAATGACCTGACTTGGAGTTGAAAGGGCAGCCAGCCTGCGTTCTGCAATAACGCCCGTGTTACAGCCGAGCGTGCCATCAAGAGCACACTGGAGAGAGCAACACTATTGCTGGGAACCGGGAACATGGGCTGAGACAAGCATCCTCCGAAAGTAAGGCCATTGTACTTCCAAGAGAACGCCTCCTGCTTCCCCTCCGGCTTCTCTATTGCTTCCACTTTGTGCGTAACTTGAGCAAGGCTTGGGTGTGCCGTTGTCTGCATCCACAGTAGTTGGGACAGTTTCTTCAGGAACTTATTTTCAGCAGAGCAAGAGAGGAATGTGGTGACATGAAGATCAAGAAAAAGACAAGGAATCTATTACATGTGTCCATCCAGAAGGAAAATGTCTAGGATTCCATAAGGCAGAAACCTTTCTGGGTGATATCATAGGCTAATATAATAATTGATTCATTCATTGTTGCTAGATGCCTTCGAGTTAATTTCAATGTAAACAAACAAACAAGTAAAATGAACTCACTGCCATCAAGCTGATTCCTTCCCAGACAGAACCTATAGGACAGGGTAGAACTACCGTGTGGGTTTCTGGGCCGGAACTCTTTACGGAAGTACAAAACCGCATCTTCCACCCTCGGAGCAGCTAGTGATATCAAACTGCTCTCCTTGTGGCCAATAGCCCACCAAGTAACTACAATGCCACTGAGACTCCAGACTGCAACTCACAGTTACCCCATATAACAGAATAGATGACCCTAGTTTTCTTGGAGGTGATTGTTACAAGTGCAAATTGGCAGGTCTTTCTTCCGCAGAGCAGCTAGGAGGGTTTGAAGTGCTAGCTTTTTTGTTATTAGTTGAACCTAAACCCTTTGTACCAGCAGGGCTTCTGATTCCGCCCTGCAGGTGCCTGATCTGAGGGCAGCCTTTTGAATCCACTGTGTCCGAAGCCTTTGCTGTTGTTGGGCCCGACTGGAAGCTGTGGATCTAGTCAGTACTATAAATAAGAAAGGGCCTTAGACTCTATCTTGTTTTTAGGAGGAATCCGGAAAGAAGTGACATGCAGTTCACACAATCGGAATTAGAAGCCGGAGCTTGGATGCTCATGCCAGACAATGCATGATCCTCTGACTTTCCTTGGGACTGCCACCTGATGGCTGCCCAAGGCCATAGAGCTAATGCGCAGATAATTCCCAACTCCCGGTTCTTAATGCGCTATTAACTTTCTGCTGTTGGAAAATGCAATAGCAATAACTGTAAGGTCTTGATATTTTGGGTTGATTTCTAGTAGAGAGGCAGAATTAGGAATAATGTTATGCTGGTCTTTGTGGATTTTAAAGAATGCCATAGAACAGCAGTTCTCAACCTGTGGGTCGTGACCCTTTTGCAGGGGTCGCATAAGACCATCGGAAAACACATATTTCCGATGGTCTTAGAACCTGAGACACCACTCTATCGTCTCCAGGCGGGTCGCCCACATGCAGATACGCCCACGAGGAGTACCTGGCGTGAAGACTGTTACCTAGGCTACTTCAAGACCAAGTTTCATTTATTTGCCATAAGAAATAACTATTTCACAATCTAAAATTACATACTGTTTTTGTGATTAATCACTATGCATTTGTAACCATGAAAATTCATCTTGAATATCAGATATTTACATGACGATCCATAACAGTTAAAATTACAGTTATGAAGTAGCAACAGAAATAATGTTATGGTGGGGTTCACCACGACCTGAGGACCTGTATGGAAGGGTCGGGCATGGGGAAGGGTGAGAACCACTGCCTGAGAACAAGAAGAAATAGGAAATAAACACCTCCTAAATTCCTATCTTGCTTACCGAGGGTGTGGCACATTCCTTCCTCTGGCTTGGGGACATGTTGTCAATTTAAAACTCAAGGGAAGAGTGGTGGGGGGGGTGGGGATGGGACGGAAGGGGAATTGGGAGGGCCCTTCACACACACACACACACACACACACACACACACACACAGTACGGCCCTTACCTACCCAGCAGAAAGGGCAGTTCACAGGTTTTAAGACTCCACCAGTCCAAGGCTTTCTTAAGTGTGAATCTATAACTGTGGGGGTCATAAGTGGAGTCATTCTGAAGTTGTACTGAGCTGCCCAGAGGTGCGGGGGTGAGGGGTCAGGGGAGTGAGAACCCCCTATTTTTTGGTGTGGTTTGTGAAAGCCTTGACACACTCCGTATCCTGGTCTCTGCCATTTCTTCACCCTGGCAATAGTGGCAAGCAGGGAAGTTGTACTGCCCAAATAGAGTGTAAAATGCCCAGGACTTTGTGACTGGAAAGTATTTTTTTAGGGACGTTTAGGCGCACACTCTTCTTTGGCCTTTGTCTTTGCTGAGACAAAGCAGAGAGATAAAGGACCAGGCTTCTGCTCCATTTAATGCCCCACAGTCTGCCTGGCTGTCGTTAGCCGGAAGGCATCTAGACTTTGAAGTCTCTGTTTCACATGCTTGCCTTCCGTGATCACAAGCAAGATGCTGGCCTCCATTGGGTCTTAAGCCCAGTTTTCTGAGTGCCAACCCAACCTGTCTGAGGGCCTTTTTTTCCACTCTGGTTCCTGTATATTTTACCTGCTCTCAGGTAAGTTGTAACTTGCCCGAGAGCAGAATGCCTCGAATTCTTGTCTCTCTCTGTTCTTTGGAGCTAGTTCTGGCTCGTGTGAAATGGGTTCCGAGGTTAGCCCAGGCATGCCTGGGCCAAGAGAAGATGTCGATAAGAGGTTTGCTGAAGCTTGGAAGAGACTCCATCCGGACCTTGCTGCCGCCTGTAGAACACAGTCCTGGACTTTAAACGGCTCCGCTTCTTCAGAAATGGAAGGGGAGGCGGGGGAACGTGGGGAGTTTCTGGGACAAATGTAGTACCTTAAGTGCACGTTTTGCCATCCTTCCCCACCCGTTTTACAGAAGGTTCCGGTTCTGGAGTGCGGGTGTTTCATCCGTACCATCATTCTTGGAACGTGCCTCAATAGAAGAGCCTTATTCAGTGACAGCAGAGAATGGTCAATTAAACAGAAACAGGGTTAAGCTGCTCAGTGTTTTTAAAAATATAAGGGCACTTAGGTCCGCCTTTCAATGCTCACGTTTCTTTTTTAAGACACAGAACTCACCAGTTACCTTCCTTGCACTTCTGTTGAGAGAGACTGAAAATGTGGTCCGAGGGAAAGATGCAGTGTTATGTTTGGAGCTGGAACCCAATCACGATAGTCTGTGGCTAGGAGACAGTGGGATTTCTGGGTGCAGGGAAGTGGTTAACTCTCCCTGGATCTTCACTTTAAAAAAAAAATCATTTTATTGGGGGCTCATACAACTCTTATCACAATCCATCCATCCATCCATCCATCCATTGTGTCAAGCACATTTGTGCATTTGTTGCCATCATCATTCTCAAAACATTTGCTTTCTGCTTGAGCCCTTGGAATCAGCACCTCATTTCCCCCCTCCCTTCCTGCTCCTACCTCCCTCATGAACTCTTGATAATTTATAAATTATTATTTTTTATCATACCTTACCCACTCCCTTAACCCACTTTTTTGTTGGCTATACCCCTGGGAGGAGGTTATATGTAGATCCTTGTAATCAGTTCCCCCCTTTCTACCCCACCCTCCCCATATCGCCACTCCCAGCACTGGTCCTGAAGGGATCCTCTGTCCTGGATTCCCTGTGTTTCCAGTTCCTATCAGTACCAGTGAACATCCTCTGGTCTAGCCATATTTGTAAGGCAGAATTGGAATCATGATAGTGATGGGGAGGCGGGCGGCAGCATTTAGGAGCTAGAGAAAAGTTGTATGTTTCATTGTTGCTACCCTGAACCCTGACTGGCTCATCTCCCCCACCCCCGTGACCCTTCTGTAAAGGAATGCCCAGCTATCTACAGATGATCTTCCCTTTAACTAACTCTTCTCACAAAACAGACTGAATAGACCAACAGAGTACGTTTAAAGGCTATCTATCTGTTGATGACTTGGGCTTATGATAGGATTTCTTATTGTAAGATTACAGGGAATGGTCAGTCTATACACAAAACATGATGTTGGCTCAAGATTGTCCACAGGGCGTTTCTGCTCTATCATAAACTACTTATCTTTCACTGAAAGAAATCAGAATTCTAGTTGATGGTGTATGGATTTATGGTTGATGGGTGGGCATGATCTGGTGTATTATCTGTTTACTATCATTGAACTGTCTTTATAACATGATTGACCACAGATATGCTGTGAGATTCACTTTCTTTATTTCAAAGACGTGTTTTCACTAGGTGTTTGTAAATTTAAAAGAGTACGTGAGTTACATGGGGACTTGAATGTGGTTGCTAGATTAATATATGTGAACCCCTTCTGCCACTAATTAATTAGTTTTTAAAAGTCTTCCAGTAACTGGTAAGTTAGTTCTGTTTCCTCGTGGATTAGATAAATTGGAGATTCAGCAACCTTGCCTGAGAGTCTTCCTATTAAGGACAACCCCTGCTACCAATGGTCTAAGATGCATGCCATTCACGAACTTGGTATGTGGTTAATTTATTTCCTGATTCAGCTAGTGGGAGCATTCCCCGAAGTCTAGACCTAATTTTACAAGTCTGTCTTTCTAAATTGTGGGCCAGCATTCCAAGACTTTTGGTAGCATAGAGAAGCCCAGATGGCAGGATCTTTAAGTGGATATTTCTCCTTACATCGAACTATTCCATCCATGCTCGCTGCAAAGCAAATCCCAGTTATCCTCTGCTTCACATGATAAAATTGGAGCCACCATCTCCTGGGAATAGTTTTGTTTCGAGAAGGAATGTAAATGACAAAGATCTTTGAAAGTCAAGCTTCAAGGGAAAAAAAAATGATGAAAGAAACAACTCATTTCCCCTTATGAAACATTAACCAGTTCTGAAACATCTCCTGGAATTAGAGTGCTATATTATAAAAAGTTTAAGCAACAACAAAATAATAATGATTAGCCTTGAACCTGAGTGAGCCCATAGACTACAGGAGAGCACAACAAAACACCAGTTGCTATGGCTTTAATCCTAAGCCATGGTGACTCTGTGTGTACAGAGTAGGACTGCGCACCATAGGGTTTTGATGTGATTTGTTGGGGGGGGATCAGGGGGGAGCAGGTAACCAAGCCTTTCTTTCCCACACACCCTGGGGTGGGTTGGGGTGCAGTACACAGGAACTCCAACCTGAGGGCAAGGGTGGTCTGGTCTGCCTCCTCAATGTCTCCTGTGCAGTGTAAGTAAATCCCTTGGTTTCTGTACCTATTGCAGAAGTAGCTAAAGTGTTTCCACTCCAAAGTCTGTTCTGTGGTCCTGAACATTAGCTGCTGGTCAATCTTTGATCATTTAAGTGAGGCGGGTTCACTTTCCAATACGTACTTGAATTTAAAGCATGGTTTGTTGTGTTTTGGGAGGGAGTGGCCTCACTGCTTAAATTTCTAAAATCAGGCCATTTTTGGAATGAGAAAGAAATCTTCTCCTAATTATATTGTAGAAACTAAACCCCAAGGAGTAAGAGGTTAGTTTTTGAATGGAAGTTTCCACTAGTGGAGAGCTTGACTATCACTATGTATTGAGGTGGGAGAAATGTGAAGCTTTCAGAGTTAATAGTTTCAGAATCCCACCAAGGCATTTCTTTCTGTCCCATCGCTGGGGGCTGGGGGCGGGGGGGGGGGGTGGAGTGGGTGGGCAGTGGTGTCTGACCTGACTGTATGGCAATGAGTTTGGTGTGTGAGTATGCGTTAAGGAGACTTGGTGGCACTGTGTGTAAAGTGCTTGACTGCTCATCAAAAGAGCCGCAGTACAAATCCACCAGTTGCTCTGTGGGAGAAAGATGTGGCAGCTTGCGTCTGCAAAGATTCAACCCAGCAATTCCACTCCGAAAGACTTGAAAACAGAGAGTCTAAAGGAGACTTACACTTCAAAGGTCATTGTAGCTCTAGCCACGATAGGCAACGGTTAGAAACAGCCTACATGCCCATCAAGAGCTGTATGGATAAACAAAATGTAGCACATGCCCAGAATGGAATGCTACCCATCCAGGAGAAAGGATGTCTTGAGTCACACCTGGAGTTTGAAGACATGCTGAGTGAAATAAGCCAGTCACAAAAGGACAAATATCGTATGGCCTTACTTCCATAAAAAGACAAGAAAAAGCAAGTGTGTAGAGATCAAAGTTTATCATGGCTATTAGGGACAAGAGGGAGGAGAAAGGTGTTGGTAAATGATGATGGAAAAGAGCATACTGATGCAGGGCAAGGTCACACAGCTGATTACTGTAGTTGATGCTAATCAGTCAGATACCTGTACAAAGTGGAACTGACAAAGGTAGGTGATGGTTACGTATACAATCACTAGAGTCACAAAAAGAGAAACCCAGGCTGGTTTTGTACACCCAAACACCTCATGGGATATCTAGGACCTCACTTTGGAGGTTTAGGGTCATGGTTTTATGGGACATCCCAGTCAATTGGTCCAATAACATGTTAGTGCTTCCGTTCTACATCCCAGTTCTTTGTTGCATGCCAGGGCTTTAAAGGCTTGCAAGTGCCCTTCCAGGGCACACCAATTACTCTGCATGCACCTGGGGCAGCGGAGGGGAAAGGAGAGTTGGAACAGCAGGAGGGTATGGAATGGGTGCCAATTGCTTCACTGAATGCCTGCCTCCTTTGCCGTGAGAGGAAGGGGGTGGGGGTCTCCCACCAATATGGAATATTGTGATGAAAGGTTCTATAGAATCGTCCCAATCAAAATGGGGACTCTGCAGAAGAGAACTTCACATTCTCATGGACTCTAGACTTTCTTGAGCCTTGAAGGATGGGTGAACCCCTGAAACTAATGCCTTGAAATAATCTCTAAATATTAAACTAAAACAAAGATCACCTGAAGTGATCTTAACCTTGAAACAGTAGTTTACCTTAATTAGTGAACAAGGTCTGCCTAGAGCATCCTGTCTTTTAAGAGTTATCTACATGGATCCAATTGACAACAGCAACTTGAACTATTAGCTCAGAATCATAGAGGGCAGTAAATCTAAGTTAATAAGGGGGGAACAAGTATGGAAATGAGGGTAAGAATGGTGACCCAACTTGAAGATTCTGGTCAATGGCGCTGAATTGTATAAGTAAAATAGTTGAATTGGGCTATGCTTTACTGTGAATGAGGAGACATGGTGGTGTTGTGGTTGTGAGTTCGGCTACTAACTGCAAAGTCAGCAGTTCGAAACCACCAGCCTTTCCTACGGCAAAAGGTGGGGCTTTCTACTCCCATAAAGAGATACCATCTTAGAAACCCAGTTTTGCAGTTCTTCTCTGTCCTATAGGGTCACTATAAGTCACCATTGACTCGGTGGCAGTGAATTTGAGGGTGTGTGTGTGTGTGTGTGTGTGTGTGTGTGTACATTCTTATCAACAACAGCAAAATAAAATTTGGAAGAAAAACAGATTAAGAAAGTAGAGGAGATAAGGATACTCCACAGGATTAAACTAAGCCCAACCCACTGCCAAGTTGATTTTTCCTCCCGGGGACCTGGTAGGACAGAGTAGAAGTACCTCAGGGGATTTCTGAGGCGACCCTCTGAGGAAGCAGACTGTCACGTCTTCCTTCTGCTTCCTGGCTGCTGAGTTCAAACCAGCAACCGTTGGGTCCATAGCCGAGCACTTCCACAGGGTGACAGCTGGACTCCTTTCCGTAATGATATCCTTTCTGTGGGATAGTTTCTGTGTACTCAGTTCTACAGTCTGAGACAGAAGCCACCGAATGGCCCTGTGTGATGGTGCAGCAAAATCAGCTATGGTATGGCTGTTAGGTGCTGTTAAGTCGATTCAGACTCAGAGCCCCCTTGTACCCGAGCAGAGCGGCCCCACACGGTTTTCGAGGTTGCAAGCTTGATGGGACCAGATCGCAGGTCCTTCCCACAGAGCCACTGGGTGGATTCAAACCGCCGACCTTTGGTGAGCCACTGTGCGACCAGAACACCTGGCAGCTGTTGTGTCTGGTCTGTCCTCGGTCCTAAAGGTAGAGCTTTGACTGTGGCTGCTCAGGAAGTTTGGTGGCAAGAAAGCGACCAGGTACGTGTGCACGCCTTTCCAAATGCTGAATATTCAAATAGCAATCAAGTGATAACGGGCACGTCGTCATTTACCACCTTTAAGGATTAAACGGATAGCAGATCACCAAACCCTTCTTCCGAGGCCCCTTTGTGTGGCCAGCTGGCGAGAGCATTAACTGCTTGCATCGCCCAGGGACTCAGGGGTCTCCTAGGCTGCTCAGTTTCCGACACAACTTTTAAAGGATGGAAAATCATCTACCTCGGCGTCTCTTCAAGGCATTTCCTGGGCTTACGTACAGTTGTTCTTCGAGATCAATAGTGCATTTATGATGTCAGTTTTCATAACGTGCCTTGACAAGAAAGCATAATCAATACAAATGCCCACCCACCTCCGCACCCCGTCGCGTGCAGCGTGCGGACGAGGTGGGTGGGCATGAACTCATCCGCAGTCTTCCAGCGTCCTGAGTGGCGCCGAGACCCGCTGCGCTCGATGTGTGCCCGCGGGCAGGGCGGAGTGGGAGTCTGGTGCTTGGCAGTGCAGCCAAGCTGGGGGGTCGGACCGAGACTGAAGCAGCAGATGTACGGGGAGAGGGAAGGTCGCTAAAGCCAAGGGGACAGCGACACAAAAGCTGGACTTGGATGCAGCGGAGAAGGGTAAAAGAGGTGGGCACAGAGTTCAGACCGTGAGGGGAAGGGGAAAGGAGTCCTTCCTACCCTGGACCATTGTGTGTCCTCCGGAACTGGTCGCTAATATAAAATCAAAGCCCTTTGCGCTGAGGCTATTCTGATTCCTGGTGACCCCGTGTGCTTCAGGGCAGGACTGTGCTCTCTACGGCCTTTAATGGTGGCCACTCTTCGGAAGTAGATAGCCAGGGTTTCTGCAAAGGCACGTCAGAAAGGATCACCACTCTCAATACAGAAGTTTTTTTCTTTTTGTTCTGGATACGTTCACTGCTCTCAAAGCTGAATGGAACTGCTAGAAATGCGAACTTACTGTCCTAACTGTAAACAATAGCTTTGCTTGTGGAAAGATTGGATTCAATCCCCCACTTTTGGGCTGTGTGTTCTTGAACAATTTCCTTAATCTCAGAGCCTCAGGTCCTTTGTTTCTCACATGGGAAAGTAGCATTCAAAGTGCTTGTCCATATGAAAAAAATAATAAGTTATAAATTATCAAGGGTTCATGAGGGATGGAGGGTGGAGGTGAAAAGAGTTGATACCAAGGGCAAAAGTAGAAAGAACATGTTCTGAAAATCATGATGGCAACTTATGTACAAATGTGCTTGACACAATGGATGGATGGATTGTGACAAGAGCCCCCAATAAAATGATTTTAAAAGAAATGCTTGTCCGTGACAGGGTGCTCTGTGAGTCCAGTGGTTAAAGTGCTCGACTGCTCAAGAGAAATGTTGGTGGTTCAAACCCACCAGCCGCTCCACCGGAGAAGAACATAGCACTCTGCCTCTGTAATGGTGCATCGCCTTGGTACCACTGTTAGCCAATTCTACTCTGCCCTAGGGTGTCTCTGATTCAGGAGTGATGGCACAGGGCTTGGTTTGGGATTTGGTCTTGTGAGGTTATGTTGAAAAAGGAAAGAAACCTTTTATTGGAAAGGTCTCAGGTGCGTTCCTAACAAACAGCAAACATGTAGCAATACAAGGCATGGCTGTACTATCAGTCATATTCTGTGAACCTGGGAATTCCATTCTGGAGACGATCACTTCTCAGGAGGCCTTGGGAGGCTGGTCTGCTTGGAACCTGGCTATGTGGCTTCAGGGAATGATAGGAAGCTCCAGAGTCTTGTTTGAATGTAAACTTTGCTTGTTTGAATTTAAAATCCAGTGACTCGATACTATGTTGATATATTTTTTTAATTGTACATGAAATTTTGAGTTGGTAAGTGTTGTGTTCTTCTACTTTTAAAAAACAATTTTCTTTCAAATCTAGTAACCAGAACCATGCATTCTCATCTCCTCTCAAGCTTTCTTTCAGACCACGGCCTGTGCTCAGTGATGTCAAAATAATTTGTCCGAAGGAAAAAACAGCTCCTCCCGTAACCACCATGATCATGAAACCATTCCGTGTTAGTCTTCTACCCCTTTGCCTCTTGTAATCACATCGCTCCAGTCCTGTGAGAGAGCAGTGTGAGTGCGGTCAAGTCCAGCCAAGGGCTCAGGAGCGTATTGTTGCTGCTGCTCCCCCCAAGTGCGTGTTTATCTGGGATGTGTAGGAGTCAGGTCCTCTTCATCTCCTGCTAAACTTCTCTCCACTATTTCCCTCGGCCTTGCTTGTGGAGCCATTGAACCATGGGAAATTCATTTTCAAAATCTGCTTAATTGCTGTGAGACTTTTAATTTGTTCTGGATGATGGTACTAATGTCTGGGAACTGGGACCGCAGCCCTCCAGGGTTGTTAATTCAATCAGCCGCTGTGCCCTTGCCATGCCTAATGAAGGCGGGCCGCCCAGCTCCCTCTCACAAAGGCTGGGTCCCTCCTGGCCACCTCCTCATGGAAGAATAAGAGGGGCCTGCGGCAGGTCGAGCTCTTGGAGCAAATTGCCCAGGGTGTCAGCCCGCATTATCCACAGCCCTGGGCTGTGCTTCCCCCAAGACCCTGCAGCAGGTTTTTGTAGAAGCCCAGAGTGTCGAGGGTGGGTTTTGTGCACTCCGTCTTCACACCTGCCACTCTGCGACAGTCTTTCACAGACCAGGTCCCGTGGTGGCTCCGTCTGGAAGCTGGACAATCGTCAACATCGCCCGTAGACTATTGAGAGTGCCATTAACCAGTGGCGTTTTCCATGGCGAGACTGCTGAAAGCTTGCTCTGTCCTCATGATAAATTAGCTTGTTTATTCCTCTTCTGCTTATTTCTATCCTGCTGTTGGTTAGTGTAATGAAGCAGAAGTCCATTGTGCGTGTTCATTGGGTAGTGATCCTCTGGCTCCAAAGGGGGTAATTGAGTAGAAAGGCGAATGCTGTTGGTGGATGGGAGAAGTTAACACCACATGAGGTCACCAGGCTTCAAGCTTTAATCAATGTGGACACAATGCAATTGAGATTTTGAAAAGGGTTTGTTTATAGTGGGGGAGTAGGGGTCAGTAGTTAATTTGAAATGCTGTAGGTGTGTTTTCCTTGAACCAAGAAGGTGCAGAGCATGTACCACAGAGAATTGTAAATATCCGCAAGGGAGGGATGTAAGTGGGGGCAGAGGCTCTAAAAAGAATGGGCACTTAGAATTCAGTGTACCGATTACTCGCCCATCTGTGCTTTATTTCAACGTGTACCATTCTGCAAGGCGAGAAACAACCTGACCAAGAAACACTGTGTAAGTCCATAGCACAGAGACTGGAAGGCCTTTGGATTCAGGCAGAGCCCTCCGAAGAAATTCATTTTCTATAAAGCTAAGCCCTGTTTTCCTTTGGGAGAATATTTTAGTGCTATAAAACATTGGCATTTGTGTCTTAATTCTAAAAGACTGTTTACTTCTCCAAAATGTATGACAGCCTCTAGGATTTTAATTGTAGCTTCAATGAGATAATGAGAAATCCACTCACACCTCTGTTTGTCCAGGCTGCTGTAGTTTACCATTTCAGGGTTTCAGTCTAGATCAGGCAGCCTATCTTCATTTTTTATTATTTTTGGCATTACCCCCATTATTTAAAATCCCTTCCCCCATTGTTTAATTGCTTCATTTCAGTGCCTAGAAACACCCTAGTTATTTAGTCACTCCCCAACCATGTTGGAAGTAGAGAGGTTCCTGCCCTTTGGCTGTGGGGAGCGCTTGCAGCAGATAGAGGAAAGAGAGCAAGGAAAGAACATGGAGGTTCTGGAGGAGCAAAAGGGGTGATATGGACTCTCCAAAGGTTATTGAATGCGTTAGGTTGTTGGTAGGTGACCGTGAGTCAGTTCTGACCCATAACAACCCTATGCCCGACCGCAGAACAAAACACTGAAGGTCCTGTGCCCTCCCCACGATTGTTCTTTGCCCAAGCCCTCTGTGCAGCCCGCGGTGTCAGTCTGTCTCTGAGGAGCTTCCTCTCTTCTGCTGTCACATCGAGTGGCCAAACCTATCCCCGATGCCTCGCATTGGTACAGTACCTTTGTCTTTCTTCAGATCATTTGCATAGAAATCATCTCATTTGATCTTACCAATAACGCTCCGAGGTAGGCCCAGCGACCAGGGGTATTAACTTTTGAAAGTTACAGGAAGAAGATGGCAAATAATAGAGTTTATCGTGAGTTTTGTTTGGGAAAGTAGTAGGTTAATTTGTGGTAGGAAGAACTCTGGGGATTTGAAGATGAATTGTTACTTAATTATCAGACGAAGCATGGGAAAATGTTTCATATATATGTCATTGTATATTATCCAGCCATTACTTTTTTAAACCATTTTTCAAGACAACTAAATGGTATCTCTAGGCCACTTCCTTTCCTTTCCCCTGTAGCATTCAGCTGATCCTGTCGGTAATTGTTGAACAACTCCACAGAGACCATCTTTATAAAGGAAGAACACATTTTAGCCCGAGAAGGGTGGCCAGAGAGGAAAAGGAAACAAGTCTACCAGGTGTATGGAGTGAATGCAGTGTGGTTGCCAACTGCACAACTCCTCTGGGTGTGAGAGTCCCCTGTATGGGTGTCCCATCAGGTTACTTAATCTTCTGGTGTTGACACATTGTCTCCAGCTGGGGAACTACAGCAGACAGCAGTGGGCAAGCCTTTCTGGTAGTTCAGTTCTTATGCACATCTTCAGTTGTTTTCCCAGCAGTTTCGCTTAGGTGAAGTACTAACCGGAGTCCATCTATTTTCACAAGCTTATTGGCTACTTACAGTCTCCTCACTTGCCTGGTGATTTCCTTCCTTTAATGTGCTATATGCAAAGTTATGCATCCTTGTAATACAGCCTCTTTGAGATGCGGGCAGAGAGGGAGAGCCTTTCAGGGAGGATAGGTGTTGGCTTGGGGCTGTCTATTGTTCTGTTAATAGCAGACACGGAATTTCACTTTGCGGCATTTTCTTTCTCCCCTGAATTTCCCTTGTGGCACAGGAATTTCCCTGTGGTTTAGGAAGAGTTTCATATCTTAAACCCCATGGACAGGGAGTGGGGAGGGGCATATGACCAAGTCCAATGTTAACTCGGGAGACATGTGGCCCAAATTAGTCTACTCAGAGTGAGTCCTGAGGCCTCTAGGCTGGCTGCCAGGAAGAGATGCCCTCTTCTTAGTCTACTGAATTTGAGCCCAGAGAATATAAATCTAGGACTCCCACGATCCTTCCAATGAAGCCCAAGAAGGAAGCTAATACAAAAAGGTGCCATGCCGGGATGGTATAGAACTGAGGACAAGGGACAAGGTTCGATTTCTCAAAGTAATCATCATTTAAAAACACTTCTCTCCCAGGGAAATTTCCTGTATCACCTTATTGAATGATTGATTTTTTTTCCCCTTCAGGCAGCTCTAAGCAGGCTTCTCTGCCTCTTGCAACCTAAAGAGACCAGTGTGATATTCTTAACATGCCTTGAGTTTATGCTAAGTCTTGATGGCGGTCACGGCTAGGTTGCAGGAGGCATATTTGAAGGATTTGTTCATCTTTGACGGGTTAGGCCTTCTGTACCAATTGAAACACAAATCAGGTCATAACAACCCCTGTCAAGCACATTTCTTCCACCTAGATCAGTGGCTGAAACGTGTGTGTGTGTGTGTGTGTGTGTGTGTGTGTGTTTCAGGGACCAAGTGGCTGGCGAAGATCATCAGTGACAATTCCTGGAACTTGGCCAGGCCGTTGGCTTTGAAGCAAAGCTCCTTGCTACACGTGCTCCCGCTGGGCTGGAGGCGTGTGAAATGGATGGGCCACAGGATGTGCCAGCAGTTGAAACAAGGTTCTGGAAGGCAGAGGAGTGGCTTCCACGACTGCCCAAGCAGAGCAGGGCTTCGGAGGAGGTTGGAGAATGTAAGCAGAGGTCGCAGTGATCTGAGGTTTCTCTGGGTTACCTGGAAGTCTGTGAGGCAGAACCAGGAATGTGCCAGCTCACGTGCTGTGGCCCCTGCACTGGGTTAGCGATGGACCACAGAAGGGCCGACATGGCTCCTGCCCTTGAGGAACTTGAGTGTGATTGGAGAGACAGGACCGTGCAGAGATGAGTTTGTTGTTAAGGGCAAAGCTAAAAGCTCTAGGTACTTTTTAGATCTGATGGGAAAAAAATAGACATTTTTGTTGTGAAGAGGTAAGATTTGCCCTGGGCCTTAAAGTGTGTGGCTGTCACTTGAAGCACACTGCGCACAACCTAAGACAAGATTCACTCAATTGAAGACCCTGAATTAAACAGGAGTTTAATTGAGGAAATCCCAAGATTCGGCTCCAGCTCCTGCTGCCTCTGTAGACCTATCACTGCCTCTCACGCCTCCTTTTGCTGCTCTTCTGCTGAGTGAACCCTCCCGACGTAACAGAAGGTTAACTGTGTGTTCTTACAGTGATTTTAAAAGACTGTAATCATTCTCTTTACATTGGAAAGCTGCCTTGAAATAATCGTTGTCAACGTGTTTTGTCTGTATGACATCACGTGTGACAAGTCAATATTTTCCATGCATACAGTGCAGTGTCATCAGTTGCATTCATTGCGTGTCGTACCTGCCGCTGATTCCGTGGCCAGACTTCTAGCACCATAATAGAAAGTTCCTGCTTCCTCCAGCAATGCTTCCCTTCCTTCCTCCTTCCCGTCCCTGGTAACCAGGAATACACTCTGGTTTCTCTCTCTGTTTGTTACGTCAGAGGAGTGAGGTTACACATCGCTATCTTTTCACCTGGGCAAATAAAAAGAGGCATGACTTGGTCTCAACCCAAATACGCGGGCCTTCCCTTCCGTTTCTACTGTGTTGTTGTTAAAGACACTGAATGACACGACGCTGTCTGTAGATTGGATGTTACTTCGCCTGGCCATCGAGGTGTATCCTAACCCTCCGATGGAGCTATGGGATGCTCTTTGGACTGCTAACTGCAAGGTTGCCTGTTCAAACCACAAGCTGCTCAGTGGGAAGATGAGACTGTCGGCTTCCGTAAAGAGTCCTTTTCAGTAACCCTCTACAAGGTCAGTGTGAGTCAGAGGGGACTCAGTGACAGAGGGCTTTGCTGAATTCCAGGGGATGTAGAGAGGCATAAAAATGTGATCATAGTGGAAATAGCAGAGTTGAGTTCCCATCAGCAGTCTCTGGCGATGAAGCCGCCTGTGCTTACTGGAGTCCTTGGCTGGTGCAGATGATTAATAAGCTCTGCTGGAACCTGATAGGTTTGATATTCAACCCCCAGAGACTCTGTGGGGCGCAGCTATACTTGGATGCACGCAGGGGCCGCACGAGGTGGAGTTGAGTGGATTTGGTTTTTTATTGTCGTCTACCCTAGAGCTGTAGAAAGGAGTCCTGGTAGCCAATGTGACCGAAACACGGGCCGTCTGAACCCACCAGCTGCTCTGCAGAGGCATGGGACAGCGTGCTTCTGTGAGGACTGACCACCGGGGGAAACCTATGGGGCAGTTCTCCTCTGTCCTATAGGGTTGGATCTGGGTTGGAATTGAGTAGATAGCGAAGAGTTTGGTGTTTGACCGGAGGTTTAAATATGATAATGTGGTTGAAGGTATTTATCCCTTAGTGTGCCAAAGAGAAATAAAATGGCACTGTTGGATCTGAGGAAACAGGCAGAACATGTGTCAAAATATCACCAATAAATTAGAACAGCATAGGATAAAAAATACTAAAAAGTGAACAAACAAAAATACCCCTTGTTGTCAAGCCTGTGTTGACTTAGAGCGACTCCAGGTACGGCTGGCAGTGGGTTTATCTATGGACAGGACAGGGTAGAGCTGCCTCACGGAGCTTCCAAGGCGGTCTTATGTGTCATGGAAGCAGACTGCCACATCGCTCTCTCCGGTGGAGGGCCTGGTGACTCCCGGCGAGACTCCCGGCGAATAGCCAAGTACTTAACCACAGCGCGACTGGGGCGCCTGTGACAAACACGAACACAAGAAAATAACTCCACAGAACCAAACTCACTGCCGTTGAGTCAATACTGGCTCACAGTGACCCCATAGGACAAGGTGGAACTGCCCGGTACACGTCCATAACTGTTACGGGACTGGAGAGCACCATCGTTCCCTGAAGGAGCTGCTGGTGGTTTCGAACTGCTGACCTTGTAGACCTCAGCCAATTCATAACCACCGTGACGCCAGGGTTCCTCCAGAAACAATTCTGTTGTTGTTGTTAAGTCCTGTGGAGTCGACTCCAACCCAGAAGAACCCCGTGCACAGCAGAAGGAGGCACTGCAAGGTCGTGTGGCAGCGTCACCGTTGTTCCCATGCCCGTGCCCCTTGATGGACCGCTGCGTCAATCCATCCCATCAAAAATACGAGGGCACATTAAGTGGGCACTCCACTATGTGCCAGGAAGTGTGCTGGGTGGTTTGGATGCGTTATCACAACTCCCCGAGGTGGACCAGCGGGAGCTCGGATCTTTGTATACCCAACTTGGTGTTCTCGTGTGAAAGGTCTAGACAGACATCGACAGATCCTTAAAGCTCGGGGACTTATCCTTCTCTAACATGTTAATTGTACCTTTTTGGAAAAAAAAAATACCACAAACCTCCCCTTGTGACAGTAATGGAGTTTGGGGGACAAAACTGGCGGTGGCCATAAATTGACCAGAAGATTTGCAAATACCCATAACGACCGGCATTGTCTCAGACATTGTGGACAGGGTCATTCAGGCCACCCCTCCGCCAGCATTTCCCTCTGGCTGACTGTCCCGTCCTCCTTTGTGGAAATGAGGTCCTGTTCCTCCTGTCTGCTTTCACGGCGGGAATGTTTTAGGAACTCGCAGCCTGGCTGGATTGTCTGTTGGCGCTGTGAACAGATTGTGTAGGCGATGAGACAAGTAGGAAAAGGCTCTGCAGTCAGGGGCGGGGGCGGAAATCGCTTTCTCTTACTCTCAGAATGAAGCTCAGCCACAAAAGGAACTTCGTTAATCATGCCTCCTTTGTAATCAGAATGGCAGAGGCATTAAAAGAGTGAGAGAGAGTGAGAGAGTACTATTTTGTCCCTTGTCCCCTCTGAATTAAACCAACTGTGCAGTAGCTAATTGAGGGGTTAAATTTTTCCCACATCCAGCCAGACGGAATCAACTTTACTTGCTACCACTGCGTCCATCCTACTTGGGAAAGCCAGTCAAATGTGGGCCAGGCTTCTGGAAGATAGATAGGATGGCTGGCCTGGCAGGAGTCCCTTGTCTGATAGCTATGTGGCAGCTGATTTGTGCATAGCTGATGACCACTCCATGCATGTGTGAAAAGGGGAGGGTTGGGTAATGCGTGCAGGTTTGAACGACTTTACGGGGTTCACTTGATTTGCACTAAGTCGTGGAAAATCCAGGCATCTTGATTTACCGAGTGCCCTTGGCCACCTTACTCGGAAGATGGTTCATCTTCCCGGAGTTGCCTTCTTAGAAATCAAAGGGCGATAATGATCTCCGGTACCTAGTTAACTGGCCTTGTGTGAAGTAATGAGGCTGTAAACGCTCTGAGTGCCCAGGAGATGGAGAGATAGGGAAAATTATTCTCAATATTATTTCTATTTAATTTAGAAAGGTGACTCATTCTAGCTTTGTTTTGATTTAAATGAAGTCCTATTTTCCTCTCAGCACCTCTGCTGGACAGGGGCGGGGAGTGCCTCCTCGGCAGAGGTTGACTTGGATTTGGTGTTCTAGAGAAGGCACTCAGTTAACCCTTTTCCTGGTGGTTGTGGTTACTCTTTGGGCTGCGATCTGAATGGTCAGCCGTTCGACACCACCAGTAGCTCCATGGTAGAAAGACTGGGCTTTCCACTCCCATGAACAGTGACAGTCTCAGAAACCGCCCGGGGGTCCCTAAGAGTCAGTGAGTTTGGTTTTTATCTGCTCCTAAGAGTGGTGGCATCGTGGGCTACATGTTGAACTGCTAAACCACAAGGTCAGCAGCTCAAAACCACCAGCTGCTCCAAGGGAGAAACATGAGGCTTTCTACTCCTGTAAAGAGCTACAGTCTCAGACACCCACAGGGGCATGTCTACTCTTTCTTTATGGGGTGTCCTGATGAGTCAGAACTGACTGGATGGTGAACAGGGGTTGTTTTGTTTTTAATTTACCTGCTTTATTATGACTTAATGATGAGATGAGTTATAATGACTTGCGGGTTCAGGGCCGAATTGGTAGTGAAAACCAAAGGTATTTCAAAGGGAACTGATCAACTACTACCCTAGTTGTTCCCCAGCTAGATGATTATCTATTTTCTTTAAAAATAAAATTGAGTTTTCAAGCCAAAATAGTAGGGATTGGTTGTAAATTCAATCGGAGGCATAAGTGCAACTTAATGTTGGAAGATGACAGAAAAGAGCTGCCTGGTTCCGGTCTTTCCCTCCCCCCGCTGGTCTGTCTGGGACCAGCTCCTCAGAAGAGGTAAGAAAATCCCCACAAAGTTTCCTCCCCTCTGTGTCTAGTTGGACTTAAATGGCTTTTCTTCCCAGTCAAGGTGGGAGTTTGCTTCCGCTGTTTGGGGACCATGCCTGCTGGTGCAGTCTCTGCAGTGGAAACCCCCATTGGCCTGTTGCCAGTAGCTAATCCATAATTTATGAATTCTTTAAGAACAGGGAGGGATACTTCTTTTGGAAGGGGCCTGGCTATCTGTTTGCTGGGTCTTCCTGCCAGCTTCTCTTCGTTTCAGTGATGGCTCTGGTCCCACTCCAGGGAGGACTGGCTTCAGTTGCCACATTGCTGCTCGTGAATCTGGTTTCAGAATATTCTAGAACATTTGTTTCTTTTCTAGTAGGTGTTGCTTTTTCAAATAGTTGAACTAGGCCATCATTTTTCTCCCTTGAGTGTGTCCTGTCTACCTGGCACGTCCCTTGTCAGGTTTTAGTCCCTTAATACCACGCTTGCCACCCTTCCAAGTCATTGCCTTTCTGGTCAAGATGCCCTTGCCTTTTCTTATGGAAGCCAGCTACAGGCCTGCTTGTGACTTGGTGGAAATCACCATCTTCTTGTTTTCTGTAGGCAATTCATAATTTTTAAAAATCGGCTGTTTTGTGTGTTTTAGACCAAAGGTATCTCTATTGCTGGTGGTCTGTCTGCTCAGCAAAGAATACGGACTTAACAACAACCAGGGTTAGGGCCACTAATGATGCCTCAGGTTGTGTTTAAGGAGCTCTGGCTGCACTGTGGTTAAGCACTCAGCTGCTAGCCCGAAGGTCAGTGGTTCAAACTCGCCAGCTGCCCCCCAGGAGAGAAGACATGATTACAGCCTAGGAAACCCTATGGCGTGGTTCTATTCCGGGAAATGAAAGGACACTGGAAATTTTCCTAGCACTTTTATGAAACGTCCCTGTATTAACTTTCCCATATTAATTGTATAAAGAAGGAACTGGCTTTCTATAAGAGTATGTAAGTCGCCCAACTAAATTGCTAGCAAGTCACGGAGCTGGGATTGGAACCTGTGTCTTTCTGAGCCTGGTGCTTCACTTGTAATCCTTCTGTTTGTGCATAAGTTCAGCAGCAGGAAGGACTTTTGCTGTGGAAAGCAGTGCCCTGGCTGTACTGAGATCACTGCTTTCTCTTACGACACTCCCGTCCCCCTCCCCCCCCCCCGCCCAGTAGAGGTTAATCTGGATGAATCTTGAAATATATTAGCAACCCCGCAGTTTAAATGAAAAAATCTGAGCGAATGTTATGATTTATTGTCTCCTTACCAAATTTTGTCAATGATCTCTTGGCTTAGGGCAGTGTATACCACAGTTTCCAATTCTTCTGAACAATAAACTTAGCTCTGAGCTTATTTCTACCATCCTGAAAAATAGAGGTTGGACATGGTCCAAGTGATTTCACTGTATTGGAATGTTTTGTGTCATATTAGACTCTGTGTATGTGTAGCGTTGGCTCAGAGCTGGAATGGAGTGTTTTGTTTTCCTGAAAAACTTCATTATGATTGGATGGGGCCCATCTTCTCCATACCATATATTATCAACAACCAAACCAGACTTGTTGCCACTGAGTTGATTTCGACTCTCTGCTCTCAGCGCCTCTACAGGACAGAGTCGAATTGCCTTAAAGGGTTTCTGAGACTATGTTATATATAAATCTTTACAGAACTAGGTTGCCACATCTTTCTCCCACAGAGCAACTTAAGGGTTTGAACCGCTGACCTTTAAATTGTCACCCAAACACTTAACCACTGTGCCACCATGGCTCCTTTGACCACATATTAGACAGGTGTGCACATTTCAACCTGATGAAGAAATTAATCTGAAGTGTTCGCATATATAGTTAGCTGAAGCTTCCCCTCCCCCCCCCACCCCCCCACCCCCTGATTTCTAGCATCGTTCATTGGTCTCACCAGTTTGGGGAAGATAAGAAAACACCTGAGTCCATACAGTCTTCCCCAAAACACAAGGCAGTGTAGGATAATTAAGGTGTCCCTCTCAACCCATGCAAAAATACAAGGAACATGCGGAAGGCTTCGTGGCCTGTAATGTGGTCATATAAACAGACTCTAATTTCATAGGATATGAAGGGGCTTCAAAAAGTTTTGGGGGAAATTCCATTACCTTTTAATTCCACTTTCCACGAACTATTTCCATGAACGATCCTAAGGTTCACGAAATGAGGCCAGTTTTTTAGCTTCATAGTGTTTAACCTGAAAATGTTGACTTTTACCATTACACACAGTATAAAAAAATGCCTTCTCACCGTGTAAAACCGCCTTAGAGAACATTGTGGCTCCCAGAGGACTGGAATGCCGCGATCCTGATTCCTGGGACGAGTCTCTCCACACAGGTCTGGTCCTCGGGCACCCAGTAGCTCCGAGAACGGCAGACCCACTGGTGGCCCAGGACTGAAGCTGCACATAGGGTGTCACTCATGGAACTTTCACGACGGAGGAGGCCCCAGAGGTTTTTCTCTGCCACCCCCGCCCCCGCCGGTGCTCCCAGGTTCCCTGCTCCCGGTGCAGGAGTGACCCATGGCAGCACCTGCGCTCACACAGGCAACAAGTACGCATGCGTGTTCACTGAGGAGCGCAGCTTGGGGCCAGTCAGACTTCACTGGTCTAGGGTTTCTTTCTTTAGAACTTGCAACATTGAAATGACCCCAAATAAGTCTTAATTCCCTCTCTTCTTCTTAGTGATTCATATATTTGACCTGTTTGCCAGCGCCCCTTCCTTACACTGAGCCTTTTTCTTATCTAAGCCCTACCCCTTCAGCTTCTAAACCAGTGGTTCTCAACCTGGGGGTCGCGACCCCTTGGGGGCCGAATGACCCTTTCACAGGGGTCTCCCAGTTCCTAACAGTAGCAACATGACAGACGTGAAGTAGCAACGAAAATGATGTTGTGGTTGGGGGGGTCACCACAACACGAGGAACTGTGTGAAAGGGTCGCGGCATGAGGAAGGTTAGAACCACCGCTCTAAACTTTGAGTACCCCTTCCTGTGCTCCGCGATTTCTCCCACACCGGGCTCTCTCACTGATCTTCTGTACTAGTTCTTTGAGAACTCTCCTGTGTAACTAATGGGGGGCAGAGACACGAACTCCTATAGTACACGCATATGGCAGAGAATTCTTTCCCTTAGGTTCTGCCAGCTCCTGTTTAGCATTGTATTTTTATGGAACTAATGTGCACACTATATGTTTTTGTGTAGTGTGTGTGTGTGTGTGTGTGAGAGAGAGAGAGAGAGAGACCCTGCGTTGTTTTCTTCAGCTCCATAGACCCACACTGGCTCAGAAGCAGCCCTTGCCAGAACCGCGTGCCCCAGCTCAGTAGGTGGGTGGGTCTGCACACCGCAGGCAGGGATACCACTCTGTCACCTTGAGCATTCCGCCCCACTGTCTGCCTGGCTGGCAGCTGGGCTCTGTAGGTTGAATTTCCGCTGCCCGAGTGGAGCTGCTGGGTGGCACCAGACCTTTGAGCACAGAGACGTTATGCGTCCCTTGCTCAGAGACAAGTGCCCATCGGATTGCCTGGGGCTCTGGTGCCAGGACAGTGTGTCACACACCCACGACACCCTACTGCCCAGCGTCACGTGGGGCTGGGCACACATAGGCAGCAACAGCCCTCCCCTTTGGGGAGATCAGCCATGCTGTGCTCTAGTACCCCTGCGAACGGCAGCCCTCCACCAGAATTCCCATCTGCCTCCCTTGGACTGAGCTGTCCAGGCCCCGCCCTCTCAGGCTGGGGCTGGAGACTGCCCCAGGGCAAATGCACCATCTCAGTTTTCTGGTGACGCGCCTGCTGCCAAACTTGCTCCGTAGTTTTTGACCGTGTCTTATGCTGTCATTAAACAGACAGATGCTCATATGGTCCGAATAGCATTCTTAGAGTGACGGCAGATGACGCCAACCCAGGCGTCAGAAGAGCGCCCGAGGCCACGTGTGGCGTGTGTGCACTGTTTGTTTATTTCCGTTTGCACCTAGTTCTGTCATTTCTGCCCATTCTATGTGTACGTGTCTGCACTTGGCAATTGTGTGGGTGCACTAGTTGTGGGAACTTATGAAGATTTGGTCTCGAGAATAAAAAGGGGTGCCCATAGAAGGGACTGGCTAGAGGATGTTGTCAGTGAAACTGCCCAAAATTTCCCTTAGGAAGTAGATACTTTCATACAACCTTCAAATTATGCAGCCGTCAGTTGCATGCATTTCAGACTACAATGTGGATATTTTATCCCATTTGGTCTTCATTTGCTCTCCATCCATCCCAGCCTTCATCCCTTCGGGCCATGCTTGAATGGAGTAAACAACTGGAAGTTGTTTTTCAAGAACCTCAATTTCCAGGAACCATGCCAAGGAGAAGGGGTGGCACTGTGGGCTCTGGCTTAGGCTACTAACCACAGGCTCGCTGGTTCAAATCCACAAATGGTTTGGAAGGAAAATGATTAGGCTGTCTGCTCCTGTGAAAATTTAGGGTCTCAGAGTTTTAGGCGTGACAAGAGCAGGTATGTCGAACAGCGGGGCCTCTGGTGGGTCTATGGTGGAATTCTCACCGTCCATGCAGGAGAGCCAGGCGTGATTCCTGGCTAATGCATGTTGTGCACAGGCACCCCTCACCTGTCATCGAAGGCGACGTTTTGCTATGCTACTCAACAGATTTCAGTGGGCCTTCTTCACTGACCTGGACTAGAAAGAGCTGATGATCGACTTCCAAAACCTGACCAAGGAGAAACTTGTCTGTCTGCAGAGTTAGTCCACAACTAAGCATCCATTGTGCATGGGATCCCATTGTGTTGGGGGCTGACTGCACAGCAATTCTGCACCCCCATCAAAGAGCAGTTACCTAAGCATGCGCCCATACTTTTAATGTTTCCCACAAACCCTTTGGGGAAATTTGTCAAAGCAAAGGTTTTTTGCTGTCTATTCATTTCTAAAAGGTACCTTCCTCCTTATAGGCTGCCGGGATAGTGTTTCAGTTTAGGACAGTTTCATTTGGCTCATCAACATTTCAGTACTCATATATTTGATATTACCCATCTGTAAGAACCAAGGAGAATTTATAGGAAGTGAGCCTAGATTTGGATATATTTGTTCTAATAGATATAGATCTAGAGGTTGGCAACATAGAAAGCTTCTTCCCAAACTGTCCTTGAATAACACTTTTATTCCTCACTTCTGGGAACCACAAGACATTTACCTTTTTTTGTTGCTTACCATGTGAGGTCACACAAAACTCATCCTTTCATGACTGACTTACTTCACTCAGCATGATAACTTCAGGTTTGGCCATACTGAATATCATTTGTAATTGCCCTTTGATACAGGCAGGCCATCTGATGTCTAGCGAACTATATGATAAAAGTTTAATGAGTACATGGAAACTTAAATGAATACTACTGTGCTTATGATGTCATAAAGTACATGGTCTAGTCTGTGTGCTGGATGCCACAAAGAGGAAGAAGATGTGGTCCTTGCCTGTACATTGAGTTGTAATCCAAACTGAAGGTTGCAGTCCATGTTCTCCATCAGCAAGTGCAATGTGATTTTAATGTAAAGACAATCCAAATCCTCACAACTAGACCAATAGACGGCATCATGATAAACAGAGACAAGATTAAAATTGTCCAGGATTTCAACTTGCTTGGATGCGAACTCAATGCTCATGGAAACCACAGTCAAGAAATCGTACAGTGCGCTGCATTGGGGAAATGTGCACAAGATCTCTTTTAAAAGGTGTTGAAGAACAAGCGTGTAATTTTGAGTACGAAGATGTATCCTGCACAAGTCATGGTATTTACAGTCCCCTCATTTGCATGTGCAAGCTGGACCTTCAGTAAGGAAGACCAAAGAGGAGGCTCTCTGCTGGGATGATCGTTTTGGTGAAGAGCACTGAAGGCGCCATGGACGGCTGAAAGAACCAACCTCTGACTGGGCAGTACAGCCAGGACGCTCGTTACATATGAGCATGGCGAGACCTCGTCACATGTACTTTGGACATGTTATCCGGAGAGAACATTCCCTGGAAGCGGACATGGTGCTTGGTAGAGCAGAGGGGCAATGAAAAGAGGAAGGACCCCTCCCTCCCCCATGAGATGGATTTTCCCAATGATTTCAACAAGGGGCTCAAACAGTTGGAACTGACTTGTTAGGACCTAACAACAAGAACAACAGCTGTGTTTTCCAAAAGAGCTACTCAAAATATTCGCTGAGTTGATGCTGGCTTATAGTGACCAGATACACTGAATAGACTCTCCCCTGAGGGTCTCCACGACTGTAAAGCATTATGAGAGGATAGAATCGCATCTTCCTCCCAAGGAGGAGCTGGTGGGTGTGAACTATTGACCCTGTGGCCAGCAGCCCAACACAGAACTGACGGGGACACCAGTGCTCCTTGTTAAAACAAACAAAAAAACAAACACTGCCATCAAGTCCATTCCAACTCATAGTGACCCCAAAGGACAGTGCAGAACAACCCGGAGACTAACTCTATGGGAGTAGAAAGCTTCATCTCCCACAGGGTGGCTGTTGGCTTCGAACTGCTGACCTCTGGTTAGCAGCCCAACATGTAACCACTACATTACCAGGGCTCCTTGTTAAAAACAAGAGAAGGCTAAAATAAAGGCATAAACCAGGTGATGATGACACCAGAGCAGATAAGGAACTTTGTACATAGTAGATGTTCCAAGTGAGTTAGAGATGTGGTGCTTCACCAGAACTTAGAACTGATGAAAAGAGTGCGATATTTTATATATTATATATATTGTTTTACTTAATTTGATTATATCAGGCATTTTAAGAAAACCAATGGTTGCTAGAAATATGAATGCAAAATTGCAGTTACTTTTCCTCCAAAGCATTCAGAAATTATCAGGGAAAGTGGTGTCATTGCAGAAAAAGTCATTAACAGAGCTTCTTTGACCTTGCCTTCAGTTTACATTGTTTAAAAATAAAATTTTGACCCTTGAGGGAAATCCTGGATTTCTGTTATTTTAATAGCTTTCATCTGTTTAATCTGAGACCAGTCAGAAAATGGAAAAAATAAATCAAGCTGAGTGCTGCAGCTTTATGTTGAGCCCCAAAGAATTCATCCAGGGTCTTCAGTGTCTGCATGCGCTAACAGGAGACTTGGCAGTTTGATATCACACAGAGGAACTTTTGAGTTTGGGCTCCTATCTCTTCTGTCACTTCCTGCCCGCTTCATGGATGGAAAACTGCCCTTTCCTGAGTCACTTGATCCATTGTTTGCCTACCTGTTTGCCTGAGAAGCACTATGGCTACTGGGAGGAGGACTGGATATAAAATCAGACCTGGATTCTAGTCTTTGTTCACCAATTAGCTCATGGAACAAACCCCACTGATCTCAACTGTGCAGTGGGATTGGGGCAGGGAGGGGCCAGAAAGGGTGGGAGGGGGAGGTGTGGGTCATTTTAATACTTGTATGTGTTTATGATGAGGATTAGATGGCCTACACTCCTAACTCAACCGCAGTGCAGCCAAGGCGAGTCCAATTCATAGTGACGGTATAGGATGGAGGAAGGCCCACCCTCCTGCCGCCGAGTTTCTGAGGCTCTACATCTTTACGGGAGCAGAGAAATCCCATTTTTCTTCCTCAAAGAGGCTGGCACTTAGCAGCGCAATGCTTAATCCACGGTGCCACCATGACTCTTTAGACAGTCTGCAAAAGACTTTGTGGGACAATGTCATAGCTTTTAATACCCCTGTTTGGGGAACTTTTTGAAGCCTCCTTCATTTCTCTGAAATATGTGCAATCCACATTGAAGATATTCATGTTTGCGATCACCACGGATAATGATATTGTTGGAAGGGAACTATCTGTAATGCACAGATCATAAATGTCGGATAATAATTATCAATAAAATGCCTGAAATGTACATTGTATAACAACTATTTTAGAAGGAAGCAGTTGGCTATTTCTCTGAAAAAAATTTATTTTGGGGTCTCCCTACCCTAAAATTCGAATCCCGGAGAGAGCTCACTCAGGAAACAGAGGCACTTGTCCGACCTTTTGTCACCTCCAGTCCCCTTAGCGCTGGCTGGGGGCTGAGGGGTGCTGAGGGATTCCCCACCCTGCTGCCCCCTTCCATGCTGGGTTTCTGAGATCATAGCCAAGGTAGGACACCAGAAGCTGCCATCATTCACTTTCCAGAGGTGGGATGGCAGCATTCCACTGCCTTTTGGCTGGAGGGTAGCTGATCTTGAAACACCGACACCCAGTCAACAACGCGCCCTGCAGACTGGTTGGCTGAGCGATGGGCAGTGTCTGTGGCAGATGAGCCTTTTTGGTTTTCTGGGCACGTCTTTGTTCACCTCTTGGGTGTTTCATTGTTGCTGTTTTGATGAGTCCTAGAATGATGGAGAAACAGCTGTCCGCAGGCATTCTGGTGGGAGAGAGGTTCGAACTGGTGATTTGATGTTCTTCTGCCAGGCGTCTTGATTTAGCCTCTCCGTGCTGCTGGCCATCAAAAGCAAGGGCCAGTTGCTGTTGCTGTTTTCATCCCAACTCGGGCCGTGGGCTTGCTCCTCCAGTGAGCACATTTCAAATGCTGAATCACTGACGGGTCCTTTGTGTGGCTTTTATTATTGGGGGACAACAACAACAGCAACAACAACAACAAGAAACTGGCACCAATCTTGAGCCTAAAATAATCTCATGTTTACCACTGCATTTCAAATACGATGTAAGCGTCTGGCTCAGTGTCCTCAAGCATTCTCATCCCCCCGCCCCCCGGAGTTCCAGCGCTCCTCCTTTCAATGGGATCCAAGCCAGCCAAGAAATGTAAGCCAAGTGCACTGCTTGTTTGCCGTGCAGATTCTGACAAATATAAAGTAATTTTTCTATTCTTCAAAGCTGCTACATCGTTGGCTCCAGAACAATTGAGGTTGTAGGCCAAGCATTTCAAATCCGCAGCAGCTTAAGGCGAAAACATACTCTTTTATTTTCTGCTTCTTCCCAATATTGAGTCAGAGCGAATTTACGAAACAGACGTTGCCACAACTCCTGAGCTGTTGCTTGAAGCTGTCAAAATGTCTTTGTCGTGTTTTCAAAGTTTCAGTTTTAGGGAACGAATTTTAAAAAGAGTGCTCAGTTTTGGTGTGCGCAGGAAGATGTTGTTTAATGTGGTGTGTGTTTGTGTGTCTGGGTGTTTGCATATTTTCGTGGTAGCAGTAGAGAGCAGTGTCCCTCTGTGTTAAACTACTTCGCTTTCCTAGAACAGATGGCAGCACAATTAACGTAGTGGAAATTTCTGGCAAGAGTTACACTCCACTCAAGACTACCCCACTACGTGCACCAGAACAGAGCTTGATGATTCCAAAATATCCCTTCTCCCAGATGTAGGCCCTGCGGACCAACTTTGAACTCTCCAGTAAATGAGATGGACATAATAATTCATTGAATAATCTAGTGATATTTGATTGGCATGGTTGCAATATAGGTGCAGTTCTCCTTGAAGGTAAGAGAGCAGCTGCCCATTATGATTTCAGACCAAGTTAATCCCTTAGCACCAAGGCTATGGGACAGAATTGATTGGGTGACCGTGAGTTTGGTTTTGGAATGCTGTTGTTGTTGTTGGTTGCCGACAAGTTGGCTCCTACTCATAGGGACCCTAAGCACAACAGAATGCAACCTCCCCAGTGTTGTGCTAACCTGCTGATGCAGCCACTGTGTCGGTCCATCTTGTCAAGTGTCTTTCTCTTTCCCCCACCCCTCTGCTTTACCTAGCAAGATGTCCTTCTCCAGGGACTGGTCTCTCTTGAAAACATGTCCAAAGTAAGAGAGACGAAATCACACCATCCTTGCCTCTGCTGAACGCTCTGACTGTCCTTCTCCCAAGACAGATCTGTTTGTTTCCTTGGCGGTCCATCATACTTTCAATCTTCTTGGTGCATTGGCCATTCTTCACTCTTCTCAATGTAACGTCCCCCTTTCACATGCATGTGAGGCAATGGAAGACACCATGGCTCGGAGCAGGCGCACCTTCATCCTCAAAGTAACATCCTTGCTTTCTAACACTTTAAGGAAGCCTCGTGCAGCAGAGTTGCCGAATAAAACGTAGTTGTATTTGAAAAACCAGCAGAGTCACTCAAAGAGAACAGGTTTCAGCAGACTTTCCAGACTAAGGAGAGACTCTGAAGAAGGAGTAGTTTAACACTTTTCTGAGGAATTAGCCACTGAAAATCTTAGGATAGCACTAAGGCGGTTCAACACGAATATTTACACTTTAAAAAAAAATGTAGCTGCTGGCGTCTGGGGGTCTTAAAGGCTTGAAGATAAACAAGTGGCCATCTAGCCAGGAAGCAACAAAGCCCACATGGAAGAAGCACACCAGCCTGTGTGACCACAAGGTGTGTCCCCTTCACCTTCCTTCCCACTACCACCACCACTATCATGACCCAGTTCTACCTTACAAATCTGCCTAGACTGGATCATGTACACTGGTACAGATAGGAACCCTCCACACATGAAATCCAGGACAGATAAATGCCCTCAGGGACAGGAATGGGAGTAGCAATACCATGAGGGTAGGGAAGAAAGGGGGAACCGATCACAATGATCAGTGTGTAACCGCCTCCCCGGGGGGGGGGGGACGAACAACAGAAATGAGTGAAAGGAGTCAATGGACAGTGTAAGACATGAAAATAACAAGTATGTATGATTTATCAAGGGTTCACGAGAGTGGGAGGTTGGGGAAGGGAGGGAAAAATAGGAGCTGATGCCAAGGGCTCAAGTAGAAAGAAAATGCTTTGAAAAGAATGATGGCAACATGTGTACAAATGTGCTTGATACAGTTGATGTATGGATTGTCTGTTATAAGACCTGTAAGAGCTCCCAATGAAATGGTTTTTAAAAATTGTAGCTGCAGATTTTGAAGTGCTCATGAATTACAAGGCTGTCTAAGACTTGGACACATATTGTGACAGATGTTACAACATCTTTTTTTAGGAACTGACCTTAAGTAAGCACAAGTGACCAAAGAAATGCTAGTTGCCCAAGAGTTTACAACCTAACCCGTTTATATGAGCTGGCTACTGAAGTCATGAAAGTATTTTCCACAAGTTTCCAGTTGACCAGAACTAACCAATAGAAGCTTTTAAGCTTGAGAAAGGCACAAATAGGGGGACTCAGCCTAACACTTAAACCAACTAAGGTGTAGTTTTCACTGTGAAGAAGATAGTTACATGTTAATGCTAAATGGATGATGGACATTTGAGTAAAACTTTAGTTCTATCAGTAAGAGGGATTAATCTAGTCTCCTTGGGTCTTATCAGCTATACATTCTCTTTTTCCTTTTTCCTTCCTCCTCTTTGCACGTCCAACAAATCCTCAGGAAACCCCGGGACTTTCCAGGGGTCTAACTTTCCAACAAATTTTATATACATTCTCACCAAAGCAAGCATAAATATTCAGATAGGCAAAGCTTAGAACCAATTTGGGGATGTAATTTTTTATTGACATCATATAAAATGCCATTCATAGGTGGCCAAGGGAAGTTGTTTCAGTATTAACAATCTGCAATGGGGATTATACCACTTAGCTTTATATTTTAGATACATTAGCCAGCCAGCCATTGCCTTTTATTTTTACTTTTGCAAGAATAGATGCAGACCAAGTAAAATTTGGTACTCCCTGAATATTCATTCTATCCTTTAAAATGAGTCCCAATTATTGTTCTGGTAAAGTCCAATCCTCTTTTTTTTTATAACCCAAAATCTTTTATGGAGCAAGGTGGAGCATAGACCATGGATAAATAAGCTAAACACGCTCGTTTTGAAAACTGGCACAGAGATGGTGTTTGGAGGTTTTTTCATTTTTGTTCTGAGAGCAGAGTTTTAGCCGAGAGTAGTTAGTAGTTTTCAAGAGGTACATCCAATGCAGTGCATCTGGAACCCCTCTCTTATCCTCACAGTTTTTCTGTGAGTCTAGCATGCTTCTTTAAGAAACAGTTGTTTGGTTTTTTCCCACAAAGAGCTAAATGGACCTTGAGCCAGCAAGAGAAAATACTTGCCAACAATGATCTCTGTATTTTAAAATCACCCTGTATAGTTTTGTTTGGTTGCAATTTGTGTTAGCTTAGATGCAGTGTTAAAAATAAAAGCCTGTAAAATGTTTCTGAAATCTTGAACCACTTTTCCCTTAAAATCACTCCTCTTTTCAAATTGTGGGCTTCCTGTGATTAATGCCTATAAACGGGAATTCACCTTCTAACTAGTCTGCTCTCCACATTCCTTCCCCTAGCAGCCGGCAGCAGACTAATTCTTTAAATAGCATCTTTCTTGCAAGGCCAACATTCTTCCTCTAATTTAGGTGAAGGGACTTCAAAGGCCTCTTGGAGGCCAGGTTTGGGAGCAGTGGGCAGAGCCTCTCCTTTCCCACCCTGACCACTCTCCTGTTCCCCTCTCCCAGAAGCCCTCGTGCCTGGCCTTTTGGCTTATGAAAGAATAGAAGGAAGCGGCCCCCACATAGAAATTCTTCGTTATTTTTAGACTCTGCATCCCAAGTGTCTCTTCTGATTCCATCCTTACGTCGTGACAGTGGTGAATAGTCTCTCCCAACGTGAGAGGTTTGAATGGGACTCCGAGGTGCCGTGAAAGGCCCAGGAGCTACCTTCTGTGAAGCCACTCATTACAAACCATGCGGAGCATCGTTTCTGCCGAGCCAAGGCCGCCGTGAGTCAGCATGAAGTCCACCACCAATGGTGGGCCAACAAGCAAAACGTGGGCACTCACTAGACTCTCTTAAGAGTACCTGGACTCCTGGGGCCCGGCAAGTGTTCCCACGATCATCTCTGTTGACTGACAGGCTGGTGCTACGAGGCCACTCGAGGTGCCTCAGAAAGAAGCCCTGTGGAATTCTGACCCACAGGGTTGCCATGGGTCTGACTCAACTTGCCCTGCGGTTTGGTTTGCGTCAGGTGGAGCCGAGAATGCTCAGCAGAGAGGCCAGAGGCCCACAAAGGCACTCACAGGACTGCACACTTACCCGCCAAGTGATCTGTTTTAAAATGTTAATATCGAAACACAGGCATCAGTGACAAATGGGATTTTCCTAAATGCCCTGTAACCCGGCTCATGTTCTTTCAGGAGGCCTGCCTCCGTGGCTTTCCCCCTTTCCACCTGCCAAACTCACGCCTGCCCTCCTTCAAGGCTAAGTCCAGGGCTCCCAAGCTTGCAACCAGGATGTAACTCTCCGGGACATGTCAGCCTCCCACACCCGCCCATGAGCGGTGCAGGGTCTGGGATGGGTCCCTCCTAGCCTTCGTTAGCATGGTAACCGCATAACAGGAATGCATCTAGAGAATTGCTGAAGGAATTTTCTTTACTTGTACAGCAAAGACATCATTGTTTTCTTAAATTTTTTATTTTTTGGCCTGGATGGAGACTTTGTGTCATGCCAACAGTCTTCAGTGTTGGTTTAACTTTTCTAGGAGTCAACCGTGTCTTTTCTCTCTGGCCAGCTCTTTAATGATGGATTCTGGAAGGAGTAGGGGCTAATGATTTGCTGTTGACTCCATTTGGAGCAGGACAGTTGGTTGTGTTGGTTGCACAGTAAATTGGAGGCTGCACAACCACTCGAAATGTGATAACAGGAAGCTGACGGAGCCAATGGCGACTCCTTGGAAAGAAGGACACTTTCCATCATTATCTACTTTCATTTTGATCTGAGGTGGCACTGTAATGATTGCTGGACTTCTGGGTCTCCTTCTAGTAAACTCATTTCTCCTGCCACTCAAAGTTGGGACTTCTGCCTTTTTTAGGTAGTACCAGGACAAAGGTAATTATTTACCCATTCTCCTCTTTCATTGTACATTTCTCGTATCTGGTGTCTGTCAGGTTGACCCGCTAGCACAGTGCCTTGGCACTAATAGGTGTCCACGACCTACTTTCTGAGTGCAGCATCAGCTCCAGTGAGGTATGCTGCGGAGGGGCCGCTGATTGTGCAAAGCGACTTCAAGTTGGGTTTGCGCAGGTCGCCATGACTGCAAATTGTCAAGTCTTTTTGATTTCCTCTCCTTCTAAAATTGAATCTTAGATGGTAGAATACTTCCCAGTCCTGTGCCCTGTAGTGGAGGGAGTGTAAGCGCTGGTGGCACGGTGGATAAAGTGATTAAAGTGCCAGGCTGCCAAGCCGAAGTCAAGGGTTTGAACATGCCAGCCACTTCACAGGACAAGGACGTGGCAGTCTGCCCTCCTCTGTCCTATAGGGTCGTTGTGAGTCAGAAGGAAGTCCACCCGATGGCGGTGGGTTTGTCATTTGTGGGTACAGTGGAGAGGCGGAGACCGAAATGACTGTGCTAAAGTGCAGGTAGGGAAAGAAAAAAGTTGTCAGTAGTTGACAAAGTCAGGAAAACTAAAGTCCCAATAGGTTTGTGATTTTTAGCATTTTATGGGCATCCTCTTAACTATTGTAATTACCTCCCATTCGTTAATTAATTCAGTGACTGGGCATTTTAATATTCAGCCAATGTTCTGACTAAATTATACTGATGTAGCTTTTAGCCCGTTTGTTTCAGTAAATGGGTGGGTGGTGGCGGTGTGTGCCTTCAAAGCAACGCTAACTCACAGCAAATTTAGAGGACAGTAGAACTTCTCCATAGGGTTTCCTAGGCTGAGCTCTGTGGGATTCTATCTACAGGCTTTTTGTCCCACAAAGTGGCTGGTGGATTTGAACCACTGACCATGGGGTGATGGATAGAAAGACTTTTTAATGTGTGCTCAGGCAGCTGGGTGATACTGCATTACTATCCCAGGAATACTCAACAGTGGTTATTTTTAGCTTTCACCTGAACAAACATGACTCAGTTTGTTGACCTGAATCTACCTGGCCCCTTCTTAAAGACACAAACTCTATTAGTCCCTAGAACCAGGCTGGTGACTAAGTAGTTTAAGCCTTTAGTGCATTTACCTGTCAACTAGATGACTGGTTTGTTCACAAGTTTCAGAAAAATTTAAAGTTCCTCTATTTTGTTCTTCCTTCTAAGAAACCCTGCATCCCTTTCCTTTCCTTCCTCCAATTTAAAGAAAAGTTTGTCTTAAATTGTTGGTACTAATTCATGCCCCGTGAGGTCAGAATGTTAGCTGTAGTTGACAAAACCCCCAGCTATGTTAAACACTCAACTGTTCACTAACAGTTAAGCAATGATTTTAGATAACTTTGATATACTTTCTGCAGGAACAATTGGAAATTCACTTTGAGCATTCTTGATGTAGAAATGAGGACATTATGTGAAACTGTTGAGCAAAGCATTGGGATCATATATCACAATGTCTTATTAGCTCTCCCATACGGTGCAAGCATTTTGCCTTTGGAGCTTTGCCATATATTGAATTCTCTTCTGACATAGCTTTCTGACCCCAGAGAATGCATGTATTCAAGCGAAGAGAAATATTTGTGACTCCGGTCGTGTCGTTTGAGATGCACTTGAAGCTCCTCAAAGTTCCTTGCCACGACATTTATGAAAATATTAGTGTTCCTGGGATCTTTTTTCCTCTATTCAAGAAACACTAGGCTAATGAAAGAACAAAAATAATGCAAGCCCTACAAAGGCAGGCAGGCGGTTCGTTGTTTCCATTAAAAACGCGCACTGAGCCTTTGTGCCCATAAAGGGTCCGGCTTCTGTGTTATTAAGGTTGGAATGTGGTTTTGGAGCTTAGCTGAAGAGCTGGGCTAGTTATTTTCCATTTTGAGCTGAGGACAGGAGACTTGTTTTTCAAGAGAAAGAAGGTGGGGGAGGGGGGAGGGCTTGTTCATTTTAGAAGAAAAGAAGTTTTTAAAAGTAGGAACTATTTTCTGCAGCAAATAGTCAGTCTGAGTAGGTTAGCCAAAATAAGATCCGATGACTTTTGTCTCCTTGTTTATACCTCCAGCCACATTAAACAGTGTGCCGGTTGGCCTCACTTAGGTGAGTGGGTCTTCAGCTGAGTCAGGCCAGCCACCGTTGGATTGACTCACACTTCCAATCTTCAGTCAGGTGTCTGACTTCTGGACGTTTCGTGGTTAACGTCTCCATGATTCTGTTTGGAATTGTAAAAGAAAACTCCCCTAGCATGATATTTTACTACTTGTAAACTGATGAGAGCCTCAAAAGTTAACATCTTAAGCTAGTTTTGTCAGGAGGGGCGTGTTTAAGGAGTGTGTTTGAAGATTAAAATTAGGACAGCATGTTAATAATAAACACGTTTGCCTCCTACATGGCGCTCCCCCTGCTTCACACAGTCGGCTCGTTCCTACCCGATCCTTATGATATCAGAGATGGTTTTTGCTCCGGAAAGGTCCGTAAACACAGTGTGCAATGTACTGTAGGCACCAAATTAAATGGATTTAACGTGGGTGCTGCTGTTAGGTGCCACCGACTCAGCTCCGATGCTTAGTGACCTACGGACAACAGAACCCAAGTCTGTCCCGTGCCTTCCTTACGGTTGTTCTGTTCGAGCCCACATGCAGCCCTTCAGGCAGGGACTGGCCTCTCCCGACAACTTACCCAAAGTACGTGTTGGCTTCTACAGCATCCTCGCCGCTAAGGAGCACTCTGGCAGTCCATGGTCCTTTTTAAAAAATCATTTTATTGGGGCTCATACAACTCTTACCACAATCCATACATACATCAATTGTGTAAAGCACATTTGTACATTCGTTACCCTCATCATTCTCAAAACATTTGCTCTCCCCGTCAGCCCCTGACATCAGCTCCCTCCTTTCTCCCCCCTCCCTCATGAACCCTTGGTCATTTATAAATTATTATTTTATCATGTCTTATACTGTCCGACGTCTCTCTTCATCCACTTTTCTGTTGTCCATCCCCCAGGGAGGAGGTTATTTGTAGATCCCTGTAATCGGTTCCCCCTTTTCACCCCACTGTCCTTCCACCCTCCCGGTATCGCCACTCTCACCACTGGTCTGAAGGAATCATCTGTCCTGGATTCCCTGTGTTTCCAGTTCCTATCTGTACCAGTGTACATCCTCTGGTCTAGCCAGGTTTGTAAGGTAGGATTGGGATCATGATAGTGGAGGCGAGGGGTAGCAGGGAGGCAAGGAAGCATTTAGGAACTAGAAGAAAGTTGTATGTTTTATCATTGCTACATCTCACCCTGACTGGCTCATCTCAACTGTACATCCCCTTACGGAAGGGTCGTGGGGAGGAGATGAGCCATGGTCCTTTCAATGTTCTTTACGAGCCCCACAATTCAAATGCATACATTTTTCTTCTGTTTCCTTATTCAATGTCTAACTTTCACAAGCTATGAGGCCATTGAAAATGCCGTGGTTGAAAGCAAGGCTGTTGCTTCAAGGACTAACGTGTGCCTAACGCAAGCTAGGATGAGATTTTAAAGTGAACATAGGCATAATCCAAAATGTTTTTCTTATACTGCCAGCTTTTAGAGACATGTTTTATAAATACATTATAAAAAAAACATTTAGTCCTAGGAAAAACTACATGAAGAAAATCATGGAAAATTTCAGAGATATATAAAAATAGACGGATGTTAATAGAGAAGCCATGGCTGTTCTTACATGGGAAGATGAAATTTTTTTTTTAAGATGCTGATGGTGACCAAAATGATAGGTTGATTTCATGTAATTTCAATTAAAAAAGCCCATTCAGCCTAAAGATATAAATTTGAAATTAATTGGCAGAGGGAGGTTGATTTTCTTATATTAATACAAAACATCACTAGCCAGGATTCACAACAGTGTTGTGGTGGCCCATGAGGGCGGAACCCATGGAATGGAGGTGAATGTCATGGATTCTCTTCTGGTTTCTAAGCTGTGCAAAGGGGTTTTTGGACTAGAGGATTGAGTCAGGTCAACGAAAATATGGGCATGCATAGGATAAAAGGATGTCATGAATCAGGAGGCAAGGAAGGCTTTTTCAATAAAAGATCACTTAAATATTTAGAAGGAAAAAAATCACCCTAGAATCTCACCTTATTTCAATAAATTCCAGATGTGTGAAATGCATTAAAAGAAATGAAACCATAAAAGGATAATTAAAATTGTGTTACGTTTTGAGAGAAAGATGGTTTGTCTATGCATAAAAGCATGGGGGGAGGAGGAGGAAAAAATCTATAAAATAGGAAACTTCTTTATTGCTAAGAAAGCCACAAACATTGTAGGTAGTATATCAAAGATGACAAAGTTAGTCTAAGTTCCTAATTTAAAATATGAGCTAAATAATTCTTAGTCTTACTCTTATTTCCAGTCCTTACAAATCAAGATGGGAATAGGTAATATTTGGCAGCCACTGATGGAACATTTCATATTTCTTTCATGAAGTGGCTGGTGGGTTCAAACTTGGACCTTGTATCCAGCAGCACGTAACCCCTGCACCCCCTGGGCTCCTTTCAAATGCAAGGAGCTTTCAAAACATTCATGGGAAAAATTCCATTATCATTTCATTTCCCCCCCATGAGTTATTGGAAGCCCCTTGAAAAATAGACAATATACATTTCTTGTGTTTAAGCTCTGTTTGAATACACTTTACACATTGGTTTGTTTAATGCATACAGGGACTTGGGGATGCAGGTGGTGCTATCACCATAATTTAAGAGATGATAAAGCTAGTAGATGGATGGGTTTCATAACTGGCCCCAAATTTCTCCAGTATTGCTCAGGAGTCACTAGGATCTGACACAAAGCTGGCTGAATCCAGAACTGACATGACCTAGCACTGTGCTAAGCATTGCTTGTCAAAGTCAATGAAAAGGTTACTGAAGGATGTATGATATGACCTACTTTGCAAAAATATGTGTGGATACTTGTATGTTGTTTTAATTATGGAAATTAATTCACTTTTAATGTTTTTCAAATTGCACCTCCATAGAAATGACATCTTATTTTGATGTGTGTATTTTTCCCCCAGTAGCGATTACTTCTCTCTAGTGGGATTTGAGTGTATGTTGTTTTCAACTTTAAATTTTCCAGGTTTTGATGATTTTCCGTAATAACCTTGAAACTGTTATATAATCAAACTCAAAATTATTTTCCATAAAGGTGTATATTTGGAAGTTGACTTTCTCTCTTGAAATGGCTGGGGGATCTTACTCAGTACTCTCTTTGAAATATCAACCAATGTTTGAGTTCTAGTTACCTTCTACTAAATGCCAAGGTGGGATCCTGAAGTCAACATAGTTTCTCTCTGTCAAAAGTAGCGTTACAGAATTTTAGGGCAAAGAGAACATTCGACAGCAATCATCTCCTTTCTCAGTTGTGAGTCCTGAAGCTAGTATAGATTTGACTGATTGACTCAAGATTAACAACTGTCAACTAAGTTGTTTAACCAGGCTTCAAACTAAGTGGTACAAATAACTTGTGCTCCGCTACAAACCCAAAGGTTGGCTGTTCAAATCCACGCAGCAGTACCACAGGAGAGAGGCCTGGAAATCTGCGTCTATAAAGATCTCAGCCAAGGAGATCCTATGTGGCAGTCTACTCTGCTGCACATGGGATCCCCATGAGTTGGAATCGACTCCAACGGCAACAGGTGTCTTTGTTGTCCCTAAAGGTCCCCAAACAAGCAACAAACTCATTGCTGGTGAGTCCATTCCAACTCATAGGACAGGGGAGAACTTCCCCTGTGGGTTTCTGAGATGAAAATCTTCACCACAATAGAAAGCCTCATCTTTCTCCTGCAGAGCAGCTGGTAACCTTGAATTGCTGACCTTGGGTCAGCAGCTATAATAATCCCACGCTATGAAAGGAATTCTGCAAAAAGGGAAGCAAAGGCAGTGGTGGTTTATCTAACGTGGCACACCATTCTCTTTTCAGCTCCTGGGCCCACAACAGCAGTGTCCTACATGTCAGTAAAATGTGTGGACACCCATAAAAGCCATCACAAGACAAAATGGATGATGCCTTGGGGACCCAACCAGTGTGACAAGATCCGAGACTTCAACGAAGCAATTCCGAAGGAAATCCAAGCCAATGACATTGTGTTTTCTGTCCACATCCCTCTCCCCTCCATGGAGATGAGCCCCTGGTTCCAGTTCATGCTGTTTATCCTGCAGCTGGACATCGCCTTCAAGCTGAACAACCAAATCCGTAAGTGCGCTCTCCCTCGCTCCTCTTGCTTAGGGGACTTTCCCCCTTGGGTTTTTCTCAGCGTGAGTTCTGACAACAGCAAAAGCAATTAAAACGAGAGTTGACGGTAGCCAATTGCCTACGACTCACTGGGCACTTTTCTGAGCACGATACATGTACTAACCCACCAATAAGTCTAGCAATTTCTGGTGGGGCGGGAGAAAGAGAAGGCTTCTTTCTTATTTCATTTTCTAGATAAAAATGTGGGCACCACTGAGGTTGCCCTGAATCGGAAGACTAGAGGAAGGCAGAATTTGGAATCAAAGGTCAGCGGTCTGGCTTCAGAGCCCTGACCGATCTACCAAGCTACCTTCACCTCTCTAGTGAGATAGTGAGTACATGCTTTGAGCAAATAGTCTACATTTTGCAGACTTTTTTCCCCATTAAAATCGTGCAACCATTTAATAATGGGGTGATTCGAGGACATCGGAAAGATCCCTTTCTTCCAAATGGCTTTTTCCTACTGGGCTTTGAGCAAAGCCATCACCTTAGAAAAAGATCCCTTCAAAGTGGGAATGGCAGGCTACTGCCCTTCCTGGGCACGCAGGGCTATTCCGGGTGGACCGGCACCCCCTCTTCACATGGACTGGGCGTGGCTTCAGGAGAGGGGCCTCAGAGTAGAGGTGTGTCTGGACACATAGACTCAGGTGCATAAGGAATGTGGCGAATAGGGTGGGTACCGGTCCTTCTACCCCACTACATCTGTGAAAGGTAGCATCTCTTCCAATAGCCAGGGAGAGTCCACCACACAGCATCCCTTTGGGATACGATGGGATTAAGGAATGGAAATCACAGTGGCAAATACTTAGAGAGATGAGAGATTGGAAACAGAAATCACCGGCAGAATGAAGCTCCCTCTGGAGTCCTTTAGGAAAATGTCCATGGGCATCCCCAAACCCAACAGAGGCATTGGCTACTGTGGGTCTGGTTCTTTCCTGTCGATCACCTTATTCTTCATGAAGCTGACTGGGCAGTCCCCCAAACTTAAGGCAGCTGAGCCCAGAGAGTGGGTTGTGGTGAATAAACTCAGATTTATGGCCTTACTGTTTAGCAGCTTCTCGGGAAGAGTCAGTGAGTGGGGCTGGTTGAGCCAACCTCACCCTTGTTCCCTGGCCAGGCCCAGACGTATGGACTGGGTCACCACAGCTCCTCAGCCTGCTAGCTAGAGTACTGGGCCAGAGTTCCAACGAAGAGCCTCATTGCCATTTCCTGTGTCTGGAGAAGGTTGAGAGGAGGCTTGATGAATGACATCAGAGATGGGTGACATCCCTGTGCCTTCAATAGGTTGGCCTACACGGTCCTTTTCCAAAAGGGAATTTACACCAAAGAAGCCTTACTTGTATGTGGGAATATATTGTTAGTAGCAAGCAATTGGAAACCACCTAACTGTCCATCCATAGAAGCTATTATTACAGATTATTCACCATCTTAAAAAAACAAAACAAAAAAAGAGAAACCAATTTTAAGCATGTAGTCTTCTATTCCAGTTTATTGTTCTAGCGTATCCGGTTGCAGTTCAGGACTCTGAGGGAGTGAGTCAAACAAACATACCATGGGCGGGTAGAGAAGATTTCTGGGGAACAGATCCATGTGTCTCGCTGCCATCAAGGGGATGCCGACTCAAATGGAGCTTCTAGGACTGGGTAGAACTGCCCCGTGAGACTGTAACTGCTTACAGGGGCAGAACTGCCCTGTCATTCCCTGAGGAGCGGCTGGTGGCTACAAACCACTGACCTTACCAATAGCAGCCCAGTGCGCAACCACTTCACCGCGAGGGCTCCGATCCTTGTGTGGCCTCTGGAAATACTCCAGGGAACCTTAGGGAGAAAGCCTTATTGACTGAAATGGGATCAAGGATGAGGGGATAAAGGGAGCAACAACAGCAAAATAATGGGTGGGGACACCTGCCCAGGGCCTGTCCGTGGGTTAAAGTACTCTGAGACAATGCGTTTTCTTATATCGGCAATAGTCTTCTTAGTCAACAGTGGTAATTTAACTCTTGGTGAATTGGAAAGGGTGCTTGATTGACAGCTCTTGTGGAAGGAACAAAGAGATTGTGATGAGATAATTTTACAGAATGCAACGTTTTCATTTTTCTATTCATTCCACCTTTTTTTCTTCTTCTTCAATTCCACCTTTTTATTGGTGATGTTACACTGGTTTGGAGGGTCTGCTACTGGCGGGCACTACAGGTGGGTGTGGACACCGACGAAGGCCGTGGTCTTCAAGGTGCTCGTAATCAAGTGGAGACAGTAGACAAGCAAGCCAATCATTGTAACGCCGTGTGTGAGGGGCTGTGACCGAGGTGTGCCCGGCGGGCGGGAAACATCAAGAAGCGGCAGGCGCCTTGCTGTGTTGAGAGACCTCATGCGCGAGAATGGGTTCGCGCATTTCGACGGGAGGAAAGTTATCTGGGGTGAGTGTTAAAGAAAAGCCAAGCAGGAAGGGGAGGAAAGTGGCAGAGCATTCCAAGTAGAAGAAAAGGCTGATATGAAAGTCCAGATTGTACACATTCAAGTTCTAGTTTCCAGGTCCCCTGAGGGACTCTCTGCTCTCTTCTCCTTGCCTGACTCACTCATTTCTTTATTCAAACGTGGCTCACCAAGAACTGTGGATTAATAAGAACCAGCCACTGAAGGTGCAGGATTGAACAAGGCATGGTTCCCGTAAGGCAGGAGTAGGGAACCTTTTCACTGCCCGGGGCCCTTTGGATACTTACAATATCTTTCACGGGCCATACAAAATGATCAACTTAAGCATTAGCTTGCTAGTTTTGGTTCAACGTTTCATTAATTCACCCCTAATGTGATGGCTGGAACGGCACAGCTCTAGTCTGACCCTTCCCCTGCTCCAAACACTTTCAGTGAGGCCTGTGACGCTAGCGGGCAGTGATGTTTCTTGGGCCCTAGGACGCCCGCGGGCCGAATGCTCCCCACCCCTGATATCAAGGAGGAGGCTTGTTGGAATAAAGAAGCCAGAATGCGATATGTGCGCTAATGGGATTGCGCCACGTAATGCGTGAGCGTCAGGGAGCGTCAGGGAGCGTCATGAGTTTTACAAACTAGCCGGCTGGAGCTGTCTTAAGCACCTTGAGGGGTACAGTTTTGCTGTGGTCCTTGTTCAAGGAAGGGGTTCAGAGCAGAACAAAGCCAGTGAGAGGAGTCCTGGCATGATGACATAGATTGATTGACTGACTTAAGTTTGGGGGCTGAGGCCCCAGACACAGTATTCTGTTACCTGGGCTGGTTGTGCGTAGTGTACTCTAGGTATAATCTGTCCTAGCCAGATTCTTCTCCTAGTGCCAAGCATAAAAGAAAATAAGGACTCCATAATAAGAAATTAAATAATTGAGGCTTACTGGGTGAATTAGTGCCATGCAACAAATTACCCCCCAAATTTAGCAGATTAAACGGCAAGCACTTAACTCTCTCTGTAGTTCTGACCATCAGGAGTCTGGGCACAGCTCAACTTGGAAGTGTCTGGTTCAATCAAGCGGTTCGCCTTATGTAAAGTCTCATCAGCAGGCTTGAAGGCTTTCTAAGGGGGCCAGAATTCACGCCTAGCATCACTCCTGCGGTTGTCGGCAGGCCCAGTCTCTCACTGCATGGGCTTCCCCACAGTGTGACAGCTGGCTTGCCCCCACAGTGAATGATCCAAGAAAGAACTAGAGACAAGAGGAGCGCCTACAGCAGAAGCCACGGTGTCTTTATCATCCAACCTTGAGGGTGACAGCCCATCACTTCTGTAATCTTTTATTTATCACAAGTCAGCTAGTAAGTCCACTTGAGGAGGGGCTTAGGCGAGGGTGTGCGTGCCGGAGATGGGGGTCATTGGAGACCATCTTCAAGGCCGCCTCCTCTGCTGGCATCCTCTTCAGAGGATCCAGGCTTGCATTTGAATCTGTTCACTAATGTGCTCTTATCCAGAGGAGGCCAGATGGTCGACTCTGTCAAAGCATGGACTTGAGCAGTAAACAGAGGTGGGTTGAAAACCCTATAGTTCTTCTTAGAAGCTCTGCAATTTTCAGGATGAGCCTCGGCTTCCTCAGAGGTGACATACAAATAATAATGTCCAATTAACTCATCACTCTGAGGAATAAATCTGTTTCTCTCAAGCTCTGTGGACACAGTGCGTACTGAGCAAAGGTAGCTCTGACAGTTTTCCATTTAGCCTGACTTCTGAGATTCAGCCTTCTTTTTCGATTCTCATGTATGCACCTTCAATTGAGTTCATCCAAGTTAATGGGATTAGTGGTTCTGAAAACCACAGCTCTAGTCTGACCCTTCCCCTGCTCCAAACACTTTCAGTGACTAAAACCCCATGCTCGGCATTCCAGGTCTTCCTTCTGGCCCAGGGCTGCTTTCGAGCCTCACCTGTCACTGCTGATCTTCACACATTCTCCGCAGCCTCAGCAGAAATAATTAACCTACTGCTTAAACATGCTCAGGGGTTGCCGCTTTCTGCACCTTTGCTCTCTCTGATCTTCCCTCCCCACCCCCTTCCCCAAAACAAACAGATCCTTGCTCAAAACCCACCCACCCTTAGGTTCCCAGTGACACAAAGCCTTCACGGAATAGAGATATACTAAAACACTAGCAAGATGCATGCCTGACAGCCCCCTCCGTAAATGAACGAAATACCTGAAACCATGGTACCAGCAAGAAAATCAACAGAAAATACTACTGATGAGCAGGAACAGCAGATGGGAGGAAAATGTGGGGCTTCTGGCTTTAGTCTGACAAAGTCTCATTTTGGATTTGTGGGAAACGTTTTATTTGCCCTAAAATTTATTCTCTATAAACCTGTGGTGGGCACTGAGCATGGCTGCAATTAGGGTGTGATGCGGGATGTGTTTGCTGTTTGTTACCACTCAGAAAACCGATCACTGCCATCGAGTCGAGTCCAATGCCTGGCAAGCCTACAGGGTAGGGCACAAATGCTCCTGTGGGTTTCTGAGGCTGTCACTCTTTACAGGAGGAGAAAACCTCATCTTTCTCCTGAGGACTGGCTCGCGGTCTTGAACAACTGACCTTGTGGCTGGTTATGTGCACATATGTTTTAATTATGCTTGTAAAACTCCAGAGGCCTAGGCTCTCCTCTGACCCTCAGATGATTCACACAGGAGACTCACTGCCCGCTCTTCACCCCGGCTGGCCTTCGTCCAGCAGTCACTGCGACGGGAGGACAGAGGCGGGTGCAGGGCTCCAGCTCCTTACGGTGGATGAGTTCCTATTTATCCAAGATTTCAGCTTCAGTATTACTTCAAATGCAAAGAAAAGTCAGAACCGACCATAGGCATTTGTCTGTCTACCTATTTATCTATCTATCTATCTATCTATCTATCTATCTATCTATCTATCTATCATCTATCTATCTATCTATCTATCTATCTATCTATCTATCTATTCCTTTAAGTTTCTCCAGGCAACCTGGGAAAGATTTCAGACAGTGAGAGGTGATTTCAAATCTGGGTGAAGAAATTATAGCCAACAAAGTGTCTGGTCAGAGTTTTCACCTGCTACTGAAGGGTCCTAGAGAAGATAAAATAGAGACTACAGATTGGAAATGGCTTTAAAACCACATGGGGTTATTTCTCTAAAAGAGCCCTTTGTTTTAAAATCAGTACAGGTTTTGGCTAGGATCTGAGCTCTTGACAAATCATCAGGATACCAGAAACCATTCATTTACCTGGGTATGGTTTTACCAATCCTAGTGGTTAATTAGGCTGGTGTCTTTGGAAGGAAAAAAGGTGAAATTATAGGACAATGCATAGTAATATAATTGGGTGGAGAATCTGGAAATCATATTTGATTGCTTAGAGAGAAGATATTCCTTGCATAATATGTAAAAAAAAACATTGTAACCCATAGGTTAACTTGCATTGCAGGATACTATTGTGGTGGACAGATGACATTGTGTATTTTATCAAAGTCCTGTGCGATAGCATGAACCCTAACTTAAGACATGGGCTTTAATTATAATAATTATTATCATCAATATTGGTTCAGCAGTCAGCAATTGCACCACATAAACAGAAAGCAAGATATTGTAATAGCAGAAACTGTATGTGGAGTCGTGGAGTAGATGGAAATGTTTACATTTTTCAGATAATTTTCTGTAAGCCTAGCATGGTTCTTTTAAAAAAGTCTTTTTTTTTAAGTAGTTTAGCAGAGCCTCTACTTTGCATCTTTGGAATAGAAGCATTTCTAAAATCTATATCATCATTCACTGATGTATGAAAATCAGTAGCCAGTTTAACTTTTAAATGGTGGTAGTTTTAAAACAATAGTAATTTTAAAACCATAGTCTATAAAAACTGGAGACAGGAGGAAAACCAAGGGGAAACCAGAGACGTGTAGATGTTGGGACAGAGCAGTGCTGTGGGCCCTCCGTATTCACAGATTCTACAACCACAGTTGCCCGGATTTAAGGAACCACAGGTGGAAAATATTTGGGGTGGAGGAGACAATTAAGTGGTCAAAGTATTCCCTCCATGACTAAAAGGATTGTTACGTGCTATTTGCATAGCATTTACATTACATCAGCTATTATTATCAGTAACCTAGAGCTCCTTCAAAGGCTACGGGAGGATGCACGTAGGCTATGTGCAAATACTCGATGGCTTTTGGTGCCCACTGGGATCCCGGAACACATTCCGTACAGGTGCCCCGGTCATGACTGTCATGGACCTCTCAGGGAATTCTAAGTAAGAACGAGCCTTTAAATCTCTGAGAGATTTAAGAAAAGAAAAGAAAGACCAAACCCATTGTCATCAAGTGGAATCCAACCCATGACAACCCTATAGGTTAGAATCGAGCTGCGCCAGCGTTCCCAAAGCTGTAAATAACCACAGACGCAGTCCGCCGCCCGCTCGCCCTGGGAACAGAGAGTGGATTCCAACTGCCCTAGGAGCATCAGCCGACTGCGAACAAAGTCACCGCCTCCCTGGGGCTCCTGGGATTGCTTCCACACTGGCTTCTCTGTGAACCTTTTCATGGGCTGGATTGAACATTCTGGTCAGGGCACACAGCTGGTGTTTCTGTAGGATCGTAAGGGATACGGGATCTCTGTTTTCTACTTAGGAAACTGAAGAATGTGAGTAGACTGAAAAGGATGCAGGTGGGAAAAAGTCCGCCTGAACTTTGTTGGTTCCATTGTTGGTGTTCTGGAGTCTAGATATCTGTTTAATCATTAGGAAAATGAATACTTATCTATGTGATTCGGAACCACGGTGAGAGTGCTGTGGGTTAGTGATTGGGTTGCTCAATGCAAGGTTGGCAGTTCAAGTCCACCAGCCCCTCCTCTGGAGAAAGAGGAGGCCAGCCGCTCCCACCGAGTTTTACTCTTGGAACCTGACTATGTTTCAGAATTGACCTGATGGCAGTGGGTTTGTGCTTTTGCTTTTGTTTTTTGTGTATCTTTATGATGGGCTTAGCTTTTTCTGCAAGAACGAATCCTGTTATTTGAAAATGGACTCCTAGCCTCCAAAAGCACTTCCCAAAACAAAGATGCCATTATTTTTCTTATCATTTTGAACCACCTCAGTCTTGTAATCTTTTATTGTCAATTGGATAGCAATGTACAGAGGAAATCAGTTGCCCATTCAGACACACTTTATTTCATATCATTGATCACTGTCCCTGCAATAAAACATCACTTGTTCCACTTCCTCCTTGTGTTTCCTTTCTCTAGCTTTCTTCATTATCTGAGCCTTTTGAACTTTGTTCTGGTCCAAATGCTGCTTCTCAAATGATTGATCTCAAATGATTGATGCTTTTGAGCATTACTGCGCCTTAGTGGGACTGTTCAAATAGTAGCCCTCTGCCATCTCTTTAAAAGGGTGTGATCAGTAATCGTTTCCTTACTGCTAACGACTGGATGAAATGCCGGAATTCGTTCTAGAAGTGACGAATAATGTTTGCCCCGAATGGAAAACATTTCTGGCAAACACTGCTCTAGTAAAAGAAAATAACTAGGAAGCTATTCCTGCCCAGCCACTTTTGAAGTCCAATGGCTTTGTTAACTGTAGAAGATAAACTGCCACATTATCCAAAATGACGGGCATGCGTTTGTAGAAGGAAAGAAGTCAGGGAAGCCTATGAATTTATTGTTGGCCACCTGCAAGAGCTGTGATTAAATCCAGTTTCTGATGCCATGTGGAGAGTCCATAAAGAGAGCTTAATGGGCCTGAGGGATTCTGTTGCTGCTAGGCACTGTCCAGTTGTCTCCGGCACATGGTGCCTTCAGCTCCGCAGAGGGAGCCCTGCCGGGTCCCCTTGAGGATCACAATTGCTCTTATGTTTGAGCCCATTCTTGCAGCCACGTGTCAGTCCAGCTCCTTGGGGGCCTTCCTCTTTACTGCTGCCCCTCTCTTTCCAAGTGTAATGTCCTTCTCCAGGGGCTGTCTCTCTGACAACACGTCTTACGTAAGCAGTGCAGGTCAGACCAAGTCTTACATGTATGTAAGTCCTTGCCTCTAAAGAGCACTCTGGCCCTACTTCTGCCAAGACAGTTGGGTGTGTGTCCTTTGAGCGGTCCATAGTACTTTTAAAATACCAACAACAATGGTCCAGGCCGTGAGGGAAGGGGCCTTGGGTAAAGTGGCATTTGTTATGAATTGCTGTCGAGTTGCCCCTTGCCTTGTGAGGGCTTCATGTAAAACCGACCTGAATGCTGCTGGACCCTGCACCGTTCCCGGTGGTGGGGAGGGGGAGGGGTGGGGTCGTAGATTGGCTTGTTTTGATCCATACGGTTTTCATTGGCTGATTATCAGAAACAGATTTGCAGCCTGTATTTCTAGCCCCTCTTCCTCTTGTCTGGAAATTCCGCTGCCACCTGTTCACTGGCACGGCAACACACCGACAAGTGGTGGCCGCGCGTGAGGTACACTAGCAGGAAGTCAATCCTGCTCCTCCCGCCTAAAGGACGGAGTCTTCCCACTGAACCACCAGCGTCCCTCCCAACAGGGTGTCTGCGCCATTGGATTGCCATGCCGCCTCGGGACATAGTCCACGTTCATGAAACGTGTTGAAGCAACTACTCAGAAGACATCTGTTCACCCCACCTTCTTATCACTGCCTTTACTCCTTGCCTCTGAGAAAACAAAGACTTCGTTGATCCATGACCACGCTAGTCTCTGTTTATAGGAAACATTGCTGAATGGATATTTTTTTATTGTATTTGAAGAAGTTAACCTTTACATTTTCTTTATCTAGCCGAATCCCCGTCAATGACAACCATGATAAAAACCTCAAATATTTTTTCCTCTACTGTCTGATGATGTTCTCCCAACCCCCAAGAAAAATATAATAAAAGAGCTCAGAATAAATCAGGAAACTTAAATGGAGTTGGGCTTGGAGGTTGTCTGTGGAGGAAGGTGGTGAGTTTTCAGTATTTGAAATAGATTTACATAGTAGATCTCTTTAGAAAACTGTGAGTTCCCTTTAGGTCAAGGCCCCCAAACTCTCACAGCCATGAGTCAATGGCGACCCTAGAGGACAGGGTCGTAGAACAGCCCCTGTCCTGTGGGTTTCTGAGACAGTAAGTCTTCACAGGAAGAGAAAGCCCCGTCTTTCTCCTGAGGAGCCGCTAGTGACTTCAAATTGCTGACCTGTGGGCTCTCAGCCCAGTGTATAACCACTGCGCCACCAGGCTCAGATCAAAGAGCAGAACCTAGAATTTACTAATGTGAACAGTCTTATATGCTGGTTGGGGTTGGAAAGAAATGGAAAAGTCTTAGGAGATGCTGTACAAGGGGGCTCAGAAGATTGGTGGAAATTTTTAATGAAAAAATATTGGAGTTTTCCATGAATTTCTTGAACTCCCCACCCCCACTCCATAAGTGATGGTTCATCCAGGATAGTCAAGGACAGGGCCATGATGCTGGTTCAGTCTTATTCCCGGAGTCCCTTTACCTTTGAGAGAATGAATCTTCCGGCCCATCCGTACAACTCTCCTGTTGGAACTCCTCACTGTGAACATGTTCATATTGGCCAGAGTGTGGGAACCTTTGGCACTGTTTTTTTGGGGTGTGATTATTAAGGAGCAAATTAGTTGGACAGGATCACAGTAGAGCTCTCTGGTTCTCGATATCTGGCTTGAAGGCTTATGTAATGCATATCCAAGTGAAAGAATCCAAGCTAGAAGCAGAGCTTGGCTTTTCCAAAACCGTTCCAAGATCTTGTCATGACGTTATACTTGGTGATGGTCCATGCAGCACCCGGAAGTAGATTGTATTGAGTTGGTCTCTAGTCTTGACAAAGCATGGGTTTCTGGTGTTGACTAATTTGTGGAAATGTTTACTAGACAATGACCATGTTGACATAGATTTTTAGCACTGGGCCTGTAGAGTGTTGGTGGTCTAAGAATTTTAAACCAGGGTACCTGGCATGAGTTTGAGGTTTTGGTCATATTTTCAAATGAGAATGCCTTTACAGTTTGGAAGAATTAGTCTTTTCATTGAACACAGGAAGAAACTTGTAGCCCAGAAATACTTGCCCGCCAGCACAGCTAGATTGGTGCAATGCAGCATCTCTGATTTATACAGAAACTGTGTAGCTGGTACATAACTATAAGAACTCAACCCTCTTCAGCTCAATGTGCACCTTACCAAATCAGTGGCCTCTGATATTCTAAGACACAAGTTCAGCTAGTTATTTTTTAAATGGTATATATTTTTTCTCTGTCTTTTTAAAAAAACAAAAATTCCTCCCAATCTGTAGCGCAGTCTAGAATCTAGGCAGAAGGCAGTCTGGTCCTGTTTATAGTGCCGCAGCTGCAGATCACCCACATGTCTCATTTCCTGCTCTGAGGTTAGAATGTAAATGAGATTCTCCTTTGCATCCATAACAAGTCTATCCTGGTTGCTAAAATAATAGCCTCGTGACATCATTGAATAATATGAATAGCAATGCAGAGAGCAGTCACCAATTCTCATATGGCACCTCCAGGGTGGGGAAGATATTCTCTGCTCTGCCACCCTACACACATCTTTACTTAGGATCACCAGAGCACCAAGGCAGGAAAGTTCAAAGCAAAATCAATTGAGGTCTAAGTAGAAAAATCTTTTGATAGTTAAGGTAGACATTTTACTCGCAAGAATAAAAAGGACTTGAAATTGGGAAAAAAATAAACCAACAACGTGCTCTCTATCCACTGATTTCCACTCCTCCCTGTACTTTCATGAGTTCCTAGTAATACAATGGGGGCTTCAAGAAGTTTGTAGAAAGATTCCATTGCTTTCTGTCCTATTTGGTCCACGGACTTTCTGAAGCCCCCTTGTGGTGTTAGTAAAAGCAGGGGTCGTACAGCTGTCAAGGGAGAAGCGGTCCCTAATTGTTCCAGTCTAGGTTGTCTTCTAGGCAGTCTCGTGCCTTGCCGGCTCTTCATATTGGGACTGCAAAGAAAGTCCTGGCTTGACTAACAAGTCGAACCACACCTTCTTAAGGGGTTAAGGTTTGGCGAAGATGGCAAATATTTAAATTTGGTATCTTACAAACATATAGGAAGGAGTGTTGTAGTACATGGTATGTCCTGCCGTGGAAGCGCTGGCTTGGCAGCAGTGAGCAGGCTGTCACTGGTAGAAGTCACGCAGAAGCTGGCTGATGGGGTGATAATAGTGACCCACAGGGACAGCTCACACTCAATGGTGCCTTCTTACAAAGCCCTGTGTCTATTATCATAGAACCCAGAGGCTTTCTCTGCTGGTCGTCTGGCAGAGTCATCTGTCTGTGCCTACAACGCTTTTCCTGCAGAATTTGCTAGCCCTGGTGAATCCATTCCCACTACTCCTGCCAAGCGGACAATTCATAACACCATCAGTTCCCCAGCTTCAGCTTATTGCATTAGCCACGGACTCTTGACCCAAAGGGCTTTATACATATTCTCTTGTGTAAGAAATTGAGATTCAATAGTTCCAGGTCCATCTTCATTGGCATTTAAACTGAGGACCACTTGGCCAGCCATCATTCACCAGGTCTGTGAAGAAGCAGAGACAGGTGATTGGCAGAGTGAAAGACATAGATATAAAACAAAATGTGGAGGGCAAAGGATCATACCGTATGTTTCTGACAGACTCCAAGAGATGACTCTCCATCTGCCATCTTTGTTTCTGCTTCCAGCCCCTGGCGCTTGCCAGCACTGTCCTGAGACATGCCTGCCTATGTCCATTCAGCTGCTTTGCTGCTTCAGCTGGTGTGGGTGAAATCATGTTACTTGTAACCAAATGTCTCTCATCTAATCATCTCAATAATTCTTCTTGACACGGTGAGGAAACTGGGGGTTAAAGAGGTTACATGATCTACCCAAGGTCTCCCAGCTGGGAGCAGAGGGTTTGTACGTGTAAGTGACCCTGCGCCTCCACTGAACTCATTGGAGTGCGGTGTGGGTGCTCTGCGGTCCCTTCCTGTTCAGAGGGGGCCATTCTGCAAGGTAACTTCTAAGATCCCATCATCCCAACTCTGATGCTGAAAGCCCATGACTCACAGAGGATCTGTCGGCTCTATAAAAATCCTATAAATACCCCTTTGGCTCTGTAATAGGTGATTTAAGAGACCCTTGAGTGTGAACCACTTTAGAAAGGGTTCAGGTGGGACGGAGCCTTCTTTGTTCGTGAGTGAGCTTCATGTTGAGTCACTTATGTGTAGCCTTCTGCTCGCTTCTAGTCCCCGGGTAGGCAGACAGTGCTGTTGTGCTGGAAATGTATTTTTAGTCTGACATTAAAAAATGTATCATAGACACCAACACAGGAAGCCGTTTTTAGGTGAGTCAGTGTAGAAAGAACCTCAAAGAGTTTCATGAAGGATGGGACGGCTTTTAGTCTATCATCTGAGCACCGCCCCCGCCCAACTTGCCTTCCTTCTTCTTTTCTCCTCTTCCTGTGTTCCTTCTTCCCTTTCTTTCTAACTCTCTTTCCTTCCCTCCCTCCCTCTCTCTCAACCTCCTCCTCCTCCTCCTTTCTCTTTCTCTCTCTCATTTTTCCCCCTGCTATGTGCTCACCTTTTGCCCAGGATATAAGATCCAAAGGCAAGTCTTTATCGATCCCTCTATGATTTTAGAAATCCACATTGCTTGTCTTTGTTTACCTCGCTGTTTGTCAAAACTTAGCTTTTTAAGGTAAGGAAGGTTGTGTTCAAAGTGCTGAGCCACCTCAGGCCCAGTCAATACCCAGGAGCCAGGCCCCAAGAGCAATGGGAAGGAAGGCATGCTCCCAGAAGCTTAGCAATGAAAACTCAGTTGTGCTGTTCTGGGACACACAGTGGCTCACCAGAAGCCAGAATTCACTCAGCAACATCAAGTTAACTGGTTTGAGTAACACACACACACACACACACACACACACACACACACACACACACTGCACTTGAAGAGTGTCCTAAAATAGAAGATGTGTGAAATGGTCGAAATCCACAGATGAATGTGCCTACGGGGCATAGTTTAATTGTATTTGTCTTTAGGAGCCCTGGCAGTATAAACCACCAGCCAATCCTCTAGACCACCACAAGGGCAAGACAGGAACAGAAAAAGAAGGGAGACAACCTCCTGAGGCCATGAGGCTGTTAAAGGAAGACGAGGGTATGAGCTGGCAACGAGAGAGCTTTCTGCAGCAAGATGAGGTCTTCAGCAGAGGCATTAGAGTGGAGGGAAGAAAGACTTACTATGCACCTCCTCTGAGAGTTCCCCTGGTGTAGTGGTCATGCGTTGGGCTGCCATCTGCGTGGTCAGCAGTTCAACACCACCGGGGAAAGACTGGGTTTTCAACTCCCATCGACAATTACAGTCTCAGAAACCCCCAGGGGTTTTCTATGTGTCAGCCTTGAGTTTGTCATGACAGAACTGGTCAAGCACTGGGCTATGAACCGAGATGTTAAGGAAGCCATCTTGGAAGAAAAGGCTGGTGATCTTCTTGAAACCTGATGGTCAAGTGTACCATGACACTCGTGCGTTGGGACCGACGTGATTGCAACGAGCTTGCTTTGGGTTTGGGCTATGAGTGCTCAGCACTTCTTGCAGATCACAGCTGTGCCATTCCTAGGGCTCTCCCACGGCTGTTGGTTGACTTCTGACTCACTGTGACCCTGTAGGACAGAGCAGGATGGCCAGGCAGCTTGTCCCGGCTCTCATCTTCACGGCAGCAGACTGTCGCATCGTTCTCCCTTGACGGGGCTGGTGATCTTCCAATTATCAACCACGCGCCTAACCCTGGTGGCACCAGGGCCCCTATATTAAAGCTCTCCAAACCCCAATTAAGGAAACTGAGCGACATCCTCAAGATGACCTGGTTTGCAGGGAAAGGAGGGTAAGCCCAGTTGTAGGAGAAGACAAGAGTGTTGCCAGTGGAGAAGATTTAGCTACATTTCCAGAAGACAAAGGAGCCAGCTGATGCCTTGATGACACCGCGAAGAAATTTGAATTTAGACCCTCAAAAAAATGAGCTGCAAACCACTTATCTCAGTGCTACAACGAAATGCGGGCTTCAGCATTGGAGACGCGTAGCCCGTCCTTTGAATTATACAACAGCTGGGAATTACATTGCCTTTTTTTTTTTTTTGCCTCCTTGCCCGAAATCTGGACTTCTCAGATGGTGGTATTCCCAACGGGAGGGCCTCTATGAACTTTTTAATGGAAGGAGTCGTCCAGCTGGGCTAGGGCCGCGTTCAGGTACAAATCTAACTCCGGTTTGCTTTGCAGCCGCAGAGATAGCCATCACCGCCACCACCAGCTGAGCGACTGGGCATCTAGGGGGTGCCAGTAATTGTGGGTTTCCGGCACAGAGGAAAAGATAAGAAGAGAGCACGGCTGCTTTTCCACAATTAAATATCGCCTCTCAGGCTTCTCCGTCAGCAGGAATCCAAGAGGTCAGACACCACCAGCCATATTATTTCTCTCCCTGGCTGCCTGCGCTCATTTGTATCCCCTCCTCATTCATGGGAATGAAGAAAAGGTGGTTCGGAAATAAAAAGCTTGCTCTAGCCGACTTTTTGCTTCACGAAACTTGCTGGAAGCGAAGCTTCCCGGTGAAACACAGGCTCCCTCCGGGCGGCCGGTTGCCCCGGTGTGCTTTCCATCTGGGCTCCTCTCGCCTGGCAGCACAGACACTTCTGCGGTGGGGAGGGACCACTGGTGAATTCTACTTTTGTCTCTTTGTTATGATAGTGTTTCTGTGTGTGTGTTTTTCTTAAGGACAACCTTGTACTCTGGTGTTCTGGTATTTTGTGTGCGTTGCCATTGAATTCTTGCATTAGTCAAACTCATGTTTATATCTGTCATTCCCACTCCATTATAAATGCCCCGAGGGCAGCATTTGTCTCATAGCTCTTTGCTTTTACCTCGATGCTTCCTGGTAGGAAGGCGGCCAACAGGCCGGCGGAGTTTGTTCAGGTTTCCAGATTCATGGAACGTTAGAAGCTAGAAGCTAGAATCTTAGTAATCGTAGGATGCAACTTTTAAGATTTCATGAAGAAACAAAACAACCTGCCAAGTGACTTCCTCAAATCATAGAGAGAGCGAGTAGTTTTCCTAACAGGTCTCCTAAACTCTTGGCCAGCTTCCACAGTGGGAAAGGGATTGAGTGAGCACACATATGCAGGGTGAGCCTGGGCCTCAGTTTCCTCCTTTTAGGATTGGAGATGACTATGTATATCTGGGTGGGCATCTCTGGGTGGGTAAAAATGTCTTTAAATAAAACTCTCAAAAGTCTGAGCTTTGAAGAATCATCATTTCATTTGTCTTTAGTACACTATACTGTACTAATAAGAAAATGCCCATTTCTGAGATCTCGTCCAGTGGGGGCACACCGCCCGCTGGTTCTTGCTGAGAAGGATGAAGCAGGCAAGCCGCCTGCCAGGCTCATGTGCGGAGATGTCAGCCTAGCATGGACTAGATAGGGAAACTTCCCACCAGCAAGCAAGGACCGCAGATGCTAAGCCATATCCCATCCTCAATGTAAGGAAGTTCGGGTGAGTTTTGGGGAAGTAGATTGCTAGCCTTTCCTCCAAGGCACATCTGGGCCCTCCTTGCTTCCTATGTGATACGGATATCCACGACTTCCAGAGCTGTGAGGACACAGGAGATTGAGGGAGGAGCACACAGGAGCAGCCCTGTCCCAGCCTTTCTGTGCAGAGGCAAGTTTGTGGAGTGGAGCATGTCAAGACAGACAAGCTGCAAAGAAGTTGTTAGCATTACCTGCGAGGAAAGAGCAATTACTCCCCGGGAAAGAAAGAGGGAGAAGCCAGGAGACAAGGTGTGAACAGGGAACCCAGCCTGAGACTCCTGTGAGTGGGGTGAGCTGCTGTGCCAATCTCCTGGGCTCACCCTCGGGTCCCGTTGTGTGAGGGGGCTTCCTTCTCTCACACAGACACACACAAGCAAGCTCCCCAACCTCTGGTGTCATGACTGTGCACATCCCCCGGAAGCCCAGCTGCCAGCCCAATGTTATCCCCTTGCCCCTTGAAGCTCACTGTGAGCAAATGCTGTGGCTGAGTGATCAAGGCCAGGAACTCATCGGCAAGTAGAACCCCCAAATCCCCGGGCTATAGGTCCCTGCATAGCTGTACGAGACAAACACTCTGTGTGAATAACTTTGGCCTGGCTCCAGCAATAACACAGCTGTTGAAACAGCTTAGTCACCAGGGCGATGGAGGCAGTGTGGTAAGGGAATGCTAGGGTGCCGTGATCTGACATTTAGCGGGCTGGCAGCAGCCCTGGGAGCCAGCACAGATCTGTGGGAGAGCTGGAGAGGGAATCTGCTTCCCGTCCACAAGCATTCCCTTGTTTCTTTTGAAGCCCAAACGTAATCCCCTCCCTGGGCAAGGCAGCCTGAGGAAGAAAACTGGAAAACATTTCCAGTCCCAGGCAAGGGAAAGAAATGGTTTGCTCCTGGTTTCTCCCCCTTAATGATCCCCTGTTTATTTCCTGAATAACATTTTTGAAAATGTTGCCCCAGGCTAAGCAAGCAGAGTGCACTTAGATACGGTGATGGGGGCCGTGGTGCTAGAGTAGAAAATGCTGTTCCCTTATCTTATCTGGGGATGGCAGGGGCTCCCCCTCGCTGGAGCGTGTCCAAGAGCTGGGCGGGGAAGTTAGTCCCTTCTTCCTCATCTTGTTTGGGATCCAAACTCTGAAAGACCCGGAGCAGATCTGGGCAAGATACCGATCAGGTTTCATCAGGGTTTTGGAAGGACTAATGGACAGTCAGAGGGTGACCTCATTCCTCTTCGAGCTCTTTGAAGAACTGACCTGGTGTGTCCCCTTTATCCTGGGCTCCTGTTGTGCTGTTTGTTTCGGAAGTTGTTAAGCTAAATTAGCCACCCCTTTCCTTTCCTGGTTCCTGTGCGGGGAGGCAGCTGTCAGTCTTCACACTCTGCCACCGCCTATTTTTAGATTCAGTGTGAATGAAGCTCTCATCTCTAATTGCATTCGGAGCAGGGAGCGAGGCAGGTTGTTTTTTCAGAGCTATCAAATCGGTTCTTCTAAATGATCTCTGTGCGGAGGGTGACCTGGGGGTGTCCTGGGGGTGTCCTGGGGAGCGGGCAAAGACGTCCTTTGGGTGTTTGCCTCCCTTCACTGCCAAGGTTGTTTCCTCGCCAGTTCACGTCGAGGGGGGCCAAGTAGCAAAGAGCCGTCACCATGTTTGCTTTCCATTGTTTGAATACTTGCATCCACAGTGGGGGAGGTTCTGATGTCCCTCGTTTGGGTTAGGAAAAGATTGGGTCATCGTTGAGTTCAAAACTCCTGGGGCGAAGGGTCGTTCCACCCCCAAAGTGGTGGCGACTCACAGATTGAGAGCGCTGCTCTGAGGGAGTAAGTAGTCTAGAGTCTGCTGAGCACGGTGTACATGCAGTGGGCTTCAGTTTCCTCTGGGTGTCTGCCCAGCCCCCCACCCATTCCCATGCTGCCTGTGGCGCTGCCAGCCTCTCCTTCTCACCTGAGCATCTTTCTAAACAAAACTCTGCGGTGCGGAATGGAGCCTTCCTTTGTCACCAGATCCTGCTTTCCCCCAGCCTTGCCTAAATTCTTCCCTCTCTTATTTCCCCACCATATTGAATTCATGGATTTCTCTGACTGCATTATGCTAGTTTGTGTTTCCATGCCTATTTCTGTGTGTCTCCCTCTGCCTGAGCGTCTTTATCCTTCCTCATTAATTTCTGGAAGTCTTCACACCAACTCTCTTGACCTCTACCCAACCCTTGACCCCTTTATTCTAACTAAATGTATTGCCTCAGGTGGATTCCAACACACAATGGCTCTGCAAGACAGAGTAGAACTGCCCAAGGATGTAATCTTTATGAGCTGACTGGACCCTTTCTCTCCCTGCGAGGAGCTGGTAAATTTGAATATCTAGCCTCTTGGTTAGCTGCTGACCACTTAACCACAGCACTACCAGGCTAACCCATAGGGAGTTATATTCACTCATTGATGTGCCTGTGTGGTACGACTTCTATCCAGTCTTTCTGCCGCCTACTAAAGGACTGGCTGGAATCATGCCAAGAAGGTGTAGAGGACGCTCATTTGGGGATTGGTTGGTTTTGCCTTTCTGCTGAAACAGAAACCACTAAGAAAATGGTACTCCTAGTGCACAGGTGAGCGCCTGCCTTATGTGGTGGAGGCTAGAGGCACCAGAGACCACGGTACCAGAGACCATAAGACAGAGCAGGGGAACAGTACCCAGACTATGCGACAGGGTGGGTAGAGGCCAAGGAACCACATAGATGAGGGTCAAGAACCAAAGAGAGACTTGTCTGCAGATGTCTGAGAAGAGGCACTCCTGAGGACAAAAGAATTGTATCCTTGTTTTCTGATTCTGACTTCTGGCGACTTGTTAACTTCCCTAACCCATCTCCAGATTTATAAGTGTTATATGAGTGCCACGGCAATGGATTATGAAATACTCCTGAGAAGTAGAGTGCCGTGGAGTGGGTGGTTGGTATCAGAATAGGTAAAGAAGGATGGAACGTGGAGAATTGTGGGACTTCGGCCTCGTAGCTGTCATCCTTGGGTAGATGTGGGCTTGGATTCTCCTTCTCCTGACGGAAGCTGGAAGAGGACAGATGGGGCCCACCACCTGTCTTCCTCTTTTCGCTGTGAGAAATATAAGGCCAATGACTTTGTCATATGTATGGATATATATGACAAGCATAACTTGTCCATGAAGATTAGTAGACTTCGAATATATTTAGTGGAGGAAATATTGAGTTGTTAGAAAAGAAAAATTATGTAAGTCAGAGACTCAGATGTACATTAAGAAAGGGGGAAAGTATTTGAGAAGGATATATATATATATATATATATATATATATACACACACATATATATATACTATATTTTAATTTCCTTATTCTTAACTGATCTGCCAGATCACAATCTGTTCAAAGTAACAAGAGAATTAATATGTTGGATGATTACACCTAATGGATGAGGTAACTGTTTGACAACAGTAGTATAAGGGAAGGAAGAACTTGGAAGATTTTCTTATAAGTTACTTGTATTACTTATGAAGTTGTATTTGATGTTATTTGATGGTGGACTTATGTTTGTTGTAAATGAATAGTAAAAGTTCTAGGGCAACCACAAAAATTTGTGAAAAGAAGCCAAAAGGGTTTTGAAGAAAAATGTGGAAGATTAAATAACACGAATAACAACAACATAAAAAACAAGGGGAATAAATGGAAAGTGGTTATAAATATGATTGATATTAAACAACTTTATCAGTAATCACATTAAACATAAATGCTTGTAAATGCAAATGTCTATATCAAAGACAGGCAGATACTATGAAACTGGATTAACAAGCAAGACTCAACTATGTGTTTCCTGCCAGAAATCTGCTTTAAATATAAAGACAATAAAGGCAAAAGGGTGGAGAAAGACATACTATGTTATCAATAATTGAAAGTGTTGGGTTGGTTGTACTGATTTTTGAAAACAGATTTCAGAACAAAGAAAATGATTCAGGATAAGGCTGGGCATTACATAATGATAAAGGAATATTTGCTTATCTCTTTAAATGTTTTTTCTTATCTTGTGTTGCTCTAACAGAAATATCACAAGTGGATAGCTTCAAAAAACAGATATTTCCCACAAGTTTGGAGGATAGATGTCTTCATTAAGGGTGCTGCCTCTAGGCCAGCCATTCTCAACCTGTGGGTTATGACCCCTTGGGGGAGGGGGGAAGCGCCCCTTTCACAGGGGTCGCCTAAGACCATCAGAAAACACATTTCCGAGCTGTCTCCAGATATGCCCACATCCAAGTACCCCGTTACCCATGCTACACCATGCTTCAAGACAAAATTTCATTTATTTGTCATTAGAAATAAATAGTTCACAATCTATAATTACATATTGTTTTTGTGATTAATCACTATGCTTTAATTACATTCAATTTGCAACAATGAAAATGCATCCTAAATATCAGATATTTATCTGATGATTCGTAACAGTAGCAAAATCACAGTTATGAAGTAGCAACGGAAATGATGTTCTGGTTGGGGGTCACCATGACATGAGCACCTGTGTGAAAGGGTTGCAGCATTAAAGGTTGAGCACCACTGCGCTGGGGGAGGCTCTTTCTCTGTTCACTGTAGAGGAAGTTTTTCTCTCTTTTGAGCTTCTACTCCTGGGTGGTCTTCTGTACCTTGGGTTGGCATCTCTCTTCTAAGGACTCTGCTTCTGGCTTGCTTCCTTAATGTCTTTTATATCTCAAAAGAGATTGATTCAAGATAAACCGTACATTAATTATTTCTCATTAATAAAGCAAAGCTAGTCCCCTCCCAAAAGGGATTATAAAACAGCCATAGAGGTTAGGATGAACAATGCACATTTGGGGGCATACAATTAAATTTGTAATAAGGGATCAGTTATCCAAAAGACATGGCCATTTTGAATTTGTATGTACCTAACAATAGAGCATTAAAATATGCAAGGTAAAAGCCACTAGAACTTCAAGGATAAATAAACAAAGGCATTATTGTAGTTGGAGATTTCAACACATCTCAATCAATAATTAATTAAGCCATAAGAATATAGTTGAACTGAGCAATACATCAATCAACTCTATCTAATTCACATTTATAAAATATTTCATCCAACAACAAACAAGGAAAATTTACCAAGACAAACTACTTCTTGGACCATAAAATACACCTTAAAGGCAAATTAAACGAAAGGAAAAAGAAAAAAAAAGCATCCTATCAGACCATTATGGAACTGAGCTAGAACTCCATAGCAGAAAGATAAACTGGGAAAAGCCCCACCGAGCAGTGAACAATTAGAATTTTAAATTAAAAAAGAGCATCATTTTCATCAACACCAATGAAATAAAATGTTTTGTTAAACATAAATTTAACAAAACATGTAAATGTCTATATTTTTTAAAAACTACAAAACTTTGAAGTAAATAAAAATTCTAAATAAATGGAGCTCTATTCCATGCTCAGAGATGAGCAAAAGCAGTTGCCCTCAAGTTGATTCGGCCCCAGGATGACCCAATGGGTGTAAAGAGTAGAACTGTTTTTCACAGAGGTTTTAATGGGTTCCTTTCTTTCAAGGCAACCTCAGGTAGCGTGAAACCTGCAGCCTTTTGTTTACCAACCGAGTATGTTAGCCATATACACTGTTTAGGTGTTCCATGTATGCATAGGAAGCCGTCGGGTTATTGATTGATCTGTGCATGCAATGCTATTAGACTTAGAAAACCAGAAGGGAGAAACATGCTCAGCAGATCTGAACCTGAAAGAACTCAAAAGCTTCAAGCCTCAACTTGCAATATTGAATGATTCTACAGGCATCGAATGGTGCAGGAATCATCAAGAGATGATGGAAAGGATGCAGAGTCACTCTAGCACTGTACCAATAAGATATTCCACCATTTTCCGGAGGTAACATATGAGCAGGAACCAATGGTGCTGAAGGAAGAAGTTCAAACTGTACTGAATGCATTAGCAAAAAACAAAGCCCCTGAAATTGATGGGACACCTGTTGAAATGTTCCAACAAGCTGGCGAACTGCTGGAAGTCCTCAACCCTCTGTGCTAGGAAATTTGGAAGGCAGAGACTTGACCAAATGACCGGAAGAGATCCATGTCTGTGCCCACTCCAAAGAAAGGTCCCAACAGAATGCTCAAACATTGAACAGTGTCATTGATGGCTCCAGCTAGGAAAATGTTATTGACCTTCACCAAGCAATGGTTGCAACACTACATTGACAGGGAGCTGCCAGAGGATCAGGTCAAATTCAGAAGAGGACAGGGAACAAGGGCTTTCATGGCTGATGTCAGATGGGTCCTCATTCAAAACAGAATACCAGAAAGATGTTTACTTGTGTTTCATTGACTGTTCAAAGGCCTTCGACTGTGTAACTACACTTGGATGACCTTGAGAAGAATGGGAATTTCCGAACACTTCATTGTGCTCATGAGGAACTTGTATGTGGATGAAGAGGCAGCTGTGGGAATAGAACAGAACAAGGGCACCCTGCATGGTTTAAAACCAGGAAAGGTGTACCTTAGGGTTGTGTCCTCTCCCCATACATGTTCAATTTGTATGCTGAGCAAACCATCAGAGAAAATGGATTATATAAAGAAGAATGTGGCATCAGGATTAGAGGGAGGTTTATTAACAACTGGTGATATGCAGATGATACAACTTTGCTTGCTGAAAGTGAGGAGGATTTGAAGCACCTGCTGATGAAGATTAAAGATTTTAGCCTATACTATGGATTACAACTCAATTAAGGAAGACTAACATTCTCACAACTGGACCAACAGGTCACATCATGATAAATGGAGAAAACTTTGACATTGTCATGGATTTTATCTTACTTGGATCCACAATCAATGCTCATGGAGAAAGAAGTCAAGATACTAAAACATATATTACACTTGGTACGTCTGCTGCACAAGACCTCTTCAGAGTATTGAAGAGCAAGGATGTTGCTTTTTTGTTGTTTCTATGTCTGATCCCACTGATGCAGCCACACGGTCAATCCATCTCATTGAGGGCCTTCCTCTCTGTCAGGAAAGAGCAGTCCCTGGAAAAGGATATTTTGACGGGAACCGGGGGAGGACAGCAAGAAAGAGGAAGGTCCTCAATGTGATGAAACAGTTGTGAGAATGGTGCAAAACTGTGTAGTGTTTCCTTCCATTGTGCATATGGGCCAGAGCCGACTCAATGACACCAAACAGCAGCAACAACAGCATGCTACTCAATGTCAATCAAAGTCCCACGTGGTTTCATGAATGCCGACAAACTGACTCTACAGATCATGCGGCAAATGCCTAGGGTAACCAAGACAAGGCTGAATAACAATGTTGGAAGACGAACAACCTTACCGCAAGGCTTACTATAGAGCGCTACTGATCAAGATCATGTGATACTGGCAAAGGAAGCACCAATCGGTGTAATGGAATGGAAAGCCCAGAAATAGATCCCTGCAAGTGAAATCGATTCAGAGTTTTGACAAAGTAGCAAAGGACATTCTATAGAGAAAGGCTAGTCTTTTCAACAAGCGGTGACTGACTGTAGATGAACAACTGGGCATCTACATACAGAAAATAAATGAATCTAGACATAGACATTCGTTTTTTCACAAGAAATGTTTATCTTTTTTTCTCCCCAAAACCATTTTATTGGGAGCTAGTACAGATATAAAAGTTAACTCAAGGGGGGAATGGCAGAAAAAAATTAACTCAAAATGATCATAGACCTACATGTAAGATACAAAATTATTTAACTTAAGAAAGATAAATAGAAGCAAATCTAGGAGACATTGGGTTTGGCAGTGATTTTTAGATGCAAACCCAAAGCATAGTCCATAAGAGAACAATAAAGTAGTTGGACTTTATCAAAATTAGAAATGGCTTCTCTGTAAAATACAAAACAAAACAAACAAAGCACATTAAGAGAATGTGAAAACAAGGCACTAGCTGGGAGAAAATATTTGCAAACCATCTAATAAATAACTTGTGTCCAAGATAAATAGAGAATACTCTAAATTTAGAAATAAGAAAATAAAGAAAAAAACATTTTTTTAAAGGGCAAAAGATCCCTACAGCAACTTCAATGAAGAAGAGCACTTGGCAAATCAGCACATGAAGAGATGCTTAGCACCACACTGCACTGTGGTTGGATGTCCGGAGTCCTGGAGTTGGTCCTCACTCACAGCAACCAGATGCACGACAGAAGGATACACTGCCGGGCCCTGTGCCATCTTCAAAGTTGTTCCTCTGTCTGTGCCCATCGGTGCAGCCACTGTGTCAGTCCATTTCTTTCGCCGCCCCTCTACTTTACCAAGCATGCTGTCCTTCTCCAGTTACGGTCTTTCCTGAAAAGGTGTCCAAAGCACGAGAGATGAAGCCTCACCCTCCTTGACACTAAGGAGCACTCTAGTCATCCTTCTTTCAAGACCCATTTGTTTGCCTTTTAGTCACACATGGTAGTGTCAAAATTCTTCTCCAGTCTTCCTTATTCAATGTCCAACTATCACATGCAAATGAAGTGGTTGAAAACACCAGGGATTGGGTCAGGCTCACTTTAGTCCTTAAAATAACATCCTTACTTTTCAGTAGATAAACTATAGTGTACTCACTTAAGACAAAAAAGAGAAATGAATAAATCAAGCTATCGAAAGACATGGAGACCTCTTAAAGGCATTTTGCTAGGTGAAAGCAGACTTCAATTATAGGACATCTTAGAAAAGGCAGGATCACAGCAACACCAAAAAGATGGTTGCCAGGGATCCAGGTGGGGATAATTGGGAAGGGCTAAGTAGAGAAGCCAAACTCACTGCCGGCAAGTCGATGAGGGTTCGACTCCCCCTGCATTTCTGAGGTGGTCACTTTTACAGGAGTAGAAAGCCCCATCTTTCTTCCCAATTAAGTGAAGCACAGAGTATTTTAAGGTCAATGTAGTGCCACTGGGGATCAGGCATTGGTCTCCTAACATCTAGGTCAGTAGTTCAAATCCACTAATTGCTTCTCAGGAGAAAAATGAGGCTGTATGGAGCTGCTATAAGTCAGAGTCAACTTGATGGCAGAGGGTTTGTTGGTTGTTTGTTTTGGGTGACAGTAGTGGTGGTGAAACTATTCTGCATGTTACATATTGGTAAATAAAGGATATTATGCATTTGTCAAAATCCATACAGTAGTGCACCACAAAACATGAATCCTAATGTAGACTGGGGACTTTAGTTAACAATACTATATCAATATTGGCCCCTCCCCACAGAAGAATTTCTTTCAAAGGACGGCATTGAATCTGCAGCTCCGAGAGAGGGACATATCTGATCAGAGCACACGGGACCAGATGAAGGGGGAGGAGGAGAGAGTGCAGCACATCCCGGCCCACCAGGCTTTGAGGATGATGTTCCCAATTAGAGCAGCCAGTCCACAGAGAGGCCCATATGGCCAGCCCCACTATGAGACATGATGCCCCTCGCTGACCCACAGCCCGACGGGGGACAACACTGGAGACACAGTGTGGGAATTGCACCTGATCTGATCCCGCCACACCGAGGAAAAACACGGGGTGGTGGTGGTGGTGGTGGTGGTGGTGAAATAGAACAGCAAGGGAATGGAGTGGGCGAGGTCCCCAGGGAATGCTGAAGGTGGACTTTGAGGCCAGGGCGTGGTGCCCCAACAGACTGGACTGGAAATACTCCTAAAGGCCATCGAGCAATCCTTGAACTAGCTGCAAGATTTTCTTGTGTTTTTTTTGGTCATGGGTATGTTGCTGCTCTTGTTGTTTTGTTGTATATTGTTGCTTTGTTTTGCTGTCTTGTTTGTGTGCATGTTATTATCTCTGCAGGTCTGTCTAAATAAGACAGGCTGGATGAACAATCTGGAGGAGAAAACAGCAGGACTAACAGTTCCTGGGGGGACATGGGAGAGGGGGATGTGGGGGAAAAGGTAGTGGTTTTAACAAACCCAGGGACAAGGGAACAGCAAGTGATCCAAATCAGTGGTGAGGAGGGTGTGGAAGGCTTGGTAGGGCATGATCAAGGATAATGTAACCAAGAGGAATTGCTGAAACCATGGTGGGGACTGGGCATGATAGTGGGACAGGAGAAAAGTCAAGGGAAATAGAGGAAAGAGCTTGGAGGCAAAGGGCATTTATAGAGGTCTAGATAAAGACATGTACAGATGCAAATAGATTTATATATGGGATGGGGAAATAGATCTGTGTGCATATATTTATAGGTTTAGTATTAAGGTAGCAGAAGGATGTTGGGCCTCCACTCAAGTACTCCCTCAACGCAAGAATACTTTATTCTATTAAATTGGCATTTTATGATGTACACCTTCCTAACACAACTGCTAAAGACAAAGCAGATGAATAAGCAAATGTGGTGAAGAAAGCTGATGGTGCCCAGCTATCAAAAGATTTAGCATCTGGGGTCTTAAAGGTAAACAAGCAGCCATCTAGCTCAGAAGCAACAAAGCCCACATGGAAGAACACACCAGCCTGTGTGATCCCGAGGTGCCGAAGGGATCAGTTTTATCAGGCATCAAAGAACAAAAAATCATATCATTGTATGTTCATCTCCATGATAGATTGCTGAGGACAAATGAGTGCATAAGCAAATGTGGCGAAGAAAACTGATGGTGCCCGGCTATCAAAAGGTATAGCGTTTGGGGTCTTAAAGGCTTGAAGGTCAACAAGCAGCCATCTAGCTCAGAAGCAACAAAGCCCACGTGGAAGAAGCACACCAGCCTGTGCGATCACGATGTGTTGAAGGAATCAGGTATCAGGCATCATCAGAACAAAAAAATCTTATCATAGTGAATCAGGCGGGGAGCGCAGAGTGGAGACCCAAAGCCCATTTATAGGCCACTGTATATCCACTTAAAGAAGGGTCTCGGGGAGGAGACAAGCCAGTCAGGGTGTGATGTAGCAACAATGAAAAATACAACTTTGCTCTAGTTCCTAAATGCTTCCTCTCTCCCCCACCCCCAAATCATTATCCCAATTCTACCTTGTAAGTCTGGGTAGACCAGAGGATGTACACTGGTACAGACAGGAGCATGGAAAGACAAGGAATCTATACCAGATGATCCCTTCAGGACCAGTGGTATGAGTGGCGATACTGGGAGGGTAGGTTGGAAAGGGGGAACTGATTACAAGCATCTGCATGTGACCTCCTCCATGAGGGACAGACATCAGAAAAGTGGGTGAAGGGAGACATGTGACAGGTCAAGATATGACAAAATAATTTATAAATTATCAAGGGTTCATGAGGGATGGGTGAGCAGGGAGGGAGGGGAAAAATGAGGACCTGATGCCAGGGGCTTAAGTGGAGAGCAAATGTTTTGAGAATGAAGAGGACAATGAATGTACAAAGGTGCTTTACACAATTGATGTATGGGTGGATTGTGATAAGAGTTGTATGAGCCCCTAATAAAACGATTAAAAAAATATTGGCCCATGCGTTGTAACAAATACACCATGGAATGCAAGATGTTACTAATAGGAGAAACTGAGCAGGGGGAAGAAAGGTAGATGGGAACGCTCTATACTTTCTGTAAAATTTTTCTGTAAACCTAAAACTTCTGCAAACAATAGAACTCATTAAGAAAAATGTGGATTGGATTGTCCATATAGCATCAGTGGATGCAGGAAGACTTTGGTTATCCATCTTGACAGTAGTGTTGATTGTCAGAGGTTCTTCCTTCCTAGTAGACCTCCTTTTCAACTTGACCCAAGTCATTCTCAACCCAAACAGAGCTGTAAAGTTTCTCTTCTCTGGAATCTCTTTCCAGAAGTCTCTTATTTCCAGGCACAATGCAGATATCAATGTCTCCACCCTTTGACTGAGTTCTGTAAACACTGTAAGCAGTAGACCTGGGCTCAGTCGTAGCTAGTCTATGATTAATAGCACGTTTCAGAGTCTCTTCTGATACCCACGCTGAGCTTTTCTTTCCTTCCTGTCTCTCTCTCTCTTTTTTTTTTTTTTAGAAGCAACACCTTTAATACCTGTACTAGGACGGGAAGATTTATTTCCCTTTTCGAGCTTCGATTTTCCTCAGGTAAAACTCCAGTTCCTTCCCCTCTAGCACGTAGCCGTCTGCTCGGCCACACTGTCCTGGCCGTGAAGCAATACAGGCGAGCAGCTTGCCCTGCTGAACGGCTCCTCCAGAAGACTACTGATGTTTGCGTTCTTTTTCCGTTCATCATATTTCTTCTGAATTTTCTTTGACCGCTTCTTATTTAATATCTCTTCCTCTTCAGGAGTCAGCTCAGCCCCCTTTTTCCAGCCCAGAGGCAGTGCGTAGTGGAACTCATACCACTGTCGGTACGATGTGCTGTCAATGAGCACGATACATTTCTTCACCAGCGTCTTGGTCCGGACCAGCTCATTGTTGGATGCGTTGTAGACAACATCAATGATTCTTGTTTTGCAGGTACAACACTAGGAGCCCCAGGAGAAGTTCCCCACGTCCAGCCTCAGGGCTCTGTACTTCTTGTTGCCTCCTCTCACACGAACCATGTGGATGCGTTGGGGGCCGATCTTAGTGTTGGCAGCCGGGCGTCCCAGCTCATACTTCCGCTTCTTGTGGCAGGGCTTTCTCTTGCCCCCGGTCTTGCGGCGCTTGTGCCAGTTGTCCCAAGAGATGCCCATCGCTCGGCGCTGGCTGGAAAGAGCCTTTCCTGTCTTTTTAATGACCCTTCCCTTTCTACATGAGTGATATTCTTGATATCATCCCACAGTTCAGTTGTGTCCAGTGCAACAAATCTGATCTGGAGATGTTCACACAGGTTGACTCAAGGTAGACTCAAGGTTGAGTGGTATGGACACAAGGTTCTTGTGGACTTGTTTATTTTTTCTTCAGCTTTATCCCGAACTTACAGAGTGGCAATTGATGCCCTGTTCCTCAGCCAGCCCCTGACCTAATTTTAGCTGTTGCTCATGAGCTTCTGCCTCCATTCTTCCCACAGATGTAGCCTACACTCTATCTGGAGAAGCCCATGTGTATAGTCATCCTTTTTGTTGTTGAAACAGGTAGTTGTGATGAAGTCTTTGGTCTTGCAAAACTCTGTCTTGCCTGCTTTATTTTGAATCACCAAATCCATATTTTCCAATGTCTGTTCCTTCCTCTTTGTTTCCAACTTTTGCATTTCAATGAGCACTAATTACTTCTGCTCCTCGATTGTATGTTTGAGCAATTTCAGGTGGAAGATAAAGGCAGAATTCTTCAATGTCTTGTTCACTAGCTTTGGTGATTGGTGCATACATTTAAATAGTAGTTGTATTTATTGGAGTTCCTTGAATATGAATAGCTATAATCCAATCACAGACTGTGGTGTACTTTAAAATAGATCTTGAATTGTCCTTTTTGATGACAAATGAAATACCAGTCTTCTTGCTTGTTTAATTACCAGTCTAGTAGACCAAGTGATTTTCTCATTAGAAATGCCTAATTTCTAATTTCAGCTCACGAATGCCTAGACTGTGGATTTGTTTGAATGCATTCCAATTCATCTTTTACATCTTTCCCAATTTTCCTAGATCCATAGGTCATGCATTCTCAGTTCCAATTATTCATTGAGTTTAACCACTGTTTCTTCTCCTTTTGAATCATACTCCATCAGTAAATTAGAAGGTCCCAAAGACTTGACTCCATCCAAGTCATTATGGCTGACTCGAACTTGCTAAGGCAGCTCTTCCTCAGTCCCATTTTGGCTGCCTTTCGACCTGAGGGGCTCATCCTCTGGCCTCCTCTCCAACAATGTTCTGTCTTTTCTCAGGAGGCTTCCAGTGTCTAACTAGGTGTGGGTTCTCTCCAGAAAGTTTTCTGTGGCTCATTCCTCAGAAGTGGGCACACCTGTTCCTTCTTTGTGCGTGGAAGCTCTGCTGAAACCTGTTCACTTTGGGTGATCTTCTGGAATTTCAAATACTAGGGTCACGGCTTCCAGCACCCCAGCCTCACATAAGCCACCACAGTACAACAAACTGACAGACAAGCGGTGGTGGGAAATTGATAGGTTAAGTTTAAAACTCGGAGAGGAAATTTGGACTTGAGATGGTGCCTGATACCCCGGGATCAGATAACATGCCTAGAGACCAGTGCGTTAGGTTAGCAGAGAAACAAGCTGTACTAGATCCTCTCAAAAGAGACATTTGGTGGTCTGGTGGTAAAAGTCTCACCTTCCATGCCAGAAACCTATCAGGCTGGCACTCTCCTGAAAATCAGCCCGTGGAAACACTATAAAGTTCAGACTGACAACAGGGCATTGGGTCGATGCAGGATTGAGCAGTGTTCTCTTCATATTGCATGAGGTCACCACCCCACGGGGAATGGACCGGGTTTCCTTGGTCCTGCGTGGGGTCACTGCACTCAAGGGCACTCACAAGGACAGAAGCTGGGGAACAGTGATGACTATGCTATTGTAGCTGCCGTGCATCTCGGCGTAGAATGGTGCTCCGTGGGGATTTCACGGAGGACACTTCTGAGAAGCAGGGTGGCAGGCTTTCTTCTCGGGATTCTCGGAGTGGACTCAAACCACCGTCTCGTGGTTAGCAGCAGCCGAGCGCTTTGTGCCTTCCGGGAACTCCCCAATGGATAGCATTTTTCCTGTCTTCCGTAGTGCTTTTGATTAATTTATCTACCATCCCCCCCTGGAAAAAAAAGTAATGTTCCCAATTATTGTTCCCCAGGTAGAGACTTTAAGCAACAATAGCCTTCAATAAAATAGGGACAAACTAAAAAACAAAGACCACCAACAATAACCAAAATAACCCAAATTCACCAGCATTCCAATTCATATCAACCATTTAGGACAGGTTAGAACCGCTCCTGTGGGTTCCCGAGACTGTACCTCTTTTTTTCCTTTCTTTCTATTTTTTGGGGGGAGGGGAGACTGTACCTCTTTGTAGGAGTCGAAGGCCTCATGGTTCTCCCTTGTGACTGGCAGCCTAAGTCATCGCCTACTGCACCCCAAGGGCTCCTTACCTGGTTGTTTCCCACCGAGAAGAAGTCACTGAGCAGAGGCTCAGAGCCATGAAGGGGGACCTCCCAGAGCTAGCATGCTGCCTGGACAGCTGGCTTCAGCCAGTAGGTACCACTCCGAGCGCAGCGCCCATTCTAGAGATGTGCGGAGGACATATCGTGGAAAGTGTTTCTCCACGATTCATATGCTGGGGGCGATGGCGAGAGAGCCGCCAAGGAATGTGAACTGAACTGTTAGGCGGGTTTGGACTCATTCATGTCCCACGCCCTTGGGACAGCTTATGAAACGGCCATGGCCAGAGTTATAATGAACTGAGCCCAGTTTGGGAAGACCTACCCATGGATGTGAAGCCCTCGGGAGACTGTAGGTAGTCCTGAACTACAAAACAAAAGGTGGGCTGTTTAACCCTACCGCTGCCGAGAAAGCCGCCGCCGTCCGCTTCTTTAAAGATGTACCACCTTGTAGCCCCCTGGAGCACCGCGCCTCAGCCCTCTAGCATCGCGATGAGTTGCTATGGATTGCAGAGCAGTGGGGTTGCTTTTGTTTGGGTTTGGGTTTGGGTTTAACCCACTGAAGACAGGGACAAGATTGGCCCTGTTATTTCTTTCATTGAATGAGGCAAGACCCTACGAGGCTGGTCCAAGGGCTTTGAATTGGGAAGGAACTTCGGCATAAATACCGCCCAGATGATACGTATGCGCAGGCTGGGCTCTTCTGAGGTTACGCAGACAAACCCCCGTGACTGGCACCTCCCTGTTGCACTGTGGTGACGCACAGGAGCATTTTTTGGGAAACCTTTTTCACCCCTGCCGCAGCCCCCAGGGCAATGGACCGGGAAAGTCAGCATTTCTCAGTGAACCTAAAAAGTTTCTGACAACCATGACATGATTCTTTATTTGTTCTTAATGTAACTTGTCCTCTCCCCCTTGCCCGCGTCCCCCCCTTCTCCCCCAGTTTTCTTTCCAGCTTGACTATAACCTATCAGCGCAGGGAATGGGGAGAAAGGGAACTCGAATTTTGAGTGCTTGCTGGGTGCCAAACACGTGGGCCTGTCAGCAGCCTTAGGAAACAGTTTCCGCCGTTTCCATCTTGCAGAGGTGGAAGCAGACTTAGTCAAGGTCGCCCAGGCAAGGAAAACCCAGGTAAACGTCACACCCAGTTCTGTCTGGCACTCCCTCCCCCCTTCTCTCAAGTGCTTTCCACCACCCTGGCTGACAACATTTCAAGCAGAGAGGGGGGTAAAGTGAGAAGCATTCTGGCAATGTCCCCTGTGCTGCTGTCCTTCATCACTTCCCTCTGGGGGCATGCTAAAGGCAAGCAGCTGCCTGCAGCTCCCTGCTGGTGCGTATCCTCGCCCACCCTGTATTGTCCTCCTGCCTCCTGCTGGCTTCTGCACAGGACTCTCCACTGGCCTGTGGGGAGACTCACTGGCACGTGCTCTTATGGAAGAGAAGGTGGGATAGTTGTAAAGGAGAGTAGAGTGTGGACTTGAATACTGTCCAAGGAATGTTGGTCATTGGTTCCCAAATGGAAAGACACCCTGAAGACGAGTCTGCTCCCCAGGACCCTGAAGCATAGGTTTCCTCTTGGCAGGGCGTTGCCCCTGTAACCTGATGGAGATTGTACATGTAACCCACCACAGTGCCTTTGCACACCTCCTTTCCCGGTATTTTGAACGCATTTGCCACCCAACGGAAAGAGGTCCCCAAGGCGATCTGAGACGTGTGAAGCTTGGTCTTGGTCCGGTATTGGTGTGGAAAACCATGCATTTCAAGTGCATGAACACCTACAACTCGATCGTGGGAACAGGTTTACCCACTGGCCTCCTTTTATAGGAAGCGTTTTTTCGAAGTGCCAGATGCATCTCACCTTCCTGCCATTCTCCCAGGGAGCTCAGTTTGGATTCTTCACCTTCATTGTCTCTCGGGGGAGTATTGCCCATGCAGTGTCCCGGAGTCATGGAAGCGGCCCTATTTCCGAGTCCATCAGAGGCAGGAGAGAACATGGGCTAGGCGGCCTGCTTCACACATTGCTCCTCTGGCCAGGGCTTCGCGGTTTTTTTTTTTTTCCCCCTCCAGATTTGGAGAGGACTTCCTAGTGGGGAGCTCCAAGATCCTGAACCCTGGTCGTTATTGTGAATTAAAGGCTTGTGTAAGTGCCTTCTGGAGCCCTGGTGGAAGAGTGGGTTAGGTGCTAGGTTGCTAACTGCACGCTCTGCAGATCAAAGCCGCCAGGCTTTCCTTAGGAGAAGGCCCAGACTTTCTGTTCTTGTAGAGAGTGACCGTATTGGAAACCCACAGGGACAGTTCTGCTCTGCCCTCCAGGGTCTCTGTGAGTCGGAATCTACTCCACGGCTGTGAGGTGTTTCACTTTCAGAATAGATCGCTAACAATGATAGCTAACACTCTGTGCTTGCTTCACGGAACTAAGCATTCCTCCTACACTAACCGACTGCCCCAAATCCTTGGAGACAACTCCCTTTCCCTCAGGTAAGGACCTCGAGTTTTCTGGTGGGGATGTTCCGAGGTTTAATGAGGACTAAGAGAAGGTCCCTTGAAAAAGCCATTCTCTCGTTGGCTTCTGTGTATGTGTGCTGTCCATCCTCAAGGATGGCAAAAGGTGGTAAGACTGTAGACCTTGCAGCTTTGGAAGCCTGGGGCTGTGTGTGGGGAGGTGAGACTTCCTGAGCCTTGACTTTGTTGTTGTGGTTGTTAGGTACATCGAGTTAGCTCCGGCTCCTAGCCACCCGTGGACAACAGAGCAAAACACTGCTGGGCCCTGCGCTAGCCTCACCGTCAGTGCTGCATCTGAGCACGTCGTTGCAGCCATTATGTCCGTCCACCTCCTGGTGTTCTTCCTTTTTCATGATCCCCTCCCAAGCATGATGCCCTTCCCCAGACGCTGTCCCTCCGAGTGACACGTTCAAAATCCACCATCCCCACTTCCAAGGAGGACTCTGGCTATGCGTATCCCAGGACAGACCTGTTTACCTTTAGGCAGTCGGTGGTCCGTTCAATATCCTTCTCCAACACCACAGTTCAAAGGCACCAATTCCTCAGGAGACTCTTGTACCTCACAGGTCAATGATAACAGATCCTTCAGGATAACAGGTCATGTGAGAAATACGTTGCTACTATGTATGGCTTAGGCAGAACATACTGCCCATTGACTGGTTCATCATAGACAGCTTGGAGAGAGCTTGCTTGATTGTGAAGCAGCTAGAAAGGAGGGGTGGGCAGCACCCAGGATTCCGTGGCGCCTCCTTGCACATGATGCAGAGAGAGCCTGGTGTTTTTGACTTCACCTCTGCAGAGATGATTTTTGTTTGTTTTCTTCTTGTTTTCAGTGACTTGTTATTGCGTGCTGTCCAGGAAGTTCCAATTCCAATCGCCCTACAGGACAGACGAAGTGCTCCCTAGAGCTCCTCGGCGGCAATAGGCACGAGAGCAGATCCCCGCATCTTGTCTCCCAAAGATTTAGTGGTGGGCTCAGATGGCCACCCTTTCAGCTAGCAGACATGTGCTTAACGGTTGAACCACAGGGAGCTCCTTTCATAGTGAATTATATACAGGCATTTAAAGTGGGGAGAAATCTCATAAAAATCTGAATTTGTGGCTTTTCCTCAAAGGGTGGGGTGGGGAATCTGGTAACACTGACCTGTAACACTCATGAAAGCTGAGGCAAATGCAGGTGCTTCCTGAGATAGGGATTGTCTTCAGCCTATCCATGATCGCTCGGGTACTTGGGTGCAGAATCAAGACCGGAATTCCACGGCATGGCTCTCCTGCCTATTTTCCAAACGGATGCTATGTTGTTTTTAGCAATCACGCTAACCCCTCAGAGCTGAGATGAGAGCTTGTATGAGTCATTCTTGGAACCACCCAGAAACACTGCATCTGTTTCTCCCAGAGAAGCCGGGAAGGGCGTTTGGTCAGAGCGGAGGGCCTCCTCACTGCCGTACGCGCCATTCATCTGGTGCTTCCCCTGCATTCCAATGCTTTTCTCCCAACAGCTGTGCTGAGGAGCCGTGGGACTCTGGGGTGAACCCGGTGGAGGCCTCAGTTTCAGCTCTGCCATTTGTTAGCCATGGATAAGTTGGCTTCAGAAAAGTTCATAGAAAAATCAGATGAAAACATCATAGAAACTTTCCAAGAACGTCTTGAAGTCTCCTCGTATCGGTGGACATTTTGTATAGCCTCTGTCTGGTTAGGAATGGCAGGGGCTGCTCCTCACAGGGAGGGCGCGGAGACGCAAGTGGGCACCAGCAAAGGGAAGGCTGCTGGTCTCTGTATCCATTTCCGTGGTCCCATTTTGTCACTTGCTTGAGGGGCTTCTGGGTGTTCACAGATTAGTCCGTTTCTCTTAGACAAGCTATAGCTTTGAAAGATGAACCCCGGAAAAGCAGAGGAGCTGCTTTTGAAAAAGCAACAGTTTCCCCTCATCTCATCATCAAGAAAATGATTTTTACCAGCCACTTCATAGCTGAGCATCTTGGTTTACTCCTAAATCACAAGAAACCATCGGTGCCTGCTTCACAGAGTGATTGGGAAAATTCAGTCAGGTCGTTTCAGCGAAAGCACCGGAGTCAGAGGGGTTTAATACAGAAGGGTGTGAATGTTTTTGCTTTCATCAGTATATTCCAAAACAGTTGTACCTTTGAGGCTCTTCAATGGGTGAGATTTCCTGTTAAGCTGGGATCAAGCAAGACACCCTATCAGGCTTCATCTCCTCGGAACCAGGGCTGTTCCGTGTGTGGGGGGGGGTGGGGTGGATGGGGGGGGGTTGTCTCCTGAACAAGAGTACCAATTTGTCAAAATATTTAAAAGTGGTAAACCACACCAGCCAACTGTTTTGTTAAATGTGTTCTTTCCTCTGATCTTGACATATGTACCTCCATCGTGACCTGCAAAGTCAAGTTTGAATTTATGATCGCTGGATTCCTCGGCATTCTCAGGCAAAACGTGAATGAGCAGGAAGGCCAGGCTCCCAGGCCCCACTTCGCCCCACCCCTGGCTTCACAGCAGACAGAGAGGGCCCCGGCATGCTTGTCTGCCTGTGGGCGCATAGGCTCAGGCTCAGTTAACATGATCAGGTACCTCCTGCCCACTTGGCAAATGCGATCTTGTCACCTACTTACCCTCATGTCATTGGTATCATTCTAGAGATGGATATTGCTTTGTTGTTGTTGCTGGGTGCCCTCTGGCTGGTTCTGACCCATAATGACCCTATGTACAATAGAACTGCCTGGGCCTGGGCCATCCTCAAAATCACTGGCTTTCATTGAGTCTGTTCTTGCAGCCACAGTGTCCATGTATCTCCTTAAGAGTCTTCATCTTCTTTGCTGCTTTCCAGACCAGATGAGCGAAGTACGGTGTCTGGATGTTGTCATTTACTCAAGGCTTTGAACTAGAGCCTGCCACTGAACCAAGTCTCATCACCCCAGCAGGAGCTGGCTCTCCAGTCATATCGCGCCTCCCTTCCCCCATTAAGATCCCTCTGTTCTTGAACTTACTTAGCATAGTATAAAATGTGCAAAATGGAAAGATGCACTTATTGTTAACCTAATCTCCTTAATGAGCTCTGTGGTGAGTCAAACACATTTTGTGATATTTACTGATAGGAAAATCTGTGTGAACACTCATTTATATGAAGATATCCTTATTATATTCCTATCTGTAGAAGGAGGAGCCTTAGTGGCGTAGCGGGTTACACGTGGGGCTGCTAACTGCAAGGTCAACAGTTTGCACCCCCAGGTGGTCACTGGGAGAAAGGTGAGGCTTTTTACTCCTGTCAAGATGTACAGCCTCAGAAACACCCAGGGACACGCCTCTGATGTCCTGGAGGCGTGCTGTGAGTCAGAGCAACTTGATCGCAGCGAGTTTGGTGTTTTGAGTGTGTGTGACGGTATCCTTTGGGAAAGATCATTTAGCTTTTACTTTAGTTTTCTCCAAAAAATGAAAAAGGGGGTTGAAATATTGAGAGAAGTAGTAGATTCTACATCAGAGAGGTCACTTTAAGAAGGATGTGTCGAAACCAGAGCATATCGGGAGCATGGAAAAGGCACTTAACGCATGTCCCTGAGGGGGTGTGATGGGCCCTGGTCTCCTTCAGCAGAGGAGCGCAGACACAGGCAGTCAGGGTAAGGTTTCCAGTAACCAAGAGACTTTTTATGGAAGAAGGAGCTCATCTTCCAAGCGACCGAGCGTGGTGGCAGCTGCCTTGAAGCGAGGAGATCTCTGTCTCTGAGGGGTTCTAGCTCTTCGACTGCTGGCAGGATGGTTTGGTGTGGGGAGCGATGGCCTCAAGCTTAGAACTTCAACTTCCATTGATCTGTCAGTCTTCAAGTTTTATTGTGGGGTGAAGTTTGATAAGAACCGGTCTGTCTCTTCTTCTTGTATGAATCTCTGGACTATTTCCAAAGCATCTTCCTCCATTTTCTCTGACAGGAGAAAATGCCGAAGTTTCCATGGACGTCTCCCTGGCTTACCGTGATGACATGCTTGCCGAGTGGACGGAAATCGCCCATGAAAGGGTGCCTCGGAAACTCAAGTGCATGTTCACATCCCCCAAGGTAAGGATCCCTGATATGAAGGTGAAGGGAGTTTCTAGTTGGTCCCCAGGTACGTAGAAAGATTAGTTTTTACTACTCACAGACAGGACCTTTATATCTTGGGTTGTGCCATCCGCAAAGGTTAGTCATTGTCTTCTGTCACAGTTGAAGAGAAAAGACTATCACAGATCCACGCTCCCACACACCACCCTCCGAATCCCAGTTTGACCATTTGACTGCAATATCTCCATAAAGCAACGCGTGGGGCTTTGCTGAAAGTGTTTAAAGACCTGTGCTAGATTGTTCCTTGGTGCGAAGATCTGTTCACATTGGTTTAATACTTGTGTCTGCTTCTGTTTTAAGCAAGGCATTCCTTGACTTGGCGATGCATCCTCCAGGTTATTCAGCCCTCTGTGTCTTTCTGTCTCTTCTCCTGTGTAGGACCCTACTCCAATGTGACCTTGGTTAACTGATAACATCTCCAACGATCCTATTTCTAAACAAGACCAGGTCACAGGTACTGCGGTTAGGAGTTTGCTAGGGACTCAAGGTGTCCTCTAAAAATATGTGTTGAAATTCTAGTGTCTATTGTTGTGATTGCTATTGTTACGTGCCATCAGATTGATACACTGTCCAGTCGTGCTGTACTATGTTCACTGCTATGTCCAAGCCTGATGTAACCATGTGTCAGTGCGTATCGTATTTCCCTGACTTTACCAAGCGTGATAACCTCCCTCCGCACTGCTTTCTCTTTACGTACAGGGGATGAAGGGTTGCCATCCTCATTTCTAAGAAGTGTTCTGAATTTGTTCTTTCTTCAGGCAGCCTATGATACATAGACGATATTTCACTCCCATTGTGATTCAAAGATATTGATTCGTCTTTGGTATCCCTGCTTGTGCAGAATTTGAATGCACTGCTTTGGGCCAAGCGCACCTTAATCCTCAAAGAGACATAACTGGCTTTCAAAGGTCTTTTGCAGCAAACGTGCCCAGTGCAATCCATTCTCAGTCTCTTGATCACTCATCACTAGGTCTGACTGTGGATGCAAGTAGCATGAAGTCCTTGACAACTTCAACCCTTCCATCTTTCAGCCCTTCCATATTTTCTCCATTTGTCCTAATACTGCTGATTGGCCCAATGGTGATGGTTTTTGTTGTCTTTATCTTAAAATGTTATCTGTAGGGAGGGCTCTGGTTTTAGAGCTTCCTCGGTAAGGGTCTTCACTTCTCTTTGCTTTTATTTTAGCTCGGAAAGTTGTGTCATCTTCAGATGGGTCTTCCTCCAATCTGGACACTACACTCTTCCTAAACCGATCCAGTTTTGCAGATATTTGCTCAGCAGACAGATCAAAAAAGAAGCAGACAGAGAGATAGCCTTCAGTCAAGGAAACATGGGTGAACATCTTCCAGCAGGTAGTCTCTGCTGTCAGCCGAGAACCAACTGTCATCAGCAGGAGATCATCTTCAGCTTGGGTTTCTGGCAATTTACTTCGAATGCGCTGCTGTAGCCATTGCACAAGGATCTTCAGCAAGACTTTGTCTGCATGTGATATTCATGATACTGTTGGGTAATCTCTGCCTTCTGTTGGATCTCTTTTCTTTGCAGCAGCATGGGTGCAGATCTCTTAAGGTCAGTTGGCCTTGCTCTTTCCCAATATCTTTGATTCAGCCTGGTCTCGCTTGAACATATGCTACTTTGTCAGGTGGTTGAAAGGTGACTAATTTCTTTCATCTTATTTTCATGCTTCCTGTACCAGTCAATATTTTGCCTGTAGGATCCTTCACTGCTGTAACACAAGCCTTGTTTTTCGTCTTCGGTTCTTTCAGCTTGAGAAACACTGAGTGCACATCCCTTTGGGTTTTCAAACTCCAAGTCTTTGCATACTTCAGTACAGCTATTTGCCTTCTCCCGCTGCCTTTTAAAATGTTCCGCTCAGTTCTCTTGCTTCATCATTTCTTTCACTTGTTTTTTTTCTTGGTTTAAAAAAAATCATTTTATTAGGGGCTCATACAACTCTTATCACAATCCATACATACATCCATTGTGTAAAGCACGTTTGTACATTCGCTGCCCTCATCATTCTCAAAACATTGCTCTCCACGTAAGCCCCTGGCATCAGCTCCTTATTTCCCCTCCCTCCCCACTACCCCCTCCCTCAGGAACCCTTGATAATTTATAAATGATTATTTTGTCATATCTTGCCCTGTCCGATTCTCCCTTCACCCACTTTTCCGTTGTCCGTCCCCCAGGGAGGAGGTTATATTAAATCCTTGTACTTGGTTCCCCCCTTTCCACTCCACCCTTCCTCAACCCTCCCAGTATCACCACTCTCAGCACTGGTCCTGAAGGGATCATCCATCCTGGATGCCCTGTGTTTCCATTTCCCATCTGTACCAGTGTACATCCTCTGGACTAGCCAGATTTGTAAGGTAGACTTGGGATCATGATAGTGGGGGTGGGGGTGGGGTGGGAAGCATTTAGGAACTAGAGGAAAGTTGTATGTTTTATCATTGCTACATCACACCCTGACTGGCTCGTCTCTTCTCTTCCATTTGTTTTAGCTGCTTTACATTCCAGAATAAGTTTAGAGTCCCCTTTGACAACAATTTTGGTCTTTTCTGTATTTTAATGACTTTTTTATTTCTACATATGATTTCCTTGGTGTCATTCCACAACTCATCTGGTCTTTTGTCACTAGTGATTAATGTGTCTTATCTATTTAATGTTCAATGTATCACTAATATTCAATGTATCATCTAGCTATGACCATATGTGATATCTATTCACTAGTGTTCAATGTGCCAATATGTCATCTCTCGATGGTCTCTAAATTAAGGTGGAACATACTCAAGGTTGTACATTGACTCTTGAGGGCTTCTTTTACTTTTCTTTAGCTTGAACTTGAATTTCTTATGAACATTAGATGGTCTCTTTCACAGTCAGCCCCTGGCCTTATTCTGCATGTTGACATTAAGCTTCTTTATCACTTTCCCCTTTTCTGAGGAAAACAAGATATTTCCAATTAATAGGTCATGGGTCTTGAAAACTCCTGTCATGTAATCTCCCACCTTATTTCTATCACTACGGCCATAGTTTCCAACCATTTCCCCTTCCTAATTTGTGAATTCCATATTTTAATTGTCAGTAACTATCAGTACAACTTGATTGCATTTTTTGACCAATTTCAGACTGTAGAGGCTAGTAAAATTCTATGATTTCTTCATCTTTGGTATCAGTGCTTGATTGGTCCAGACGTTTGAAGAACAGTTGTATTGATTGGCCTTCCTCGGAGACGCGTGGGTATTCTCCTGTCACTGACAGTATTACACTACAGGACAGATTTTGAAGTGATCTCTTTGACCGTGAACGCAGTCCCATTCCTCTTCTGTTAGTCCTCCATGGTACACTAGCTTCTACTGTCTGATTCAAAATGGCCAGTGCAGTCCATTTCTGCCCCTACGATATCAATCTTCATATATTCTATTTCATATTTTAAGGACTTCCACTTTTTCCAGATTCATATTTCTGCGTTCCATGCTTAGATTATTAATGAATACTTGCCGCTGCTTCTTCCCAATTTCCAGCTGTACTTCACCAGCAAATGGAGGTCCCAGAAGCTTGACTCCATCGACATCGTTTAGTTTGATTCTACTTTAAGGAGGCAGTGGGGAAAAACTGACTTCTCAACTCTGTGGAGAATCCCATTTGGAAATAGAATTTTCTTTGTTATGTTAATAAGGCAGTATCAGTGTGGAATAGGTCTTAAACCTAATCATTGCTAATTAAAAGGAGCAGAATAGCTACACAGACAAGCAACCCCAAATGGGAAGGCTTGATGCCAAATGAAGAACACCGGGAGCTGGGAAGTGCTGGGCGACAGGAGACGAGACAAGCATATTCCCGAGTGGCCACCAAGAACCATCCTCTAGAGCTGCTGCCCAAAATTCCCACTGAGCTTCATAACCTCTGATAAAATTAATTTCTTTTTTTTTTAATATGGAACGCTTCATGAATTTGCGTGTCATCTTTGCGCAGGGGCCATGCTAATCTTCTCTGTATCGTTCCAATTTTAGTATCCGTGCTGCGGAAGCAAGCACCAAAATTAATTTCTTGTCCTTAGGCCACTCCCTGGGGATATTTCTGTTATAGCAGCACTGGGAGTCTAAGACTTCAAAATAGTTTATGGTGGAATTTGCTCTATAATTCCAAGTCGCACCCCAGGCCTACGGAATAAAAACTTCAGGGGATGTAGGACCCAAGAATCTATGTTTTAGTTAGGCAGGCTGTCTGTTTTTTAAGCTCAGCAAAGTTTGAGAACGACTGCCCTAGTCTCTGTGCTGAATGCCAAGTATGCGGCTCTCCCCCAAAGAAACCAACAGAATGTTTGGGGCAGGCCCTTGTGGACACTCTGTCGGTTGAAAATGAATATAGAGAAACTGAAGATACAGGAGAGAGAAATAGTTGAACATTTTTAGGTCTTTCTATGAAATGAGCAATAATTAAAATCGTACCCGCTGTTCCTGCAGTTGATTGCATCTTTCAGGATGAAGACTGGTTGGGCTTCTCATCTAATGGTGTTTGGAATATGGAATTTCATCCTCAGAAAAGGGGAAAGTCATTTCTCACCTAATGTACCCACTTAGAGGGGGCACCAGGAAGCAGAGAATGAGGAGGAAGGGGCACTTGCCTGTAACTGCTTCTTAATGACGTTGCTTAATTATCTTCAGGATGTGTTGAGCCCTTTCATGAAAGATATTAAATCTTGAAAGTTGTGAAGAAAACGAATCATCAAATCTGTGCTTTTTGATTGCAGTGAAATCTAGTCTTGAGTCTGAAGATTAAATGAGAAATTGCTTTAAAGCTTTTTAGTCCCTGGTGGATTGTGAAGTTAAAAAAAAACCACAAAAAACCAGTCAAGTTGCCACCTGCTGTAATTTGTCCTAATTAGCCAGGCTCTTGCTTGAGTTGGAGGAGGGCTGAGAAGGATGGGAGAGATGAAGGCAAGGGAGATTAAGGTACCTGCCTTCCTAAATGCCCTACATACTGGCAGAAGCAAAACCGCGGTGCAGGAAGCAAAGTCCCTAACAAGATACAGTGAATTTGTTTCTGAGACAGGTAGGTCTAACCAGGACCCTAAAATCCAATGTGTGCCAATAGGTGTGTTGAACTTGGGCCAGAAGTCCTGGTGACACAATGGTTCCAGGCTGGGAAGTCAAAGGATCCACACCCAACTGTGGCTCCACAGGAGGAAAGACCTGGCTCTCTGCTTCCATGAAGATTACAACTTGAGAAACCCTGAGGGGGTGGTGGAGTTTTGTCACCTGGGGCTGCGACAAGTCAGAATCCAATCGACATCATATGACCACCGTGGTACCTTCTCTGCAGACACCGGGAAGGGAAGGACATCCAGAGACCCATGACGGACGAAATAGACGGGATTCTTGAGCTTCTGCTTTATTTGGGAGGAAAAGGCAGCTCAATGAGCTGGGGAACCTTCCCAAGATGATAGGGAACCAGCAAGGGGCAGGACCAGCAGTAGCTTCGCAGTCTCATGGCTTGGGGTTCAGCGTTCTCTTCGTGCGGCACCGCACCACACTTCGGCCCTATCGGAGGCAAAATCATGCTTTTACGTCTCCTGCGCTGGAAGGGCTTCCATCCCAAATCTGGAGGCAGCAAGGCAGTGCAGCTGGGCTTGGAAGAGGTCTCTGGGTGGCAAATACAGTTTGTAGTCACATAATACTCCGGAGATTGGTGGTTCAAACCTTCCTAGCTATGTCATGGTGGGGGTCCCTAAAAATCGGATTCCCTAAAGCCCTATAGAGCAGTGCTGCTCTACTTGAGTTCATGCGGTCACTATGCTTGGAATTGACTTGTTTGGACATGACCAAGTTGGTTTCTCGCTTTGAAGCTCAAAGGTTTATGCCCTCATGCTAATTCTGCAATGACCTCTTTGGAACCTTAGGCAAGACATACAGAAGGCGTTAGGCACAAGGCGTTAGTTTTTCTGCCCTCCTCAAATTAGCAATGTCTATTAATACAAGTACCTACCTTGACCATATTAGAAACCTCCTCCTGTTACCGCAAAGGGTGACCAGCTGCCGCAGTGCAGATTAGAGCTTCCGATGTATTTTCAGTAGTTCCTGTAGTGCCCTAATACTGGTTCTAACTGGCAAGCCGTAGGAGAGAAAGGGGTGGAAGGGAGGAAAAAAAACTATATCAAAAAAGAAGAATTAGACAACCTGATGCTTGAAGCATCAATGGGTTAAGTATCGAACAATGCAGACGCATCAAAAGAAGATGGAAGGAATACACAGAGTCTCTGTACCAGAACTAACTGATGACGCTCAGCCATTTCAAGAGGTATCACATGATCCAAAAACGATAGCACTGAGGAAGACATCCATGCTACACTGAAGGCATTGTGGGAGAAACGAGGCTCCAGGAATTTGTGAAATACCAATTGAGATGTTTCGACAAACGGAGGCAGTACCAGAAGCATTCACTCCTCCGTGCCAGGCCTTTCGGAAGCCGGCTAACTGGAAGATGCTCACCTGGAAGAGATCCCTATTGGTGCCTGTCCCAAAGCGAGGTGGCTGAACAGAATCTGTGAGGATAAAGCAATATCTTAATATGCAAAGAACATTTTGATGACGGCCACCCAAAACAGGTTACAGCAGTACATCAACAGAGAACTACCCCAAACGTAGGTTGAATTTAGAAGACGTATGCCATGTGAGGTAACATGTTGACTGCAGGTGGTCCTTGTCTGAACACAGAGAACACCAGAAGATGTTCACTGTGTTTTGGGGACTGTGCCAAGGCATCTGCCTCTGCAGTAAGCAACCCTGGACAGCATTGCCAAGGATCCTGGATTCAAGAAGACTCCATTGTGCTCACGTGAAACCTGGACACAGATCAAGACTGTTGTTCTGGTAGAAGAAGAGGAGGTTTTAAAGAACAGGTTTTAAAATAAGGAAAAGTATAGGTCCTAATTATGGCTTTTACCATAATTACTCAATCTGTGTGCTGAGCCAATCACCTGAGAAGTTGTACTATATGAAAAAGAACATCATAACAGGATGAGAGGAAGGCTCGTTAACAACCATCAATAGGTAGATGACGCAACTTTGTTTGCTGGAAGCAGAGGACTCGAAGCATTCACATTATCTAAAGATCAAAAACTACAGCCTTCTATGTGGTTTGCAATGCAGTGTAAACAAAACTAGCATCCTCAAAGCTGGACCAACAGAGAGCATCAGGATAAACAGAGAACAGAGTGCCATTGTTAGGGATTTCACCTTCCTTGAGTCTACAGTCAGTACGCATGGAAGCAGAGTTCAAAAGAATCAAAGGATGTATTGCGCTGGCCACACCTGGTACACAGATCGATTTAAAGTGTTACAGAGCAAAGCTGTCCCAAGTTATGGTATGATCATTCCCCTCATATGCGTGTGGATGCTGAGCAGCGAGTGAAGGAAGGGCATTTGAATTGTGGTGTTGCTGACGAGGATCGCAGTACCGTCGACTGCCAGAAGAAGAAGCAGAGCTGCTTGGAGGAAGTGCAGCAAGAGTGTTTCCTGGAAGCAAGGTTGATGGGACTTGGTCCTAATGTGCTTTGGACAGGTTCTCAGCAGAGCCCAGTCCCTTCCACGGGACGCCATACTTGGTAAAGTAGACATGGTTGGCAAAAAAGAGGAAGACTCTCGAGGAGATGGGATCACACAGCGGGTTCAAACATAGCGATTGTGGGGACAGTGCAAGACCAGGCAGCGTTTCACTCCACGTACATCGGGCCACCATGATTGGGACGGATTCTACGGCACCTGACATCAGCAACAACAGCTGTAGTTTGGAAAAGAAGCAGAATTCTTTCTTCCGAAAAATATTGCTAAACTGTTAGGCTAAATTTTTCTCAGCTGGAAGTGTCTGGGAAGAGCCCCTCAGACGTTGGAAGATTAAAAAAAATGATCCTGACACAGTTGTGAAAACTAATTGGCCATTCCCAAACACCTTGAGGGAATGAGACACTGGGGACTTGGGACTGAGAAGAGCAGCCTGGAAGAACATCAAGGTCGATCGGTGTATCATCCACGAAGACAGTGTTCTACGCCCTACTGTGGCGAGTGGCCACTGGGGTCTGACAAGCTTGTGAGTAGGCACTTAAGATAAAATTACTAGTCTTTCCCCATCTGGAGTCAAGACTGAACGAAACGAAAAGTTCAAGGAAAATGATTAGTCCAAAGAGCTCGTGAACTATGGAACCACAGTCTCCACGCCCAGAGACCAGAAGAACCAGATGGCGCTTGACCGCCATTGCCCACACCTCTGATTGGAATGACTGAAGGTCCAGAACAGAATGGGAGAGAAATGTAGAACAAAATTCAAAATCATCCCAAAAATGGCCTGGCCTACCAGTCTACTAGAGAATGGTTGATCCCCTGAGACTGGCCCTTGGGTACCCTTTAAGCCTGGAACTGAATCTATCCCAGGAGATCATCTTGAAGCCAAGCAACAGATAGGCCTATAAAGTGAACATACTCAGATCAATTGACCATATGAGCCTAAAAGGGCAACATGTGCCCCAAAAAGAAAGCTTACAAGACAGGAAGGAGAATGAAAGATGGTTGACTAGAAATGGCTAATCTGTGCTGGTGCATGGAGGAGATTGCCACCAAGGTTATGAATTGTTGAATTAAAAATAATTCATTTGCTTTGTAAACTTTCACCAGACGTTCCTGCAAAACTGGCATAATTGCTGAGGGGTAGTCATGGTGAATGAGTGGGGAAGGAAAGGGTAGGAGTACGGAAGCCAGATAGCTGCCAGGTCTGTCTTCAAGTCGTTGTCCCTGGGTAGTGCAAACCGTTCAGGTGCTGCTAAAAGAGAAGGGGGAAGGTTTGAACCCACACAGAGTGCCTCAGAAGAAAGGTCTGGTGATCCACTTCTGAAAAACCAACCGTTGAAATCCCTTTGGAGCACAGAGCCCTCTGACACACCAGGGGCCATCATGTGTCCGAATGGACTTGATGGTAACTTTTTAATTTCCTGGTTTGGTCTTCCAATACTGAGACCAAATTAAATAAACAAATAAATGGATGCATAATAGTAAAACTGCTATCTCTACATCCACCATGTACAAAGGACTTCAAACAGTTTGTGGAAAGATTCCACTATCTTTTAACCCCATCTTTTCCATGAAGTTTTTCAGCCCCGTTCTATGTCTTCTGTCTCTGTACCAAGGTCTGTCTGTTGTCCTAAACTTTAACTGCCAGACTGGTAAGGCACGCCCCAAGATCACAGGAAGGAGAGAAACCCTCCACATGGAGACCAAAAAAGACCCTTGCTGTCGTTTTTTTTGAGATGTATGTCCCCCCTGGGTGTTTCACCCTGGATATTTGCAATGAGTTCTGGGGGTCCCGTGAAATACTCTCACTCAGGCTTCGTGAGGATAAATTAGGCCAGTCCTATCACTTGTCCAGGTGGTGCCAGCAAGCATTGCAATTGGCCTAGAAACCCAGCAGTCCCCCACTGTATCAGGGGAAAGCTCCGCTATCTACCTCCAGCCAGGAGCCCCGGGGAGATAGAGCACGTTCATTTCAAAAGCAAGCTGTGTCTCTGCTCTCCGGTCTCCCACAGCCCTGTGCTGGGCAGTGGTGTGGCAAGAAACCTCTTTCTAGAAACGGGGCCAGTTTGTGTCATTAAAATGTCTGTTCCTTTTTCTCGTCCTGCCTCTTGTTACTGGGAAGCCTGAGAGGCAGGGTATTCAGAGTGAGCCAGACCAGCAAACTCACCTCATCATTAACTTCCTTCCCATTGGGGCTTCTCCGAAGTCCAAGGATTCTTCCTTTTCTTGTCAAGTCACTACAAAGATCCTTCTTAGCCTCCTGAAAATCATTAGCCGGCACAAACTGGGTCGTGAACAACAGCAAGGGTTGCTTCGTGAACGCTACAGAGGTTGGTTCGCCAACAGAGTCTGAGAGGCTCCAGGTGACCTGCTGCAAATAAGAGGCCCGTGCAGCCCTGCTACAGCAGGTTGCTGGAATGGGTACCTCAAAGGAGAAGTTCTAGGGTGGTATCTTTATGAAGTGCTTGATTATTAAGGGTTAGTAGCAGTTTGCTCCTCTCCAGCCATGCCTCCAGAGAGAGGCCCGTTGACCGGCTTCTGACTGCCTTGAAAAGTCTCTGGAGGACAGTGCTGCGGACATCGGGCTTTCTCTTGAGTTGGAATCACCAAGTGAGTCGGGCTTGGGAGGTTGTTTTATTAGTGTTGAGCACAAACGGTTTAAGAGCGAGAAGGGATTTCTGTGCTGTACTTGTCATTTCTGGTTTTGCGTCTATTGTGGCTTTTTTGCTGGGGAGAGGAATAGACACCAGGTCTCTCTCAATTGGAATGAACCCTACTAGAATAACCCATGAATCTCTTCCTTGAAGCGCAACTTTCTTGTAATCCATGGCGTGGCACGGCGCAAACAGAGGAGCACTCAGGCACAGGCTGTTGAGGTCGTGGCCTGCCTCACACCCCGCTCTTCTTCCAGACCCTGGAGCACGAGGGACGTTACTATGAGTGCGAGGTCCTTCCGTTCATGGAGATTGGGTCCGTAGCTCATAAGTACTACCTCCTAAATATCCGACTGCCTGTCAACGAGAAGAAGAAAATCAACGTTGGGATCGGCGAGATTAAGGACATCCGGCTGGTGGTAAGCGATCCAAGCGGGCGGCTACGTGCGGGGCACTAGTTCTTGGGTACTCGGATGAACAGGAAACACCTTCTCCCTCCTGGCATCCCTGTGCCTCAGTTGTCTCATATGAGAAATGGGCCTAATTTGGCACTTGTGGGAGGCGGGAACTCCAGGTGAACTCATTCGTGCCTGAGGTTACAGAAATGGAAGACAGTTACTCACTGCTCGGTGAAGACCTGATGACCGGGGACACAATTGTGAGTAACAGCAAGACACGAGCCATGCATTTGATTTGCGAGCAGACGTGGTAAAGGGCAGAGTGGTGTTTTAGGTGACCAAGTCTTTCCCGTTGATTAAAGATGATACCAGAAATGTTTTTTTAAAATATTGGTGAAGACACAGAATCCCATCAAATTACTGTAATATCTTACCATCCAGAACTAGTCACCGCTGTTGAGATGTAGATGTGTCTCAAGAAGGTGGCCCATGACCAGGTGACATTCATTCTGTTCTGGTTTTGTTTTGTTCTGTTTCACATAAGGTCACCATAAGTGGGGACTGACTCTGTAGCAACTCACAAGAGCGGCTTATACATAATTGTTCCCTTACAAAAAGAGATGTTATATCTAACACGTTCTATTCCCTGCTTTTGCATGTAATATTAAGGCTATCATATAAATACAGGGGGGCTTCAAAAGGTTTGTGGGGAAATTCCATTATATTTTCATAACATTTTTCCTGAACTTTTGAATTCCCTCATCTACCTTACAATATTGTATAGCATTCCATTATAAAGATTTACCTTAACATACCTAGTCAATCTCTACATTTTTAGCACCTAAAAGAGCCCCAGTTTTTTAATGGAAATCTTTACAGATCAAAAATCTTTGATCCCAATCTTAACCATTTTTGTAGCATAGAGGGTCCCTTTTTGTACCTTTGATACCGACTTAGTTCCATAGTGTGTGAGGAGGAGCCAAGGGGAGGATAAGGACAATGTGTGCGGGGGATATTAAAAGTTCTCAGATCTTGAACACTCAGAACACCCAATCTCTATCCACTTCCCTCCCATGTATTTGATGGTCAGAAATAATGCTATGATATATTCATTCCCCTTCAAAATTGTTACTGACCTCTGTCTAGGGAATCCATCAAAACGGAGGCTTCACCAAGGTGTGGTTTGCCATGAAGACCTTCCTTACACCCAGTATCTTCATCATCATGGTGTGGTACTGGAGGAGGATCACCATGATGTCCCGGCCCCCGGTGCTCCTGGAAAAGTAAGAGCTGGCTTGGGACCACTCATTTCAATCAGTGGCTTCCTGTGACCTGCCACACGCCTGCTTTCACTGGAGGCAGGAGGTGGGTGGTGGGTGGTGGTGTGGGTGGCGGTGGTCTAGTTCAAGCACCCAGTACGTTATGTGGCCTAGCGAGTCAACCAGAAGTCATTCTGGACTCTTGTCTTGGACGTGCAATATTTTGATTACATTCTCAGGACTATACTTATATTTCTGGTCCATTTTTCTGTATCTGTATTTCATTTCTACTGTCAGACTCAAATACGTCTTTCTCAGACGGTGGCTGAACTACTCTGAGCCCCGTCCTTCTTACCTATACAGGGATGATGCTTCTGCAAATGCGGGCTCGTTCTCTCTCGTATCATTCTATGGGCGATCGAGGGGAAGGCTAGATCATTCCGGTCAGTATACAAATGCATACACATTTCCCAGATGGCTCTCTGTTGTCCTCTTCCCCCTGAAGTTGCCCTATCCATGTTTTGTTCTTCTTTACTGCAAGGCTCCTGAAAAGCTTTTCCATAATTAATCTTCCATTCTCTCCTGAGCTCGTTAGAGCCCGGATCCTTCCCCACCACTTCACTGAACCCCTTCATAGCCAAATCCAGTGGTCCTGCCTCAGTGTGCCTTCACGCAGCACCAGCATGTGACGCCACCCCTCTCCACTGGTCCTCCTTCCTCTCCACTGGTCCTCCTTCTCAATTCTTGGCTGTCCTCTCTCTTACTGCCCAGTAGTTGGTCTCTACTGCTGTTGGCTCACATCTCGCTAACCTCTTGAGGACCACTGGTGGGGTGGTGCTTATGTGCTGGGCTGCTAACCGTAAGACTCGCAGTTTGAAAACACCAGCCTCTCTGTGGGACGGAGGAAGCTTCCGACTCCCGTGAAGCATTATAGTAGAGACCCCAGGTGCTGTTCCACCCCGTCCTGTGCGGTTGCCCGGAGAAGGAACTGACTCGATGGTAGTGAGTTTGGTTTGCCAGCCTCCTAGACTGCAAAGCCAGGACTCAGATCTTACAGCTCTTCTCTTCGGTAGCTGCACTTCTGTCTCCGATGAGCTTATATGGTCTCACGACTTTTACAATGATCTATACTCTGATGGCTTAATGTTATCTCCAACCAAACTTCTCGCAACTCTAGACTCTACTTTCTTTATATGTTCACTTACATTAAAAAATATATATGTAACATATATGAGCACCCACAAAGCTCATGTAATGCTTCCCTTTTCCGGCCTGCTCTTCGCCTGGCTTCTGCCTTTGCAGTCGCTCCAGCTACCCATGTGGGGTCACCAATTGCTCTTCAGGTTTTCACTTCCTGCCCTCCGACTGATCAACCAGGATATTGCATAACTTGCACTGGGACCCCTTACTCTCACCTACCATCACTTCCCACCTGCTTCACCAGAAATAGACTTGCAATGTGTTCTCCTTCCTGCCACCAATTTCCTCCTCAGACTTAATAGTTTTTCCTCCATACAAACGTCTTGGCTCAGGCTGTGTATGCAAATGTGTCGATCAGGACATGTCACTCCACGACTCAGAGCTCTCTCCTGACGTTGCCTCTCCTTTGCCCTGACCTGCAAAGCCCTCTGTGATCTGGCCCCACGCCACCTCTGATCTCTTATGTCTTCTCCCACCCATCAGCCTCCTTGACGGGGCTCAAGCGTGTCTGGCATGCTCTGTCCCCTGGAGACATCGCACTCTCTCCTTCCTCCAGCTAAATGCTCTTCCCCAGAGAGCTCTTGGGCACAGTGCCTGCCTGCCTTCTTTCCTGGCTGCAATGTCTGTTTTCTTTCCAGGCTTTTCCCAGCGCCTGATAGAAAATAGCACCTTAGTGTTTTTCTGTTGTCTTTCCCTGTTTTGTTTTTTTAATAGTTGGGATTTAATACATATGTCATTCCAAATTCCAATCTCATCAATTGGAATTGTACTCTTGCTACCATAGTCAGTTGCCAAACAATATTTTTCTACATGGACCTCCTTGACATCCTCGCCAACCCTCCTCACCCCTGTACCTCCCACCCCCACCCGCCCATCCGAAACCCTTATTCTACATGCTGTCCCTATTGGTTCATCAATTCTGGATGTCAAACCATGTTTTATTTTTATTTAAAGTGCTCATTCTTTGTTTACTGTCTTTTCCCCTAACACCCACCCCTCCCCCCACCATATCCCATCTACAGGTTCTTACGAAAGCAAGACTCGTGCCTATTTTGACACTGCAGTTCTTTTCCGACTTTGGAATAGTAATTGACACATGGCAGACACCCAGTACATATTTGTTGTAGGAATGAATCAAAGAGCCATACCATTCCATTGTTCAACTCACTAATAGGTCCTTAGTCCCCTGGAGACAAATGTCTAATTCTGTCGTCAGGCATACAAACATCCTCCAGTCTCACATCCTGAACTTTTCCCATCAGTGTGATTTGCAGGTGCCCAGTTGCTTCAGACCAGCGGTTCTCAACCTGTGGGTTGCGACCCCTTTGGGGGTCGAATGACCCTTTCACAGGGGTTGCCCAATTCATAACAGTAGCAAAATGACAGTGATGAAGTAGCAACAAAATGATTTTATGGTTGGGGGGTGACTACCACATGAGGAACTGTATGAAAGGGTGGCGGCACTAGGAGGGTGGAGGCCTCTGCTGGGACTGTCCTTCCCCATCTGCTTCATCTCTGCACAGTCCCGCTCAGTTAGATCTTCATCATGTGACTTGGCATGGACAAATCTCAGTTGCGTTTTGCCTGGCACCCCCACTAAACAATCGCTGTGTGAGTGAAAACGCAGGTCCTATTCATTTAGGTCTCTGTAGCCTGGACACAATAACCTGCCATATTACAAACATGTATTGCGTGGGTATGAATGAAAGTGAATCACTTAGCAACATCATGAATCTTGTTTTGATAGAAGAAGCAAAGTGACGGGACTATGAGAGAGAATAGAAATGAAACCAGACGCTTGACGAATTTATATTTCATGGTTATTTCTTTGGAGCCATTTATTATTGAAATAAATATGCTCATGTAATTCATTATTGCTGAGGGTATCATAGGAATAATGCCCGCATCCCTGTAGAGAAAGCAATTCAGTCCGATGGGGACTATAGATGAAGTCACGGGAGCCAAGCACCTGTGGGAATACAGTGCAGTCACTAAGGAGATGAAGGCCGATTGTGCAGCAGGGCTGGGGAATTCTCTTTATCTGGGAGGGGCACCAGCTAAACGGGACATTTCGCATCTCTGTAGAACCTTGTGAGAGCTAAGAAAACGATCGGGGGGGGGGGCTTTTGTCATAATAAGTAACTTCTCGGGCCCCCCAATCGGCTCCTTGAGATTGCAAGCCTGCCTCCTAGAGGAATAAACAAGTGCTCCCCGTGTGTTCTCGCCATCAGAGTCATCTTTGCCCTGGGGATCTCCATGACCTTCATCAACATCCCAGTGGAATGGTTTTCCATCGGCTTTGACTGGACCTGGATGCTGTTGTTTGGCGACATCCGGCAGGGCATCTTCTATGCGATGCTTTTGTCCTTCTGGATCATCTTCTGTGGCGAGCACATGATGGTAAGAGCGCACTGGGGAAGGGGCCGGCATCTCAACACGGCTGCTGTGCGGGCGCTCAGCTGACCCCGCGAGGCCCCGCCTCGGCTCTAGTGGGGGATGAGGCAGGGAAGCCAGTGGTCGTGGGCAAGATCCCTGTAGTCGGCCCTCTGGCTCAGATTCTTCCTTCTTCACCATCCGCTAGCTGAGTGACCTTGGGCAAGTGCCTGATGTGTGCTCAGTGTCAGGTTCCTCCAGTGTAGATTCGAACAAAAGCCCTAATTTCTAGGTGAGAATTAAATGAGAAAAACGCGAGCAAAGTACTTAGCAGTGAGTGGTCACCCCAGCCAGCAATGTAATGATGATGATTTCCTCTCCTTTGACTTGAGTGGAACTTCAGCGTTGCTTCGCGTGGGCGTGGCTCGTTCTAGGAAGCAGGTCGTTGCAGGGAGGTGGTAACCCCTGACATACTGCTCGCTGATTCCAACACCCATTTCATAGGTTCCTTGCTGTATTTCAAGATGAGGGAAGGTACCACAGGTGAAACTCAAAATGGTGCTGGCATCCCATTGCGGCGAAGGCAGCAGGGCAGCTGGAGCCTGGTCCTCCTGTCAGGCACTGGGTTCCTCTAGTAGGTCGGACTGCTTTTGAACTCCATTGGGGTTTGACCATGGTCCTGAAGACTTGCTGCCTTCCCAGGAAACAGCAGGAGTGGGAGCAAGCCCCTGATGACTGCTGACCTCCCCGTGGGGTCCTCCGACAGTGACACGTTGCGAAGGAGCCCTTGGTACTGAGGGGTGGAGGTGGTGCTGTCTCTGCAGCAGGACTGCCAGCCAAAGGGGCTCACCGGCAGTAAGCTGGGGTGGACTCCCCCGCCCCGGGGTCCTTGCCTGGGGCCCCAGACATGTTTTCACCCTTCTTAGTTTTCCCAGTCTCTCTCCCATTTTTAAATGTTGTGTCCTTGTGCGTCTGTCCAGAAGAGCCATGCTTGTTGCTAATGATAAGCAGGAAAATGTCTTTTTTCACTATAGGAGGCCTCTTTCATTGGACCTATTTGGATACCTCTGTTTGCTCCTACAAAGGCCACCCTACCTTCCCAAATTCTTCTCCTTCCAAAGATGTACTCACACATGGATTTCATTCCGAACGAGCAATTTTGGGAGGACCACAAACAACCGCAGGCTGGGGGATGTCCTTTCATTTATTCCCATAGCATCCTGTTCTTATTACTATCAATGGCCTTTTATCGACTGGTTTTGAAATCATTTATGTGCGGGACTCCTCCAAAGAAAATATGCTCCTTACAAACAGAGAGTTCTATCTTACTCCTCCTTGTATGCATATAGTATGGTGTCCAATACAGAGGAGATGCTCAGCAAGTCTGGTCTGCCCAGCAGGCTCACCTCTAGAATGGCTTTGCTCTGCTTCCATCCCTGGCTCATGTCTCCATTTGGTTTTCCTTAGGATCAGCATGAGCGGAATCACATTGCAGGATACTGGAAACAAGTCGGACCCATTGCAGTTGGCTCTTTCTGCCTCTTCATATTTGACATGTGTGAGAGGTGAGCGAGTGCCCACCGGGCTCAGAACGGACACGCCCACTCCCGTCTCTTTAAGGGGACTAGTCCCAAAAGCAGAGGGGTGACCATGAACCTTTTCTCTGGCATGAAAGAGTTTGCCATCGACTCATCCAGAGCTAGGCGTTGTGATGGAGTCAGAGACCAACCTGCAAGGGATGCAAAACCTTTGGACTGGTCATGTTCTCAACTCTCCCACTCTCACTAGGTTCTCCGGTGCATTCCTTAGTCTAAATACAGCTAAGCTGCACATTTAGGAATATGCAACAGGGAGCATTCCCCCTTGGTCTTTTCATGAATCGCCTTCCCATCTTGTTTCTCTTTGCAGAGGGGTGCAACTGACAAATCCTTTCTACAGTATCTGGACCACAGATGTCGGAACAGAGCTGGCTGTATCCTTCCGTGTGGGGTTTAGAGTTTTATTTTTTTCCCACAGCTAACTGGTCCCCAGGATGATTTTCTAAGCCACTGCCGATGCTCTCCATGTGGTTCCAGCCAGAGCTTTGATCCTCAGACCACTGATAGCATCATAGTTAAGGCAAATAACGAGACGAATTAATGCCTGCTCTCCAGCCCGGGAGAGAGCAGCCGGAATGGGGGGTTGCCGCACATCCTCCTGGTAGAGATTAGTTTCTGGTGTTCCCACAGCCCGTCTAAACGGTCTATTATCCACGTGTTTACCTCAGACTGAAGCATGACTAGCTTTCCCCTGGAGCCATTGCGGCCGTCTGCAGGCCCCTTGGTGAGAAGCCTGTTTCTGAAGTCATCTCTGTCCGAGGTTTCTCAAAGTGACCTTGGCACATTGGCGGCTGCTGCTCCTGCCCGAGAGTGAATGGAGATAAGACTAAGGTGATTAGTTCCAGAGGAGTCGCCGAGTCCTCTGGTTGGTTAGCATAAACTCTGTCTGACTCATCTTCGTGAAGCAGCAGCGACAGTCTTCCCTTATCCCGTTTAGGATGCTGGATTTGAATATTTTATCTCCCCGAATAGTATGTTAAGTGCTTAGGGGAGAAAAAAAAAAACTTTGGAGGGAGGAGAAAGGCTTGGGTTGGACTTTCCCTCCACGGATAATGCTATGTTATCATGTGCTGCTTAATACGCTTTGTCCAAGGTGATGAGTCTATTCGTTTTCTTAGTGCCACAAGACCTCTATGTGGAAATGGAAGCAGGACCATGATTACTTGTTCACATCCAAGGATGCGAGCGTTGGATTCCCCCTCCGCCCCTCTCACCAGACATTCACACGTAGCCAAAGGAATACGTCCCCTGCGAAGTCGACTGCAGCCCTTTGGTTTTGCAGAGTTGACCGCGTGTGCCGAGTAGAACCTGGCCTTTCGAGGCCCTGGCCTCTCAGAAGCAGATAGCCAGGCCTGACTTCGGTGGTGTCTCTAGGGGGATAGGAACCACCAAACATTGAGCTAGAGGCTGAGCACTGAACCATCTGTCCCACGCAGGGACCCCTGCGGTTACTGCAGTGAAGAGGGACTCTTCTCCCAGCCCCCCTTCAGCCTCAGAGGAAGCACTCCCTCCCCCGAGCCGGGTGTCCCTCTGCTCCAGGCTCCGCTTCACAAGGTCTGCTGTGATGGTCATAACAGAGCTAAACCCGCCAACCGTCCTCATCCCTGGGATTACGGCAAGACCTTCCATTCCATGGCCAGCGTCCTGGCAACTCCAACCCCAAGGCCTTTTAGGCCAATGATTCCAAGGCATCTTAATTCCCTAATTACAAAAACTCCAGGATTTAGCCACCCCCCATGTGGGTTTTGTGTTCAGCTGCTAGCCCCAGGGTCTAGGGGAAAAAGATGCGTTTTTCTAATCCCATAAAGAGTTACAGTCTCTGAAACCCACAGGGGCAGTTCTGCCCTATCACAGGATCGCTATGAGTCAGAATCAAATTGATGGCAAGGAGTTGTTTGTCTTGGGTTGGGTTTGGTTTGGTTTGGGGGAGCCGTTGCCAAACTCAGTTACACTTGGTTCCCTAGCATGGGAAAAAACAATTCCATCTATTTGGTGTGCGGCCTAGGCGTCTGCATTTAGCTCACTCTTGGCATGATTTCAGGAGTCCCAATAGTGTATTGGTTACATCGGACTGCTAACTCTAAGGTCCACCATTCAAAACCATCCAGCTGCTCCACAGGGGAAAGACGGAGTTTTCTATCCCTGTAGAGATTTACAGTCTTGCAAACACACGGGCACAGGTCTACCGTCTTAATGGGCCACTGTGAGCCAGCACTGACTTGTTAGCAATGAGTTGGGGTTTGGGGTTTTGGTTTTGGTAACCAAGGAGGGGGGAACCCTGGTGGGCTAGTGGTTACCTGCTGGCCTGCTAAGCGTAAAGTGAGACCTTTGAAACCGCCAGGCACCCTGCAGGAGATAGCGTGGCTTTCAATGCCCGTAAAGAGTGAGTCTCAGAAACTGAGAGGGGCAGGCCTACCTGTCCTAGAGGACTCACTAGGGACGGCATGGACGCAATGGCCATGAGTGGTTCTTTGTTTTGTTGCGTTTTCCTTTCGACCTAATCTTAGTGAAGCTTTTCACTTGGTCGATATTTAGCATCGTGTGCAGCTGACTCTCCGGGGCATTGGTTAAAAGGCAGATTCTGATTCTCCAGACCTGAGTGGGCCCTAGATGCCACATTCCTAACAAGCAAGGCCCCCTTCTGCTTCTCCCTTGATTAAAAAGCCAATTTGAAGCCTCTTCTCTGTGGTACTGCTGTGCCGGAACCCGCACCACCCCCCTCTAGCTGCCCTGACAGTGCCAGCGCCGAACACTATCTCCCTGAAAACGGTGTGGATCCTGAGTGACAAACAGCCATGTGGACAGGGCTGGGGAGAAATGCTTGCCTACTGTCCTCTTTCCTTTACTGGACACCCTCAGATGGCCTTCATCATTGTGGCCGGCATCTGCCTCTGCCTCTATTTCCTCTTCCTGTGCTTCATGGTCTTCCAGGTGTTTCGGAACATCAGCGGGAAGCAGTCCAGCCTGCCCGCCATGAGCAAGGTCCGGCGGCTGCACTATGAGGTGAGTGAGTGGCCTGACTCTTTCTGGGACTATTGTTCTCAGTCTCCTTTCCTGCTTGACGTGTAAGCACACACGTGTGTGTGGGTGTGCACACGGGTGCGTACACACACCTACGGCTTGACACGAAAAGGCTCTTCTTTCACATACACGCTGACATTCTCATGTGGCATCTGTGGGCCAAATTCAAGGCGCACTTTTACTCTGAGAACCGTCTAGCTGGCTCCTCTGAATCTTGGACTTCCCTGTGGTATAAATTTCTTTCTGTCCTCAGCAAGGAGTAACTAGTTCAGCAGGTTCTTGGGGCTTCCCGTGCAATGGAGGAGCATACCGGATGGGAGATTTGCTAGGATTGGGGTGCGGCTTCCATCAAGCTTCTCTGCTGAGAAGCAGCCTGAGACCCTCAGGGGTCCGATTTCCAGACCCTCATAGGCCACATTTCCCCGGAATGTCCAGCAAGTGCACAGAGAATGTCCACGAAGCTCAGTTTCAGCTTGCATTCTCACGCAAGAGAATGCACTTAACAGCCCCCCATCTCTAATGCAGGCAGCCCACAGCTTTGGTCAGTCAAAGACTCCCTCGGGTTCATACCTCGTGGCTCCCCTGGGACACACAAACTGCCACCCCACAGGGCTTTGTACGCAGTGTGTCTGCACATGTTACGGTCCGCTTCCCGTGAGTCCACCAATCGGACTCCCCGTACCCTCGTGGTCACGTGGGTGGTGCAGGACCAGACAATGTTTTGTTCTGTTATGCATACTGGGGTATCTGCAGATAAGAGTGCCCAAGTCACAGCGGGTGCCTGCCCCCAAGTCTGGCACACAGAAAACTGCTGGCACTGCCTGAGGCTCGCCTGTCTCCTAGGCTGGAGCAGCATGTGGGAAAAGTCAGCCCGATACACTTCTCGCATGGATTAAGATGCACATTTCTTTGTGTTCACTGAAGCAGAATTGTATTAGGACTGCAGAAAACTTGGAGTTGCTAACTTTGAACCCTTGCAGAGAAGCATAACCAGCTTAGCTGGGAAATTAGCAGCTTCACGACGTGCTGTGAATGTAATTCCCAGGCCCTGGTAGCATGTGAGATAAGAACAGAGGAAATATTGGGCCCGAGAAATTTCCCAGCCACGTTCTCCTCTGCAGGAGGAAGGCTGCTCCGTGGAATTGTTTTACTCCTAGGGATTTGTGCTTCTGGGGTGGTTTTTAAAAAAAATAATGAGCTTTTTATAAATGTACATGCTGCGATAAGGACTGATGGTAGAGGTTGGAATACTAAACGACCTCCCCCCCTCCCTCTTTCTTGCCAGGGGCTAATTTTCAGGTTTAAGTTCCTCATGCTGATCACCTTGGCCTGTGCTGCTATGACCGTCATCTTTTTCATCGTTAGCCAGGTAAGTGGACCCTGAGATAGCAGAATAAGAGGGTCCCTCCACGTCACAAAGAAAAGTGGGTAGAGTCACTGAGGGAAAGGAACCAAGAGGCGCTCGTTGGGGTAGCTGGTAAAGCCATGCGGATTTACAGCCTCAGAAGTCGTACAGAGAGTCGTGAGATTCAAGGGCAGGTTTAATCTGAGACCCGCCAGTGGTGGGTCAGTGGTAGCATTTCTCCTTCCAGGTGGTGGGCACGGTTCATAGCCAATGCACTTCAAGCGTAGCCACCACCCAGCGGCCAGTGGAGGTGTGTGTGTGTGGGTGTGCCTCAGACACTGGCCAGGTTTCAGTGGAACTTCGAGGCTAAGACTAGGAATAAAGGCCTGGCAACATTTGCTTCTGAACACCTGCCTGGGCAACCCTTATGGATTGATGCACTCCGATCCCATCGTGCAGCTAACAGCAGCAGCAGCAGCCAGGGCCGTGCTGGAGCTTGATCAGCGGAGTGGACTGATTTCCCCTGCCGTGGGGTCCACTCTGACTCGAAGTGCTCCCGTAGGACAGAGTGGAACTGCCCCTGTATGTCTCTTCACAGGAGCAGACAACCTCATCTTCCCCCTCCCCTAGAAAAGGCTGGTGATTTTGAACGGCTAACCTTGTGAATTGCAGCCCACCACACCACCAGACCTCCTCATTGAGTCAGTGCTGACTTACAGCAATGCTGTGAGACAGGGTAGAACTGGCCCTTTGAGTTTCCAAGACTTTCGCTCTTTACTGGAAGAAGAGAATCTTGTCTTTCTTTCTTGGAGCTGTCTGGTGGTTTTGAACTGCTGATCTTGGGAAATTAACCGCCCAATGCATAACCACTAGACCATCAGCGCTCTTGGACCATAGGCCTAGGGAAGGGGAAAAACTCATTTAACTCTTTTTTCCGTTCCCACTGCAATCCTAAGGAAGGAAAAATATAGTTAAATAAATCGAAAGTCTGCAGCCAGATGGAAGGAGGCTTATTTAATTTACTCGAGAGAATAAAATTTGTGAGCCCTGTAGCAGTATGCTAACAAGCAATGTGTTAATTTGACTTGATCCCGATCTAGCCATTAACGTAGATCCTTCAACAATTCTTCTGCCATTCTTTGTAATCATTATAATGAAAAGTAATTCCGGAGTCACTTAATTATATTGCCTGTTAAACATGAAGAGGAATCCATGAGTCCCTGGATATAAAACCAGAACTATTCATGTCAGTGATTTCCAAAACTCAGAATTTGGCTCACCTTGGAAATCCCCCAAATGGTACTGATAGCTTTAAATATTGGCCACTGGTTCTCACAGGTGGGAAGTACAGTTTAAATGTAATGTATCACTTTACAAAAACCTGTGTGGGAAGGGGAGCAGTAGTTGGTGTCCCGGTTGGCTCTGGTCTGACATCTGATGGTTCCGGAAACGTTTCTCGGTTGTGTTGCTTTCCAGCTAGTTGGCACTTTGGATGAATCACTGTACCTTTGGAAGGTTTTACTTTCTTGTCTGCTGGCTGGGCTGAAGGTCAAATGAGGTAATGCAGTGGGATTGGTGGAGCGCCTGGCACACGGTAAACATGTGAATCACACTGCTCACACTCACTGCCGTCGGAGTGGATCCTGACTCGTGGTGGCTCGATAGAGCAGGCTAGAACTGCCCCTCTGGCTTTCTGAGGCTGTGACTCAATGAGAGCACAAAGCTTCATCTTTCTCTCGAGAAGGGGTCTGGTGGTTTCAAACTGCTGACCTTGTGTTTAGCAGCCCAAAGCGCAACCACAGCACCACCACCAGGGCTCCTCAGCATGTGCTGTGGTATTGCAAGAACAGGGAGGGTGGACGTCTTGCTCAAGGACAGACAGTAAGTTCTGGAACACTCGGGACACCCTGAGGCAAAATTAGCGGATGGCATCTGGTGAACTAGTTGGAGTCCTGGCGGCTGTGCTTCTTAGCGAGTTCGTGTTATCAGCTCTCGTGAAGGCTGCAGTGAATGGGGAAGAGAAACGTGTATGTGGGGTGTGTGTGTGTGTGTGTTCGTAACTTCTGTTCCCCTCTAATTTGACCTACAACAGTGCTGCATTTGTATCAAGCTGTCTGTTTATGAAACTTGGGAAAACGTTGCTCCCACTCCAAAGTAGTAAAACGATTCCAAAAATTCTGAATGAATTTCTTATTCAACCAGCCGAGGTGTGCGGCAGAAGCATGACCTGGCCTCCATGAATTCCCTCCCGTGACGGAATGCTTCCCAGGCCCTGCAGTGTCTCAGGAATGCGCTGTGACATCAACACTCCCGGTTCTGCGAGGCGGAGGGAGCAGGAGACACAGGGAAACTGGGTCCAAGGAGAAAAGGCCACACCCAGACAAGCTTTCCTGTAGGCGGGACCAAGGGTATTTGGGCCCTACCTCCCACCACTCACCCTGCTCCCCTGACTCCTCCTGCCTCAGTCTGTCTCTGTACAGAGCTCTTCCCATCTGAAATCAACAGGGACATTTTATTGATCTTTAAGACTACCTGCTGCCAGAGTTAACTTAACACCCAAACCCCACACATGCTTTTTGATTCTGTTGATTCTGACTCACGGCGACCCTGAGGACAACTGCCCAGAGAGTTTCCAAGGATACAGATTGCCTCAGCTTTATTCCATCAAGTGGCAGGTGGGTTTGAACCACTGATTTGCAGTTAGCAGCCCAGCTGGTAGCCTCTGTGCCCTCAGGACTTCCGGAACATGTGGGATTCTATCTATTAATACACCAACACCAATGGCCGTCCATGTGATTTCTCCTCTCACTGACCCCATGAGTATGCTCCTCGGGAGTCTCGGGGCTGAGCTTTCACGAGCTCTGCATGCCTTCGCTGTTTGCGCAGTGTGTCCAGTGAAGACCGGGAGGCCAGTCTTCCAAGGACCTACGTTTGGGGCTATTCTTTGGAGCCCAGATGAGCATTCCATCTGGCAGTGCTTTCTGACACGGCTCCGCCCTGCAGCCGGCTTTTTATACTGGCTGCCACCGTCTGCGGGCTTGATTTCAACTTAGGGGGGGACCGTAAAGCCTTTTGGATTCCATTAGCTCCTTACAGTCCTCTGGCTGGATTTTCTTTCTTTTTTTTTTTTAAAGACTTATTTATAGACATCTAAGATGTGTTCAGGTATAACTCATGGTGTCCCAGGTACTGTATTAATATAGTCATCAGAGGCTGTATTTTTTATGCCATTTTGAAATGTCTCAGCAATGATCTCACCTGAAAGAAAACCTATTGGGTAACTTTTTGAAATGGATCCCAGCCTTAGGTGAAAGGAATGTATTAAACCCCCCATTATCCTCTGGGGCTTGCTGGGAGAGCTTGCATTTTAAAGCCTATGAAATATAATACGAGGGGATCTCTGAGGCCAGGAATGAAAGGCCGGCGGAAGCTGTGGACCGCAGTGACCTTGAGGCTTTGCAGCTGGGTGTGGGTGCAGGCTTCTGCATGCCTACTATTTTAATAGCCTCCGTGAGAGCAACCAAGGCGTACTGCACCAGGCTAGTATTTCAGCCCCTTCCTTCAAGGGGAAGAAAAGAATAGATGTTTCCTTTGGGGGTGGCGGGCATTAGAGAACAGATGTGCAATGCTGGGGGACAGGGTCACTGAACCCCACTAAGGGAACCCCTCGGTGCCTGACATCCGGGTCCAGCCACTTGTAGCAAGGCAGCAGAGAAAGAAACTATCCCCAACTCTGTGTGTGTGTGTGTGTGTGTGTGTGTGTGTGTGTGTGTGTGTGTGTGTGTGATCATTCTCTTACAGAGGAAATGTTTCCAGTGAGAGGGCCTGTGTCTACAATCTGGATATCTTGTTGTTAAGTGGAATGCTGGTTGTCAAGACTACTGGGTGTAAAAGGATTTGACCTTCACTTGGCTCCAGGGGTGTAATTGGGTGGTTTCACACAAAAGTAAATTGTTCAAATGGAACACTAGGAAAAACAGAGACTTTTAGAAATAAGGCTTATGAAGACAGAGGGTGAGATGCCTTTGGGGGCCAGGGTGGAGGTGGGGCAAGGGAAAGAGGCTGGTAGCACCTGATTTGTCTCCCTGGAAGTTGAAAGAAGGTGACTGTCCCCTCTTGCATGGCATTAATAAGATGTGGATTTCCTAAGCCTGCTCAGTTGCGCCCCGTTATTGTGGGACGCATTGGTGGGCCTGTGCTCGGTGCAGGCTGTCTCAGGTGTGAATAATTAAACGAGAAGGGGAGAAAACCCGACCCAGTCTCTCAGCAGTGGAGTGACACTGTATGCACAGTTCATTTATGCAAATCCCACTCTTGGTCCTCAGCAGGAAATTATGCCTTTAGAGATTGCAAATTAAATCCTGTGGATAATTCCACCCTTCCTTCTAAGCCACGTGCAGGAGTCTCAGAGTAAGCGTGAGATAGGAGAGTGAATCCACTCTTTGCTCCATCAGATCCCGCTCCCACGTGCCTCTGTGGTAGGTGTATGTCACCCCTTGTTCTACTGGAAGGTTACGCGTGCATACCCAGTAGCTCAGTGCACCGCCCACTGTTGGGTGTAGAGAATGCAGCCTCCCTCGGCGGTGCATTTTTCATTCTGGGGTAGCACATGTGTTGCTGGAAGCTCTGCCACCAGCATTTGCAATGCCAATGGGGTCACCATGGTGGGCAGGTTTCAGTGCAGCTGCCAGACTTAGAACAGACTCGACAGGAATAGGTGGCCCTTTTTAAGGTGTTAGACACCGAAAACCTTAGGAATAACAGAGTGATTTTTACTGCCTGAGGATATAGTCCAATGCAGACCTGGCGATCTACTTACAAAATCCACCAATGGGATCTCTCTGGATCACAACAGAGTATTGTCTGATCTCATGATTAAGAGCGAACCCTGGTGGCATAGTGATTACAAGTTTGGCAGCGATCCTCAAGGTAAGGCACTTAGAAACCATTTGCTCCAGGGGAGAAAGATGGGGCATTCTACTCCCATAAACAGTTAAAGTCTGGGAAACTCACAGGGGTAGTTCCACCCTGTCTTTTAGAGTCACTATAAGTCAGCATCGACTTGTGGCAGTGAGATTGGCTTTTGGCGTAATGATTGACAGGGCTGCAAGAATGAGCTCAAATGTAAATGCAACTGTGAGGCTGGCACAGGACTGGGCGACCATCATGACGCAGAGCCAACCTGTAACATATAAGGTTCGCATATACAAAAACCTGTGAATAGGGACTGTACCCCGTGGACCTTTAAGGAAATTTTCGAAGGAAACTTGACCTTCCATCAACAATAGTTGTGCCATCATGCTAAAACCAGTGAGTGGCCACCACTAAAGGTACTCTTCTTACCCTCGCGCTATGTAAGAGGTACACAGCAGAAGTGTGACAGCATCTTGGGCTAGGTACTTGACCCATCTGTGCCACATTTTGCCCGTGGGCTCATTTGACATACTGCCTATCTGCTTCTTGAGTTGCTCCCAAGGCTAAATAAGATATTTCAGGTGAGATACTTAGTGGTTGGTGCATCGTTCCTGTTGAATAAATGTCGCTGCTACACCTTGTTATGACTACAAAAATATCTTAGCCACCTACCGTCTGTGATAACTTCGTGTTCTAAGTAATGATGGAGAGTAGCATTTAAATTAACTATGACTTAGTGTCCACCGGCATATCCTTTCCTTTTTAAATGCGATTCTTATATTGTGGACTGCCAGAAGGACAGACAATCCTGTCTTTGAAGAAGGATGGCCATCATGCCTCCTTGGAAGCAAGAATGGCGAGACTTGGTCTCACACACCTTGGACATCTTGGCAGGAGAGACCAGTTCTTGGACAAGGACACCCTTCTTGGTGAAGCGGAGTGGTGGTGACAAAGAGGGTGCCCTCAAGGAGATGGGTGGACACGACCATGGGCCCAAACGTCACGACCATTGTGGGGCAGGTGCGGGGCTGGGGCGTGTGTTGTTCTGTTGAACATCATGTCCCGTGAATCAGAACTGACTCAACAGTCCCTAACAACACCACCAGGTGATTAGCTGCAATTTTTAAAGTTTTCATTTTCCCGTCAGGTAGCGCTGAAGAGTTGTCGGTTGGTTTCCGTTTGTCCCCTCTATGCATTTGTGCTGGTATCTCTCCACATCCGCTCCCATTCCCGCGGCAGATGCCCGATCTGTCATCGCATGCCAGGCGTGCGGTTGCTCATTCCTGTAGGTGGGTCAGTCACGCTCGTCCTGGTACTAGTCTGTTTCAACGAGTTGTCAGGACGGAGCGTCCTCAGGAAGGTGCCAGGGTCTTGAGTCGCTTACAGGCCGCTCCACTAGCTGAAGAACCAGGACCTTACCAGAGTCAAAGCAAAGAAGACCTGCCATCGTAAGTCTGACCTGCAGCTCAGCCTCTCTTAGCCCTTGCAGAAGTGTCCCCTGTATTGTGACAGCAGGAGCATTCAAAAGGTCATGGGAAGATGGAATTAGCTTTTAATTCCACTTTTCCACAAGCTTTTTAGAGCCCCCTAATATCTATCTGGGTACTACTGTACCGAGAAGGATCCCTGGTGACACCGTGGATTAAGTGCAGGGCTGCAAGCTACAAGATTGCTGGTTCAGACCCACCCACTGCATGGGAGGAGGAAGACAAGCAGTCTATTCCCCGTCAAAATGGAGTCTTGGAGACACCAAGTAGCCATTCCAATTCTACTCTGTCCTATCGGGTCCTCCAGTCATAATCCGCTCGGTGGCAGTATTTGGGTAGTCTGTTAAGAATCCCTCTTCTTTTTTACTATATTCATTAATAATCTAGCTTAGATTCTTAACCTGTGATGCTAGCTTAGAGGCAAGGGTGGACAAGGCTTTGTCTTCCGTCATTTGGCCGTGTTGCCAGTCTCTGCAGAAGGACGCCATGCTTGGGAAAATGCAGGGACAGGGAAGAAGATGAAGGCCCCCCTGGGATGGATTGGCACCGAGTGGCCACAGTGAGCTCAGGCACGGGGACCATGGTGAGGATGGTGGAGGACCAGGCAACACAGGTTTGCTCTGGATCAGAACCAACTCCCTGTCACTAGCAATAGTAACAAGATGCTAGCTAGTTACCATGAAGTTTATAAAGGTGGAATTCTGGCAGCATACCTGATTTTACTGTGCTTCGTAAATCTCACTGCCACCGAGTCGATGCTGACCCATGGAGACCATGCAGACAGGGTAGAACTTCCCCCTGTGAGTTTCCGAGACCGTGACTGTGAACAGGAGTAGGAGGTCTGCCTTTGAGACTGTGGTTTGAAACTGTGGACTTGCTCTTTGCAGCCCAGTGCATAACCACGTGGCCACCAGGACTCCTACATGGACTTCCCGGGTAGTGGCTGGTTCTTCCTATTTTCCTTTACCAATGGAAGACTTTGGCAACTTAGTCTTGAGCCACTCTATCCCAGACATTTTCTTAATTCTCATCATATTTCCAGATTTGCCCTGATGCTAGGACACTCTTCAGTCTCATGTAAGCAAAGATTGTCCATGCACCAGGAAACCAATGGTTTTGTAGGGCTCGCTTTATTGAAATCTATCTATTGCAGTATTCTGAACTAACGATGTTCTGCAACATCTCCAGGGCATACTTTGACTCTGAGCTTACAAAGTTCCTCGGTTGCCAAATGGTTAGTGCACTTATCTGTTAGCTGAAAGTTTGGAGCCTTGAGTCCACCCAAAGGAGCCTTGGAAGAAAGGCGTGGCTATCTACTTACCCAAAGCTGTCCATTGAAAACCCTAAGGAGTCCTACTCTGACACTCCAAGGGTCACCATGAATCAGAATCGACTTGATGGCAATTGTTTTCATACTTTAGTACCTAAAGTTAAGAAGAATGCTATTTGGAGATATTTCTAAGAAGATCTACTGTATATACTCGTGTATAAGCCGAGTTTTTCAGCACAAAAGAATGTGCTGAAAAACTGGGGTTCTGCTTATACACGGGTCAGTGGTACCCCAGCGAGGTGTAACATCTCGCTGCCCCCTTCCACCCCCCAGGTATTGGGACAAGCACCCGTTATCTCGCAGGTGATTGCCGTTCCTCCGTCGTTCATTCAAAGCCCCGCTGATACTGCAGGGCTTTGAATGTTTGTTTACTCACATCTAACCAATCAGAGCTGTCCTACGACATGGTGCTAGCTTATTTGTGAATTATAAAAATGAACAATAAATCCACCCTAAAATGGTGAGATCAATATGTTAACTTAGTTAACTGGCTTTCAAGAAGAACTGGTCTTCGAAGAAGAAATACCTGTGCTTCCACTTTTGTTATTCCGCGGCCCCGCTGAGTGAAGGCCTCAAGAGTGTCCCAAAGACCCAGAGGAACCCAGCCCCACGGCATGAAAAGCCGCCCTGACTACAGGCATCAACATCGAGATCCAGTTTGACTTCTTGCAACTGGGACCCTTGCTCGCCACAGCCTCCTGAAGCTAGCCCCGGGACATTTGCCGGACTCATTTCCTCCTGGTGCAAATGGCCTGTAGCCAGCAAAGTTCACAATCGCGCCTTGCTCGCGGTGGGCGCGAGCGAGCACGGAGTGTTGTTCACAGCCCGCAGCACAGTCGCCCGTCATCACCCGGCCCGTGAACAGTTCCCAGGCTGGCGATAGCAGTTGAAAGTAGATTCCAAACAGAGCGCGCACTTGTAAGGCCCATGAAAGCTTCATACTGTTATGAGTGACTGGCCTGCAGTGATCTTCTGTAGATGAATAAGTGTTATTTTGCATTTACTATGTTCCAGGCAATTTCTTAAAAATATATATTCCGCCCCACCCCTACCCCCCAAATCTTCTTGGAGGCTTAGGGATCACCATCGTCACTCACTAGCTCATGAAACTGAACTTGAGCGTCTTAATTGTTGTCTTCCACAAAGGAGAGGCTGAGTGGGAGAGGCTTGCTGCTGCACCCCCAGCAGGGAGAGCCCAGCCACTCATTCTCTCTTTAACGACAACTGTGCTCTGTTGCTGACTGATAGGTGGGAGGTTCCGGGGCACCCAGTGGCCCCTCAGGACAAAGACTCGGCCATCATTTCTGAGAAATCAGTCGCTAAAAACACATTAAGCTCGGCTCCTCTACCACATTTGAAGGCCCCATCCGTCAGTCAACTCACCAGCCGCTGTAGCATATAGTTTATGTCGTCCGTCAGCCTCTTCACTGAGGGCCTGGGTGCGGATACAGCAGGGCACCACACGGGGCTAGCTTTGCCTTCGGGGAGTTTCTGTCTAGCAGAGAAAATGGTGATATTTGTGAATAGGTGTTAGATTCCAACACAAAGCAGTGCTGTTTGAAGAAGAGACTATCGCTTGTTCTAATGGAGCCCGGATGGCAGAGTGGGTTACAGAGTGGGCTGCTGATTACAAGGTCAACAGTTCAAATCCACCAGCTATTCCATGGGAGAAAGATGAGGCTCTTACAAATATTGACAGCCTGGAAAATCACAGGGGCCGTTCCACTCTTTCGATAGGGTCGCTAAGGGTCGAAATTGACTGGGTGGCAGTGAGTTTGGCTTTGGGTTAGTTTTAATATCTGTTCTCAGACTTCAGAGACTAGGGGGAGAACCGAGGAGGCCAATGAAGGAGCTTCTCCCAATGCAAGTTCCCGGATCAGCACACAGCCTGTGTCTAATTCCCCGACGAGGCAGCAGAGGGTTGAAGCAGGCCTGTGCGTGGTCAGAAAGCGCACGCGATTCAGAGACCGCTCACTCTCTGCAGAACGACCACAGCAAAGTGTGACAAGGCAAAGAGTGATTCCAGGCCTTCAACGCAGAGACATAAAATGCCTGGTGGAAGAGGGAGGGAAAAGAAGCGACACTATGAATATGTTTTTGCTTTGCAGTCACTGAATTTAAACTAGGAGTTGTTTAACCTATGGGTCTTCCTAAGATGTACTGCACAATGCTCAGCTGTTATGTCATAAAAAGATAGCAGGCTCGTCTGTCTACTCAGCTAGCAACAGTATGGAGTTTTACTTTTGGAAGTACAAAAGCTGTGCTGAATTTTTTTTTTAATCTTTTAACATTTGAGTAATACAAGAGTGTTCATTTATTTGAAAAAGGGCAGGCACGGTGGTATTAGAATGCAGAAAGGCCACGTAGAACAGCAAGCAGTGTTTCTCCAACTTCTTCCCAGCAAGGAGTTTCTATCACAGTTCTGGAAGGTCGTGCTGGCACCTGCTTGGGCGTGAATCGCCGGGTATTTGTTGAGCACTTATTCTCTGCTTCTTGAGTGGAGCAAGCAGTTCACTTGCTGGGCTCTTAACAGTCAACCTAGAGGCACCTCAGAAGAAAGGCCTGGTGATCTACGTCCCCAAAGCAGCCACTGCAAACCCGATGGTGTCCAGTTCTGCTGTGGCTCACATGGGGTCGCTGTGAGCCAGAGCCCGCTCAGTGCAACCGGGTTGCTCTGCTCAGAATTGGATCAGCTGTGGATTGCCGCCTGGCTCCCATTCTTAAGGCATTTGTAACTTGAGGTAAAGGCATGTGCTCTATGTCACCATTGGTTGGTCACTTCACAGAGCTATTCAATCATCTGTCATGTGGCCTAACTGCATGATGACACTGGGGAGGGGCCAGCCTCAGCATTTGTGCTTACGTTTGATGGGATCTTGGGAAGGGAGGTAGTTTGATGAAGGAGATTCTTAGGCGATCAAGTGTGAGCAGAGGCCCGTGGAGGGAGGGAAGGAGAGAGGAGGGCATGCTGACTCGGAGACGGAAACCTCCTGGCCCTTTCCCTTTATCCCCCTTTTATTTTCCTCACCACTGTGGTTCCAGTTTCCCGCGCCTTTATTTATTTGTTATTGATTATTGTTGTCAATGCAGAGGTGGTGCCACCAGTGCATGGGTAATGGGATGAAAAGATCGTGGCGCTTGGAGCCCCTCCCGTGTGTGTGATAGATGGCTTGCCAGCTGAGCATTCTTTACACGCACAAGCCAGTGACTTCCGCCCTCTCTGCCTTGTTCAACCACGCCATTACCCATTTCCAAATTCTCCTAGGGCCCTTAGCAGAAACTCCGTGTCTTTGCAATTTTCAGAGCAGGTTTGGGTGTACAGACCCTTGGGGAGCACTTGGTCAGTTTCTGGCTCTGCCTCGGGCGCTCTCGAGAAGCAGCATTTCTCTGCTGGCCCTCCTCCGTGGCTTCAGAAGGGTTTGTCTTCTCTCAGCCTTGGTTTCCTCCTCTGGAAGGAGAGGTCATCGTGGGAGCTTCTCAGCCTGGTGGGGAGCACAAACGAGTCCACGCCCATCGTGCTGCTGGTGGGGTGTCTCCACGCGGCTGTTCTCAGTCATCGGAGCATCCAGGATTTTGAACGCTCCCCAAATGATCGTCATGTGCAGCCAGGGTGACAGTCCCTGGTGCTGTGCCTGATGCTTAGACTCGAAACCAAGCCCACCGCCACTGCTGCCAGAACTCCGTCGTGACCTACAGGACAGAGCAGAACGAAGCCATAAGGCTTCCAAGGGGGCATATCTTTCTGGAAGCAGGTTGCCACCTCTATCTTCCACCGAGCAGCTTGTACGTTGGGATCACTAACCTTCGGGTTGGCAGTCAGGGTATCTAGCCTGGGTGTCACCAGGGTGCTTTATACAGAGAAAGCCCGTGATTAAATGGACTCACACTGGTATGGCTCAGATGAGAAGGTAGGAGACCCAGCATACGCCTTCATTTTTCCCATATGTAAAAGGGGCAAACCTAGTGCTGACGTTGGTTCGGTCTTGCCTTGTGACCGCGTATCTTCTCCGGTCTAAGTAACTGCCATCGTTCCTTTTTCCATAGGTGACTGAGGGCCACTGGAAATGGGGAGGTGTCACGGTGCAAGTGAACAGTGCCTTCTTCACCGGCATCTACGGGATGTGGAACCTGTACGTCTTTGCCCTGATGTTCCTGTACGCGCCGTCACACAAGCACTATGGGGATGACCAGTCGAATGGTGAGTGCCAGGCAGCACACCTGGACTCGGGACAAGTAGCTTTCTGTCTTTGCAAGGTGCCAATTGCTAAGGCTCTGGGTTTCCCCAGTCACACTCTTCCCCAGAGACTGCTTCTAATGCTAGACACAAGGAGCAAACACCCCCGAAGACTCTAGACCTACCCCAAAAGGCAAGGACTCTCAGCCCTCACTCTTTGTTTAAAGTGCATTGAAACAACTACACTTTCATCTAAAATATGTCACAATTTTAGAGCAAAAAAAATTAAATGTGCCTCTCTCAATTTTTGAACCAAAATGGACTCTTGGAGAGTATGCCTCGCTCGCGCGTTCCTGGAGCTGAGCCCGAGACATCAAGTGGCGGGTGACTGGGTCCTGCGAGGTGAAGGTAGAAGAGTCTTCCTCTGGCGCCTGCTCTTGGTTCCTGCCAGCGTGTTGGGGGGCACGCCTTCCAATTAATGGCCGTTCATTCTCCTGTCCCCACAGCCTTCCTGCTATGTGTCAGTGCGTGCTGTCTTTCCCCATCTCAAGGCTGCAGAACCCTAAAGTACCGGTGCTGCCAATGAGCTTTGAGGAAGCTGAGTGCCCAGAGGAGGGGAGGCCTTGCCCAGGCTTCTCCATGGCAGAGGGAAATAGCAACCACCGACCCACCTGGTGGCCAGGTCAAGGCCTGCTCTGATCGTTCCTGTTGTTTTGGAGACTTGGCCTTACAAGGTTTTGCTCCAACTTTCTCCTCTCCTCTCTTCTTGATTTATACCTGGTTCACCACAGCCAGGTACTTACTGTTCTCAACACGGATGCTGCGCTCTCTTAAATCTGTGCCCTTCACTCTACCTCCGGCCCAGACTGGGGCTTAAGTTCCTGGGCTTCCTGTGTGGCCAAGGGTCAGCCTTGCTCATAGCAAGTGCTGTCTGATGAAGGGATCGGCTGGCCTGCTTCCACCGGGCCTGGTGAAGCCCTACCCATCTTTTAGGCTCACATGCAAAGCTGTCGTCTCCTGGGAAACTCTCCTTGACAGCCCAGTTAGAATCCAGCGGATCACGCTCGGTGGAATGTTGTTTCCTTCGGATATTCGTAGGTCTCAGTCATCAAATAAGTTCCAGGAGCACTAGGATGACCAGCGTTAATGAGGTTTGACTCAAGGCACCAAGGTATACCAAGGCATAAAGTAGATTTTAGTAGACTAATTTATACTCCAAGTTTGACGGAGAGAACTAGGTGCAGATAACACTATTTCGCAAAATTATTAAATTCTTTGACCTCAGTACCCTTTTTCCGAGTAGTATGTCTTTGTTGGACTGGTGTGCTGAGAACAGGCCTGGGGGAGCGTGGTTACACTTTTCCTATGACTTTTATATGTAAGGCCCCAGTAGTAAGTGAATGTGCCCAAACTTTCTCTCTCCTCCCAACGCATTAGCTTCTTTCTCATGGTCAAGGACTGGTGCGAAAGGGCGCTTTAAAAATGGTGAGTGAGCGTGTGTGTTAGAAAGAACAGTTCAGATTAGCCTGCCTGTTCCACAGACGGGTCATCGATGTGGAGAGGATGCAACAAGACAGAGGGGAAGACATGAGTGGGGGAGACAGAGCGGCAGAGTGGGGGGGCGGGGTGCTGAAGGTCCAGGGTGAGAGAGTGGACCCAACCACCATGCCGCTGGTCCCATCTTCACCACCTCTGCATCCCAGATGCCAGACGTCTCTTCCCTGGGAATCTTTGACCCCTTTGGGCTAAAGACTTCGTGTCACCATCAGGTTCAGCCAGAATAAAGACTTCTTCTGGCTTATCCTCTTCCTCACCCTTGCTGCCATCTGTAGCTTTCTAGAAAGCTCGGGAGCGAGGGGCTGACTTCTCCATCAGGTTTACTCCATGTGTGCAAAGTGCAGGTTTACTCCATGTGTGCAAAGTGCAGGTTTAGTCCATGAGTGCAAAGTGGGAGCTTGCTGCCAGCCCATCGTGCACCTCCAGGCTCCAGCGGCAAGGAGTTCAGGGCTTGTGAAGAAGACTCTTCTTTCATTTCATACCCCTGTTGGATTTGGGGAGCCCTGGTAATGAAATGGGTACCCGTTGGGCTGCTAGCCACAAGGTTAGCATTTCAAAACCACCAGGCTTTCCTCCAGAGGAAGACGAGGCTTTCTACTCTTGTAAAGCAGTACAGTCTCTGCAGCCCACAGGACAGTTCTCCTCTTTCCCTGTAGGGTCGCTACCACTTGACGGCAGTGAGGGAGTTGAATATGGGCAGGCGCCACATGAACCTGTCTTGACTTGAGGCTGATCCCCTGGTAACTGGAGTTCCTGACTTCCAGGGAAATCGTGCTCAGAGCAGTCACCGCACTTGCTGCCGTGTGGGGATGATCATACTGACAAGGAAAGTTCTGGGTATGGACCCCGGGCTGCTGCTGCTGCTCGTGGATGCACAGTCAGTTCCAACTCCCGGTGACCAGAGCGGACCAGCTCTACAGTGTTTTCACGGCTGGGAACTTTCAGAAGCAGGCTGCCGGTCGTTTCCCAAGGCCCCTCGAGGTAGACTCAAACAGCTGCCCTTTCAGCTCGTCCTGGAGCGCCAAATAGCCATCGATTTTCCAGTCGTATTTTCTCTAACTCAGCAAATCATTCCATCTCTCTGCGGCACCTCTCAGAACCCCGAATGGTCCCTCACAGTCCTCCCGAGCCAGGAAATCTCTGGTTCTCTTTCTTCTTGCTAGCAGAGGACTGACTTCCTGTCATTAGGGGCAGCCAGGGCGGATAGCTGTCTCTAGGGAGTACCTTTCAGATCCTAGTGACGATGGTCCGAACTCCAGCATCGTCCACAGACAGGAAGGTTGCATACCACCATGGGGAGCAAGGTGTTCTTCGGCAGCCGTCATCAGAACCTCTCACGCTGTACCACACGAACCCTGGTGGACTTCAAATCCTCCAGTGGAGCGTAGCAGGTGGTCCCTGGCTCATCAGTGTGTTGTGTTGAAGATAACCTGATCTGATGTTCCATAGAGCACTTGATGCATTCTCGACCAGGGCTCACACGCTGCTAGCTCCTGGCCAAGCGGTGTTTGGCCATCTCCGTGTGTCTTCGGCTTGACCCCCGCCTGGGACCTGCCACCCTTCAGGTGCTTGGGATGCTGATTCCCCTTCACAGAGCAAAGCAGGCCCTTTTACCAAGGGGTCTCTCCGGACCCCATGCTGGGCCTCAAGATCAAAGCCTGGAACCTCCAGTTCAAGGATCATGTGACCTGGCACGGTGTACGGTGTCCTTCCTTGATTGGGCTCTGGGATCATGTATCCTCCCTTCTCTTACACTTTCCATCTCTCCATCTGCCCCCAGATCGGGCAAAGTACCCTAGGCATTCCGGAGTGTTTGCCAAGAGATTGGAATTCCTTAAAGGAGCTAATTTGAAAGACATGGAAACTTTAAAACAAAAACAGAAACGCTCCCTGTAAGGTGGGGGTGGGAGAAATACACTGTATTTTTAAACTTGCCCTGGATGGCATGCCTTGCCCTCCCCCAGCCTCCATGCTTTTTTTTTTTTTTTTTTTTTTACTTTCTCATGGAAAGTTTTTATTTTTAAGTTGTCCTGGAAGGTTCAGCACCAAGAATCTGGTCTCTTGCTCTGGAGAATGGGTCCCAGGTGTGGGGTCTTACTGTCTCCGTGGGATTCCTCCTGAGGCACTGCTGGGGGAAAAACAAGCAGCAGCAGCAGCCTGGTTTCAGGAACTTTGCAAGCGGTTGCTACCCAGGCAAAGGCCTCCTGGGGATCCGACAAGGGGAAGAGCCCTTGGAGAGGGCTATTTGGTCTGGGCACAGGGAGGAGAAGCCAGGGCACCAGGTCTGGAGGGCGTGAGCTGGGTGGGGGTGGAAGCAGAGCCCGGCGCCTCCTTTCTTTGGGTTTGTGCATGGTTTCTTGAATAGAGTTCCATTGTTTTTAGAGCGTCGATGGAATACAATTGTTTACTCTCATAAGTAAACACTGAACCACTCAGCGCGCAGCACTGTTTTCCCTTGGATAAGTGGGATAAGATCAGAGTCGCGGGAGGTGGAAACAGCTCGGCCCTTCTCTTAAGGAGTTACTAGTGGTGTGATCTGGCAGGCAAGACTTCCTCTGCTGCTGGGAGAACACCGGCTGGGATGAGGGAAGCCTTTGGGGGGCTCCATCATCCCCCTTGGTGCCACAGACATACAGGTGATCACCATGAGAATGCTATCCGCCTCAAACAGCTGTCCCCTTGGCCCTTGACGCACTTCCCCGTGGACCCTGCATGCATCCAGGCTGCCATTCCCAGCTGCTGGCATCCGGCAGCAGATGCATCTGTGGGTCTGTCTAGCACCACAAATCCCCCGCAGCCACTGAGATGAAGCCAGGAGCCAGAGGGAACCAGGGGTTGCGTTTCATCTATTCCATCTCTGAGATACACTCAGGCTCTGTAGGCCCCTTTGCCATGGCTGATTGTGTGAATATGGATCGCCAGACATTTCTTCTGACGTGCTTCCAGCCTTTCAGTTAGCAGCCAAGCTTCAACCATTGATATCACTGGGGGTTGGGAGGGGGTGTGTGCTGATTTCAGAATACAAGCCTTTCAGCTCAGTGGTTGTCACTGTTGTCCCTTTCTTATTTTTCCTGCCCTTACCAATAAGAAACACGTCACAATTTTGGAAGGAGTTCTCCTTTGCCTTAGATGGGGAAAGACAGCATGTGAGCGTGCCAAGGACAGCAGATGGAGGGATTATCTGTGGAATTTGGAGACAAAAGGAGGGCTTCCGAGTCCACCTGTGTGACTGCCATAGCTCACTTCCATTCCTCAAGGAGAAATATTTGGTCTTCAAAATACAATATGAACCTGTGGGCCAGGGTCCTCATTTCAGTCTGCAAGCAAATGGAGAAATCGATTGCGTATTTGAATCTCTGTATTTTCATCTGTAAGGTCCAGCCGCCATATTGAAGAGAGTTAGAGGGCATGTTAGGTGCCCAGCCAAAATCAAAACAAAACTCCCTGCCCTGGGGCCCACCCTATGACTCATGTCAACCCTATAGGACAGGGTAGTACTTGCCCTGTGGGTTTGAGACTGTAACTCGTTAGGGGAGTAGAAAGCCTCTTCTTCCCCTGTGGACCAGCTGGTGGTTTCAAACTGCTAGCCTCTTGATTCACAGCGGAATGCATATCACCCGCTATGCAAGCCGCAAGAGCGCCACCATGAGGCACCGCTATTTCTGTGTGCTGTGAATTCTCTTTCCTCGGCTCTCCAGGTCGTCCCTGTTGTTGGGTGGCTGTTTTTAACTGTAACACATTGGCCACCGGCTGCCACAATGCACGTTGGTGGCAAGGTTGGCTCTAGGAAATGTGAATGGTTAATTAGGAGGCAGCATAGTTTAAAGGCAGGCGCCTAGCTGTTTGGATTTGAATCTCAAAGTTGCCGCGGTCCAGCTTGGGGCTTGGGCAAGTTACTTGCCCTGTTCTTCTTCAAGGGAAGGAGAGTGAGCATGCTAGTGTCTGTCAGAGGGCTGCTAAGATGATGACAAGCATGTAGCCTTTAGAATGGTGTCTGGAGCCTGGTGAGCACCTTTACATAAGGGAGCCAGGAACATATAGGCAGTGTCTTCGGCCCGCTGTAGGCTTATGCACATTTTCTCTCACAGTCATATCAATAGCTGTGGTGTCAACTCATGGAACTCCTCATGAGACATGCTAATTGCAAACAGGAATTCCACTTTAGGGACTTACATTCAGTATCTCTTTCTAAGTGGTCTTCAGTGAAAGGGATTCCTGAGGGAAAGGCTTGGAGGTGGTGATCACACCACTGGGGTGGCCAGGACTGTCCTTGAAATGTTGATGGAGCCCGCAGACATGCAGATCACATAGCTGGCTTTGAAATTCTGAGGCCCCCACAGATATGCAGATCCCCAATTAGCTTTGACCAGGAGATGAGAGGCTTGCAGGGGCGCTGAGGAATGTCCTGGCGCCAAGTGAATAAAGCTGGAAGAGCTTGCACTGAGATTCTAATGCCTGGCGGCATCTGCCCTCCCTCCTGAGGCTTTGCCCTCCAAGGGGACAGCCCCCAGGACCATTCGCAGCCACATGGGCTGGCTTCTGACCTGCTGCCAAGGCCAGGCGAGCTCTTGTGCTGGACTCTAGTGGAAGGCGGGCATTTAATAGGAGTAGTCTACTGCACAGCCACTGAGAAAAGGGGCTACAATGACCATGTGGCATAGACGGAGGGCTTGGTTATCCAGTCTGCAGGGCCAGTGGGGGGCGCGGCTTCATGGATGCCCTGATGTTAACTCCTGTAGCTAATGACAGAGTGTTAGACCTAAGGGCAGGGCCAAAGCTGCCTTGTAAGTTAGGCTGTGGCATCCCAGTGGAACAGTGTTTGTTTATTTTATCCTTGCTTTGAATTAGGAAAAATTGCAGTCCCAGCAAACAGATCGTATCATAAGTGAACAGCACACTAACAGACAGAGTTATTACTAGTGTTCCCCAGCACCAAAACCCCAAGCCAAACCCACCCCCGTCCCGTCCTTCTGTCTCAGAGTGACCATTCAGGGCAGGATGGAACTTCCCCTTGTGAGCTCCGAAGACTAACTCTTTCGCAGGAGTAGAAAGCCTCGTCTTTCTCCTGCGGAGCTGCTGGTGTTTTCAAACTGCCAGCCTCTTAGTTAGGAGCCCAACATGTAACCACGACGCCAGCGGTGTGCGCAGTGTGCACCACCTCCACGCGGCCCGTCCAACAGAGTGCAGTTGGTTCTTGACCTTCTCATTGCTCATTCCTAGTTCCACATCCTCGGACTTGTTCTACAGCAGGCAATCGGCCGCAGGGATTTAACCTTCAGAAGCAGATGCTGGCCCTGCCGACTGAGAAGAGGCACTTAATTCGTTTTTAGCAGCGAAACAGCTCTGTCCACGGAGCACGAGTGGGCCACTCAGAATCCATAAAAGCAGCAAGTTCAGAGACCCAATTCTGATCTCCCTTCCTCACTGAAGAAAACTCTGAGGTTTCTGAAATGTGTGACATACGTTGCCTTGTCCAATCGGTTGTTATATCTAAGCAGGTCTTGCTTGCCTGTGAACAATGCAGACCTTTTGTAAATAAAGCACCCTTGCCTACCCTCCTCCCCTACCCAGGGGGGTGGGTGGGTGGGGTGGGGTGGGAGTGTCAAGGATGGTACACTGGCCAAACCCACAGAGTGGACCTGTTGAATCCAATGCTTGTCACGCTCGCTCCCCGCTCTACCATGTGCCCGCTTCGCCACTGTGGGGCGTGGCGTCCCAGCCAGCTTCCTCGCCTAAAACATCAGTGTGGTTGCGGTGCCCCTCACAGGGCAGGAGTGTCTGAGGCCTTCACGGGCACGTCAGGCACAAAGTCAGCGTTCATCATTACCATGGAACCCATCAGGCAGCGAGCTCACGCCTGTGACTAGTGACTGCTTCCTGGCAGACAGCCGATGGCAGCAAGACTGCCAAGATCAAGGGGGAAGTTGGGGATGTTGCCTTTGTTCTTACATGTTGTGAGCCTCAGTGTTCCCTGTGGCCTGAGAACGGTCTGGTGGGAGCGGGGGTGGGGGGCAGTTGTGACTGAGCTGAATCCAGCTTTCTCCTACTTCCCCCGTGCACACCTTTAACACCACAAACCCTGTTGCAGGCGACCTGGGCGTCCACAGCGCGGAAGAACTCCAGCTCACCACTACTATCACTCACGTGGATGGACCCACCAAGATCTATAAGTTGACCCGCAAGGAGGCCCAGGAATAGGAGGCGGCTGCAGCGCCTGGCTGGGACTGTCTCTCCACCCACCAGCCTCTCACTAGAGAGTGGAGCCCGACCAGAGGGACTCAGTGCATAACCAAGTCCCGTGTGGCTCTGAGCTCGGGTTTGTCGGACCAGCGGCACGGACATTTGTCGGTTTGCCTTCTGACCATAGCTTTGGGAAGAAGACACTGCGGCCACTGGTGCATCGGGTGTGATGACAGACCTCTGGTATGACCCATTTCTGTGACTGGTGTTAACGAGTGACATAGTAACAGCCGGAGCAGGGGGCTAGGCCACCTCCTGTGTTGGGATGTACTCCTTGGGGGATGATTGGGGCCAGCAGATTGTTGGACTCTACCTTGTGTTAGATTCTAGGATCAATGTTAACATCCTTTTCCGTCCGAGATAGACTGGGGTCCCAGTCTTCTCACTCGTAGTCCATGACCACTTTTGTTTTGTTCCTATTTATGTCACCAAGTAGCCTATGGAGTTAATATTTAAGTTGTCATCTCTAGAGGCGCCCCTGTTTTTTATGACGTAATGTAAAATAACTGAATTTCATCCAAAAGTCCACGACACCAAGGCATCTCAGCTTTGAAACCAAATCTTGCGTGTCCATGCTAACCTGTCTGTTGGATGTGGGTTAAAAAAAAAAGTGTTTGCTAAACTCCCTGGTAGGATGTATTGTATTAAATGGCCTTTGGGTCTGAAATGCTTTTTTTTAACATCTTGCTTAGAATGTGTTTTTCTTTTGATAAGATGCTCCAAACAGCCTCCAAACATGTAGATCTGATCATTTAAATAAACCTGTCTGTATAAGCCTATGTGTACACGCATATACCCTCCCCCGCCAACCCATGCCCTTGCCCATGCTTGGAGACTCCTGTTCCTGCTGAATCTCTGGGGTGGGAGGCCGGTGGGGTGTGGGGGAGGGATCTTTGTTAAAGGGTCCTTAACAATATGTGGCCAACAAATCAAAGTGTTTGGGGACAGTGTGGATTCAGGAACTGGAGTCAGTGGTTCTCTACTGGGCGGCTAACCTCCCAAGGCTGTTAGCGAATGCGCATATGCGCAGCAGTAAAAAAAACGGGAGGCAGAATTTGTAGGCTCTGGAAAAGAGCTACTCTTGTTGTTGGGTGCCGTCTAGGTGTCGGTTCCAACTCATAGCGACTCAGCGTCCTACGGAACAAACCATCGCCCTGTGACAATTGTGTCCTCACAATTGCTTTTATGTTTGAGGGCACCGTTGCTGCAGCCACTGGGTCCATCCTGGCCGTGGGTCCTCTTTTTCCTGTCCCTCTCTCTTACCTAGCATGTGGTCCTCATCCAGGGACAGGTCTTGTTAGGGTTCTCTTTCTGGCCTAAATCTCAGCCTCGGTCCTTGGCTCCACGCGAGAAAGATTTCACGCCGAAGCCGGGCTCGTGATCCAAGTGAATTTAATGAAAGTTCAAAGAAGCATCAGGTTTTACGCGGCACCCATAGGATTCCTTTGACCATGAGGCCTGGCAGAGACTGCCCCAGGTCACGCAAGGATCTCTCTCCTCCCACGAAGACAACCAGACCATCAAGCAAGACAAGCCAAAAGACCAAGCGCCCAAGAGGCCCTCTCCCTTCCGGTCCCTGCCTTTTCAAGGGTTCCCGGGGGAGGTGTGGTGAACGACCCCAGGTCGATTCCATTGTCTGAATTGCAATCACCCGGCCCAGGTGGGCTGCTCCAGGTGTAACGCCCATCCAAGCCCACCGGCGGGAAAATCCAGCTTTTATCTTTTGCTGGCTCTCCTGGGCATGCGTAAATGGACTTTGCAATTCCCTAGGCTAAGCTACCTAACAGTCTCTGCTGACCACTTACTCTACTGCCCTCCAGCAGCCTGGCTCCTTGTGTAACACACCCTGCCACTGGCGAGGCCACCGGGCTCCGAGCAGTGAGGTTAGATCTGGGGAAGCCCTGTCTCTTACTGGCTACATGATCTCCTTCAAGCCGTGTGACCCAGTAGCATTAATGACCGTCACCTACCTCATAGGTTGTGGTGAAAAGTCACTGTAGATGGACATACCTATTGCTGTCAAGGTGACCCATGGCGCCCCTACAGGGCAGATAAAACTGCCCCCTGGTTTCCAAGGCTGCCATCTGTAGGGAAGCAAACTGCCACACCTCCCTCCCACGGAGCAGCTGGTGGGCGCAGGCCACTTACCTGACCTTTCCGTGAGCCGCCAAGCCGCCACACCACCAGGGGCCTTGGTAAAGCATCCAGCCTGGCGAACACCTTCCCGCAGTCTGAACACGCAGCTTCCTGCAAACATTCTGTATCTCGGTGACCTAGTTCATGAAGACACTCGGGAAGGGAAGATGGTGCTTTGGGGCCTGGAAGGGATGGTGAGTGGGGGCAGGGGGGACCGTGGTGGCTCTGGGGATCCGTTCCCCGGGGCCCTTCCCAGACCTTTTCCTGCGTTGATAAAGAAAGAGTCGATGGCCTAACATCGAAGACACTTCCCCAGGAGCCCCGAGGGTGACAGGATTCAGGTTCTGCCCCTGCCGTCCAGTCCAGCAAGGGAGATGAACGGAAGACGGGGGGCGTGCCTGGTCCCAGAGGGCGGAGGGGGGGGCTACCCTGAGGACACAGTACAGGACCCGAGGTAACCCTTAAACAAGGAGCTCTTACCAAGGCCGACGGGCAGAGGGAACTGCAATGTCCACATCATGGAGGAGGCAAGACACGGGGTGGGGGTGGGGGGCCTTTGGGTCAGGCTGGTCCTCACGCACCACGGGGCGCTGCCAGCAGGAGGGCGTACCGGAGCGGTCCGCCCACAGAATGAGAAGGGCCTTCCACGCAGTGCGGGCCATAGGACCGAGCCTCTGGGCGGGAGGCAGAGACAATATGATTACACTCACAGGAGGAGCACGGGGCAAGCCCAGCAAAGAAGCCCCCAGCTGGAAAGCCAGGGCAATAAAGGGGGCGCAAACGCCCTGCCATGGAGCCGCCCTGATGCTCCTCTCCTCGGGAGCTGAGATCGGCCTGTGGGTGTCAGGGACTGTTCCTGCTTGATGCGGGTAGAAAGCCCTGTCTTCCTCCTGCGGAGGGGCTTGTGGCTTTGAGCTGCTGTCCCAGTAGCCAGATGGTAGCCAGTGTGCAGCCAGGGCTCGCTCTGGGCCCCGGTTATTTTGGAGGTCAAATGGGCGAGAGGTGAGCGTTCTCGACGTGGGCTGGTTGCAATGAGAGGGCCGAACCCTAAGGAATGGGTCAAAGGATTGTGAGGTCTGCAGCAGAATTGAAGAGTCCCGCTTTTGGAAGCGGTAGGTGGAAAGTAACTGTAGCTAAGCCTAACCACACACGGGAGCTCTCTTAGGATTGTCTAGAGTATGGATCCCGGGAGAGGGCAATTCACGCGTGGGCGTCCGGCCAGCGCTAAGGCGCCTCAGCACCTGCCATGCGCAGGCCTTTCCTCTCCAGCAGCAGCGCTTTTGTCGCTGGCGTCTTGGCCACCTCGCCATCACGTACAGCCAGGAGAAGAGCTCCCCACGGGTTCCTCCCCAAGCTGCACCCCCACCGTGCCAGGCAACCCCGAGCAGAGAGTCAGGCCAGATGGAAGCTAGGGGCCCAGCCTGTGACCTGGGGGCCGTTTTCAAAGCCTGGAGAATCTGGCAAAAAGCCCCCCACCAAGACCAGCTGCTGAATCTGGATTCCCTTGGATTGGTTCTCCCAAACCTCTCCAGAAGGTTTGCCAAGTGGGGGTAGTCCGCTCTCGGGGGGCGGGGCGCAGGAATGGCCCGGGGGACTGCAAAGGCAGACACCGACACTGGATGGACACTGGATCGTGGGCTTTCATGGGAAGGTTTTTAATTGCCCGGGGGTGGGGGGAGGGGGGCATGGAGTAACTTTTTTTCTTTTCTGAAAAGAGGGCAATAAGTCAGCGAGTTTGGGAATTTGTGTTTAAGAGGAAATGTCAAGCCGCCGTTAGAAATGACACATTGGTCAGCGGGAGTTGAAAGTCATGAGCAAGGAGAAGAGGAGGCATCTGGGAGTTGGAAAGCCGAGGGGTGGGGCAGCATAGTCCAGAGGAAGAACGGGAGTGAGGGGGGTCTTGAGACTGGAAGATGGGGGTGTCAACGAGCAAAGTTCATGGTGGGGGGGGGGGGTAAGACATCAAACAAGGTGAGCTATCCTGAGATAGCTCCTGAGCAACAGCACTGAAGGACTAGGAAAGGCCTGTGGGGCTTGGTGGCTTAGCGGGGTGTAACCTTCGCATAAAGAGCCCGGGTAGCACAGTGATGAAGAGTCGGGCTGTGCCAGTGTGCCTCCTAGTCCCGACGAAACACACAATGAACGTCCTTGTCACTCTGGGCAAGAATGGGCTGAGTCGATAAGTCTGAAGGGTGAGAGCCAGCCATGGAGGAAGGAGGGAGTTAGACAAGTCCAAGCAGTTCAGAGGTTTGGTACCCAGGGCAGCGGTCTGGAGATGGGGACGACACTTGGGGTCTGAGACAGGGGGAGCGCAGCTGGAAGGGGCAGGAGAGACTCCGGGCTACAGGAGGCGAACTCCCAGGGTGTCCTGTCTTCTCCACAAGCATGAACCGTGTGTTGTTGGAGTTCTTGTGCTAACGAAGGACTCCCTCTCCAGAATCTCTGTTCACCGCAGCCGTTCTCCATCAGCGGGAAGTCCAAGAACCCCTTCAGCGGGGAGAAAACTGTCTTGTCTGAAAGGATCATCCATGGACAGGGGTTAAAAAATTAATCATCGGCTTCACTTTCAGAAATCATTAGAATCTTCACATGGCTTTGCAGACTAGGTTAGAACCTGAATATACAATGTTCCAGGTGGCTGCTTTTGAAAATAAGGAACTTCACTCCCAGATCCAACAAACAAGTTACCTCCAGTGGCAAACGCAAATGGGTAACAAAATCCGTTTTACGTCAGCCCACCACGTTTTTATTATGCCATCGCAGAAGAAAACGTTCGCCTGAACGAAATCCGCGGTTCCCTGGGTGACTTCCTGTGAGGTGGTTGTTGTTGTTATTGTTGTTGCTGTTGCCCTCGTGTCCAGCAGAGTGAAACACTGCTCTGCCCTGTACCAGCCTCACCAGTGTGGTTGATGTTTGTGCCCACTGTTGCAGCCACTGGGTCAATCCCTCTGGAGGGGCTTCCTCCCTCCTCCCTCCACTGCCCTTGTACTTCACCACGGCTGGATAGCAGTCAGGTTCTTTGGGGGCAAGGGGGGGCGGAGGTTTGATTTTGAGTTTCCATGTGCCTTGCGGCTCTACCATTTTAGATCCTTCCTTTCTTCCTGCTGTCAATCACCTGGAAGCAGCTGCCAGGGGAAGTGGGATTGGGTTGCTCGGTGGCTGCGGAGTGAGTTCCACTGAAACAGGGCTCAGCTCAGCCACAGAACATAGTCCCAGGGCCCTCACAGGCACCGAGCGGGGAGTCCGAATCCAGCCAGGCTGGTGGACGAGCCGGGGAATGAGCGCACGCCCTCCCGCTACCTCGGATGCTCCCGGACGACTGAATAAGCATGGCTTCCTTGGGACTCTGGTCATTCGAGCTAACTTTGCTTCCTTTGATGGAATTCATCATCCGGTTATGATAGTGCAGCTGAGAAGACCTGTCAGTTCTGTCTGCTTGGTAAGAGATATCTTCGTTCCCCCTTTTAGAAAGGTACTTTTGATCCTGCTGTGAACCGGAACCGTTAGGACTTGTACCAACTTGCTGTCACCCGCCATGTTTTGATAGATGACCCATGTCGTCCTCTAGGGTTAACGTGGTTTCTGCGATCACAGCCACAGCCCCTTCCTGCTGACACCGAGTGCCCCAGCGCTCCTTGACCATCTCCTGCCAGGCCGTACTGCCCCTCGACACCAGCTCTCTCCTGAAAGAAAGTCCTTTCGTATTCACCCCAGACCTTTCCCTTGTGCGTTTGCGCGTTTCCCTGCTAAACCTCGTCATGGCACCTGCCCCACGCAGCTCTTCTCTGCAGTCTCACCTTCTCTGTTCCTCAACCCGCCCTTGACACATGGTTTCCACAGAGTTCCCCCATCGCTGCCAGCTGTTCACAGTTTTCTGTTCTGAAGTACAACACCCAGGCTGTGATTGTGTGACAATGCCACCTCCTGGACAAGGGCTGGGGGTGTTACCTGCTTGGCTGCTGTTTACCTCGAGGCCAGCAGTTCGAAGCCAGCTAGTCCACAGGAGAAAGATGAAGCTTTCTGCTCCAGGAAAGAGCTACACTTTCAGCGACACATGGGGCAGTTCTACCCTGTCCTCTAGTTGGCGTCGCCTCAGTAGCAGTGAGTTGATTTGTTTGTGTTTGGCTTGGTCTGTTCCTCGGAGTTGCACACCCAGACTGCAGCCCACACGTTGAAGGAGCAATAATATAACTGCTACGGGTTCATCCCTCACCTATGGCATCAACCACTGCATGGGTGTTACGTTCATCCAGTATGATCGCGCTGGACAAGAGACGCATGCAGAAACAGGAACGGCGCAGACCGCTCACTCTTCCTCCAAGCACCCAGGCCCATCCGAGGCTCCTCAGCAGGTGCTCAGGGGTTAGGGCATAGCCACTCATGTGACTGTGGCCTCGGGGTCGTGGGTCCCATGTGGTTCCTGCGGTGCTGTCCAGGTCACTAAGTTCATGCCTCTGAGTGACCCCACCACACTCTGCTTGGATGGACGCCCGCCCTGCTGGAGGAGACCCCTGCACGGCATCTTTGGAGTCTGCAAGAAACCCCTGCCTGGGCGTGTCCAGCTTCTCTCCTAGAGCCAGCAAATCCACCTCAGCCATCTCTCCTGCAGGTGACACAACCCACCACCTCTCCATCGTCAGTGTCAGCCCTTGGCCCACGTTCCAGCTTTATAGTTGGAGTTCAGGTGGTTCTCAGTGCAAGGACCTCAGGTCCAAAAGAAGTGTTCTGCTCCTGCCTCTTGAATGGCCAGGAAAGCCCCAAATCTCTGTGAGAGTGACCCCTTATACACTCAAGCCTGACCTTCCCACCCACAGACCAGTCTCCTAGGTGGACCACGCAAGCTGATGATGTGGCTAGCAAACGGACCAATCCCTGCAAGCTGCTTACACAGACACATCGGTTTTGAGATTACAGCCTGGCCGATCGTGCCCGGAGAGTTGTGAACCCAAGACCAGGAAGCCCAGCTAGATGAGAGCTCCTGCAGACCAGCTCGAGGTCCAGAGAAAATGGATTTCCACCAAAACGCTTGGTTTTTCTCTTTCTTTTAAGTAATGCTATCAGTACCACCCTCCGTATTCAAGCAACATGTTGTGAACCTATCCATTCAGCAGGTAAAGTGTACCTCTAGCTTTTCAAATAAGTGCCTGCCTTCCCAGTGCAAACGACAAAAAAGGAGACGGGTTTCAATTGCTAGAGAATTCACAATTGAATAATCCACCCCAAACCAGAAAAACCTTCCCCAGACCTGGCCTCTCTCCTTTGTCTGTCTGTCACAAGCAACCAACACACACACACACACACACACACACACACACACACACACACACACACACACACACATCATTGCTCTTATATCCGCTTTGTTCACATCTTTGTCTCTTGAGTGTGCTTAGTACTGTATAATAGGAGTCCTGGTAGTGCAGTGGTTACTTATTAAACTGAGATCCCCAAGGTCAGTAGTTCGAAATCACCAACCTCCAAAAGACAGAGGGGGCTTTCTACTCCTGTGAAGAGTTCATCTTGGAAACCCACAGGGCAGTTCTAGCCTGCCCCTTAGGGTCCCTGTGAGTCGGCATCGACTCGATGGCAGTGAGTTTGGTTGGCTTTGAGTAGTATGCGATTTAAAAACTTACCCTGGGTATTACCCCGCCCAGGCAGAAAGCAGCTCACCGTCCGCAGATGAAAAGTGAAGCGCGGCAGTGAGGGCAGGCCGTCCGTTGAAGCGCAAAGTTGCACTGAAGTCTTCCATCTCCAGCCCTCTCTGCCTTTCAAGTAGCATGTTTGTAGCAGATGAGTCAAGAATTGGTTTCAGGCTGCGACTCTCTTTAGAGCAAATGACCTTATTGGGAGATGTAATTCCAGGCTTGTGGGCCTGGGAAGGGGGCGGGCAGGGGGAGGGGGGGAGGGAGTGTCGTGGATTGGACTTTTGCTCCTTCTCCATCAACAGCAGGTGTTGTCCGCCCTCTTCTGGTCAAACGAAAAATGGCAGCTCTCACTGAGCAAATCTTCAGCAGCAAGTCAGAGGGAGGGGATTGGAACTTGTTAGTGGACCCTGGAGCTCTGGTGGTGTCCCTGCTAGAGTGTTACACTGTTAACCAAAAAGTCAGCGTTTTAAACCCACCATCCACGCCTGAAGGGGAAAACGTGGTGGTGTGATTCCATGAAGGTTTCCAGCCATGGAACCCCGTTGCTGCCATGAGTCGGCAATGACTGAACCGCAGTGGGCTTGGTTTGATTTGGTGCCCGGGATAATGACGGCTTTCTGTTGTTTTTCTAAGCAAATTAAATCCTGTTTTTGCCGTTAATCCAGGGGAGTGGCCTCCCCAGACGACACTGATTAGGGAATTTCCGAAGTTCTGACCAGCCTGCTCCTCAGAATCATGACAGGGGCGAGCTGTCCGGGACGTCCTGGACCAGTAAGTCCTTGGTGGCTAACCAAAGGGCCGGTTAACAGAGACGCCGCAGGAGAAAGGCCTGGCACTCTCCTTTTGGAGCACAGGTCTACCGTGGGACACATGGAATCACCAGGCATTAGAATGGCCTCCACCCCTGGTTTGGTTTTTAGGAGGATCCAGAGGTCTTGCGTGCACCAGGAGATAGACGCTGGCTTGGGGGTCTTGGGGTGGGTGCCATGCACGGATCACTGCAATGCTGCCCTCTCCACAGCCCTAGCCCCGTGTTCACTCCCCTGCCTTTCTCAGGCCACAAACTCGCTGAGTGTGGCTCCGGTATCCAGAAGTTCTTTTCATCGGGTGAATCAGGTTGGAATAGCTTCACTCTGGAGTGAAGAAGCAGGGCCTCCCATTCTTTCAAGGTCCAGCCCCGACAGATGGGGATTGAGCTCCAGGCAGGAGCAATCCAGACGCAAGTGCTCCCCACCATGCCATTTTTGCCAAGGCTAGATGGGCGAGACTTCATCTCGCACACTTTGGACATGTTGTCAGGCGAGACCAGTCCCTGGAGAAGGATACCCTGCTTGGTAGCGCGGAGGGGCAGCAAAAAAGAGGAAGGCCTCAATGAGCAGGACTGACACTGTGGCAGCAACATTGGATCCAAGCACAGGAACTGTTGTAAGGATGGCACAGGCAGGACTGGGCAGTGCTTCGTTCTGTTGTGCATCGGGTCAAATGGGTCAGACGCCACCATCCAAAGGTGAATGACTTGAAGAAGAATGTGGGATCACATTGGGAGCAAGGCTTACTAACGACCTTCGCTACATGGATGACACAGTCTTGCTTGCTGAAAGTGAGGAATTGGAGCGCTTGCTCAAGATGAAGGATGACAGCCTTCCGTATGGATTACCAGTCAATATGCGGAAACAAAATCCTCCCAGCTGGGCATCACGAGAAATGGGGGAAAGGCTGACGTTCACAAGGCTTCAGCCTGCTTGAATCCACAAGCAGTGTTCATGGAAGCAGCAGTAGAGATCAAGCAATGCATTGTATTGGGTCAATCTGCACAAGCCCTCTTTAACGTGTTGAAGAACACACATGTTAATATGAGGTCAAGTGAAAGTGCACCTGACCTGAGGCTTCATATACATGTGTAAGTTGGGCATTGAATAGGGAAGGCCGAAGAAGAATCGATGCATTTGAATCAGGGTGCTGGCCAAGAATGTTGCAAGTACCACAGACTACCAGAAGAACCAACAAAGCTGTCTTGGAAGAAGTCAGCCAGCACGCTCCTGAAAGGCAGGGTCGGACATGTTATCAGGAGAGCTCGAGCCCTGGAAAAGGACGTCATGCTTGGTCCAATAGAGAGGCAGTGACAAAGAGGAAGACCCTTGACGAGACAAACTGACATGGCTTGAACATCACAGCACTGCCATCGCACAGGATGGGCAGTGCTTTGTACACACGGCCTCTGTCAGAACTGACTGGCTGGCACCGAACCACAACACGAGTGGAAACAGACTCAATGGTACTAGGTGGTTTCTATTTTTTTAAAAATCTGTCACATCAGATCCTTGGCCTATTTCCCTTTCAGAAAGTGTATCATTGACTTAACTGATTGAAGACATCCATCCCTTATTCTGGAAGGCCAATATTTTCCCAACTTGTCCCTGACTTTTAATTTTGTGTTTAAAGAAGTATGCAATCACATTTGTGAATCTTTCCTGTAGTAGATTTTTTTTGGCTTAACTCTAATGCCGAAAGAAATTAACCCAATCCTAAGAAAAGAGCAAAGGTCACCTGCATTTATTCTAATGTTTAAAATTTCCCATTCCTATTGGTTTTGTTTGCTTATCTTTTCACGTGGGATGTTAATGAAACCTTGTGCCCTTTCTCAGATGGTTCCCCAGCCTGGTTTGTTCAGTGATTATTGGGTCGGGCAGGCCTGGTAAGCAGTTTGGGAGGATTGGGGCAGTGGGAGACTGGTCCCCTGGGCAAGACCTTCAGTGAGACTAGTGATCCGGGAAAGAAACAGGCCACCTTGAGGCCAGGTGCAGCTGATGGGAGAAGCCACGGGATTTTCAGTCACGTCATATGCATGTGAAAGCTGGACTGTGAATAAGGAAGATCGAGGAAGAATTGATCATCTGAGCCATGGTGCTTGTGAAGAACATCAAAAGTGCCAAGAACGTCCAAAAAAAACGACCAGTTGTGTCTTGGAAGACGATCTGCTGAGGAGAAGTTGAGAACTCTGGGGAGTAGAGGATGACGAGGAACTGGGAGAGCGGAGGAATATGTGGGGGCCTGTCCCATGTCGGCTCTGACTTCCCAGAGCCCAGGGGAAAGGCACCTTGGGACCCAGAGCTGATGCCGAGGCTGATCAACTGGGTCTTAAGTGAGACCCTCGAGAGAGCGGGTGCTTGGTGGCTTGGCTTCTGCGCTAACTGTACGAGTTGGCTGTGGGTTCTTGGCCCGTAACTGGTGTCTGGGTCTCGTTCTGGCAAACCAGACTGACATATGCATACCCCACTGCACTGGGCAGCCAGACGCAGTTGGGAGAAACCCTGTAGAAGGATTTTCTGGACTGTGTGGCATGCAGGCTGCAGCGGTGGTGCTACGTGTCAGCCGGATGCATGGATCCCAGTGGTCTGATCACCACCCTATCCTGAGGGACGCTGTGGGGAGGGTCAACCCTAATATGGTCACCCACAACAATAGGATAATTGCTTGTCTCAGAGAAGCATTGGTGGCTAGCTAGCGAGGAGACCAGTGTCACAAAGGAAACGAGTTGGAAGGAGAGAAGAGACATGGAGGGAGGACATTGAAGATAAGTTGGGCCCGTGGGAAGAATTCACCAACTTTTCTAGTTTGCACCAAGAGGTGGGGAGGAGGAGGGCCAGTCAACACGCTTCTCGCCAGCCCTAATTGGGAGAGTTGGTGGTGTTAAGCTTTCCAAGTTTAACTTTCAAACTCCCCTTAATGGACTCCGTGGCTGCGTGTTTGGTTTTCCCAGAACTAGTGTCTGCCGTAGCCATGAATGGGGGTTCCCCTGCTCTGTGGGAGACAGAGGGTATTTTCTACTCCAATAAGGATTCACGGTCTGGGAAAACCACAAGAAAGTTCTACCCTGTTCTATAGACTCACAATCTGTCAGAATTGACCCCATCGCAGCAGGTTTGATTTTAGGGGCTGGGGGAGTCCTAGTGGTATCATGACTACCCATTGGGCTGCTAACCTCAAGGTTAACAGTTCAAAGCCACCAGGTGCACTGCGGGATAAAGAGAAGGCTTTCTACTTGGTAAGCAGTCACCGTCTCAGAAACCCCCTGGTGGCTATGAGTTGGAATGAATTCCGTGGCAGTGTTTAGCTTTTTTGAGTCTGTCATGGTCATCTGCTGCCCTCTGGTGGCCAAGATAAATAATGACAATATTCCAAATAAGTTTTATCTGATTGGAATATGTCTATATTCACCCGACCAATATTTGCAGGATAATTATTAAGTACCAGACACTATGCTAGGCTCTTGAAATGCTCCAGTCCCCCAAACAGATCCCTTCCCTCGCCGGACTTGAGAAAACACTTCAATCAGGGTAACAGCCATAAGACTACCTAACACTTCATAGAGTCGTTTCTACAGTGTTCAAATCGTTTCCTACTTGTTTCATACCCAGGCCAGTCCTATGAGGTGGATACAATTGGTTCCCCCATTTTACAGATGAGGAAACCGAGCCACAGAGACACTGAATGGTTTCCCCCAAATCACACTGCTAGGAAGACACTGGGCCTGGTTTAATTCACACAGTCAGCTCCAGAGTCTGCTTGTGGCCTCTGCACACACTCCCTTGCATTGCCAAGCGGCAGTGGACACCACTCCCCTCCCGCCCCAGATGAAGTGTGGATAGGATGTGATGGGGTCCCTTGTGTGTGTGGGGGGGGGGGGCTCCACAGCAGGCCCTTTCCTTGGGGAAGCATCTACTTCCTCCCTGCTGCCATGTGGCATGGCCCCACCTGTGTGGTCTTGGAGGGGGAATGTGGCCCAGGTGCTCCTGCCCTCGCTTCTCCTCCACAAAAAGGGCCAGGAAGCCACCAGCTGGCCAGAATCTCTGAGCGGTCTTTTCTGGTTCCTGCTTCTCTAGCTGAGCATCGACAGGGCAGGAGGTAATCTGGAAGGTTAAGGATGTGAGTCAAAAGCCTGCCCTGTTTGGGTAAAGAGGCCAAGGGGCAAACGACAACACAGGGCATCCAGGGAGAGCTGGCCCCAGCCGGCCAGAACGGTGGCATCTGGAAACTGGAGAGGGTAGAAAGTAGTCTTCAAGTCCAACTTGCTCATTTTTAACTCCGTGTGTGGCCACCTCACAGGAAGTCAAAATAGTGACTCGTAGAAAAAGAACATTTGTAGATCCTAATTTTTTTTAAGTGCTTTTAGAAATGTGTTGGCATTTTCAAAAGCCAACTTTCTAACGTATTCTGGTGATCCCAGACTCCCTTTTTGTCAGCGCATGTCCAAACAGCATCGAGAGCAGGGGCTCTGTAGGAAGCCAGCGCCCTGTCCAAGGCCGTGTCCCCTCGAATCCTCGCAGCCTCTGCATTTCACAGAGGCCGCTGGCAGGTGTGTAGGCTGCGGCTCAGAGCAGCGCACTCACTGTCCCGAGTCACGTAGCTGGCCTCTGGGTGGTGCTTACTGTGCCTTCCTCTCCTGCAGCTGAAGAGATGAGGAACAGCATCCACATCACGGCATCACGGCGTCACACCCCTGGTTCATCACCACGACACTGTGCCTTCCTCTCCTGCAGCTGAAGAGATGAGGAATGGCGTCACGGCGTCACGGCGTCACGGCGTCACGGCGTCACGGCATCACACGGCGTCACGGCGTCACACGGCGTCACCCGGCGTCACACGGCGTCACACGGCGTCACACGGCGTCACGGCGTCACACCCCTGGTTCATCAGCAGGAAGAGTTTTTCTTTTCCTCGTGTGGTGGCCGTTTGTCGTGGAGATTCAACCTTTCCCCACTGCGGGCATAGTGCCATAGACGCGGCTTAGCAAAGACCCCCAGCCCCGTGCAGGGGCGGCCACAGGGTGCCCTCCCACCTGCCCATGACCATGTGTGGCTCACTAGTTCCGCAGCCCTTGTTCCCGTACTTTCGGAGTTTGGATCGATGGTCTCCAAAGGATTCATTGCTGTCCCCCAAGGCGCCTTCGATGGATCACGGGAAGGGCTGCCATGGTTGGGTCATGTTGGCATCTGGGGAGCACTGGGTGTTTTGTTTTTTAACGAATTATCCTTTGCAAAGTTTTTTGTTTTGTTATTTTAAATCATTTCACTGGGGGCTCGTACAGCTCTTATCACAACCAATCCCTCCATGCACCGTGTCCAGCACATGTGTACACTTGTTGCCCTCACCATTATGGGTGCTCTGTTTGGATCTGTGGTGAGGACATAGATGCCGTTATGTAACGAATGCTGTGCCGTCTCAACAGCCCTCGGGGGACCGCTCAGTGACCCCGCATGCCATCACCATCACCATCACCAACACCATCACCATTACCAACACCATCACCATTACCAACACCATCACCATCACCAACACCATCACCACCACCAACAACAACACCATCACCACCACCACAAACACCATCACCAACACCATCACCATTAACAACACCATTACCAACACCATCACCAACACCATCACCAACACCATCACCATTACCAACACCATCACCACCACCACAAACACCATCACCATCACCATTACCAACACCATTACCAACACCATCACCACCAACACCAACACCATCACCACCACCAACACCATCACCACCAACACAAACACCATCACCAACACCAACACCAAAACCATCACCAACACCACCAACACCATCACCACCAACACAAACACCATCACCAACACCATCACCACCACCACCATCACCAACACCAACACCATCACCACCAACACCACAAACACCACCATCACCAACACCATCACCACCAACACCAACACCATCACCACCACCAACACCATCACCACCAACACAAACACCATCACCAACACCAAAACCATCACCAACACCACCAACACCATCACCACCAACACAAACACCATCACCAACACCATCACCACCATCACCACCACCATCACCAACACCATCACCACCAACATCACAAACACCACCATCACCAACACCATCACCATCATCATCATCACCAACACCATCACCACCAACACCATCACCAACACATCACCACCACCATCACCAACACCATCACAATCACCACCACCATCACCACCACCATCACCAACATCATCACCAACACCATTACCACCACCACCAACACCATCACCATCACCAACACCATCACCACCACCATCACCAACACCAACATCATCACCATCATCACCAACACCACCACCATCACCAACACCATCACCACCACAACCAACACCAACACCATCACCAACACCACCACCACCACCATCACCAACACCATCACAATCACCAACACCATCACCACCACCAACACCATCACCAACACTATCACCATCACCAACACCATCACCAACACCATCACCACCAACACCAACAACACCACCATCACCATCACCACCACCATCACCATCACCAACACCAACACCAACACCATCACCAACACCATCACCAACACCATCACCACCAACACCAACAACACCACCATCACCATCACCACCACCATCACCAACACCAACACCATCACCAACACCATCACCAACACCATCATCACCACCATCACCACCACCACCAACACCAATACCAACACCACCACCATCACCATCACCAACACCATCACCAACACCATCATCACCACCATCACTATCACCATCACCAACACCCGCCCTGACATTGCCCATCAGCCTTCTTTTGAGGAGCACTGGGTGTTCTGCTTTGTTTTCCCAGTGGTAAATGTTAGTACAGATGGAGCATGACCTTTGCTGCCTCCGCATCCTTCCATGTACAGTTCAAGGGCACGTGTGACCTTCCTTATGATATGCAACCCTCACTCAGTACCACCCGCCACTGAGCGTCCCCATGCGCCCGCCATCAGCTTGCTGAGTTCCACGGGAGGGACAGGCATGCTTGCTGTTTCTCCGCTCTGTCTGACCCTGGCCTTTGTTTGTAGACAGCCCATGGGCCTTGGTCTTCTCAAGCCTTCCCCTGTACACGGGGTGGGTGGGGGCCGGGGTGGCGGCAGAGAACTTGTTAACAGTCCGTGTCTCAGGAGGAGCCGGCGATCCTGCCTGTATAACCAGCTCCTACAGCTCGGTATGCTGCTGGCCCCCAGGCTGCACTTTGGACAACTAAAGCTTGGAAGCGATCATTCTGGAAGGCAAGCCTGCCGTATTTCCTATGCCAGGAGCTCCTGAGACCATTCTGCCTCCACCCTTCACCGGCGGAGCTGCCTGGGTCCTGTGAAAAGTGGGCGGCTAGGCAGCTAGGTAAAGTGGAAGCTCCGGAGGGCAGGGACTTCTGTCTGTTTTGTTTCCAGTGGTGTGTCCAGAACGAGAACCCAGAACTGCCCCAGGAAGAGTATTCAGGCATCCCCCATGCAATCGGTGCATTGCTAGAGAAACTCCGCAAAGATCCGGCCGGCTGTGCTCAGTCCCAGTGGGTTTGCACCCTCGAATTGGCCAGGACTTCTACAAACTCACTGAAGATTTAAAAACTCCCCGAGCCGTCTTTTTCCTTAAACTCACAACTCAGACTCAGCCAATTCCTTCGGAAGAACGCCCCCTCCAGAGACACGGCAGGATTGTCGCCCAGTGTCGGTGGCCTCCGCTGTAAAGGGAGGCCGGAGGACGCAGGGCGACATGCCCAGGGCCTCTGACAGGGTGGTCCCAGCCCCTGCAATGGCAGTGTCTGTGGAAGGGCTAAAGCTCTCCAGACCAACTTCCCTGGGAAACCAAATCAAGCAGGTTGGCCATCGTGTTCCCAACCTTGACCTGGCGCGGCGTTGGCAAGTCTGGCCGGGGCAGCGTGTCTGCTTATCCGTTTGTCTTGGTCCCAGAGAACAACAAGAAAGCTAGTTGTCACCCTCGTAGTTGCTAACTGCAAGTAAGCCACGTCTTAAATGAGTTCTGTTCCTGAAAGGGCCCTAAAAGTGTGTTAGGAAGAAAGACACCCAACACTTGAGCTGGTTCACCGGGGAGTAGTAGAGGCCATAAGCGCTTTTTAGTGTGCTGGGGTGACCCAAGAGGACTTCCCAGAGGAGTGGGACTTGGCTGAACCTTGACCTGAGAAAAATAGAGAGGAAAAGATCACAGCACAACCTTCCATTTCATAGAACATATTGTGGATATTAAGTGGCTCATAGATGTAGTTTATATTCACATTAGTCTACGATCATAATTAGTATTCAGTAACTTAATTTTACAATAAAATATTTTCATTTGGAAAAAAAGAGCAGAGCAGGAGAGACTGAGGAGGTGAAAGGACATCGAATGAGTCGAGAGGCACTGTCTCCAGGAGTCAGCCTCGGTAGGAGACTCTTCAAAAGCCAACTGGAAATCAAGTAGTGAACCACACAGACTGGACAGCCATGCCTGGGGATCAGCCGGGCCCACCCATTGGGACACGGTAGTCATGGAGAAATGGGACCATTAGTGGAGCCATGGATGGGTTAGCAGATTGGGGAGGGGTGAGGAGCTGGTCCGATTGCCCAGCTTGGGTCCTGCCGAAAATGCCCAGGCCCAAAGGCAGGCAAGTACTGCGCTGTGGCTCTCCTCTTCTCCTCTAGCTGTGGACCCTCCCATGTGGGAGGCTGCCCCATCCCAGGGGGTCCCCTGTGCATTGTTTCCAAAGGCTCCCGTGGGCTTCCTGTGGTGGCCTCATCCTCCCGAGCCACAGCCGTGGATACTTTCTCCCTGTGGCCAGCTGTACATCTACCCAGACTCGCCCATGGAGGGCACTGCTTAGCTTTGCACCGGAGCACAGAGCTCTTCTGAGGAGGCAGTTTGAACCAGAACAAGCCGGTTTTCTGCTCTGACTGGGCTGCCCTCCCAAGCAAGCAACTGGCCTGTCTTTGTCCACTGCCACCAAGCTCAATGGAATCTTTTTCGAAAGGCAACAGAATGCCCTAGCAGGAAATCCATGACAAGACTGTGTGCAGCCCTGTAAGCTTGAAAGTCAGGGCCAGCAGCGGTGTGTCCTGAGAGCTGAACACTTTGTAAAGTTGTCCTGACCCCACTAATGCCACGCCCGCTCCCTCCTCTCCCCTCCCCAGAGGCAAAGCCTGGCGCCAGCATCCTGCACGCAGGTGATACAGAGAAAAGGCCGGAGCTTAGACGGGCTGTGAGGGCCAGCTCTCTCAATGGAGACCTGGCTGCCATCGAGAGTGGGACTGACTGTCCCACAAACCGCAGGCTCTCTGTACCCAGACCAGCCCACTTGAGGCCAACATGATGATAACGGAAAAGCTCCCCAATGGGTCAAGCGCCCCTCAGCAGGGTTGTGCCCCCTGTGACTGCGCTCTGTCTTCATTCCACAGGATTGGGCATGTCTTCCAGGACCGGTGTACGGGAGTTTTTGGAGATCTGGCTTTCGGGGTGGAATAATAGGTCCTGGGACCCACCACTTAGCCTCGAGCTGGTTATGCTGGGGCAGCCTGCGTATCGCTGTCACGTCGGAAGCTGAGCCACCAGTATTGCAAGTTCCGGCCAGGTGACCCATGGTAGGCTGGTTTCAGCAGAGCTTCAGACGGCAACAGACTAGGAAGAAGGGCCTGGAGATCTACATCCCACAGAACTGGCCCGTGAGCATGGGCTGACTCCAGCGGCATATGTCCGATCATGGCCCCGGGCGGTCGGTGAGTCGTGCCCGTGGGAGAGGACTCATGATATCACTTGGAAAGAGCTGCCTTCAAAGTGGAATTGACCTTCATGACATGATGGAGTCAAACTCCAGGGACTTTCATTTACTGCTGGCCCACGACTTAAAATGAGAGAGAGAATAGAGCCATCAGGATCCATTAGTAATTGGAACACGGACGGTACGAATCTAGGAAAATTGGAAGCTGTCAAAAATAAAATAAAATGCTTGAAGAATGATTTCGTTGTAGGCATTAGCGAGTGGAAATTGGCTCTTTTGAATCAGAAAAACATATGGTCTACTGTGCTGGAATGACAAATGGAATAAAAGCATCATCACACTCCCTGTCAGACAGAACACGGCAAGCACTCTGCTGCAGCACGATGCTCTCAGTGATAGGGTCGGGCCCGCATGCCTGCAAGGGTGACCAGCTAAGGAGGCTGTTATTCCAATTGACTACTCAGCCACTCATCTCTGGGAAAGAAATTGTAAAAAAAAAAAAAAAGTCAAAAAATCTTTACCAACTTCTGCAGTCTGAAATCGACCAGACATCCAGTTACGGTGCATTGATCAATACTGGTGATTGGAATATGAAAATAGGAAACAAAGGAAGAGGACGAGTTAGAGACACGGCCATGGTGGCAGGAGTCACACTAGGGATGGCACAATAGAATTTTGCACCAACCATCTATTCATTGGAATGACCTGCCCCTCCTCAATCACATCACTAGCAGCTTAGACAGGGGCTTCTCCAGATGGAATGGCCAGGAAACACCTTGGTCGCATCTATTGAAAGGGACACTGCAGAGGCATGAGATCAGTCAGGACATGACCAGGCCTGACTGCAGCAGACCATGTTCGCAGGCAATTTTAAGTTGAAACTGAACGACAGTAAAGCCAATTGAAGAAAGCCCAAGAAAAACCTTAAATATAGATCCCACCTGAATTGATAGATCATCTTAAGAACAGATTGGACACATTTAACACTAAGGACCGAAGAGCTGACCAGCTGTGGAATGACATAAACCAGCCTCATTAACAACCTGAGATATGCAGATGACCAATCTTGCTTACTAAAAGCCAAGAGGACTTTAAACACTTGCTGACAAGGATCAAAGAGACGACCACTTTCAGTATGGTTGATACCACAACATAAAGAAAAGAAAATCTTCACAACTGGACCAATAAGCAGTATCATATTGCGATATACAGAGAAAATAGAAATTGTCAAGGATTTTATTTTACTTAGATCCACAAGCAATGCTCCTGGAGGCAGCGGTCAAGAAATCAGATATTGTATATCGCACTGGGCAGACCTGCTGCAAAAGACCACTGTCAAGTGTTCCAAAGCAGATGCCGCTTTGAGGACGAATGTAAACCTGACTCAAGTCATTGCTTCATATGCATGTTGAAAGCTGAAGAATGAATATGGAAGTCTGAAAAAAAGCATGCATGCCTTTGAGATCCGGTGTTAAAGAAGAATATTAACTATCTCATGGGCTGCCAGAATCACAGAGCCCTTGGTCATGGAAGAAAGACATTTAGACTGCCCCTAGAAGCAAGGATGCAGAGACTTCAGCCCATCTGCTTCAGACATGTCAGTAAAGACCAGCCCCTGGAGAATTGCGAATGGGTCAGCAAACAAGGGGACCCATTACGATGTGGGTTGACAGAGTGGCTGCAACAATGGGCCCAAATGTAGGGCAGGTGGTAAGGATGGCACAGGACCAAGCAGGGCCCCCTGCCCTGGACGTCGCTGGGGTTGGGAGCAGACCCAAGGATTCCTGTCAGCAGTCCTGATCCAAGGATTATAAACAGTAAAACAGCTTCGCAAAGTGACTGTAGAGATGTTACTGTCATCAGATTTTATACAAGCTCCTTTTAGTCTGCATCCTCATGCACGGTATTGTCCTTATTTTTCTAACTTAATGTGTATAAACTAGAAACCCATTGGTTTTTATTCCCCTGATTTCTAATGGGATTAACTGTATTATCATATTTATCATTTTTGTTCTGCTTCAATGGAATGCTAATTTGTATCATGTTCCCTTTGTTTACTGTGTTATTCTAATTGGTTTTTAGAGATTTATAAATATAATCTAGATATTCATTCCAAGTCAGTTACAGCTGCTTCAAATATCTTCTATTAGTTTAGGGGGTTACATTCTCGCTTTATGATACCTTTTGATGATTTTAAGAGAGTTGATTGATCGATATTTTCTCTCTCTTCTTGCTTGGAACTTTAAAAATCTTTGTCTAGAAATCCTTTCTACCCACATTTATTTTAAAAAACCTCACTGCCGTGGAGTTGATTTCTCCTGCTGGTAATCCTATAGGACAAAGCAGACTGCCCTGTGGGTTTCTGAGCCTGGAAATCTTCACAGGAGTAGAACGTCTCACCCTTTCTCCCATGGGGTGGGAGTGGTTTACAACTGCTGCCTTTGTGGTTAGCTGCAGAAGGGATAACCCACTGTGCCTCCAGGGCTGCTCAAGTTTATAACGGGATTCTGGATGTCTTCTAAATATTTTAAATCTTATAGTTTATCAGGTACTCATTTTTATATTTAATAGAAAGTGGGAAGTTATTTGAATGCTCCCCTCCCAGTATGGAGAAGCAGTGAGACCAGTACTGCTTATTGAGCAGGCCATCGTTCTGCGTGTGCGCTGCACTGTCACTCCCTTCATGAAGCAGCCTCGCCACCTGTGCGTGCACGTCACGTCTCCTGATCTTGCAGCTTTATTGGCCCGCTGAGTTATTCGGACTACTTGAAATACTTTAGCTTTTCACTAAATTGTGCAATCTATTCATCCAAATTCCATAATCCTGTTCGTCTTCAATGCCGTGGGTCTTCTTGGGCATTTACTCTTTTATCTAAGGAACCCGTCATAGGCCAATGGCCATCTGAGCTGAGTCACTTGGATTCTGCTACTTTCAATCTTGTGACCATGGGGGGTGGATTATACATGCATGTGCTTTTCCTCAGGTGTAAAGATGTGGCTATCAATAGATAGATTAATACCATTGCCATGAGGATTAAGTGAGACAGCAACCTACTGCTGTTGAGTCGACCCTCTCGCGGGGCTGTACCGCCAGGGCTCCCGCGTGACAATGAGAGGTCCACAGAGGATGGCCGTGCTTGCTGTGCTGTCCAGTTGCCTTGAACTCACTGTGACCCTATGGACAGAGCGGAAGGGCCCCAATGAGCTTCCTAGACTGCGTGATTTACAAGAGCACGTCACCAGGAGTGCTGCCCGAGGAGCCTAACACAGTGCCGGAGAGACTGAGTAATCAGGCAGCACTCCGTCCCATTTCCACAAACTAAGATTTTAATAGTTTCATGTGTCAACAGTGTGATTGCAGGTTATTTTGTCATTTCTTTATCCTAACCAACCTATGCTTTCTAAGCTTAAGCAAATCTTTTTTATTGTGTAATTGCAGAGGTGACCGAGATGGAGTTATTTTAATTGTGCATTACTGAAGCCAATTTCCTGTGCTATTTGAACTCTCAGGGGAATTGACGTTTGACGTCAGGGTGTGCGTCTGCTGTGAGAGACTGACCCGCTGTTGTGTGGCACTGAGCATGTCTGCTTCCTGGGCACTGACTGCCGATAGCCTGTACGCGCACACACACAGACACACGCTATATGTAAAGATATTCTCCAGCTCCACGCATTTTAGATGTTCCTTGGGGTAAAAGGAAAGGCTCTGCATATGTATGAGAGGCACTGCACTCTGACAGAGAAGTATCTAGAAACGTTAAATAGCTACTGGCAGATTGCAAGATCCACCAAGTCCAAGAGACAGGTTTCTGAAGCGCTGTTTTGATGGGTTTCCTCCTGGGTGAAATCAAATGCTGACTTTACCCTCCAAGCTGCCTTTTAGGGAGAGCCAAGCAGCAGAGGTCACAAAGACTCCTGGGGTGCTGAGGACACCACCTTCCAAACCCACTCCCAGAGTCCCGGGAGCGCTCCCATAAGCCTTCACTGCTTCCCAGACTCAGCCTCTGTCTGAAGCACTCCCTGCTGCCTCCCTTCCTTTGGCCGTTAGGATAAGCTGCCTTGTACTCTACGTTAACTCTTTACGAATGAGTTACAAATGCCTTTTAATAAGCTACTCAAGAACATATGTACATATATTATTTATGACTACTTTGTAAAGTACAGAGCATTGCCATCAAAGAACTGTTACTGGGCTTTAGCAGTGAGTGAATTTTCCATCATAGATGTGTACCAGGGAGTTCTGGAAATTCACAGTAAGTCCTTTCATATTAAACTTTTGACCATAGTGGCCAGTGTCAAATTGAAGATCATTAGTCTGAAGATAAACAAGAGAGAAATCATCATATAGTATCATCTTTTCTCTTTGTCCACCTTTTGTACTCCCACAGATCCATGTCTTTCCTATTTGGGGCCAAGGTCTTTTCTTCCATTTTCCTCTTTCTTATCGAAACATCTGTATCCACTATGGTTCTGACTTAGTGACATAATATTGTTATGATTCCCACAGATGTGGCCTCACCACTTAGCCTTGTCTTTCTTTTTTCCCTATTAATTTTACATATTTATTTTGTTTAAAATATGTAGATATTCTATTAGAAAATATTAAAGCATTCCACATGTGGTCTCCTTTGACCAATAATACAACTCTATCTCAAATACCTTATCCCTATGACTGCTATGAATTTATTGTTTATTCTTCGGATTTTGCATTGCAACTTTTTTCTTATTTTCTTATTAAATAAATCATTTTCTTGGGATATCTTACATCTATGATAACAACCCATCCGTCCATTATATCAAACAGACATGTACAACTGTTTAAACTGGTCTTTCTACTTCAACTTCACAAGTCATCTTTCTTAATCTACGAATGAAGTTATGGAATTATAAATGAGTAATGAAGTTGCTCAGACCCTTCACATTCCACTTTTACCTGTCAACCGGCATCATATGCAATGCTGAGCCGAGCCCAGGGAGAAAACAAGGACCTCTTCTTCATCTGAGACTGGAGGGTGTGAGAAAGCCAAGGACTTGCTTTGGAATTTTCAAGGGTATCACCTAGGATCATGTATCTCTTTGTTACAATGTGAAGAATCTTGGTCGTGGCCCTTTATCACACAACATTATATTTCCACTTTGAGGGGATGAGCCGCTAAGTCTGGGGGCTCAGAACCATAGTCTGAAATCAAAGTCAATTGTTATAACATAACACAGCTCATCAAAAAGTTTTCTAGACTACTTTGGTGAGCAGAAACTGGGGTCTTAACATTTCTGAGGGGTCATTTAAGATGCAACTATCGTCTCTCCTCATCCACAGAAAAGGAAAGTGAAGGATAAAGGACTAATGGACCACCCAAGTCCCAGCTTCCATGATCCTGAGACCAGAAGAACTTACGTGGTGCCCCACTACCATTGCTAACCTTTCTGCAAGGGGTTTCAGTAGGCGGTCCTGGGTAGGGTGAGAGAAAATGTAGAACAAAACTCAAAAGAATAAAAATGATCACACTTGCTCTTTAAACAGAGACTGGTGGACCCCTGAGACTATGGCCATTAGACAACCTTCCAGCTTCGCCCCTCTGTGATTCCACTTTCAACTAAACAGTAGACAGGCCAGCAATGTGAAGAAAGTGATATTAGAACTAGAGAAAGACTTATTAACAACCTCTGGTATACGGAGAACACACCTTACTGAAATTGAGAAGGGCTCAAAGCGCTTGCTGATGAAAATAGGGAATGTAACCTTCAATAGGGATTACAATTCAATATAAGGGAAAAATCTCACAATTGGACTAATGCAAGTAGGTAACATTATGAAAAATGGAGAGATGATTAACGTTGTCAAGCATATTTATCTTGCTTGGACTCATCGTCAGTATTCAAGCTTCAATTCCATAGTCAATGGAAGCAGCAGTCAAGAAATAAAATGTCACATTGCATTGGGCAAATCTGCTTCATAAGACATCCTTCAAGTGTCGTTGAGCCAATATATCACTTGGAGGGCTAAGGTGCACCTGACCAAAGCCAGGGTATTTTCAGTCACCTCATAGGCCTGTGAAGTAGGACATTGAACCAAGAAGATCAGAGAAGAATCAATACATTTGAATTATGGTGAGCAATACTCAAAAAGAAGAGCAAGCGAATCTGTCTCAGAACAAGTACATCCAGCATGTTTCTTAGAAGCAAGCATGGTGGGTAGGTCTCACATACTTCCGCTACATTGTCAGGAGAGACCAGCCCTGGAAAAGGGCATCGCCATGCTTGGTAAAGTGGAAGGGCATCGAAAAAAGGGAAGACCCTCAGCAAGATGCATTGGCACCGTGGCTGCCACAATGAGCTCAAATAAACGAACAATGTGAGGTTGGAGCAGGACCTGACAGTGTTTTGTCCTGTCGGTCTCTGTGAGGGAGAATCAGCTAATGGCACACAGCAACAATAGATATGTGAACAGAAGCTAGAGAGGCTCCCTGCCTCCCTGCCATGGCCTCCTGAATCCCTACGTGGGACTATAGTCTTCTCTTTCCCTAGTTTTCGTGGTCCCTTACTAGGACATCATGGCGTCCTTGCTGACTTGGTCTTTAATGCCTTCAGCTTTTGGGCAAATCAATGGAAGAGCATTGTGTAAGGAATGTGAATGTATCGCAATGGGAAGCAACCTTTAACCATCCTTTTCTCCTCACCTGCTTCCCCCTCAGCCCAGGCATTCCTGCTAATTTAGGGCAATTACAGTATTTACAAATTAATCATATCCCCATCGGTTTCCCTAGCAACTAGCTCTGACTAACATGATGAGACAAAGCTATTGTTGTATTCAATAGAGCAGCTCATAGTGAGAATTTACCCCAGTGTGGGCAGAAAGAGCGCTGGGCAAAGAGGCAAGGGACCTGTGTATAGGGAAAGATCCCGAACGGGAACATATCCCAAGACACTGGTGATCGGGCCTCCAGCCAAGCCACAGACTGGGGAAGGCAGACACTGGTGCTTCTGGGTGCACAAAACGTGACGCCCACAACCATTTTAGGCAGGAGGTCTGCTTGGGGAAAGCGGAGAAGGAATGTGGCCCAAGGGAGGGCAGGCTTCTACAGGACCGGCAACCTTCGGGAGATGAAAGCAGAAAGGACAGCCCACACACTCACAGCCTTGGGTGAAGCCTGATCTGACCCTGCTGGGATCCAGGGAGAGCCTGGGAGGCGGAGTCAATGGAGGCTGAGACAATTCCCCAGTGAAAAACTTAGGGAGTGTGTCCAGGTGAGGGTGAGTGGCAGATGGAGAGCATAAAAACCCCCAGAGTTTGACTCTACAAATGGTGAAGTTTTACTGCAGACTCTGGGGGAGCCCTATAGTCCCTGTATATTAAATATAGGGGCGGAGTGGGAGGTGTCTATTGGGACCTACTGGGGAAACCAGCTGCTTTGTCTAGGCTAGTTGGAAAGGGGAATTAACATCATCAGCCCCTCCCTTGGAAGACTTGCCCATAATGAAGAGACCAGGTGAGTCTTGGGATAGGTGAGGGGAAAATCCATGGATGTCACACACCTGCCTCAGGAAGGAGGAGAACAGGTCCTGGCCTAGGCCGCCTCCGCCTCCACCTCAGGGTGCCAGGAGAACAGAGCCCCTCCAGTGACGTGGCTGCTGACCTTGACTCCTGGGCTTCCACTCTTTGTTCACAGTTTCCTTCATGGCCACAGAGCAGGTCAGTGTTGGAGATAGTCAAGATTCCTCCCAACTTCCAAGTTAGGTGAATTGATTCTACTCCATTTGCTGAGAGAAACGACTAGAACAGCTTCATTTGCTCTGAGCAACTGTTTTTGCTTGTTTGGGTGTAAATGCTTATAGAACACTTACAGCTAGCTTCTGTGTACTGCTCTAAACACATTATCCACCTTAACCTATCTTCTCCCTCCCATTAAAATATCTGGTACATATTATAGGCATTGCTATGGTCCTATCATATAGGCAAAAACACCAAACAGTTTAGTCAAGGTCTTCCAGTTAGTGAAAATGAAGCCGCCTGGAATCTAAGCCACGGGGTCATAGAGGTCAGGTCCTTACCTTCAGGATCATTTGCTTTTATATTACCAACAACTGGATCAAGTGGCCTTTAAAATCACAGCCTTTGGGCCTCTCACCCTCTAGCGCATGTGCAAGCCCTTGGGCTGTGTGCTTCAGGGCGGTCTCTCCGCCAGCTTCCTCCTCCTGCTTGCTTCGTTTTGCTCACAGCTACTCCGCCAGATCCCCCACCTCCCCCCACCCCACCCCCCTGGATTATGAGTGCCTCTTTGCAATTTACCAAAAGATTATTTTGGTAAGAATGGAAGACACAAATATACACCCATGAAGAGAAATGAAGTCCTGGCACCTGCAACCACCTGAGGGAACCCTGAGTGCATCACGTGGAGGGAAGTATGCCAGTCTGAAACAGATGCCATTTCTATCAAGTGTCTGGAAGAAGCAAGTTGATGGGGACTCGCGGTTCATGAGCGGTTACCAGGGGCGAACAGGAGCCGGGAGGAGAGAGAGTTGTTGTCCAGGAGGGCGCGGAGCTTCTATTCAGGGTCAAGGGAAAACGGAAAGAGGGCTCCTAGTGATGGGTGAACGACGGGGTGAACACAACATTGGATTGTGTAGGTGGAGATTGTCTGAATGGCAAATTTCTTGTTTCCTATTTACTTACCGCAAGAAAAACCCAGTACACAAACAGAAAGACAAGTCAATGATCCAAGTTTGGAATCCTATTAAGTGGGCTACCGCCCCCCCTCCAAGCCTGATCTGTGTTTTACAGAATGTGGAAGGGGACGTGGGGTCAGCGCTAGCTTAAGTGAACCAGGTGAAGCCCCGCACCGTGGTTCTCAGTGGAAATGCTGGGGTTTCCGCGTGCCCTTTGGAAATGTGTTAGGTAGGAGCAGGTAACTGAGGCTTCAGTGGACAAGGGGTGAATCAGTGAATTCTCCCACAAGGAGGGGTACAGGTCCACCCAACTGTCAAGTGCCCACTAGAAATTTACAAAGGCACCAGATCTCAGTCCTTATCTGAGCATAGCATCGAACTCCCTTCTGTGTTTTTCAAGCATATGTTCCCTGGTTTTTAATGTGCATTTACTTTTCCAGGAATGCAGCTCCTGTGTAAGCCCGATGATGATTGTACTTTGTTCATTTCGGAGATTTACCAAGCGCTGTTCACCACTTCAAAAGAGCTCCTCCGTAAGGACAGCACCGCCCCTGGTCTCTGAGCCGACGGCACACCCCACCTATATTGTTTGCATCTCCCTCCACGCCAAGTCCACGTACATACACACACACACATGTACACACACACGTACACATGTGCTCCTCACATGACCCTTGTCACAGAATGTTTAGTGCAAGGAAAAAGTGGCCACAATGAAGGTTATTTGAGTGTTGTATTTCTCTTATCCCAGGTGAAAGTAGGAACAAGTCACCGGCCGCATCACTGTGTCCCGGGTGTCATCAGACTGAGTAGTTCCACATGGGAATCGAGGCTGTTTTATTAAAAATTGCTCTTCATTCATTTCTCCTCCGTGTAACAGGGAATTGGATTATTTTTTAACAAAAATTCGATTATCTATGCATTTCTTTGCAAGACAGCACAGGGAGCATTGCAGATTGATGTGTAAAAAGGATGGCATTGCATGGGATACACTTGGGACCCCCTGGCTAAAGCCTCAAAGGGACAGGTTCCCGGCCTGTGTAAAATCATCCACGGTGTGATTAATTCCAGCACAGCACAATGTGCAGAATTTGATAGATGTGGCTTCACATATTTCCACTTCACTCAAATTCACTCATCAAATACTCGATTGAAAACTACCAGGTGGTAGTTCCGTGGTAGCTCGCTTGCCTTCCGTGCAGGGGACCTGGTTCAACTCCCAGCCAACGCAGAGCCACCGGCCGTCTGTCAGTGTGGCTGGCAGGCTGCTGGGCCGCTGGGCAGGCTTCCGCAGGGCTGACTGAGATGAATCTGAGTGGAAGAAGATGGAGCAGGAAGAAAGGGCTCTTGTTCTACTTCTGAAAACCAGACAGCGACAGCCTCCTGGATCACCAGGGACCAAGCCCATTGTGCACAGGTCTCCACAAGGCCGGTGGCCCGCCCAAAGGCACCCCAGGTGACAGATGCGGTGCTGGGTGTTTGTGTCAATTGTTCTCTCAGGAGGCACACACTTGAGAGAGGGCTTCTTCTACAGAGCCAAACTGGAAATCAGCGTGTGCTTAGAACAAAAACTCTCCACTCTAGAGAATAGTACTGTCCCGTAGAAACAAGGTAGGCACGTTTATCACTTGAATTTTCCCGGCGGTCGCATTATAAAAGGCAAAAAAGGAAAAAAGCTGCACGGAAGTCAGGCTGTCTGCATGCGGTTTCCAAGTGAACCCACTGCAGTTCTCCAGGGAGTACACAGGAAGAAGTCTCCGATCACACTCCACTGCCCTTGAGTGGACAGGGGGGTATTTCTGTGCAAAACCAGAAGCCACACACATGCACTAGAACAACAGCAAAAGCAGGCGACCCAATGAAATGTCCTCACAAAAGAGTAGCATTGTGTTTAGCAGAAAAGTCATTCATACGAGTTTGGTTTTAAAATACATAGTCAAATTCATGAATGTAAAGTTAAATTAAAATTTCACGTCCTCAGTCACACGAGTCCTTAACTACTCGGTAACCATATATGGCAGGCAGTTGCCATCCTGGATGGCACCGCGGCAAAGGGGGTAGCTTTACTACGGAGGCAGCAGCTGGCAATCTTGAGATCATATAACACCAGCTGGACATTGGCCTAATTGATAAAAATTAATAGATACCAAACACAGAAATGATAATGTAGAAAATTTACACTCATCGCTCTCTCAGCATATCAGAGAAAAACCCAAATGACACCATCTGCCACCAAGCTGAATCTGACTCAGAACAACCCCGCTGGGGACTTCAGGGGTCGCAGCTCTTCCTGGAGCGGATCCCACTGCCATCAAGTCTCTCCTGGCTCAGAACAGCCCACTGGACAGGCTAGACGGTTCCTGTGGATTTCTGAGGTGGCGACTCCTTACAAAGCCTCATCTTTCTCCCAAAGAGTGGCTGGTTGTTTTGAACTGCTGGGCTTGTGGTCAGAAGCCCAACAGGTTACCCAATAAACCACCAGAGCTCATTGAGTTGTTCTGTCTCCTAGCGACCCATGTACAACAGAACAAAACACTGCTTTTTCTACACCATCTCCACAGCTGTTCTCATGTCTGAGCGCCCACTGTATCAGTCCATCTAGTCCAGGGCCTGCCTGGTCTTCACAGCCCCTCTCCCGAGGAGCCAGCAGTCCAATGCTTGATATAATTAATAGATATAAAATTGTATTAAGATATATAAATCATGCATAAACCATATATTATTTAAATTACACCCATGTAAATTAAAAAATAGCAACAGTCTGAAGAAATTCAAAAGCCAAGAAGGAGAGGAAGTAAACCGCCCATGAAGACATGCACAAAATATTGGAGGCTACTTGAGTATGGAGCTACTGAATAGGGAGGTAGCTGCCAGGCTGAGCATGTGAATAGAGCTGCTGAGAGCCTAATGAGGTGGGTAGACAGCAATTGTAATTCCAGGTACACCAAGAAACCTTTTCCTTGGAACTCTAAAGGACTAATCCATAAAAGTAAAGGTGAAAGGTAAATAGACTGATCAGACTACAGACTGAAGCTTCATACTGAATTACCCTGATGTCTGATCGGAGACTGTAAATTTTCTGCAAGGAGCATCCCTTAATCTCTACACCTGTAAGAAACAGACACCTGCAACAAACAAACATCCTCTCTAAAGGGAGGTAACTTTACCTTAGACCTCACACAATCTCTAAGTTCTTTCATTTATAACCTATGGCAAATAATAACAAATGACAGCACACACCATGCACTAAGGCATTATGAAAGCAGACATCGACACAACAAACAAGAGAAAATATACAATAGCAAGTGGGGAATTTGGGAAGTGTTGGGAACTAACAAAACCAAAGGGATTATCTTCCAGCTAAAATGTAACAACTGAAATTAATGTAATGGATTCACTTAAAAGCAGAGTATACACAATTGGAGGAAAAAATGATGAATTTGGAAGCTATAAAAATTCCAAAGCTTTAAGCATGAAAACATGGAAAGATCAGATCAGAAAGTCTTCCTTGCCTGTAATTAGAGCTCCAGGGAAAAAGAAAATGGGGAATAAGTGAGATGGAAGATGATGTAATTCAAAATTTTATAAAACTGACAATGTAATAAACTCACAGATTCAAGAAGTAGTATAAAATACCACGCCCACTACATCTAGAAACCGCCTAGTAAAGCACTACAAGCAATGACAAAGAGAAAAAGAGACAGGAAGATTCGTTCTAAAGAAACAATTAAGACCAAGATCTGACTTTTCAGCAGTTATAAAAGAATTAGAAACAATGAAGCGGTGGCTGTACAGTGTTGAATGACAATGAAAACCACGCGAGTATTCTGCATTCAGCAAGATGACCCTTCAAAACAAAGATGCAATGAAGATACTTTCAGGAGAAAATTCACAGAATCATTTTATTATATTACTAAGATAATAAAGTGTCCACATCAAGTTCATACATCTTTTTTTACAAATTAGGATGTCCAAGTAGCTATATACCTGTGAAAGGTGGTCCACTGGATTAGCAATCAGGGCTAGGCGAAATAAAACCCAAGTGATAAGTAGCTACATATTCCCTAGAACTACTAACACTAAAGAGCCCAACAGCACTAAACGTCGGAGTGGACCAACTTGAACCCCCATGTACTACACCAGAGTATAACTTTGTACAACCAGCGACTCTTTGACATTACTTACTCTATTTATCTGACAAAACATTAGTACAAAAGACCCCAGGATTCATAAAAGCATTATTGGGAGTTTATAGTAACTCCAAACTGAAGGCCACCCAAGCGTCCAGCCTCAATCGCAATCGTGGCGCACTCATTTAGGGAAACGTCATGATTAACCCACAATATAAACATGCAACATGGTGAATCTCACAAACACTATTTCCATCAACAGACACTTAACACACAAGAATATAGATTGCACCGTCCCATTTATCTACAGTCGGAAAAGAGCAACGCTAAAGGTGGCTGTCTGCATCTGCATAGTAATTAAGTTGGAAGAGACTGGCTTGGGACAAAGAGTTTCAGTAACCCACTCGGCCTTTCATGTACTGGAATGTCATATTGCTGATGGTGTTGCTGAACATCGAACTCTACAGTTACTTATGATTTGTGTTTCTGTATGTGTGCTGCATTTCAATAAAAATGTTTAGTGGTTGTCTCTGTTTTCATCTTGCAGTGCCTTGATCAGAGAACTGTCTCACAAAATCATTTACACCATCAGTTACAATCATGAAATAGTTGATGTGACAATTAGAAGTCAGATAGAGCCAACAAACCCAAAGGGAAAACTATACAGGGTCAAAAACTAGTAAAAGAAAAACTGTCAAAGAAAAAAGTCGTACTCATCAAAGAAATTCCACATCCACAATATGAACTGATTTATTTTATTCTTTTAAGGAAGGTAGTTCAACCAAAACGCATGATAACAAGGCAAAGACGTTGGTCTTGGCAGGCATTCCAGTGTCTGCTGCCCTGGCTGGTGAGGCTCTTGCAGGCTCCTACCCAATGCACACCTCCTTCTCTTCCTGGCCAGACGTTGGTTGGTCTTACCCCCGGGCCGAAGGAGCGGGGAACCCTTTCAGCACGCACTAGCTAATGGCAGGACTGAACCGTCTCCCAAAACTACAGCTTGCTGTCATCCCCCCGGAGGGATTGGGGTTCTTGGAGGTTGTTTTCAATCATTTTATTGGGGGCTCGTACAACTCATCACGATCCATCCATCCATTGTGTCAAGCACTTCTGTACATTTGCTTCCCTCATCATTCTCAAGACATTTGCTTTCTACTTGAGCCCTCATTTTCCTCCTCCCTCCCCACTCCCCATCCCACATGAACCCTCGATAATGTTTAAATTATTATTATTTATTTTTATTGTAAGAGGAGCACACCGAACTCTTCTTGGATTTGAATTTGTAATGGGAAGGCATGTGCTTAGTAACAGGGCTATTTTCTTCTGTGGGAGTTCTGTTGTTGTTGTTGTTGTTGTTGTTGTTGTTGTTATGAAAGAAAGAGAAGGAGGAGAATGGAATCTTATACCCGCCAACTTGGCTTTCCAAACCTCGCTGCCATTGAAGGGATCCTGACTCATAGTGACCCTATAAATCAGGATACAATTGCCCGCGTGGGTTTCCACGACTGTCGCTCTTTATGAGAGTAGAAAGCCCCATATTTTACCCTTGGGGGTGCTGGGGACTTCGAATGGCTGACCTCGTGGTGAGCAGGCCAAAGTGGAATCTACAACACCACCCTGGTTGTCAATACTTCAGGATCATCTCGCTTCACCCCATCCCTAGGCCTCCCCACCCAGACGACCTTGTCAAACCTATCTCTCACCAATCCTCTAGGTGGCAGGCTCCACTAAATAAACGAAAACCACTTCTCCAAAGAAAACGCGCTGCTCTTTCCTACCTCACTCCACCTTCATCAGGGAGCTAAGTAAGGTGCTCTCTCTTCCAGAATGGCATTCTGTCCACCCTGTACCCTCACGGGCATCCTTCCCCGCGCACTCCAATAGCAATACTGTGATTACATCGTCCATGCCCTATTTCAGAAATATGTGGTCTTAACAGAGCACACTGATCTACCACTTAGGAAGGTGAGCGTCCAGTAGATCTCCTTGGAAGCGGAAAATACTGGATTTTTAGAGTAAATAAATAAAAATTTAAACTAAAAATAAGGTAAATCAATTGTGTTTTACTACTAAAGTGTGCACGTTGTGTCGTTATGTTAAATACCTCATATACATAAATTCATTGAACCCGCATGGGAATCATAGAAGTTATGAGTTGTTGACAAGTTGGCTCCCAATTCATGACAACCCTGTCAGTAAAAATGATGCTGCCTAACCCGATACCATCCCCACGATTGGATATAGATCAAATAGTTATGTTTCACAGGATTTTCACTGGTTGGTTTTCAATACATTAAAAACAATGTAGCTATTGAGTGGACCCTGATTCGTGAACACCCATGTATATCAATCAGAGCAGAACTCTGTCCATAGGCATATTAGTGATTGATCTTTCAGAAGTAGAATACCAGGCCTTTCTTCCAAGGCACTTCTGTGTATATTCACACCGCTAACTCCAACCTTTTTCTCCCTCTTAAAATTTCTTTGAACTTTTATTGACATATAATTCACATATCATAAAATTCAAGACTTTAAACATATTTAAAAGAATCATACCATCATCACCACAATTTTAGAATATTTTCTTCATTCTTACTCATGATTTCCCCATAACCCTAGGAAGCTCTTAATTCAATGACTGTCTTTATAGATTTACCTGAATTTAGTATAAAGAAAAACATACCATACCAAACAAATAAACCTAATAATTATAACAAAATAAGACATAAACCTCGATCAAAAAGAAAACATAAAATAATAAAAACTAGAACATATTTTAAATGGCTCAAAAGGAAGAGCATATGATTCTGTTAAATTTTAACCTAACTAGATCTGCATTAATCCACTTTTCCATGTACTCAATCTGACAGCCAGGCTAGTCACATCCCTAATCAGTGGTTAGAGGGATTCCCCAGAGACTCAACCCATGTGAGGACCCTACAAGTGGATTTTGAACTTTCACTGTTACCCATCGCTTTCTGAAAACCGGGTGCCCAGGTCTAAGACAGTTCCCTCCTCTGGTCTTGAATATTACCATATACAATCCTTGGATCACACAGGTTGTTGTGCTTCTTTTGTATGGACTGACCTGACACCTCACTTAGATGACTGCTTGCTTTAAGACAACTTTTGAGTTCCCATACACTATTCTTTTGGATAGCTGGGCACCATCTGATTTTATCACCCTACTTTGTTGTCGCACCTGTTTTCTTCAGTGATCTTTTCATGCGGGCAAGTATTGCACAGGGCCCCATCATAAGAATGAACTGTTCTTCAGTTAGGGCTACAAGTAAATGCAAGCTCAACATCCAGTCATGTATCTATGATGCAGACATGTCTCTGGTCCACTTTAGAGACATCATGATTTTATTGGGAAACATAACAAATCATCCCCACGGGGCATGTAGTAATTCTATTGATAATATCATTAATTTAGCTAATGGTATAGAATTTAAAATGCTGTTGCGAAGAGGAAAGCATACATGTATAGGACAGGTTTTTAGACTAAAATGCATGGCTATTGACTTGTACAGCTTTAAAACTTAAGTGACTGGACACTGTTTACACAAACAATGAAACCTCCAATCTTTTAGTCAGCAACTCAGCATTAATCAATTACACCACCCAAGCACCCCCTGGTTTTTCATATGAGGCAGTAAAGTGCCGAGCCAGAATTCCCAGTGAGTTTGGGACATGCTGCCCACTCTGCCACGGATCCGCTCATAGAGGTGGAATGTTGAAAGATGGCAGAGTCTAAGGCACCTAGGGTGTCGCGAGAAATCTCACTGGGGAGTATTTTCCACATCAGGCGACAGCATCCTGAGCTTGGACTCTCTCCAGCAGGCAGCAAGAACATGGTGATCTGAGCAGGAGGGTTTCGGAAGGTGCAAAGAGAAGCCTTGGGAAGGATGTATTTCGAAGCAGTGTGTCCAGGGTTTAAGTCTAGAAGCACAGGGTCGTTTGGAGGCTCCTGTCCTGGAAGTGTAGGGGCTTCCATACTGCACTGCTCATCAAAAGGTCAGTGGCTGGAACCCAACAATCTGTTCCTGCCCAGGTGGCCTGTGCACCTTCAGCAGCCACCTTGGACATCACAGGCATAGCACAGTGCTCTCTGACAGTGTCGGTTGAAGGGTTGACACCCAGAGAAGAAAATGCCCACTTCCAAAAAGAATGGCCTAGTGCATGTTTCAACATCATGATGACAGGGATTTTCCAACACGATGCCAAGGGAGGAGAGGGTAAAGGGAAGAGTTGGGTAGACGTGATTTTGTTCTCAGTGGCTCATTTCAGAAGCACGAAGGAGATTGAAGATGAAGCGTTCATTCAGCAAATATTTGGGGCTTTTTTGCTTACTATGTGTCAGGAAGTATGAAAGCTTCCAGAGTGGATTGTTTGGAGATGCTGACCTCAAGCAATTTAACATGCATATGCGTGTGCCCTTGCGCGTGTGTGTGCACGCGCATACGCGTACACACACACACAATGTGCATGTCTTGCTTACTCTCTTTCTCTGCCTCCCATAAGCAACCATTCCTAAGTGGTTAGTATATAACTTATGTGCATGTGTTCCTGCAACATGTATATGATTTTGTGAGCACCTATAAATACATAATTTGTGTTGCTACGAAGAGGATTAAAAGCTTCACAGTAAAATGGAATTAACAAGTAATAGGATTTTTCCATGAACCTTTAAAAGCCCTTGGTGTATTTCATCCTGGTTTCTTTTTTCAGTAGCATTATGTTTTAATACCCATTTAGATTGCTCTGTGAACATCTATTCTATTATCCCTAATTGTCGCATCAGCACTCCAAGAAATAAAGACCTTCTTCCAGCCAGTCCTACTGTGGTGCCTGGCGCTCTCCTCCCAGACCGCCCCGCCCAGGGGAAGCTAGCTCCAGTTCCTTTGTCCCGTCCCTTGGGTCGAAGGCCTAAGTGCTCACTTATATAGACCCGATGCCGAGGAAAGTTTCCAAAGAAGCATTCTGGGTCATTTAATTAAGAAGACTGTGCTGGCAGCTCTTTAAAGCTGTAATTAGTGTAGTCTACAAATCCTCTCTGACTCCAGAGAATATACCATCCCTGATTCCTATAACACCCTTTTCCCCGCCTTATCCGCAAAGGGCTTTTGTCAACTCCATCACTTTAATTCCTACAGGCTTGCTGGAGCAGTAATTGTATTTCAGCATGTGCACCTGTGGGGAAGGGGCTGGGATACAGGGATAGTAGCCTTTGTCCTGGGGAGGAGTCTAATTGGCAGAGCCCCTTGGATCAGGCTTGAACTTCATCGTTAAGAGAATGAGTTCTGGGGTCATTTCCCCTGGACCTCAATCCCAGCTCTGCAACTTTCTAAGTGTACAAACCCAGGCCGAATACTCACCTACGAAAGGAAGTAATTGGACCGCAGATGATTTCTAGGCTGAATTCCAATTGCACTACTCTTTCATCCATAGATATCTTTTCTTGGCTCTCGGCCCTTTGGGCATTGTCCGCTGTCTAGGATGCCTTTGCCCCATGCCCTCTCCACACACCGCGTCCTCTGTGAAGCTTTCCTCCTGCCTCCCCACCGCCAACACATTGGAAGAAATCGCTCCACGTTTTTATTGCCCATTACAAATGTGTGTCTGTGATGGGTAGATGACCTTTGGGACTCCAGCTCGCCATAGAGGAAACATAAGACGGGGTAAATCCACCTCACACAGAGAGTTGCAGTCAGGACTTCATTACGAATGATGCAACCGAAGGGCTTCTATACAACAGAAGAGCCGGTGCTGTGGCCTAAGGGGGGAAGACAACATTACCAGAGCAATTTCTACCTCCACAAAGAACAAATGACACAACTCAAGACCTTTCTGCCTCAAACAAAGGGATTTAAAATGTGTGAAGGTCACAATTAAAGGCACACCAAAGCCAACCACCAAGTGCTGTTGAGTTGATGCCCACCACAGAGATTCCATGGGTGCAGAGTTTTAAAAGCTCCATAGACTTTTCAGGGCCATGACTTCCCAGAAGCAGCTCACCAGGCCTTTTTGCTAAGCACCTCTGGGTAAGTGAACTGCTGAGCTTTTGACCAGCTGCCAAGTGCTTACCCCTCTGTGCTGCTCAGGAACTCTGAGTAAGAATATGAGCTTCTTATTCATTACCCACCAAGCACCAGGCCCCAATTGTTTCACTGATGAATTCTACCAAGTATTCGAAGAAGAAATGATATCCAAGCGCCATAATCTATTTTAGAAAAGAGACTGAGCGAGGGGGCACATTCTAACTCAGTTTGTGAGGCTAGCCTCAAGCTCATGCCAAACATGAAGACAGAAAAAGAAAGGAAAGCTATAGGTTTGCATGAGGTCAGATGCAAAAACCCTCAAGAAGAATAGTAACACGTCAAATTCAACGACATATAAGAGGCAGCACATACTGCAGCTAAGTAGGACTTCTTTCAGGTGTGTGAGGCTAGCTCAACATTTGACACTCAGTACAGCCTATCACGTCAACAAGCGAAGAAAAGAAAAAGCATGTGACCAAATGAATGACTGGGGAAAATCCATTTCCCCAAATGCAATACTCATTTATGCTAAAACTGTCAGAATACTAGAACACAGAGGAACTGCAAGTTAATAAATGACATCTACCCAAAAAATCTACTAAAATTGGGACTAAAACTAGCCCTCGCCACTCTTGTTCAACACGATGCTGAAAGTCTTGCCTTTACTTCAATGTAATAAGGAAATGAACTCTGGGTTTACAGGCTAAATAAGAAGTAAAACGCTCTTTATTCACAGATAATGTGCTTGGCTATGTAGAAAATTTCAAAAAGCATCGACACACACACACAAAAGCGTTGGAACTAATAAATGACTATGGCCAGGCCACAGGATAAAAGGTTAGTCGATACAATCAAGTGTTTTTCTTTATGCCAGCAATGAATCATTAGAACTTGACATTTAAAATATAATATCATTTACATTAGTATCAACATTAAATAACACTCTTAGCTATAAATATGACATCAACCCTGGGGATTCAGTAGTTAAGAGCTCCACTGCTCTGTCTTGCAGGGTGATGAGTCAGAATCAACTCAATGAGAGTGGAGTTCTTTATTCTTAATGCAAAGGAGATTTGAATATATTCATAGGCTGAGAGAAAGAATCTAATGGAAAGTGAGAGAGAAAATATATAACTTTGAAAGTGGATGATCAATCCAGCAGAGCCCCAAAGGAGTCATTTCAAGCTTCCCTCTACATCAGAAGCACCTGAGAGGGCCTATTGATATACAGACATCAGGTGACACCTCTAGATTTTGATTACAATAAGCCTGAGGTAGCTGTTTTTAACAAAATTCCAGGTGATTCCAACATAGCGAGTCTAAATTCAAAACCAACTTGTTGCCATCAGTCAATTCCGACTCACAGGGCACAGCAGCACTGCCCCAGGGTTTCGGAGACTGTATATATTTATGGGAGCAGATTGTCACATGTTTCTCTTGAAGAGCAGCAGGTGGATTTGAACTGTCAACCTTTCCCTTATCATCCTAGCATTAACCACTGTGACACCAGATGTCTTTGATCCTAGGATCACACAATTTGGAAAACTCCAGGGCTCCAATGGAGGTAAAAATATTTTTTTCTTTTTTATTAAGCTTAAAAATCTTACTGAAAGAAAAGAGAAATTGCTCAGCCACTCATGGGGCCAGAGGAGCTGAGGATTTGTTTGGCAGCCTCCCTTTTCTCTGAGGCAGGGGGTGACATTTCAGTGAGCAAGGTGTAGGTGTGGATAGGAAGGCTGGGAAGGAGGAGGGCTTTCAGGCAGCAAACATGCATGAGCGGATGGGGGAGACATAGCATATTCCAAAGAAGAGCCATTTATCCCCCTGGTGGATACCGAAACCTGGGTTAAGAACCGCGGGAAAGGAAATGAGGTTCTGCTTGCTGGAGCTAGGGCCAGGCAGTTAAAGACTGGACCTCATTCTGTAGGCCATTAGCTCTTGATTGCAGGAGCTTTAAAAGACATTCTTTTATTGGGAAATAATTATACTTCATATACAAGTATCAGAAATGACACCAAAGTCCTGTGTATCCTTTACGCACAGGCTAAGAAACCCTGGTAGCCGTTTGGGTTAGCATTGGGTTGCTAACTGAATATCCACCAGCTGCCCCAGGGAGAAAGAGAGGACTGTCAGCACCTGTAAATGTGTACAGCTTGAAAGCCCTCTGTAGCCTCACCTGAGTCAGGATGAGTTAGTGTATCCTGTAAACAGCTTCCCCCAGTGCTAGCACACGTGCTAGTGTGTGTGTGTTACAATTAGGATATTGACCTGGATACAGTTCATCACACTGACTCAGATTTCCCCAGTTGTATTTGTATTCATTTGTGTAAGTGCGTGTGTATTCATTGTGGGTAGGCTTGCATATCGACAACCAGACTCAGGAATCTATCATGATGCCCTTTGATCGCTCCCCTCATCTCTTCCATAGGCTTTCCCTTAATGCTAATCCTTGGCAAATACAAATCCACCTTTTCTATAATTTTGTCATTTCAAGAATGTCATGGAAATGGAATCACACAATATGTAATTTTTTGATACTAGCTTTTTCATTTTGGGCAGGAAGACAGCTACATTTTTGTGTTTATTGACAATTCATTTCTTTTTCTTGCTGAGTAATGCTTCACTATGAGCGTACGAGTTTGTTTATCCCTCCTCTCACCGAAGGACATCTGGGTTGTTAACAGATTCTAGCTGTTGTGAAGTCAGCTGATATGAACACTTGTCTAGAGTTTTTTGTGTGAACATAAATTTGGAGTAAACACTCGAACTGGCAATTGCTAAGTAGCATATTTAGTTGACAGTTTAGTTTTTATAACAAACTCTACATACTCCCTTCCAGGATGGCTAAACTATTTTGCATTAACAAAGTATGAGTAATTATTCAGTGTCTACCCATTCTCACCAGTATTTGGTGTTATCACTGTATTTTTTTAATGATAGCCATTTTGATAGATATTACCATTGTAACTTGCGGTTTTTCTCTAATGGCTAACGGTGTTGTGTAGATGCGGTTCCGTTTTGCTTCCAATCGGTTCTGTTGTTTTCTATTGCGCTATTCTTTGAGGATTTTTTTCATCCATGTTATTGACCCTATTCAGAGAGCTTTTAAAATTGTCTTTGATTGTGGTTTTTTTTCTTTCAGTTTTATAATGTCTATCGAATCTTTAAAGGAGCCGCGGTGGTGTAGTCGATCGTCGCCACCAGCTGCTCCGCGGTAGGAAGACTGCCGGCTTTCGGCTCCGGGAAAGAGCGCCGCGCCAGTGTTAGAACCACGAAGGGGCCGGCTCGCTCCGTCCTTTAGGATCGCTGTGCTGGAACCAGCTTGATGGCAGTGGGGTTTTGTTTGTTTGTTTGGGGGAGTGCTTATTAGATCATTTTTTATGATTTTTATTTCTTTAACTGAGATTTTTTTTCTTTTCAGAAAATGTTTCATTGCTCAACATACCCTTAGGAGGCTGCTTTCCAAGCCGTGTCAGATGATTGTAAAATCTGATTCATCTACGTTGGTGTCCCTCGTCTGTCTTTTTTTATTCCCGTTTCTGGTGGTCCTTGATGATATTTTATTGTATCTTGGGCACTGGGCTATTAGAAGAAACTCTGGGTCCTATTGAATAGAGCAGAATGTCACTCTCGTTAGTTAGATTTATCTAAATAGAGTTTATCACACAGGTTCCGACTGACTTTGGTTCCCAGAAAGACTTAATTTTCTGTATTGTTGGTTGGTTTGATTGGATTGATGCAGTAACACGGGCTAGATCCCCGGTCACTCCAAAGCCTATGGACTTAAACATTAGGATTCCCGCGCAGAGCTTCTCTTTCCTTGTGGGAAAACACACAAACACGAAACCGTCTTTTCCGGCAGGATTTCTGTAAGGAAAAAAAGAGGGACCTTCCCTACAATTGTGCCGATGAACGTGGTAGCAACTTAATGTTTAATGTCACAAGCCCCTTAAATAAAACCTAAGTCTAAAGCACAGGAATTCCTGCCCTGGCGGCTCTTCTCCCCGGCGTCTCAATGGGCTGTCTCGGTGCGGACAAACGCTGGGTTTTATGCTGGACGAACCTTTCCTAAACCAAGTGCCGCAGAGAGCCTTCGCCGCGGCTGGCGAGCAAAGATCCCCGCCGGCCGGTCTTTGGTGAGCGAAGTAACCGAGCTTGGGGTAGGTTGACCCCCCTGGAGGCAAAGGGGACCCAGATAGCGAGGACCCCTGGTAGGCGAATCCTGTTTACACAGGGCTGAGAGTGTCAATCCCGAAACATTACCATTTGAATGGGTCGGACGGCTTCAAGGTGTGTGTGTCTGTCCGTCCGCCCGCATTGTCTGACTCCCCTGATGTTTGCAGCATAACCACCCCAGACTCATTCTGATCATGAAAATTTCCCATATCATAAAAGTCAACAGAAACCGAGGTGGCACCTACCACAGATGCAATGCTACTGTGATCGATCGCCCACTAGGACCCCCCCCCCATGCCCCGCTCCCCCCCTCGTCCTCCTCCCTCTCGCCCGCAGCGGTGGGACCAGCCACTCGGGTGCGGGGGATGCAGAGCACGCATTCGCTCTGCGGGGCCAGCTCCCCCCGCTCGGGGTGGAGTCTCCCCGCCCCCGCCCGGAATCCGTGTATATATACAGGCCGAATCCGCCACTGGTCGGAGCAGTCCTCTCGGATTCCCGAGCTCGCTGCTGCCCGACTGAGCTTCCGCCGCTGCTCGGAGGAGGGCGCGATTGCTCTCTGCCTCCGAGTTGCCTGCTTGCCCTCTAGGTCCGCGCTTCGGACAGAGGTAAAAACGGTCTTCGGCCTCTTTTCGGGCACACCAGCGCGAGGTATGGCGGGCGAACCACCGTTCCAGATGCTGCGGGGTGAGAACCGGCGCGCGCGTTGTCGGGAGGGAGTGGGCACCCATCCCTGGGCATCCTGAGGGATCGGGTGCGGGGTTCCCTGGGCGCGGGTGTTTGGGTGGGCTTCCTGGGCACCCCTCGCCTGCTTTGTCCCCCAGGGGGGAGAAGGGACCGAGAGGAGACGGGCGGGGCTCGTTGGGCGCAGCGGCAGCAGGGTTCTGTGTTTGAAGGGTGGGCAAGGCGTTAACTGTTGCAGCTTTCCATCCCGTCGCCAGCGGGAAAAGAGCGCAGTAGTGTGGTGCGGGGTGATGCGAACACTAGCGCTGTAATAAGTGCGTGCCACCGCCAGATTAAGAGTAACCCGTCGCTGTCCTTCGGAGCAGGGGTGGAGCGAGCCGCCCCAGCCAGGTCTGCGGTGAGTACGCTGGTCTCTGGCCGCTAACGGGTGCGGGGGGGCTGGGGGCGACGAGCCGACACTCCAGCCCCTTGCCAGCTGCGCCAGACAGTGGGCTCCCCAGGGCGCACGTGTATCTCGGGGCTGCAGTCTGAGGTCGGAGTCCGACACGCAGCTCCAGCCAAGGGGCGGAGTCTTGGAGTCGGCGCCGCTCTGTAGTCCCGCCCCCAGCCCCGCCCGCCCGCTACTTCTCCTGAACTGCGCACTCTCTGAATTTCGTTGTTTCATTAGCCCCATTTTACAAATCGGGAAACTGAGGCTAGTGAGGTTGTACTAAACGTATGTTTTTAAAAAGCCGGATCCTTCCACTTCTCGAATTCTCTACTGCTCATTAACTCTGCTCTCTCCTTCACCCCCCCTCCCCCAACCCCCAGGTGTGACGCGGATTCCTGGCGGGTATCTCAGCCGCTGGTGTGCACTGACGACCCCACCCCGAATATGCAAGTCCTCTGCGACACTGGCCGCCTTCCCCTTTTCTCCTGTTTGTATTGCAGAGCGGACCCTCACCAGCATCCCGCGACCGACCTCCCTCCCTCCCTCCCTCCCTCCCTCCCTCGGAGCCTCTGACCAGGTAGACGCCTGACTCCGCCCTAGACGGAGACCCTCACTCACTCTCCATCTCCTCCCCTAGGCCATCCCTACCAGCGCCTGACCTCCGGAGAAGGAGAAGAGCGACCTCGCGGGCGATTTGCCAGCATGGGCAACTGCTGCTTTGGCCTAAGAGAAAGGCTGATGCGCCGTCTGAGTCCTCTGCCCACCCTGCTGGTGATCCGCGCCTTCATGCCCCAGAAGCGGTGCAAAGATTACCGCGTGGTGGTGCTGGGCTCTTCCGGCGTGGGCAAGAGCGCGCTGGTGCAGAGATGGGTGCGCGGCACCTTCCGCGACAGCTACCTGCCGACCATCGAAGACACCTACCGCCAGGTGATGAGCTGCAACAACAGCGTGGGTGCCCTGCACATCACCGACACCACTGGCAGCCACCGCTACCCTGGCCTGAAGCGCCTGGCCATTGCCAAGGGCCACGCCTTCGTCCTGGTCTACTCCGTTACCAAGAAGCAGACCCTGGAGGAGCTGAAGGCCGACTATGAGCTGATCCGCGAGATCAAAGGTAACAACATGCAGAAGTGCCCGATCATTCTGGTGGGTGCCAAATGCGAAGAGAGCCGCCGCGAGCTGACCATGAGAGATGGGGCCATCTACGCGCTGGAGTGGAATTGCACCTTCGTGGAGACCTCTGCCAAGACCGACTTCAACATCAAGGAGCTGTTCTTCATGCTGCTGAACCACGAGAAGAAGCCGGCTGCCTGCCTCCAGCTCCCCCAGAAGAAATCCCCCAAGGCCACCGAGAAGCTGCTGGGCAAGTGCATTATCATGTAAAATCTCAATCTAAGATGCCCAATCTGCAACCTTACAGCGCGCAGACAACAAGAACCAACCCCAATGTAACCTGTTACCCCTACATGATTGATTTTGTGCTGTGATTTGGATTGTAACAATTAGATGTCAATAAATGTTCCCTGAAAATTAATAACGTTTCTTTCTCCCACGTAAGATAATCCAAACGGTTGAAACCTTGAGACAGGAACAGAAAAAGAAGGAACCAGATGCGTCATAAGAATAAAGCACAGACAGAGAGTCTCTAGAGAAATGTTTTCGACCGACCAAGAAGATGGTGAAATGAACGGAAAGATACCACAACCCTTCCTGTAATCCTATGATTGTGTATTAAGTTTAAGCACTTCAAATCCTGTCAATTAATTGTATTCTTTCCAACGTATACTTAATTGTTAAGTAATGTGTTTTCCCAGCAAAAGCTGTGACAAATTGCTGTGAAAGGGTACACTAAAGAAGAAATCAATGACAATGCTGTAGTTTATCAGGGGGGTGGGGACAGAGAAAATTGTACAAGTGCATTGTTGATTACCAAAGAGGTGATGATTGCTTTCGGAGTAATTAAAAAATGTTTGGATATCCTGCATAGATATTTAAAAAAAAGTGTACCAATTCTCTGACTTAATAAAGCTATTCCTGCATGAAGTCAGCTCTCCTCGTTGTTTCTCACCGAAAACAAACCCTTCACCACTGCGTGAGCATATACCCCTGACCTGGCGACAGTTTCTAATGAGATGATCTCACCAAGACGACCCTGCCCTCTTGACATTAGCCAGTGCAATCTTTCTATGGGTCTCTACTCTGTGGGAGGGGTTGTGCCCATAAACCTTCCTGGCCTGGGGTCCAGAAGGTCCTCTTTGCAGAGCATAAACACTATCTTGCTGTCCTGGAGATAGCTGGTAAACAAACAAACAAATCTATTGCCCTAGAGTCCTCAATGAAGTGCCCCTGGGGTGTCCAAGGCCACAGTCCTTAGAGGTCCCTGCAGAGCTGTTTGAATCATCAGCTTTCTGCCCTTGCAAACACTTACCCCTGCACCTCCAGTACCCCATAAGTAGAAGGCTCACCCCAAGCTTCCGTTGCCACCAATCCTTTCCTCAAGGAGAAATGGTGTGGGTTGGGGAAGGGGGGGACACACGGCAAGGGGGAAGAAATGGATGGGATTTGAACATGGAGAAGCAACTTTTTAAGGAGGTTTTTAAAGGATTAATTTTATGTTTGAACTCTTTTTTTTTTTTGAGCAAGGAAGTACACAGCTTGTGCCCTTGCTTTACTTTAGGGGAAGTTTTCCATAAAATATCACTCCAATATATCGAGTCATTTCTGTGTTTCTCAAGATCACTTATAGCTTTAGTTCTAGGGAAGAAGCATACTGTTAAGGAATTATGAACATCTATCACACAGTGGTGTAGACAGATGGCTTTAGAAAATCTGTCCAGGGTCCCAATTGAAAATAATTTATAATCTCCCCTATTTATTTAGGAAACAATTATTCTCACCATTAGAAAATAGTTAAGTACATTGTTTTTATATAGTGTATTTAAAAAATAATAACTTTTAACCTAAAGGTCCTAATGAGACCTGTAGGTAATAACTTTTTATAATAAATAAATAATAACTTTTTACCTAAAGGTCCTAATCATTCCATTTCTAAAAGAAAAAAAATGTGGCTCTTTTCCAAGAGAGTTCTCTTTGAAACATTTTCACCATTGTTCCTTGCAGATAAACAATGGAATTTCCAAGGGTGTGAGTGGCAACTATTAATCATTAGAAAGGTAAACAGATTTGTAATACTTCAGTGTTTACTTTAATAACACTAACTGCATTAATATTTTAGTGTTTTGTTAAAAATGGCATTGCAAAATAATAGCAGAGTCTTATCTACTTGATATGTCTTTCTTATGATAAGCATTTCTATAATCTATATGCCAGACGATGTTCTGTATGATTCAATCCCACAATCCATTGAAGTGAGTCCTGTTATGCTTATGTGTGGACGGGTACCCTAAGAAACACTCAGAGACTAGAAAGTGGCATAGCCAGGTGTGCTCCAGAGTCTTTAGATTTTTACCACTCTGGTAGACTGCCTCTCAAAGACGATCATTCAAAGGGCAAGTAATTAGACTTTCCGTCTCTATCTTAGAAAACTAGGAAAAGTGATCGGTTATAGTTCATCTTTTAGATATAACAATAGGGCATTGCTAAAGGCTTTGGGCCAACTTGATCGTATTTGCAGTTTTCAAAACATTATTCTTTGGTAACTAAAAAGAGGTAGCTAGACAAACTAGACCGCTGTAAAAAAACAAATAAATAAATAAATAAAACCAGGATTGAGGTTTTGAGTAAGTGCTTGAGGCACTTGCCTAAGGGAATGGAGAGAAAGGTTGGCTCTTCTGAGAGCCATTTTAGTGATGAGAAAGGCAAGAGCTCAGTGATCTATGGAGTTTGAGAGCTGGAAAAGGTGACCTCCCTGGGGGTGTTGGGTTGGGCTACTAACTTGCTGGACTGCTAACCTCAAGGGCAGCACTTTGAACCCACCAGCTGCACATCAGGAGAAAGATGAGGCTTTCTACTTCCATAAAGATTTACAGTCTCAGAAACCCACTGGGGGCAGTTCCACCCTGTCTTACAAGGTCCTTCTGAGTCACAAGCCACTCAATGGCAGTAAATTTCGTTTTTGCCAGGTTACTCCGTGAGATTGCCAGATGGCTTGTGGGGGCATTAACCAAGTTCAGAAATGCAGAAAGAAGAGGCAATTCAGGGAACATTTATTTGTATGTGTACACGTGGACAAAAAGTTTACATTTGGGACAAAATGTTTGCAAGTACAGGCAGGTAGAAATTTCTAATGAGGAACTGGACTGAGATTGGGGGCTGAAGACAAGGTTGTTGCTAGGTGCCATCTGGTTGATTAGGACTCTTCTCGACCCTGTGCACAACAGAAGGAGACACTGCACGATCCTGCGCCATCCTCCCAACGATTCCTATGCCGGAGCCCACTGTTACAATCACGGTGTCAATCCATCTCGTTGGGGGCCTTCCCCTGTTTCGTTGCCCCTCCACTTCCCCAAGCAGGATGGCCTTCTCCAGGGACTGTTCTCTCCTGACAATATGTCCAAAGCATGGAAGATGGTGTCTTGTCAGCCTTGCTTCTAAGGAGCACGCTGGCTGTAGTTCCAAAAAGAGATCTGTCCGTTTTTGCAGGCCAATGGTCTATGAGTTTTTAGCAGTTAGCTGCTGGCGAGGTCGTGGAAGGAGGCAAAGAGAGGATAAGATAAAAAGATTTAGGAGATAATCTTGAGAAACAGAAGCATTTAGGACACAGAGACTCTAGATGTGACCATAGAAGGAAACACCTAATACACAGTTGTAATTGCTAAGTGAAGGAAAAGATGAGTTTAAGGAAAAGCATATGGTCATTTGGAAACCCCCTTCCCTACTTTCCAGTAGGCATAAAAAAGGGTTTTTAAGTGTTGCTTAGAGTTAACAGGTAGGAGAGATTTCTGGTTTTACTTATAATGTAGTTCCCCCCAGGCCTTTTCTGTAACTACTGAAAAACTGGACAAAATGTAACAAAAAGCAGAATAAATCACTTAAAGGTGATGAGTTCCCCGAGTTTCCTTATTGTCTTTCATTTCTTCTCAGCAGGCCACTGCAAGAAACCTCCAGCCCAGTCACCAACAGGCACAGAAAAGAAAAAGCTCCCCGGTAAGCCAGCTCCCCCTAGAAGAGCATGAAAAGTGTCTTCTAACAATTGTGGACAATTTTCCCCTTCTCCAAACTCTAATGGCAAACCCCACTCCCTCTCACCACGGGGAGCGGATCTCCTAGCACTTAGAAGCAATCTGGCTATATGGTTGGGTCTCTCTGCCTAGTGTTGCTACAGGGCAGAGCTGGGAGCTAGCCCTCTGCCCTATTGTGACAGAGCCCAATGGGGGCCATGCAGCTGAGCAGGGGACTTCCACTCAAATGGCCTTGACAGGATAGGATCAGTAGGTGCTCAGCGGGGAGCTGAACTTCTATTCCCTCCTGGCAACTAGGGTGCCTGAGGTGTGACCCAGCAGAACAAGGACTCTAGGTCTTCACCCCTCCCTTGTCATCAGGGCACAGTGGGAAAACCTACATCTGGCATCAAGGGAATTGAAGAAAGCTGTGCACAGAAGGGCTAGCTGGTACTCCACTCCCTCTTCTACCCATCACTTCCCATTAGTGGGGAGTTGAGCCCCACTGACACCCCCAATGACACAGTATGAGTCTGTGACCCACTTTTGCTGGGAATGTGTTTGTGGGGCTGCAGAACTGATTTAAGCACTCCCACATAGCTTTCGAACTCCACCTTAGGAGAGAAATACCTGCTTAAAAAAATTAGGATTCAGAGTCTCATCAGATGATAATCAAAATGACCAGAACAATAGGAAACTACTCATCATGTCAAGAACCCAGAATGTCACAACTTGAAAGAGAAAAGAAAATTAACAGACGCCAACACCAAGATGAATCAGAGCTAGGACCCAGGGAAGCTCCAGGCCAGACCCAGAGAAAGACAACCCAGGTCTACTTGTCTGGAACAGAAGCTACTAGCGCCATAAATTGGTCAGAACTTATAATAGTCATTTTGATGAATCTCTGGAGACTGAGTGTACAGTAACAAAGGAATGAGAAAGTTCATGGGAACTGAACTCTGATTTTTATGGGTTTGACTTCCAGGAAACCCACCATAATCTCATGATAAAAAACTAAGGAAAAACCCTCATCTCTCAGACAAGGCACGGGGAAACATAACAACACAAATGGCAAAGTCCACTGTCCTCAAGTCCATTCTGATTGAGAGTGGCCCTACAGTGCAGAGTCCGGTAGGAAGACGGCCCAGGGATCCCAAGGCTGTAAATCTAGCCACAGGATGACTCATCTTTCCAAGTTCATTTAGTAGTCACATGCGTACCCACTCTGCCACCAGGAGAGGCACCTCAAACTCTCACTGAAGTCTAGCTTCTATGAAATCCATCCAGAGCTTTCTCCATAATAGAACCTTACTCTCCAGGAGAAAAGACTTGAGCAAAATCTAATCCAAGACTGATTTGAAGGCCAATAGCCTAGCTCAAGCCCACTCTAACCTTCTGGTCTCACTTAAAGAGGGCTGAGGAGTAGATGGGATTGGGGTGGGGGAGCAGAGGGGCATGCTAGAAGACATTTGTAAAGGTCATAAACCAGTGATACAGAAGCACTAAATAACTGAGACTTAACATAGTAGTATCATATGATTACCCTCCTCACGCCTTACCAGTACATCACCAAGTTTCCAACTTAATGGCAGTGGATTAAAATGGAAAATGATAGAAAGATGAGACTCCATTTCAGGATAATTTCTTAGGGAATACCGTCCCCCACCCCTGAAACTGGAGTGACAAAAATCAGGACACAAACTATTAAATATAGCTCAACACCTAGCTATATTAGCATAAATTCCCACAATAAATGGCTATCTCCCTCAGTTCCGATGACTCAACTCATCATAGTCAGTTTTCAACAGAAAAGTTACAAGGTGTATCTTATGGATCTCACTGTATCTCTCTGAAAGATTCACCGACTTGTCTAGGCTATGATTCTTAGTGTTACATAACTTTTCTCCATTTTGTGATCGGATGTAATTATCCTGCTGGTCACAAATCCCAACCTCTGTGATGCTAATGAGGTGGGACTCTTGGCAGTTATGTTAATGAAGTGGGACACAATCTATAGGATTAGGTTTTACCCTATTTAAATCTTTTTTGATATATAAAAAGATTCAATAAGCAAGCAGAGATCAGAGGGACTTACTACCATGAAGAAAGAAAAGCCAGGAGCAGAGCTTGTCTCTTGGGTCCAGGATTCCTGTGCTGGGAATCTTCCAGAACTAGGAGCCAAACACAGAGAGAAATTCCTTCTCTGCTCTAAATTTGGACTTCTTTAAACTATGAAAAAATGCATCTCTGTTTGTTAACCATCATCTTGAAGCATTTCTGTTACAGCAGCACTGGGTATATATGTGAAAAGATAAGAAAACAGTCCATTCAAAAGTTTGCAGATGTTCCTATCACCTACAATGAAAGAAACATGCACACAAGACAAAACAAGGGATGAATGGGACTTACCCAAAATAAGACGCTTACGTGCATCAAACGAGATTAAAAGACTTTTAATCAAAAGAGTAAAAAGAGAAGCCATGAGATGGGGAACAAACCTGATGACACATGGACAAGGAACTAATCTCTAAATCTACAGAAAACTACATCTCTGCAAGAAAAAGATCAGTAGCCCAACTGAAAAAAGACAAGGCAGTTCCCCACGAAGGACATGCAAATGGCCAATGGATACACGAAGAAATGTTAACTGTCCCAGAGATGCAAATCAAAGCAATGACATGATGCCACCTTACACAGACAATGGCAGCCAAGTACAGAAACAAACCCCAGACCAGAAAAGAACATTCTAGAAAGGCAGCAGGGAGTTTGGAACCCACATGCACTGTTGGTGGGGCTGTAAATATGCACATCTCTTGTGGAAAGCCATAGGGCATTACCTCCAACAATTGGGAATAGAAGTTCCCTATGATCCAATAGTCTCTCTGCTGGGTACACATCGAAGTAAGAGTCAACACGAGCAGACATATGTACATCATGTTCCTGGCAGCACTGTGCACAACAGTCTCCATCCAGAAGATGGAAACAACCTAAATACTCACCAGTTGAAGAACAGATAAAGGAACTCTGGGACTCGCACCCAGGGAACATTAGGCATCTCAACCAACAAGGACAAAACCACGAGGCACCTTTTGGCAGACAAAGCCCTGGAGAGCATGATGCCGAGTGAAATTAGCCAGTCAGCAAGGGACAAATATCTCACTCCACTACGGTTACAAGGGAAAATGAAGATACCAAAGGGAACCAACTTTGGAGATTGCCCAAGGGAAGGAGGGCAGAGGAGGCATGAGAAAGGTGAAATGGATGTTCTCTGTGAGAGGGAGAAGAAAAATCAAGAAGTGAACGAAGGTGGCCAGAGGTGAGGCGCGGGTGTTGATTAGTAGTTTAAACTGTTGAATACATAATTGCATATCTGAAATGTACCCTCCCACCACATTTACAGTAAAAAGTTTGTTCGATAGAAAGAAAGAAAATAACAAATTTCATTGAGAAGTTTGTGAAAAATATTAAATACTTTGGCATTATCTAGATGCATTCTAATATACAATAGTAGCTTCCAAAAATTTGTCAATTTTGTTGATCTTTTCAAAGAATTAACCTGTGCTTCCTTCTATTTTCTCTATTGCTTTCTCATTTTTTTATTTGTCTCTGATCTTTATTATTTCCTTCCTTCATTTTGATTTGTGTTTATTTTGCTCTTATTTCTTCCCTGGCTTCTTAAAGGTGAAAAGCCGCAGATTGGATTTGAGATCTATCTTTTTAATATAAGTGTTTACAGCTATACATTTTCTCCCAAGCTCCTGAAACCATCTTTAATGGTTGAAACAAAAATAATATCCTCTGATGTGGTGCTCAACATCCGTAGAGAAAACATTTAGGATAAATTATATTTTAAAAGTGGAGAGGGCAAACGACCTTAAAGGAAGGTGTCTACACTGCAGTTGCGTGGTAACACACCAACACTAGTAATGGTGCTAACTGAATGGGCAAATGCAACACCCAAAGCAGTCACTAATGGAGCTGTACCAAGCTATAGAATCAAAAGCATGACAAATAAATCAAGTTGAAATCTAAAAAATATTTAAATAACAGCAAGAAAAGAAGGAGGGAAAGAGGCACAGGAAACAGCAAACAGTCATAAAATTGCAGCTGATGCTCCAACATATCAACAATTATCTCAAATGTAAAGGATAAAAATACATCAATTACAATGCAGGGATTTGAAAATGGATTACAAATTTTAAAATGACTTAATAATATGATCCTTACAAAATAATTCACGTCATACTTAGCAGTTAGGAGATTATTGATATTTTAAGAGATTTTTCCATGGGACAGATTGCTGAAAATGGAAAAATGATTGAGGGAAAAAGGATTTGGAAACAGTGAGCATACATTTTAGCTGAGCTGAAATTTTAGCACTTTGCTGTGAAAAGGGGGAGATGAAAGAATAGTTATTAAGGGATGATGTAAGACCGTGGAAAGGAATTTAATTATTTTTTTAATTATAAAAGTAATAAAGTCACATTACAGTAATTTTGAAAAATAGCTAGAGGAAAAATTAGTTCAACAGAAGCAATTTCTCCTAGCATGTTCCTTATTTATATCTCTTCTCTCCTATTAGATTCCATGGGGGCAAGGACTAGATCTTGGGAACTTAATTAAAGTTAAATTGCTAGATGGAATGAATGCATGCGTGTTGGGACACATGTGATTCTAGTTGACGATCTCCTGATCTAGCACACCGCAGTGCACGTGTGCGCACTCATGCATATGCACTGTAACGGGTTTTAACTATATCTTTGTATTTGTCTGTGGTGCCTAGCAGGTGACTCGTTGAGCTGCTAACCACAAGGCCGGCCGCTGTGGGAGAAAGATGCTGTCCACTGCAGTCCAGAGCTCAGTATTGCAATCGCACGGGGGCAGCTCCCCTGTGCTCTCTGGGCTTGCTGTGATCAGAGCCGACTTGATGGCAGTCAGTTTGGTTGTTGGAGAGTCTCCTCTAGAGGCAGGCAAACCCCGGGAAAGCAAGGGCTTTGTGTTATTCAGGTCTCTATTCCAAGTGAGGCGCCCCAGGGGTGTAATGGGTTCTACCGTGGTCTGCCAATCACGAGGTCCATGGTTGAACTCCACTAGCCTTTATGCAGGAGACAGATGAGGCTTTCTGCTTCGGTAAAGATTTACAGCCTTAGAAATCCACAGAAGTTTCTAGCCTGTACCCTAGGGCTGGTATGAGCCAGAATCGACTCGATGGCGGTGAGCTGAGAGTGAACACATCTCAAGGGCACAGTGAGTACTCGATATTGGTTGAACTTAACTGACAGAGGAGCAAGAATACTACCCCTCAGCCCAACTAGAATCGCTTTCGATCACTTTCCCATAATACCCTCCCATAATGAAGTATAAAGTTTTTATTTTGTGCTGTATGGATTTGTCGTTGTTGCTTTAAGTATGTCCTTACTCTTTGGCACTAAAAGATGCCGCGTTCTTATTAACCACTCTAGTGTTTCAGGATATTTGCATCCATTGCCTTGCCCTTTGTGGGGTGCCATTGCAGCCTTTGTACTTTCCCAGTCTTCAGCAGGATATTTGTTTCAGGTTGGGACCAATTTGAACACCCTTATTTGCATCTGCTAGCCGCTAATTACATAATAGGCGATGCATGGGGCAGAGTTAAAGGAGTTAAACAGAGTTAAAGGACAAACAGTAGAAAGAGGGTGGAGAATCCAATGGTGACAGCTGTGGCCTGGTAGGACGTTAGTACAGAGGACTCCGTGATGGTCAATGCCATGTGTCACTTGGCTAATCCATGAATCCCAGGTTTGCCAGATATAATGGATCCATTCTCCATCTTGTGATCCGATGCAACAAGCAGTTGGAAGGAGAGTCTTTGGGGGTGTGGTCTGCATCCAACACATAGATGCCCATTCTGGTAATGTTTATTCTCTCTCATTTCCATCCTGTATTTGTCTTGCCATCTTCTGACCTCTGGTTCTTGGGACATATGAAGCCTCCTTCATCTTGATGCCTGACCTCCAGATGCTGACCTTCACCAGCACCTGGGACCCGGCGACTCAGCAGCCTGCCATTTCACCTGCAGGTTCAGGGTTCCTCAGTGACTGATGAACCGCGTCATCATAAACCTCCAACTTGCCCCTTGGTCCGCAGATGTGGAACTTGCCAGTCTCCACAATTGTGAGACCTATTTCTTAAAATGTTTTTCTCTATATATATTTACAAGCACTTGGCTACTAATCAAAATATCAGCAGGTCAAACCCACCAGCTACTCCATTAGCGAAAAACGTGGCCGTCTGCTTCTGTAAAAGATTTGTAACCTCAGAAATCCTGTGGGGGTAGTGCTACCTTGTCATGTGGCTTTGTGTTGGGTATAGAGATGGTTCTATATATTCTTTACTGGTTTTGCTCTCTAGAGCAATCTTAGATAACATACGCTCCAAGGAAGAAGGGAGACTTATTTAGAAGACTGCAACCTAATGATGACCCCAGGGCCAGCTCTAGCTCTGCAAGAGTGTATTTGTCATACAGAATGGTGAGAAGACTGCTAGTTACTGGCTTTGTTTATTAGTTTGTTTCTTTTGCTCTTACTGTTAAAGTGAACTTTAATACTAGAAAAGTTTTAAACTACAGAATTGTTGTCAGGAGAATGCCCTGTATATCCATATCTAGTATGGCAAACTTCTCACAATTAATGAAACAGTATTGACACATGACTATTAACTAAAGTTCATAGCTATTTCAGATTTGCTCAGTTTTCCCCTAATGCCCTTTGTTGTTCCCACCCAAGAATTCCATCTAACCCACTGCTCTGCATTTAGAAGTCACTTCCTTTTAGGCTCTCCTGGGCTGTGATCTTTGCTCAGAATTTCCTTTGTTATTTTAAATTTTAATGATAATGACATGTTGGAAGGATTTTAGTCAGCTATTTTGTAGAATGTCCTTTTACAGATATTTTGTACAAGGGGATTTGGCCAATGTTTTATTTTTTGTGCTTTATTCCCCTCGAGATGAGAGTAATGTGCTTTTAAGAGAAAAACGAGAAGGCCACAGGTTAGAGTGCCATTCCAGCACCTCCCACTAAGGGTGCGTATTTAAAATGTGACTTAGCTTAATTGTTATTCACTTCAACTACTTGATTTGAGGTAATAGTTGTCAGGTTTTCTTCATGTCCCAAAGCCCTCTCACATCAATCTTCACAAGTGTGTTCAATCTACAGGTTCAATCCACCCACTGATCCCGAGTTGCTTCAATTATCTTCCCTAAGCATCTCTCTGTAAGTGTGTTACCTCTCCCTCTTACCGCTGACTACAAAGAAAGATGAAGACTTAAGCTTATCAAAGGGGACCTCTGATTTACCTCCTCAAGCTTGTCTGGGACTGGTTAGTCCTCCGGGTTATGTTTGGCATTTCCACCGAACTTCACGGCGGGTGCCTTTCTTCCCATCTGTCCACTGCCGCTGAGTCAGTTGCCTCCTGTCCATGTGGAAGTTGGACATTGAATAAAGAAGACTAAAGAAGAATCGATGCTTTTAAATTTGGATGCTGGGAAAGAATATTAAATGTACCATGGACTGCCAAAAGAACAAACAAATTTGTTTGGGAAGAGTGGCAGCCAGAAGGCATTTTAGAAGCTAGGATGTCAAGTCATTGCCTCACAAACTGTGGGTGTGTTGTTAGGAGAGAGCAGTCCCTGGAAAGGACATCATGCTCCGCGAAGCAGAGGGGCAGCGTAAAGGAGGAAGGGCCTAGGCAAGGTGAATCGACACAGTGGTGCCACACTGGCCTCAAGCATAGGAACAATGGTGAGGGGGGTGCAGGAGCAGACAGCACGTTGTTCTGTTGTCCGGACGGTTATATGAGTCAAAGCAATAACAGTTGATGAGTAGGGAGAAAAGCCAATAATCAAACCCAAGTCTAGCAAATCCAAGCTACCAGACTGACGCTCTAAATGCTTTCTGCTTTGGCATCTTTGCCTCCTCCAACCAGTCCTCCTGTAGCACCAACTAAACTTTGAGTTGAGCGAGCGAAAAGTAACAAAGGAGAAAAAGAAGGCTGTCGGAGGGAGGAAGGGAGGGAGAAATGAAAGTGAGACGTTGTCGTCAGGAAGGGAGCATTTGAGACGAGTTTGACCTCGCAGGTGGAGAAGCCCTGAGTGTTGATACACATAAAGTGGTGTATTCAGGTCTGCCATGTGGTCATGGGGAATGGAGTAGACAAGATAGGAGTTGGCGATAAGGAGAGATTATGGGCCAGGGCATTGGAAGGATTATAGGGGCGAAGGATGGCATCCCCAGGGCCACAGCAGGGGTGGCAAAGAGAGGAGCTCCTCGTGGTCCTCGGTGCACTGTCATCGCTGTAGAGGCAGAGGAGCTGGGGCTCCTGATTCCATTTCTCTGGCCTCTTCCCATCTCTACCCTTCACTGACACTCTAGCTAGAATTCTCTTTTGTCAATGCGTCAATACAAGAAAATTAATAGTCTTCAAATGTGATAAGCACCGAGTCTGTCAGAAGCCTTCACCACTCTCTTGGTTGTAATTTTCTCTGTTAAGCGACTTAGCACAATCCAAGTAAACATTCATTATTTTTGTAGACGTGTGCTCTCTGAACTTAGATATGGAACTCTTGACAGCGGCCCAGTGTTGCTATTGTTCCACATCATGTGTAATCTTTCCTAATAATGATAAAGTCTAGATCTTACCTGCAAAGAATATCATCAACCAGGATCCAGATCATTCATACTTCATTTCCAACCTTCCAGGGTCATGAGTGCAAAAGGCACTTCTCTCAGCCTCAGTTTCCTTTTCTTTAGAATGGAGGAGAAAAAGTTCCACTAGTCCCTGTGGCTAGAAGAATGGAATGACATGTACAAGTCAAAACGTGTTTTAAACTATGAAAAAATACAGGTAACAGAATTTTATATCAGTTTGTGCACAAGAGAAATGTGATATTTACATTTATGGCCATGGACAGACTCTATATGCATGGGTCATAAGAGTTGGCAAACCTCCATTGGGAATTTGGCTAGAGAACTGGCAGTGTCATACAGGAGTTGGTCAGAACTTCGCAACCCATACTCTCATTTTCACAAGTGTTAAATGTCTATCATAGTCTGAATGTTCTTTGACAAGCAAACAAAATGTTTTACAACCCACTGATCTTGCTTGGATTTACCCAGTGTTAGATAGATTCATATGCATTTAGTTCTATGCAATTTTGTCCCAAGTGTAGATTCCTGGAACAACCCCCACAGTTAAGGTAGGAGCCATTCCATCACCAGAAGACTGCCTTGTGCTGCTCTGTTATAATCACATTATAACAACAGTTAATCCCTGGCAACCATTAATCTGTTCTCCAACACTATAATTTTGACACTACAAGAATGTAATATAATTAGAACCATGCAGTATGTAACCTTCTAGGAGTGATTTTTTGAAGACAATGAATTCTCTTGTAATTCATTCAATTTGTTATGTGTTTATTCTCCGAGTAGCATTCTGTGGTATGGATTTACGATGGTTGTTTAACCATTCTTCTGTTAAAGGACATCGGAATGATTTTCAGTTTGGGCTATTGCAAGTTGAACAAGAACTAACATTCATGTTTTTGTATAGCTATGTTTTATTCGTTTGCCAGAAAGTGCAAAGGCTGGCTCCTGGGAGTTGTTGGAAGCATCACATGAGGATGGTAAGAAAACATTACCAAAAAGAACTACTTGACATGTCCCCATCTCCAGAGGTAGCATGTGAGAGGGAACCCACGGTACTGAAGGAAGTAATCCACGCTGCAGTAAAGCATTAGCCCCAAACAAGGCTCCAGGAAGTGCTGGAATGCCCATTGACATGTTCCAGCCAGCTGCGGAAGCCCTGGGGGCACTCACTTGTCAGGACATTGGAAGGCAGCTACTTGGTCAACAGACTTGAAGAGCTCCGTATTTGTTCCCATTCCAAAGAAAAGTGACCCAACAGAATGCCTGAATCATAGAGCAATATCATTGCTATTACATGCAAGTAAAATTTTGCTGAAGATCATCCAACAACAGTTACAGCAATACATTGTCAGTTGTTCAGGCCAGACGCAGAAGAGGATTTTTAAAAAAAGAGATACCATTGCTGATGTCAGATGGGAATACTAGAAATATACTTATTTGTGTTTCATTGACTATTTAAAGGTATTAAATTGTGTGGATCACAGAAAACTATGGATAAGCCTTGAGAAGAAGGTGAATTCCAGAACAAGTCGTTGTGCTCCTGTGGAACCTGTACAAGGATCAAGAGGCAGCTGTGTAAAAAGAACAAGGGGATACCACCTGGTTTAAAAACAAGAAAGGTGTGTGTTGGAATGTACCCTTTCAACTTACTTATTCCATCTGTGTGCTGAGCAAATGACCTGAGAAATTGGACCCTATGAAGAACGCCGCATCAGGACTGGGGGAAGGCTTATTAATTATCTGCAATATGCAGATGTCATAATCTTTCTTGCTTAAACCGAGGAGGACTTGAAGCACTTGCTGATGAAGATCAAGGATTACAGTCCTCAGTGTGGGTTAAGATTCAATATAAAGAAGACCAACCTCCTCACAAGTGGACCAATACACAGCATCATGATAGGTGGAGAAAAGATTGATGTTATCAAGGATTTCCTCTTGCTTGGATCCACAATCAATGTTCAAGGGAACAGCAGCCAAGGGATCAAACAATGCACCGCCTTGTGTAAACCTGCTGCATAAAACCTCTTTAAGGTGTTGAAGCGCAAGGATGTTACTTTGAGGACTAGGGTGCATGTGACCCAAGCCATGGCATTTTCAGGTGCCCCGTGTGCATGTGGAAGTTGGACATTGAATAAAGAAGACTGAAGACAAATAGATGCATTTGAACTATGATGTTGGCAAAGAATACTGAAAGTGTTGCCAATTTGCCCAAGGACTGCCAAAAGAACAAACAAGTCTGTCCTGCAAGAAGTACAGCCAGACAGTTCTTATTGGCAAGGATAACCAGACCTTGTCTCACATACTTTGGACATGTTGTCAGGAAAAGCTGGTCCCTACAGAAGGACATCATACTCAGTGCAGTAGGAGGGGCACAGAGAAAGAGGACGCTCTCCAGCAAGATAGATGGACACAGTGGCTGCGACGATGGGTTCAATCATAACACTGGGAGGACAGTGCAGAACCAAGTTGGATATGACTCAATGACACCTAACAACAACTAAGAAAGCTCAGTGTTTCAGTAGGAATAGAAGAAAAGACATTTATCTCACCATATGCGGGTGGAGGCACAGGTCGTTGGGTGGAGGCTCAGACCAAACCCAAGGAGGTACACATGGATCCAACATAAAGAAGGGGAAAAGGGGGGGGGATGAGGGAGGAAAGAGGATGGGGGCAGAAACCGAGATGATGGCATGAGGGCAAGCAGGGCACTAATCCCCCCAGAGGGAGAGTACTGGTTGTGTCTCCACAGAATTGGGAGTGTGCATGCAGACCCACCATGGGGCACCAAACCAGGAGGGCAACGTAATCACGTGGAGGATAGCATGAAAAGACTGGGCTACAGGACCGGCCCCAACCAGAGCCAAGCTGACCCCCTCCCTAGAGGTTTGTGCAACAGAGAACAACACTAAACCTTCAGGTGGGGGAAAGGAGCCGACTTACTCTGCCCAAGAAGGGGAAAGAGATAGGGACAGCTGGCCTAGACTCCATATGGGCACACCAAGCCCGGGGAGGAGGTCCCTGCACGGAGCTGCTAAGGCACAGAGAAGACTGTAGAACCGCCAGTAACTCAAGCTATGTTGTCTCCTAACTGGAGCATACTGTGACAGAGGACAATAATGGGGACACATGCCAGGGAGACAGTGTGGTCTGAACCCCCCGCAGCCAGGCAAACCAAGAAGGGAGCATAACAGATCAGCAATTGGAGCAAAGCCCAAACTCAAAGCCCTAAAGGGGCCAAAGATAGACTTCAGTCTAGGAGGGGCAGCCCCGGGAACTCCCCCGGGACGGGGAAAGAGTCATAAAGGCCAGAAGACACACCTGGAACTATGCATGGCTCTTTTCACTGTTTAAACACTTTTTTTGATTGTTAATTCTTTAAAAAAAAATCATATTATTGGGGTTCGTACAAGGCCTATCACAATCCATCCATCTATCCATTGTGTCAAGCACATTTGTACATTCATTTCCCTCATCATTCTCAAAACATTTGCTCTCCACTTAAGCCCCTGGCATCAGCTCCTCATTTCCCCCTCCCTCCCTGCTAATTTGATATTTATAAATTATCACTACTTTGTCATATCTTACACTGTCCAACGTCTCCTGTCACCCACTTTTCTGTTGTCCGTCCTCCAGAGAGGAGGCTATATGTAGATCCTTGTAATTGGTTCTTCCCTCTTTCTACCCCACCTTCCCTCCATTTTTCTTTTCTTTCTTCATTTTTCCTTTCTTTTTTTCAATCTTTTCTTTTCTTTCTTTCTTTCTTTCTTTCTTTCTTTCTTTCTTTCTTTCTTTCTTTCTTTCTTCATTTTTCCTTTTCTTTTTTCAATCTTTTGTTTTCTTATTGTTTGGCCTAGGACACTGTTGATTTGCCTACTTATATAAGACAGAGACCTGGGAAGCAAGCTTGGGGAGAAAGCAACAGGGTCAGTCGCCCCGGAGGGTTCTTGGGGGAAGAAGGTGGCGGTTGGGGAAAGGTGTGGTGAGAAAACAATGCCATAGATGGGGAACAACCAGGGGATTAAAACCAACAAGGAGTTTGTGGAGATCCTGTGGGTATTAGAACAGCAGCAATCTAACTGAGAGGAAATACTAAGAGGTGGGAAAAGGGGAAATGCGATGGTGGGGCAGGAGGAGGCAAAAGGAAACAGAGAAAGGCTCTAGGAGGCAAGGGTATAGATAGAGGTATTAACAGAAGTCTGTGCTTATGTAAATACATTAATCCATAAAAATAGAGGTATTGGCCTATCTACATATATTTATAAGGCAATACACTGAGGTTGCAGATGGACCTTGCGGCTCAGTTCATACTCTCCCTCATTATAAGAACACTTTCAATTTGAGATGCTCCCCCCCTATGCCCTGCCCCCCATGATCACTGATGACAAAATGGGGCAAATGTGGTGAAGAAAGCAGATGGTGACCAGCTCTGAGAAGATTTAGTGTCTGGGGTCTTAAAGGCTTGAAGCTAAACAAGTGGCCATCTACCAGTGAAGCCGCACACCAGCCTGTGCGATCATGGGGTGTCATTGAGACCAGGCAGTGGGCATCAGAAGATTCACAACAAACAAATAGACAAAAACATGTTGTTGAGAATGAGAAGGTTCATAGCAGAGACCCAAAGCCCATCTGTAGACACTGGAATATCCCTCGACAGAGGGGTTGCAGGGAAGGAATGAGTCAATCGGGACAGTAGAGCACCGATGGATCACACAATCCTCCTCTAGTTCCTTAAAGCTTCCTCACCCCCACTCTCACGACCCCAGTGCAGCTTCCCCCTCTGGACTGGACCGGAATCATGTGAACGGGTACAGACAAGAGGTAAAGCTCATGACACCCGGGACTCAGGAACAGGGATGGGAACAGCCATGCCAAAAGGATAGGGGGAAGTGGGGCCGGGGGGGGGGGCAGAGAAAGAAGGGGAGAGAGGGGGAACCGATCACAATGATTGCACATAACCATGCACACACCCTCTCCAGGGAGAAGAACAACAGAAAAACCAGCTGGGAAGGGAGACAGTGGTTGGTGTGAGATATGAAAACAATAATAATTGATAACCTATCAATGGAACATGAGGGGGGGCAGGAAGAAAAGAGGAGCTAATATCAAGGGCTCAATAGAAAGTATGGTAAATGTCTAGAAAAGAATGATGGAAATATATGTACAAATATGTCTTACACAATTGATGTATGGATAGTAACAAGAGTTGTAAGAGCCCCAATAAAATGGTCTTTTAATTTAAAAAAAAGATAGCTTGGGCTTAATTTCATATTAAATTGTTGAACGTTTCCAGAGTGTCTGCTCTATTTGATATTGCCAGTAGCAATGCCTGGATAATCCAGGATGTCCATCTTATTCTTTTTTAGGTTTCATTTTGAGATGCGAGCACTCTGATGGGTGTATAGTTTTATCTCATTTTACTTAATCTTCATTTCTCCAAGGTCAGTGGGGCTGGTTATGTTTCCGAGTGCCCATTTGCTATCTATATGTGTTCTTTCTAGTGAAAAATCTATTCATGTTGTTTGCCCATTTTCTTATTGGAAGTATTATTATTATTATTCTAATACTGAGTTTTATACGTGCTTTATGTTGTCAGGTCGGTCACGTGAGTGCCATCTCGTAGTGACCATGGGTAAAACAGAGTGAAATACCTCCCGGTCCTTGTCCATCCGTACAATCATCCTTATGTTTGAACCATGGTCGCAGCTACTGTGTGAGTCCATCTTGTTGTGGATCTTTCTCTGTATCGCTACCCTTTTATTTCCCAAGCACGATGCTTTCCCCAGGGCATGATCTCTCCTGCTAACATGTACAAAGCATGCAAGATAACACCACTATCTTTGCTTCTAAGGAGAAATCTGATTGTACCTCTTTCAAAACTGATTTATTTGCTCTTTTGCTACTTCCATGGCACGTTCAATGCTAGTCTCCTAACTTAAATGCATTAATTATCTTTTGTCTTCCTTATTCAATTCAGACGAGGTGATGAAAATACTGCAGCTTGGGTCAGCTCTTAAAGTGACGTCCTTACTCTTTAACTCATTAAAGTGATCTGTGCAGCAGACTTACCCACTGCAACGTGTCCTTTGATCTCTTTATTGCCGTTTCCATGGGAATTGATTATGGATGAAAGAAGGAAATCTTTGAGAACTTCATTTTTATTTCCCCATTTATCGTGTTGCCCTCTATTGTTTCCATTCAGTTGTAATCCATACTGAAGACTGCAATCCTTGACCACCGGCAAGTTCATCAAGCCCTCACCTTCCGCCAGCAAGGTGTCACCTGTGCACCAAAGGTTGTTAATACGCCTTCTTCAATCCTGACGACTGTTTTTCTTCATATAGTCCAGATTCCCAGAGTATTTGCTCAGCCTACAGAGTGCTTAAGTATGTTGACAGGAAACAACCCTGACACACACCTTCCCTGATCTTAAAGCATGCAGAGTGCCTTTGTCGTGTTCCATGTACAGGTTCAACATAAGCACTCTAACGTGCTCTGGAGTTCCCGTTGTTTTTAAGACTGTCCATCGTTTGTCATAGCCCACTCAACACAAGCAAACATTTTCTCTGGTAGTCCTTAATTTTAACGAAGATCCCTCTAACATCAGCAAAGATTTCCCTTATTTTATGACGTCTTTCGAATCCTGCTTGGCGTCAGGATTGGAGGAAGGCTTATTGACAGACTTTGATATACAAGCAACACGACCTTGCTGGCTGAAAGCAAAGGCTCGAAGTTCTTGCTAAAGCACTGGCTGCTCCCAGTTTTTGTCCTGCTGCAACCATTGTTGAATGTGCTTCAGCTAAATTCTACTTGCATGCGATGTAACGTATACTGCTTAATACGTTCTGTGCTCTGTGGGGTCACTTTTCTTTAGAATGGGTGCAGATGTGTATCTCTTCCAGTAGGCTGGCCAGGTTTCTGTCTTCCCCACTTCTTAGCACAGACGAGTGAGTGCTTCCAGCGCTTTATCAGCTCTTTGAAACATTTCCTTTGCTGTAATCCTGTCAATTCCTTGAGCTTCGTTTTGAGTTTATGCCTTCAACACAGCTTGAACTTTGTTCTTCGTTCAGTCCCATGGCTCTTGATCACTGCTGCCTGTTGAAATGGGTGAAAAACAACGAGTTCTTTTCCACACTGACTCTGTGTGTTCCTTTGATCTTCCTTTGGTACTTCCTGCATCATTAATATTTTAATATTTCAGCCGAGGCCTGAGTTTTTCTTCGGTTCTTCCAGCTGGCGATACACTGAGCATGCGCTTCTCTTTGGGTCTTTGCTCCAGATCTCTGCACATTTTATTTTATCTTCTCAAGCTGCCCTTTGAAATGTTCTGTTGAGCTCTCTCCATCTTCCCTTCCATTGATCCTCGCCACAGTATGATCACGAGCGAGCTTCGGTGTCTCATCTGATATTCACTTTGATCTTTTCATTAATATTTGTCCTTTTCATGCCCTTTGGTTTCCTTCATGTCTGATGGCCTTGACACCATCTCACGGCTTCTCAGCTTTCCTGTCATAGCGTTCTACGGGACGAATATGCTCTAGAGATGTTATTGAAATTCAGATAGGATGTATAAAAGGTCATATTTTAAGTCTCATGGACTCGTTTTAATTCTCCTCACCTTCCACTTGAATTGGTCAACCCCCAGCCTCATTTTTCCTGCTGATATTGAACTTCTCCATCATGTCTTCCCACAGATGTAGTCAACTTGGCTCCTGTGTATTCCACCTGGCAAGGTTGATCTGTACAGCCATGGTTTACATTGAAAAAGGTATTCGTGATGGAGTCATTGCCCCTACAAAATTCTACCAGGCCACTTAGATTCTCTCATTAAGCCCGTATTATCCAACTGCGATTCCTTCCTCCTCATTTCCAACATTTAATTTCAACTGCCCATAATCATCAATGCGCCTTGATTGCATGTTTGATCAATATCAGATCAATGAGGACATGGGTAGAATTCTTCAATTTCTTTCTCACTGACTGTAGTGGTTGGTGTGCAAATTAGAAGAACTGTCATGTTGATGGGGTTTCTTTTATGCGCATGGATATAATGCTATCACAGATAGCACTGTGCTTCAAGATAGATTTGAAATGTCATTTTTGATAATAAATGTGCCACTCTTCCTCTTGAACTTGACATTCACGGCCTAGCAAACCATATGATTTTCTGATGAATAATGCCCAAGCCAGTCCTTTTTAGCTCACAGGTGCCTGCAGCATCAATATTTATGAGTTGTACTTCATTTTGATGACCTCCTATTTTCATGGATTCATACTTTGTACATTTCAAGTTCCAATTATTAACAGATGTTTACAGCTCTTTATTCTCATTTTGAGTCATGCCCCATCAGTAAATAAAGGTCCTGAAAGCTTTAGCCATCCAAGTCATTATAGAAAATCATATATTCTAGATATATGACTTGCAAATATTTTTCTAGGTTATAGGATTGTTGTTTTTCATCTTCTAAGAGGGCTTTTCACAGGTCAAAAACTTCAAATTTAATGAATTTTGTTCAATTTAACAAAAGTTATTTTGTAGTTGTGCTTTTACTGACAAGCTAAAAGTGCTTCATTTAGTCCCATGTTGTGAATATTTATTTCTACAATTTTGTGGGGAGGGCAAACTTGGGAGTTTTACATGTTGCTTTTCCTTTCAAGATCTTTTTTGAGTTAACTTTTATATAAGGTATACGTTTTAGGTCAAAGTTGGTTGGTTTGTGGTTTGGTTTTGTCATAGCATCATTTATTGAAAAAACTATGTTTTATTTCTTCCTATAAAGAATTGCTTTTGCACCTCTGTCAAAAATTAATTGGGCCTATATTCTCTATTCTGTTCTATTGGTCTGTCACTTCACAAATACAACACATGATTCAGAACATGAAGCTGACTGATGTACTGGCATGATTGCTATAGCTAGGCAATTGGCCTTCATATCAGGTGATAGGCTAAATTATGTTCTCTAAGGGTCTGAATCCTTGGAACATGGTTTCTATGGCAAAAGGGATGTTGCCAATATGATCAAGAGAAGGATTTGAAATGGTAATACATTTAATAAAAAGTATCCCTATGTAAAAGGATGCAGAGGTAGATTTTCACTGCAGAAAAAGGCACTGTGTCAGTAGAAGCAGACACAGGGGTGATGTGGCCATAAACTAGGTTTTTCCAGAAACCTCTAATAGTTGGAATAGATTCACTAGAGTCTCTACAATAGACCAGAAATTGATTTTGTACTTAGGCTCTTAGACCTGTATTGAGTAAATCTGCATTTTTTAAGACACCGAATTTGTGATGATGATTTTACAGTAGCCACAGGAAATTAATACACACTTTATTCTTCTGTTCAAGATTGGTTTGGCAATTGTAGTACCTGGGGTTTCCTCATACGTATGAGAATAATTTTGTCTATGTCCACAAAAAATTTTGCTAGGATTTTGATAGGAATTGTATTAAATCTGTATAATAACTTGGGGATATTTGAAGTCTTTACCGTGTTAAGTCTTCTGATCTACTAACATAGTGTATCTTCTGATTTGTTTAGTTTATCCTTAATTTATTTGCTTACCATCTTATAAGTTTCAGAATATAGATTCTATACATCTTTTGTTAAATTTATATATGAGCATTCCATTTTTCTTAGCCCGATGGTAAAAAGCATTATATTTCTAATTTTGGCCTCTAAAGTTAGTATTTAGTATGTAGAAATGCAATTGAATTCATGTGCTGGGGTTACTTCTATGGCCTTGTTAAACTCACTTATTAGTTGTGGGAGTCCACTTGTTTTTGTTTATGGGTATATTTTATGTAATTTTCCATATTTATAGTCAATCATATCATCTGGATATGAAACAATAAATTTCTTTGCTAACTTCTATTACCCTCACCCCACTTTTTCTCTAGATTTAGTGGAGTTCCTGAAACCCCCAGAGAAATCCTGTCGTTGTGAGGGCATGCATTCTTGTTTTCTCCTGATCACAAGTCGACAGTATTCAGCCTTCAAGTGTGATTTCAGGTGCAGAGTTTGTTCAGAGATCTTCTCTATATCAAGATGAAATAATTGTTCTGCACACCTACTTTGTTGAGAGGTGCAGTGATGGTTGGATGTTGGATTTTGTCAAATGCTCTTTGTTCTGCATTTGATATTTGTTTTCTTTAGTCTGCTAAGGTGGTAAATAACATTAATTGGCTTAAACATTAAGTAGACCTTGAATACCCAGAATGAATGTCACTTGTTCCAGGTATAAAATGTTGCTCATGCATTGCTAGATTTCAATTGCTAATTTTGTCAGAGTTTGTGTCTACATTTATCAATGATGTTGGAGTGTAGTTTTCTGCTTTTGTGCTCATTAGATTGTGACATTTAATCGCTATTGGCCGCATAAAAATTAAACGGGTGATAATCCTTCCTATTTCTTTTCTGGTGGAGATTGTACAAAATTGGCATTAATTCTTTCCAAATATTTGGTATAATTCTCCAGTGAAAATGATGGACTCTTTTCCCCCTGAAAACTCTAAATATCAAATTCAATTCCTTTCATGCTTATAAGACTATTCAGATTACATTTTTTCATCTTAGATGAGTATAACAATATGTGTTTTTGAGAAATAGGGGCATTTTCTATAAGTTGGATATGGAACTGTAAATTGTTTGTAGTTGTGTTAGGCCAGGTTGACTAGAGAAATAGATCTAGTAACATTCAGATATGTATAAGAAAGCGCTTTATATCAAGAAGTCATTACATATCAAGAAAACATCCTAGTCCAGTCCAGATCAAGTCGATAAGTCTGATACTAGTCCATAAGTCCAATACTAGTCCATAAATCCCTCTTCCGACTCACACAACCACCAGCAGTGAGCAGAATGCAGGAACGTTACTGGCCAGTAGATACCAAGTGTTGCAGATCCAATGGCAGCGAATGCATGTCCAGGTGGTGTCAACAGGAAGGTGAAGGCAGAGAGAGTGCGGGGGAGCTTCCAATTACCCTCCTTATTAGGAGGTCTTGCCCCCAAGGAGGCTGTGCCTTGATTGGACAGGCTAGACTCCACCCCTATACTATGAGTTGACGACATGAAATTATGTAACTGTTGCAGTAGTAGTCCTTTATCATCCTGCAGTAACTGTATCGTCGATATGCCCACATTTCACTTGTTATATTAGTTTCTTTTGCATTTTCACTTTTCATAGTTATCAGCCTTACTAGAACTTTATCATTTTTTGAAGAACCAACTTTTAAATTTTCTTATTCATTCATTATTCTTTTCCTGTTTTTAGTATCATTTATTTCTGCTTTTTGTTTTTTCCTTCCTCCTGCTTGCTTTTGTTTATTTCATCTACTTTTCCTGGTTTATTGAGGTCAGAATCTTGGTTATTGATTTTAAACATTTATTTTAGTATCAGCATTTAATGCTATATTTTTTCCTCTCAACCATACTTTAGCTTCATTCCACATTTTTGATACATCTTATCTTAAATTTTTTTATGTTATTCAAGTATTTCTATTTCTTTGGGACTTTTCTTTTTTACTTGTGGATTACTTTGAAGTGTGTCATTTCATTTCTGAGTGTTTCAAAATGAGCCTGTTGTACTTTTGTTATTGACTTCTAGTTTGATACTATTATACTCAGAAAATGTACCTAATTTAAACTTTTAAGTTTAGTTTATTTTTAATGCCTCAGAGAAAATCCATCTTTTGTGGACCTTAGGAAAGCAACCAGTATCCTCTCTTGGAGAGTGAAGTATTCCTTACAGTTCAAACACAGACTTTTGATTCATTATGAGGTCCACATTTCTAAACTTTTGCTTATTTTCTGTTATACCTGTGACTGAGAACAAAGTGTTGAAATACCTGATTATAATTATGTTCTATGTCTCCTTTCAGTTTAAACAGTTCTTGTTTTGTGTTTTCTGAGGCCCTGTGTATTATAAACATTTGGGACTGTGATTTATTTCTGGTGGATTTTATATTTTATCATTATACAATGCCTCTTTTTTCTCTAATCATTTTCCTTGAAGTAGAGTCTATTTCGTCTGATATTATTATAATCCCTTCTTTAAAATGCTGCATGGTATATCTTTTTCCTTACTTTTATTTTCAATTATCCATGTTATTGTAATTGAAGTGACTTTCTATTAGACATCTTAATGTTCATTCTTAGCTCCTTGCATTTTATTTATTTAATCCAGACAGCCAATGTCTGCCTTTAAGTGGTATACTTAGAACACTTTTGCTTAAGATAATTTTGAATATTTTTGAAGCGTGTCTGCCATTTTATTACATTTACTATTTATTTCCTGCGTTTCATTCTTTTATTTCTCTTTATTGCCTTCCTTTGAGTAACTAATGGCTATTTGTCAATTTGTCATACGGTGGTGCCTTGTGTGTTGTGTGATGCTGGATGCTCTGTCACTGGTATTTCAAATGCCAGCAGGGTCACCCACAGGGAACAGGTTTCAGTGGAGCTTCAAGATGAAGAGCAGACTACAAAGAAGGACTCAGCTGTCCACCTCAGAGGAAGGAGCCACTGCAAACCTTATGCATTGCATTGATACTTGTTAGATAATGGAGGCCTGGTGATTAGAAGCAGCACATTGGGAGACGGTGGCAAAGCAACCCCTCAGGTCAGAAGGCACTCAAAACGTAACTTAGAAAGAGCTGCCTTCTTAAAGTCAACCATAATGATATTAGTGGAATAAAGCTTGTGAGACCTTCACTTGATGGTGGGGGCGCAACTCAAAATGTGAAGAAACAGCTGCAAAATATACTAATATTGGAAACCTGGAGTGTGTAAAGTATAGACCTAGGAAAATTAAAAGTTGTCAAAAATGAAATGAAATGCATAATGAGTAATATCCGAGATGTTAGGGAGCTGCAGTGGACTGGCATGGCCGTTTTGAGTAGGAAATTCATATGGTTGACTCCACCGGAACTGAAACCCTCAAGAGGAATGGATAGTTCAAGACCTATCTTGAAGTACAAGGCAATCCGTGATAGGATTATATCTATCCACATTCAAGGAAATCAAATCAGTACAACTATTATTCAATTTTATAGACCAACCAATAAAGCAAGTGATGAAGAAATTGAAGAACTCGACCAACATTTCAGTCAGAAATTGACCAAACATGCAATCAATTATTGACAATTGGAATGCAAAAGCTGGAAACAAAGAGGAAGAAACGGTAGTTGGGAAACATGATCTTCGTAATAGAAAGGAAACTGGAGAGCGCATTTTTGCAAGTCCAACAACTTTTTCATAGCAAATACCTTTTTCCAACCAAAAAATGGTGACTATATATGTGGACTTCTCCAGTGGAATACACAGAAATCAAACTGACCACATCTGTGTGGAGACAGCAGCGAAGCTCAATAGCAGCAGCTAAAATGAGGGTGGCTGACTATGGAACAGACCATCATCAATTGCTCATATGTAAGTTCAGGTTGAAAATGAAGAAAATTCACACAAGTCCACCATAGCCAAAATATGACCTTGAGTCTATCTCATCTGAATATTGAGAACATCTCAAGAAGAGAGTTGACACACCGAATACTTATAATAGAGGACTCAGTGAGCTGTCGAAGGATATAAAGAACATTCACAGGACAGCTTGAGAAGACAAGGTAAAATCTTATAGTAAAATGTGCAAAGACCTGGAGGGAGAAAACAAGACAGAATACGCTTAGCACATTTTAAACTGAAAGAACTCAAGAAACAACAATCAAACATCAAGTTTCACTATTGAAAGATTCTATGGTCAAAATATTGGATGATGCAGGAAGCATCAAGAGAAGATGGAAAGAAAACCCAGAATCACTGTTCCAAGAAGTCCACATCGCACCAACAACTAGTGGTACTGAAGAAGAAATCCAAGCTGCACTGAATGCATTAGCCAAAGCCAAAGGTACAGGAATTAATGGAATACTGATTGAAATACTCCAATGAGCTGATGGAGCATTGAAAGCACTCACTTGTCCATGCCAGGAAATTTGGAAGGCAACTACTTGACCAACTGGTTGGAAGAGATCCACATTTGAACCCATTCCAAAGAAAGGGGATCCAACAGAATTCTCAGACTATAGAAAAATATCAGTGATATCACATGCAACTAAAATTTTGCTGAAGATTATCCAACAATAGTTTCCCTGTACATTGATTGACAGGGAGCTGCCACATGTTCAGGTTGGATTCAGAAGAGACTTGGAAAAGGGGATCTCACTGCTAGCGTCATATGGGCCTTGGCTGGAGGCAGAGAATACTGGAAAGATGTTGACCTGTGTTTTACAGATTAGATGAAGGCATTCACCTGTGTGGATGCTAACAAATGATGCATAGCCTTGAGGAGAACAAGAGTTCCAGGCCACTGCACGGTGCTCCTGCAGATCGTGTGCATGGATCCAGAGGCGGTGGTGAAAACAGAACAAGAAACTACCGCATGGTTCAAAATCAAGAAAGGAATGTGTCAGGGTTGTATCCTCTCACCGTATTTATTCAATCTGTATGCTAAGCAAATAATCAGCGAAGTTGGAATACATGAAGATGAATTTAGCCTCAGGATTGGAGGGAGGCTTATCAACAACCTCATATGCAGATGACAAAACCTTGTTGCTGAAAATGTGGAGGACTTGAAGCACTTGCTGATCGAGATCAAGGATTGCAGCCTTCAGTGTGAGTTACAGTGCAGCTCAATGTAAAGAAGATGAAAATATTCACAAATGGATCAATGGGTTAAATCATAATAAATGTAGAACAGATTGAGGTTGTCAAGGACTTCATCGTGCTTGGACCCACAATCCGTGTGAAGCAAGCAGCAGTCAGGAGATCAGTGCATTCATTCCCTTGTGTAAATCTGTCACACAAGACCTCTTTAGAGTGGTGAAAACAAAGATATTATTTTGAAGACTAAGATGTGCCTAACCCAAGTCATGGAATTTTCAGTGGCCTCCTGTCCGTGTAAAAGTTGGACATCGATTTGGGAAGACCTAGGAAAAATCGATGCATTTGAGTGAAGTTTGTGGCAAAGGATATTGAAAGTACCAGAGACTGCCAATAGAACGGACAGATCTATCCTGTTTGAAGTACAACTAGAAGCGTCTTGGGAGGCAAAGATAGCGAGACTTTTCCTCACAAACTTCAGAGATGCTGTCAGATGGGACTAGCCTGGGAGGAGGACATCCTGCTTGTACAGCAGCAGTGACAAAGAGGAAGGCCCTCAACACATGGAAGGACACAGTGTCCGCAGCAGTGTGCTCACCATAGGAACAACTGTGAGGAGGGCGCACGGCCCGGTGGTGGTGTGTCCTGTGTGTGGAGGTTTGCTGTGACTCAGAACCAACTCCACGGCGCCCGACAACAATGCGGGTGGCTAAAGGAGCTCCAGAGGCATTGCTGGGCACATGCTGGACAGCTGAACACAACGTTGAGTGTTCAAAACCACCCACTGCTCCACCAGACAAGGATGAGGCTAGCTAATTCGATGGCGGTGAACCGTGTTTTTCTGGTTTGGGTTTTATTTGAAAGGTTATCTTTATCTATCTATCTATCTATCTATCTATCTATCTATCTATCTGTCTATCTATCTATTTTTACAGGTTTTTGTTACTGTTGCACTAGCTATTGTAATGTATGTACATAACTTATATCATTTACTTTTAACTTTGCTTTGCCCCTTTGAATGGTATGTGGCAACCTCACTCCACTTAGGGCCCCTTATCCTCCTCATTTCATAAATGCCATCGGGTGGAGCGTTTCCTCTGCATACATGAAGTACCCCCCGTCAATAGTGTTATAATTTTTGTTTCAATTATAAAATATGACTTTCATTACTTCTATGGAGAATTTCATTGTATATGGTCATGGTTTTGATATTTCTTTGGTTCTGTCTTCCTAGTATTTGGAGGTTATAACTTCTTGTAGATTTGAGAAGTATTCTGCCATGATTTCTGTAAATATTCTTTCATTGACCCTCTCTTTGATTTTTTAGAAACCTTGGTGATACTAACGGTGACTGTTATATTGTTGTTGTTGTTCTACATGTTTCGGAGGCTCTGTACGTTTCTTTTTGCTTTAATTGTTTTAATGCAATGCTTGCTAAATTATTAAAGTAAGTCCCTTGTTAAATGCATCTGACTTATAGATGACTCACTTATACTTGCTCTTTATTTTATTTTTAATTTTATTGCAACTATAGTGATGGTTTATACTTCAGATTGTTAACTTTGTATTCCACAGTATAAATAACTAATCAAACCATCCAGTAGATTATTCCTCCCTCTCTCCTTGATTACCCTTCTCTCCCGTCTGGAGCACCCCTTCAACTTTCCCACTGCACCCCTGTCAATATCTACCAGCCATCCAACCCATTGCTGTATCCTTCATCCCCTGCCCACCCCACTTTGTCAAACTCCATAGTCTGTTCCCTTTGGTATAAAATATTTACGCCCCCCCCCCCCCCCGCTTTAACAGTGGTATCTTATAACATTTGTCCTCTTGTGATTGGCTGGTTCGACTAAGTACAATATTCTTCAAAACCATCATGCTAAGAGGTGCTTCATGGTTTCATCATTGTTTGTTGGAATGCATATTACTCCATTGGGTACATGTACTTCACTCATTCTTCTACTGATGGGCATCTGTTTCCATCTGCTTGCTACTGTGAATGGTGCTGTAAGGAACATGGTTGTGCACACGTCCATGTGTGCTATGACTCTTGTTGCTTTAGGACATACACTTGCTGGATCACAAGGAATTTCTATTCCTAGTTGTTTTGGGTAGTGCCATGTAGCTTTCTATAGTAGCCGAACATATTTAGAATCCCACTGGTGATGTCTGACAGTTCCAATCTCTAGTGGTTGGCTACGTCGGGCTCAGGTGCTGATTTGCGTTCGCTCTTCCTTTTGTCATGGGCACATTTATCGCAGTGCTTTGCCCCGAGTACTGCTTTTGCTATGTCCCAAAGCAAATGATATGTGTGTTTCATTCTCATTTGTTCCAAGGAATTTTAATTTCTTATTTCATTGATTACCCAGTAGTTTTTAAGCAATGTGTTTTTCAGTTTCCATGTATTTTTTGCCCTGTTCTTCCTATATTGATTTTTAATTTTGTAGCATTGTGGTACAAGTAAATGGATCCGAGTCTCAATATTTTAAAATATAGTAAGGCATGCTATAACATATAGTCTATTCTAGAGAATTTTCCATGTGCACTGGAAAAGAATATATACCATGCTGCTTTTGGGTAGAATGCTTTGTATATGTCTAGGAGATCAATTCAGTTAAGTGTGTTGCTTAGTTCTATGTCTTTATTGAGCTTTTCCCTCAATGTTTTGTCCTTTCTTGAAAGTGGTATGTTGAAGTCCCTTATTATTTTATTGTAGATTTCTCTCTTCAGTTTTATATAAAAGTTAATGTATTTCAATGGTATTTCATTGGGTTGTTTACTTTTTCTTGATCTATTACTGCTTGGCTGTTCAAACTGAGTAAATTCTATTTTCCTGATTCTGTTCTCTATGATCCTTTCTCCACTGTTGAGTGCACCAAAGTGTTGTTAGGTGCCATCAAGTCTGCTCCAACTCGTAGACACCCTACGCACAGCACAACAGAACACTGCATGGTCCTGAGCCATCCTCCCAACTGTACAATCCTCATAGTTATTGCGATGTCTGCGCCCATTGCTGCAGCCCTTACATCAACCCATCTTATCAAATGTCCTTCTCCTTTTCTCCTCTCTTCCACCTTGCCAAGCATGGTGTCCTTTTCAAGGGCCTGGTCTCTTCTTATAGATGTGATTTATAGAAAACCACATCCTTGCAAACGGACCAATGGGTAACATAATGAGCAGCAGAGAAAAGATGAAGGGTGTCACAGATTTTGTCTTCTATCAATGTTCTCAGCAACCTCACTTAAGAGATCAAATGACACAAAACATCAGGTAAACCTGCTGCAAAAGACCTCTTTAAAGTGTTGAAAATCAAGGTGACTTTGAGGACTGAGATGTGCCTGACCCAAGCCATGACCTTTTTAATCACCTCGTGTGAATGTGCAAGTTGGACATTGAATAAGGAAGACTGAGGAAGCATCGAAGCATTTTAATTATGGTGCTTCTGAAGAATATGAAAGTACCAGGGACTGCCCCCCAAAACCCCAAATAAAAAACAAATATGTTTTGGAAGAAGTTCAACCAGAATGCTCCTTAGAAGCAAAGGTGGCAAGACTTCATCTCATGGACTTTGGACACGTTACCAGCGGAGAAAAGGACATTGTGCTTGGCGACAGGGCACGGGGAGGGCTAAGGGGAGAGTGCGAAGGAGACAGGAAGTCCGAGGCAGGGGACTTCGGTGCTCCGCTGACGTTGCCAGATTCTTACGAGCCCACCTCCCCTCCTGGCGGGCAGATGAGCATCACGGACCACACCTAGAAAAGGACATTGTGCTTGGTAAAGTAGAGGGGCAGCACAAGAGGGGAGGACCGTAGGCAAGATGGACTGACACACTGGCTGCAGCAGTGGGCTCAAACATCAGAACAATCGTGAGGCTGTGGTAGGATGGGGCAGTGGTTCACTCTGCTGTTCCATGATGGCTGAGTTGGAACCAACTGAGGACACTTAACAAAGCGAATGCACTTTAATTTCCTTAATCCCTTTCACTCTTCTTAAAAAGAGCTTCTAGTTCTTTCGTGATAGCTTCTATTTTTCTTACTGTTCCAGGAGATTTTGTAACTGCTGGCTGAAGCACTCTCATGATGGCTGCTCCCAAAGCCTTGGCAGGAAATTCCAGCTTCTTACTCATCTCACGGATGATGGTGGTGGTTGTCTTTTTTCATTCATGTTTCTTTTCCTGTCTCCTGGTTATGGGGGATTATCAATGGCATCCTAGCCATTTTAGATAATATGTAAAAGATGGTGGGTCCTAATAAAATCAAACCAAACTCACTGCCCGCCGAGGCCAACTCATAGTGAGCCCATAGGACAGGTTCTAACTGCCCGTGTGGTCTATAGGATGTAACTCTCTGCAGGGGTAGGAAACCTACTCTTTCTCCTGAGGCATGGCCATTGATTTCGAACTGCTGACCCTGAGATAGCAGCCCAATGCACAACCGCTATGTCACCAGGGCTCCCTTTTCTGAATAGGTCCTGTTAAAGTCCTCAGCTTTAGTAGGCAGTCTTGCTACTCGGATATACCACACCGGTCCTGCTCTATTTTTGAGGGCTGACTGTGTGCTTTAACAGCCAGAGCTCAGGCTGTGCTATTTTGATTTTCATGGTTCATCTGGTGTTGCTGGTGCTCCCACCAACCTTTGCTAGGGCCACCTGCTAGGGCATCCCTATCCCGGCTTGTCAAGTGCCGGCAGCTGATGGAGAAGACTGCCCTTCACATACACAGAGAGTACTTCCCAGGCTGGTTTCTGCTTGTGGTGAGGTTTCTCCCTGTCAATGTCACTGGCCACCAAGCCATGCAGTTTCTCTAGGTACGGGAGGCACTTTCTGCCCTGCAGGGAAGAAGAGTCTTTCCCAGACTAAGATGTTTGTTGTTGTGGGATGTCTTCCCACTGAGGCCCCAATCTGCCCACTTTTTCTAGGTAGAGGTTTTGTTTTTATCTTTCGTTTGTCTTTAAACAAATTACTTAAACACTATAGAAGCCATGGAAATATGTTTGCCTGCCTTTGGATGCAGGGACCTGAAGCTGTCTTTGAGTTCTCTCTTCTTCCCAGAACCTGATAGAAAAACCATACACTGGCAACCTGAGCATGTGAGTCTGACACTCAGGTTTGCTGTTACTTAGTAATGTTTGTGATCTCTGACCAGTCATTTCAAACTTTCATTTTATCTGAATTTGAGGGACAGCTATTGGTTATTTCACCCAGTTCATTCAACAAACACTGACTTAGGAGGACAGCCTCATATGTCAGGTAGGCAACACTGGGTGACACAAATGGTTAAGTGTTGTACTAGTAGCCCAAAGGTTGTCAGTTCAAGCCTACCCAGAGGCACATCCTAGTTCTGAAAGTTCCAGCCATGAAAACCATTTGGAGCACTCTGCTCTGTGTATGGGGCCACCGTGAGTCAGAAACTACTCAAGAGCAACTTACAGCCAGGTACTATATTTGGGGCCAGGCAAAGAAAGACAAATAAACCCCAGGAAGCTCATAGACAAGATCAAATGTTCTGTGAGGGCAGGGACAGTTTTTTCCCCCTTTTTCATTGTTATTCTTGCTACTGTATAGTATGGCATATAATAGACTTCAATCAGGAAAACGGAAGCTACTTGGAGAGATTTAGTACAAGCAATTAGAGTCTTATACACGGTGTGAAGGGTTAGAGAAAGAAAAGTCAAGAGGCTACTTTGAGAAAATCCTGAAGTGTAAGGAACACACGTCTGTTCTCCACGGCTGCTCTGTTAAATAATGGATTCTCTATCTCTTCCACCTTCTAAATCTTATGTGAGTGCCTTCATCCTGTCAGAATGATTTGTGGAATGGGATTCTGTGTCATAAAGAAGAATGTGGAATAAGCAATGTGAATAGACAGTGGATAATAGATTATGCTCTGTTTAGCATCCTCCATTTCACGTAGATAAATACACAGTACATAGCCAATAAATAAAATGAGAACTATACATAAATATTTAAGATACAATGTGATAAGTTATTATGATAGTCACACTGAGAGGGGACTCTGGGAGCAGTTAATCCAATTTGGAGTAGTGGGATAGAGGAGAAGGCGGCACAAGCCAGGGAAGATTTTGAGAGTGAATGCTATACCACATAATAATTGCTTTAACTTGAGTAACATAAAACTCCAAATTGCAGCGGCTCAAACGAGATAGAAGTTTATTTCTCTCCCACAGGTAAAAAGGTGTAGCTATTCAATGCAGGATTCACATTATCCTTTGAAATAGAAAGAAGCAAGCTCCTTCCATTTCCCTGCCCCCTTCGCTTCATTTCTTTTCATGATTCAAGATGGCTGCTGAAGGTATGCTCCTCACCCACATACTCCAGGAAGTAGGATGGAGGCGTAAAGGAGGAAGGCTGGTGCCATTCCCTTTCCATATGATTCCCGGCTTCCATCAATCCCTGTCCCTATGGTTCCTGCGAACTGTCCTCATCCCTACTTCCAGATGCTACAATGCCAGATATGGTCCTTCAAGAGAAACTGGGAAATGTTGTGCTTATCCTAAGCAGATAGACGTTTCCCTCGAGTTCAGCTCTATACCGTGGAAGGAAGAGAAATATATGGAGACCAGGGAGCGTTCAGATCTACATCATCAAATTGTGTGAACTCTACTGGATGAAGGTGCCATCCCTAATCACAGTTCCCAGTTCAGATCATATCACATCTTTAAAGACTGTGATGACACATAGACTTGAAATTTCCCCAAAAAAGAGATTCGGCTCAACTGGTTAAGATTCTACTGTGGGTCTCAACTTCTTTGATCATAAAACAAGTGGCTTGAACAATATGATCCCTAAACTCTATCCTCTACCCAAAAATCCATAAGTGAGAGAGAAATCTTGCATTATTCATGCTTGGATTAGGTGGGGGGATTATATAAATCATTTCTGGTAGGAGCTAATAGTACTGTGAGAAAGAACTGGAACCCATAACTTCTATATGATGGCAAATAGTTACATGGAACCATTGTGGACTTGAAATGTAGTCAGATGTAAGATGGGTTGTAAGTGAAATACTTGGCTTACTATGAAAAGAAAGAATGTGTAATATATAATAAATTTAAATATAATTGTTGTATGCTTAGTAGTCAGTGAGTTAAGTAATCCTTTAATTTTAGAAGACTGGATGATATCTATGATTAGAATTAGTGTTATCTGTTTCTTTTTACTTTTAAAAAGTGTAGGTATCAGAAAAAATAAGTAACCCTGTTGTCTCAATGATTAAGTGCTTGAATGCTAACCCAAAGGTCAACTGTTCGAGCTCACTGGCCTCTTCAAGGGAGAGCACTGTGGCGGCTTGCTTCTGCGCAGAGTCTCTTGGACACCCTACAGGGGGATGTGCTACTCTGCCCTACAGCGTTCCTAGGAGTCAGAATCAACTTCACGGTAATAGGTGATGCTGCTGCGATTCACATTGTATGTCTATCAACGGCTATATGAACTAACTTCACATTTGAATTTGATTACATACGTTTGCCAAGAGTAATGATCAAGTGTCTTAAAAGAATCTTAGATACATTTAAAATTCTGCATGTTGTCAGATGTATAAGTAACTTCATAATATTCAAGATGAGCAGAAATAACAAAACCCACCGAGACATGTGTTTGTATATAAATGAATTTGAGAAGTACATCTATAAGCTAGACATATAAGCCTAATCCCACAGGCTCAGAACTGGAAAAATAAATATGTCAGACTTAGTGAATTCAGGATGTGGGTGAGGATTAAAATAAATGAAAACTGAAAATATGCCCAGTGCACTGATACTGTGTTTACTCAGGCTACTGACACTGATTCTCAAACAGGCCATCCGTTTGACATTGAAAAGTCCAAAAAGGCCGAGGAAGGAAACCTGGCAGGGAAATGAATAGCATTTTGTAAACTGAAGGTCAATCTAGTTGACTCTCTGACACCAGTGTGTGTAGGTGTGGTCCGTGATGCTCATCTGCCCACCAGGTCAGGGGAGGTGGGCTCCTAAGAATCTGACAATCTCAGCGGAGCACCGAAGTCCCCTGCCTCGGACTTCCTGTCTCCTTCGCACTCTCTCCTTAACCCTCCCCGTGCCCTGTCGCCAAGCATCGTGGACCTAGATTGCTGTTACTAACGGCCAGCTGCTCGCCAGAATGTTTAGGTCCATCCCTGTGCCTATTCTGCCAATTCATCTTGCTGAAGTGTCTCCATGACCTCTGACCAATTCTATGAAACCCTCCTCCCCCAAAGATCCTACCAACCTTTCCCCTGCTATTCCATGTTTACTAGTCCTACCGGGAAAGATTTTATCCAGCTTTTAAGAACCAATTCAAATACCAAAAATGCCTTCATTGAAGGCTTCTTTCTTTAATTTCTGCATGTTACTAGGAGTTTGTAATATACAAGTTCTATAGCAAGCCTGAAGGAACCCTTTTGCTGCTGTCAGGTAGGAGTTGGGGAGCTAACCACAAGGTTGGGGTTTCATACTCACTGGGCACTCTGAGGGAGAAAAATGGGGCTGTGTGCTCTGATAAAGATTTATCAAGCCTCAGATACCCTCTATAGTCAGGATAAACTCTGCAGCGGTGTTTTGTGCTGTATATTTATCAAACGTTGGGGTGTCAGGAAGATCAGTACAGAGTCCTTGCCTTCAAAAAGCTCACGACTTAGCTCGGAAAGCAAAGATCTGTGAGATGGGCTCCTCCTTGGCCCTGCTACCACACTGATCCCTCCACAAAGCAATCTGATTAGACCACTGCACTTTTCTTTCTTTAAACTTTTTACTGTGAAGGTTTCCAGAGCAGAGCATCCATTTTGCAGTCAGTAGTTTATAAACCTTTTGATTCATCCTCTTGTAATTCCCTCAAAGTACCAGCCCGTGTCCTCCCTACCTGTTTCTGTTGGCTCTCCTCTCCTGACCCTTCTGAACGGTGTCCTGGAATAACCGCTGCTCTTTGGATCTTAAATGGTTGGTGATTTCTAGGAGGATTATTGTTCTTGTTTCCCCCAGCCGTGACTGAAAACGAAGCCATGGAATCAGTGCAGTTCCACACCTGAAGCATGACTAAGGTCTAATAGTCACTCTTACTGACTGGTAAGCCGGATTTCTTTGTAATTTTTAACTTCACTGCACACTTCTACCCAGGACGTTTGGTAGTGTAACTTGGCACCGTCTAATTCTTCAGTTCTCAGGGTTGTGGAGACTAATGTCTGAACAAATTGCTTCCATGTGCCTTTCCGTTTCCACGATTGTTTTCTACTGCATAGAGGTAGATCAATAGCTGTACCTTAGATGGCTGCTAGGAGCATTGAAGACCCCAGAGGCTCCTAGCCAAATTGGACGGAACATTGTCTGTGTGAACTGTGTAATGTCAATTGACCTTGAGCTTCTTTGAGACTACGGGCCTGAGGGCCCCAGCTCAGCAACCCATTCCCCGAAGTTGTTTGGCTAGGTCTGAGAAGTTTTCCTACCTCCATTCTCTCGATGCTCCAGCACATTCGAGGATAGATTTGCCACAGTAGTAAACAGACACATGCAGACATCCTGCCAAGCGCATATGCTCATGGAACACGACTCGGGACCCATTCTTTGTGAACTCTTTGGACAAATACTCACAAGCTTGCCTGGCAAGCCTGTGTGTCACAGCTTCAGCCATTCTAGCTGGCTATGAATCTGTCCTGCGACTTAGTAGCTATGTGACCTTGGGAAAGTCCAGAGGACGTCTGGGCATCATTTTTGTGAAATGTAGCCTCACGACGATAATGATATTCCAGGATTGTGGCATTAAATGGGATAATAATACGCACAGAGTGTTGTGCATTAGAAGCACCCCATAAATATTAGCTATTAGGATGATCGACTTAAAACTGCCTCCACAATCACCGACAGGGCCTCTGCTCTGTTAAAAGAATGAAGTGGGATGGACCAACACAGAACAGCTCCAAAGTCACATTTCAATATACTGCACTTTGAGTGTCGGAGAAGTGTGTGTGTAGACGTATATGCATGATAGAAAATTTCTTTTAAAAAATAATTTTATTGGGGCCTCATACAACTCTTACTCAAGTAATTTTTAACAGGCATTGATTCTAGAGAGTGGAATGGCAGTTTAGGGTTGGAGGGAGAACTATTTTTAATTTTATGCCCTTCACTATAATTTATTTTTCATGCATATATGCTTCTCTTAAGGTGATAGTGTAATAAATTTTTTTCTGATTTTCTCAGGGACTCAAACTGTTTTTAAATGTTGAAATTAAATTATAAAAAACAACAGGCCATTTCGTTAATATTCTCAGCAGCTCAAGACAGGGTAAGAACAAAAATACAAATGTTCTGACACCAACCTCGGTGCTTTCTCCAATTTTATTCAGTGTTGAAGGAGCTACAGTATTGTTGTTGTTGTTGCTCAGTGCTACTGAGTTGGTCTTGACTCATGGCTCCCACGTACAACAGAACAACCCACCACCCAGTCCTAAGCCATCTTCACTACTGCTCCTATGTGTGAGCGATTGCTGCAGCCACTGGATCAATCGGTCTTGTCTAGGGCCTTCCTTTCTTTGGCTGTCTCTTCATCGTGTCCTTCTCTAGGGACTGATATCTCCTGATGACATGGTCTAAAGCATGTGAGACGAAGTCTAGCCTTTCTTGCTTCAGGGAGCAATCTAGCTGCACTTCCAAGATCAGCGGTTCTCAACCTGTGAGTCCGGAGCCCCTGGGGGTTAAACGACCCTTTCACAGGGGTCACCGATTCATAACAGTAGCAACATTACAGTTCTGAAGTGGCAACAAAATAATGTTATGGTTGGGGGGGGGGGGTCACCACCACATGAGGAACTGTATGAAAGGGTCGCAGCATGAGAAAAGATGAAAACCACTGTCCAAGACCAATTACTTGTTCTTTGCCAGTCCATGGTACTTTCACAAGAGTATAGGTGAAAGAAAAGACCTAGAAATGGCTCGTGCATCTAGCATATTTAATAGGCGAGGAGCAGATTAAGTTCCGAGCAGTTAATTAAGTAGCGGAAGAGCGTATCTTGGAATCTCTGGGGCCGGGATTCACACCTGGATGCACCTGAACTTCACCAGGATGGACACAGAGACGGAAAACACGAGTTTAATCTTGAGCCTTTTCTTTATTTGCCGTGTGACCTTCTGAGGTGTGCAAATCAAATAAAAACAACACTTACGAAAACATTACCCACACTGTCTGGTGTGTGCTAAGTCCCGAAGCCATTCCTTGAATTAAATTGATGCTTCCTCCTACTCCCCCATGGCCGTCACTGCGCGGCTAACAAAATATCATTCTGCTCAACACCCACTGCCGGTGGACTTGGGAGATAATATGCACCTGATATTTGTAGGAGAATCACATCTAAAAAATTCCATTTCTGAAAGCTTTACAGTCAGGCGTGGGAGGTAACTAGCCTGCCACGTTAATGCATGTCCTCCTGTTTGCTCCCTTCCCTCTGAAAGCTCACCGGGCCTCTCTGTACAGGAGGTCATTAATCCAGAGTAGGAGAGAAAGAGAGAGACTTAAAGGAAAATTACTCATAATTGCAGCTCTCTATTAGTATGTTTTTCTCTGCAACCTGGACCTGAACATTGTGAAGTCTATTTGTTCCTGGTGCAATTTAAATGTGAATTAAGTAGTTCTAGGAGGCTGGGTTATTTAGGGATAAGGCTGTTCTTCATTTTGTATGTGGAATTGTTGTTTGAAAATACCCACCTGAGTGAAATGTCCCTTGCTTGGCTGGCTGGGGGCACAGCATAAGGTAATCACTTTAGGATCGGCTCTGCCATTGTTAACTAGATGATGCCCCTGGAAACTTCTGTGGGCTGCAGTTTTGTTTTATGTTTTGTTTATATCTTTAAATGCGAGGTTTTCAAACTCCAAGTCCACAAGGCCTCGAAAACTGAGTGAGAAGGCGTTTATGGTCCATCTAGAGAGAGCGAGGTTCTATTGGGAAATGTGAATCTGGTGTTATAACATTGTTCTGATTTTCATGGGAAATCAGTTTTTAGACGTTGGAAATTAATTTTTTTATTGTATTTCTATTTGGGCCTAGCTATTTAAAGCCTATCAACCACCAGTTAGGGATCTCAAGTTCGAGAACATGGGACATTCCTTGTCGTCAGATTCAATGGAGTTGGTTCTGACTTACAGAAAGACTCAGGTACAACAGCGCAAAACACAAGCCAGACCTGAACCGTTCTTCCAACTTGTGCATCGGAGCGCATCGCTACAGTCACCGCGTCAATCCCTCTGGTGGAAAGGTCTTTCTCTTTTTCACTGTCCTGCTACTTTATCAAACATGATGTTCTTTTCCAAAGCCTCATCTCTCCTGATAACACATCTCAATCACATGAGACGAAGTCTTCCCATACTTGCTTCTAAGCAGCATTCTGGTTGCCCTTCTTCCAAGACGGGTTTGTTTATTCTTCTGGAAGTCCATGGTTCTTTGAATATTCCTAGCCAACGTCATAATTCAAATGCATTAAATCTGTCTTTGGTTTGCCTTATTCATTTTCCAACTTTGATATGTGTGATGCAATTGCAAATACCACGATACACGGAGTTCAAACTATCTGGGGGATAGCAACTACTGTTACTGTACTCATCAAGTCCTGTGTTACAGAGGGAAACTAGGAGCCCTTGGCTGACCCCCATTTCCATCCCAGAGTCATTGTATGATTTGGAGCAGGCCATGTGGCCTCAGTTTTCTTGTCTGGAAAACTGTAATACAAACACCTTTCTCATTTTACCAGTCTGCTGTGAGAATTAAAATAATAAATGTATGAAGGCTGGTTGTAAAAGTTGTAAATGTAATGTAATAGATATAGATCAATTGATATATAGCTGCAATTTAGTTGCAACTGAGCCGACTCTGACTCATAGTAACCTTCTATCCAGCAGAAGTCCTGGGTCTGACTCGTAACTACGGGCATATTTAAGTCTACCATTGCTACTTCTGGCCCTTGACCTCACCCTCGCTGTCCCTCCACAATAAAGCAAGAATGTGGAATTGTCAGGGTGATTGTTTCAAGATGAAGATGCCAAGGACGCAGTGCATAAACATTTCTGAAGTGTTCTATGGGAGGAATCTAGATTCAGAAATACATGAAGTTATTAATTATAATTCACTTACATTGGTCCCTCCAGTCATCCTTTCATCTCTTTACTCATTTATTTGTTCCTCCCCAATCATTCATCTGCTCCTTTCCCCACCCATCCACCCATATCCCCTTTCTCCCATTCCTCCTTCCATCCATCTGCCAAATATTTACTGAAGGCCTATTGGATGCTGGGAACTTTTCTAGACACTATAGATACAGTCATGAATAAAATAGACTGAGTCCTTACCTTCTGGAATATTTTACATACATTTTAGGGGGATGGGTAGAAGGAAAAGGAGGCATAAAGAACATATATAATATAATGCTAGGCAATGCTAAATGTTATGAAGAAAAATAAAACAAGGTGCAGGTGCCAAGGTTGGCAGAGGGAATTGTTTTAGATAACACGTCTAGACCAATTTGCTTGCTAAATGTAGCAAGCAAATATAATTGTATGTGATTCTCACAACCACTCTCTGAAGTTGGAACAAATACCCCAAAGAAAAGGAAAGGAAAGGTGGGAAATTAGCTTAATTATCCAAAAGCCAGACTCAAACTCAAATCCACCCTAAATCCAAGCTTTTCACACTCTGCAATCGCACGATTTTGGCTTAGAACTAAGCTAGAGAGGCCCTGAGTTACTGCTGTTCTTTTTGCTCCTACACAAACATCTGTAAAATTCTTTGTGGCTTACTGAGGAGCCCTGGCGGCTCAGCGGGTGAGCACTGATCCGCCAACTGCACGCTCCGCAGTTGGAGCCCGCCAGGGCTTCATGAGGATTCCGGGCAGATACAGCTTTGGGAGCCGTACGGGCCGCTTCGACTCTGTCTCTCAGGTCTCTGGGAGTCATGGCAGCAGGTTTACTTATCTATTACACTCTGTCCCAAGCTTGGAAAATAAGGTCCTATATCTGAGATAGATAGATATCCCCCCCAAAACCATTTTATTGGGAGCTAATACAGATATCACATCATTCCACAGTTCAATCACACCAAGCACTACTGTACAATTGCTACCACAATCAGTCTCACAACATTCTCTTCTTTCTTTCCCTCCTTGACGTCAGCCCCCCTCTACACCTCCTTTCCCCACTGCATCCCAGACGCCCTTATTCTACATGCTGTCTCTATAGGGTCATCAATCCTGGGCTTCATATACTGAAAAATAGAAAGGTATGTGACCAAAATTTAAGAGGGCTACTCCCAATGACAAAATGCATCTGAGATAGACCCCAATATGAAAAAGAAAAGAAAACACAGGGGAAATGTTGAGAAGCAGAGCAGGCCCAACGTGAATTGGGTGATTGTGACAGAGCAAATTAGCTTTCCATTCAACAACTCATCCATGTTGTGTCTCATCCCAGCTGTTGCAACCCCCACAATACGACAGCCCAATTCCTTCCGGAGCTGCTGGTTTCTAGGACCACTTACTTCTTTCTCACCCCTTGGAACCTTGTCCTTTGAGCTCAAGTAGTTCAATGTGCACCTTGTGATGTTGAACGTCTTCCAGTCCTGTCTTGGGATTGGCTGAAAATTGAGACACCCGGGTGAGTTCATTTCCAGACCTGAAGACTGCCTGAGGGCCATCGTTTCAGGGCCTCCACAAGTCTTTTTCTTACCAATAAACTTATTTCTTTTGATTTTTGCTTCACATTTTTCTCCTACTCTATCCAGGACATTCTGATGTGATTCCTTTAAAAATCAATGGAAGTGGTATCCAGGGACCATCTAGTTCTTCTGGTCTCAGGATCATGGGGCTGAGTTTGTGTGGTCCATTAGTACTTTGGACTAATTGCCTCAACGGACCTTGATGATTTACCATTGAACTCTCCTTCAGGTAGGGAGAGAATGTGAGAAGGACAGATGCACCTGAAATGGAATAACGGAATATTGACCAATTTTTTGGGGTGCAGTGACTCAGTATCTTCCTTCCAGCTTCTTTTGCGGCTTCCTACATCTTTCAACATTATGCCCATAGAATCTTTAACTCCAGGCATACAGTTTCAGAAATACTGATATTCCTTCCCCTTACGCTTTTTTTAATTCTAGGTTTTTGCACATTTCACTCTAACACTTTAAGTTGTGTTCTTGAACTGCCCTTTGACATTTTCTGTTCAGCTCTTTTGCTTCATCATTTTCCCACCTGCATTAGCTACTCTATGTTCAAAAGCATGCTTCAGAACCTCTGCAGACATCCATTATTGTCTTTTCTTTCTCTCCTATCTTTTAAAGGACTTTTTGCTTTCTTCGTGTACAATATCCTTGATGTCATCCAACAGATTGTCTGGTCCTCAATCATTAGTGTTTAATGTATCATATCTATTTGGGGGATATTCTCTAAATTCAGATGGGATATATTCATGGTCATACTTTGGTTCTGGTGGATTTATTTTAATTTTCTTCAGCTTCAACTTGAACTTGCATATGAGCGATGGATGGTCTATTCTGCAGTCGGCCCCTGGCCTTGTTCTGACCGATGATATTGATGACAGTGAGCTTCTGCATCATCTTTCCTCACAGAGGTAGTAGATTTGTTTCCTGTGCATTCCATCTGGCAAGGGCCATTTGTATAGTCACCATTCCTGTTGTTGAAAAAAAAGTATTTGCTATGAATAAGTCATTAGTCTTGCAAGATTCTGTTATGTAACCTCAGTATCGTTTCTATCAATAAGGCTGAAATTTCCATCAACTGATCCTTTTTCTTTGTTTCCAACTTTCCTGTGCCAGCCAACCACCAGTAATTATCCGTGCATCTTTATTGTATATTTGACCAGTTTCAAACTGCAGAGATTGGTTTTAAAACATCTGAAATTGCTTTATCTTCAGCATAATTCTTGGCATATAAATTTGAATAGCAGGTGAATTAACTGCCCTTTCTTATAAATGCATGGCTATTAACCTATAACTGACAGTGTTCATTGAACATCAAGATTGGTTTTCAAACGTTCCTTATGACAATAAAAATGACACTGAAACTCTTCAAGTTGTCTTTCTGGTATAGAAGATTATATGATTGTCTGATTAAAATAGCCAGTAGCAGTCAATTTCAGCTCACGAATGCCTAGGCTATCATATCTTTATGCATTCCACTTCGTTTTGGATGACATCCTGTTTTTTTAGTTGCATCGAAAACTTTGTTCACGCCATGTTTAAATTATTAATGGATGTTTGTAACTGTGCTTATTTTAAGTGGTGCCGTATCTGCAAATGAAGATCCCAAAAGCTTTGTTGTTGTTGTTGTTAGGTGCCAGCCAGTCAGCTCTGACCCATAGTGAACCTTTGCATCCCGAAGGGAACACTGCACCTGCATGGTCCTCACAATTGTTCCTATGCCTGAGGCCATTTGTGAAGCCACTGTGTCAGTCTATCTCGTTGAGGGCCTGCCTCTTTTTCGATGCCCTTCCATTTTGCAAACACGATCTCCTTCTCCAGGGACTAGTCTCTCCTGACAATATATCCAAAGTACGTAAGCTAAAGTCTTGCCATCCTTGGATGGCATCCTTGTGCATCCTAAGGAGCATTCTGGCCTTCTTTCAACACAGATGCATTTGTTCTCTTAGCAGTTCATGGCATTTCCAGCATTCTTCTCCAGCACCGCAGTTCAAATGCATCCATTCTTCTTCGGTCTTCTTTATTCACCGTTCAACTCTTGCATGCAACTTTCACATTCATGGATGCAATGGAGAATACCATGGCTTGAGGCAGGTGTACCTTAGTCCTCAAAGTAACATCCTTTCTCTTCAATACCCTAAAGAGGTCTGATGCAACAGATTTACCTAATGTAATATGTCTTTTGATCTCTTGACTGCTGCTTCCATGAACATTGATTGTGGGTCCAAGTCAGGCAAAATCCTGACAAGGTCAAACTTTTCTCCATTTATCGTGATGTTACATATGCAAGCTTTACTCTTAACTATTTCATTAAGGGCAACCCTACTCTGAAGAGCCAGGGCTTCCCCAGTTGTATTTTGAGTGCCTCCCAACATGAGGGGCTCATCTGGTGCAGTATTCTGCTGCCCTTCATAAGATTTTCAAAGGTCCATTTTTCTGAACTTGATTACCCATCCTTCTTCCTAGTCTGTCTTAAGCCCAGATGAAACCTGCCCAGGGGTGATCCTGCAGGTATCTGAAATAATGGTGGCATACCTTCCAGCACTTACAGCAACATCAAGCCACCATAGTAGGAGAATGTGGTAGCTGGGGATGAGAAATTGTAAGTATATCGTATCAAACTATACCAACTTAGAATTAAATAAACTATATTAAAAATAAACTTAATAGGTAGTCTTGCATCACTTCCTAATTATTTTACTATTTTCTTATATTATCTATGCTATGGAAATTACTCACACTAGTTGTATAGGCATAGTTGAAAAATGGATTAGTAGATCCTAGAGCAGGGATCCTCAAACTTTTTAAATAGGGGGCCAGTTCACTGTCCCTCAGACCCATTGGAGGGCCGGACTATAGTTTTAAAAATAATCTAGGAACAAATTCCTATGCGCACTGCACATATCTTATCTTGAAGTGAAATAAAACAAATGGGGGCAAAAACACTCGGCGACCAGATAAATGTCCTTGGCGGGCGGCATGTGGCCCGCGGGCCATAGTCTAAGAGAGTCGGGTGGAGGACCAATGAAGAAGCCGTTATTATAAAATGAAGCCAGCATGAAAGAAGCCTAAACGACATTTGTTTAAGTGCAGAGAGTTAGGGGAGGACCAGCATTGTTAACGTAGATATAATGGACAAAGAAATGGTCTCAGGGGTCCTCTGACCTTAATTAATCTACTGTTTGGATTCTTTAGGAATTTGCAGTTCGAGTTCATATTTTCCTATCAGTTTCCTTCTTCTGTCCCCAGTAAAATTGCTTGCTAATGATAGCAAAGTACCATCCAATTCTTCTGCTCTTAATGGTTCCTGTAGCGGTCCCTGGCGGCAATTAGCCCCGCAGTCCAATCTCTCCTCTGATTCTCGGGTTTTACGTTGTTTCCTCTGTTATTACAGGGGAAGAGAGGCCAATTGTATCTTGAATGGCTTGCTGGCAAGCCTGATAGCTCACTTGTGAGAGGAGAGGCAGGAGGGCAGGATGATGGCCAGGTTCCTGACTTCACCACACTTGTGCATGACAGACACACAGAAGAAGGAGTCGATTTGGTGCATATAACAAGTCCACTTTGGACATCTAAGGAGAGTTTTCTAGCAGGTGTTGGCAAGACAGAAGTATCTGGGCAGGGAATGGTGTGGCCTGGGGACATGGAAAATGTAGAGGGGCAGGCAAATTAATTTCGACTATGGGCACACAGCTTCTAAATACTTTTAACATTTCATATCTGGCATATAGTGGCCATTCAGAGATGTTGGTTATTTTTTACCTTGATTCACTTCTTTTCTCTAACTCTCAAATGAGTTTGAAAGGTCATCTCCCAGCAGTCTGCACGCCACCCACTCAGTTAGTGACATTCATTTGAAACAATACAATGCGCTGGCTTAATGTGAGAAGTGTAATCCAATTTTCTTCAGGCTTCTGGCCAGGAAAGTTAGTAAGGTTAGAAAATATAAAGCAACTTGGAGACATGGGTGGTGCTATGGGGTGAACTTTGGACTGCCAATTGCAGGGCCGACGGTTCAAGCCCACCTCTAACTCTGTGGGAGAAAGATGAAGGCAGCTAGCCATTCCCATCAAGCTTTACAAAACCTTGGGGGGCCTTACATGAGGTTGATAGTCAGACCCAATGGCAGTGGAATTCATTCTCTGCTTTGACTGGCAATCCCTAGTGATTTTTGTGCTTATGTGTACTTCTTACCTGCTGTCTGTCCTCCTCTCTGTGTGTGTCTCTGAGTCTTTTCTATATTTACAACCCGGAAGTGATGAAGTTGATCACCCATCCTGGTCTAATTAACATTACAAAGAAAACATTCTTTCTTTCCTATCGTTTTATTAGGGGCTCATACAACCCTTATCACAATCCATACATACATCAATTGTGTAAAGCACATTTGTACATTCATTTCCCTGATCATTCTCAAAGCACTTGCTCTCCACCTAAGCCCCTGGCATCAGCTCCTCATTTTTCCCCTCCCTCCCTCATGAACCCTTGATAATTTATAAATTATCATTTTGTCATATCATACAATGTCTGAAGTCTCCTTTCACCCACTTCTCTGTTGTCTGTCCCCCAGGGAGGAGGTTATATGTAGATCCTTGTAATCAGTTCCCCCTTTCCAACCCATCCTCCCTCCACCTACGGTCATCTAATTCAGAAGCAACAAAGCCCACATGGAAGAAGCACACCAGCCTGAGAGATCACGAGGCATCAAAGAACAAAAAATCATATCATTGTGAAGGACGGGGGAGTGCGGAATGGAGACCCAAAGCCCACTTTTAGGCCTCTGGACCTCCCCTAAAGGAAGGGTCTTGGGGAGGAGATGAGCCAGTCAGGGTGATATGTAGCAACAAAGAAACAAAACCTCCTTTCTAAGCAGCGTGGTATCCACTAGAAGCTGAGTCCAACGCATAAACTACTACTGAGTCACTTCTACTTCACAAGGACCCTGTGGGACAGAGTAGAACTACTTCTGTTGGTTTCTGAGGGCGTGGGGGTGGGGAAACCTCATTTTCTTCTTGTAGAGTGACTGGTGGGTTTGAACTGCTTACCTTTCAATAAATAACCTACTATGCCACCAGGACTCGTAGCATATCCAAGGGAGCTTCAAGAAGTTTGTGGAAGCATGGAATTAACATATAATGAAAAATTTCCATGAACTCTTTGAGGGCCCCTCCTATTTTGGTCAAACACAAATTTTTAACGTAACAGATAGTTTACCAGAAGCAGATTGCTGAAGATATGGGGGGGGGTGCGAGGATAAGACAATAGGCTCTTTTTATATAGGCCATGGGAAGCTGGAGACTCAGGTAAAGTGAGGGATGATAGAATAGTAGGAGTGACTCAGCAGCCCTGGTGTGGTAGCTCATGCAGCAGAAGAACTGAAGAAAAGGGAGCATGAAGGCAGTGAAATATGTAGTTAAGCTATTTTTGCAGTTTAAAGAAATGAAATAAGAGTAATTCACTTGTTTCTGAAGCACATTATCTTTAGGGTGATTCTTCCCATTCAAAGTAACACAAAGCCCCCATACAAATTTCGGACCATACTTTTTAGAAAAATGTAAAAATGAAGATTCCTGTGCGACCAATACTCCAAAGTAATTATCATTCGTCTGTTTATTTTCAGTCATTTATTTCTATGAATAAATCTTCTAAGGAGATTGAGCAATACATAAGTAGACAGGTAGACGGATCAGCAGATGGACAAAATTGGAGTTGTATTACTTGTTGTTTTGGATTCTGGAATAGTTTCTTCCTCTTTTGTATCACATTCAGAAGTTTCCTATGCCCTTAAACATTTCTTAACCACCACAACTTTGATAGGTTGAAAGAATGTCATTAATTTAAACACTCGCCTCTTATTGACTGTTTACTTCAGTTGCCTTTTCATTTTTTGAATTGAAAAAAGTGCCCTAGGGAACAACCTTGTTCATAAACTTTATCCTTTGTCTTTGACTATTTCCTGAGGTTTAATTCCTAGGAGTGAAATGACTGGCTTAAAGGTATGAACATTTATAAGATTTTTTATTTGTCATTCCAAATTGCTTTCCTGGCAAATTGCAATAATTTGCACATCCACCAGCCCGGAGCAAAATATCTACCAGAGGATGCTAAGCAGGCAGCCCTGAGGGGTATGGATTATTCCAGCCCACGATTTCCCATCGCCTTTCAAATATTCTGACTTGGATTCCATGTCTGATTAGAACAGCTATGTCTTGAAGCCAAGTTTGGCCAGTGGGCCTGTGACTCGATAAACAAACAAGAACAAAACCCCATTGCTGTTGAATCATTTCTGATTCATAGTGACCCGGAAGGACAGAGCAGATTTCTCCGACAGGGTTTCCAAGCTTATAAATCTTTGCAGAAAGAGACCGCCAAATTGTCCTCCCACAGAACAGCTGGTGGGTCCAAAGACCAACCTGTCACCTTTCAATTAGCAACCAAGTACTTAATCACTGTGCTACTGAGGGTCCTGGGACCGAGAAGTAGCCACGTATGTTGTGCAATTGAAAAGGAGAGCTGATGTCAGTGAGGTCATTGCCTCCCCTGAAGTGAGGCGTCTAGGAGGAGACTTTATAAAGAAACGGGGTGGATATTTCAGGAACCTTTGAAAGAGCCATCTTCAAAATACGTAATCCTGATTATTTCCTGCCTGAGGACCCTGAAGTTTTCTTCCTTTCTGCCTCCTCCTGATGAGCTGGCATTTGGCCCGTTCACTTGTTCATTAGCGTCTCCCCCAGAAGACTTGAAGAGGAACAAAAAGGAGGGGACCATCAAAGCGACCCAGGCTTCCTTGTGATCCCTACGAGGGTAAAAGTAGAAAGTAAGTGCACGCGCTAATGTGCGCTGTTCTTGACTCCCCAAATGCGGATAACTGAGAGGCTGGTGCATTAGCGCATAACTTATTGGGAAGGTTTTTCTTCCCATCACAAAAGATGCCTGATTTTCTGGCTTTGGCTATTACATGTCCAATCATTATGAAAGCTTAAATACAGAGAAGGCCTCATGCTTCTTTGGGAGTTTTTAGCTTTTCAACCCCCTTTTCCTCACAGACCACCCCAACTTGCTTCTCTGAATGGCGCGGCTCGAAAAAGTGGGCTTGGTCACTTTTCACTCTAACCCTAATGTCTCTGTGATTCAAGGGTTACACCCAGGATGAATGTCCTATGGCAAAGACTTGGAGGAGCAACTATTTCTTATGGATTGGCCAGAGTTCCTTCCCATAACGTCTATACTATTCTGTGTGCTCTACAAATATTCTCAAGGAGCTCTGTGAGTGTAGTACTTAAGCTCTTGGCTACTAACTGAAAGGTTAGGGGTTCAAATCCAGCAGCTGCTCTGTAAGAGAAAAATGTGATTCTTTGCTTCCATTAAAATTCACAGCCTTGGAAGCCCTATGAAGAAGTTCGTTTCTGTCCTTTCCTGTCACTATGATTCAGAATAGACTCAATAATGATGAGTCTGCTTTCCAGGTACAAATATGCCTGGGGTCCCATCAATTCTTTTATTTCCAAAGGAAAATGGCTCTCCTTTTATTAATTTCTTCCCCCTAATGGTTTTCAAAAGAGCCATGGGGGTTCTGTGGTTTAGGGGTTGAACAGCTAAATGGAGACCTGGGAGCCCCCATCAGCAGCCACTCTGCAGGAGAAAGATCCATCGGGCTACCGTAAAGACAGGCTAGGCAACTCACCTCCGGCCTCTAAGATGGGCTGGCCTTCCTTGTTCAATTACTCTCTTACTGTCTCTTCAGTTCTTACCGCCGTAAGAAACGATCTGTTCCTTCGTTCCCGGTTCATGCATTCTTTGCTGTCTCCCTACTGCTAAAATATGAGGTCCATGGGAGCCAGAGCATTGCTTTCCTGTTCGTTGCTGTATTCTTGGTGTCTAAACACATAGTAAGCATTCAAGAAATATGTGTGATGCGAATAGATAGCGTTAATTTAAGCTGAATCCTAAAGGAAGCAGGAGACGTAGTTGGGTGAAAATAAAGAACAGGAGTAATCCAGACAGGGAAAACAGTCTTTGAGTATAGGAAGGGTACAGTATTGTCAGAGAATTAAAAAGAAGGTCTATGGAACTGGTGTATGGAGAGAAAGGAAGGTCAAAACGAGGCTACCAATCATTAAGGCCGGAGCAGGCTGGGCCCTTTGGGTTATGCTAACCATTCTGGAGCCTATGGGCAGTGTAAGGTTTACACGCCAAGTTCAGGTTGATGTTTTCACAGGAGCTCTCTGTTGGGTAGGGATCCAGCACTATCACAGCGCCGTAGTTTCCTGGGACTACAAAAATAAAATACAGATTACCTGACTACAGGAAAGCAGAGCATCCCAGTGAAACCCTTTCTCAAGCTCAAAAGGCACAAAATGAAGCAACAATTAACCTTCATTTATTTGGGGAATTTTTTTGAGCATTCCCAGACCTCTAAACAACCTAGCAAATCTTCTCAAATAACAGATAAAACCTAAAATTATACAAACATATAGTGTTCACAGACACAATTCAAAGGTATAGCGGCTTGAGGCTGAGACACTAAATGTAGTTACTGAGCAAAGAGCTCGGTGATGCATTTAGCTTCGTTACCTGCTTGCTGCAAAGTAAGTGCCGACTGTTAGTTTCATTAGGTGCCTTTTTCATGAAAGTGAAAATCCTCTACGGATCTCCCACAGTTAGGAAAAACAGATACCAGCACAAGTCTTTCATAAAATCCAATCAACTTTTGAAAAGTGGAGGTGCTGGGGCTGGTCTCTGTACCAAGAAATGGGTGACTTAAGCCAACAGAAATCTATTCTCTCACACATCTGGGGGCTCCAAGTATAAATTTAGGCGGTCTGTCATCCAGGCTTCCTCCCAAGGGCAGAGGGTAAGATCTCTTCCTGTCCTTCCCAGGCTGAGGTAGTGCCAGGCAGTTCATGATTTGTGGGAGCACCGCTCAACCTCTGCATCAGTTTTCACATCTGCCCTGCCACCAGGTGTATTTGCACGGTAACCACCACAATAAACTGCGCAAACGTAACAGCAGCTGGGAGGCTAGCTCAGGAGCAAGCAGGGTTTCTGCCCAACACACACAATGCCACAGTGAGTCTGAGTGTGCTGGATGGCACCAAGCAGCATCTTCCCCCTGGGTCTCGCCTCCTCTTTGTATTCCGGTTATATTGGATGGGGACCCACACCAATCCAGTATGGCTTCATGTTCCTTTAAGACAAGTGATACCATCTGCAAAGATTCTATTTCCAACTAAGTTCAGGGTCGGAGGTCCTGGGGTGTAGAAGCTCGACTTATCCTTCTGGAAGAAACAATTCAACCCGTAGTAGCCGCTTTCCCTGGGCCTCGACCCTAACAGCAGCCCTGGAGGGTGGGGTGGGGGTGGGTGGGTGAGCAGGGGTAAAGGGGACAAGGGGGCTTATTTCCAGACTGTAGGGAAAAGTACAAAAGTCTTGAGAAATGGCTGAAGGTCAGAGGGACTTAATCCTGGCCTGTCTGGCTCCAAGCAGCCAACCAACCAGGAGAGACGAAGGCCTTAAAGCTAGCGCATAAATGGATGCCTTTGGTGAGGCTCCCACTGTTTCCCGTCCTCTCCCATCCTAGGAGGGAGGGCATCTGGCACAACCCGCATCAGAGCCTTTCTGTATGATAAATCTTCTACTTCCTTGCAAAAAGACCATCATGAATCTTGCTTCTTAAAGAGCTTTTCTGCTCCGTGAATTTTAACAATCTTCTTTAGTGTAGAAAGTTGGCCTCTTGTTGTCCATAGTTAAAATCCAAATCTTGAATGAATAGATTTATTATGCCCCTGGGCTGCAAGAGCGAGAAAGCCATTCATCCATCTGCCTGAAACAATTTAGGTCAGGCTCTTTCACCTGTAACTGATGCGTCCTCTGCCTGGATTTGCTTCCGTATTATGCTGCTCCTTGCTTCGCTCCGAAAACATGGCGAATAGGGGCTGTTGCGAGGGCAGAAAGGGAGGGAACATGCAACTACTGAGCACCCACTTGGTGCCAGGCTTCAGGCTTGGCATAGAACATGTCTGATCTTATTTAATTCATACCCAATACTTCTTTCCATGTTTTCCTGATTGCTGTTATGGTTAAATGACTTTCGTTGGCCTCCAACTCCAGGCAATGGCGTGCACAGCGGATTCAGGTCACTGGGCACCATAGGGTTTGCATTGGCAGCATTTTCAGAAGTCAATGACCAGGCCTTTCTTCCTAGTCCTCATCATCTAGAAGAACCGCTAGAGTCTGTTCAGCAGCATAAGAAAAGGTACGCTTTCATCAACAGATGAGTAGAGAGTGGCTGCGTTTGTCATATGTTGTCCAGGAATTGAACTGGTCTGGTCTCTTGCATGGAATATGAGAATTTTCAGAGAAATAAATTCAATTTTTTCACAGAAAATAAAAGCAAATACCTTGCAATTCAAGCATCCCATTGTCTCCGGGATGATTCTGATATCAGAGTGACCTTGGATGTTTGCTTTCTGTGATGGATTTTTTTCCCTTTTTTAAGATGTAGATCATAAGGTATTTATTCTGTGGCATCTATGGACGGATGAGAACCTCTAGCCTTTCAGGCAGCAGTAGAGCTCATTAATCGTTTGCCTTATGCAGGACTGCAGTGCCCCCACACTAGATGCCCCATCATCACCTTTCATGCTCCGTTGTCATCAGTCAGCTGATACAAATGTGCGGCTGTGTTTTTCTCTTTGCTCAGAAATATCCTTGGACTCCCTATTATTTTCCTTCTCAACAGGAACACAAATAAAAAACGATGCTCAGAATAAAAAACTCAGAAAGGCCCAAACTCACTGTCATTGAGTCTCTCATTAAAACTCACACACACACACACACCCTGACTGCTGTCATTGAGCCAATTCTGGCTCCTAGCCACTGCTGCTGTGGGTTTCCGAGGCTGTAACTCCTCATTGGAGTAGATAGTTTCAGCGTTCTCCTGCAGTGCAATTGTGGGTTTGAACTGCTGACCTTGAGTAGCCCGACTCTACATTGGATCTCTGAGAATGTACATTTTTATGGGGACAGACAGCTTCCTCTTTCTCCCGAGGAATGCCTGGTGGGTTGGAATGGTTTGTTTTGCCATTAACAGCGCGATATCTATCCCACAGTGCTACCAGGCACAAAGTAATAGAAACGTGTGATGAGAGTGGTGAAAGCAGTGTTTCATTATGCTTTTGCTGAGAGAGGGACTTTGCTGGGGGCAGGAAAGGCTTCACAGAGGTTGTCTGAGCTGGGTTTCATGGGGGATAGATGGGTCTCTCAAAAGAAAAAATCCCAAAACCCCACCAGTGTGTGCAGAAGCACTGAGGGGTGAAAGTAGTGGCTCTGGCCGCCTCGGTACACACGGCTGGTTCTTATTACATTATGGAATCTTTCTCTCCAGCCTCTAAGCAGCAGCATGGAGACACCGTGATTGGCTACCAGTAGGCTGGCAGGCAGTTTATCTGATGTTACCGACCATGTGAACTGCATGATGATTTAGGAAACTCAATTTTTCTACCAGTACAAGCAAAGAGATTGAGTTACGTAGTCAGCAGAGAGCTCGGGGTAAGGTAGCCGCTCAGGAAAGGGAGCCAGGCCGCCGCACATTCCCTAAGTCCACGCTGACGGACACTGACTGCTTGACCTGAGGGACTGGAAACCGCGACTCCAGTTCTACAGGCAGAACGTCTGGTGTGATAAAGAAAATGATCAAACCTCCCGGAATGAGTATGCCATGGTGTCTTTGAGTTTTCTTGCCCACATCCCTATTTTGCTGTAGAAGAGTCCCTCTCCAGTGAGGCGAGGTGTAGCTGTGCTCTGAGAAGGCCAAGTCGAGGTCTCAGGGACCTGTGGTCACGGGGGCTGGACAGAGGGCGGCTGCATCTACTTCTGAGACATTCCTCGATCTAGATTTGCAGCTAAAGAGACAAAAACCCACCCACCGTCATTGAGTCCCATCTAATTCATAGCCACCCTACTGTGCAAAGGAGAACCGGGAGCCCGTACATTTCTCCTGCCCCTCCTCATGACTATGGTCTCTGCAGAGGAATGCAGAGCTAATAAGAAAGTTTACTCTTTAAAGATGGAATCGTTTGACACCAGTTGGAGACTAGGGATCCTTAAAAAAAAAAAAGGATCTCTTTTCCTTGAGAGTAAATCTTTTCTAAAAATGTGTGGAGGCCAAATCCTACAGCCACTTAGGAAAGAATCAGGAAGATTCGAATGCAAGCCTTGTGGTTATGTCTTCTAGCACCCGGGCACTGTCAACACAGAAAGCTACAGCAGGTTCTGGACCAAGGGCAGGGACACAGAGTCAGCACTGACCCTGACATTCTGCTGCAATCAAAATCCCCACTGTGAAATGCAAAGTCACCCACCCTAGGTCATCTGCTCACATTGAACATCTGCTACACCCCTTCCCTTCTCTCTAGGCTTCTACATGTGTTCACTACGTTCATACGAATTTCTTCCCTGTAGGCTGGCCGGTGATGCTCCAATGCCTCTGAGTTGAGGTGTGGTCTAATAGCTATTGAACCTTACTTTCTATGATATTCTTTTTGTATGGGAAATGCCATCTACTGGAGGGGGACAGATAACCAGGGCTTTAAGCATGTTTAAGCAAACATTTCCAAAATTCTTGTGGTCAGTAATTAGAAGAAGGCTAATTGCTTTATGTGAAAGTTGTGCAGAAAATTAAAACTTCAAGAAGACAGTGAGATAGTAGATAGAAACGGGTGTAGGGAGGATGGGAAACTAAGGACAGAAAAGGGAGAGAAAGATGGAAGGAAGAAAAAAGGAGAAGAAAAAAAGAGAAAGAAGGGTGGAAGGGATTAAAGAAAAATGGAAGGAAATGAAGAAAAGAGGAAGAAAGGAAGGTTGACTCTTTCTGGCTAACCAACTGGGAAAAGGCAGCTCAGCAGAGACCTAGCCAAGAGAGACAATCCTAAACTCTCCCATGAGAGGTCCGACCTGCTTCATTCTAATTCTAACATCAGCCTCAGCAGGGGTGGGTTGAACCCATCCCCAACTCTTCTCCCACCCCTAGTACAGCAAAAAGCTGGCTCTACGGTGCCAGTGTTGGTAGGGCCAAAGAGCGGAAGTAAGTCATGGAGAGAATGGGGATACACCCTTTACTCCACACCAGTTGCACTAGTAGGCTCCATCAGCTGGCACCCAAAGAATCAGGAGGCCTGGTGTCTCCTGGCCCTCCTCCAAGCGACAGCAGATGATCCATCCCAGTCCCTCCTGGCTTTCCACCAGCAGCAGCATTTGAGTTACTGCCAGGAGTTCCTAAACCTCCAACCCAATTGTACTTGGCTCAGGCGACACCTGCAGGGTCGGAGGAGGAGCCGCCGCTGCAGCAGCAGCGGAAGAATAAATCAGATCAGAATCGCATTGCCGCAGCTCTCAACACTAAAATGTAATTGGAATTACACCTGACCGAATTAAACCAAGATATACTCAATAGGATGACTGCCTTTTTAAATAGAAGATATAAATAGGAATGGGCATTTTAACATAATATTAAAATTATCCAGGACAATTGAAAACCATTCATCATTCCAAGAACCAGGGAAAATAACTTCAATGAGAAAAGATCATCAACTGAGCCAAAAACCAAGATGAAATCAGATGTTGGTATTACCTGACAAAGAGCATAATACAGAATACACATTCTTTTCAAGTGTCCATAGGACATCTACCAAGCTGGCCCGTATCCTGAGTTGATATGGTAAAACAAAATTTAATAAATGTTGTTTTATTAGGTTCCATTGAGTCAACTCCAGCGACGCTAAGTACAACACAACACAACACTTCCTAGTCTTGTACCGTGCCCAGACTCTGCTATGCTTGAGTCCCTTGTTGTAGTCACTGGGTCATTTTATTCCCTTCAGGGTCTTCTTTTTGGATGACCTGCTTCTTCACCAAGCATGTCTCTCTCTAGGGGTAGGTCCTTCGTGACAACCTGCTAAAAGTACATGAAATAAGTAAAATTAAATCTTTGATAACTTCAGTCTATTCTCTATCATATTGCTGCTTATTGGTCCCCTTGTGAAGAGATTCTTTATGTTGAAGTGTAATCCATACTAAAGGCTATAGTCTTTGATCTTCATCAGTAAATACTTCAAGACCTCTTCATGTCCAGCAAGCAGGATTGTGTCATCTGCATGTCGTAAATTGTAAATGAGTCATCTTCCAATCCTGATGCCACACTCTTCTTCAAGCCATCGAGCTTCTTGGATTAGCTGCTCAGCATCCAGGTTGAACCAGTGAGTGCTTCCCATGTTGCATCTGTCTTCGGAAGCACCCCGCTTAGCATTTCATCAGTTTCTGAAGCCTTGGTATTTGCTAATGCCTTCAGTCCATGGGGCTTTCTACTCTCATAAGCAGTCACAGGCCCAGAAACTCAAAGGGGCAATTCTCCCCTGGCCTATAGGGTGGTCAGGAGTGAGCATTGACTTGCTGGCAGTCTACCTTGGGCTTCTTCCTTCAGGCCGATCAGTTCTCCATCGTCTGCTAACTTCTGACATGGTAAGCATTGATTAATCTTTTTGATTTGACATTGTGTATCTCTTCCATCTTCTTTGGATGCTTCCTGCACTCTTCAATATTTTGTCCATACGATCATTCAATATTGCAACTGGAGTTTCAATTTTTTTCCCAGTTCTTTCAGCATGAAAAAGTCCAGCTGCGTTCTTCCCTTTTGGTTTTCTATCTCCAGATTTTACACATTTTACACATTTCACTAGAATAATTTAATTTGTATTTTCAAGGTAGCCTTTGTTCCGCTATTTTACTTCAACATATGTTCAATTCTCTTTAGCCACTCTACAAAGAGAAAGATGCGAGTCCCTCTGAAATCCATTTTGACCCTTTCTCCCCACATCCTTTTAATGACCGTTGGCTTTCTTTGTGTAGGGCATGCTTGATGTCACCCCACCACTTGTCTGGTTTTTGGTCACTGGTATTCAGTGCATCACGTTGATTCTTAATACAATCTATATATTCAAGTGGGATATACTCTAGATTACACTTTGTGTCTCAAGAACTTAAAAAAATATTTCTTTGGCTTCAACTTGAACTTGCGTACACGCAATTGATTATCTTGTTCTGACTGATGATATTGAGCTTTTCCATCTCATGCCACAGTTGTACTCAATGTGTTTTCTTTATATCCCAACTGGTGAGCTCTAGATGATGGTTTTTTTTAAAAAGGCATTTCTGATGAAAAATTTATTAGTTTTGCAAACTTCTATCATGCTATATCCACTATTGTTTCTATCACCAAAGTCATGTTTTCCAGCTACTTCTTTGCTTCCAATTTTTACATTCCAATTACTAGTAATTATCGATGCAACTTGATGGCATGTTGATCAATATCAACTACAGAAATTGGTAAAAAAAAATCTTCAATTTTCATCCTTGACTTAAGTTGTTGGTACATAAATTAGAATAATAGTTGATTAGTTTTCTTTGTATATTTATCTCCTACCGCTGAGAGCATTAAACTTCAGGATGGATCTTAAAATATTCCTTTTGACAAGTGTGATGCCATTCTTCTTTATCATTGTGAGCATATGACATGGTTGTCCCATTTAAAATAGCTAGTACCAGTTCATTTCAGCTCACCGATGCCTAGGATACTATTCTTCAAACATTACATTTTATTTTTGATAACTTCCAAATTTACTTGATTCCTGCTTTTGTATATTCTATGTTTCATTGTATAGTGGCTGTTTGTAGCTGTTTCTTGTTACTTTGAATTGAGCTCTCCCATAGTTGTATTTGAGTGTCTTCCAATGTGGTAGGTTCAACCTTTGGCCCAATATAAGACAATGTTCCATCGCTATCTAGAAGATTTTTAATGGCAAGTTTTCTTTGGAAGCAGTTTTCTTTGTCTGGGTCCTTCGCCCTACTGAATCTCAATCTAAATGTCTGCTGAAATTGTCCCTGTGGGTGGCCCTGCTGGTATTTGGAATACCGGTGGCATGGTTTCCAGCATCTTAGCATGCAAGCTACCATAGTGGGACAATCTGATTAGTAGTGGTAGTAATGTAAATGAATGAAAATAACACAAATTACATAATCCGGTTGTAATGGAATCGGATTAGAAATCAATAGCAGAATGACAACAGGGAATGTTTAAGTTCTGTGGAAATGAAACAGCATACTTCATTTACTAAAAGGAACTCTAAGGACAGTTTTTTTAATGCTTAAAACTGAATTAAAATGAAAAGACATACAAAAATTTGTGGGATGCAGCTAAGACAGAACTGAGAGGAAATTTTATAGCATTAAATACATTTTTAAAAAGGAAAAATATTAAATTAACAACTTTTTTTCTTATTTCAAGAAATCAGATAGGAGAGTAAAATAATTCCAAAGCAAGCAACAGGGAGGAGATAATCAATATAAGGTTAGGAGTAAAGGAAACCTAAAGGAGCAAGGCAATAGAGAAGCAAAACCAAAAGTGGTTCTTTAAAAATAATCAACAATTTATAAACCTGGTAGCCCAGTGGTTATGAGAGGGGCTGCTAACAGCAAGGTCAGTGGTTCAAAACCACCAGCTGCGCTGTGGGAGCAAGACAGGCTTTCTGCTCCAGTAAAGCGTTCCAATCTGTGAAACCCACAAGGCAGGTCCACCTGTCCTACGGCATTGCTAGGGTTTGGAATTGACTGGATGGCAGTGAGTTTGGTTTGCTTTGGGACCAAGGCTTGTGAAATGAGAAGGGATGCAAATCACAAATATAAGATAAGAGCCATAACTCCAGATTGTGTATCAATCAAACAGATAATAAGGACACAATCAGAATCATTTCACATTTACAAATGGTACAACTGAAAGGAATGGCATTAATTTCTTAGAGTTCAAAAAGTTCCAAGTCTCAGCCAAGATACAATGGATAACCTGAGCAGTCCCATGACCATTAAAGAAATTGTATACCTGACTTAAAATTTTCCAAATAGGAAATCGACAGGCCCAGGTATTTTAACAAGAAAAGTCAAGGAAACATGTAAAGAATTTGAGACACAATCACTTCCAGAAAATACAATAGGAGGGAGCACTCTCCTACTCATGAAAGAATTCAAGCATCAGGCTGGTTACACGGCAAGCAAAGACGGTACAAAAATGAAAACTACAGATCAACAACTTAGTGCACTTAGATGTAAATTTTCTTTGTAAAACTTAGCAAACTGAACCCAGCTATGTATGCATGAACAATTCACCAGGGCCAATGAGTCTTACTGCAAGTGTGCAAGGCTAGTTTACTGTTAAAAAATTCATAGTAATGAAATAACATAATCCACTCTATCAACAAATGAAGTAAGATAGAGCATATGATCCTATCAAGTGACACAAAAAAAGGACATTGACCAAATCCAGCCCCATCCATATTAAAACCCCAAACCAAAACAAAACACATCGAACTTAACTTGGAATTGAAGGGAACTTCCTCACCTTTAGAAAGAAACATCTACAGCGATCATAATAGTTAATAATGAAAAATTGAATATTTTCCTTCTGGGATTGGAAATAAAAGAAGGATTCCGTTCATTATTTTATTCCATCTGGGACTTGGAGAGCTGGGCAGCTCCATAAAGCAAGAATGAGAAGTGAATGGCAACCAGACTCAAAGGGAGCAAATGAAACCATTTCCACTTGAATAGGATATGATTGTCTCCGCAGAAAATCCCAAAGAACCTCTTCCCCAAACTCCTGGAATTAATAAACAAATTTAGCAAGGCTTCAGGATACAAATCAATATATAAAAATCCATTGCTTTGCTGTATACCAACATGAAACATACATAAACTAAAGCCAAAAGCGCAATAATATTTTAAGTGCTCTGAAGAAAATGAAATACTTAAAAATAAATCTATTACTTTCCTCTTGTCCCACTATCCTCCTCAGCCTTCATTTGGGTTTCAGTAATTCCTCTCGGTTACATTGCCCTTGATCAAGCCCTACCAGGCCTCTTACACCCTCCTCACCACTGATTTTGGATCACTTGTTCCCTTGTCCCTGGGTTGGTTAAAACCACCTCCTTTCCCCTACCTCCCCCTCTCCCATGTCCCCCGGAACTGTCCCGTTGTTTTCTCCTACAGATTGTTTATCCAGCCTATCTTATCTAGATAGACCTGCAGAGATAATAATATGCACACACAAAAAAAAACGACAGAGCAAAACAAAGTGACAAAAGAAAACAAAACAATGACAACAACAAAAAAAGAAAAGCCTATAAATAGTTCCAGGTCTGTTTGTTGACCTTTAGGAGTCGTTTCTGATCCAGTCTGATGGGGAGCCACACCCTGACCCCAAAGTCTATGTATGGTACTCCCTCGGGACTCCCTTGCTCTGCTCCCCTTGCCGTTCTGTTGCACGCCCTTAGTGTTTTGCTTCCATGTGGTGGGGTCAGATGGTGAGAGTGGCGATACTGGGAGGGTGGAGGGAAGGGTGGGTAGAAAGGGGAAACCAATTACAAGGATCTACATATTACCTCCTCCCTGGGGGATGGACAAAATGCATTTACCGTATGACTCAGCGATTCCATTCCCAGGTGTCTGCTCAAAACAGTGGAAGACATATATGCACACAAAGACTTGCAGCTTTGTGTATTCATAGCAACTATGTTCGTGATAACCAAAAAGTTGGGGAAACTCTTGCCCAGATTGATTGACATTTTCTGTAAGCCGTAATCAACTTTTTGGTTTAATACTTTTCGTCTTGCTTTGGCCTGCAGTTTACTTTGTGATTGATGTTCATCTTGTAGGTATTGGTCAATAGACAATGCTTTATTGAAAATATCTGTGGCTTACACAGAGGATATTGTTCAGTGGGTGGCCCTGGCTGAGAGGAGCCATGCCTTGAAATTGACAAGGGATTGTCTCTACAATTGATCCCACAGAAATTTTAGACACAGAATGAAGCAGAGAGACCAGAAGCAGGAAGAAGGAGAAAGTGGAAAAGGCAGAAGAGATAAGTCATTTCCTAAAAGAGTTATCATATGAGCCAAGGGCAGTAACACTGAAGATAGCAATAAGGCCAGATGGGGTCAAAGGCAGAGGTCTCCGTGGCAAATGACAGGGTCAAAGGAGAGGGTCCAGACAGAGCTGAGAAGACATCTACGTGACTGAAAGGAGCTTAGAGAGCGGTCCTTCCTTGAAGGAGGGAGGGTTTGCCTACCCTGATCCTGATCCTAATCCTGACTTGTAGCCTGTTGATCTTGATCTCTAGCTGTGCCCTGCTAAGTCCTTCCTAAATCATTTAACTGTCACTTTGACCTGGGAGCTCTGTGTGGCCATTGCCGCTGGTTCCTGAATCCCGCCGAGAACTGGAGAATGCCATGGGAAGACATCTGGTGTCAGATCTGATAAAGAAGTTGGACGGCTGAAGAAGGTCAGACCTCCAGCCGCTCCAGTCATTGTTTCCCCGGAAGTTATTCGAGATCTGGTGACGTTGTTTCTTGTATCGTTTTAGAAAAGTAACTGATGCTTCATTTACAGGGAAGGGGTAAGAAATGACACTATAAATTAATATATGTAAATAAGTAAAATGTTGAAGACAATTTATAAATAATTGAAGTCGGAAAGATCCTTCTTTCTATTCTTTAAAGCTCGAATTCAGTCCTGAGGTTTCTTGGTGATAACCAGCAGAGGTAAAATAAACATGTATCATGGAGAATTATAAATGCAGTAAATCTCTCAGTAATTTATGGCCAGTTGCGTATTCAAATTTTTCATACCCCATTTCCTAGAATTGTCATTTTAAAAGAAATTATGGGTTTGGAGAGAAATCCTTCCATGTTAAGATGTCTATGTTAAATTTAAAAATTAGGAGAGTAGTGTAGATCAAATTGGCCCAGCTTATGCTGTGTTCTGATTGCACTAGGAAAATTGCACTGAGTGCAAAATCTCAAATCTAGTTTTTCCATTTTATCCAGTTTTCTGACATTCCTTAGTTCAATTCCAATCTTTAAAAGTAGGGGACATAAACTTTTTCGAGCAAATGATTTCAGCTGTATTTAAAGACAAAAACTAGGGAATTGTGCTGAAGGGTCAACACGTGGGATGGCATTATTTGTTTGCTAAAAATATGTTTACTTCAGCATAACATATCTTCAGGGTACCAAGATATGGAACCCTCCGTTTGTTCTTTTAGCGCCCCATCTGTTAAGTGTTCTGCGACTGTTATTTTTATAGTGTGAAGATCGTCTCAATGGAGCAAGAGACATATATTTCCCATTATGTGAAATCACTCCAAAGGATTTTTTTTCAAAAGCCATTTTCTTTCTATTTTTCATTCTTAAAAGGAAATTTTATGTTCTATGATCATAGGTGATCTTATGTAAATTATTTTGTTACAAAATCAATTACAAAGCAACTTGACACACAGGAGCAAATTGGCTAGGGAAGAGAAAGCTTTGCTCTTGCTCCAGGCTAAGTCTCATTACCGGAGAATAGTTACTTAGCACCTTTAGGCCTCCATTTTCTCGACTTTCACATATAATAAGAAACTTAAAGAAGATAATCTTTAAAGTGAATTTTACATATATATATATCAGAAACTTTGTCTTTTGGACAATAGTCTTGCAGGACACTCTGTGTGTGAGGTTGTTCTCTGTGGTCAAGTCAGTTTGGACCCCTGGTGACTCAATCTACAACAGAAGGAAATGCTGGTGTGCCAGCCTCCTCCTCACAATTGTAGCTACTCTGCCAACCCTTGGGCTGAGGTTCTCTTTGCTAGCACTCGGTCCCTTTTCAGGACTTGGGCTCTCCTGACATGCCCAAAGCATAGGCGAAGAAGTCTTGACATCCTAGATTCTAAGGAACTGTCTGGCTATCCTTCCCCCAAGACAGATTGTTTGCTCTGGCAGTCGAAGTGTGGCATCATGGAAATGCAATGACTTTTGGTGTCTGCATTCTGCCTCTGGCCCTTTGAAATGTGTAACATTGGTTCAGTCACTTCATTTCTCCAAGCTTGACATTACCCGAGTTTAAACACGAGACAGTAAGATATTCATCACGGGGTTTCAGTATAGTTAAGTAAGTCTATTAGCTGCAACAGATAAGATTTTTCCAAGTTGCAGTAGATTCATATAGTAGTCATTTATTTCTTCTCATAAAACACAACGACGTGAGTGTTTGTGGGGGGGTCATTCACATTATAGAAAGAGAAACAAAGCTTCTATTATTTTATGGTTCCATCATTATTAATACATAGGAGGTTAAAGATAGTGTACAGGGCATATTTGTCTCTCTCCTAGAAGTTAACTTGTGATTACGTTGAGCCAACCCCAGGTATCCAGGACAATCTTTCCATCACTAGGCATTTAACTTAATCACACTTGCAAAATCTTTGTTTATTGTTTTACATTCTAAAGTAACATATCCATAGGTTCTAGGAATTAGGACATGTTTAGATGCATTATTCATATTAATGGGAAAAGAAACACATATTAATGGGAAGAGAAATGCTAGTTATAATTTCCACACTGCCAGTGAGTTGATTTCAACTCATAGTGACCTTATATAGGGGTTTGGAGGCACTGAACATCTTTATAGGGGCAGAAAGCTTTTCAAACTATATAAATATGTAGTCACTATGAGTTGGGATTACTTGATGGCAGTGGGTTTGGGGTAAAGATGTAATTCAGGATTTGGAGACTGACGTGAATTTGTACCAACTCTGTCTTTTTCTAGTTAAATGACCTAGAAATTCACCCTAACTTTCTCTGCTGTAAATCGGGGGTGGCAATTTACAGATAACCGACCGTGGCTTTCATGAGGATTTGTGAGATTGTGCATGTGAATTGCCTGACACATTAGCTGCTCAGAGCAGTATAATCGTTATCATTTTACTATTTCAGATATATTGTGGAGTCCATACACATTTAAGTTATGCCTTTTATAACCCCAGAGTCCTTTAACATCACGGTGGAAGCAGGAATGAGTACTGTGAGCTATTGGAGGGCACAAAGAGGCTGTCAATCATGTTCAGCGTACTGACCTTCTCTTGGCAGGAAAATGGATGAAAGCATTTTAGAGAATTTGTAATGGCAAAGATTGAGCGGTACGGTTCTTCTGCTATGTCTGGTAATGCTTGTCTTCTAGGACATCGTCATGGCCAGAGCTTATTGTATTCTTAATCACCCAAGAAACCATTTGGCAGGAAGTAAGAAAGCTGAAGCATTTTTTTTTTCCTGTGAACGAGATGGATGGGCCCAACAGGCTGATCACAAGAGTCTGGACGTACAGAGAGGAGGAAAGGGGCAATTTCCTGGGAGACAATCTTTCAGGACAGGAACACCGGATCTGCAGGGGCAATGAAAGCCCCCAACTCCACTCATCCCACTTCTAGCTGTTTAGGCTCTTTCCTGTTCGCGCCTCAGTTATAAAATGTCATTTCCAGTTAGAGAAATCTTCTGGCTGCCTCCTACCACATACCAAAAGATGTGTAGGCTTTATTTTGTCCTAACTCTGTAAGCATAAGTTCAAGTTTGCTTCAAAGAGCTATGATCACAATATTCTCACTGTTGTTGTTAATCGTTGAATCGGCCCCTGACTCATGGCAATCCCATTCACAATGAATCATTGTGATCCATGAGGTTTTCATTCGCTGGTTTCCCAAAGTATATTTCCAGACTACCTCTTCTAGCTCATTTCGGTTTGGAAGCTCCACTGAAACCTGTTCAATGTCCTAGTGACACACAGCCTCCTTTCATAGACAGGTGCTTCTGTATGAGGCACATTGACTGGAAGTTGAACCAGGTCGTCAGCATGGAAGAAAAGAGTTAGACTCGGTGACTGTCGAGCCAGTACCAGCAGCTCTGTGTACAACAGAGTGGAACATTGCCCAGCACCACACCATCTTCACAGCACTGTTGTTTGAGCCCATGTGTGGCAATTATTGTCAAGCCACCTTATCCAAGTGTCCCTCTTTTTCACTGACCCTCTCTCTACTGTAACAAACATAATGTCCTTTTGAGGGAATTGGTCCCTCCGTTTAACCTGAGGTGGCCCAAGTACATGAGAGGAACTGTTATGTGACTCCAGTAACTATTATGTCAGGTATCATCCAGAAAGACATCAAGATTCTTCACTGAGCTGCTCTGTAAGATGGTTGTAGTAATCGATGTAATTCCACCATGATATGAGGTTAGGTTCTATCCCAAAGTTAGGTTTAGATGCCAAAATTCATGGGAGGAGTCTCTTGGTACAAAGAAAGGCTTGTTACTCACTTAGGTAGGGAAATCTTTCCTGGTGAGCTAGGGACACCTCCAGGAGAAGATCCAGAGAAAGGAAGTATAGCAACTGCATGAGATTTCACAGAAGAGAAGTCTGCCTGCTGCCCTGAGTTTGAGAAGAGGCAACAAGGTACAGGACTTTAAAGGGCAAGGTGGGAACGTGGGAACCTTACGGTCCAGGCCTTGAAAATCACATATGGAGATGAAACTTTGAGTTTATTGGCACTCGTTCATATGTCAGTTGTGAGTCCATGTTTCTTTCTTTTTGCCTCCCCAATTTACCCATAACATTTAGAGGAGCACAGTAAACCCCCAGGTTTTCTATAAGTACACTTCTACTTGAAAGAGACCAAATTTGTATGGCCAACCCCAAATAATACGGCCAGCGGTCACGATGACAGCACCTGGAAAGAGCCTGTGTAGCCAGTCACCCCAGGCAGAAAGAACGCAGAAAGGAAATCAATGCACGCCAGGGAATCTCGCAGAGTGCTGGAATAATAATGACTATTTGCTTTTCTTGTTTTATTTGTGGACCGCCTCCCAGGACCATAGCTGGATTATTGACCCATGTGTGGGAGGAGGTTCCCTTCAGGGCACAAGCTCCACTTTGAGATGCCCGTAGACAATGGAATGCTAATCAGTTTTCAGCTACCATAGCAACTGGAGACCTGTCTACCTCATGAACGTGTCTAGGGCTTGAGCGCTTTGATGTATGTGGTTGCAGGAGTTGCGCCATGGTCTTTATGGGCTCTGAGATGTCTATGCTACCGGATTGAAGCATACTTGAACTTGTGTCTGATGTGCTAAGTATTTCACGGGGCCCAATATGAAAGGTACAAATGGTACAGTCATCGTCTGAGAGAAGGCTCGAAGAGACAGGAGCAGTCTCTAGTTGGATGTAGGCAGGCTATGTGTCTGTCCATGAGGCAGGCTCAGTTGCACAATGTGTGTAGCAGCTGTTGTGCAGGAATGGTGTTTCAGGAGAACCAGGAGCCCACAGGGTCTTGGAAGGTGCAGATTCTAATGGGCACATTTATATTGACAGGACACGTGAGGGTCAAATAATTTAAACAGGGAGTGTGGGAGGATGGAGGCACCGTGGCCTTCTCTAATAGAGGGCATGGACCAGGGGCCACGAAGGAAGGCTAGGGGAGAGCATCTGGTGCGCTCAGAGAGCGCTGTGGAGGGTCAGGGCCAGACAGTGACCAGAGAGGATGACAAGCAGTTCATGTGAACATACGGACCTCAAAGAGTGCATACCCTAGCTGTCACAGTGGTTTTGCAGGATGGCCATCTGGTTACAGTCCCTACTTTGCTGGAGGTTTCATTCTCAGGTGACACTCTCTTAGTGTTACACAGACATTGTCCAGCAGGTCAAAGACATTAGAAAGTACACGTAGTTAGAGGGGGAAGCAGAGAATGAGGCCTGGCTTGGGGAAGGAGGATAAATCAAAGCTGATGTGGTCGTGGAGACCGTAGTGAGGAATGCGGTGGGAAGAGTACCAGGAGCAGGTTTCGTACCAGGACGGAACTGTGGACCATGGCAGGTGGTGGAGCTTAGGTCTCTGCATAGGAATAATGGAATGGGATACTGGAGAGGAACCTACTCCACGCTTTAGGTGTCTCCGGGAGAACTTAAGTGATGGGATACTAGCGGGACAAGTGAGCTGTTTCACACTGTTCTCGTTTGCAAGAGAGCGGCTCCTGAAGAAGAAAAGAGGGAATGGAGCACAAAGCAAAATGTATTGGGAATATCAATTACGAGGCAGATCCCTACACAATATCATGCATCTGGGCTTAGATGTAGTCTAAACAAATAAAAGCACCTGATGGATCACCATATGGGATACATTGGATTCCTGGACCAAGATCATATTCCTGAAGTATTGGCCATTTTCTGGGTTACTGACTCATATAAGGTATCTCTCTATTAGAACTCTAGTGTAGAAAGGGATGGGGAACCATTCATTAACTTGAGGCTACCCAGAGGCTCCAGTTGAGTTTGGAGACTATTGAAGAAATGCAATAACATAATATATCAGTACCTTTCTTCTTCTTCTTTTTTAGTACGTGAGTATAATTATTAAGGAAATACTGAATTTCTAAGCAAGCTAAGTGTGTTAATCCAGGCTGACTAGACAAACAAATCCAGAGACACTCAGATATGTATGAGAGAGCTTTATATCAAAGAGTAATTACATATTAAGAAAACATCCCATCCCAGTCTAGATCAAATCCATAAGTCTGATATTAGCCCATAAGTCAAATACTAGTTGCTAAAGCCCTTTTCAGACTCACATAGCCACTCACAATGATGCCACATGCAGGAAGATCACAGGTTGGGGGGTGCAAAGTCCTGTGAATCCAGTGGTGGTGGATGCATCTCCAGGGCTTTGGCTGCTTTTAGCATGGCTCCATGTGGCTTGTCAAGCGGAAGGTGAAGGTGAGAGAGAGGAAGGAAGGAAGGAAGGAAGGAAGGAAGGAAGGAAGGAAGGAAGGAAGAAGGAAGGAAGGAAGGAAGGAAGGAAGGAAAGAAGGAAGGAAGGAAGGAAGGAAAGAAGGAAGGAAGGAAGGAAGGAAGAGAGGCAGTTCCCAGAATCCTCATGAGAAGGTCATGCCCACAAGGAGGGATCATCAGGCTGTGGCCTGATTGACAAGTTAGACGCTGCTCCTTCACTCCTAATATCCTCAAGTTGACACGAGATTTCGTAACTACCACACTGTCTCTGGTTTAATCCTGTGTTTCCGTTCAGTTCCCTCAGTGTTTTGAGAAACCCTCCCAGTGACACAGTGGTTAAATCCTCAATTGATAACAGAAAGGTTGGGGGTTCAAACTGAACCAGACACTCCATAAGAGAATGACCTGGCAATCTACTCCCATAGAAGTTCCACCGACCAACCAAACACACTGCCAGCAGGTCAACTCTGACTCGCTGAGATTCAATTTAGGATTTTCAAAGCTTTATACGTTCTCAGGGGAGCAGACAGCTTCATCTTTCTTCCCAGGAGCAGCGTGTGGGTTTGCACAGCAGCCTTGGGGTCAGCATTGAACGCTTACCTGAGAGCACCGTCGGGGGCCCTTCTCAGCGTTCACTTGGCCTCTCAGGAAGCCATGTGAGCAGAACTTACCCCGGGGGTCCTGAGCGAATCTGGAGATGCGCTGAAGGAGACTCAACAGCACCCAACAACCTCTTTTACCTGTTTATTGGGTATACTTCATAGAATTTATCAATTTCCTGATTGCATTTATACGTTTTCTTCGGCAGGGAGCCCCGTTATCAACCCAATATCATGGTTGGGGTGTGCTCTCATCCTTCGGCTTTCTCTTTGAGGCTGAATTTCCGAGTGTCTCCCTATAGGGCATGGGAGCGTGTTGAAAATGTTAAGCTCTAAGGCAGACCCATAATTTTGACCAACCTAGTGAGACATTGACTGAGAATGCTTTTTTTATTTTGGGACCACCAGGGGGAGATGGGGTAAAGCACTCAGCACTGGCTAGATTTAGATAAAGGGCACCAAGAGGGCCACTGTGGCCTTGGGGACAAGAATTCCTGCAGTATAGCAAGGGGACTCACATCCTCTGAGATGTCAGAATCCTGTTTTCCTTGGAGTACGTGCCTCAGTATGTCACATGGCACCAGCTCTTCTTCAGAAGTGGTTCAATGCATCCCTCACACCTGCCCAGAATCTGTAAGGCAGGACAACATTGATGTACCTACCCTAAGCAATGACACCTATCTAAAGCCTTCCCTCTCACACACTGTCACTGTGAAGCTAAGCAAATGTTGACAAACCTAACATCAAAGGAAATCATACAGTCCAGCAGCTGCTAAATCCATTTCAAATATAATTTTTAATAAACCAATCCCAGGTTGTTAGCTATATGCATGAACAGATAGAAAACTTAGAAAGAATTGGAAGACTTAGAATGGATGTGTTGGTGAGGCCAATGTTAAGAGCAACTGTCCCACCCAGAGCGAAACTCCCTCCCAAGGTTAGGCTTGGAAGCTGAGCTCCATGACAGAAGTCTTTGCTGTGGTCCAAGAAAGACTCGTCGGGAGGTAAGGGATGGAGAAGATGGTTCTCTGGACAAAGGCGTGGGACTCATTAAGAGTGTAGAAAGTGTGGAGGCATGTTATAGATGATCCTCTCAGGAGGAGGAGTTCATGGGTGTGATGTTTAAAAGAATTAATAGAAAAAATTAATGGTGATAGTTAAACAGTGTGTTGGACATAATTAAGGTCACTCAACTGTGCATGTGAAGATTGTTGGAATGGCTACCTTTCCTTTTTGTTGTTGTTGAGTTTACTTTGACTCGTGGGACCCAAGTGTCACAGAGTGGAACTGGCTGGTGGAACAGTACTTAAGCACTTACCATATACACTCGGGAATAAGCCCAGTTTTTCAGCATATTTAAAAAAATCATTTTATGGGGGGCTCGTACAACTCTTATCACAATCCATACATACATCTATTGTGTCAAGTACATTTGTACATATGTTTCCATCATCATTTTCAAAGCATTTTCTTTCTACTTGAGCCCCTGGGATTAGATCCTCATTCCACACCCCCTCCTTCTCCCTCCCTCATGAACCCTTGATAATTTATAAATTATTATTATTTTTTCATGTCTTTCACTGTCCGATGTCTCCCTTTACCCCCTTGTCTGTTGTCCATCCCCCTGGGAGGGAGTTATAGGTAGGTCATTCTGATTGGTTCCCCCTTTCTCCCCCCACCTTCTCCTTCCCCTCCTGGTATGGATACTCTCAATATTGGCCCAGAGGAGTTTATCCGTCCTGTATTCCCTGTGTTTCCAACTCTTATCTGTACCCATGTACATGCTCTGGTCTATCCAGATTTGTAAGGTAGAATTAGAGTCATGATATTGGGGGGGGGGGAAGGAAGCATTAAAGAACCAGAGGAAAGCTTTATGTTTCATCAGTGCTATGCTACATCCTGACTGACCCATCTTCTCCCCACGACCCTTCTATAAAGGGATGTTCAATTGCTTACAGATTGGCTTTGGGCCTCCACTCTGAACTCCCCAACCCCCCTCATTCATATTATGATTTTTGCTCTGGGTCTTTGATGCCTGATACCTGATCTCATCAATACCTCATGACCACACAGGCTGGTATGCTTCATCCATGTGGGTTTTGTTGCTTCTCAGCTAGATGGCCGCTTGTTTCCAGCACATTTTTAATTCAGTTTTTGTGGTAAAATTAGGTGCCTAGGGGGATGATCAGGCCAGCTTAGACTCGAGTAGACACGGTAACTGTTGGGGGTAAGGTTGGTGATTCAAATCCACCTAGAGACAAAACAACAGGAAAGCTTGGCGAGCTGTCCACATGATGATAATGGTCTCGAAAACCATACGAGACAGGTCTCTTTGTCACATGGCGTCCCTGTGAATCGGAACCAACCAATCAGCACCGAACCAAAAACCCACAATTCTTAATGGAAGCAGGTTGTGCAGGAGGCAGTGGATCTAAGCAGGAGATAAAACGTACAGGTTGTTATCTCTAAATAAAATGTCAGTGGGGTCTAAGTATCTCTGCTATAGGTTTTAGAAAATTAAAAAAGAGAGCCCAAGAGGGAGAGAGATGTAAACACACACACACAAGTGATATACACCAGTGCAGGTAATGGTAGTATTTTGTAGCTGACTTATTTAAGTCAATACTCATTTATTGAATGCCAACTACCAAGTTATAATTACAAACCACAGTTTTTCCTGTGGGGCGTGAATGATAAATGAATGACGGAAAGGAAGAAGTTTTAAGAAACGAAGTGGGAAATGCAGTAGCTGGAGGATATTATGATAAATAAGACGAAGATAAACGCATCTATAGCTGTAAGGAGCAAAAACATTATAGTTGCAAATGTAAGAGAGTGCGTCATGTTATTCTCATTGGAATAGAGAAGTTAAGGATAGGAGGGGGTGGAAACTCCTAACTTTTCCCATTGTAATGAGTAATGTTGCTTTTGTTTTTTCTTTGCTTTTGCATTCTCATTTAGTCTTTTTAAAAATTGTTGAAAAAAATCACAGGAACTATGCTGATGCTAAAATCCGCATAATTAATATATCAGGGCTGGCTGTATGACGTTCAGAGCGAAGTCAAGATTAGAACTGAAGTTATAACTAACTTCTTATTCTCTGAAGCTGGAGGAAAATATCCCCTGCTTGTGAAATTCCATAGAACTTGTCCGTCATACTGTATATTCTGGGGTTGGGTAAAGTTTCCTCACCTCTAATCCATGGTGACTTCCTTGAAATGAGACATCACATTTCTCCTTTGGTCTTGGATCTCCGGCTGCCTGACAGAATGCCTGGCACATTATACATGTCAAAGCATGCCACTGAATGGACAGTTGAAAGAAAAAGTTGCTCCTTGACTTCTCTCCACCCAAGCCCTCACTTCTGAGCATTCTCCTTTGCCATCTAGGCAGACACTTGTGGTAGATGGGAATGTCCGCCTAGAAGAAATTTCTTAGCAGGGAATCTTAGGGGAGAATATTTGGCCACATTAGAGAAGCTGGTATTTTTGGTATTCCAAAAAAAAAAAAAAAGAAAATCTCACTCAAATGTACTGGCAAGTCATTCAAACAAGAATGCAGGCAGTTTAAGAATTACTCAGATATGGGGAAATGGTTTCCCAGACCATCCAACAAGAAATTTTGGAAAACTGGTTGTCAATGTAACCTGGGTATGTCTAATGTGGAAAAAAGTAAAAACTATACAAAAATGATGCTTGTCTTAAGAAAAATTATAAATTGATGGAAATTTTAGACATATATCTAGAATAGTGATTCTCAACCTGCCTAATGCCACACCCTGTAATACAGTTCCTCATATTGTGGTGACCCCCCAGCCATAAAATTATTGTTGTTGTTACTTTATAACTGTAATTTTATGTTATGCTATCGTTATGAATCAGGCAACACCCGCGAAAGGGTCTTTCGACCCCAAAGGGGGCGCGACCCACAGGTTGAGAACCACTGATGTAGAACAATATGAATGACTTTGACATCAGAAGCCAAGTTTTGGTGTCAACAAAGAAAAGAGACACTTGTGTGTTGCATAGTCAAAATGGAAAGATCGAGATAGAACTCGATGTGGATTAATGAGAAAAGAATAGAAGTTGTTGTCCAAAAGCATGTGATCAAATTACCAGTATAACTTGGATCTGAGTTTTCTCAACAGGACCAAAGATCAGAATAAAGCCACCCACACAGCCTCATAGCATCTATATAGTGCAGAGTAGTACCGCCACATAGGGCTCCGAGGCTGGGCAACTTTATGGGAGGAGAAAGCCCCATCTCTCTGCTACAGAGTGGCTGATGGGTTTGGAGCTCCACCCTGGTGGATAGCAACACAAGACTAATGCACAGTGTAAAGAGGCACCTTCATTTCAACAAGGGGTTAACTGTAATGACTACCATGCCTTCTGGCAAGACGGCTTTGTCAAATGAATAAGGTCACCTATCCTACGTGCACGCATCTTGTCAGCAAGGAAGCACAGGATAATTGGCAGTTAATATAGATGACCTTAAAAGATGAGTAGCATCACGACTGGCAAAAGGATAGGAAAGGTGTCCCATCAAGATGAATGGCCACCGGTGCGTGTTGATGGTAGGAGAATAATTTAGAGCGGGTACTGATAATGGTTGCACAGCATGAAGGATGTAATCGATGTCTCTGAATAATTCATGTAAAAGTTACTGACTTGGTAAATGTTTTGTTATGCATATCTTACCACAATTAAAAAAAAAAGAAAAGATGAATAGCATGAGCTATGAAGTATGAAAGCAAAAAGTTATAGAAGTGACAATTTGGGCCCAACTGAAGCACGCTGTATGTGGGGAGCGTGTCGTTGTGCACCTGCAAGTGGATTCCAACTCATCGCAACCTTACCGGATGGAACAGAGCTGCCCCATAGGGTTCTAATGCCTATCATTGTTATCAGAGCAAGTCACCTGGTCTTTACTGCTAAGGAGGTGGTGCTGAATTTGAACCCCTAGCCTTCTAGTTAACAGCTAAGTACTTTAACCACTGCATCGCTGGGGAATCGTATATTAAATTTATTTGTTTTGTACCTGAAATGTAAATATGGATGAACATGCTGTATTTTTATTTGCTACCTATTTGATGGCTTTCCCACATCGGCTGCAAAAGTCAGCCCACCTCTCCGGGTGCACAGCCATTTCATTGGCTGGGGTTGGCTTTCTCTGGCTCGGAGAGGTAGCTCTTGAGTGAGATGGGGGCAAAGAGTTCCATCATGTTATGTGAGAGATCCCATTGGGCTAAGCTGTCTAGATTTAAAGCTCATCTTTCCTAGCTGACCATTTGTGGCATCCGGGACAAGTTACTTAATTTACCTGGGTTCCAGTTTCCTCTGATGTATAAAAACCTGCTTCACAGGATTGTTTGCAGAATTAACTACACCCAGACATGACGCCTGGCCGAGAGTAAGAGTTCAACAAAGGTTCACTGTTGTTATAATGGCAGTTTTCCCTCTGGAGACCCTCCCTGCTTGGATTTGGGGCACAACTCCCCGAGTCTTCCTCTTCTCTGATCATCTTCATCTGGTCTCTGCTTCTTTGTTTGCGCATTGCTTAAATGTCGAAATTGCCCAGAGTATCTTTCTGTGTGTTTATCTTCTTATCTAGCATGTTTTTCCTGTATAGTCTCGATAAACTATCCATCTATCCATAGGATTTTTGAGTGCATACTATGTGAGAAACTACATAACAGAAATGCAAAACATGGTCTCTTTATTCTTTATGAGCTCTGGAAACTAATGGTTTAGGAGAATGTGGAAGTTTATACAATGAAATAAGCTCAAGTTCATCTTATCCTATGTCTTTCCTAGCATACATCTTCTAATGACAAAAGACTTATATTTGCTTCCCAACCACTCTCCTGTATTCCAAAACCAATCGTTTCCTGGACTAACTGCAGAGCACAGCACCATGTCGATCTCAGAAAGTTCATAACGGAGCCCTGGAGCCTTCCTGTCCTTTCGTGCTCCATGTGCCAAACCAGTGATGTCGATGTCTTAATCTTCTCCCTCTTTCCAGTGCCCTCGTGCAGTTACAGGCCAGTTTCTACGTAGTCTAAGTTTTGCTGTTATCTTTTTTTGCCATCTACAGTAGGCAGAACTCTAAGATGGCTTCCAGGATTCTGTGCCATGAATATGCCACAGAAAATGTCATGGAAGTTTCCCCTGAAAATGGCACTTAACAACGCACAAAGGATGAGCAGAAGAGCTCTGGGCACACGTGGCAGAGGATACATCTTATAACACTGGCCTGACCAAGTTGCTTAGCACATTTAAGGACAGAGAAAGACAATATGACCTGCGCTTCGAGGAAACAATTGGAGAAAGAGAGATACAGCATCCATATCAAGTAGAGCTCCATGGATCATGTTAAGGATTTGAATATTCCTCTGTGCATTGGAAATTCTTTGGGAGCTTGTAAATAAAGAGTTGAAATAAAAAGATTCACATTTTAAAATGTCAATCTGGCTAGCGTCCAGAAGATACAATGTCAAGGACAAGAGGCTCTGTGGTGGTGAGGTGAAAGGCATAGGGAGGTTATCACAACTCAGGTGAGAGACCACAGTACCTTAACAAATATGGTGGCCTTGGTGTGGCAGTATAACGTAGGCTAAGTTTACATTTCAGGGTCAAAATCATGTGCACTTAGTGTTTGATTGGAGGTAGGGGGCAGGAAGAGAACTGTCAAGTGAAAAGTAGTTGGAGAGTAGTCCATTTATCTGCTAAGGAACAAGGGGAAAGGCGTGAGTTTAAGGAGGGTGAGCAGATGTTCAGGTCAGATGATTCCATTTGAGGTCTTTGTGAAGTCACATGGAAGAAGATTTCTATTTGTGTGAATATAGAACCTGATACTCAGAAGAGTTGTCTGTGCAGTTTGGTCATGATCTTTTGACGAGGGAAGGCATTCAAAAACATAAAGGAACCAGAGATGCTGACAACAAAACTAAAGTACAAATGATAAAGGAGAAGGAAAACAATGCTAGATATGAATAAACAGCAAAGAAAGGATATACAGAGCAGACAAACAAGTATAAATACAACTAACATACTACAAATGAAACACAACTAATATAAGAGGAAACACAAATGATCAGTAGATACTCAATGCTGCAGACTTCATTCCATCTCAAAGCAGCCCTATAGGACAGAATAAAAATGTCCCCTAGGTTTAAGACATGATAAAAAGGAAAAAGAATGATTTATAAATTATCAAGGGGACATAGGAGGGGGAAGGGGGAAGGAGGGAGGGGGAAAATGAGGAGCTGATCCCAAGGGCTCAAGTACAAAGGAAATGTTTTGAAAATGATGATGACAATATATATATATATATACATATATATATATATATATATATATATATATATATACAGATGTGCTTGACACAATGGATATGTGTATGGATTGTGATAAGAGTTGTAAGAGACCCCAGTAAAATAAATATATTTTAAAAAACTGCTCCATAGGATATCTAAGGTTGGAAATCTTTATGCAAACAGACTTCTCCAGGCTTCTACCTTGAAATAACCAATGGGTTCTAACGACCAACCTATCAACTAGTAGTGAAATGATTTTAAGCAGGGTGCCAACAAGGATCCTTATCAATTATTAATAAATCTATGAAATGATTAGAAAACAGAAATATTTAAAAGCATATAAGATACCCATCAGTTGGGTAAAAGTATTTGTAAGTGGATATTATCAGGAGATAAAATGAGCCAAGAAATGTGAACTCTAACACACTATGGGCCAGAATGTAAATTGGCACCCACTTTAAAGGGTACTTCAGCACTGTTTACCAATTGTCTGACATTTCGTTGTAACTGCTGTCACTGAATGTTGCTGTGATGCTGGAATCTGTCACTGCATTTCAAATAGCACGGGTCACCCAGAGTGAACTTTCAGGTTCCACTTTGAAAAAGGAATAGAATGCTCAGTTCTGAAGTATTAGCCACTGAAAACCTTCTGAAGAGCACGGGAACAGTATTAGCCATAGTGCCAAAGCTGCCCGGGTCTGAGGGATTAGCCACTGGGGACCTTACAAAGGATAGCAGGACAAATTCAGGTGTGGTGCGAGAGGATGAGGTCCTCAGTTTAAAAGACATTGAAAGTGTGATGGAGACAGAACTGCCTTCTTAACTAGAGTGGGCAATACTGAGGTGGATGGGTAAAGGTCTTGGAATCTTCATTTGTTGATGGGGCAGGATTTAAAATGAGAATAAACAGCTGCAAGCTTTCATTAATAATTGGAACATGGAATGTATGAAATATGAATCTGGGAAAATGGGATGTTGAAAAAATGGAATATATAAAGATTGATATCCTAAGAAGAAATGGACTTGTATTGACCCTTTGGAGTCCAGTAACCATAGGGCTTATTATGCCAGGAATGACATATTTCAGAGAAATGGTGTCACTTTCATTATCAAAAATAATAGTTCAAGAGCTATCTTCAACAATAATGCTGTTTGTGATAGGATAATGTTTATAAACCCATGAGGAAGTTCAGTTCATAAAAATAATTATTCAAATTTAGACATGAGCAACTAAAGCTATTAATAAAGAAATTGAAGAATTCTAAAATTTTTTAAAGCTTGAAATTAATAAAGAATGTAATCACAATGCATTGGAAATTGGAATGTCAAAGTTGAAAATACAAAGAAAGAAACAGTAATTGGAAAATAAGGTGTTCGTGATAGGAATGAAGTTGGAGATCATGACAGAATTTTGGCAGAACAACCTCTTCTTTGAAAATACCCTTTTCAACAGCATAAATGGTGACTGTGTAGATAGCCTTTTCCAGAAATAATACAGAGGAATCAACTTGACTGCAACTGTGGGAAGAGACAATGGAGAAGCTCACTATCAGTAGCTATCACATGGACAGGCACAGACTGTGGAACAGACCATCAATTGCTCATATGAAAATCCAGGTTGAAGTTGAAGAAAATTAAAACAAGTCCATAACAGCCAAACTATGACCTTGACTCTATCCCACCTGAATTTAGAAAATATCTCAAGAATAGATTTGACTCATTGAACACTGACTGCAGAAGACCTGGCGCGCTGTGGGGTGACATAAAGAACATCGTACATGAAGAAAGAAAACCATCACTACAAAGACCAGAAAGATATAAAGGATCAAAGTGGATGTCAGAAGAGACTTTGAAATTTACTGCTGAACCTAAAACAAATGGAAGATGTGAGGAAGTAAAAGAGCTAAACAAATTTTACAAGAACAGCTTGAGAAGACAAAGTTAAGTATTATAAAGAAATGTGCAAAGACCTGAACCAAAATGAACACTTTAGCCAGCATCTGCAACAACTGGTACAAAAGCATCCAAACAAACTTTCAGTCACCAGGAGAAAAGAAATCATAGAATTTAGAACAAAAATTAATGAATTGGGAAATAGGAAAACAATAAAAATCAATAAGACAAGAAGTTCTTTGAAAGGATTAACCAAATTGATAAGCCACCAATTACCTTAGCAAAGGCAAATATCAATGAGATGAAAAGGGTGACATCATAAGAGATCTAAATAAAAATAAATAGATAAAATAACATATTACTATAAAAGGCTGTTCAGCAAATTTGAAAACCTAAGTGAAATGGGCAGATGTCTGGAAACACACTAGCTACCATGTGGAAGTTGGATATTGAATAAGGAAGAGTCCAGAAGAATTAGTGCATTTGAATTTTGGTGCTGGCAAAGACCATTGAAAGTACTATGGACTGCGAAAAGGACAAACAGATCTGTCCGGGAAGAAGTCAGGCCAGAATGCTCTTTGGAGACAAGGATGGACATGTCAGGAGTGGCCAGCCCCTGGAGCAGGACGTCGTGCTTGGTAACACAGAGGGGCAGTGAAAAGAGGAAAGCTCTAAACAAGAGAGATCGACAACAACAATGGGCTCTAGCAAGGAACAAATATGAGGCTGGTGCAAGGCTGGGCAGTGGTTCATTCTGTTGTGCACAGGGTTGCTATGGGTCAGAACGAACTTGATGGCAACTAACAACCACCACCACCCAAATAACACAGACGGTGGTAGAAAACACCAACAAACTCATGACCAAAGAAGAAATAGGTCAGGCCTTTGAAAACTTCCAACAAAAAATAAAGTCCGGGGCCAGATGGCTTAGCATCAAGCAGTCAGAGAAGACTTCACACCAATTCTACACAAGCTTAGAAACAGAAAAGGAGCACACTTTAAATGTCTTTTTATGAAGCAAGCATTGCGGATACCAAATCCATCATTGGCATGCCCACGATAGAAAACTACAGTGCAATATCCTTCGTGAACATCACTCCTCACTCACCCACTGCTATCACGTTGATGCTGACTCAAAGAGACCCTATGGGACAGAGCTACACTGCCCATGGGTTTCCAAGACTAACTCTTTAAAGCTTTAGAAAAATTAGTCTCGCTGAGAAGTTGGTGGTTTCGAACTGCCGACGTTGCTTTCAACTAAGATTCTTCTGATGGCAGCTCGATATCCTTTGTTCCAAGTCCTCTTCTGAATCTGGCCCAGAAGACCTCCGGCAGCTCCCTGTCAATGTAGCGCTGTAACTATTGTTGGGTGGTCTTCGGAAAGTATTTACTTGCATGTGGTATTAAGGATATTCTTCTATAATTTGAGCAATCTCTTAAATCACCTTTTTTTTTTTTGGAATGGATACAAATATGGTTCTCTTCCAATCAGTTGACCAAAATGCTGTCTTCCAAATTTCCTGGCATAGACAAGTAAATGCTTCCGGTGCTTCATCAGCTTGTTGAAACATTTCATTTGGTGTTCCATCAATTCCTGTAACATTGCTTTGGACTAATGCTTTTGATGGAGCTCAAACTTCTTTGTTCAGCATCATCGGTGTTTGCTCAGATGCTACCTCCTGAAATGGTGGGAAATGGAGCAGTTCTTTTTGGTCCAGTGACTCTGTATATTCTTTCCATCTTCTTTGATGCTTCCTGCATCACTCACTACTTAGACCATTGAATCTTTCAAATATTGAAACTTGAGGCTTTCATTTTTTCAGTTTAAGATCTACTGTTTTCTCTGCTTTGATTTTCTAAATCTAGGTGTTGGTACATTTTATAAGAAAATTTGACTGTGTATTCTCAAGATATCCTTTGAAATTTTCTATTCAGCTTTTTGACTTCATCATTTCTTCTATCTGCTTTAGCTATTCTGTGATTAAGAGCAAATTTCAGAATCTCTTCTGACATTCACTTTGATCTTTCCTTTCTTTCCTGTCTTTAATTTCTGTTTTCTTTCTTGGCGAATGGTGGTCTTGATGTCCTCCCAAAGCTCATCAGGCTTTCTGTCATTACTGCTTATTGCATCACATCTGGTCTTGAAATGTTCTTGAACTTCAGGTGGGATACAAGGTCATATTTTGGCTCTGGTAAAATTGTTTTAATTTTCTTCAGCCTTATCTTGATCTTATATACCAGCAATTGATGCTCTGTTCCACAGTCAGCCCCTAGCCTGGTTTTAGCTGCTGATATTTCGTTTCTCCACCATTTCTTCCCACAGATGTAGTCAATTTGATTTCTGTGTCTTCCATCTGGATAAGTTCACATGTAAAGTCACCTTTTGTGTTGTTAAAAATGATATTTGTTATGAATAGGTCATTAGTTTTGCAAAATTCTATTATGTAATCTCCAGCTTCATTTCTAACACCAAGTCCATATTTTCCAACTCATGTTCCTTCTTCATTATTTTCACCTTGTGAATTTCAATAGCAGATAGTTATCAATACATCTTAGTTGCATGTTTGATAAATTTCAGACTGAAGTAATAGAATTCTTCAATTTCTTCATCACTAGCTTTTGTGGTTTGTATATACACTTGAATAATAATTATATTGATTGAATTTCCTTGAAGGCAGATAGATATAATCTTATCACAGGCAGCATTTTACTTTAAGATTGATGTTGAAATGTCCTTTTGGGCAATGAATGCAATGCCATTCCAATTGATTGTGGTATTCCCAGGAGAGTACACCATATGATTTTCTGATTCAAAAGTGCCCAATACCAGTTCAGTTCAGATCACTAATTCGCAGAGTATCCATATTGATACAGTCCTCTTAATTTTTGATCACTTCCAATTTTCCTAGATTCATACTTTGCACATTCCAAGTCCCCATCATTAGCAGCCATGCCTCTCTATTTGAGTTGTGCCCCACCAGCAAATGAAGATTCCAAAAGCTCCTCTCCCACAGGTTTCACCTGACTCACATCACCATAGTTGACTTCTCTCACTCACACTTCAAGTGCTCTCCAACCCAAGAGCCCCACACCCCAGCACTGTCTTCAATAATGTTCTGCTTCCATGCATTAGCTCTTCGGTATCTGACAATGTCTCCAAACTATACATACGGTTTTCAGCAGCTCCTTCCACTGAAGTGGGGAGTTTCTTTGTGACACATGATGTGATTTTATAAGTAGAAAATCCTAAAGACTCAACAACAACAAAAACATTGGGAACAACTGTCAATCAGATTCCTGTGTACTAATGAAGAGGGATCAGAAAAAGAAATCAAGAAAACAATACCATTGATAATATAAAAATGGAATACTTCTTCATAAATCTAACCAGATAAATGAAAGATCTGTACAAAGAAAACCACTGGAAACCCAACAAAAGAAAGGAATGAGAAAAAGCAAGTTAAACAAGTAAGATATAAAATGGGGACACTAAACAAACCCAAATGATCTATTTTTAAAATCACACAGGGTTATCAAACTGGTATCTCAACAGATTGAAAATTTAGAAGAAAGAGATACATTTATATTTTTTAATTTTTGTTAAGTTGCTGAGTTTGTTTTTAAATCATTTTATTGGGGGCTCATACAACTCTTATCACAATCCATACATACATCAATTGTATAAAGCGCATTTGTACATTTGTTTCCCTCATCAGTCTCAAAACATTTGCTCTCCACGTAAGCCCCTCACATCAGCTCCTCATTATTCCCCCTCCCTCCCTGCTCCCCCTCCCTCATCAACAATAATTTATAAATTATTATTATTTTGTCATGTATCGCCACTCTCACCACTGGTTCTGAGGGGTTCATCTGTCCTGGATTCCCTGTATTTCCAGTTCCTATCTGTGCCATTATACATCCTCCAGTTCAGCCGAATTTGTAAGGTAGAATTGGGATCATGATAGTGGGGGAGGGGCATTCAAGAACTAGGGGAAATTTGTATATTTCATCATTGCTACACTGCACCCTGACTGGCTCGTCTCCTCCTGGCAGCCCTTCTACAAGGAGATGTTCAATGTCCCACACTTGGGCCTTGGGTCCCCACTCTGCACTCCCCCTCATTCACAATGCTATGATTTTTTTTGGCGGGGTGGGGGGGTCTTTGATGCCTGATACCTGGTCCCTTCGATGCCTTGTGATCTCACAGGCTGGTGTGCTTCTTCCATGTGGGTTTTGTTGTTTCTCAGTTAGATGGTCCCTTGTTTATCTTCCAGACTATGGGACCCCAGATTCTATATCTTTTGAGAGCCGGGTACCATCAGCTTTCTTCACCGCATTTTGCTTATGCACCCACTTTGTCTTCAGTGATTGTGTCGGGGTAGGCTAGTGTGCTTCTTCCATGTGGGCTTTGTTGTTTCTTAGCAAGATGGCCGCCTATTTATCTTCAAGTCTTTAAGACCCCAGATGCTATATCTTTTGATAACCAGGCACCATCAGCTTTCTTCACCACTTTTGCTTGTGCACCATTGTCTTCAGCGATCGTGCCAGGAAGGTGAGCATCTCAGACTGCCAAATTGTTAGTACAAAGTGCTCTTGTGTTGAGGGAATACTTGAGCAGGGGCCCACAGTCCATCTGTGTTCTTAATACTAAACCTATAAATATATTTACATAGATCTATTTCCCCTTCATCGTATATAAATATATTTACATCTGTATATGCCTGCATTTAATCTCTGTGACTACCCTTTGCCTCCTAGTTCTTTCCTCTACTTCTTTGTACTTTCCTCTTGTTCCACTATCATGTTCAGCCTTCATTTAGGTTTTAGGAATTCCTCTCGGTTACATTGCCCTTGATCCAGCCCTGCCAGACCTCTTACACCCTCCTTGCCACTGATTTTGGATCACTTATTGTTCCCTTGTCCCTGGGTTTGTTAACATCCACTTCCTTTCCCCTGCCTCCCCTATTCCCATGTCCCCCGGGAACTGTCATCCCATTGTTCTCTCTTCTGGCTTGTTTAACCTGCCTATCCCTTCCCGGTAGACAAGCTATGTACCATCACAAGACTGAGTACAATGAAGCAACAATAGACAGTAAAACAATAGCTGCAACAACAGTAACACAAAATATTGTATAAATAGTTCAAGGTCTATTGGTTGTCCTTCACGAGTGCTTTCCAGTTGAGTCTGATGGGGTGCCATGCCCTGGCATTGCATCTATCCCTGGGGACTTCATTGCTCTGCTCCCCCTGCTGCTCTGCTGCATGCCCCCAGAGGCTGGTACAACTCCCGCGGTGTGTCTCTAGTGTTGTCCCCAATGGTGCTATGGGTCAATGAGGAACACTGTGTCCCATGATGGGGCCGGCCCGGTGGTCATCTCTGCACATTGCTGTTCTGAGCAGGAACATTGTCCTCAGGGTTTGGTGAGCCAGGATGTGTGTCACTCTTCCCCCCCCCCCTTCCCCCCTCATTGGCTCCTGTGTGCTCTGATCAGACAAGTCGCTCTTCTTGAGCTGTAGCTTCAGTGCTGTCCTCTGAAGGGAATTCTTCTTTTGGGGGAGGGTGGTGCTCTCCATTTAGTTGGTAGTAGGGCTGGCCCCTCAGACCTCTGTATTGGTTCCCTGATTCATGTCAGTATGTTGCGTTCTTGTCTTGGAGCTCCGGGTTGAAGTCTGGTCCCTCTTTCCCTTTGGAGACACAGTCAACACTATCCCCCTGTGTGGGTTAGTGCCCTGTTCCCCCGGATACCCATACCTTTCCCCCACTCCTTTTTAATGGGCTACCATAAGTATCCCATAGTTTAGTCTGGCCCCTGCCATATTACCTGGACCTTACCCCAGGGATGTATGTATACAGTAGCTTCTTCCCTATGCCCCTTTTGCATAGTTTGAGCTTGCCTCAGTGGACTCATGTAGTACTTGTCCTTTTGTGGTTGGCTTACTTCACTTAGCATAATTTCCTGCAGTTCTTCCCATGCGGTGATGTGCTTCATGCGTTCATCACTGCTTTTGAGGGATGTGTAATACTCATTTTACTACAGTTTTTTAATCCATTCTTCTGTTGATGGAAATTTGGGCTGTTTCCAACTCCTTGCAATTATAAACTGTGCCGCAGTGAACACTGGGGCACAGATGTCAGGCCATGGTGTTTTGTTTTGTTTTTTGTCTCTTCTGGGTATATGCCCAGTAGGGGAATTGCTGGATCATATGGTAGTTCAATTTCCAACTGTTTTAGATATCGCCAAATCAATTTCCATAATGGCTGTACATACCTAACAGCCACCAGCAGTGGACAAGAGTTCCTATCTCTCCGCATCTCCGCCAACACTTGTTACTTTCTGATTTCTTGAATTGGGCTATCTTTGAGGGTGTTAGGTGGTATTGCATAGTTGTTTTAATTTGCATTTCTCTTATGGCTAGAGATCTGGAACATTTTCTCATATATTTATTAGCCATTTGGATTTCTGCCCTTGAGAAACTCCTGCTCAGGTCCTTTGCACACTCAGTGGACAATTGATTTTTTTTCTTGTTATAGGTTAGCAGAGTATTGTAGATTTTAGTAATAAGGCCATTATCTGATGTGTCATTGCTAAAGATGTTTTCCCATTCTGTGTTCTCACTTATTAATCTCTTGGTGAATTCTTTCCATGTACATAAACGTTTTATCTTTGGTATATCCCACTGGTTAATTTGTGCCTCCTCTGTGTTGGTGTCCTTCCCAATTTCCAATAGCCTATGTATTCCCTGTGCCAAGGTTCTCAGGTTTGTCCCAATTCCCTCATTAATGGCCCTAATAGTTTGGGGTTTTACCTCAAGGTCTGTGATCTACCTTGAGTTTATTCTTGTCAACATCCATTCTTGATTTTAAAAAAAACTCAATAGAATAGGAGTTGAAAGAAAATTCCTCAACATAAAAAATCCCATAAAAAAACCAAGAGTCAGCATCTCACTTAATGGAGAGAAGTTTAGAACATTAACCCTTCAAACAGGAACTAGAGAATATTATCATTTACCATCACTTTTATTCAATATTTACCTAAAAGTTTTATTTACCTTGATTTACCTAGAAGTTTTAGGTAGAGCTATAAACCAACAAAAAGATATCATAGGCATCCACATAGGCACAGAAACAAAGTCTTTATTTGCAGATATTATAATCCTATATAGAGAAAACTCCAAAGATTCCATTAAAAATGGCTAGAACTAATGGGAAAATTTGGCAGCATGTTAAGCTATGACATCCACATACAGAAAGCAGTTGGACTCTTGTATATTAAGGATGATGATACTGAAAGTGATATTAATAGAATAATACTACTTATAATAACTACACCAAAGATAAAACATTGAGGAATAAATCTTACCAGAGAAACAAAAGACATATACAAGGAAACTACAAAACACAAATACCAGAAAGCAAAAGAAACTTACACAAATGGCCTAAGCCACCATGCTGTGGTAAATGTTTTGAACATGTCAATTATTAGCAAAACACTTTACGAACTCAAGTCCTATCCAAATCCCACTACAATGCTTCAAAGAAATGAAAAACGAATCACCAACTTTCTATGGAAAGGAAAGACTCGGCGGGTAAATAAACCACTATAAAAAATGAGACCTTGCATGCCCACACCGTAATTAAAACAGCCTAGTACTTGCATAATCACAGATATGAAGAACAGTGGATTAGAACTGAGAACACAGAAATATAAGCAAGTACCTATAAAACCAATCTCACTTCTATGGAGTTGATGCTGACTCATAACAACCCTATAGAACAAGGTAAAACGCTCCTGTGAATTTTGAGTCTGTAACTGTTTACCAGATAGAAAGCCCCATCTTCCCTGCTTAAGGAAGCTGGTGGTTTCAAACTTTAGACCTTTCTGATCGCAGCCCAACATATAACGACTGTGCCCCCAGGACTCCCAAACACATCTAATTTTTTAAAAAAGCATTTTATTGGGGGCTCGTACAACTCTTATCACATCCATATATACACCTATTGTGTCAAGCATATTTGTACCTGTTTCCATCATCATTCTCAAAACATTTGCTTTCTACATGAGTCCTTGATATCAGCTCCTCATTTTCCCCCCTCTCTCCCCGCCCCCTCACAGACCCTTGATAATTTATAAATTATTATTATTTTGTCATATCTTATACTGCCCAAAGTCTCCGTTCACCCACTTTTCTGCTGTCCGTCCCCCAGGCAGAAGGTTATATGTAGATCCTTGTAGTCAGTTTTTCCCCCCAAAGTCATTACTGGTGAGGAGACACGGTGGTATTCTTACAACCCCCAAAGCAAGCATCAGTCAAGCCAGTGGAAGACACCATTGTCACCTCGTCTAAGAAAAGCTCAAGTGAAATGAAGGATTCAGATGATGCTCATGTGTGATTTTGATGTGAAGGGAATAGAGCGCTTGGAGTTCGTTTCACCAGTTCAGACTGTCAATCAAGCTTGAAATGTAAAGGTTTTGAAAATAGTGCTTAGCAGTGTGTGACAAAAAAGGCCTGATTTGTGGTAGATGGTTTTTCCAATACGGCAATGCACCTGCTCACCCAACCATTTCAGTGTGCCCAAAACCAGCATGCCTCTATTGCCCCATACGCTTTACTCACCTGACCTCACTCCATGTGACTTCTTTTGTTTCTGAGAATGAAGAGGGACATGAAAGAACAGTGATTTGATGATGAAGAAGAGGTGAAGAAAAAAACAGGGAGGTGCGACAGTCATCCAAATAGATGAGTTTAAAAAATGTTTCCAAGAATGGAACTGCTGATTCAACAAATGGAGAGTACTTTGAAGGTGGTAAGATTGTTTTAAAAAAAATTAAATACATAACTTTGAACAAAAATAATTTTGGGGGTGCCCCCTTGTGTAAAGAAATGTTTGCATTCATGAGAAATACAGATTAAAGCAGCAATTAGATACCATCTCACACTGACATGCTCAGCCAAATTCCACGAAACATAAAATAATAAATGCTGGAGAGGATACAGTGATATTGGAAGACTCTAGCATTGCTGATGGGTCTGTAGGCTAGTACAGCCACTACAGAAATCAGTGTGGCACTTCCTTCAACAAATACAAGGACCTTTTGATCCAGTCATCTCGCTACTGGGTACACATCCCAAAGAAATAAAGAATGCAACATGAACAGATATATGCGCACCTCTGCTTATTGAAGCAATTCTACAATAGCAAAAACATTCAGACCATCAAATACTCTGCTTAAAGAGTAAGGGATAAGAAAACTCTGGTACATTCATGCAGTGCAGCACTGTATGACAACTCCCTTAAGCCCCGCAAGACATGGACAAAACTAGAGAACACTGTGCTTAGCAAACGTACTCAAGCTTATAAAGACAAACATTTAATGACACCATTACTATAAGAAAAAAACAAAGAAAAAGAAAAATGTTTTCTACACGGAAAAATAAGACTGAAGATTAGGAGACAGCAAGGGATGAGATGGGGATGGGGAGGGGGGAGGATGGGAGGGGAACAAAGGGAAAGAGAACCACGTTTATTGGGGCGTTAGTTGGATATTATCACTGATTTCTTTTTCTGAGATGGATTGCTTAACTATATAGAATATACTGTTTTAAAAACCAAATTTAGCACAAACCAAGAAAAGAAAGAAAGAAACCGTCTGGATTCCTTACCCCTCAGACTTCAATACTGGTCTGAGGTACTGAAAAAAATAAGTAAAACTGAAGTGGGCTTGGGTTATTTAGTGACATAAAAGTAACATTACTACACGGAATCAAGAGAGGTCCACATAAATGGAAGAATATTCCATTTTCATGGATAGAAAGACTGAATATTGTGGAAATGCCAATACTAATCAAAACAATCTAGTAATACAATGCAATTGAATACAGACTTTCAACTTTGTTCTTTAAAGAATTCTAAAGGACAAACTAATTATTAACTTCATATGGAGAGGGAAGAGATCCAGGATAAACAAAGATATTCTTAAGATAAGAGGAACTAAGTAGAAATCCTCTCACTTCCAGCTCTCAAAACATGTTACATAGCTAGGTGGTACAATGATAGATGTGTAGACCACTGGAATAGAATAGAGAACCCAAAAATAAACTCATCCCCCTAAAGACAACTGATCTTCAAGATAGGGAGAAAAATTTAAATAGGAAAGAGACAGTCTCCTCAAAAAATAGTACTGGCGATATTGGATCTCCATCTGCAGAAAAATGAAACAGGACATCACCCCATGTACAAAAAGAAACTCAAGATGGACCAAAGACCTAAATGTAAATCCCAGGAGTATAAAGGTAGCAAACGAGAAACTAATGACAAGAATAAGGGCACTTTTTCAGGGCATGAACATACTATCAAACATGATGAAGGAAGCGCACATAGTTGGAGACAAAATAAATGACTGGGCCCTATGAAAACAAGACTAATGTGCATTAAAAGACTTTATCAACGAACCCACAGACTGGAAAAAATCATTAGCAATGACACAATGAAAAAAGGACTAATATAAAAATCTATAGAAAACTGTAATACCTCCATAAGAATAAGATGAATAACCCCAATTAAAAAGGGGGCAAAGATGACATACAAATGGCCAACAACCATGAAAAACTGCTTATGATCACTAGCCTTCCTTAAGCTGCAAATCAAAACAGTGATGAGCTGCCACCTTAGACCAACAATGACAACCAAGTTTTTGAAAAAGCAAACAGTTAATAAAAAGTGACAGAGAGGCAACAGAGAGATTTTAACTCTCATGGAGTACCGGTGGTACTGTAAATATGTACAACCACTGTGGAAAGTCAGCACTTGTCTGTCCGTTTGTCATACTTTGGTGGCTGTGGGATGCTGTGATGGTGGAGCTATGTCACTGGTATGTCAGAGACCAGCAGAGTCATCAAAAGTGAACAGGCTTCAGCAGAGCTTCCAGACTAAGAGCAGACCACAAAGAAGGAAAAGGCTGTCCACTTCAGAAAATTAGCCACTGAAAACCTTAGTAAGAGCAGCAAAACATTGTCAGATCGCACAGACCTCCTGAACGGCAGCAGAGTATTACGGGAGCTAGTGCCTGAGATAATCTCCTTAGGTCAGAATTTATTCAAAACATGACTGAGGAAGAACTGCCTTCTCAAGCAGAGTTGACCGTAATGATGTGGCTGGAGTAAAACCTGTGGGAGCAAGGCCCTCAGGACCTTCGCCTGCAGAGGAAGCACGACGAAATAGTAGAAGAAACAGCTACACACGTCTGTTAAAAACGGGAACATGAAATGTACAAAGTATGAATCTCAGAAGAGAGAAAATTGTCAAAAATGAAACGAACCATGTATCAGACAGAAATCATGAAGTCACGTGCTGCACAGGGGACTCCAAAGGGCAGGTGAGGGGAAGTAAACTATTATCACGGCTTGTGCAATGACTAGAGTCAGAAAACCAAAACGGAAGAACGCATTTTATAGCTCTTAAGTTGAAAGAATGAAAGAAAACATTCAAGCTTCAAATTAGAATACGGAAAGATTCTATGGGCAAAATATTGAACAACGCAGGACGCATCCAAAGAAGATGGAAAGAAAACACAGAGTCACTGTACCAAAAATAACTAGTTGTCATCCAAACATTTCAAAGGTAGCATGGTAAAGAACTAATGGTACTGATGTAACAGGTCCAGGCTGCACTGAAAACATTAGCCAAAACAAGGCCCCAGGAGTTAACAGTGTGCCAGGTGAAATGTTTCAGCAAGCTGATGAATCAATGGAAGCACGCATCTATGCCAAGGAAGGTGGAAAACTTAGGTACCTGGTTGACTGACTACAAGAGATCTGTATTTGTACCTATTCAAAACAAAGATGACCCAACAGAATGCACAAATGATAAAGCAATATTATTAATAACATATGCAAGTAAATGTTTGCTAACGATCATCCAACAAAGATTTCAACGATACAGAGTCAGGGAGCAGACGGATATTTAGACTGGATTCATAAGAGAATGTGGAACGAGGGACATCATTGCTGAAATAAGAATTATCTCTTGGCTAAAAGCATAAAGCACCAGGAAGATGTTTACTTGTGCTTTAGGCAAAGGCATTAAACTATGTGGACATAACAAACTATCAAGAGCTTTGAGAGAATTTGAATTCCAGAACACTGTAAATGGATCCAAAAGTAGTTGCAAGAATAGAACAAGGAAATATGACTTGGTTTAAAATCAGGAAGGGTATGCATCAGGGTTGTTTCCTCTAGCCATATTTGTTCAATGTGTATGCTGAGCAATAATTAAGGAAGCTGGGTGAGAAGAAGAAGAATGTGGTCTCGGGATGTTGGGTAGGCAGATGACAAAACCTTGCTTGCTGAATGTGAGGAGGGCTTAAAGTTCTTGCTGATGAAGATCAAGGACTGCAGCCTTCAGTGTGGATGACAGCTCAAGAAGGGCACTGTCCTAACAACTGAGCTCCTAGGTAACATCATGGTAAATGGAGAAAAGATTGAAGTTGTTAAGGATTTTGTCTTGCTTGCATCCACAACCAATGCTCATGGAAGCAGCAGACAAGAGATCAAAACGCAAATTGCATTAGGTAAATGTTTTTCATAAGACCTCTTTAAACTGTAGGAAAGCTAGGCCATTACTTTGAGGACTAAGGTACCTTTGACCCAAGCCATGATATTTTCAACTGAATTGCACGTGAAAGTTGGACATTGAATAGGAGGATGTGGTAGTCTGGGTGGACTAGGGAAACAAATCCATGGACACACATATATGTATAAGAAAGAGATTTATATTCAAGCGCAATTGAACATGGAGAAAACATTCCAGGCAAGCCCAGATCAAGTCCATAAGTCCGATATTAGCCCATATGTCTGACACTAATCTATAAAGTCCTCCTCAGACTCACGAAACACAATCAATGATGCCGAATGTAGAAGATCACAGACCAGTAGTTAGTCTTTGGATCCAGTGGCATTGGAAACATCTCAGCGCTGGCAGGGTCTCTGCAAAGCTTCCCAGGACTGCATCAGGGTGGGTCCATGTGTCTTGTCAGCTGCTATGTCTCCCAGGCTGTCAGCAGAGAGAGAGAAGTGTCTCCCGCCTCCAAGGAGGAAATACTGGATTTCCCAAGAGAAGGCCATTCCCACACAGAGGCCTCATTGGCTATGATCTGATTGACAAGCTAGACTCCACCCCTACACTCTTAGTCCTCAAATTGACAAACGTATATATCTCTATCACAGAGGATCAAAGAAGAATTGACCCATTTGAATTATGTTACTAGTAACATACTGGTAAAGAATATAGAAACTACCATAGACTGTCCAAAGAACCAAAAAAAGTCTGTCTTGCCTGACTTTCACATGCATATGAAGCTATTGAAAACACCATGGCTTGAGTCAGGTGCACCCTAGTCCTCAAAGTAACACCCTTGATTTTCAACACTTGTGAAGAGGTCTCGTGCAGCAGATTTACCGAAGCCAAAGTGTCATTTGATCTCTTGTTGCTGCTTCCATGAGTATTGATTGTGGATCCGAACAGAACAAAATTCTTGACAGCTTCTGTCTTTTCTCCAGTTAGCATGATGTTACCCATTGATCCAGTTGTGAGGATTTTTGTTTTCTTTATATTGAGCTATAATCTATACTAAAGGCTGCAACCGTCGATCTTCATTAGCAAGTACTTGAAGTCCTCCCCATTCTGCAAGCAAGGTTGTGTCATCTTCGTATTAAAAGTTGTTAATAAGCCTTCCTCCAACACTGACGCCACACAGCACCCCCTCATTCTCCTCTCCCAGCTACCTCTTGACCTGGGTGCAATTACAGCGGAGCACACGAAGTGCTCTGGGATCCCCATCCTTCTCAAAGCTATTCAGAGTTTGTTATGATCCACACAGTCAAATGCCACAGTGCAGTCAATAAAACAGAAGTAAACATCTTTCTGCTAGGCTCTTTTTATAGTCAAGATCCATTTGACATCAGCAATAGAATATGCCTTATTCTAAGTCAGCGGTTCTCAACCTGTGGGTCGTGACTCCTTTGGGGTTGAATGACCCTTTCACAGGGGTCGCCAGATACATAAAAGTAGCAAAATGACACTTATGAAGTAGCAACAAAAGTAATTTTATGGTTGGGGGGGGTCACCACAACATGTATTAAAGGGTCGCATTAGGAAGGTTGAGAACCACTGATCCGCTTCTGAGTTTGGAACATCTGGCAATTCCCTGTCAATGTCCTGTTGCAACCATTGTTGAATGATCTTCAGCAAAATTCTACTTGCTTGTGATATCAATGATGTTGTTCTATAACTTGAGGCACTGTTGGGTTACCTTTCTGGGGAGTGAGTTTGTATATGGATCTCTTCCAGTCCTTTGGTCAAATAGTAGCCTTCTGAATTTCCTGGAATAGACAGGTGAGCGCTTCCAGTGCTTCATGAGCTTGTTGAAACCTTTTAGTTGGTCTTCCATCAAGTCCCGGAGCTTCGTCTTTGGCTAATGCTTTCAGGGCAGCTTGATAAAGTAGAGAGGCAGAGGAAAAGAGGAATGTTCTCCACAAGTAGCTCTTTGAGCACTTTCAAGAATGTCATAAATTTGCTCATAATATCTCAGGGGAATTTGGAGTGTAACGCAAAGTTAAAATGAATAATAGTCAAACACCCTCTGGTTGTTTGGCACTGTTTCTCTTTATGTTCTATTATGGGTCTTTTTTTACTGAAGTAGCATACGCAAGGTAATAAAAATGTAGTATTTCAGCAAAAGTATTACAAATTTTTGAAATGAATTATGCAAGCATAGTTCCATCTAATTTTTTTTTACCTATGGGATGAATAAAGACACTTAGAATAAGCTGTTGAGCAGATAAACATTAAAAAGGAGTACCTTAGAGAGAGCCCTCATTACAAGTGCCATTTTCATAACTGATTTGCTAAAGTCAAAAAAAATTAGGTATCAGTTCCGTTGCACTGGTGCGAACCAGCTGACTCCTACCTCTGACTCCACCTTAACAATTGTGAGGCTGGTGCCGGCTCAAGTATTCTGTTGTAAAAAAGAGGGTGGTTGTTGAATGGACCCAACTTGACCGCATCTAACGACACTATGCACACTATTATTACGGTGCATCTACCCTATGAAAACAACGTTCCTTTCAAATATCAGAGAAATATCCATCCATGTGCCCGAGAAGGTGGTCCGTTGCAGTGGTGTTTGTAACAATGAAATGCAGGTAACTGCATAGGAGGACATGCTCGCCTCTCTTCCTGCCAAGGAGCAATAAAAGAAATTGGGGGAAAGACCTCCAATCTGACCATAATGCTCAATGAAAACAATAAGTCATACACTAACGCCCTAACAGCGGCTAATTTGGTGAAAAACTGGAGAACCGGTAGGTGGTCCTAGAGGATTGTCGCCTTTTTGGTTTATTGCATTTTTTTAAAAGTGAGAATGTATATATTCTCATGTTATTTGTAAAATTAAACTTTTACAGATAAAAAAGACATTTCTGGGATGGCAATAGAAAACTGAAGGTCGCTGCTATATAACGATGTGGGAGTGCATGAGATTACCTACGTGGAATCAGAATAAAAGGAGGTCTAGAATTAGATCAAAGAAACTCTCACATCTGAAGGTCGTATACAAAAATGGAAGAACTTCAAGGACTGAGAACAAGAAAACAAGTGAAAGCAAAAGCACCCATTGTCACAAAAGCAGAATTATGCAGGTCTGGAGCATAATTCTTTGCACATGTGACATATTATTTTGGCTTTACTTTTTTTAATTCTTCCCAGTCCTTGAAGTTCTTCCTTTTTTATATATGTCCTTTGTATTCAGGAGCACTGGCAATGTAATGGGTTGTGTATTGGACTGATAAGTTCAAGATCAGCATTTCAAAACCATCAGTCACTTCACAAGAGAAAAAAGAGGCTTTCTACCCCTGTAAATATTAACACTCTGGGAAACCCATAGGGACAGTTCTATACTGTCCCATAGAGTCACACTATGCATCATAATCCCCGTGGAGCACTTCTACTCTGTCCTATATGGTGGCTAAAAGTTGGAAATGTCTCTTTGACAGTATGTTTGGATTGGGTGTGGTTAAGACAAATAAAATAGGCTGTGTGTTTGTGGGGCATGTTGTCAGCCTGGGCTGGGGAGGGAGCTGCTTATTCCAGGCTGACTTAGATGGTTTCTGTTGCCTGAAGATAGTTGCTTGTACTGTTAGTTCATCTGTTAGTTCATTTTTATATAAGATCCAGATAGTCAAGAGTCAAGGTTGAGATAACAGAACTGACTATAGATACCCAAACTCGCTAAACCCCTTGCCATAAAGCTGACTCTCACGCGTGGAGACCCTACACGGGGTTTCTCAGTTTGTAAATCTTTCCAGGAGCAGACTGCCTCATTTTTCTCCTTCAGAAAGGCTGGTGAGTTCGAACAGATGAACATGCAGTTAGCAGTGCAAACATACAACCCACTATGCCACCAGGCTATAGGTAGTAAAACCCAAAAAAGGAGATAAACTCGGTCAGTTTCATTATCTATTAGTGGTCTCCCCGAGTGTTGAAGACATCATTTTACAGATGAGCAGATGGAGCTCTAAACAGATGGGAGTCCCCTGCAGGATCTGTCCTTTTGATGATCGAGCCAAGCCCAGACCCCAGATCTGTGAAGCCTTAGATTAGCACTGTCACCTGCTCTAGTCACCTTTTGTCTAGTTTCTTGAATAAAATTACTCCAGGGCCGCAACCGAAGCAGACACAATTCCAACAAAATGTAGTTTGGCAAAGAATAACCAAACTGATATTTAAAATTAAGTATTGGTTTACCATATTAATTTCTTAGCTGATAATTTTTCCCCTCCTACCTAAATTGAGTATGAAAAGTTTCTTACTTTTTTCCCCCATGTGTTTTCTATCATCCAAGATCCCCAGGATAAATTCAATATACCCAAATTAAGAAAAAAATATTAGTATTTCCACACTGTAGCATTAATTACATTTTAAAAAATACAAAAGAGGGCCTATCCATATCTGTATGCACATGCAAAAACACTAAAAATACATAATTATAACCTAATTAAAATGTGTTAAAGTTAGAGGGGAAAAAGCTTTTCCAATGGTAATTTTTTTAATTTAATAAATGAGCAAACATGCCATGAATCTAGATGAAAACATTTAATATGTAAAGATTATGAGTCTCCCCAAATTAACCTTCCAATTTAGCATAATTCTCATTAAATCACAAAAGATTTTGATAAAGTGATTCTAATATTCATCTGGAAATGCAAACAGGCAGGAATAGCAAGAACATTGAAGAAGAAGGATACAAAGGGCAGATAAACATTTTAATATGCCATAATTTATTCAATCTAAGATGTCACTGACAATGAGACAAGCCATTATTTTTATGTCCTATTCAGAAATGAAAAAGTCAAATGCTGTCAGTTTCATTGTGATATAAAGATTTATTTTCTATTGTAGGGCACAATCTGATTTCAGAGATCTTAAAACATAAAGATAAGTTATCTTATGATCAATGATATATAATAACACAATTTTAAAATACTCTAATTGATAGGGCTTTCGTACCACCGTCTTTTAAATCCCACCACGTGACTTTGGCCTGATAGGTCTGAAGACGAGAAGGGCAGGGACGATGCTGACAGGATCACGCGGCTCTGTCGTGGGTGAGGGTGAACAGGGTTAATTATAATGGTCAAAACGTGGAACTCTTATGTAAGGACTGGTTCATTTTGCCATCCCATGAATACAAATCGAACCATCTCAGAAACAGGAGAGAGAACCTCATGACCAGCAAGAAACAAGAACCAGGAGTAGTGTGTGTCCTTCAGACCTTTTAGCAATGACCATTCTCAACTCTGGGACAGAACACTGTGACATCAGAGAGGTGACAGGAGTAGCAGTAGCAGAACTGAGAGTGTCAGAGCTCAGCCAGAACAGTGGGATTCCCGGCCCACGGACAGAGGAAGCTGCATGTCTTTGGGCAGGAGACTCACTTCAGGCAATTAATTGGGGAAAACTAGGTTTTCTGACCTGGGGAACTGGAGCTGAGTGACTTTGGCCTAGGCTTATAGTACTGGGATGGGCCATTTGGGTATGTATTGGCAGCCCTTAAGAGAGCTTTACAGCATTGCCTGATTGGGGGCCACGAGGCTGAGAGGTCAAGGATTAGACAGGCCTGTCTATAGGCATTTCTGGGAAGAGGTTGTACTTAACAAAGAACTGGGACTTGAACATTTCTGATCCTGTTAACTTCCCCCAAGACACCCCATAATTGTGAGTATTATCTGGGTTCTGGGTGATCATTGCACTGGATTGTCAACCTCAGCAGAGTAGAGAGTGTCATAGGAGGGGAGCGATGTCTGGCGTCAGACTGGGTAAAGAAGGCTGGAGGCTGGAGGCGGGTCTGGCCTCTGACTCACAGGAGTCAGCTATGGGTTGACGGGGCGCTTGATTCTCCTTCCCTATGTAAAGTTAGAGGTTGGACTTGTGCCCCCCTGTCCTTTTTGCACAATACTATGACACTTAAACCTTGAACTCAAACTATGCTCTGAGATCACTACTTAAATAACAGATTAATATGTAAAATAAAGACTATTACCCAAGACTACCTTATACCTTTAAAAATATCTACATGAGACTAAAAGGTCAACAAATACTCTAAATCAGTGGTTCGCAACCTGTGGGTGGCCACCTCTTTGGGGGTTGAGCGACCCTTTCACAGGGTCATAACAGTAGCAAGCATACAGTTTTGAAATAGCAACAAACATAATTTTATGGTTTGGGGGTCACCACAACATGAAGAACCACTACTCCAATGCAAAGAAGGAAAGCCGGTTGCTGAAAACAAATATCCACAACACAATTAATGATAATGTGGACATAATGTGAAAAATGTAATTAATGTCACTGGACAATTTTTGTAGTACATGTTAAATGCAGATAAAACTGCTGTGTAACTTGTATAAAAACTTGTATAACATTTATCACAGATGTTATTTTATAAAATATTATTTATAAATACATTTGCATAAACCAGTGATTCTCAACCTTCCTAATGCTGCAACCCTTTAATACAGTTTTTGTTGCTACTTCATAACTGTAATTTTGCTACTGTTATGAATCGGGTGACCTCTGTGAAAGGGTTGTTCGGCCCCCAAAGGGGTCGCGACCCACAGGGTGAGAACCGCTGGTAAACACTATTTTTAAGATAGCTATCCTAACTTAAACAAGGTAGGGTTGGTGTCAGAGTGTTCAAATGGGTTGCTGGATCAGAGTTAGACCTACTTGGATAGACAAACGCATGGAGCGCAGGAGAGAGGCAGTCTCCAGCTCAGTGGGGAAATAATGGTATATTTGACAGAGAGTATATGTATCATTGACTATTTCAATGTATCATTGAAACTTTTTATACAGAGAAATAGATTCCGAATGCACTCAATGTAAAGATAAAAAATAAAATAGTCAGCCTGCTAGAAGTAAATTTAGGTAAAGCTTTTAAAAAGCTAAGGATGAAAAGTACATTGGAGAACTTGTGAGTTACTTTCATTATGCCAAAAGCAAAACAATAAAGAAACAGATGAATAGGTTTGACTTTATTTTTAAAAAGAAAACTATTATGTTTTCTTTATAAAAACGATTGAAATTATGAGTGGAACGATAAATGGGGAAATATCTGCAATGGATCATCTATAAATTCAATAAGTAAAAAGACTACAGGAACAGGAGAAAATGAGAACATTAATAAATATTGTATTTCACTGCTTCTAGGATGCACACTGTATTTTTCATCCCTAACATAAGGATAGATCACACAGTTAATAATAAGAAAATGTGTATAATAGTAGCAGAAGTGTTTCTTTTTAAAATTTCTTCTTGATATATAAAATAATGATGTGTTTTTAATCAGTGGCATTTCAGAATCAATAAAATTCTATAATTTAAAAAAGAACAGATGCATAAAATCAATAAGTACATAAAATGTACCATGCTAATCATATGAAATTCAATTGCCAAAAATACAAATTGAAGTTAAATATTATTTTGACCTATGAATTGAGAAACATAATTTTCTTATGATAATATCTGGTATTGGACAGAGCCAGAAAATGGCAAAAAAAAAAAGAGATTGGCAAGTTTTCTGGAGGGAAAAAATTGTCAACATGTATCAAATACTTTAAAGATGAACATTTCTTTTGATCTCAAAGCACCAAATAAAGAAATATGAGGTGGAAGATGAATTAATTCTTGGTCAGTTAGCCTTTTCCCCATTGTTTTATGTTCATTCATTGTTGCAAGTTACTTTGGTAAAGCCACCCTTTCTCCATGGTCAGTCCACACGGCATAGGTAAGGATGACACCTGTCTAGGGCCATTAAGTGTTTTCCACCTTTCCGGCTAGAGCCATTGATTCAAGCATGGGATTATGACCCAGTATGGTCCATAGGAGTCAGCCAGGCATGAGATATTTGTTCTGGTATTAAACCGAATCTTTTCCTCTTTCTCCTGAACTTGGATCCAGGAGGTCTTGGTTTCATCTTGGGAATTCTGATGAAGCCAGTGGACAAGAATAAGACCTAGAGCACTGGGTCCAGTTGGACATATTTCAGTACCTGGAAAAAGCAGCCCCTGTTCTAGCCCTAGACAGTGCTGTTATGTAAGCTGATAATACCTTTATGTATTTATTTATGTAACTTTTCATTTATTTGCCAATTTGCTGATGTCAATTTGAGTTGGCTTTTCTGTCATTTGCAATCAGAGAAGGGTCCTAATTGACATCTTTACTAGGAATAGAACTGAAAGGCTGTGGACAAAAGTTCTGATCTAAATAGAGATATTACAGCATTGTTTATCATCGGCAAGAACTGGCCATAGCGAAAATATCCAACCACAGAGGATGAGTTAATAATAATATCTAATACATTTTAGAGCTGCTGATTATGCACTGGGCGCTACTCGAGGGCTTCATACTCATCTAACACCCCCAAGAACACGGTCATAGGTTGATGATTATTTCTGTTGTGTCAGCGAAGATACTCAAGCAGAGAGAGGTGAACTGACTTCCCAGGATCATGGAGTGATAGAAGTGATCTGAGTCCAGGCAGTTTGACTGCCCAAACTATGGTCTGAAACATTAAGGATGTAATTACTACATATTCATACAGTGGCATATGTATCAAACTATTGAAAACACCCGCTGATATAAAAGATAGTCATAATATATTATGAGACGAGTTAAGTAATAATAGATGAGCTTCTCTCTTTTTTTTCCTGCATTTTCTTCTCAGAAACAAGTGTTTCTGATATGGTAAAAACCTATTTCATGGCAGCTCCATGCATGTCAAAACAGAATTGTTCCAAAGGGTTTTCAAAGGTGGAAGTTTTGGAAGTAATCCCGGGCCTTTCTTTTGAAACACCTCTGTTCTTGTTAGGTGCGTAAAGTCAATTCCCACCCCCCAGTGAGCCTGCGTGCCATGGCTTGATCTTGAGCAATCTTCACAATCGTTGTTCTGTTTGAGTTCGTTATTGAAGCCACCGTGTCAATCGATCTCATCCAGGGTTTCCTCTTGATCGGTGAGCCTCTATTTCTCTGACTTGTCCCTCCTGATCACATGGCCAAAGTCCATGAGACCAGCTCTTGTCATCGTGGCTTCGAGGGTGCCTTCCAGCTGAACTTCTCCCGACAGATTCGTTCATGTTCGAAACCCCCTGGTCCAAACCTCGACCCTTTTAATGAACAGCCAAGCATTTGCATCCCCGGGAGTTCCTAGTAGACATATAATTGTAAATAAATGGCATGAAGGGAACATTCTACTTTATTTTTTAACTTGGGTTGTTACTGACTGGGGCTACTATCTTAGATAAATGCCATTACAGTGTAGAGCTAAAACGTTGGCTCTAATCAATGTTATGTTCCAATGTCACAGCTGACTTTCTTTGGCCACTAGAGACCAAGCTTTCTTCATCTGGCAAGAGCATGGCCAGCCCGTCGCTTCCATTGCCTTTCCATTCTTCACTTAGTCTCCTGCTTCCAGAAGGTAATTGACAACAACCTCACACACGACACTCCTATTTAAAAGTGCCATATTGATTGCTTGGCCACTTGATATTCTCTCCTTCCCTTGCCCTGCTATTAAAGGTTGAGGCTGTACATTTCTCACTGCATCGTGTCTCATAAATCTAGAGGTCAAACAGTAAACTAATTGCCTCCTTTCCTAAGAATTAAAGCACACACGCACACGCACATACAAATGTGTGTAGTCACGCAGAGAAAGAGCCATCCTTTTCCTATCCAGTTCTGCTGCAGAAGGCTGTCCCATTGTACACTGCATCATACAAGCTGTCTTGCCCTCTAGTTCAAGGTTGTGCTGGTGGCTGTTCTTGGGTGCCATCAAATTCTTTCTGATGCACAGCAACCCAATGCACCCCAGAGTGAAACATCGCCCGGCTCTGGGCTATCTTCACGGCTTGTGCTGTTTGAACCCCGTTTAAGCTTCGGTGCCAATCCCTCTCGTCACAGCTCCTCTTTCTTGTCGCCGGCCTTTACCTCGCACGGCGTCCTTCTCTAGGGACTGGTTTCCTCGGATAACAGGTCCAGAGTGCATGAGGCCACATCATTCACCTTGATTCTGAGGACCACGCTGGCTTTGCTTCTTCCACGATGGATTTGTTTGCTCTCGGTACTTTCAGCATTCTACACCAATGCCACCATTCAAATTCATTAATTCTCTTGTGTTCTTTCCTGTTGGTTGTCTAGCCTCCACTTGCATATAAGCGATTGAAAATACCACGACTTGGGTCAGATACACTGTAGTTAGCTCTCAGAGAGACATGTTTGCTCATTAATACTTTCAAGCGGTGTTATTAGCAGATCTAGCCAATGTGATATGTGGTTTGATTCCTTGACGGCTGCTCCCATGAAAGGTGGTGGTGGATCTACGTAAAACAAAATCCTTGACAAATTTCATCTTCTCTGGTACGTGTTCCTCTCGCCCTCACTTACCGATCACTGGGCCATGGATTCTGGGGTGACGGTCGCCCGCTAGATCACAAGTTCCTATTAGGCCACTACTCTGCCAGGACTCTCTGGGTTCTGTAATGCTTTCATGTCTTCTTGCTTTCCTGGCTTAAGCATGGTAACAGCTTCCTACTATGGCTAACTCAACATCTCTTTTGAGTTAACCCTGTACAGTCAATATACTCATCTAGGCTCTTCATTAAAACCCCTCAGCTGTACTCTGTCTTCTGCAGAGACCCTGTCTCATAGCCAGTAAAATAATTCTCAAGGTCCAGTGCAAAATCAAATTATGGGACTTTGTTCAAAACGGAGAAAGGGACAGTGGCTTTAAAGACACTGAAATTTTTTTGCTTTAAGAACTTTGCATTACTTCTGACATAGACTAGGGGCCATAATAATACATGAGTAGCAGCAAAAGTTTTAAAAGGGCAAAATAATAATATTTTTGTATCATAATTTCATATAATATTTAATAATCCTCACAACTGAACCAATAGGTCAAATCATGTTAAAATGGAAAAAAAGTTGAAGTTGTCAGATTTTGTCTTACTCAGCATAATCAATGCACATGGGAGCAAGTCAAGAGATCAAAAGGCATAATGCATTAGGCAAATCTGCTGTACAAGGCTTCTTTAGAGTATTGAAAAGAAGAATTAGTCATATTTTCAATGGTCTTATATCCATGTGAAAGTTGGATATAGAATAAGGAAGTCTGAAGTCGAATCAATGCACTTGAATTATGGTGCTGACAGAGAATAAGATCTACCTGCATATATTTATAGGTTTAGTACTAAGGTAGAAGATGGACATTGGGCCTCTGCTCAATGTACTGCCTCAATGCAAGAACACTTTGTTCTATTAAACTGGCATTCCATGATGCTCACCTTCCTGACACGATTGTTAAAGACAAAGCGGGTGCATAAGCAAATGTGGTGAAGAAAGCTGATGGTGCCCAGCTATCAAAAGATATCACGTCTGGGCTCTTAAAGGCTTGAAGTTAAACAAGCGGCCATCTAACTGAGAAGCAATAATGCCAACATGGTAGAAACACACCAGCTTCTTTGATCTCAAGGTGTCGATTGGATCAGGTATCAGGCATCAAAAAATATAAAGTCATATCATTGTGAATTAGGGGGAGTGCAGAGTGGAGACCCAAAGCCCATCTCTAGGCAACTGAATATCCCTTACAGAAGGGTTGTGAGGAAGAGACAAGCCAGGCAGAGTGCAGTGTAGCAATGATGAAACCTAAAACTTAGAGATCAGAGCTGGAAACACAGTATACATGCTCTGGTATATGTGGATTTGTAAGGTAGAATTGGGATCATGATATTGGTGAGGCCGGTGGGAGGGGGGAGCATTAAAGAACTATGAAGGCTTTTGTTTTGTAATCATTTACTGATGAAATGTATTATCTGAGAGAGAGGGCGGCAAAGATAATAAAACTTCATCTTACAGACTTTGGAAATGTTGTCAGAAGAGATCAGTCCCTGGCGAAGGACATCCTATTAGGTAAAATAGAGGGGCAGTGAAGAAGAGGAAATCCCTCTAGGGGATGCATCGACACGGTGGCTTGAACAATGGCAGCAAGCACAGGAACAATTATGAGGTGCAAGGCAGGGAAGTCTTGAGTCCTGGTGTGCATAGCGACGCTATGTGTTGGAACTGACTCAGTGGCACCTAAAAACAAGAAATTCTTCTTCTAGCCCATAGGACAGAGAGTTACTATTTGTGCAGAAGGTCCAGGAAGGGGTTCCAGGGTTGTATGGACAAATCACCCCGGCTCCTACAGGAGTCTTGGAGCTGTGCCTGTGTGTAATCACTCTTCTCTCCTACAACCAAACCCACTGCTGCTGTTGTCTCCACCACAAATCAGAGCCTGGTCCTCGCCACAGACACCTTTTAGGCCCCACAGCACCCTAGGTGTCCCAGGATATGTAAGTACCTCGGGTACCCAGACCAGCTGTGTATATGGACATTGCTATTGTCCTACAACCGCACGAGTGTGCTACTGCCACGCATGCCTTCTCTGCTAACCGTCTCCCCTGTGCTCGCTCCATTGCCCCACTGGACTTCACTCACACACACCCACTCAAGGATAAGAGTCTAAGAACCTGAAGGCAGCAACACCAAAGCTGTAAAGAGAGCACAGGGGCCTTCTGAATGACTGCATAGTTCACTTGCCCAATCAGCTGGCCCTGCTCTGAGGTGGCCACTGCATGAAACTTGCTTGCCAGTAGAAGACACAGAAGATGAACAGATAACCTGGGAAATAGTTAATGAAATAGCTGGTGATAAGTGTGTGTTGCTTAAAAACAAAGTAAAGCAGGGCAAAGAAAGTGTTAGAAGTTGGGAAGTATCTACTCTATCTTGCATGGCCAAGTAAGACCTCTATTATGACATTGCATCCGAAGGAACCGAGAAAGCGAAATAGCTGGAAGGGCATCTGTACCATTCTGATATGGGGACCGTGAGAGCTCAGGTGCGTTCCTCGAGGACAATAAGCCTGAGGATAATAGTAATCATAGTGAAAAATAGGAGGAAATGTGATTGAGAAGGATCAGCCTGGCGCGATGGGGACTGTGGATTTTGTTTTAAGTGTGTGGAAAGACATTGGAGGGTCGAGAACCAAGGAGCTGGCTAGAGCAGAGGCTTTTGGCAGGTAGTACTGTATAGAGGTCTGCAACCTTATTTATATTACTTCTCCTCTCTCTCCTTACTTGTTGCTTCACTCATGGTTCATGTTCACATGCCAGCTCTTCCTAAGATTCTTTCCTCCGTATGGCCGTCACACTTCTCTTTTTGCTCGTGTGCTTCCCTGTTCACTCTTCTCCTGGTGCATTCCGCTTTAACCTCCTGGTCTCAGCTTAACGCCCTAGCCTATGTAACTCTCCCCTTTAACACTGTCTCAGCGCCTTTTAAGTGTCCTTCATCGCATTAGCTACAACTAGTTGCAGTTGTTAGGTACTGTTGAGTCACACCTGACTCATGGTGACCTTATGAATAACTGGATGAGACACTGCCTGATACTGTGCCATCTTCGTACTCCATGACATATTTGAGTTCATGGTGGCCACTATTGCATCAATTCATCTCTTTGACAGCTTCTGTTATTTTTCGATCCATGGGATTTTCATTAACTTTTTTTTTTTTAACTTTCCTCCTAAACTGTCTTAGTCTAACAGCGCTGCAGAATCCGGTCCACTGCAATGTATATCTACATTGTGTGTTTGTTTACTTACTTGACTGCAATTTGCCATTTTTGTTTATTTGCTTACTTATTTTTAATCTGGAAGCTGGTTGGCTGGTCCTCCTTACAATGGAAAGTGTGATTAAGGTGAGGGATGGTCTCAGAAGCTCACCTCAAGTGCCAACTCACAGATGTAGGAGCTTCTGCCTGTGTTACAAAGGAGAGCCTTCTCTCCTCTAGTAATAAAGCGGACATTGCTGAGAACCAGGCCTAGAATCTCATCATGTGAGTGGCTAAATTACAGATCTAAAACAGTGTCTGATACTAAAGTGAGGGCATTGAGAGGAAACAATTGGGACCCTGAAACTTGGGATGGGAACATATGGGCTGATAATTCAGAGGAGGAGGATATTGAGAAACGATTGAGCCACTCCAGTCAATAGATCCACCCCAATCCAGGTATCAATTATGTTAGACAGGGTTCTCTAGGGAAACAAACTCAGGACAGTAATATATATGAAATAAACAGTTAATTAATCTATAAAGCAGTACAAATGGCTCAGTGCAATTCATTTCCGTGACACAGCTAATAAACTGGCAGTCCTTCAAGTCTTGAGGGCCGCCAGGTAGTCCTCTGTAGAGCAATTCAGGCTATCCAGCCACACGCAGCAAACAGCAAGGCAGGTCACCAACAGTCAGCCAGATGACAGGGTCCGACAGTCCCCAGATCAAGACATGTATACTCCAGTAGCGTGGAGAAGCAGGTCTTGAAGAAACCTCAAATTACAATGACACATTCCAGGGGTTAGGTGTCCCATGGATAGCGTAGCTTGCAAATTGAGACACAGAACAAACACGGCAGCCACACACTGGTCCAATGATCAAAGAGCAAGAGGCAAGAAAGGCGAGGCTCACCGAGCCATTTACCTTGCCATCCTTCAATTTATCCCACATGTGTTCATTGGCCATGTTGGCACAATAAACCTACCTATCACACTCCCCCATCAACATACATAAAGCAGTGAAAGTAGATGTAATGCACTAAGTTGTGATTCTTAAGACAGTATGTCCATTCCCTGAACCTTGGTAACATGAATATGGGTTTATTGGGAATGGAATCTTTGTAGATATAATTAAGTTGATTTTTTAAAGATGAGATCATCTTGGGCCCTAAATCCAATGACTGGTGTCCTTATAAGAAGAAGGATAAGCCAAATGATGACTAACACAGAGAATAGAGTCATGGAGCCCCAAGCTAAAGTGTACCTGGAGTCACAGAAAGCCAGAAAAGTCAAAGAGGAATCCACCATTAGAAATCCCACACAGAGTGTGACCCTCCTGACGTGGATTTCAGTCTTCTGGCCTCCACAAATGTGATGATGTCAACGTCTACGCTCATTTGTGGTTCTTGTTAATAAACTAATAAAGCCCCGAAATGTCTGTCTAGTTCAGCACTTGTGCCCCAACCACACTTCTCTTTCAGGGCAGGTCACATTATAGATGACGAGTAACCATTTGCCAATGAATCTTGTCTCTTTGTTTACCATCACAATATTCTGTGACTTGGCTTTTCCTTGAAACCATACAATTTTGTTCCCATAGCTGCCATCTCATAAGTGTGTGTGCCTATCCTTTCAGTCTTTATTTCACAGCCTACTGTGTGTACTTGTTGCACACATGCACACACATACATGCACACATCAATAAACCCACCCATTGTTTCCTCCTGGGTTTCTGAAGTGCCTTGTCCTTGCCATTGCTAAAGAACCCATCCCACTGTATCATATTGTGTTCTATTCATCTCTTTGTCTTTCTCCCTTAATGCTCAAAGCCCCTGGAGGGCAGTGGGCAAATCCAGCTCCTTTTTGACAATGCCAGCTTCTAGAACAGCCCTAAGAAGCGTTGGTGGTACAATGTTTTAGAGTTCAACTGCTAAATAAAAGATCAGTGGTTCAAAATGGCCAGCCACTCTACATGAGAAAAGACTTGGTCATCTGCTGGGGTAAAGACTGACAGCCGTTGAACCCTATGATAGTGACCCCACTGGACAGGCCAACGCTGTCCTGTAGAGCCACTGTCGTTTGGAACTGACCCAATGGAGCCAAACAAACCAAGGCACTGACCGAGCATATGCTGGTGATACCTGCACAGGGGAGTTTCATGAGAAAGGGAATTAAAAGCTAATGGAACTTTCCCACAAACACTTTGCCACCCCCTCATATTGAAGGATTAAGTAGATGTTTCTTTACACAATGCTGTTTCTGTGATCAGAGCAAACGTTACTCATATCCTGCAGCTAAATTAACCTGGTGTTATTTACATAATTTTATGATTTTTAAATGAAATTTTAAATGCAATAATATACACTCTTGTGTTTTTCAAGTCACGGTGCAATTTGATATCCGGCTCCACTTCAGGTTATGAAAGAACCTGATATATTTAAGGGGGCTTAAAAATTTATGGAAAAATAAAAAGGCATAAAAGATAACGGAATTTTCCCAAGAACGTTTTAAAGTACCTTTATATTTTCAAGTTCTCTAATCCAAAGAGAGGCTGTTGTTCCACATAGACACCGTGGTAGCTCTAAGATATTGTGTTGGAGCAGTCTTATTGTGGGGCAGAACACCAACCTGGAGTGGTAACTGGAGGAGCCAGCGGTGGAGCAAGGCTCCACTCAGAGTCAACTCTAAAACCAGGCTTCCCAGGGAATTTTCCATTACAGGTGCGCGCGGTAATGAAATGAAAGTCTCTAACTGGTTAGGTGATAATGACCCTTAGGCTAGCAGCCAAAAAAAAAATAATAATACCGCTGACTTTTCCCCCATCTGGCAGATGGAGCAGGTGCACCACAGGACGGGCTTATTACATCCATTAGAGCCCAGGGCTCATCTTCAGAGTGTGGGATAGGTCAAGGCCAGGCTTTCAGCTCATTTTAACCCTTCTCTGCCCAGGCCTCCTTACCCCGGGGAATCCTCGACCTCTCCTTGGCTCCTACCAGCAGAACAGCAGGAATCTGTCTTGACGTTCTAACGTTCAATACAAGAATGAACATAAAAACCTACAATGCATTATGTGGCGAGGACATTAAAGATCCCCTAGTTCATCTTCATCTTTGGCTAGGTCACACACCAGCCAGGGCACATCTGGAAGAGCCCAGCATTCCTGACAACCAGTTTGTCTTGCTCTTGGAGTAGGTAGGGTTGCACCTATTAGAAACACACTCTGCAACCCACAGTGTGACTATAGGCCTAGGCTAATCTGCTTCTGGTTTTACTAGATGTTCCGTTTCCTCATTAAGCACCTCAGATATAACATCAAGACAATATCCTTTCTTCCAGCCCAAACACAGACATGCTAACATCTTGCCAAGCCAGCTTATGGGTCAAACTTCTAAATTTCCAAATTTCTTCGTGGTGAAAAACTATTGTATCCTCAGTGTGGCCGAGGGTACAAACTCTTTTCATAAGCCAGAGAGGAAAGGGTTGGGGTTTTGGAAGTCTCATGGGAAAGTTTGTTGTTGTTGTGTGCTGTCAAGTCAATTCCTTATAAACCCTGAAAAGTCTAGACAAATCCTTTTCATTGTTCTTAGACAAATCCTTTTCATTGTTCTGAGACACATGAAGAGAGTTTGATGTACAGCCACTCAGGACAAGAATAAGCTTCTTATTCCAATACATTTATTTCAGGAGATCTCCAGGATCATCAGCTTGGCCAGTGGCCTGGATGCTGAGCTTCAAAGGATGCCCAGGTGGCACCATAGCAGTCAGGCTCTAAGCCCTTAGATCGACTCCTAACCCCCCAACGTAACAGCTCCATGCATAATCATGAGCCAGCTCCGTCTCCACTCATGGAGCTCAATAAGGAGGAGACCTCGGGGAGCACTCACAAAAGAACAGACACCAGAAACCTGCTCGAGAAATTTGGCTTCCATCAAGCAGAGAAGACTAAACATGCTTACCAGCTTACAAGCGAAATGACTGCCTACTCCTTAAGAATCGGTTCAAATTCCACGTTTGTAACATGTGCCTAAGCCCCACCGGCAGTCAGTGTGATGTCTCCTCTGTAGGCCCCTATGACTCTTAAAAATAGCAGCCTAGATAGATCGTGGTGTTGGTGAAGACGATGGAAAGTGGCCCGGACTGCCGAAAGAGCAAGCAAATCCGTCTTAGGAAAAGTACAATCGGGATGCTCCTTAAAAGTAACAATGGCCAGACCTTGCCTCGCGGACTCTGGACACGTTCGGAGACGAGGCCGGTTCCTGGAAAGGGACATCATGCATGGCAAAATGGAGGAGCAGCAAAAAAAGGGAAAGAAAAGTCCTTCAAGGAGAAGCATTTGCACTGGGGCTGCGACAATGGACTCCACCATAAGCATGGCCGTGAGGCTAGTACAGGACCCGGCAGTGTTTCGCTCTGTTGTGCATGGGGGTGCTATGAGCCGGAGATGGCTCTATGGCACTTAGCAACAGCTCCTTTTCATATGAGGACACATCAAGGCGTTCATGAAAAAGTGGAGTCGAAAGATGGTGGAATTTTCCACCAAACTTTTAAAGACCCCTCTTACATTTTTTAATGATACAATGTGAGTTAGTGACCACCTGCATTCATACCTGTATCTTCTTTGTCCATCACTTGTGAATGGTTTGATATATACATATTTCAGCATGTGCATCTCAACAGAGATGAATTTGAATTCTGATGCCCCTTACTTCTGCAAGCTCTTTAAACTAATGGACGCTCAGCTTTCCTGACCTCTAAAATGAAAGTTGCAATGCTTATTTTCACTTACACCCCTGGATTATTGTGATGTCTAAATAATATAATGTATGTAAAATTATTTTGTTACTATGTGGGATACTACTGATCTGCTCTCCACCCCCAAACCAATCTTTTTCTTTATACAGTATGTAACCCACACTTTGAATTTTTATTTATGTTCATAAATGATTTAGAGTTCAACATTTTAGTATTCATAAATCCCCTGGGTTTGAGGCAGGATCTTATCAATGTAACCTGTTAATATTCTTTATTGGTACATCTAACTGCATAGCATAAGTTTAAATAATTGGAATAAAGTCTGTAAACTGCTTCAAATCAATCCCAGTCAAGTTTTCTGGCAAACAAATGTTCCCAACCTCTGAAATAGCTTTCTATTTATAGAGACTTTGGGATTTGGGAATGATGTCTGAGAGATTGCAGACCTTGCTACAATGATTTAAAATTACGTTGAGCTTCCCTCACCAGATCTGAAAGTCAGATTGGTCATTGATTTTCCTTAGTGCCTCTCTCTCCTAGTAGAAACTTGGTAACTTTCTTTGAATGACTATGTGAATAAATGAAAAAAGACAGATTTTAGAACGCTTCAAAAGAGTTTGGCAATCATCCTTGACATTGTCCTCAGCTCCCAAGAACAATTGATGTCAACATCCTATCACTTCTTTCTCCAAAATAGGCACGACATTGACACCTGCTACTTTAGCCCCCTCATCAATCTCTTCCTTCTCCTGCTGCTCCACAATTCACTCACATAGGAGCTGTGGAGAGTTTCTATCAACCTCAACACTCTTGATACTTTGGGCAAGATAATTCTTTCTTGTGTTTACCAGAATCCCTGGCCTCAACCTACTGGATGACAGTAGCACTTTCTGTTCACTGTGACCAGAAAGAAGCTTCCAAGGTGATGACATTAGGGGAGCAGACTCAGAGTGAGTTGCTCAATGCTCGCCTATCAGGAAAAATCCATACTATGAAAACACTGCCCAGTGGATCTTTTTGCCAAATTTTTTTTGGGGGGATGTACATCCCCATCTTTGACCTGCTGTTGCTGGCTTTGAAGATGGAGGAAGAAGGTCAGAAGCCAAGGCATGTGTGCAGCCTTTAGATGCTAGTAAAGACACAGCCACGAGTCTCTCTTAAAGCCCCCAGAAAGGAACACAGCCTGCCAAAGCCTTGTTCATAGCTCAGCGAGACCACTTTGGACAGAATGGTAAAATAAGAAGCTTGTGTTGCACTTGACTGTTAAATTTGCAATAATTTGTTAAAGAATCAGAAATTAATGCAACTTATTTCCACATTTGGAGTCTTAGAGTCAGTTCTTTACATTCTTCAAGCAGCAAATGTCCCCTCAATACCTAATAATAATAGTATTTCCCCTTGGCTTATATGAGGAACCGATGCAGGACAACAAGAAGAGTGATGAGGGCAGTGCCCGGCCACATGAGGCAATCAGTAATTTTGATACGTATTATTATTACTTGATCCTCGTTCCTGAAATCAGAAAAGCAATGCTACTTTGTAGGATTTTAAAAAGAGACTCCACGAGAAGCCTAAAGCCTGGGGTGTGCTTTTGACTCTAAATCCCTTAGAAGGGTCCTCTTTTCAAGACATACGTGTCGTATACATCTCTTAATGCTGATGTAGATAGAAAAAAATAATTTAAAGAAAAGATGGTAGATTGAATATACATGCTTTCCTCTGACCTCTCCTGAAGTTCCATTAAAAAGATAATAAGGGGATTTTCTTCTCAAAGTATAAACTTACAAGAACAAAGAGGACATGAGGAGAAAATAAATCAACAACATATTGGAGGCTGGAAAACAAAAGGCTAAAAGGATAACTGGCTTAGCAGACCCCAGAAAGCGGCCACCTCACCTGGCTGTGAGCGAGTCAACACATAAGCTGATAATATATCACAGAGCTCCACAATGACTTGAATTAGCAGCACCAGGGATCTATGGACGAGGGCGAGGCGGGCTGAAAGCCAGAAGATTGGTTTAAAATCAATTTCAAAGCAGTTAGGCCCTTAAATCCCCCTTTATCACCTTTCAAAGCTGACAACTGCCCCTTCCCTATAACAAAGCAAAAATGGACACTGTGGAGATTGGGAAGCATGAGAGGCTCTGGGGACAGCGTCTGGGGAGCGGGCATCTGGACTGCGAACAGAGATAATGTGTTAAGCATAGGGGAATTAGATTAAAACCCCCTCTGATGTCACCCTTATGGAAGTGACTCTTTGAAGAAGCAGATTTTTGTCCCTCTGTTTCATTGAATTCTGAGAATGGTTTGCCCCTTTCAAACCAGGTTCTCAGTGGAATGGTGGCACAGTTTAGTCTCCAGATCAGAAACCAGAAGATTCTTCATTGAATACTATAATATGACCTTCATTGAATAAAGTAATAGGACCTTCATTGAATAATGTAATATGACCTTCATTGAATAATGTAATATGGTCAGCCTAAGAGCAAAGAAATGTAGATGCTGACATTTCAGGTTCTCACGTGTGTGCCATGAAGCCCAGTGTCGCTGGGTAGTGTATATGGTCAAGGGTCATGGCTGCTAATTGCAAGGTTGGAGGTTCACATCCCTCCAGAGGCACTGAGAAGCATGTCCTGATACTTGTGAAGGATCACACTCATTGAAAATCCTAGGGGGCAGAGTTCACCAGTGTCTGAATCAACTCTATGGCAATGGTGCCATGAAGCCCTCCCCTCCACTAGCCTTGGCCATACTCCTCCAAGCCTCCCCAGAGGTTAGTACTCCGCTCTTAAATGTGCACCAAGAGTTCTGAATTGGAGAAACTCAAACAAAGCCTCTGACCGGAATAATTAAAATAGAAACTAACAAATCCAAGAAACGGACTTTGTAGACAGAGGAGACAATGTAGGGAGAAGAGACTTAAAAGGTACTAGTGTTAATACACTCTCAGAAGAAGAGACTGTTAGAGATACTAAAGAAGAATGGGTTTTATTTCTAATAGGAATATTTATAAAACTAACAAAATAGCTCTTGAGAATCAAAAAATAAGATGGCTATAATGAACAGTTTCAAAATGTTGGTAGAGAAGAAAGCTGATGGTGCTCAGCTATCAAAAGATATAGCATCTTGGATCTTAAAGGTTTGAAAATGAACAAGTGACCATCGAGCTGAGAAGCAACAAAACCCACATGGAAGAAGCACACCAACCTGTGTGATCATGAGGTGTCAATGGGATCAGGGATCAAAGAACAAAAAATCCTATCATTGTGAATAAGCTGGAGTGTGGACTAGGGACCCAAAGCCCCTCTGTAGCCAACTGGACATCCCCTTACAGAAGGGTCGCAGGGAGGAGATGAGTCAGTCAGGGTGCAGGGTAGCAAAGATGAAACATACAACTTTCCTCTAGTTCTTTAATGCTTCCTCCCCCACCCCCACCCCCCACTGTCATGATCCCAATTCTACCTTACAAATCTGGCTAGACAAGGGCATGTATACTGGTACAGATAGGAACTGGAAACACAGGGAATCCAAGACAGATGAATTTCTCAGGACCAGTGGTGAGAGTGGCGATACCGGGAGGGTGGAGGGAAGGTGGGATAGAAAGGGGGAACGGATCACAAGGATCTACATATAACCCCCTCCCAGGGGAACATACAACAGAAAAGTGGCTGAAGGGAGACATTAGTCAATGTAAGACATGACAAAATAATAATTTATAAATTATCAAGGGTTCCTGAGGGAGGTGGGGTGGGGAGGGAGGGAGGGAGGGAAAAATGAGCTGCTGATACCAAGGGCTCACGTAGAAAGCAAACGTTTTGAGAATGATGATGGCAACAAATGTGCTTGACACAATGGATGGATCTATGGATTGTGATAAGAGTTATATGAGGCCCCAGTAAAATGATTTTTCTTTAAATTTTGGTAGACTCAAGTTCAGGTAATCTCTGATTTATGGAGTAGTTTCATTCCAACAACTGAGTAACTGTCAGTTCTGACCTAAGTTGAATAGTTTTTTTTATTCTGTTTTCTTATTATTACTTTTTATTTTAAACACTTTTATAAATCTTGTCTTTGAATATCTGCTAGTGACCTTTAATGATAACATTAGCAAAATCACTTGCCACAACGTTGTATGTAGTACATGCTACTAATACTAAAATGTTTTTAAAAAATCTAAAAACCTGAAACAGACCATGGTAAGTGTGGTTCACAATAACGCAAATATAGCATAAATTGAGGACAATCTGAATATTAAGAAAAGTGTCTCTACCTCAAAGCTCACCTGGATAAATCCTATTTATTTATCTAGTCACTGATGTTTACCGTGTTATTGACTGTGCATGGACATGTGACTGTATGATCAACATTGGGATAAATGAGAAATCTAGGAAACTCCATCATGCTCATTCAGAACTTGCATCTAGAACAAGAGGTGGTGGCTCAAACAGACTGAGGAGATCCTGCATGATTAATCATCAGGAAAGGTGCACATCAGGGCTGTAACTTTTCATCATACTTACTAAACCGTATTCTGAGAAAATAGTCCTGGAAGCTGAACTATGTGAATGGAGAAAAGGGGGCATCAAAACTGGAGGATGCTTCTTAACCTATCCTACAATCTTGCTTGATTAAAGTATAGTAGACTTGAACCACTTGCTCATGAAGTTCAAAGCCTAAAGCCTCTAGGATTAATTTTATCTTAACATAAAGAAGATAAAATTTCTCGCAGCTGTACCAATCAGAGTAAACAGAGAAATGACTGAGTTGTTAAGAAATTAATTTTACTTGAGTCCACCATCAATGCCCGTGGAAGCAGCGATCTGGAAACCAAAGAATGTATCGCATGGGGGAAATCTGCTGCCAAAAACCTCTGTAAAGCATGCAAAAGCAAAGCTGCTACCTTGAGGACCAAGGTACTTCCAGTCACCTCATATGATGTGCAAGCTAGGAGCAGAAAGACCACGGAAAAATCAATGCCTCTTTGTGCTGCCAGCAAAGACGATGGGAGATACCATGGACTGCCAGAAGAACAAGCGAATCTTTCTTGGAAGAACTATGGTCAGAACGCTTCTTAGAAGCAAGGTTGGTGAGGCTTCCTTCATCTTGTCAAGAGGGCCCAGTCCCTGGAGAGGGACATCATGCTTCCTGTACAGTCATCAAAAGCGGGCAACCCCTGTGGGACTGATGGGAGTGAGAACCCACCACGCTCAAATATTGTCTAATGGACGCAATAAAGAAACCTCCGTCTCCCAGCAGGATTTCCTCTCTGGGTGCAGGAGTTAGGACTGCAACGTGTAATTGTTGTAGCAGGCTGAGGGAAGGCAACACACTGCACTCTATAGCAGATGCCGGGGTCAGCTTTGCAATCTAAGGGCAAGAGAACAAGAAGAGGGGGCCTGATAGTGAAGCTTCCAGTTAGCGTGGTCATTGGCAGTGCTGATGTGTGTGACTACACACTTCATTTGCTCCCCGAGCCTTCTAAGTGGCAGCTCATTAACACCTCAAGTCTGAGGGCTCACACACTGCATTCTAATTCTAAGTGCATTATCCTAATGGAATGTGTACTAAGGCAACTTCCCTGGGAAAAGTGCTCTATTTACTTAATCACTATGGAGAAAAGAAATTTTTACTTGCAGAAGCAGAAATAAATGACCACTCTCTGCTTTTAAGTACTTGGGGCTGTAAGTGTTTTACCTTTTCAACTGTTGCTCATTTATATTACCTGGTAATATTACTGTGATATAGAAAGGATCAATAGAAATGTTTTCATTTGGCAAATTAGAAAACTAAACTAGAGAGGTTTGTCTCTTGCTACCTAGTTGAATAATGACCGGGGGTGTCAAATAACACCTGGATCCTAAAACTTGACCTCTCTCTACAACATTGAACCCGAAATTAAAATTTTTACCAAAGAAGAATACAAAGATATGAGAGCCTATGACCCTTTGAGAGAAGGAAGCGAAGATGGGGAGGAGGTGAAATGCCTAGCTGATGACCTTTGACAATACACACATATACTACAGGCAGGTCTATTGTGAAGCGTCCAGAAGGGGACTTCAGTGAGAAGCTTGAGTGTTTCCAGCCCTGGTATTAGGAGCTTCGATTGTGTGCATAAGCCACAGCCCATGAGTTTACAGTCACCACAGAAAGTCAAGGTGGGCTGGGACAGAGAAACATAAAAGTTTCATTTCACATTATGACATTTGTCAAATAATAGTCATTTAGAAGACGTCTCAGTAGAGTTTAGGCTTAGCAGGATAGAATATCATGCTCCATCCCAATATCTTTTGCAGGTTCTAGAGGGCTTAAAGCCATTGTGTAATGTTCACCTCCCTCGTTCCTCCTCCAGGATAAATGTCCTCCCCGTCATGCTGCAGGAAGAGCAGTCTACAGTCAGTCAGGCAGTCAGCAGGTGGCTATTGAACCACTGCCACGAAGGCATTCAGTCTTGGATGCCACACAAATAAAAAATGGTACTTTATAAAAATGCACATGTTTGGGTTACATGCCTATTATTCTCATTGATGGAGTCTGGGGAGGGGGGGCAGCATTTAGGGCTTTTTTTATACTTTAAAGTTTAAAGAACAAATTGGTTTCCCATTCAACAGTTTATCCATGGTGTTGCTAACACCCCCCTAGTCTCCACATTCTCACCATGGCTTCCCTGTTTCCTTTTGTCCAGAATATCTAGCCAGTCCTACCTTCCCATCTCTACTGTTGTACTTTTACTTCAATGTTGCAATGGTTTAGGTTTTTCAGGGCTTCCTGACTAAGAGCGCACTATGAAGAAGGAATACCTGTCCCCTTTAGAGGAATACACCATTGAAAATCTTACGGGTAGCAACAAAAATCATCAGATACTAGAACGCCTCATGAACAGCAGGACAATATTGTCAGAGTCAGGGCCAGAAGAATAGTCCCTCAGGTCAGAAGGAACTCAAAATATGACTGAGAAAGACCTACCTACTCAAAGGATCTTCATTTATGATTGATGGTGCAAAAATTATTAGTAATTGTCACGTGGAACGTATGAAGTATGAATCTAGGAAAACTGGAAGTCATCAGAAATGAAATGAAACATAATAACTACAATCCTAAGCATGAGTAAGCTGACATGAACTGGTATTGGTGATTTTGTTTCAGAAAATGAAATGGTTTCCTATACTTGGAATGACAGATTCAAGACGAATGGTATTGTAATCATCATTGAAAAGGTCATTTCGAGATCTATCTTGAAGTATAATGAGACCTGTGGTAGAATAGTGATTATTCACACACAGAAATCCAGTCAATTCACTATTATTCAAATTTATGCACCAAGGACCAAAGATAGTGGTGCAGAAATTGATAAGTTTTACCGATGTCTTGTCTAAAATTGATCAGACATACAATCAAGATGTGTTGATAATGACTTGTGATTGGAATGCAAAAGTTGCAAACAAAGAGGAAGAAAAAGTAGTTGGAAAACATGAACTTGGACCAGAAATGAAGAATTTTGCAAGACCAATGACTTCATAACAAATGCCTTTTGCTTTCCTTTTTTGCATTAAATACTGTTATTGGGGGCTCTTACATCTCTAATCACAAATGTGTCAAGCACATTTGTACATATGTTGCCATCATCATTTTCAAAGTATTTTCTTTCTACTTGAGCCCTTGGTATCAGCCCCTCAGTCCCCCTCCCACTTCCCTCACCCTCCCTCCCTCGTGAACCCTTGTTAAGTTATAGATTATTATTTTCATATCTTATATCATCCTCTGTCAACTTTCACCCTCTTTTCTGTTGTTCATCCCCCTGGGAGGGGGTTATATGTTGATCCTTGTAGTGGATTTCCCCTTTCTGCCCTGCCCCCACCCCCAACTTCCCCTTATCCTCCTGGTATCTCTATTCTCATTGTTGGCCCTGAGGGGTTTATCTATCCTGGATTCCCTGTGTTGCAGACTCTCATCTGTAGCAGTGTGCATATTCTGGTCTAATCTGATTTGTAAGGTAGAATTGAGGTCATGATAGTTGGGGGTGGGGTGGGCGGAAGCGTTAAAGAACTAGAGGAAAGTTGTGTGTTTCATCAGTGCTATATTGCACCCTGATAGGGTCACCTCTTCCTTTTGATCCTTCTGTGAGGGGATGTCTAATTCTGTGGGCTTTGGATCTCCACTCCTCGTCCCCTCCCCCCAATCCCCCCATCCACATTAGTATGATTTTGTTTTGGGTCTTAGCTGCCTGATACCTTATGCCATTGACACCTCATTATCATACAGGCTGGTGTGCGTCTTCCATGTGGATAAAGACCTTTTTAACAGCACAGATGGTGACTATGCAAGTTGATTCTCCAGATGTAATCCACAGAAATAAAACTAACTACCATACATCTGTGGGAAGAAATTATAGAGAACCTCAAGATCAGCAGTTAAAGTTAGGCAAGGGACCAACTGCAGGACAAACCATCAATTGTCATATGTAAGTTTAGGTTGAAGCTGAAGATAATTAAAACAAGTCTACAGAGCCAAAATTGAACTTGAGTCTATCCCACCTGACTTTGAGAACACTCAATAGCAGATGTGGGGCATGGAGCACGAATGAGAGAGGAACTGATGGTTGTGGGATGTCATGAAAATATACATAAAGAAAGCAAACAATCATTCAAAAGGAAGGAAAGAAAGAAAAAATCTAAGTACATGTCAGAAGAGATTGTGAAAATTGCTCTTAATTATAGAATAGTTAAGAAAACAAAAGAAATGATGAAGGCAAAGAGCTGAAAAGAATAATTTCAAAGGGCAGCTCCAGAAGGCAAAGTAAGATATGTCAAAAGACCTAGAATCAGACAACCAAATTGGAAGTACACACTCAGCATAACTTAAACGGTAAGGACAAAGGAAAAATTCAGTCCTTGAGTTGCAAATGGAAAGATTCCATAGGCAAAGTAAAGAATGGTTCAGGAAGCATCAAAAGGTGAAAGAATACACAATTATTGTACCAAAGAGAACTAATCAACATTCAGCCACTTTAAGAGATAGCAAATGAGCAAGAACAATGGTGCCGTACCGTCTTAAGATGTCCAAGTCGCATTGAAGGCATTAGCCAAGGACAAGGCTCTCGGAATTGTTGGAATGCCAATTAAAATGTTTCAACAGCTGAGGCACTGGAAACACTTTTTTATGCCAAGAAACCTGGAAGACAGTTCCCTCATCAACTGAGTGGAAGAGATCAGTGTTTGTGCCCATTCCAAAGAAAGGTGACTCAATAGAATGAGTACATGATAGAACAATAGCACCTATATCACATGCAAGTAAACTTTTGCTGAAGATCATCCAACAACAGTTAAAGCGGCACATGGACAAAGAGCTGCCAGAGATTCAGAAGATTACATGTAACCTTGGATATCATTGCTGATGTCAGATGGATCTTGGTTAAAAACCAAATACTAGAAAGATATTTATTTATATCATACTCACTGTGTAAAGGCAGTAGACTATGTGGAGCATAACAAACTGTGGCTAGCCTTCGAAGATTGGGAAGTCCAGAACACGCCACTGTGCTCATGCGAAATATGTACATGCTTCAAGAGGCAGTGGTGCAAACAGCACAAGAAAATACTGCAAGGTTTCAAACGCAGGGTGAGTCTTAGGGTTGCATCCCTTCGCCATACTTACTCATTCTTCAAACTAAGCAAATAATCTGAAACACTGGATTGTAGGAGAAAATGTGGTATCTAATCTCAGGGTTTTATAGACTATGGTTATTTTTTATTTCTTTTTTTCCCAGCAGTTTTATTGGCACATAATTTACATGCCATACAATTCAATAGTTCAATCGCTCAATCATATCAAGGAGAACTGTACAATCATCACCACATCTAAAGCCATCCATTTTAGAGGATTCCCCCCCCCCCATGGTTGAATCATCTTTCAAATGAGTTGGGCAATCACAATCCAGTACCAGTGCTCTCTCCACACTCCCACCTTCATAATTTATTCCTGAAATCCCCTTTCCCTTCCTACCACCCTCCACCACCCTTGTATGCCCTAGACCCCCTTGTGTCAGTTATTATCATTGTGTATCCACTCCTCCTGTACGTCACAGCTGGGAGGCCCAACAGAAAAAAATAACAAACAAAATTGTGTTAAAGTGGTAAGGTTAAAAAATCAATAGTATACAAAAATCCAAATAATGCACAAGAACAAAAAGCATGGTTCCTTAATCCTTTGGCTAATTGTCCAATACCCGAGTCTGGTTTTCTCTGCTTTCCTTCGCTGCTTTAGAGGAGAGCTCAGTGGCTGTCTTTCAGATGGCCAGTCACAAGCTTCTAAGATCCTGTACATTACTCCCTAGGAACCCTGGTGGCGTGGTGGTTACTTAGGCATTGGGCTGTGATCCAAATGGTCGGCAGTTGGAAACCACCAGCACCTCCTCAGGAGAAAGACTGGCCTTTCTACTCCTGCAAACAGCCTCAGAAACCACAGCGGATCGCTGAGTCCGCACTGACTTGATGCCAGTGACTTTTTTTTTTTAATTTGGACACTTGTCACTAAAGTAGGAGGCAAAACATGGTTTTCGTGAAATGTATTGTGTCAATTGGTGTAGATGTTCCCTGTCACCTGTTGCCTTAGAGCCTTTGAACTTTATCCTGCAAAGTGTTCGGTCATGTCTGAGATATTTCCATGTCTGTTCCCCCTATTTTCTATTTTCTTCTATTCAGGCACATGTAGTACCTACAATTTATGTAAAAATATTTTATCATATATGTAAAACTATTCACAACCAAATATATATCTTCAGGTGAATGTCTTCCTCACACACTCCTAAACTTCTTTCATATCCATTCATAAATTATTATTTGTTAATAATGTTGCTGTGTACTTATCATCATCAATCACAAAAGCAAACCCACTGCCACCGTGTCTGCGGCAGTTACATAATCTGGTGTCAAGTTGGAACTTGATAGGATTAAGAGTGAAGGGGTGGAGTCTAGTCTATCAATTGAATCATAGCCAATGAGGCCTCTGTGTGGGCATGGCCTTCTCCTGAGAATTCTGGGAACTCCTGTATTTTTCTCCTTGGAGACGGAAGATACTTTCTCACTCTGCTCACTCCCTGGGAGACATTTCAGCTGACAAGACACATGGAACTATACTAGTTCCCAGAGCTGGAGAAGCCACATGGACCTACCTTGATGCAACCAGACCTCTGAAGCAGGAGAAGGCACGTGGAGAACCCTGCCAGTACTGAGATGCTTACAACACCACTGGATCCAAAGATTTTCTGCTCACTGGCCTGTGATTGTCCTGCATTTGGTGTCATTGCATGTGTTTCATGAGTCTAAAGAGGACTATATGGATTGATATCAGATATAAGGGCTAATATCGGATTTATAGGCTTGGACTGGGTTGGGATTCTTTCTTAATGTAAAATTACCCTTTATATACAACACTCTCTTGTATACATATGAGTTCCTATGGATTTGTTTCTCTACTGGGCTAGCACAGTGTCCATTCTGACTCATCCTAAAAGCAAACAAACAAACAACAACAACAAAACCTCGCTGCCATTAAGCTAATTCTGGCTCATACTGACCCTAAAAGACAGAATAGAACTGCCGCATCAGGTTTCTGAGGCTATACATCCTTATGAGAGCAGACAGCCTAAAATTCCCCTGGAATAGCCGATGAATTTGAACCACTGACCTTGAAGCTAGCAGCCCAATGCGTAACCTACAGCATCATCAGTAATGACGGTAGTTGCTTTTCATCCGTACATTCCTCTAAGTCAGTGGTTCTCAACCTTCCTCAGGCCGCGACTCTTTAACACAGTGCCTCGTGTTGTGGTCACCCCCCAACAATAACATTATTTTTGCTGCTACTTTATCACAGTAATGTTGCCACTGTTATGAATCAGGCAACCCCTGTGAAAGGGTCCTTTGACCCCCTAAAGGGTCGCGACCCACAGGTTGAGAATCTCTGCTCTAAGTGGCCTCCTTGGCTCGGTCATGGGATGACTTCCCACATTGCGTATTGCCTTTCCCGTCAACATCATTAACCATGTCCTCTATCCAGTTAGTGATTTTCCCCTCCTCCCCTTTCATCCCTGGTAGCCATGAAAAAATGCTTTGTCTGTGTGAGTGTGTAAAATTTTCTTATTGTTGCTGTTATTTTGTAAATAATGGTCTCATATAATATTTGACTTACTTTGATCAACATAATGCCTTCCAAATTCATCTATGTTATGAGATGTTTTGTGGATTCTTCATGATTCTTTATTGTTGTTTTTGGTGTGTCTTCCGTTCTGTGCATTATTGTAGTTTCTTTATCCATTGCTAGACATGTAGCTTGTTTCCATCTTGTTGCTATTGTCAATAACGCTGCATAAGCATGCATGTGCACATGTATGTTTGTGTTATACTTCTTATTTCTTTAGCATATATACTTGGAATTGGAGTTGCTGGATCATATGGTACTGATGCTAGCCACAGAGTTCTCAGTAGCGAATCCATCTGAAGTGGACGGCCTATTTTCTTTTCTTTTCTTTTTGTAGTCTCTTCTTAGCCTGGAAGCTCTGCTGAAACATGTTCACTTTGGTATTCAATACTTTGCTGGTATTTGAAATACCATTGACGTAGCTTCCAGCATCACAGCAACACACGAGGTACCACAGTACAATTATCTAGCAGACAAGTGACATTAGCCAAAAACAAGACTCCAGGAATTAATGGAATACTGATTTAAATATTGAAACAAGGTGAGAAATAACTGGAATTACTCACTTGTCTGTGCCAAGAAATTTGGAAGAACTGACTTGGCCAACTGACTGGAAGGGATCCATATTTATATTCATTCCAAAGAAAGCTGGCCCAACAGAACCCACAAATGATAGAACAACATTACCAATATATCACATTCAAGTAAAATTTTGTTGAAGATCACCCAACAATTGTTGCAGCAGTACATTGACAAGGAGCTGTCAGAAATCCAAGCTGGATTCCGAGAGGACAGGAACGAGGGCTATCATTGCTGATATCAGATGGATCTTGGCTGAAAGCAGAGACTACCAGAAAGATGGTTAATTGTGTTTTATGTACTATGCATAGGCATTTGGCTGTGTGGATCACAACAAACTATGGATAGCTTTGAGGAGAACTGGAATTCCAGAACGGTGCCCTGTGCTCATGTGGAACCTGTACATGGTTCAAGAGGCAGGAGTGTGAACAGAACAATGGAAACTGGGTAGTTTAAAATCAGGAAAGGTGTGTATCCTTTCACCATTCTTATTCAATCTATAGGCTGAGAGTCAGAGAAGCTGGTTTATATGCAGTGTCAGGATTGGAGGAAGGCTCACTATCAACCTTCTGTATCCAGCAACCTTGCTTGCTGAAAGTGAGGAAGACTTGAAGCACTTGCTGATGAAGATCAAGGATTTCAGCCTTCAGAATGTATTACAACTCAATGCAAAAATACACACACCCCCAACCCAAAATTGGCTACTGCTTTCAATGCATCTTGGTGTTGGTGAAGAACATTGAAAGTATCATGGACTACCAAGAGAACAAACAGATCTGTCTTGGAAGAAGTACAACCAGGATGCTCCTTAGAGGCACAGATAGTGAGACTTCATCTCATGTACTTTGGACCTGTTATCAGGAGAGATCAATCCCTGGAGAAGAACACCATGCTTGGTAAATTGGAGGGGCTGTCAGAAAGAGGAAGGCCTTGAAAAGATGGAGTGACACTGGCTGTGTTGGTTCGGTTATCCATGGGGTCAATATGAGTTGTAACCAACTTGACAGCACCTAACAAAGACATGGTATTTATTTCTATATCCTGCTGTTTAGCAGTTTTCTTATAATTTTTCCATAGTTGTGTCACTTCACATTCCCACCATCAGTCCATAAGAATTCCAGTCTCCCCACAAACTCACCAACATTTTTCCTGGTCTGTTTTTAAAAAGTAAGGCCATTACTGTCAGGGTGAGATCCTATCTCATGGGAACTTTTATTTGTATCTATAATGACTGAAGGAGACCAATGAAAACTTGGTGTCTCTGGATGATGGCGCTGAAGATACTGAAACAGACCATGGGCTGCAGGAATGTGTCGCTGACAGCCGGGTTATCAATTCGGTTCTATATGTCCTGCTGTTGCATCCATATCGGGCTGCTTTCATCTCCATAGCTACACATAAAGATCTAAAATCAGGTCCGATGAGGCTTCCGACTTGGTTCCTCTTCAATAATTACTTACCCTGGGTCTCTTTCTGTCACCCCCACCCCCCCACCCCGCCCATCTCATTTAAAAAGCTGTTGACAGAGCTCTTAGACATTTGAGATCAAAAGGGCAGCATTTGCCCGAGACTGAGTTCAAAAGGCAGGAGGGAATAGGAAAGAGGGACTAATGTCCATGGAAATGGGAATCCAGGTAGAACTGGGAATAAATGCTGTTACCATACAGGATTGCAATCGGTTGTACAAAATAGAATGCGTATTAATTGTTGAATGGAAAACTGATTTGCTCTGTAAACTTTCACAGCACCACCACAAAATCTCCCAAAGTAAGAGAGAATATACCTTTGTGGGTAAGAGGGCTATAGTGGGTAAGAGGACTATATTTTCCTGATTTGTTTAAGTTCTTTCTGTTGGTGTAAAAGAATCAAGCTGATTTTCATATGTTGCTCTTGTATTCTTGGATCCTTTTACTTTCCTAAGTCCATCTGTTGGTTCCATTAGCTTTATAGTGGAATTTTTGAGGATCATATAACCTGAACATAGAGTTAGTTTGATTTCTTAACAGTTTGAATACACTTTACCCCTTTATCTTGCCTTAGTGCCAAATTAGCGCCTCCAGTACAATGCTGGGTAAGCATTGTGACAAAGGGTCTCCTTGTCTGGTTCTTAAAGGGTATACTTTCATTTTCTCCATTGAGAGTAATATCGACTATTGGTTTTGAAAAATGCTGTTGTACAGTGGTTTTGGGCTCTTCTAATCAAAGGTTAAGTCCCACCACATAGTTTGGTTGCTTTTATTATTAGGTGCTGTGGTAGTTACACGGTCTGGTTTCAACTTGTGAAGGGGTAGAGTCTAGCAGCCGGTCAATCAGGTCTCAGCTTGATGACCTCATTTGGAGGTGCCACAGAGATAAATAACTCACCGGAGGCCAGATACGCTCACTCCCTGTGAGACATTCCTGTTGACAAGACACATGGAGCAATGCTAGAGCCCTGGAGCTGGAGGAGCCATGTGGAGACCTCTTCCAGCACTGAGATGCTTCCACTGCCACTGGATCCACAAGACTTTCCCGCTGCTGACCTGCGATCTTCCTGTGTTCAGCGTCATTGCATGGATGTGTTGTGTGCGTCTGAAGAAGAATGTAATGACTGATAATGGACATCTGGACTAATTTCGGATTTATGGACTTAACCTGGTCTGGGCAGGGATGTTTTCTCAATATATAATTTCTCTTTTATTGAAAGCTCTCTTTTATCCACATATGAGTGTCTATGGAATTGTTTCTCTAGCCAACCCGGACTAACACAGGTGCCATCAAATCACTTCCAACTATGTACAACAAAATGGAAACGCCACCCGATCCTACCCCATCCTCACAATTGTTCTTATGTTTGAGGCCATTGTTGCAGCTATTGTATTGATCCATATTTTCAAAGCTCTTCCACTTCTTTTCTGTTCCTCTACTTTACTTTTTCCATGGATTTGTCTTTCTTGAAAACATGTGCAAAGTACATGAGATGAAGTCTTGCCAGCCTCACCTCTAAAGAGCATCTTGGTTGTACTTCTTCCAAAAGAGATGGATTTGTTCTTTAGGTGGTCCAAATAGTCTTCACCAGCTCCATCTTTCAAATGCATCAGTTCTTCTCTGGTCTTCCTTATTCAGTGTCCACCGTTCACATGCATACGAGGCCATTGAAAATGCCATGACTTGGGTCAGGCTCACCTTAGTCCTCAAAGTAACCTCCTTGCTTTTCAACACTTCAAAGAGGTCCTATGAAACATATTTACCTACTGCAATGTATCATTTGGTTTCTTTGCTGCTGCTTTTTTGTGCATTGATTGTGGATCCAAGAAAAATAAAACCCCTTGACAATGTCAATTTTTCCCCATTTATTGACCAAATTGTGGTGATTCTGCTCTCCTTTACATTGTATTGCAGCCCATATGGAAGACTGTAATCCTGGAGTCGTATCAGGCCAACAGAAGGTATGGAACCCGGGGGCTGACTCATTTTGCCATCTGACTGGGTACAAAATGTACCATCTGAGAAACAGGAAAAGGGACTATTCACTACCATCGTGAATGAAGGACAAGCACATAGCGCATCCTTTGGACCGTGCGACACCTGCATGAATCCCCGTCAATGCAGAATACAGAACTGTGACCCCAGGGGTGAAGAGGAATGGCCGAGGATCAGGGGCAACAGAGCCAAGAGCTGTGGTTTGAGATGGTGGTGGGTTTCCCAGTGAGTGACGTCAAGCAAATGGCATGCTTTTTTAGAGTGGGGTGCAGTTAGCAGCACTAACGGATATTTGTGCTATTTGTCTGCGCAAGGCCAAGGTCAAGGGACAGCATTATGGGAGAGGCTGAAAACCAGAGAAAGAGATGCCTGCAAGCATGACTGACCAGAGGGACTGCATATTCAATGAACTGTATCCTTAATATTTTGACCATGAAATGTAACCTAATATCTTTTCTAATAAACCTAATAATTGTGAGTTTTTTCTGTGAGTTCTGTGTGGACATTTCAAGGAATTGTAGAACACAGAAGAGATGAAGAGAGTGCGTGGGGAGGGACAATGAGAGCTAGCATCGGTAAAGATGTTGGAGAATGAAGGCATGTCTGACCGGAGCCCCATAGGAACAAGCCTAGAGTGGGTGATGGTACCTCTCCTCCTTGGAACGCAAAGGAGGTGGGCTGCCACTCCGCAGTATATTTTCAAATTCTCTTTGTTACGTTGAAGAATTTTTCTTCTATTCATATTTTGCTGGACTGTTCACAGCCCCTTCATATATTCATGGGGACTACTGGTCAGCGGCATTCTTTTGCAGGGGAGGTCTTGGTCTGGCTCTGGTATTAGGACGATGCCGGCTTCCTGGATTCGGTAGCATTTCCTCCCCTTCCCTCGGAAATAGTCTGACTAAGGCTTGTGTGAGCTCTTCTCTGGACAACTGGTGAAGTTCTCCAGTGGAGTTGTTTCCGTTTTCTGCTTCACTTTTTGCTAGTGGTGGCAGTTGCTTTTCTAGATATTTTCCATGTCCTCCAGGATTTCAAATTTGTTGTCATATAATTTTTCATAACATTCTACTACGTTCTTTTTCATTTCTTCAGGTTTGCTATAAAGTCCCCCATCTCCCTCCTTACTTGGGTTATTCGCTTTTCCTGCTTTGCTTTTCTCCGTTTGGTGAGTGGTCTGTCAGTGGTATTGACCTTTTCCAAACAGCACCTTCTAGTGCTATTCATTCTCCCAATGTTTCTCCTGTTCTGTTTCCTGTCTTTCTGCTCTAATCTTCATGATTTCCTTTCTGCTAATGACCGCGGGCTTGTTTTGCTGTTCGCGTTCTATTTGCTTGTGTTGCATTTAATGTTTTTATTTTAGACCTCTTTATTGTGTGTGTTTATTGCTATCCATTGACCTCTGGGCACATGTTGTGCTGTGTTCCAAGGTTTGGGTATTTTGTCTCATTCTCATTTGATTCTAGGAATTTTACATTTTCGTTTTTTATTTCTTATATTACCCAGTGGTTTTTAAAATCTAATGTAATTGAATTTCCCTGTATTTGATTGTTTCCCCCTTGATTTTCCCGTTATTGATTTTTACTTTTATAGTGTTGTAATCAGAGAGAATGTTTTATATTATTTTGATGTTTTAGACTTTATTGAAACTTACTTCCTGGCCTAAAATTTTGTGTATTCTGGAAAATGATTCATGCGCTTTGGAAAATAGTATACAATTTTTGTAAAGCGTCCTGTTTATTTCCATGAGATCGAGTTGGTTGGTTATGGTCTTTAGCTCACCTGTAGCTTAGATGAATCTATGTCTTATTATTCCATCTACCACTGAAAGTGGTGTGACTAAAGTCTCCTAAATAATAATGGGACTTTGTCTTTCTCTTCTCGATGCTGCTGTGGTTGGCTTCTGGGATTTTAGAACCTTGGCCTTCTAGGGGTGATAGTGACTTTGGTGACGTCCTCCTCGTGGATCAACCTTTAGTTATTATACTTCATCCTTCCCTATCTTTAATGGTGGATTTTACCTCAAAGTCTATTTCATTAGAAAAGAATATTGATGAGTTATGTTTTGTTTGTTTGTTTGTTTTTTATTCATTCTGCTACCCTCTGCCACTTTACCAGCCCCCTTAAGCTTTCTTTTTTTCCCCTCAGTCCAGGGGAGAGCTCAAACGCAGTCCCCCACTACCACAAATTATGCAGTGGAGTTTCCCATATTTGAGGAAATTTCAGGGATCAGCACATCCGGAGTGCAATGAATAAGCCTCGCCCTGAGAAAACCACCTTCGTGATCATGCCAGGTAAGTATTCCCTTAAGCTTTCTTGCATGCATGATTTCTGCATAATAATCAGAGTTTATTCTTTAAAAAAGTCTCCAGTTGTTGAATACACTTCGTACATTTTAAGTTCCCAAAGCATTTGTTTTATTATTGAATGTGCCATTTTCCCCCATATTCTTCCCTTTGGTATGGTCCTCCCCACCCCGTTTTGTTGATTTTGTCTGCATCGTTTTGTTTTTGTTTTGCTTTGCCCCTCACCCAAGTTAATATGTGTTAGTCATTTATACTCCCTCCAGCAAATGGCATGGGCCATGTCTCACCTTCTCTAGCCAAATCAGGGGAAGGAGAATCAAACTCCACACCAGCCCATGGCTGAATCCCACAAGGTAGAGGTCTGACACCCTCCACCCTCCAACTTCCTTCACCTCACAATGACACCATTGGCCCCTCCCAAAGCACTTGACTTCTCTCTGGATTCAATGATTCATTGAAATGAATTATTGCCACCCAGAACTCATAGACAATCACCACAAATATGCAATAATGATGCGTTACTTCTCTGGAGAGGTGAAACTGGTGATAACTATATAGAGATATATTTGTTTGGGAGATGGCTCACTTTATACCCAGTGGAATGCCAAAACTGACCATCCCTTGAGTTAGTGTCCTTTACACTGTATTTGCAATCCCCTAGTCACTTGATGGAGTTACAAAAACTGGATAGAAGCATCAGACCCAGCAATTTCACTGCACTACACTCCCTTGCCACCCCTAGTGTGAAAAGCTTATCCGGAGTCTTTATAATATTGATCTCCTATAATAATTGTCCTTTGTGATTGATTTATTTTATATGCAGCATATCATCTAGGTTTCACAGATTTGTCCTTTTTCTTTCACTTGGAGAAGTATTCCGCTACATGTGCCATGGTTTATCCACTTTTCCATTTTAGGGATATAGGTTGTTTTTTAATTTTATTTTATCTTTGCTGCTCTAAATAGTGAGTGGACATTTATCTCTTCAGATTACGACTCTTATTTCTCTTGGATAGAGCAGAACTTAACCCGTTTGGATCCTCTCCACAGGATGCTTTTCATTTCTCTAAGCTGCTCTCAGGGTCTTTTTCTTTCCTGTCTTTGGTTTTGGCGAGTTTGGTTATGATGGTAAGTCTTGGTGACTTCTTTTTGGCATCTATCTTGTTTGGGGTTTATTGAGCTACTTGGATGACTGTCGTGTGATCTCTCATGATATTAGGGATGTTCTTAACCAGAAAATCCTTGGCAATTCTCTCTCACTAGTTCCTCTCCCCTCCTTCTATCTTCACATGGATTTAGTCCTTGGAACACACTTCAAGGTGTGTGTAAAGGCCCAATCAAAGTCAAGGCATATTAATACTCAGGTTGGTATGTTCGTTTGAGAAAAATGAAGGCTTTGCAATGTATCCACCTGGATACTTCCTAAGTATTTAAATCACTCTTTGGGTATTAGAATGATACAGAAGACAAGCATGATCTCGGGCTCATTGTGGTTACATTCTTCTATGGGATGCAAGCCCAAAAGAACGGAGTAAACAATTATAAACGGTGATAACGTACTAAAAGAAACAAACAAGGCTCGGAGATATGGCAAAACCAGGAGAGAAGACTGGGATCGAGTTTGGAAAGCATTGCGGTGTGGGGGAGAGGTTTTCCGTGGAGCTAAAAGTTAAGCTGACCTTGAAAGAAAGAACGAACGAAAACAGCATGTGAAGAACAGCGGCTCCCTGCTCTAGGCGGAGGGATCGGTACAAGCCAGGACTCCAAGCAGGAGCAATTCTGATTGTTCAGGGACATGAAACACCGCCCACATAATTGCGATGATGGTAACACGGAGATGAATGCGCAGCAGCAGCACCAGATCGTCCAGAAATCCAGAGAAAGAAACACCTAGAGCTTTCTGCTGAACAAGTTGGCAAGCAGAACAAAGGTTGTTCGTTTGACAAGAGATAGTGGTGGCCTTGTCAACGTACCCAAGGAGGTGGGAGAATGGCATGACTCTGAGATCTATTCTATCTAGGTGGTGGAATCAATGGGGTTTTCTAATAGATTGAATAGTGATGAGGGTAAAGAACAAAAGCTGTCGAAAGGGCATCTCCGTTTCTACCTTGAGTAACTAGATCAACGGTGGCAGCACTTGGAGATTTAGAGGACTGTGGAATGGTGGAATGTGGCAAGTAGAAATCAAAGGTTTCTAGGCAATCCAAGAATTAGGAACTCGTTTGAGGCCACAGAGCTAGAGAACGACAGAACTTAAATCAGAGTCAGTCCTGTGACTACATTATAGCGGTAAACACATCATTAAGAAGAGCCATGGTTTAATCTTGGCAAAAGAGAAACAAATTCATTATGGTTTACAGGCAGTTAAATTAAACTGCAATCAGGTCTTGGCTCTTTGGAAGTAAACCTAAGAAAAATTAGGAAAAAATAAGGCACGATTGCTGAAATGATCTATCAATGTATACTTTCACGAGTATGATCTATTGCTAGGCCTTCAGAAGATGTCAATACTTTGAAGATAGGGCTTTAGCAATCAAAAAGTGCATTGTCTAACTCAGTAAGTTCTAATAGGTTGGTGCCAAGAAGCCTTAGTGGTGTTATACAACAATGCAGTTCCATGAGCAGTAAATGAGACAAAAACAGGCAGATATTGCAGGAAATCTCAGAGCTTTATCAACCAATTAATGTACTTTGTGGGCTCCTGGGTGCCACAAGAGGATAAATATAGTTCATGGCATTTTCCCTGACAAAATAATCTTTATTTTAAGATAATTATGCCTTATAACATTGAAGTATAAATTATGTTTCATAAGGAAACAATTATCTTGTTAGGAATATAGGGACATAAAACATACAAGCATAAATCTTTTCTCTCTCACAGGCCAAATACTCTCTAACCATGTAATCTATGGTTAGAGGGTATTTGAACTTTTCATAGTAATCAAACAACAATGGTAATAACGAACATCTACTCAGGCATTATTCTATCAATTTAATAGAGCCCCAGCCATGTGGCGAGATAGCTTAGAATATGATTTACAAAGTCTGGTATCCCCTTAGGGTACTTACAGTCTAATGAAAAGAATTAAATCAATGAATCTAATTAAATCAATGAATACACAAATAACACATTAAATATTATCTTGAAGTTATTATAAAGATTAATTATAGGATGACTCAACCCATACTGGAGGGGCATGGAGGACTTCCCCACCAAGGACTTCCCCACTGTATGTCACCTGCTAGAGGTTGAGAAGAAGCCAAACAAGAGGTTAGAAAAATGTTCAAGCCTGTGGGCCTAGCTCACACAGACGCTCCCAAAAGGAAAGACCCAGGCCTGCCTGACACCATCTGTGAAAGAAGTTCAGCAACTGCCTCAGTTAGGTGGCGCTGTTCGGCATTCAACTATTACCTGCAAAGTTGGATAGTTCAAACTCACTAATGCTCCATGGCAGAAAAGATGAGGTATGTGCCTCCATAAAGATTTACAAAACTTCAGAACCCCCATAGCAGGTGCTGTGAGTTGGAATGGGTTCGCTGTCGCTGGGTTTGTTTGGGGCCATAACAGGCCACACCAGACTACAAGGGTGTATTTTTAAGTACCAGAAATGTATTTTCTCACAGTTCTAGAGGCTAGAAATCCAAGTCCGGTTCTTAGTCATGTTGATTCTTTCCTTGTCTGTCATCCTGGGCATTCCTTGGTTTACAGCAATTCTCACATGGCTTCTTCCTTTGTGTGTGCTTCTCTGCGTCTATTCTGGTCTTTTATAAGTCAGAGGTGATTGCATGTAGGAGATGCCTGAGTGTGGTATGATTTCAACTAACTGATTGATTCTATTGTGTAAGGTGACTAGCTTATCTTACATGACATTGCATTAAATGTCAAGAACAATGGTGGTTCGCTGAGAATTTTCATCTAGTTTAGGGATCTACATTTGCTTTCTGTCCCATGTCCTCGTGGGCAGCCATCACCCATCTGGCTAATGGTTACTATGAAGCAAGACAAAGCTCAGGGAAGCTTCCAGATTAGTCAGACCAGGAAGTAAGGCCTGGTGACCTACTTCCAAAAATCAACCAGTGAGAACCCTAAGGATCACAGTGATCGAATGCACAATCAATCATGGGGATGATGCAGAGAGAGTATCATTTTGTTCTATTTCACACAAGGGTCACCGTAAGTCAGGGACTAACTTAACAACAGCCGACAACAAAGAACAAACTGTTTATTCTGTGCTAGGCATTGACCTAAGGACTTTGCATATATTAATTCGCATAATGCTCTGAAAGTTTCTGTGAAGCAGGTACTATCATACTCCCCTTGTTTCAGATGGGAAAATTGAAGTACAGAGCGATCAATAAAACTTCCAAGTTAGCGGTGTAACCACGTCTTGAACAGGGCAGTCTGCCTTCAGAACCTCCGTTCTCTCCATGCTATCACACATCTTTGGAGTCACACAGCTGGGCTCTGTGTTTGGGATTAGGAATCTCCCAAGCATGCCCGTTATGTTCTCTGAACGTGTTTCCCCCATGACAAAAACTGGATGAAGAGAACTGTCCGAGGGCTGTTAGGAGATAAAGTTATAAAATATGCGCCGTACTGAGCATGATGCTGACCACATCCTATTGGGCACGGTGCTGAGAGGTTAAACTCCTAGAGAGATTTAAGTCCCTAGTAGAAAAGAACATCATGATTGGTCAAGCGGAGGGTCAGCAAAAACAAGGCAAAACCCTCAAAGGGATGGGCTGACACCATAGTCACAACGGTGGGTTCCAACATACCCATGACCATGAAGGTGACACACGGCTAGGCAAGTTTGGGTTCTGTTAAATATAATATCATCATGAGTCGGAGCCAACTAAGAATGCCAAGAAGAAGTCAGTGAACTGATCACCTTCCACACCCACCGGTGAGGGGAGACAACCCAAGAGGCCAGCTTGGACCTGAAGAACGAGTAGAGTGGTAGGGAGGAGGTTGAGGCACAGGAGTGAGAGGGATGCTCCCACTTGGAGCCTCAGTGCTGCGTTACGTTGGGGGTGGGGGATAGGAGACTTTGAGCTGGTGAGAGAGCAAATCCAGAGGGACCTGACCTCTAACTTACTTGCCACAGGATGAGCGAGCCCAGCCAACCTCCACCTCTTAACTTCGCAGTGAACCTAAGAGAGGATGTCTTGGCTTGGACAAGAAGGCAAAAGAAAGGAACTGGCCTGAGCTTAGGAAGCCAGGCCAGTGGTCTCCATGGCACCCGTTGCTGCTGGCTCCCTTGGCTCTCTGCAGCAGCCTCTGCATGCCAATGAGAACCCCCACCTCCACCCACTCCACTGGTGACTGCAGTCTCCTGAGTGTGTGCCAATCGGGTCTGAGCCAGCTTCTCCTCTGGTTGCTTAGGTCCCGGTGCCTGGAAACTTCTCAGCCATTTGCCCTCGCGGACATGTGTGCCTCTGGAAACTTCAGCTACCCTGTGGTTCTGAAGGGGAACCCACTGGTAGCCTGAGGGAAAGTCTACCCTGCCCCAGACCCGACCTGAGAGAGAAAGAACATTTTCCAGGACATTAGAGGTCAGGAAACAATTGCACAAACTCAGAATTGAGGAAAGAGCTGAAATTAAAACCTTTAACAGTGTTATGACAGCAGCTAACATCTATCAAGCACTTGCTCAGGGCCAGGTGCCGAGCTTGCCCTGCACTCTCTCTGCTGAGCGCCCCATAAGGCAGATGGGATTCGGATCTCTGTCTTAAGGGGAAGAAAAGATTGAAGGCTCTGACTTCAAGTTGTCAGCGGTAGGACCAGCACGCAAACCTGTACCCAACCGAGTTCAAAATCCTGGCTCTCCCGGCCTGTTCACTTGTCTCAATCTTGCTGCAGTGACACGCCAAATATCAAACTTGCCACTCAAGCTAACTAGGCAGCAAAATTAATTATCAGTGGTTTTTAAAATTGGGAGCAAATACGAAAGGCCGAATTTCTCCAAAGGTTAATTAATTCAACTAGACCCAACAGATACATTTTGGGCATCAATTCAGTGACAGGCACTTGTTTAAATGCTATGGGGGTGTTTGGGGTCGGGGAGAGGGAAGACGTGAGGCCAGAGAGAGGGGAGAGAGTAGGGAAGCCCTCCCTGATCTTTCACAGTTGTTTATCTCTAGGTGAGATGGGCGGCGATCACATCAGGACATATGTATGTTTTTAAAAACTAAAATGAATTCTCTAGGGCTGGGGGAAGGAGGGATAAAAATCTTGTCCAGAGTGAGTATGAGCCAGACTGACATTTCACTGGACTGAAGTGTCAGAAACAGCGACACGCATCCCAGTCTCCCCCAGCTTCTTGCTGCCTCACCATGGTAACCGTCAGCCCTCATCTACCAGAGGGGTTTTTATATCCTCAGAGTGGAGCTGGGCTGACAGTGTGAAGGGATCGATGACTGAAGTGCCCTCACTATCCCCCTGGCCCTGCCACCCCAAATGTATCTCCCTAAATGAATCCCCTTCTAAGCAGCACATCTTGAGAAATCTAATTCCCATACTTATTATCTGAAAGTGAATACCTTAAGCAGGTGCTGGCCAAATCCAAATATTTATTCCAGTCTGCAGGGCAAAACTGGAGTTGGGAAAATTAGAATGGGGCTCCTCCACAGGTAGCCTCTTAGAATATTCATCGAACAATGTTCATCAAGGTTTACAAAGGACACTGCTTAAAAATGCAGGTTTCTGGGCACTCCAGGAGGCCTGGTCATTGGTTTGGGGTCAGACCCAAGAAACAGACTGAGTTCTAGGATTCCAGAAATGAGAAGACAAGGTCCTGGCCCTCAAGGATGTCCTCGCCTAAGAAGAAGTAGACATATAAACAGACAAATACACTGTAAGATAGGAAATGTTTTTACAGAAATATAAAGTAAATTCATTGGGAGTATAACCTAAAACGTGGCGAATATGCCAAGGATAACAAGAAAAGGCTTTTCGGGGGGGCTTGTATGAATGGTGGAGAGAGGAGGAGGAGGTGCCTGCCAGGGAAAGGATAGACACCACAACTTTAGGGAAAGGAAAGGATAAGTAAGTACAAAGGTGAGGACGAGCGAGGAGGCTTAGTATATTAGCAGAACAGCAATATGTTCACTAGTGTGGTATCTTGGGGTAAGCGGGCCTAGTGAGAAAGACTATGGATAAGGAAATGGTAGAACATTCTAGAAATGTTAGGAAGACTAGATTCTGGAGTGACTCATGAGTCAAGCCCTAGAAACGTATCTCTTATAGTATACAGGGAGCTGTTGACCAGTGTGCCAAAAAGAGACCGGTCAGATTGGCATTTCAGCAACGTCATCCCATGGAGGCGTAACCCTCCACTCAGTCTGGCCGCCTCAAGCCCTCACACACGGGTGTCCCAGGGACCTTTCTCAAATGCAAATCCCCACATGACAGTCCTCAAAACAAAGTCCTTCCAAATTTTCCCCTGGCCTTAAGGGAAAGGTCAGAGTCTTTCATCTATGAAACCTTCAAGGGCTGGGCCTTCCCAGTCTCAGGTTCTACATTAGTGCCCCATCCACCCTTGCTTCCCCCGTCCCGAATCTCTCCAAGTTCCAATGTGTCGTGTGTATCTCTTTACCCGTGTTCCTCCTTCTGCTTGAAATGTCCTTTTCCTGTTGTGTCTTGCTTTCTGCACTTCAGACACTCTCCCACAACCCCAATCCTCCCACTTCTGAGCAGCCTTTCTTCATGAACATAGCATAATTCTCTGAGCAAACTGTGATGTCCACCTAAGCTGCGAGTTCACCAATGGCACGGTGTTAATCAGTGTATCCTTCATCCTTTTCCCACTAGACCACGCACTCATTGATCTTGCCGATGCTCTTAGGTGCCGTTGAGTTGCCTGCTGCTCACAGCAGTGACATGTACAACGGAACAAGACACCACCTCATCCTGCACCGTCCTCACAGTCAATGCTATGGTTGCGCGCATTAAGGCAGCCACTATCTCAATCCATGGCACTGGATTCCTCCTTCCGGCTGCCCCTCTACTTGACCAAGCATGATGTTCGTTTCCAGGAACCATTCCCTCCTGAGAACACGCCCGAAGCACGTGAGTGCGTAAATCTTGTCGTCCTCGCTTCAAAGGAGTATGTGGCTGTCTTTGTTCTGAGACATATTTGTTCGTTCTTCTGGCAGTCTATGTAGAGATCATATTTTTTACTCTCACCGTAATTTAAAGCCATAACTTCTCAGTCTTCCTTGTTCATTGTCCAGCTTTTGCATGCATATGAAGCAATTGAAGAAAACATGCCAAACTGACATAGCTATTCTTTAAATTTTTAAAGACGTCTTTTATAGCAGACATACCCAGTGCAGTCCATATTTTAACTTCTTGACTTCTGCTTCCATGATACTGAACTTCTCTATTGCCTTTTTCCTTAGATATAGCTGATTTTATTCTTTGTATTTTATCTGACTAGGTCTAGGTGGATAGTCACAATTTATGTTGATGAAAGTAGATGTTTCCAAGGAATCGGTCATTGGTCTTGAAAAATTCTATCACACAACCTTTGGCACTGGTTCAGTCACCATGGGCCTATTCTCCCACCATTGATTCTTCTGTTCTCAGTGCTTGCATTCCAACCAGCAGTCATTATCAATGCATTGTATGCTTGATAAATCCAGGGTGCAGATGTTGGTTAAAAAAAAACTTCATCTTTCGTATTAGTGGTTAGTGTGTAGATTTCATAACAGTTATATTAACTGGTCTTCCTTATAGGCTTATGGATATTATCTTCTCACTGACATTGTTGCACTTCAAGATAGATCTTCAAATGTTTTTTTATAAGGAATGCAATGCTATGCCTCTTTAATTTGTCTTTCCTGGGAAAAAAAAAATATATATATATATATATCAAGGACATGCTTTGCCCAGTTGTAGAAACAGGTAAGTTCAGTCTGATTCAAATCAGAGGGTCAGATGTTAAGCAGGAGGCTTTTTCTGACTCAAAGAGCTGTGGGGCCTGGCAGAAAGAGTGCAGGTAGGTGGAGGCATAGGCTAATGAATCCCAGGTCAGTGGTCAAGCTTCTAGCTGCAGAGTTGAATGAATCCAAGGTAGGCCGGCAACGTAGTGGCTCAAGTCCAAAGAACCAGAGGTCAAGGAGAAAAGTACAAGATCTCCATCCAGCGAGAAGAAATGGCAAACCCTTCCATGGATTTTGCTTAAACAGGAGTAGGCCACCCCACTGAAGAAACTTCTATCATAGTGTTGATTTTATTATGTTAGCTCACATTATTGGAGAATCCTGACGCAGCCACGTTGTCACAAAACCTAATGAGTTCAAACATGACAACATTGTGAGGACGGCACAGGATCAGGTAAAGTTTCATTGTTTACATATGGAGTGACTACGAGTGAGTCAGAACCTACCAACAACAACAACAACAAGCTGTGGGAAATAGACATTGACAGTTGATTGAAGTATTACTACCTTCCCTGCAGAAGGACCACTTTCAATTCTGGAAGACACACTTCATGTGTAGCCACTACCCCCAGTCTGTAAGTGGAGGCTTGTGATTTCTATGATCATGTATAGGTTTTGGTGGATCCTCCAGACTAAGATGAACTAGGAAGAAAGGCTTAGTGATCTACTTCCCAAAATCAGCCAATGAAAGCCCTATGGGTCACAATGATCCTACCCACAGCTAACGGTGTCAGCACTCCCTTGCCTTGTTGATTGGGTCCCCATAAGCCTAGGTTGACACCGTAGCACTCACAACAATAAGCTTTGGAAAAGCAAAAGATTCCCCTAAGGATTCACAAACAGCCAGGCCCATCCTACTCCATACAGCCCCTTGACAATAGTCGAGTTCTCCTTGCTGCCAACATGCTCTGGTTTATGATATATTATTATTACGAAGCTTTTTGAAACTGTCTTTTCAAAGAGCTTTCAAAATAACAGTTCTATGAAAAAAAAGTGAAGCTGAGCCCCATAACTCTGGTAATGCTGACTTTACTGATAAAGAAAAATATCTGTTTTACTCTAAAATCGTTTCTCCTTGGAGAATAGATATGCAAAATTATCCTAAAATTATACATTTTAAAATGTGTAATTCAGTGGCAGAGAACATACATAATATTGTGCAACCATACCCTCTATTTAGCTCTAGCGTCATCCCCAAAGTTCTGATGTCTTGTAATGTAAAATGGACTTGATACCTTTGCCTTATATTTAGAATCAAAATGCTCTGTGAGCAGTGGGTAATAGTAGGTTTTATTATAATCGAAAAAGCTCAGTCTTTGGACTCAAACTGACCTGGGTTCAAATCACAGCTCTTCAATTTTCTAGTCATATGGGCTTCATTCATGCATGCATTTAACTAAGGCTGCTTCCCCATTTTTAAAAGGGGGTAATAATACCTACTTAGAAGGCACATTGTGTGGACTGGCGAGATAATGGGCTTCCGGCACCTCTTACAGTGCATGTCATTAGTGGTTGCCTAGTGATGGTAGTTGTTATCCATAATAGTAATGACCAAGAACTCGTTCCAGGACCTCAGTACATTCATTATATCTCTTTGGCCTTGCATTTCAAATGGAAACAAAAGTAGGGGTCTGAATTATGTCTAGGCTCTGATATTTAGAATAATGAAATATCTAACAGATTCATCACTTCCTCTTGTTTATGAAATCTCCTGAAATTTCCTCCTTTGTTCTATTCCTGGAAAACACACACACACACACACACACACACACACATACACTTATGAGCCACATATACATAACCCTTACTGTTCCTTATCTAGATAAGACTGCACGTTTTTTGATAAGTTCTGATACATACAAACTTGTTGTTGTTGTTAGGTACAATAGAATCATTCCTGACTCATAGTGGCCCAATGTACAACTGAATGAAACACTGCTTGATTCTCTGTCACCCTCATGATTGTTGCTGTTTTTGAGACCACGAATGAAGCCATTTTGTCAATTCATCTCAGTGTGGATCTTCCTCTTTTTCGCTTGCCCTTTACTTTACCCAGCGTGATGTCCTCCTTCTCCAGGGTCTGGGCCCTATTGGCAATGTGCTCAAGCAGTCCCCATCCTCGCTTCGAAAGAGTATTCGGCTTTACTTATTCCAAGACATATGTGTATTTTCTTCTGTTATGTTTCAGATTTGCCACCAACACCATAACTTAAAGGTCTTCCTTATTCATTCTCCAGCTTTCACATGCATTTGAAGTGATTGAAAACAACATGGCTTGGATCTGACATACTTTATGTAGTCCATAAAATGACATCTTTGATCTTAAGCTCTCAGTAAGTCTTTTGCAGTAGATTAGTTCAGTGCAATCTCTCAACTGGTTTCTTCACTACTGCTTCCATTGGCATTGGTTACGGACACAGGTTTTTCTTCCTTAAGTTGACAATTTTAATCTTTTCTCTGTCTAGCATGATGGCATGAATTGGTCCAGTAGTGAGGATTTTTGCATTCTTTATGTTGCGGTATAATTCATAACTAAAGGCTGAAGTCTTTGGGTTTCACCAGGAAATGCTTCCAGCCTTCCCTGCTTTCAGCAAGCAAGATTGTGTCATCTGTTTATCGCAAGTTGCTAATGAGTCTTTCCTCCATCCTAATGCCACCTTCTTCTTCATACAGTCCAGTTGATCAGATGATTTGCTCATTGTGCAACTTGGCCAGGTATGCACGGTGAAAGAAAACCCTGACACACACTTTTCCAGAATGCAAATCATGAAGCATCCCCTTGTTCTAGTCAAATGATGGCCGTGTGTGCGCGCACATGCACATGCACGAGTGCACGCACACGTGTTTGACGGTACTTCAGAAAGTTCATGAAGAAATGGAATTAGAAGACAGTGGAAGCTTTCCATCAACTTTGAAAGGCCCTCAGGTATGTGTGTGTACTCACCCAACCCAACCCAGTGCCATCAAGTTGATGTCAACTCATCGTGACCTTATATATTTCTAAGACTATAAACCTTTATGGAATCATATAGCTTCCGCTGGTGAGTTTGAATCACTGACCTTTCAGTTAGCAGACCAATGCTTACCAAACAATGTCTTCAGAGAGCTCGTGGAAAATGCATATTTTAAAAAAACACTATGCTTGGATTTTGACTTTTCTTTGCATCCAAATAAACGTGAACTAATTTGTTGTGAAATGGCTGAACAGGATCTAGTTTGAGGAACTTGGAGGAATCAGATAGCAGTTTGAGAAAAGGCCCTATCAGAGAAACATGAATTCTGCTATCATGGAAGCAAAAGCAAACAAGCTGATGGTAAAGCTTAAGAGGAAGAATGGTGACGTCATTGCGGTTGTAATAAAAGTTTATGGGGATATATCCAAAAAGAAACCAGCAGTTTACAAAGTGATAACTCATTTTAAGAAGGGATGAGACCAGGAGGAAGATGAGGCCCACAGCAGCAGGCCGTCTACATTAATTTGTGAGGAAACAATTTATCTTGTTCATGCACTAATTAAAGAGGTTTGTCGATTAACAGCAGAAATAATAGCCAACCCAATAAACAGCTCGATCGAATCAGCTTACACAGTCTCTCTGAACCATTAACGTGGAACAAGCTTGCTGCTAGCTAGGTGGTAACACTGATGGGCCCACGCCAGCTGCAGACAAGAGCTGAGCTATCAAGAAGGAGTCTAGACAAATGGAATCAATATCCCCACGCATCCCTTAGAAGAATTATACTAGCAAATCAAGTAGAGCCTTGCCGGTGAGATCCTGAATGCAAAGCAATGGCCACGAAGCGGGGAAAGCAGTGCAGTCAAACAGAAAGCACACTGGTCAGGCGCAGAGATCATGGCAGCAGCCTTGGGGGTCTGCTCCAGACAATTTGCTTGCTGGCCTTTGAAAGGGGACAGCAGCAAGAACACCTGCTTCATGGAAGAATGCTTTCAGACACTTAGGCAAGCTTTAGCAGAAACGTGCCCAGGAAAGCTTCACCAGAGCCCATCTCCGGCTCTGCAGGGTTTCTGCTCGTTGCTCGCGTCAAACGTTCCGACGGACAACCGTGAGGCACGCATCTCATGGTCCTGATTTGACTCCTGTGACTTCTTTTGTGTTTCATAATCTTACAAAATAATATTGAAAGGAAACCGGTTTTTCTTCTGTTAATCATATAAAGACAGCATTCACATGGTTAAATTCCCAGGATCTTTGGTTCTTTCGTGTTCTTTAGGCTGGTGGTGTTGCTTACAAAGTGTCTTGAAATGGTGGGAGCTTATGATGAAAAGAAGTTTAATTTTTAAAAAAATATTTATGTTCTAATTCTATATTCCATGAACTTATTGGTGCCCTCCTGTATGTGTACCCATAGACATGGGGGACTTTAAAATGTGCGTGGGTGGCCAGGGCCGAGTGGGCAGGGCAGACTAAGAAGAAAGGGAAGTAAGGAGGGTGGGTGAGTGGGAAAAGCAGCAGCAACCACACCCCTGGGGCTCGCTGGGGTGGTGTCATGGTTTGGACGTGATGGGCCATGCAAGTACATGTAGCATGTTGTTCTTTGTGTGGCGTCTAGTCCACAAATAATAGGGAAAGATAATAATATATAAAATTTTAAATTTTAAACATGGGAGAGAAGAGTCCCAGCCCTACAAAACCTCTAGATTCCTTCCTATGAGAACCAAACACTGGCCTCAGTGGCTCTAAAAGAAGAAAAAATAAAACTGAAGTTGTCTTCATTTGTGTGTGTGTGTGTGTGTGAGAGAGAGAGAGAGAGAGAGAGAGAGAGAGAGAGAGAGAGAGAGAAGCTGGTTTCAAACAAAAACAAAATGTGTGTGGGAAAATTGAATGAAAAGATAGTGATATTTTCCATGAACGTTTGGAAGCCTGCTCATATCCTATGGCAGGGAGGATTCTGCCAGGTTCGGAGATCCGTGCTCAACAAACGGGCAGCTGCTGCGTCCTGTTCCTGCTAGAAGTCACCGTGTAAAATGCCTGCCTCTCCTGAGTCATGTGGAAGTCCAGCCAGCTACACGGAAACACAGCAGGGAGATGAAAGAAATGTTCTTCCGGCCATGCAAACCCAGCACCAGAGACTTGAGTGAACACTGCTTCGGACATCAGTGGATGCGATGTGGAGATGTGGAGCTCATCAAGAGCTGGGTCGGACGGCACAGACTTATGGGTCCTCTTCATATTCAGCTACTCCTGCTTCTTGGGCCACCAGCGGAGTCACAGTGGAGCAGAAATGAGCTGCCCCACTGTGCCCCGATGGAACCCTGGAGCACAGCAACAGGTGATTGTTTACTGCATGAACTTTGGGGCTGACTTTCCATGCAGCAATAGAAACCTGTGCCAATAAAAGAGGGGTAAGACTGTGCCCAGGGAGTGAAGCCGAGGAAAAGGTGAGCTCCTCCGCATACTCACTGTGTGACCTCGGCGCCTGACAACATCGCTGAGACTCGGTTTGTCATCTCTAAAGTCAAGTAAGCACACCTGCATCTCCATTATTGGAAGGGACACACTGCAGTGTGGGCAGCGTTTCAGGCCTGCAGTAGCACTTAGTAAGTCATAGCCACAATAGTTAGCATGGGCCGTTATCCTGGTGGTGTGGCAGTGTGGCGCTGGGCTGATAACCAAAAGGCCAGGGGTTTGAACCCATCAGTTGCTCTGTGGGGTGGTGTGGGAGGGGAGAGGTGGCAGTCTGCTTCCATAAAGACTAAACTAAAAAGGAAAAAAAAAGGTCACTGCTACTGAGTTGAATTTAACTCATAGCGACCCTATAAGACAGGATAGAACTATTCCTGTGCATTTCTGAAACTGTAACTCTGGGGGACTAGAAAGCCACCGCTCTCTCCCAGGGAGCAACTGGTATATTGTCAATGTTGCCCTTGTGGTTACACAACCCCACAGGTCACCCACAGCCTCTCTACACGGTCCCCTGGGGTTGCTCGGCTGTTGGAATTGCCTCTGCAGCAAGGAGCTTGTTTGGGGTGGGTGAGTGTATTGGCGGTATCAGAGAGGGCTGGTAGTGCCAACATTTAGTGATCAACTGCCAACTGAAAAATCAGTGACCCAACCCTGCCCGCCATACTCTGCCAGGGAAAGACATGCCAATCTGCTTCCATCAAAAAACACAACTTAATCACGGGCAGTCCCCATGAGGTGGAATCAACCACCCGACCCAATATCGGGACTCCGTCACAGCTACCGTGGTAAGTCTGGGGGAGCATTCAGTAGGGCCAACGTGAAAAAAAAAAACCACATATTTGGGAACCTTTCCACAGATCAGTTTTCAGTTTGATGCAGTTTAATTTTAGCTGGATTGCTTTCCTAATCACAGCTCCCTGATGAGAGCTGCTTTTTTTCCCCCTGGGGTGCCATCTCCTGTACCCCAGCAACCTCTCGGATCTTCCCATCCCATCATCTTTTGAACGTGAACATCTAGGGCCTCCAGGACCTTGGAAAGCTCCCAGAGCGAGGACCTAGAGGTGCAGATCAGAGAGGGGATTCAATCCTATCTACCCTTTCTAGCTAATTATGCTCCTGGCTGAGGGTCAGGCAGGAAGGCAGGAGGCTTGGATGTGCAGCCAGCTTCAGAGGCTGGCTGTCAGCTCTGGGCTGCAGCTGTCAGTCCGGGATGGAGGCCGTCTGCATCACTGGTGGTGCTGCGCATGCCAAACATCCCCCTCAAGCTCCCCCTCCACTTATTCATTTGCTTTCCCCTACCACAGCCACTGCCTGGCAATGCGGGCGGGGGGTGTGTGTGTGCAGACCTTCATCCCCTCCACCCCTGCAGGCTCTTTAATTTCCTGCCCATCCCAAATCCCAGCAGTCTCTTAGGACCTGTTTAAAAAAAGACTGATTCACCGGTCCCAATACCAACCTTGGATTGCAGGAGATTCTGAACAGCCTGGCTACAGATTGGAAACGTGGCTTCTTTATAAATGTTTCAATTAACTGGACAGAATTTTCCTCACGACTTTATTGCTTCTCATATAACAATGTACAAGTGGGGAAAGATGAGGGGCGGAGAGGAGGGAGAAAATGAGAGAGACCACCCCACCCGTGGGCACCAGCCCTCGCTGCCATAGCCCCTGGAGGAACCTGGGAGGCCTGAGCAGTCTGACCCACCACCTTCTCCGGTAAAAGGCGTCAGAGCTGGCCTTGACCCTGCGACTCAGCAATGGAAGCCCTGCCGTCTTGACATTTATTTCCCGATCTTCCTGTAAACACAGTACCCCCTTAATTAGTGCCCAGCCGTCTCTGACGTCAGACAGCAGCACCCCTGTGGGCAGCAATCCATTTATCACCGGCTAAAACCAGCCTGGTTCCAACAGTCATTGGTGCCCCCAGACGGCTTTCTCAGTCTGCAAAGAAAAAAAGCCAGAAGGAAGCTGCAGCAGTAAAAAGAGGAAAGCGCTCACACCACCACCCCAGAGCTAATTTTCTCAGGAGCCGCTAGCTGCTCAAACAGCCCAGCGACAGCAGAGACGAGGGGGCAGAGGAGCCATGGGGGCCTTCTCCCTCCCTGCATCTTCTAGAAGGGAAGATAACTGAGCTGAGATCTTTGCTGCTGTTAGTTGCTTGAAACCCACCCCGACAGTGACCTTCCATGCACATCGCCCCACAGCCTTGGATATCTGTGAGCCCATTGCTGCGGCCCTGGTGCCAACCCATCTCCTATGTAGCCGCTGACCTTCTTTTGTAGGTGCTTGCCCTTGTTTCCATTTTGAGCAGAAGTAAAGTGAGCGCCACAAAACTTTTAACCACATAGCTAGTAAGTAATGAAGTTCAGATTTAACTCGGGGGTGTCTCACTGGAGGACTGAGATTCTGGAGACTCAGAACAAACGACTGTCAGGAAAAGACTCAGAGAGCACCTGTGTGTATGTCTCAGGGCCACTTGGTCCTGAACCGCAGTGCCACGTTCTTCGGTGTGGCTTTGGGAGCACAGGCAAGTACACGGTGCCACCATGCCCCAGCTGCCCTCTAGGACTTTGTTCCATCACCCCAGTCTGGGCGACACTCAGATCAGACGTGCTTCCTTGTGCTTCTTGACCTTCGTAAACACAAGTTCAGGAAGAAAGTCTTCCAAGGCCTGGCGCAAACCGCTCTAAAGCTGAGGGGCAGATGTATCGTCAGTTCCTGCCCGTCTTCTGACCACTTCAGTGAACACAGTGGTCTTCTCTGTCTTCTGCCTTCGCCCTACCTGCGACTGCTCTTTCATGGCTGCCCTCCACTCAGGGCGGGAAGCATTCTTCCACCCTCAGCCTAAACCCCCTACAGCATCCCTACTGGTCTGTCAGATCCAGACCCGCTTAATATCAGTGTCGTCACCACGAGAGGCAGCGAGAGTGACCATGGAGAAAAACCATGTACTTCTGAATGGAGGCCAGTGCCTTTCCCTGTGTGATGAGGAAAATGACCCTTAACAGACTGGGTTGTGAGGAGGAGCAAAGAGCATAGTGTGTACGAAGGGCCTGGTACATTTCAAAGTGGCCCGATGTTCAGCAGATGTGGTAGGTGCCCACCTAGATCCCCTCAAAACTCACTGTCACTGAGTCAACACTGACTCACAGCAAATCCACACCGCAGAGTAGAACTACTTCTGTGTCTTTTGGAGACTGTAAGCCTATAAGGGAGTATAAAGCCTCTTCTTGCTTCTGCAGAGATCGCTGGTGGTTTCAAACTATTGACCTTGCAGTTAGCAGCCCTACTTGTAACCACTACCAGGCAGGGCGTCCTGAGATCCCCAGCTCTTATCATTTTGGTGCCCTCTAACTTCCAGGACCTGCATTTCCCTGCCTGCTGGCTTTCTGCTGCCGCAGGACCCTGCTTTTTGCCACCCAGGGAGCCAGCTTGGAGTGCCAGCGAGCCAGTGTTTCCTGGGAGTGCTCACTGCATAAAACACCTCAGCTCCTTTGTCCCTTGAGTGGAATGGCTTTGAGCTGCATGCTTTACAAGGTTCCCAAAGTGCTCCAGCAGGGTGAAGCTCCATGACCACAGTGGTAACTGACGTGAAGAAGTGCCCTTTCTTGGCCACATCTCTTCCCTATCGCATTTCTTTAAAGTTTTAGGTTACATTAGGTTAAATGTGAACACAGAATTTACTGAATCCTTGCTGTACCTCTGGTGACTCTACTAGAGGCTTTCACCAAGTAAATCATAGAAGCAACTTTCTCTGTCTACTGGGGTTGAGCTAGTTGAATATAAGCTGAAGCTGCTGCAGATTTCCCTTTCAGCTCTATGTGTAGAGCCTTTCTATCACGAAGCTAATACAGAGAGAGCCGGAGCTGAAAGTGGGACAGGACAGACAGGGTGCCTGATGATCTCATTAACAATGTGGGGTGAGTATCGGGATGGTATTTGCTTGGAGTCAGCTACCACTGCCCTTTTCGGCTACAGGACCCAACAGATTCCTTTTTATTGCTTCAGGAAGCTGGAGTTTGGATTTTATCTCTTGCTACGAAGAGGAAGACCGTCCACAAGATGGACAGAGACCGACAGGGCAGTTCCATCAACGGGCTTACAAAATAAGAACAATTGTGAAGATAGCACCGGGCAGGCAGTGCTTTGTTCTGTCGCACACCAGGTGACTGGGAATTGGAGTCGACGCGACAGACCTAACAACAATGAAAGTCCTGACAGTGTCTCGGCGAGCCAGTCCTCTTACTGTAGGCCGACACGTGGTGTTCATTCAGTCAACAGATACTTATTGAGCACCGATGATGAACACAATATCCACCTTTTCAATAGAGACGGGATCTCGGGAATATGAATTTTTCCTTTTGCCTCAGACTACAATATGGCTTAGCAAGGGACTGTTACCGATCTTGCCGTTATTTAAAATGATTACTTATGTTCATATTTGTTTGATATTCTATTTACTTCAATCAATGGAGTAAATAAGTGCCTTTTCATTAAAAAGTAAGCCTTTGCTAATTAGATGTTAATGTTCCTCTATGTGGACACACTTCCTGTCTTATTGGGTGGGTGTGACATTGTGAATGGCTTCAGCCAATGGAGTGGATGTGTATCTGTCTCTTCTGAGGGAAGACATTTAGGGCAAGTGTGGGAGGCTCCTTGCTTCCCCCCCCCCTTGTGAGGATGTGAACACATGAGCTGATGTGCAGAAGACCCACACAGCCTTGAAGCTGAGCCGACGTGTGGTGTACAGCTGCACTGGGGAGTCGCCTAAGACTGCAGAGAAACTTGCTTGGGCAAGAAATAAACTGTGACAACTTTGGAGGTATAGTAAGTGCAGTTTATTTAATATAAAAATTATTTCTGCTTTTCAAGTTCAAACCTTAAAAGATAACTTCTCTTTGCATGTATTTTTATGTTATTTTAGGTCTCTTTTTAAGCCAAGCCTTTCTGGGGGCGAAAGGTATTCAGTGGGTTAACGTCAAAATTGTGCCTTGCAACATACGGATGCCTCATTGTATGTATATTTTAATTTATGATTTATTATGTAAAGAAGCAGATGTTTTTGCTTCCCGCCAGTCGCTCTCACTCATTTAGATTCTTTACCTGTTCCCTGCAGACATTTCAGGGAACTTAAAATGCATTAAAATGCCTGCTTAAAATGCTTTCCATTTTCTTTCTCCTGGATACTATACAATTAAGTGTATCATCAGAATTACTTATGTTAGACTCTCCCTGAGGCCACATTCTCCCCCAAAGTTGCTGAACACTTCGCTCTTCTCTTAAGTTTAAAAAGAGGGAGCTGGAAAGTCCAGTCCAGGTTTCTTTCCTTCCTCTTAGAAGTTCTGTTGTGAGACCGTCATTCCCTTCCGGCGTCTTCATGTTATCCAGTGTAGCAAGTGATTTCGGCTTTTCAGCAGGTCCAGGACAGCAGTTTGGAACCAGCAGCCACTCTGTAGGTGAAAGATGGGCTTTCTACTCCTGTTAAGTGTTGCACACTCTGGAACCCACGGGGGCAAGTCTACCTGGGCTTTGGGGTTGCCGTGAGTCAGAGGCAGCTTGATGCCAGTTTGATTTTTATGTTGGTTGGAGACTTCACTGATTCACACTGAAGTAACCTTATGTTGTGATTGTTGTTGTTATGTGTCCTCTAGGGCGGTTCCACCTCTTAGCACTCCCTATTACACACAAAGCAAAACTACTTCCCTTTCCCGTCCCATTCTGGCATCCAACACGGTGTTTGTCAATAGTTGCAGCCACTGTGCCGATGTCTCTCTTCCAGGGGCTTCCTCTTTATCAAGGACCCCGCTTTACCAAGCATGATGCCCTTCTCCAGGGACGAGTCCCTCTTCACAACGTGATCAAAGAATAGCAGACAAAGGCTCCCCGTCTTTACTTCCAAGGGTCTTTCTGAGAGAGTTGCTTGTTCCTCTGTCAGTCCATGGTGTAATCAGTAGTCTTCACCAGTGTTCTCATTCATTTTCCAGTTTTTAATACAGGTGAGGTCACTGAAAATACAGTGGTTTGGGCCAGTCACACCTTAGTCCTTAAAGTGACGTCTGCACTTTCACACTGGAAAGAGATGTTTTCTTTCAGAGCAGATTTTCCCAATGAAATATGTTGTTCGATTTCTTGAATGCTGCTTCCATGAGCATTGATTATGGAGCCAAGTGAAATGAAATCCTTGACATCAGTTTTTTTCCTCGTTTATCATGATGTTGGTTATTATTGGTCGAGTTGCGAGAATTCTTATTTTCTTATGTTGATGTATAATTTATAGAGACAGGTGTAGTTTTCTATCTTCATCAGAAAGTTCCTCAACTCCTCTTTGCTTTCAACAAGCAAGGTTATATAACCCACATATTTCAGGTTGTTAGTGAGTCATCCCCTAATCCTAATGGATTAGGATGTTCCTTCCTAGACTCCAAGCGTTTGCCTTATTTGCTCAGCCTGGTGTTCATGCTTTGGGCGCTAACTACAGGCTCAGCATTTCAAAGCCTCGGGATAAAGGTGGCACTTTTTATTCCCGTAAAGAGTTACAGTTTCGGAAACTCAGAGGCAGTTCTACCCTGTCCTACAGGGTCCCTGGGAGTCGGCATGGACTCCACGGCAGTGAGAGAGTGTGTGTTTGACCGTCTGTCTGACTTTAGTGGCAAGGTATTTCCTTCATTTTAAACATGCCTGTCTTGATTGTGAACTAGAAGGCAATCTCTCGTGCTGTCTAGATGGCTGCCTCTTGGTCCCGGGTTAGGTTCCATCGGAGAACACTGACGTGCTCTGGGATCCCCATGGTTGGCAGTGTTATCCGTAGTTTGTTAGGATCCTCACGGTCAAGGGCCTTGGCATAGTCAGTAAGATGGAATTAAGCATCTTTCTGTTATTCTCTGTTTTCTGCTAAGATCCATTTGGCATCAGCAATGATGTCCATCATCTCACATCTGCCTCGCAATCCAGCTTCAATTTTTGGCAATTCCTTGACCGTGTACTGCTGCAAGACTTTGTGGATTATCTTCAGTAAAATTTTACTTGAAAAATGATATTTTTCAACAATTTCCACATTCTGTTGGGCTACCTTTCTTTGTAATGGACACAGCGGTGAATCTCTTTCAGTCAGTCGGCCAGGTAGCTCTCTTCCAAATACCTCGGTATACAAAAGTACACGCTTCCAGTTTGCACCTGTTCATTGAAACATCTCAGTTGGCATTCTATCAATTCCTAGAGACTATTTTTTTTTTTTTGGCCAATGCCTTCTGTGCAGCTTGGACTTCCTCTCTCGGTGCCACTGGTTCCCGATCATAGGCTACTTCTTGAAAGGATTCCTTCTGGTACAGGGACTCTGTAGACGGTGTATTTTCTCCATCTTCTTTTGATACGTCCTTTGCCATTCAAACCTTTGACCAAAGAATGCTTCAATATTGCTACTCTAGGCTAGATTTCCTCTTCAGTCCTTTCCGTTCTCCCCTTTGGGTTTTCTAGCTCTGGGTCTTTGCACGTTTAATTCTAGTATTTTATTTGTCTTCTTGAACAACCTTTTGAAATCTTCTGTTTAGCATTTCACTCCACCATTTCTTTCACTTGCTTTCTCAACCAAACCAAACTCTCAACCATCAAGGCACTCCTGACTCAGCAACCCTATGTCCGAGTACAGCTGCCCCGTGCGTTTGCAAGGCTGTCACTCCGACAGGAGTAGAGAGGCTCATCTTCCTCCACAGAGAGGCTGGTGCTTTTGAACTGCTCGCCTGGCAATTACCAGCCCAACACATAACCACTATGCTTAGCTACTCCAACACAGCAAAGAGCAACGTACGCTAGACAGAAAATCCCAGAGTCCCTTTACCATCCATTTTGGTCTTTTCTTTCTTTACCATCTTTTAATGACCAGTATTTCCCCTGCATGTATGAAGCCCTCCATTTTACAACCAACTGCTCCAGTCTTTGGTCATCAGTGTTCAAGGTGTCAGATCTATTCCCGGGATGGTCTCTCAGTGGAGGTAGGCTATATTCAAGGTCATAATTTGGCTCCTTTAGATTTAGTTTAGCTTTCTTCAGCTTCAATGTGAACTTTCACATAAGTAACTGATGGCCTGTTCTCTGTCAGTCCTTAGCGTTGTTCTGACAAATGATATTGAGCTTCTCCATTGTCTCTTTCCACAGATGTAGTAGATCTTATTTCTTTGTAACCCATCTGGTAAGGACGATAGGTAAAGTTGCTGTTTATGTTGTTGAAAAACAGTATTTCTAATGAGTAAGTTGTCGGTCTTGCAAAACTCTCTGTGATCTGTGGCATCATTTGTAGTATGCAGGTCACATTTCCCAAGTACTCACCTTCTGCGTTTCCAATTTATTTGTTCAAATCATTAGTCATTACCAGTCTTAGTAATTAACCAACTTAGTAATTAACATCTTGATTGCATGTTTGATCAATATTAGACTGCCGAAGTTGGTAAAAACTTCAGTTTTTTCATCTTTGGGATTAGTGATCAGAGTGTAAATTTGAATATTACTGGTCTTTGCTGGTCTTCCTTATTCCCTATGGCAGACCAGTGAAAACACATAATATTCAAAAATCTATCCTGAAGTACATTGTTGTCAGTGACATCCAACATTTGTACTTCAGGATAGATCTTGAAATGTTCATTTTGAAAGTGGATGGGATATTATTTCTCTTCAGTTTGCCTGTACCTGCATACGAAACCCTATCCTTGTCCAATTCAAAATGGCTAATACCAATGCATTTCAGCTCACTAATGCCTAGGATATCAATCTTCAAACAGTCTATTTCATTTTGACAACTTCTCATTTTCCTAGATTCCTACATCCTAAGTCTATGTTTTGCTTTTCGATGGATGCTGGCAGCCGTTCATATTTTGAGTCATGCCACATCTGCAAGTGAGACTTCTGAAAACTTTGCTCTTTCCATGTCTGTCAGGCCATCCCTACCTGAAGGAGGCAGCTCATCCCCAGTTGTATACCTTCCAACCTGAAAAGCTTATCTTTGGGCATTGTGGCAGACTGTTTTCTGCTGTTTTTCATGCAGTTTTCACTGGCCGTGTCTGCCACAAGCAGATGGCCTAGGTTGCTAATCTTGGTCATTGTGTCCAGAAACCTAAGGTCAGGTAAATATTATAGTCTTTGGGGAATGTCAGAATATTTTCTGTACTGTGGTTTTCTTAGTGAGTCAAGCCCGTTGTCAACGCCTATGGAGAACACATTAGGAAATGAACTTCATTCTGCGTTCTGCCGTTTTCTAACATAGTTCTTTGCAATTTAGAACACTCGTGTTTTTTCATTGTTCTTAGAGTGGGTGACAAACATTGAAGTCTATATCATTTAATTCTGTATCTGGCTAAAATTTCATCTTCCTACAAATGGTAACCTTATTTTGGAGACTTGTCTCCTACCGACTGCCCCATCAGTAACCTAGACCTACGCCTAGAGGAGCCCCTGGACTTAAGTGTGGTTATTTGCTTTTATCTCTCTTTTGCTTAAAAACAGAGACAAACCCGTGTCTGCTGTGTTTATTGTAGAGCCTCCACTGCCTCACACAGTGTCGGACACCTAGTAGGTGCTCAATAAATAGCGACTGACTGGATGAACCCAATTGGCCACCGGCATCACTAAATCGGTGAGAAAACCTAGACAGGAAGTTATAAGGAGATAATATGAGTGCTAGAGTGAGCGCTCACATGTGAGGCCAGCGCCCTGGTTCAAATCCCAATTCTACCAAGGGCCAGCCTGTGATCTCCAGCAAGGAGCTTTACTTCTCGGAGTCTTACTTTTCGCAGCATAGAACATCTCTACGGTCCTTCGCAGACATCAAATGAGAAGGATGAGTACTTGAATTTACTTATCTTGTACAATTCTACTTGAAGAGGAGCAGGCGTAATTAGAGGAAGATGGAGAGGTAGGCAGAAACTTTCCTGGAGATTATGAAGGAGACTTCTGAGGACTTTCAAGGACTTTTTGAATGATAGCACTGACATTATAATGTCTTCATTTTCCCCGAACACTCACAACTCTCTTTTTCCTGGCTCTGAGTGTGTCGTTAGAGGGTCCTTATGCCCATCATTTGCAATTAGGGCCACTTTTGAGCTATGACAAGTCTAAAGAGAGAGTTTCATGATATAATTAGGTAAGAGACAGAAAGGGATTTGGTAAAGGAGATGTATGTGTTCCTGTGAGAGGTGCCTGGGCCCTGAAGAAAGTCTGTAAGCAATGAATGGCCAGAGGGGTGAGAAATAGTGAACTTCATGAAGAAGAGGAAGACAGAAAATGGTGGGGAAGAAATGCTGGGGGGGGATAGGTCTTTATGTGGTGCATCCAGAGGTAATATAAGCCAGGGTCTTTTGGGGTGAATGGAGAAGAGTTTATGTTTTCATGAGAAAGGAGAACTGTTTTCTTGTGTTTGGTTTGGTTTTGAAAGTTTTCATTAATAAAGGGTATGCGCCTTTGACTCATACTTCAATCCTTCTGGAACAGGGACATAATTATGATGTTTTAATTTAGCTCTGAAAAAGATGGTGCCACTGAGTCAATTCCAACCCAGGGTGGCTCGTTATGTATCTGAGGAGGAATGTGTTCCACGTGCTTTTTTAAAAAATCGTTTTATCGGGGGCTCGTACAATTCTTATCACAATCCATATATACATCCATTGTGTCAAGAACATATGTACATTTGTTACCATCATCATTCTCAAAACATTTGACTTCTACTTGAGCCCTTAATATCTGCTGCTCATTTTCCCCCACCCTTCCCACTAACCCCTACCTCATGAACCCTTCATCATTCATAAATTATTATTATTTTGCCATATATTACACTGTCTGACGTCTCTCTCCACCCTCTTCTCTGCTGTCCATCCCCCAGGGAGGAGGCTATACATAGATTCTTGTAATCAGTTCCTCCTTTCCACCGCACATTTTCTCCACCCTCCAGGCATCGCCACTCTCACCACTGGTCCTGAAGGAGTCATCTGTCCTGGATTCCCTGTTTTTCTAGTTGTTCTCTGTACCTATGTACATCCTCTGGTCTAGCCAGATTTGTAAGGTAGAATCGGGATCATGATAGTGGGGGGGGGGGGGGAGGAAGCACTTAAGAACTAGAGGAAAGTTATATGTTTCATTGTTGCTACCCTGCACCCTGACTGGCTCATCTCCTCCCACAACCCTTCAGTAAGGGGGTGTCCGGTTGGCTGCCAATGGGCTTTGAGTCATCTCCACTCCACTCCCCCGCATTTACAGTGATAGGATTATTTGTTCCTGATGCTAGATACCTTTCTGAGACACCTCAGGTGGACTTGAAAAGACCACCCTTTGGGCTACTACCTGAGCACAAATGCACCTATTTTTGCCACCTCTCACTCACTCTTTTTAATCCTCTGTCATCTACAAAAACCCACTGCATGGAGTCCATGCGGAGAGCAGCCCTTTCCAGGGATTCCAAAGACCAAATCTGTACAGGAGCAGTTAGCCTCAACGTTCTTCCTCTGAGCAGCTGGTGAGTTTGAACCACTGACCTTGCAGCTAGCCGTCCAAAACTTACCAGGCAGAACCACCAGAAGCCCTCTGTCCTGTAAAATCCCGTTTCTATCCTAATATTCAAAGAGGTGATCAGTTCTGTGCTAAACTGCCTTTGGGGGTGCATCTGGCAGAACTTAAAGCAAAACCACCCTGAAACCACCCCCAGCCCCCAAGAGAGTCAATTTGCCGTAAAAAAAAAAATCATGAAAGAAGAAGGCTTTCCTTGGGACTAGGAGACAGCCCATGCTGGACAGAAAAAGAGGATGAAAACAGAGGTCCACGGATCCTAGAACAAAAGGAAGTCCCTCTGAAAGAGCACCTGGCCTGGGTGGAGATGTTGGAACTGCAAGGTGGTTAGCAATCTGATGCCTTTGGATGCTTCCGGACAATCTTGGGGAAAATCTGTGTCCCAAGCATGGCATGTATGAGTGCACTGAATCGGAAAGAGATGGTGAAGTTTCAGGGGCTTGTATTCCACCTACCCCAGCCTTCAAACATATACGCTTGGCATGCTAAAATATCTTGGAGCCTTGGTACATGCCAAGGATGAAACTCTCTAATGCTCACTACCAATCTAAGTCACAACATCAAATTTTAAAGTTTCCCCGGAGTCAAAAGGGAAAAAGAACTTCCTCTCCTCACTCCAACCCCTCTTCTTTTTAGTGTTTTCTTTGGAAAGTCTAACACTGTAAATATTTTCTCTATCTCTTTGAAGTTTATATAATCTTCTTAAAAGTTGAATAAGACCTTGGGCAGTTTTGTTCCTCTGGAATGTCTTTCTTGGAGGTCTTGAGACCATTTCTTTGGAATGCAGACTTCAAGGAGGCGGTGCCTACAGGCTTGACTTCACAGGGTAGCATCCTGCTTACCATAAAAAGACGAGGAGTTTCATTTTTCCTTTTGATGAAGACAGTGAACACATGAATAGTGGATTGTATCTGTCAGAGTACATAAGAGAATGATACTTCTCTCGCTTTACAATCTCCTTAAGGATTGCCTGCTTTGAACACCACAAAACTCAAATCAAAACTATACCCCCTGCCATCGAGTGGATTTTTACCCAGAGTGACCGGAGAGGACAGAGTCGAACTGCCCCTGGGGGTTTCTGAAACAGTAGATTTTTACAAGAATAGAAAGCCTTCGCATTTCTTCTGAGGAGAAGCTGGTTTTTTCACATTTCTGACCTTGCAGTGAGCAACTCCACAAGTAGCCTACTACACCAGCAGGGCTCCTAAGCATGCCGTAGTCTGGGGTGATATGGAGAACTCACTGACTTGGCAGGAGGCTCGTTTTCAGTTATTGCACAAATAACACCGAGAAGAAATGGAGTTACAGTTTTCAACAGCCCAGTTAGATTGGGTTTTGGAAGAAACCAAAAAGCAAACTCACTGTCATCAAGTAGATGCCGACCCCTAGCAACCCTACAGGACAGGTAGGACTGCCCCAGTGAGTTTCTGAGGCTCTTGTAACTTCTATAACTCTCTACAGGAGTAGAAATCCTCCTCTTTCTCCTCAGGAGGAGCTTGTGGCTTTGAACTACCCACCTATCAGTTAGGAGCCCAACATGTAACCACGATGGCATCAGGGGTCCTTGGGTCTTAGAGACAGGTATTAATTTAACAAATTAGTGAAATTATTGCTACTTTTATCAATTCTAATAGTATATCTTTTCACATTTTAAGATCTCAGAATTTGGGATGTATATTGCAAATGACACAGACAACTTTAACTGATAGCATTTTTTAAGTGATTAGTAAAATAATGGCTTATCATTATTAATGATATGCTTATCATTAAATTTGGCTTATCATTGAATTTAATGAACTACTGTGGCGTTTCTTATACCCCATTATAGTAATCTGTTTTCCTTTCCCATAGTACTTTGGAAAACACTGGAGTGTCGGCTCTTACGATCAGGGTTTGAATCTCCGCTCCTATACTTTACTAGTTGCCTGATAGTATAGTTACTCCAGCTTTCTTATGCTTAGTGTTTGCATTATATGACTTTTTCTACTCTTTTACTTTCAACTGGTCCATCTTTGTGTTAATTGGGTATTTAGTTGATTTACCTTTAATATTTGACATGGTGGTCTTTATATCTACCCTTTTAACATTTACTTCCTTTAAAAAAATGATTTTTCTTTCTTTTTTCTGCTTTCTTTCCTTTTGGAGTGTGTGCTCATTTTCTCCCCATTCTTTTCATTGAATCAAGTATGGTTCAGTGTTTCCTCTATATTTTTGTAGTAGTTTTGGAAGTTTTGTTATTAAGAGGGTCTTTTACTTACCATAATTTATCTTCAAATAAGAATGTTAGATGGTAAGAATGCAGTGAGGTCTTTCAGAGAGTAGTCTCCACCACTGGGGCTCAAAAAAATGAAAAACAATAACGGATACTTCGGAGATCTAATGGCATGTTATAAAGAACTACTAGACCCCAAATTCAGATACAATCTATGGCGGCACATTTATTAAGCCTTAAAAAGGACCAAGGCAAAGACACATCCTGAAGAGGATGGAGACCACCAGCATGAGGTCATAATGGTATCCTACGAGTCACGGAAATGCAGCCACTAAAACAAGGTCATGAAGAGCAAAGGAAGCCATCACAAAATCATGATTGGCGGCAGATCAATTCATCACAGTGGCAGGCAGAAACGAACTGTAATAGGAATAGATAGGCTGTTGCAAATAGAAAAGCTCACAAGATTGATTCAGGGCCCTGTGACCAAAACAGTCAGAATGTGGCTAATGATTATGTGCACCCTAACACCCCAAATTCCATCCAAGGCTCCATCCCAGGCAAAGCTGCTCCTCCTGGACTGCCTAGGAGAGTGGTGGAAATCCACTTGCAAACACACTCTGTCTGGAGACGACGGTCTTCATCTCGCTCGTTAATGATCAGAAAGAAATTGTTGGAGGCTGACCCCATAGCTCTCACCGTAATCCACAGCCCCTAGTGCTCAGGACGCGCATTCTAACACAGGAGGCCGTGGGAGGGGAAGACAGCTTTTCATTATGTGACTGCGACTTTCCCACCATCACTTTTGTAGTCCAAAATCCCGACATCCTTATATAATGAGGTGATGCGACCTTGAGTGGAAATCCAGGGGGGGGGATAAGTAGAGTGATAAAGGGTGGGACAACTCAGAAAAGGAGGATGAGACTGGTTACGTCGCTTGAACAGTGTAATTACTTTCATTGGATTGTAGCTGTGGAAACTTGCATTGGTGAATGTCTGTGCTGTGTCTATTCTCAACAGCAATAGAAAGTGTACTTTGTTTCCTCTTCTAAAGTGAATTTAGGAAAACTTTTCTGCCCCTAGTGAGGCTGTGAACCGTATGAAGGGCTTCAGCTTCTTCCTCGTGAAAACAAAGGGTTCTATAATGAGTCATCTCTAACCCACATATCACACATCGCCAGTACATATCCGCTCCTGTGACATTCTGTGATTCTAGCAAAATTGAGTTTGACTTTTTCTGGTCACAGACCAGCAGGGTGCCTCCGGATCTTAGTTATGTGGTCAAAGACAAAAATCAATGTGTGCTTCTTTTTCTGTCCTTCTGAACTCATGCAGGGAACTTACTATTCGGAGCCAAAACTCGTGTTCCACTGGTCAGATGGTCCCTCTCGAGCCTTTGACTCCTGAACTTTCTTCTATCTCCTTGCCCTCAGTCTCTTGGCTAGTGTTGGGTGGGATGTTGTGCACCCACTGGCTTTGAATTTTGCATCATGAAACCAACTCAAAGCATCTTTCTTGACCAACCCCTAGGATCTGAAAATATAAGATTAACTAGGATCCCTGGTGGCACAGTGGTCAAGAACTCGGTCAGCAACTGAAAAGTCTTTAACACCAGCTGCTGCGAGGGAGACAGTTAGGGTACTCTGCTTCCACACCAAATTGCAGCCTAGGAAGGGAGGGGCAGTTCCACGCTAAACCCTACGGTTTCTAGGTGTCATGGTTCACTCGATGGCAATGAGAGGGTAAACATAATTCCTGGCCTGCAAAAGTGGTTAGCACTGAAATATGAACCTCAAGGTTGGCAATTTGAACCCACCCAGCAACACTATGGGAAAAAGTCCTCGCAGTCTGCTTCTGTAAAGAGTACAGCCAAGGCAGGCCTAAGGAGCAGTAACCGCGTATCTCTTTCCCCCAAGGTGTCGCCGCGAGTCACAATGAACTCAACATCCATAGGTTTCCTTTAGGACGATACCATAGAAGTGAATTCGGGAAGGCCCTCTCTTCTGCAGTCAAAATTCTTGGCTCAGCCCTGCGTTCCCTTTCATGACGACAGCCTGACATGTTTTGTGATATGTTCAATTGTAGCCTGTCTTTACTCAGTCTTGCCAGTAGCTTCTTTGAAGCACAAAAGTTTATGGAACATAGTACTTGGGTCCAGATGACTCATGTGTTTATTGAATACCTATAAACCAGATATTATATTAATATTAGAGATACAGGATGAAGAAATCAGGTTTCCTGCTCTGATAGTCAGAGCCTTCCCAAGAGTTGAAGAGCTTCAGGTTTTCTGTATTACACAAACACCAATCCGACGGTGAATATGTAAGCAGTGTCCACCACCACCATCTCCATCTGGAATGGTTCCACACAGTTACATGGTCAGTTGTATGCCCAACTTGATAGTTCTTGACTCCAGCTTCGGTTAATTCTAAATGGTAGCATCATGTACACAAGCACAAAATCCCTGCCATTCTGTTGATTCTGACGGGCAGAGACCCTGTGGAACAGAGTAGAACTACCTCCGGGGTTTGAAAGCTTTAGATCTTCACAGAAGCAGACAGGGTCGTCTCTCTCCGATGGAGTGACTGGTAGGTTTGACTGAAAGGGCTTCCACCATGAGGGCTCTGAGCAAGCCTAAGGTTAGCTTTAATCTGGAGAGAGCTACATAACAAGAGGCCCTTTAAAAGGGTTTCACAAAATTTTCAGTCACTTAGATTTCAGCTTTAAATATTTTAAAAGAAGGCAGCCAAAATACTTCCTGTTCAGGCACCTTCTTAATATTTAGTTTAATCCAGACTAGAATCAATGATTCTCATGGTTTTAGATAGTTCTAGATTGATGTTTTCCAAAATGTGGTCAATGGAACCTAAGTTGAAGAGTTACTTGGGGAAATGGGTGCATGGTCAAGGTGAGCAGGGGAAACATTAATTGCATGGTTTTCTTTATTGCAGAAAGTCTTGGACACAGTCTCGTGCTCATGAGAAATGTGCATCTCCAAGAGCAGGCAATCCAATATCAGCCACACCATCCAGTCGATAGCAAGTCTTGGTGACTTCAGATGTGCCTGAGCAGAAGAATGCCCCACAAGATTTCCAATGGCTGGTTTCCAAGTAGGCTGCCATATCTTTTTTTCCAAGGTTCCTCCCCTTGGGTTCGAACGACCAACCTTTTGGGTTAGCCACTAAGTGCCATGCAGGCACTCCCAGGGAAAGTTACAATATGCGTTAGATCCACAGAACACTTTCCCCAGAAAGCCACTCACAGATCGGGCTGTAGGTTGGATTTATTTTTAGGAAATCCTCTCCCCAATGGCTCTTTGCCACCTGTCAAGGACCTGTCAGGACCACCTGTCAAGGCCCATCTCACTCGGTGAGGTACCATATGCCAATAAACAGAACTAGATGGAGGGGAAGGTGCAGGGTCTCCCTTAGGGGAAAGATAAAATTGAATTTGATGGTATTCTGTGTCACTGGCTTTCAAGAGTGAAAATAAGACTGGACATTGAGTTCCCTGAAGGCAGCATCAAGTGTGCCTTCTAAGGCTGGTGATAATACTGAGCACAAGAATTCAAGAAGTGTTTGCTGCACAAATGTTCATGCCGGCTGTCGGGACCCGTTGTTGGCTTTCTATGAGTGCCTATGGGTTTATCAGGTTTGCACACTTAGTGGGGTTTATGATGATGCGCCTACAGGCAACTGTAGGTGCTTCATCCATCAGACACATTTTGCCATAGTGTATCTCCAGCACTGCGAGCAGAAAAAAAATTTTTTTATCCGTGAGACCGAGAATATAGTACTTCTTGGTTCTAATTTCCTCTGAAAGCCAACAACACTGTAATCAGGAGGAAATCAGCCCTGCTACCGGGGCTGAGAGCCACTTACAGGTGACCTTTCCATCATGGGATTCATTACCCTCTTGGCTGTGCCTGCCCCAAAACTTCCCCGCCCAGCCCCAGCTCGCTGCAAACAGATGGAGCAGCAGCAATGTTAGCTGATTGTGGAGCCGCGCGGGGCTGCTCCAGCACCACATCGTATTGTTCCCAGTTTTTTTGGAACGAAAGCTGGGCAGCCATGACTGGCGGTCGGTCAAATTTTCCAGATGGTATTCATTTTCTTCTGGACGGTGCCCATATTCTAAGCCCCACCCCTACACTCCTGCCCACATTGTTAAAGGTGATGGTGGGTGGGTGAAGGGGTGAACTGGGTGCGGGGCTCGGCAAGGACCCTCTCCAAGAGGCTGGGCAGGGCTGTAGTTTTCCTGATGCTCTCGGTGTGAGCCAGCATGTTAAGTATTTTATGAGGCTATTTTTCTTTTCTAAAATGTCAGCACTGTGGTAATCTAAAAGAAGAACCCAAATCCCCAGGGGACAGCTTTGGACGGAGGCTTAGTCATAAGGACGCATGTATTGATTTTACTCCCTATTCCCCGAGCTCGGCAAGGGCCGGAACTTGCCAAAAAAAAACGGTTATTTATTACCTACATTTTGGGACTGAAACCTTTTCTTTAACAGGACTAAGTTAGCTTTTTGAAATCATTTTTTCTTATTATGAAAACATTTTAATATCTCTGAAAGTTAGAAAGGTAATAATGATGAAATTTTGTTTTATATATAAACATATATTTCTAATTTTTAGATTAGATTAGATGATTACTTCTGTGGGGTGGGGGGCTTAAACCTCTCTGTTGACAGGACCAAACTATGTTGTTTTGCATTGCTGCTATTTTTTAATTTTCTTCTTCTGGAAAAAATTTCAATCTACCCCCAAAAAAGTGAATAGTCAAATAAACTCATACATAGCTGTCTCTTAGATTCAATAATTATCCAGGTCTGTCACATTGTTACATTTAACCCCACTTTCTTCTCTTGTTGAAATATTTTAGAGTCAATCCCACATACCATGCTGTTCACCCTTACATACTCAAATAAGTATCTTTAAAAAATATAATCCAAATGTCATTTTCCCCTAAAAAGTGTGCATCACAGCCCATAGTGGGTTTTCGCCATTCATATCAGAATCATATTCAAAATCTTCAGTTGTCTTATCCTGGTTGTTGTATTCAGTTCAGTATCTATAATGACAGCCAGTATAGTTTCTATCTCTTAAGTTCATGCCTATGATTTTTCATGCCTTCGGTGTACTCACCAAAAAATGAGCTACTTTATAGGAGAAAATTATATCTAAATATTTATATAAATGTATTTAATATAACATATTTTTATAAAATATATTTTATACAAAAAGGTTTCGGTAAAAACAGATTTATCTATCATATATTTTCATATCGTCTTACTCCCATTCCTTTTTATTATCTTCTCTCAACTATATTTTTCTGTTCTCTCTTTTAAGTATTTCCATTTGGCTTGGTTGTTGGTAGATATTGTCAAGCTAGTTCCAACTCATAGGCATCCTTTGCAGAGAAGAATTGTTGTGTTGCAGGCACTAAGCCAATGTCTGTCCTTCAGTGTCTTCCCCTTTCAATGACCCTCTGCTTGACCGAACCTCATGTCCTTTTCCAAGACCTGGTCTCTGCTTATGGTCACGTCCACAACACCTGAGACTCAGTCTCACTAACCTTCCTTCTGAGGGACATTGCGGCTCTGCTTCCTCCTAGATAGACTGTTTGTCCTTTTGGAAGTCCCGGGGACTTTCGATAGTGTCCATCAATGCTGTACCTAGGTAGTTCAAATGGACTGGTCCTTTGCAAACTTCCTTACTCCTTTCCGGCTTTCACATGCATATGAGGCTATGGGAAATACCACAGCTGGGGGCTTCCAAGTGACATCCTTGCTGGTCCCCACGTTGAAGGGGTCCTGTGCAGCAGATTGGCTCCATGTACGATAGCTCTGATTTTTGCTTCCACGGGGACTGATGGTGGCTCCAAGAAAATGAAAATCTCTTGACAAGGTTGCTTTATCTTAGCCAACGGCCGAGGGGTGATGCCTTGACAGCTTCAGAGATTCGCTGTGTATCATGCGAGAGATTGTCTACTGGCTCTGCTGGGAGGGGTTTTGTTTTCTTTCAGTTGAGTTGTAATCCAGACTGAAGGCTTTAACCTTTATCATCCAGTGTCTCGAGTCCTCCTCACTTTTGCTTCCCACTTCTCTCATTTTGCATAATGTTTCCAGTGTCCAGCTGTGCTGTCCCACGCACTGGGACAGTACTGTTTATGGGTGAGTAATGTTTCACTGTATGTACGTACCGCACTTTATTTACCCGCTTGCCTGTTAACGGACACCCGGTGTTATGTCTATCCTTTAGCCACAGCGAGTAATGCTTCAATGAGCATTTGCGTACAACTATCTCGTTGAGTCTCTGACTCTATTTATTTTGGATTTATACCAAAGTAATTGTGATTGCTGAGTCATTTGGTGATTTGAAAGTTAGCTTATTAAAATAAATAACTAAATAGCTTTCCACCTGGCTGCATCATTTTTTTTCTTACCAGTATGTTTGTTTTGTAATAGTCATCGTAGGGGGAGTTATATGGTATCACATTCTGGCTTTGATTTTCACTCAATCGCAGTGGGAGTGACCAATTGAAAGGGGCCCTGGTGGGGGCAATGGCTAAGTGACTGACTACTAATAGAAAGGTCTACAGTTCGAGGAAGACAAGACCTGGTGATCTAGCCTCATGGGGTTTACAGCCCGGGGAACACTATTGGAAAGTTCTACTCTGTCCTAATGGGTTTCCCATGAGTCAAAATCCACAACTGCAGCAACCACGATAAGCTAAAACGTAGCCAACACATATTTTAGTCCTTGGCTTCCAGATTGCAATGTGCTAATTTTTTCCTTCTATATACATACATCAATTTAATCCTCACACTAGCCTTATGATAAAATGGTGTTATCTTCCATTATACATAGATATGTATCTATATTTAAACTAATTATCAGAGAGAATGTGTAACTTGCCTAAGTACATACTGCTATTATTTAATGGAACTTGTATTGAAGATCAAATCTAATTTCCATCCCAATGTGACTTCCTTTCTCTCCTGCTGCCTCTTCGAATGTAAAGTTTGCCCCTATCTTACTCTAAATGGAGGTTATGGGAAGCACCTTACAATCAGGCCTCGCATTAGGCAAAAACACTTTTATTTTCAAGTTCAGTGTTTAGCAAGCTGTGTGTATCTTTTTTTAAGTAGAGAGGAGAGACTATCAACCATGTAAGGGTGTCAATAAGGAAGGTTTAAAGTTGGTGCTGTAGGTTAGCCACTGGGTGCTAACCACAAGGTCAGTGGTTCAAATCCACCAGTCACTTAAAGAAAAAAAAGATGAGACCATCTTCTCCCATAAAGATTCACAGTCTCGGAAACCCTATGTAGGGTCACTGTGGGTTGGGATCAACTCGATGGCATTAAGTTTGGTTTTTAAGGACAAAATGGCCGACGAAAGAGGATAATCCATGGGGCATAACTCCACAATGCTGAATTTACTTGCCTACTGTGTCAGGGACCTATTGCTTCTCTAATAAAATACCACAAATTTAGTAGTAGCTCAAACAATATCCATTTACGACCCAACAGTCCTGGAGGTGAGAAGTTCAAACGACATCTTAGGCTAAAACCAATTGGTATTGGTTTTCACCGAATCAATGCATTCCCCTGGAGGCTCTAAGGAGAATCAGTTTCCTTGCCTTTTCTAGTTTGTAGAGTCCACCTGGATTCTGTGACTCCAGTTCTTCGCTCCATTTTTGAAGAGCACCCCTCTAGGCTCTGCTTCCATTATTACGTCATTTTTGCAAAGTGGCCCTTGTGCCTCCCTCCTTGGGCTTACACTCTATCCATTCCAATAATCCAGAATGATCTCCCCAAGTCAAACCCTTAATCACACCTGCAAAGTCCCCAGTGCCACGTAAGGTTACATGGCAGGAACAGAGGTGACATCCTTCAGCCTGTCAAATCCCGTGATGGTTGCCAGGGAGGTATGCATTGGGCTGTTAGCCTCAAGGTCAGCGGTTTGTAACTACATGATAAAAATGAGACTTCTGCCTCTATAAAGAGTGATAGTCTCAGAGACCCACAATGTCGCTGTGAGTTGGAATCAACTCTATGAGAGTGAATGAGAATGAATCAGTGAACTAGGAGGGTAAGTCCCCATTTGGAAGTTGTTATTAAAGCAAAAACTCTGCCATCGACTTCTTTCTGACTCAGAGTGACATGTTAGGTAGAGTAGACACGCTCCGTAGGAGTACCGAGGCCCTCAATCTCTGTAGAGACAGAAAGCTCATCTTTCTCCCGTGGAGCAGCTGGTGGGTCCACACTGCAGACCCCACAGTTAGCGGCCCAGTGCACAACCAATTATGCCACCGAAGCGTCAGAAGTTACTTTAACCCAAAAGCAAATTCACTTCCATTGAGTTGATTCCAACTCTTAGTCACCCAAAGGACAGAGTGTAACTGCCCCTGTGGGTTTCTGAGGCTAAAATCTTTACTGGAGCAGAAAACCTCATCTTTCTCCCAAGGAGTGACTGACTGATGGGTTTGAACTTCCCATCTTGAAGTTAGAAGACCAATCCATAACACACTGTGTCACCAGGGCTCCTTAGGGGTTGCATTTTTAAAGTTTTGGGAAAAGACACCTGAAGGATAAATATTGATAAGCTACTTAAGTGATATTCTTTTATGCAATATCTATAATATACCATATTGAAGCTGATGATAGCTGCCCCGGATAACATAAATCACATGCAAGTAAACCGTTCCTGATTCAGAAATGGTTCCAACATTGCATGGAGTGGAAGCTGCCAGACATTCAAGCTGGATTCAGAAGAGGACATAGCACTAGGGATATCACTGCTGATGTCAGATGGACCTTGGGTGAAACGGAGAAACCCAGAGCTGTTTACTTGTGCCTTATTGACTGTGTAAGGGCATTGGACTTTGTGGATCATAACAATATATGGGCAACCTTGAGGAGAATTCCAGAACATATCTTTGTGCTCATGTGGAACCTCAAATAGAGTAAGAGGCAGTCCTGGGAACAACAAGGAAATCGTGCATGGTTTGAAATTGGGAAAGGTGTGTTTGCATGTTATATCTTTTCTCTAAAATTACGCAATCTGTATCCTGTGCAAATAATCCAAGAAACTGAACTATCGGAAGAAGAATGCAGCATCTGGATTGAAGGGAGGATTACCAATATTCTGCCATAGGCTTGCTTGCTACAAGTGAGGAGGACTTGAAGCAATTGATGAAAATCCGAGACTGCAGCTCTCACTGTGGACAGCCACTAACCGTAAAGAAAGCAGAGGTTTCCCAACCGTACGACTAGAGCACATCACGACAAAGGAATACAACAATATACCTAGCATATGGATCTTTACGTGTCCTGTTTTATGTTTTATGACTTCCGAATTGTCTGGATTCATGCTTGATACGTTCCACCCTCTGATTAGTAATGGGTGTTTGCAGCTGTTTCTTCTTATCTCGAGCCATGCCCCATCAGTAAACGAAGCCCCCAAACCTTCCTCTCTCTACACCATTATAGTCGGCTCCACTTTGAAAAGACAGCTCTTCTTCAGTCATCTTTTGAATGCCTGCGGGGCTCATCCTCTGGCACTATAGCAGACAGTGTTTCACTGCCATCCATAAGGTTGGCTAATTTTACAGGAGTGCATGACCTTTTTCTTCTTCCGAGTCTGCTCTTAGTCTGGAAGCTTTGTTGAAATCTGGTCACCAGGGGTGACCTTGCTGGTATTTGAAATACCAGTGGCATCGCTTCCTGAATCATAGCAACATTCAAGCCACCACAATACAACAACAAATTGATGAGTGTGGAAACATTATTAGTGCTTCCTAATTGTCATCACCAAGCAATGTCTTGAATACTTGCTATGAATACAGATGATTTCCTTCGGCTTTTAATGGTTTTGTTTGGATATGTTGAGGCTGTTTATAAGAAAGACAAGGAGAACAAGCAAAACACAGTTGGTTTCTTTAGAAATCGGAGTATAATGTTTTTAAAAATTAAGAACTATATCCAAAAATTATAAACATATGTGTCTGTTTCTTTGTTTCACTTCAAGAGCAATAAAACTTCAAGTTCCAAAGTCACTGCCACAGAGTCCATTCTGCCCATAGGACAGGCTCGAACTGCCCTGTGGGTTTCTGAGACTGCAGTTCCTTAAGGGAATAGGAAGTCTCATCTTTCTCCTGTGGATTGGCTGGTGGATTTGAACCGCTGCCCTTTTTCTGAGCAGACCTGCACACAACTCATTACATTAGCATGCTCTTCTTTGGCTTCATAAGCAGAAACCACAGAATATCGCAACTCCTCTGTGCTCCATCCTTCTTCAACCAGAGCTGCTTGTTCTGCTTGACTTTTTGTTCATTGTTCCTTTTCTCCCTAAAGAATATACTTTGAGCCTCGTGTAAATGAAGTCACTCTGTATCTGTTGCTCTTATTCATTTTTATTTTGATTAATATGCTTGGGAAACCCATTCATATGGACACAAATGCCTGTTGCTCAATCACTTCCATTACGGTGGAGTTTTGTGTTGTATGACTTTGCAGAAAACAAACATTGTCCATTTGATTTTTGATGAATTTTTACTACTTAGTTTAAAATTTTTCTTTAATGAACAATTATGTTATGGATATTCTCATATATGTGCAATATTTTTTGGTACTGTTTCACTTGGACTGTGCCCAAGAGTGAAAGAAAAATAAAATGGGAGTAGATGACGCCAGGTAGAATTTGCTTTTTCTTGCAAACAAGTCAAGTGTGGATGGAACCGGTGCAAGGACAGGGCAGCAGCTCCTGGTGCTTGGTCTCCAAAGACCTAAGCTCCTTCTGGATCCCGGCCCTGCCATTCCTAGATTGTGACCTTCCTCTTCATGGTGCAAGATGGTGGCACTCTGCATTCCAAGCAGTGAGATGAAGGAAGTGGAAAATGCAAAGCACAACAGCACCTATGTGTTCTGAAGGATTCCTGGAAACCATGATTCTGTTCTCTGTGTACCCGACCAGCAGCACATTGCAGATTCACCTCTGAGTGCAATGCAGACTGGTAAACGAAGTCTTTATTGTGAGCAATCATAGGGACAACTAGAAACTCCTTTTCCAAGGAAGAGGGGGAAATGGAGATTGGGAAATAGCTCGCAGGCTGCATCACCAGCTCATAACTAGGCAAGAGATTGCTGAATAACAAGATATATAGACATATACATATGCTCATTTGTGCACGGTCATGCTAAATAATTCCCGGAGGGTGGAATCTGAATATTCTCATTCAGCACTTGTTTATCAAACAGGAACTATGCATCAGTACCATTCCTAGAACTCCTGCCGTGAGCTTCTTCTACTCCAGCTCATATTAGCCAAACAATAGACAGGTAAACATGTAAACATTCCCAAGGGAGACCTTGGGTCATGCAAACAATTCACTCAATGGACTGCTAACTGAATGGCTAGAGATTCAACCCCAGCGTGTGCAGCGCCTCCAGAGAAAACCCTGTTCATCTAGTTGCAAACCATCAGCCAGGGAAAATCCCACGGAGGGCAGCTCTGCCCTGACAAGTGCGGGCCACCGCGAATGAGGATCGATCCAAAGACAACTGCTTTTTCCTTGAGACGGATATTATAATGTGGGGCGTGTGGTGAAGGAATGCAGTAGCAGAAACAGGCTGTGGGAAGACTGCGTCTTAGAGGGTGGTCAGGAAACACTCTCTGAATCAAATGGGCCCACGAGTGTCTTCCCATGGCACACAAGAGCAACCTTGCGTCTGCTCACGAGTGGCCTTCCTGCTCGGTCCATTCAAAGAACTCTGCCCGATGCACCTGGCGATCCGTGCACATAAATGCAGTCGAAGGTAGTAGGGCTAGATCCAGAAGTCACGAGGTCCAAGTCCTCAGGATTTCTGGATCACGAGTGCAAACATAGCACCAACTAAGGGGTTATTACAACAGCCCACGGTGGGAAACTCTAAGTGTTCACGTGCAGACCCCAGGGACAATGAAATTGAACTGTCCTGAAGATGGGTGACGGGTGGAAAGGCCACCCGAAGATAATCAGACGGGAGCTGAACACGGCTGGCTGCATTTCTCCAGGAGGCAAATCCTGGAGCCGACACTCCTATTTCATTTTGTTTAATTTTGCAACAATATGCTAGCGCATTTCTTCCTGTATGGCAGCCCCTGCGGAGGGCCTTTCATTTGCTACTGTGGCTATCCTTCTAATACCCTTATTCTGGCTCCTCTTGCCTAGGGAAAATTACACATGAGCCCGCACAGCCGAACACTATGGAGATACCGCTCTCACTCTCTTCAATTGCTCGGGAGCGAAATGATTTTTCGTAAATAGGTGCTATAGCACAAAATAATTCTGCTTCTGCAGTCATTTGTTTTCCACACCTGATTCTCAAATCTTTTATGCAAAACCTTACTTGGTCTAACTCGGCATCTCGCTCCCCTCTCTCACTCTTTGATGGCTGCTTCCTGACTAAACTATTGCCCGGATGGTCAAGGAACAGCAGCGGCCATTTACCCACACCTGCCTTGAACCTGTAATCTATCTTAATTAGACCTCAGCTTCAGGCAATGGGGCGAACAAACGCTCAACAGCGGGGAAGCTGCAAAGAGGAAAGCAGTCACCATTCAATAAACAAACACCAAAATTGAATGTACAAAGCAGACATCACAGTGGCGCCTCCTGGGACCTGTTCTTGAGGAGCAAACAGTCTATGGGGCATCAGGCCTGTACGGCGCCCGTGTCATAAAGCAAACCGCGGACTGAAGTAAGCGCTGTGAACCCTAGTGATGAATCGCGGTTGCCGCTTCGGGAGCCCAATAAAGATGTTTGTGCAAGCTCCATTGTGCTGGTTTGGTAACACGGCTGGGACCATCCATTACACGGAACCAGACAGGGCTCATTTCACCTAACACACTACATCTTGGAAGCAATCTTGGCACAGAGTTATGTTACAAAATTTCATCAACTTCAGGTAATCTAAAAACATTAAGCCAGGAAACAGAGTAAGATATTGGCAGGCCCCCTCCCCAAGCTGCCAAATGCCTGATCTTCAGAGTGTCCTTTGCTTGATTTATGAGACACAGGACTGTAGGTGAATGCTTAATTTTCAGCTTTCCTGGGGGCAGGGCCATGGCCTCAGTGGAGTGCTTTGCTCTTGTGCAATTGTTGGAACTCAGGGATGCAGAATATCTGGGAGCTTTCCTAGGAGAAAATGGAGCGTTTTCGCCAGTTATGATCCTCTCTCTCCTGCTCTTGTATTCCCCCCTCTCCATCGCCTGGATATGTTTCTCCATCCCACGCAAAAGGCCCCGTCCTACCTCTTATGGAGGCCTTCAAAGTTCCCAACTGCCCCAGGTCAGAGGTGTGCATTACCATGGTCTTTTGTACCAGGAATTCAACAAGGACGTGTAAAATTGAGGGCAGCTGCATCAGGTGTGCCAAATACCCCACTCCAGCTCCTTCAGCAGTTCCTACTGGGCATCTGCGAAAGGCCCTCTAGGGAAGGTGTCATGTGAGCTCTGCTTTGTAGGCAAAGGAGAGGGTAACATGGAATAGCATACATGACGACAGCTACCTGCTCTTTAGAAGGTCAGAAGGCAAATACTTAGAAAACCATTGAAATTCTCTGAGTAAAAAGCAGACTTCATTGCAGGAGAAATATGTTACTTCAATAGGGTTGGCTAAATCTACACCAAGTCTCCGTCCAACACACAGAAGGACCTCTGCCCAGTCCTGCAGTGTTTCCACAGCTGGCGCTATGCCGGGCCCACGGTTGCAGCCACTGAGCCAAAATGAGAGCCAGAGTGCCGCCCTTCTCCCTCAGAGCCGCTGGTGGGTTCAAACTGCTGATCCCGAGGTTAACAGTCAAACACATCACCCACTCTGCCACCAGGGCACTTTCTGACTCGTGAATCTAGATGCGGATTGTGCGGCTATAAATCTTTACAGTGGCAGAGAATCTCCTCTTTCTCTTGAGAAGCAGTTGGTCGGGTTTAACCACAGACAGTTCAGCTCGCAAGCAGCCCGATGCCTGGCTCTCAAAAATTAAAAGAAGGGGGCATACACTAGAACTTGGGTGTAGACCATGCTTCATGCAGTTGTTCCTGCCCAGGGCACCCATCCACGTGCTGTCCCCTATAGAAATCCTACTCAGCCAGCAAGATCTAGCTCCTGTGACATCACCCCTAAGATGGCCAGGTAGTAACAGAATCACTCCTTGTTCAGCATTCTCACTGACCACTTATATAAACCTCTATGTCCCTTAATAAGTCCAGCTTTGCATACCTCCTGGGATACTGAAATCACGAGAATGCTCTTTGTAAATTATAAAGTGTTATACAAATGTTTGCAATGGATGATGACAGTAGCAATAAGGTTGTTTGCCTTCCCGGCTAGACGGAAAGATCTCTGAGACTAGTGATTGTGTATTAAATTTCTACATCTGTATGTTTCCGCTTGGGCAATACTTCATTGCAAATTCTCTCATGTATTGAAAGGCCACTGAGCATTTTAAAATGAACTTGGAAACAGACAGACCTGGGTTTGAATTCCAGCTCCTGACTAGCTATGCTGTTTTGAGCTCGTTTTACTGCTTGGAACTTCAGCTTCTGTATCTGAATATAGAAATAGAAATATTTAATCTGCAAAGTCATTGTGAGGATCAGACGTAACGAATAGAAAATGCTTGACATGGTGCCTGGGTAAAGCCAGACACCTCTAAATGGTGGCTGTTCTGATTATTGTCTGTATTTACATTCGTACGCTTGTGAAGCCACGCCATGGTTCAGAAAACGGTACTCTGAAAAAAAACACACATGCTCAAAAAAATGGTGAAAAGGTAGATTGTGCTCATGTGAAACCTACGTATAGACCACGACCTTGCTCAATCGAACAAGGGAGTAGTGCATGATGTAAAATCAGGAAAGGTGTTTGTCAGGGTTGAATCCAGTCACCATACTTCAATCTCTATGCTGAGCTAATAAAAAATTGGAGAAACTAGATGATAAGATGTACATTAGGACTCAAGACTGGAGGAAAGCTTGTTAACAATCTCCAATATACAGATGACATCGTCTTGTTGGTGAGAATGAGAACATAAAGCCTTGCTGATGAAGCTCGAAGGCTGCACTTTCAGTGTGCGGCGCAGCTCAAGGGAAAGAAGCACGAGACCTCGCAATTGCACCAGCTGAGGAGGACAGCGTGGCAAACAGAGAGAACGGGTCGTCAAGTCTGTCCTCTTGCTCGGATCTACAATTAACACGCGGAAGCAACCATTCAGAAACCAAACAAAGTATTGCTTGGGGCAGGTGTACTTCATAAAACCCATTTAAAAGTGTAAAGGGAAAGGTATCACTTTGAGGACTGAACACACCTGACCCCAACCACTGTATTTCCAGTCACCTCACACCCATGTGAAAGAAGGAAGACCAGAGAAGAACTGATGCATTTGAATTACGGTGTTGGTGAAGAATATTGAAAAGTACCCAGAAGAAAGAGATCTACCTTAGAGAAACTATAGCCAAATGCTCCTTCGCCGTAGGCTTGGTGATTTAGTCTCATGCACTTTGGACATGCTCTCAAGAGAGACCAATAACTGGAAAATGACATGCTGCTTGGTGAAGTCACTGGAAAACAGGAAGGGTCATTGAAACATGGGACCGCTCACAGTTCGATAGATTGACATAGCAGCCACGACAATGAGCTCAAGCATAGCAATTGTGAAGATGGGGCAGGGCCAGTGTTTCATTCCATGGTACCTGGGCTTACAATTAGTGAGACCTGCCTTGACAGCACCTCACTGCGGCAACAATAACAGAAGGTAGAATGAAAAATCATTTTACTCCGATAAAAATAATTTAATATGTCCAAGAAAGACAAATTAGCTCCTTGGAGTGATATATATTGAAATAGAATTTTGTAAAAATTTTATGGTTAAACTGTGTGTGTGTGTGTGTGTGCAGACAGGGGGTGGGGGTGGGGACGAAACAAAGAGGAAACGAGAAGCCATTAAGAACATGAAAAGACAACCCAGAGGAGGGGGCTGGCAAGTCACAGTCTCTGCTAAGGGCCTAATTTCTAGAAAGCATAGAGAACTCTTTTAAGTCAACAATAAAAAAACAAATCACCTAAGAATGTTTAATGGGCAAAGGATCTGAATAGTCAGTTTTCCAAAGAAGATATGCAAAAAGCCAATGAGCATATAAAAAGATTCTCAAATTATTCATCGTTAGGGAAATGCACATGAAAATAACAATAAAGTACCACTTGACTAGCATGGCTAGCATCACAAAAAGTGGATAGTACCAAGTGTTTGCAAGGATGTGGGTAAGCTGGAGCTCCTATTGCTTTCTGGAGAGGATGTGAGTGACAGCGCTCCTCTGTGAGAGGGCTTGGCTGTTCCTCAGAGCATTGACCCCAGAGCTGCAGCATGAGCCAGTCATCCCGCTCCGAGGCACATAGCCAAGAGAGCTGGAACTACGTATGCGTAGAAAGCCGTGCACAAGAGTGTTTATGGCAGCATGTCCACAACAGTCGAAAATGGATACGCTCCAAATACCCATTAACTGATAAATGGATAAGCAAAATATAGCCTACCAGTACAATAAAACAATTTAGCCACAAAAAGGAATGAAATCCTAATTCATGTTAAAATATGGATAAACTTTAAGATATGCTAAATGATAGATGTCAACACAAAAGGCCATTAATTTTATTGTTTCCTTTATGTATCAGGTCCAGAATGAGCAAATTGATAGGAACAAAAAGTAGATTTGGTTTTGCCCAGGGCTGGGCGGAATGGGGGAGACTGGATGGCCAAGGTGGTGATTTAAACATTTTTCTCTGGGGGAGGTGAGCATGCGCTAGAACTCGTTAGCGACGCTGGTCACACAACTTTTGGAATGTACCAAAGCCACTGAATTGTGCATTTTCAAAGGTTGCATTTATGTTCTGATAGTAAAAGATTAATTCTATTCTTCCAACCGATATGATGGTAAAGAGAGATGGGTGCTGACAGTGTAGACGGTCACCATTCCAGTACTTGCCGTGGGTGCTGTTTTTCATAGCTGGGCTTCGGTGTACCGAAGGGTGCGTGGCTTTTAACTTCACATCCTCCAGCTTCACTGATCTTCCAGAATTTGAGGATTAGTCTTTCCTTAGTCCTCCAGGTCATTATCTCTTCAAATAGTGCCTTTCCTTCATTCTCTCTCTGATCCCTCTCTGTGACATCACTTAGGCTCAGGATAGATCTTTTCACTCTTCCCTATCTATTAGTTTCTTATTTGTATTTTCCATTTTTATCTCTTTGCTGCATACTGGTAAATTTTTTAAAAGTCTATTTTCTGCCATGAGCTGTGTCTAATCAGTTCTTAAACCTTCCATAAAGTATCTAATATATTATTGCCATCCAGGATTTGGATCTACAGAAGGCTAAAATACGCCTACGGAGGCTTAAATGAATATCTTCCCCTTCCAGTAATGGAGGAAATGGTTAAGTACTCGATTGCTAACCAAAAGGTGGGTGATTCTACCCACCCAGCAGCTAGCTCCCTGTGAAAGAAATCCGATCATCTGCTTCTATAAAAGATTACAGCCAAGAAAATCCTATGGAGTAGTTCTACTATGTCATGTGAAGAGAGCGCCGCAGCACCCACAGCAACAAAATAAGAATCAACATTCAAATAGACAGTTTTTTCAGCTGTCCCTTGTGGGGCGACGGTGTGACTACTTTCATGGTTCTTTATGAGCAAAACTTCTTGACAACCTAGATTACAGGAGGGATGAGTCATAGCTTGGAATCATGGGGACCTTGTGAAAACGTAGATTTATATTCCGTATATTGGGGTGGAAATGCAAAATTCTCATTAGGGTGTTGAATGGGCTTGAATCAGTGCAAGCCTTGCTCTAAAGTCAAAGATAATGAAATAGTTCCAACGAGATGTATATGCTTATCATCCCTCGCGTTCTTCCTTTGAATTTCAGAGTTGCAAACACATCAGGACCTCCTCTTCTTCCCAAAGATGATTTGTTTGTGTTTGTGAGGAGAGCATAGCAAAGACAGGCAGCCATGAATGAATGGGTACTTGGACCTTCTCTTTCAACTGCCCCAAGGCTATGAGAGAATGCCCACTATGTCCTGTTCTCTGTCCACAGCTGTACTGTTACCTTCTAGGCTCACAGACTTACATGCAAACCAATACCCTCTGTCATGGAGATTCCAGGAGCAGAACGCCCCATCGTATTCCTGAAGGTGGATAGGGTAATGTTTTCCAACAACAAAATGGTTTGTGCTCAATTGCTAAATTAAAAGTTGGCGGTTCGAAACTACTCAGCAGTAATGTGGGAAAGCCTGGTGATTTTCTCCCATTAAGATTACAAAAATACCAATAAAAATACCAAAAAAAGATTTCAAGAAGAAAAAAAGAATTTATGATACAGTTCTATTCTGTAGGTCATGAGGTTGCTAAGAGTCAGAATCTCCTTGCGGACAACAGGTTTGCGATTTTTTGGTTTAATTTTGTTTTGGAGGAAGAGTATGCTGGAGTTTGGTTTGTGGTCTTTTGTGTTTGTTTGTTTTACCTGACCCACCTCCACTATGTATTTCTTGCACAAGCTTGAAACATTCAGTATAGTGGAACCGTGGCCCATTCCTGATGCACACCCCACTGAATGCTACACAGCATTGCACGTGCACTTGCACGTGGATCATCAGTGAACGTGTCCTTATGTCCGCTAGGCTGCTCTTACAGTTCCGCATTTGAGGAGTGAAAAGATTACACAGCAAAGTCCAACTGCGGTGTTGTTGTCGCTGTTAGGTGCTGCCGGGTCCGTTCCGACTTATAATAATACAATGCACGACAGAACAAAGCTCTTTCTGCACCCCCTCACAATCGCTCTTGTGCTGGAGCCCATGGTTGCAGCCACTGTGTCCATCCATCTGGTGGAGGGTCTTCCTTTTTCTTTGCTATTAAGAACTGTTAAGTCAATGCTCTACTCATAAGGAGCCAAAGTGCCCCAGTAGAACCACCCCATACAGCTTTCTAGACTATCATTTTTACAGGGTCAAATTCCCAGGTCTTTTTCCCAACCCCTAGTTGAGTGGGTTTGAACTACTTTCCAAGAGAACTGATCACGTCCTTGTCACACAGCCTGATGTTAGCTGATCTCAATGAGTTTGCACTATGACTCTATCCCAACTCTTATTCTGCATCTATTACACCTCATCAGAAGGCCCTCTTTTCCTTGTCTCACCTATCTGCTTGCCTGAAGGTCATCCTCAACCTTTTTCACGTCTTACTACTCCTCACAGAGTTCCTGGAGGATCGTAAGCCCTCTGTGATGTTCTCTCTCATCTCCATGGTGGTGCTTCACAAATCTGCCTTGTCGGACCTCTTGGGAGCTCCAGCACCCTGCACATCTATTGATCCCCTCTGGATGCCTTCGATCAGACTGGGTAAGCAGACTGGCAGGCCCGCGGGGTTGTTCCAGCTGCACCTTAACAAAACCTGTGGATGTCAGGTAACACTGGGCGATGCACACAGATGAAGAGCACACGGTCTCTGGCCTTCAGGGATTGAGTTCATCGGCTGGCAGTTCATCGCCGGATGGCTTCACAACTTGTGCTAAATCAAGGTAGACACGACTACTGGTGAGGTCTACATGCACTGACGGTGAGTTCAGAGGAGGAAACTTTTGCATCGACCCAGAAAGCCCAAGAACGTTTCCAAGATTCAAGTATTGAAGTTGGTACGAGATGGGAAGAGAGAGACTTGCAGTTTTTGACTAGTGTCTCAGGTGACAAGATTCATGTGCACAGGTGAACAGAGGCGAGGCACATGGACATTATTTGGTGCAGTGCATTGCCTAGCCCGCAGACTCAATAGCTGCCTGTGTACAACAGAATGAAACAGTGCCCGCGCCTGTGCCATGTTTCTTACATTGGAGCCCATCGATACAGCCACTGTGTCCGTCATCTTGGTGAAGGTCTTCCTCTTCTTCACTGCGGACTGGTCTCTCCTGACAACGTGTCCAATATGTGTGAAGTGAAGTCTTGCCATCCTCGCTGCTAAGAGTACACTGGCTGGATTTCTTCCAAGATAGCTTTGTTTGTTTTTTGAGCATTCCATGGTATTTTTAACATTCTTCTCTACCACCATGAATCAACTCTTCTTTGGTCTTACTTACACAATATCCAAATTTCACATGCATCTGGGTCTGAGGAAGATACCATGACTTGAGTCAGGTGCACCTTAGTCCTCACAGTGACATCCTTGCTACTTTTTCCGTCCTTTGTAGAGGCCTTGTCCATCAGATGTACCCAATCCGATGGGCTGTAAGATCTCTTGATTGCTGCTTCCCTGAGCATTGATGGTGGATCCAAGCAAGACAAAATCCTTTAAAACGTCCATATCTTCTCCATTGATCATGATGTGATCTACTGATCCAATTGTGAGGATTTGTCTTTTCTTTACACTGCTCTTCATCAACAAATAAGATCGTGCCATTTGCATATTTCAGGTTGTTAGGAAGCCGTCCTCCGATCCTGATGCCACATTCTTCTTCACATAATCCAGTTTCTTTGGAGATTTGCTCAGCATACAGATTGGGCACAACTTTGTAAATGGAAAAATAGACTCCAACTGTGCCTCTCAAAGTCAACAAAGTTCACACAATAGCTAGTTTAAATGAGTGCTGTTTCTGAACCAAGGTTATGTCCGTGGCAAAGACCAACAGACTTGAAACACTAGGAACAACCAATAGAAGTAATGATCTTTCCACATGAGATATGACAGAGAGTATCGTGATATGGTGGAAAGAGCACAGGACTGGTAGTTAGAACACCCTAATTGAAGTCTCAAATTTGTTGCTTATAATAGGAACCAGTTTACTTAACTTCTCTGAGATGATGCATTCCTCACTGGAGCCTTGGTGATGTAGTAGATTACGTGTTGGGCTGCTAACAGCAAAGTCAGCAGTTCAAAACCCACCAACTGCTCCACAGAGGAAACATGTGCATAGACAGCCTCGGAAACTCAAAGGACAATTCTCTTCCACCCCTCTAGACTTGCTAAGAGTCAGGATTGACTCCATGGCAGTGAATTTGTGTTTTGAGTTAATACGTGTCAGTATGATAGACTCTTTGCTTACTTTATACATTTGTCTCAGGATAAAATGAGTTAGCAATTATATATCATATATAAGATAAATATTGTGGACATTGCTTTTCCATTGTAATGACAAAGTTGTCTACAGACTGTGGCCAGAAAAGATATTCATCCCCATGAAAATGAAAAGTGCAAAGATCTATAGCTATGTAATTAATCATAGACTCTGACAACCACCACCCCCCCCCAAAAAAAACACAACATTGATGGTGTTCACAGGTGATCCTAAGGCTACCAAGGAGGATCCTCACCAGGAAAAAAAAATGTAGGGTGCTGTGTACACTCTGCTTTCGGATCATATCCAACAGAGCAGGCACACTTAAAGACTAATTAATAGAGAGCTCTTGCTGTTCCTTATTCTTTCCTTACCCTCATCTTCTTCTCCTTCCAACTCATGACATCATTACCTGTGACTACAGCACCCTCGTGGACAAGCCATCCCACTCTCCAGATGCTCAGCTCCGCTGCATCCCATCACTCACCTCATACTCACTTCCTGCCCCAGATCATCACTAGAAAATGAACCTCTTCTAAAATGTAAGTTCAAGGATTCCTTCTCTCGCATACTGCCATCTAGTGAGCTCATTTGCTCCAGAATCCCCACTTGTACGATTCTAGGATTTCAAGACCTCTAATCCATCAACCTCCTCTCACCCTTTTCCTCCTCCTGAAGATAGAATTCAGAAACCATCACGACCACTGCTCTCTGGAAAATATCCCTCACTCCCAGGTCCTTCTGCTTCCACGGTCTTTCCCCCATGCATCCACTTGGCCTTGAGAGAACCTCACCATCTACCTTACCTGTCCTGCACCAGGGACATTCCAGGACAAGCTATGCCAGTGATAATGACTGGCGTGTGCTCAGAATGAACTTCTTGGTTGAAAAAGTTTAAGATTCTGAGTTGCATAACACCTGAGCAAAAGAAAAATTAACAGATCACTGACAAAAGGAAAAGGGTAAAGAAAGAAAAGACAAAGGGGGTGTCAGACGAGACTCTTGACATTATCTCTTGAGCATAGAGAAGCTGAAGCAACTGGAAGAAATGATGAAGTGAAAGAGCTGAAAAGACAATTCCAAGGGTGCCGCTTGAGAAGACAAACTAGAGCAGTATAATGGAATGTGCCAAAACTTGGAGTTAGAAAGCCAAGAAGGAAGAAAAGATCAGTGTATCTCAAGATGGAATAATTGAAGAAAATTTCAAGCCTCAAGTTGTAGTAGTAAAAAAAATCCATAGGTAAACTATTGAACAATGCAGGAAGCGTAAAATGGAAGGAGTTCCCAGAGTCGCTAAACAAAAAGAATCGGTTGACCTAGAACCTGTTCAAGAGGTGGCATATGATCAAGAACCAGTGGTACTGAAGGAAGTTTAAGTCGCAATGAAGGGATTGATTAAAAACAAAACACTAGAAATTGATGAACTACTACTCTAACTGTTTCAGCAAGTTGATGAATGAAACACTTGAAGTACTCGCACATCTACAGCAAGAAATGTTGAAGAGAGCTATCTGGCTACCCAACGGGAGGAGAGCCATATCTGCGCCTATTCCAAAGGAAGGTGACTCAACAGACTTTAGAACTTGTTGGACAATATCAACATCACACAAAAGTGAAAGTTTGATGAGATTATTCAACACTGTTTCCATGGACAGGGATCTGCCAGAAATTCAAGCTGGATTCAGGGGAGGAACGGAAACAAAGGATCATGTGGATGTCAGACAGATCTTTTTGGAAGGCAGAGAATAGCAGGAAGGGGTTCACGTGTGTTTTGTTGACTATTCAAAGGTATTTGAACCTATGGATTATATCAAGCTATGGATAACATTTAGAAGAATTAGAATTCCAGAATACTTCATTGTGTTTATGAAGAACTTGCACGTAGACCAAGAGGCAGCTTTGGGAACAGAACAGAACACAATGGGGCTTACAATTGGCAAAGATGTGTCTCAGAGTTGTATCCTTACACCATACTTATTCAATCTGTATGCTGAACTAATAATCTGAGAAGTTCAATAGTATGAGGAAGAAGGGGGTCTCAGGCTTGGAGGAAGGCTTAGCAACAGTCTTCTATATGCAAATGACACAACCTTTCTTGCAGAAAGGGAAGAGGACTCGAACCGTTTGCTGAAGAAAATAAAAACTTGCAGTCTTGAGCATGGGTTGCAACTCAATGTGAAGTAAAACAAACAACCATTTTCTCCACTGGATCAATAGACAATCATGATAAACAGAGAAAAAGATTGAAGTTGTCAAGGATTTCATTTTGCTAGGATCCGCAATCAGTGCTCAGGGAGGCAGGAGTGAAGAACTCAAACAATATAACGCATTGGGTAAATCTGCTGCACAAGCCCCTTTCAAGTGTGGAAGATCAAAGATGTTTGCTGGGGAGTTTAAACTGTTGAATATAAAAATGATCTGAAATGTAAGCCCCCCCCTTAATTATAATTAAAAACTGTTCAAAAATAAGTTAAATAGAGGGGTTAGATTAAATGGTCTTTCCAGTCCCTTCCACTTCTGGACCGGCAACATCCTTGATACCCACAGAGTAACTAAATATACATTGCTTTGGGGTTTAAAGAGCAAAGACGTCACTTGGAGGACTGAGGTACCCGTGACCCAGCCCTTGGCATTGTCACTTGCCTCATCTTCATGTGGAAGCCGGCCATTGAATAAGGAAGACAGAATAAGAATCGATGCATTTGAATTACGGTGTTGGCCGAGCATATTGCCAGGAGAACCAGCAAATCTGTTTTGGAGGAAGTGCAGCCAGGATGCTCCTTAGAAGTGAGGATGGAGAGATGTTGTCTCCTGTGCTTTGGGACATGTTATCAGGAAGGGCCAGTCCCCGCAAAAGGACACCGTGCTTAGTAAAGCAGAGATGTACAGAAAAAGAGCAATACCAGCGGTGGCATGGGTTGACACGGCGGTTGCGAGGCTGGGCCCAAATATAACACTTGCGTGGATGGAGTAGCACTGAATTGCATTTCATTCTGTTGCACATGGGTCCCTGTGAGTCAGAACAGACTAGACAGCACCAAACAGCAAGCCAAACATCGCCAAGGGGAGCTCTGGTGACACGGGAATAAGCATTGGGCCGCTAGCTTTGATCAGGAGAGAGGTGAAGCTGTCTGCTCCCATACGCATTTACAGACTTGGAAATCCTAAAGAAAACTTGTACTCTGTCCCAGTGGGTGGCCGTGAGTCAGAATCAACTCGGTTGTTGTTTTTCTAACCATCACTCAACTCTCTGGGCAATGCTGTCTGATAGCGAGACCAGTTCTCATGGCGATGCCTCTGACGCACGGCCGTGCTTCCTGTTTCAGGATAGAACTGTGCTCCTCGGGGTCTTCAGGGACGGAGTTTTCCAAAATAGATCACGAAGCCCTTCTTTACTGGTGATTCTGAGCGGACTCCAACCGCCCACCTTTTAATTAGCAGATCAATTTGTTAGTTGTTTACACCACCCGGCAGCATCGTAGCAGAGGGAAAATGTAACAGTTCCTACGCCTGGCCCTGCCTGCGTCCCCACTGGGTCCTGCTCTTGGACATTCTCCCGTGCCTCCTCCACTTCCACCTCACTGACCTGCCTCCCCTGCTCGGAAGGGGCCAAGTCCCTGCACTGTGGTGGCCCGCCTGCCTTTGGGTCCCGCTGAGGAAAGGACTTTCCTCAAACGGGCACATCGGGTCTTCCTTCTAGCTGCCCTCACTAAAGCAGACGGAGCCACAGCCCACCAATTCCTCTCCAGCATCTTGCAGTTTCCTCCATACCACCAGAAAAGTGCCCACCGGCACTAACTGACGTTGGGTCCACTTCCTCTTTTCAGCTGGATTCTCCACGAGTGTAGGGACAGATGTCCACATCTGCGTCCTCAGAACCTACCACACAGCCGTTGTGAATTATTACAAATGGCACAGGCTGTCTGGGTCTGCTGGGGTCTGTGACTGACAGGAAAGCTCCTGGCCGCCCATCTATGCCTCCAGCGAGCTTTGCTGTGCTTCTCTGCGGCTCAGATGTGCACCGGGCACATTGCTCCTGCAGGTTTTGTTTCCAGATGCGCGCACAATCCTAAATGTTTCTAAGCCCATTGGAAGGATGCACAATGCACTAGAGAAGCCGTGGAGCCCCATCCGCTTTTTCCCTGTCGCACTGTGGGGTCTCCTTTTGAGGCACCTGACTGTCCTCCTCTGCCTGAAACCCCCTGTAGCTCCCTCCCTGTGTCTAAGTCCTGGTGATTCTATTCCGTATCAGGGATCACGCCAAGGGAAAGATACCCCAGCATGACGACCGCAGGGCATTCTACTTTATTAACTTGGAGACTATTGAACACAGCATGTGAAATTATATAAATGTTCATGCATATGCATGTGAATGTTAATTATATGAAATTTATGTTCTGACCTCCTGGGGCTGAAAATATGGTAACCTTAATCAAGGGTTCCCTCGGGGAGGTGATGTTGACAAGCTGCCTGGGATGTGAGGGATTCCAGGTGTGTTTGTGGAGAAACTGTTCAGCAAGAGCAGCTGCTTTTTATTCCCACCGTGAACGGCTTTCAATAAACAGCCCCCAAACCCTTTTTTGCACCAGCTGTCTGTCAGTAGATCATATCCCAGTGGCTCGGGCACTGCTGTGATGTTGAAGCCACACCACCAGTATCTCACAGGCCAGAAGGGCCGTCTACAGTGGCCCAGTCCCAACAGTTTCCAGACTCAGATAGACCATGAAGAAAGCCCTGGTCTGCATTTCCGGAAATCAGCCAGTGACCGTGGTTCAGGCTGTGACTGGCCCTGCTCTCAGGCAGAGAGCAATGCAGAGTACCCCGTGGCAGCAGAGGCAGGGAGGTTAAAATGCAACGCCCTGTCAGCTGATCTCCCTTTTGACCCTTGTAAAGTCGTTTCCATTGTTCAGACATACTGCTTTCTCTGGGCTTGAGGTGTTTCTGTGTTTCATCTAGTCACGGTTGTTGGGGTGTGCTGCGTCCTGTTGATGTTTTGTATGGTTTTATGGATGTGACATCCAGCAGAGTTAGAGTTACCGAGACGATGGTGGAATAGAGTGGGGGCATGGCAGGGGAGGCTGCAGGGAAACGCGGAGCTGAGAGCACTGCGTATGAGCAGAAAATGCTCTGAAATTGATTGTGGTGGTGATTGCGCAAGTCTTCTCAATGTGATTGAAGGACTAAATTGTATGATACGTGAAGAATATGCCAATAAATCTTTCTTTTAAAAAAGTGAATCATCTGATAAAATGCCGGAAGATGAGCCCACTAAGTTGGAAGGCAGTAATGGGCACTCAGGCCTGGCAGCAATCATGAGCGGCCACGGGAAGAGGCGGCCTTCCACGCGGCGGTGCACAGGCGGCGTCAGCGGGCGCCCAAACCCCTTTTATAAGCACGGCTCCGTGTCGGCCACTGTTTCTGCCTTTTACCTGCCCAGGCTGCTCCCTTCCATGTGCATCACCTACAGTGTTCCAAACTCTGTCCTATGCATCGCCCATTCCACTCTCAGAGCAACTCCCAGGTGGAAGAGAAAGGCATCGCGGTGCCCCTTCGTGTAAGGAGTGGGCAGTGGTGGGTCCGTGGTCACAGTCTCACCTTCCCGAGGGAGCCCCAGTTCAGCAACCCGCGGTGAGCCCTGTGCGTAGCCACCCCCCATGTGTCGGGGCGGCTGGGGCACTGCTGTGATGCCTCACAGGTTTCAGGAGCCTCCAGACTACGAAGGTCTAAGAGATAGGCCCGATAGGCTCTCTCCCAAAGCTAGGTGAGTGGAAAAACCACAATCATGGCTCAGCAGGTCTGATCATGGGATGGTGCAGGACCAGGCAGTGTTCCACTGTCCACGTGTTCACCGTCAACCAGGGGTAGGCTACTTGGAAGCATCTAACACTAACATTATAACTAAAGAGGTAATAAAAGTAAAACCATTCAGAGCCAGTAAGCAATGTCAATGCACTGACAATAGGTACCTAAGCCAAGGTCTGTGATCCGTTCTCCAGTTGGAGCCCCACAGGGCATGCTCAAGAAAGGTCTCGCTCAGGCAGAGGGAAATAGCAGGTTTGAAGTGCCCCCAGCTGTGTTCTGACCCCAGGCCCCAGGTAGGCCTAGCTTGAGACAGATAGCCCATTCTTTTAGATGTTTGGTCCCCAGTCTATGCGATGGTGCTGCTGGACTCGTTAGTGGTTCTCCAGTGGGCGGCTCATTAGGCCACGGGAGCTTGTGAAAGTCCCGGCATCTAACCGCACCGGGGACTAATTAGATCAGCATCTCTGGAGCTGAGAGACTCCAATTAGCACGTTTTAAAAAACGTTCCCCGCCTATTCCAAAATGTGACCAAGGTTGAGCATCACTGAACTCAATGAGCTCTTGGATTTTTTGACATGTTGTAATTTTCCATCTGAAGACAACTTCGGGTCTCTGAGCAATATGAATTTCATGTATCGTGCTGTCCCCAGGAAAGTCAGTGAGCAGTGTGCAAACAAGTGTTTCGCAGTCATATGCCACCACAAGAGGCCTTCCTTATGTGACGATTATTAATATGCTATTAATTTGTAAGTGCACTAACATACTCTGAAACTGCATTCAGATTCATTTTGGAATAAAAGAACAATTTGGGGAAAGTTTGGTTCTCTGAGTTTTAGGGTTCTATAGTTGTTTGCCTAAAGCAATGGTTCTCACGCTTCCTCATGCCATGACCCTTTCATATAGTTCCTCATGTTGTGGTGACCCCAACCATAAAATTACTTTTGCTGCTGCTGCAATTTTGCTACTGTTATGAATCATAATGTAAATATCTGATATGCAGGGTATATTTTCATTGTTACAAATTGAACAGGATTAAAGCATAGTGATTGATCACAAAAACAATATGTAATTATAGATTGTGAAATATTTACTTGTAATGACAAATAAATGAAATTTTGTCTTGAAGCATGGTGTAGCATGGGTAACCGTCCTCACACCGCGTACTCATAGGTTGGCATATCTGCATGCGGGCTGACCTGACTGGAGACAAGGAGCAGCGGTATCTTGGTTCCTAAGACCAAAAGAAATATGTGTTTTCTGATGGGCCTAGGCGACCCCTGTGAAAGGGTCATTCGACCCCCCAAAGGGAGTCTCAACCAATAGGTCATTTGGGGGGCGAACGACCCTTTCACAGGGGTTTTCCGATTCATAACTATAGCAAAATTACAGTTATGAAGTAGCAACAAAAAATAATGTTATGGTTGGGGCCGGGGGGGGTCACCCCAGCATGAGGCACTGTATTGAAGGGTCGCAGCATCGGGAAGGTGGAGAAGCACAGCTCTACGGGAACACGGAGCCTTCAGCTTGCCTCGTTTGCTTGTGCTCAGTGGTGTAATGAGCATGCCCTTCAGTACTTTTTGTGCCTACAAAGAGAAGACCTTTCACATATGCGTAAGATGTTTTGCAAAACAAAACCATAAACATATGACCTAAACTGTAGCAAAGCACAAAAAGCAAACCAAGCAAGGAAAGATTAATGAATTTGAATCCAGCAAACTTTTAAGTGACAGACGACCCCACGGAGGAAAATGAAAGCCATTACAGACTTGGAGATAACACGTGCAGCATACATAACAGATCACAGGCACATGAGCTATGGAAAGCAGTCGAACAAATCAACAAGACCGAGACAAACAGCTTCCAAGTTAGACAAATGAAGTTATGAAGAGGTAATTCACAGAGTCAAGACGAACAGCCCAAGTGAAAGCCTTACAGAAAGGTGCACAGCCTGACTGGTAACAAGGAACAGAAAACGAAAATAAAACACGACATCATTTTTCACACATGAAATTGGCACAAAATGTAAAAAGATTGATAACAGCAGGTTTTCCCGAGGAGCGGGGAAAGGTGTATTCTTGTACACTCTTGGTGAGAAGATAAATTGAAAAAGCCTTTGGGGGGGGGGGCAATTCGGCAGGATCTAATAAAAAGTTTTAAATCCATGTTCTTTCCCACCTACCAATTCTCACTTTGTAGTCTCTGCTCTGGAGAATTACTGGCAAGGAAATAGGAAAAGGTTGGTCGGTGCTGTTTACAGTGGAGGAAAAACTGGTCTAAGAGCCTCAGTAAACTTCCATCTCACTGCAAAGAGAACTATCTGGAAGGATGAACCCACAAATCAGGGGAAAGGGTACATGACAGTCGAAATGCATTGATTCTGTTTATTATTTTGTTTCTCTTTTTAATGGTTCCATTGGCATATACTTCACCTATCATACAATTTAATCCTTCAATCATATTAAGATGTGTGCAATCATCACCAGAATCTATTTCAGAACATTTTCTTTCCACACTCATTGCTGTGTGCTCCCCATTCCCTCCTCCTCCCCAGACACACCCCTTCCAGCAGCTGTCCCTATAGATCTACTTCTCCTGGATTCCAATATACATAAAATCACAAAAAACAAACATGCAAATTCATACAAAGCAAACAAACAAAAACCAACAACAATGACTAGACAAAACATAGGGAAAATCTTAAAGAGAAAGCAGAAAAATGTCTAACTGAAACAACTTTAAAATGGGTAAAATGATAGGATACTACATTTTAACCAAACTGTACCTTCCATAACCCACTTGACAATGCTCTCTGGAGTCACATCCCTCAACTTCAGTGAGGCGGATACACTGGAGACTTAATCCACAGAGGGACCTTGCAAATAGCCTTTGGGCTTATAATGGTCTCTGTCATGAAATGAACAGAACCCTGGTGGTGTAGTAATTACAAGTTGGGCTGCTATCCGCAAGGTCTGCAGTTCAAAACTACCAGCTAGTCTGAAGGAGAAAGACTGGGGCTTTGTTCTCCCCTAAAGAGCTACTGGCTCAGTTCTGCCCTGTCCTATGGTCAGAACTGGCTCAAAGACAGTCAGCTGAGTTTACTATTATAAAATGATAATTATGTCTCTACAAGAAACCAAATACATAAAGATTATAGACAGATGAATGGATTTGAGGCTAACACTTAATTCCAGCCCCAATTGAAGAACAGTTAGTTCTTATGACGTAGATCAGCTTGGCCAGATGAGGAGACCCCTGACTATATGGGTGCGGTAACAAAGGGTGGTGAAGAAACTAGATCATGGCTGGCTATCAGGGGAAATGAGCATCTGGGATCTTAAAGGCTTGTCTTTAAGCAAGCAGTCATCTAAGTGAGACATCAACTAAGCCCACGTGGAAGAAGCACACCAGCCTGTGTGATCCAAGGATTGTAAATAATAGAACCCAGACTCAAAGGAGGGAATGGTAATAGAGCTTAAATTGTGAACACACACTTTGTTTGCAGAAGGGTAGGAATGACCGTGGACGCTCAAAATCTATTTGCAAGATCCCCACATGGATTATTTCCCTTCTGTAATTCAACAGAAAAAGAAAGTCTTAGTGGCCGTCCTCAATGCATAAGCCAGTTGGAATTATTAGATGAGTAACTCTAGAAGGTAAGTTGAAAATGCTGCTATAAAGTCACAGAAACCCTTATTAAGCAGAAATATCAAACTGGGAAGCTATTATTTCTCAACACACACTCCACCGAGGACTGTGCACGTCTTCAGACAGTCTTTCCATCCCCTAAACCCTTTCCTGGAGAGTCCTGCGCTCTTTAGACCACTTCAAAACAGTTGCTTTGGGCACCCTTAGGCTTTCCAACATGCTGTTTTTAAATGTTCTTTTATTTTTGCAAACATAAAGAAGGGATAGATAAGGGTGGTAGGTGGATAAATAAGATTTGTCAATGAAACTCTAGTAAGACAAAAACAGTACCCTTGAAAAATAAGCAGCAGGTAGGTACAGTGCCATGATAGAAAAAAGTCCTTGGATAATTTTCCTTCCCTTTTTCTAAGTTGTCCATTTGCTAAAAACTTCTTCACAATACAAACCATGTGATTGCTCTGTGCCCTTCCAGAAAAATCTACCAAGATTACATTTTTAGAATCCCCCAAACAGTTGCTATTACTTTCTGAGCTGACCAATCTGCCTCGAATTTGCAGTCTCGCCAGATGGCCTTGGAAGTGACTGTTTTAATCCAACCTTTTTTTTTTGTTTGTTTTTTTAAGGCATCTAATGAAACTAAAGGGGTCCTGGTGGTGACGGGCCTGGTCAATGGACTATCCACAGTTGGCAGTTCAAATCCCCCAGTCAATCTTCTGGGTGTGTAAACAAAGGTATACACTGGCAGGCTCCCGCAGTGATGGAAGACACAAGTACAGATATTCTTCAGATGTAGCCAAATACTTTCCAAGCTTGCTTTTCTGAGTTTGAAAGATTAGGACCACAGTCTCATGAGACAACTCAGCCAATTGGCAAAATATCGCTCACAACGTGCATCTAGTGAATAGTGACTAGGGTCCTAAAGGTTTGTAAGTGGCCGTCAGAGATACAATTTTCAGCTTCTACTCACTGGAAGCAAAAGAGTAAAAACCAAGTCCACTGCCATTGAGTCCATTCTGATTCATACTGACACAATCACAATAGAAAATAACTGCTCCTTAGGGTTTCTGGGACGATAAATCTTTGTGGAAAAGGACAGTCTCATCTTCAGAGTGTCTGGTGAGTTTGAACTGCTGATCTTGGGGATAATGACCCAATGATGAACCCACAATGCCAAAAAGAGGTAGGTAACTAAAAATGCAGAGAAGAAACAAGGTTATAAGACTTAGAGCCTACACAAGGCATTACCTCACTACCCTGAGACCAGAACTAGATGGTGCCAAACTACTACTACTGATGGATCTGACCAGAGGCAAATGAGATGCTTCCAGGTAGAATGGGAGAAAAATGTAGAACAAAAGTCGATTTTTTTAAGTATGCAAAAATTGAGTCACTTGAAATCAGAAGCCTCCCTAAAACTATGACCCTGAGACATTATTTTCAACCTTAAACCCCAATTATCCCCTGAGATCACCTGTTGTCAAAAAGGCAGGATGACACCCAATGTTACCTGTTCGATTGGTGCTCTAGTTTTTTAAACATGTATGAGTCCTTAAAGTTTGATATTTAATGCAAACCAAAGATGAGAAGCTTAGGGGTCAGGGAAACTAGAGTACTGGCAATGAAAGTGAATGTTGATACAATGTAGAAAATGTAGCTCGTGTCATTCCTTAATCAACCGGTATGGAAATTGTCACCCAAAACACAATAAAATATTATTTTTAAAAAGGAAAGGGAACTGCATGGGTTACAATAGAACACCGTTTAACTTGCTTGCTCCAGAGACCTCATCAGAAAGGATCAGTCCTTTGGGAGAGTATCAAGTTCAGACAACTAGACGGGCATTGGGAAGGACCCTGGATGAGCGGGAGTGGTACAATAGCCAAGACAGTGATTCTTGCTTTTGTTCTGTTGTGTCTATATAAAGTGGTTATGACTTGGAGGATATTTGAAGGCATCTGTCCATCTCTCTGTCTATGTATCCATCTATCTAACATCTATGCACCTATGAATCTTTGCATTTAGTTGCTATCCTTTATCTACTCATCATCTCTCCGTCATCTCTCTATTTTCCATCGGCTATCAATCTAGTTATCTAAGTTATCTTGCTATCATCACAACAACTGCCTCTTACTCAGGAATGGCTTCTCCATCTTCTCTCCCACTGCTGGGGAAGGTATTATGTCACCTACCTTGACTTTGGAGAAGTCTCACTTTAAAGGCTCCTTCCTCTCGGTTTCAGCCACACAGTGACCGTGGAATTTAGCCCGCCTGTGCTGAGGTGACTGGATGTGCATATGCTTTCTTACACCTCTGATCTGGAGATTGCCGCAGGCACCCTGTACTTGCTAACTACTGGGCACTTCACACAGAAATTTATTTTCCCCTTCTTCAGAGATCTCAGGCCCTGCTCAGCATGGATGAAGGGACTGGGAGGCAGCGTGACAGGCAGAGAAAGATTGAAGACGTGTCGTCTTCCTGTTTCAGGCACATTTTTAATCAGGCTTTGGAGATAACCTATCTGCTTCTTTTCTAAAACACATGTAAATTCAGCCCTGGACAAATACAACTGCCACTGCAAAGAAAATGCATTTAATAAATTAATATATTTTTCCTTACAGCATTCATGAGGCAAAGGAAGAGGGTGGGGGCGGAGGGAAGTTAGCCCGCATTGGACCGGGATTGCACTGAGTCCCTGGCAGAGAACTGAGAAGCAGCGCTCCGGGAAGTAGGAGGCCGCAAAGGGAAACAGACTTGAAACGTGCAAAGCTTTACTAAAGATCTGCTTATTTTTCTCTCCAGTTGCTTCTTAAAATGTTTATTTAAAAAAAAACTTTAGCATTACAAGTAAAAAGACAGTGTCTTCTAAACAAAAACCCCAGTTTTTCCTCCTTGACCACAGCCTCACTCAAAACCTGCTTCCCTTTCATCTCTGGTACCCATGGCGTTGTTTCCAGCCATAGTACTATTTGTATTCCCCTCTTCCTCCTGAACTTGACCGAGTTGACGTCTTCTCTCCAATTCAATCCCTTAAAGGGGCTTTACTCAAAGCTACGGATCGATTTCCCCACCTTGCTTCTCTTTCTCTCCACCAAGAGAAACCTCGTGCCTGAGTTTTCATGGCTGCACAGTTACATGATCTGAGAGATACCTTGAAGATTCTACTGTTCTGGCACGTGGCTCGGTTTCCCACATCTCTCATTCTCCATCTCTACGCATCAGGGCTTCCTTCGGCTGAAGTCCCAGCCAGCCCACGAAGGCTCTGCACACTGAGGTGTTAGGCCTCATCTCCCGTTCAAAGTTACCTTTGGATTCCTACTCATGGTACTTATTGCTTTCTACATTGGCTTAGAACTCTCTACTCTGTCGTTGGGATCCCTAATTGGATTTTAAACTCCTTGAGGACAGGATCCATGAGTGATTCGTGTTTGTATTTTCTGTGGTACCTACTTCAATGCCTGATGTATGATAGACTCCAAAAACATGTGTTCAGTGGGTGGATGGATAGAAGGAGAAATGAACAGGTAAGGAAGAGGAGACGAAGTAAAAAAAAAAAAACCTAGACATAAATGGAGAAGAATGGAGGTCAGCTCTAAATCTGCCTTGCCTCCTCCCTAAGTCCTGGAGCTGTCACTTTGCCTCTTTTTATCTCAGTTCCTTCCAGAAGAAAATGATGTTCCAAATGCCCTACACTTGTCCAAGTGTTGTTCTGAAGACCAAACAATGTAATTTATAAAAAAGTTCTCCATGAACTCTAAAACCTTAAAATCCAAAGAAGCGAACAGCGGTTGGCATTTGGATTGCACTTAAAGGTATCAGCCATGTGTTTTCCTCGGGTACCATTATCCTATGAACATAATTACACTCAGGATTGATTACGCACCGAAAAAATAGTCTGAAATCTAAAAGTAGTGAAAGCAGCCACATTAGCACCAACCCCCCTTTCCAACACCTTCCCAATAACAAGTAAGGTGAAGTTTTGATACTTAGTTGAGTTTATATCACTATAATATAGCAAAATTACACGAATATTTCTTGAGAAGCACGCAAAGCTTTATGCATTTTATAAATACTGAAATGCTGTTCTTCCTTCTTGTGGGAAGTTTGGTGCTTTGGTTGCCTTAGGAAGAACAATTTATGTACACCTATTTCTTGGAGTGTACCATCCTGCACATGGCATCAGAAAACATGAAATGAATTGCTGGAAAAAGATCAACACGTGTCATGAAGTAGAGAGCCAGTGAGTTCGAGGAGCACATTCATCTACATACACGGAGACAGTAACTAAAAAAAGGAACTTGAACATGCCTGCAGTCATGAAGATAACACAGGGCTGCACCACATCCCACTGTGTTGTACGGAAGGTGGCCGCAAGTCATGGTCAAGTCAACATCTATCAGCCCAGAAAGAAGTTAGAGTCATGTAATCCAGCAAGTAGTTCTTTATCATGACCTATGATTTCTGAGCTGAAGGGACCCCAGCAGATACTCAACCTGTTCAAACTAAGCCACTGCTGCCTGGGCACCCACCCTGCCCCTCTTGTGGGTCCAACTGGAGTTCAGTCTTTCATGCTGCCAGTGGTTTTGAGGTTCCCTGGGGCCTATGTTATGGATCCTGGAGTGTGTTCTGGGTGGTCTGACGCAGTTCCTGGCGGCCCCCATTCTATCCTCCTGCTCCGTCTGAAATGTAGCTGCTTTAAGCCAAGTGGAGAAATGCTACTTATTCACAAGACTGTTCTTGTTGCTACTTCCTCTTCCCAGATTGTTGGTATAAAGGGCTGAACCTGGTATAAAGGGCAGAACCAACAGGACTGAGTAGCAAACCTACTACTTACTGCACTTCTGTCCAAAAATAATCCTTTTCCCATAGACCAGATGTCGTTCTCAACAGCCTCCTTGCTCAAACAAAGTTCTTTTCCTGAGGACTTTTGGACGAATGGTTCAAATCCCACGGGGGCTCATCTTTTTCACTTTCTAAATGAGCATCAGTAGGTTTGTACACCCCATTGCAGGGTCCTGGCGATACGTTCATCAGGTGATGCTAAGTACAAGCCTTCATGCGGAGCAGATATCAACAAACCCCACACATGCTCACAGAGTTCTGCTTGGGGAGATGGGGGCAATGTAGCGTAGTGGTTAGAAGGATGGGCTTAACAGGCAAGGTTGTCAGGAATCAAATTTCAACTCAATCTTGAGCAAATTCACTTAACCTCTCTAGGACCAGTTTCCTTCACTATAAAAGGGCCGTAATGATATCTGTCTCATAATGTTGTCACAAGGATTATCCAAACTAGCAATAAACTGGACCATAAAGCAAGCCTCAACAAATTTTGAAGGGTTGATATCTCTCAAGATATGTGCGCTGAAAATTGTTAGAAACGGGCACTCAAAAGGCAGCAAGGAAATCCCCAACTACTTGGGAATCAGCCAACAAACTTCTAAATAACTCTGGAGCAATTAAAGTGTCCAAGCTTTGTCCACCTGGCTTCCCTGCATTCAATGATATCCCTAGGTTATCAGTAAAACAAAACTCAAGCTTCCCAAGCAGGTGGCCCAATTAAGTCCAACCCAATTGAGAAGTCCCCCTTAGCCCATCATTGTAGGCAGAAACGGGAGGCCGTGAGACTCTCAGAAAGAAGGTCGTGGGCTTCTTGCATCTTGTAGGAGTGTGTGTTCACATTAAACACGGGAGTGCTACTATCTCCAGGTGCACACATTGGCACAAACGCACAACTAGATGAATTTCTGTAATCATTTCCAAGGAAGCAAGCACATTTTGCAGGTTTCTGGGAAAAAAGGTTTATAGGCAAAGCACTTTACCCAGTTCATCCTTTTCTGCTCAGTAAACATGGGAACCAGAAGAGGGCAAAGACCGGAGATTAAAGATATTATCTCCGAGAGGTATAACTCGCAGACTGGTGGCTTTTCGGGGTACGGCGGTGCTGTCTGACTCAAGGTCCAGGGCCTGCTAGCTGGATGACTGCATAAATTTTTCCAGCCCGCTAAATGACTTGCACTTAGCTGAGACCTGGACGTCTTGTATTTGCACTCACGCCTAGCATTTCCATTACCACGTATTCTAAAGCTACATCTCCTAGGAAACGTGAGGGATTAATGGTAAAAATGTAAGTCATCATCCAAGGTTATAAATTAACCAGTCCGATTCCATTCAACAAACATTTATAGAGCAAATATGTTTAGTTAGACATTCTGCTAGGGAAACAGTCCCGGTAAAGGCAAACATCTAGATGGACTTGTAATAGAGAAAACGTTGACTCCTCCATGTCAATTTCATAGACAGGCTATTTTAGAAATGAGTGATGTTCTGGGCTTGGATGTTTTGCAGTCTGGTCCGAGCTCTGACATGTGCATGCTGTGTCACACCTTGCTTGCTGTCACACAGGAGAAAAAAGAATAAATCGTGCCTAATCAGCCCTCCACTCATTTTCAAACAAGATAATGAATGTGAAAGCTTTTTTAATACAGCCAGGGAGGCTCTTTGTGTAATGCTGTGGAAAAATCTCTGAGAAATTATTGTTAATTAAAAAAAATAACAGGGTCCCGAAGAGTACTGCCGTTTTTTAAAAAGGGAGAAATATATTATATCTCTGTGTACAGTGTTCAGTACATGGAATAGCCTTGAAGGGAAATGCATAAAACCATTAACAATTGCTGACCTTGGTGGGGGGGCGGGCTATAGAGTAGAGATCAATAATGGTAATGGGAAGAATTTGTTCTATATATGTTATCTTGAGCATTTAAATCGTGAACCACAGGAACTCGTGGGCTATTGAGGGGTAATGTTTACATTTAAATTCATCTTAAAAGTGTTCCAAGTATGCAGACTGTGAAAAAGCACAGTCATTCCATAGTATGTTACTACTATTGATAGTGTATTATAAAGTTATATGTGCATAGAGAGATGTTAGTTATTAATATGAATTTAATCCATTAATCACGACAAGAAAACTCATTCAATACCATGGGACAAAGTCTCAACCCAGCAGAATAAATATGAAGGGCATAATGGCAGCTTTCCGAAATGGAACACAGCTAGGTTTTTTTTTTTCTTTGTTTTTTTTTAGACTGGCTTATTTTTTTATTTTTGTTTTTAAACATTTTATTAGGGGGCTCATACAACTCTTATCACAATCCATGCATATACATACATCAATTGTATAAAGCACATCTGTATATTCTTTGCCCTAATCATTTTCTTCTTCTTTTTTTACATTTTATTAGGGGCTCATACAACTCTTATCACAATCCACACACATACATACATCAATTGTATAAAGCACATCCGTACATTCTTTGCCCTAATCACTCTCAAGGCATTTGCTCTCCACTTAAGCCCTCTGCATCAGGTCCTCTTTTTTTTTTTCCCCCCTAGGTTTTTACTGTAGTCTTTTAAAAATGCTCAAGTTGTATCCTTACGGATGTCGTGGGCATGACACACTGCTTGTATAGATGGATATAAAACTAAGTTCTTCTCAGATCCTCCTTCAAAATATATTTTGGACAGTTGTTTGGATGAATGGGTGAATTGTCCATTCGTACATGTTTATGAATTTGAAATATATTAGTTCTAGTCTAAACTCTGAAATTAGAATGGGAGTCTAAAGGTAAGAAATGAAAATAATTCAGAGATCCTGCGAACCTCTCAACAATCTCCCAGATTGTTGTAGTGGAAGGGCTTCACCTCCTGAAGTATTTCTTGAGTATCTCCAGGACAAATACTGATTGTTACAGGGACATTCCCTCTGCCTTCATGCCATTCTCTCTGGTTTCTCACCTGATTTCCCCTGCTGTTTCTTTGTTGTTGTTAACTGCTGTGGACTCTGCCCTCAACTCGGTGGTACCCCACAGACAGAATGAAAGCTACCAAGCCCTGCACCCTCCCCATAAGATTGGTTGCAGATCAAACCGTTGTGATCCATAGGGTCTCCATTGGCTGATTTTTAGAAGTGCATTGCCAGGATTTTCTTCCTCGTTCATCTTAGTCTGAAAGTGGCTCCACTAAACCTATCCATCACCATAGCAACACTCAAGCCTCTGCTGACCGAGAGGCAGACAGAAAATATTCATTGGCCACAAATTGAACCCAAGACCCTCACTTGGAAGACAGGGAATCTACCATTGAGCCACCAGTGCTTCACGCCACTTATTTAGGTATTGTTTAATTTTCAGCAGTGTTTGATAATATTTACTAGTAAGAATCATAAGGGGACCTAGTAGAGTAGTGGATTGCGCACTGGATTGCTAATCACAGAATCAGTAGTTCAAACCCACGTTTGTATAGATGACTCATATGTTTCTTCAAATAACTCCTAATATTTAACCTAAAAGGGAGTTCAGCGCTGTCCTTTAGGGTTGCTATGAGATGGGATCAACTCAATGGCAGTGAATTTGGGTGCTTTGGGGGAGGGGGGGTGGATATGTTCTATTGGTTTTCATTTACTGTGTTTAAAGTGAAAAGTTCACAAAGAAAATTAGGTGCCCTTATAACACAAGTTATTCAGTGATGTTGTCTGCCTTTCCCACAATGCGTTCTATTCATTCATTCCCTTTGGACGATTCTATTTCTAATTCCCTAGCTCCTCTGCCCCTTACCTTCTCGTCAGTTTTAGAGTAATTGTGGGCCATTTAGTCTACTGTAGATGGCTTTTCTTAAAGAAGTTCGTTATTCACAGGTGATTTCTAAATTTTATTTTATGAGTCGATCTTTTATTTAGCAAAAAGATGGCCTCAAAGGATAATTTGGGTTTAAGATGTAAAGTATACCATTGAGAGGTGACCTTAGAGGATCCTCTAGTTTCAACTGGTCCAGGAAGTCTGGACTTCTAAAGAATTTGAGTTCTACTCCATATTTTCTCTCCTTCTCTAAGGAGCTACCTACTGTAGCCCAGATCAGAACAATTGTACAGTGGTAGCCAGGCAAGATCCAGCTCTTCTGGTCTCAAGGTAGATAAATCTATGGTTTGTGCTGACTGTTAGTCTTACAGACTCTACTCTGAGTGATGGGTTTCTTTTGTTCCAGAAGAGTAAAGCCTAAGAGTCGTATCTTAGATGGCCACTGCAAGTCATTAAGATTCCAGACACTGCTCACCCTATTGGTACATAGAACTCATACTGTATGAACTCTATCATGCCAATTATCTGAGTTGTCCCAAGAGACTGTGATCCCAAGTCTTCAAACCCTGAAAATCAATCTCACACAGTATTTGGTTACGTCTAAGAATGGTCTGATCCTATGTTCCCTGTGTAATGTATTTTACATATGGGTATGAATGCATGCACACAAATCCTTGCATACATATCTCACAGCTACTTCTGCATATGCATACATATGGACCCAAGAGCTCATACATGTTTATATACATGTAAATATGTACATATATATATAGTTGCATAGCTACACACATATTTCTAGTTTGTTGTTAGTAAATGGTCTTTTTAAGAGTCTTACATTTATCTCATTATTTACCATTTCTAGTGCTCTTCAATCCTTTCTGCATATCTGAGTATCTAATTTCTCCATATCCTGAAGAACTTTCTGTAACACTTCTTATAGTCCAGATCTGAATTTTATCAGGTGTGATTTATCATCAAAGCCTTTATTTCACCTTTATTAAGTATGTTTCTACTGGCTATAGAAATTTAGGTTGACTGGGATTTGGGGTGTTTTCCTGTTTTTGCTTTTTTACTTTATTTTAATACTTTAAAGATATCATCCCATTGTTTTCTGGTAGGCATTAATTTTATTAAGTCAGCTTTATAATTTTCTTGTGCCTTTCTTATATTTTTTAAAAATTATTTGAGAATATCTTTCTTTATTTAGGGGTTTTAGCAATCTGAATATGGTATACATAAGTATGATTTTCTTTCTATTTATCCTGCGTAGGATGAGGTTTTTGTATTTGGAAAATTGAGGGGAAATTAGTCATTCGTTTTTCAATTCTATGTGTCCCATTTTTTCCCCTCCTTTCTTTACTGGGCTATGATTACACATAGGTTGGACCACTTGATATTGCCCTTGGCATTCATACATTGATACTGCATAATTACTTTCTCTGTGTTCTTTAGTTTGAATAATTTCTATTGACCTGTTTTCAAGTGCAGTGCTCCTTTGTTCTGCACTACCCATTCTGTCGCTAAACTCAATCTGGTATTTATATACATCTTTCAGATATTGTATCTTCAGTTCTTGAATTTTAATTTGTTTCTCTGCAGTTTCTGCTTCTCCACAGCTCTTTAAACGCATTCATGTCAGTTGCTGTAAAGTCCTTGCCTGCCAGCTCCAGGGTTTGAATCATCACACGTCTGACACTGATGCTTTTTCCCTCTCCACACACATCTTGACATTTTTTATTGTGTACAGAACATTATGTATAGAATGATCATGGAGATGTTTCGTTTGATTCCCTCCCCGCCTCCACCCCCTCCCCCATAGAATGCAGCTCTTTCCTATAGCTAATAGCTAAGATGTAATGTGCACCAATGGTCAAGTTGCTCTGGGGATAGGTCTTAGTTTTAACAATACTGAATTTTTTCACCTTAAACTGGCTAGCCTCACCTTAAACTCTTGTATAGTTTTAGCAGCAGCTAGCACATCCCATTGATCTTATCAGCATTTGAACTAGGGTGATTGGTCCTGAGTTTTACCTTTGCTTCAATAATGACTGGCCTTTGGTTCCTATTTCAGGAATTCTTTCTAGTTTTCATGTTCTCAGGGTTGTGGAGGAGAAATGTCAGGTTGAACATTTGGAAGCACTGGCAGTGCCAGGATCCAAGGTGTCAGGCTTCCCCACTATATCATCAATAGCTTAATGCTTTCTTTTACCCATCCGTCTTTTCGGCTTTGTAGGCATTCCCGTCTGCTCACCCAGGCCCACACTCACAACAGGGTTTGCCTGTCGTCGGAGCATACCAGTCATCCACCTAGAGTTCTTCTCCATGGAGATCAGTCCATCTCGCCTTCTTTACACCTCCTGCTCATTAATAGTCTTAGAGATGTGCATGATCTTTCATATGGAAGTTCTGATAAGGTTAGAAAGACTTCCATTAAAAAAATTCAATCTAGAAGTAAAAATCCCTTCATATAAATATATATATGATATTTATGTATATACACCGTACATTTTCTCAGTCTAGGGATCTTAATATGCAGCTAGTATCACGTTGGAATCCATGAAATGTTTGGGTAAATAGCTAGGTAGATAATGTTGAGCATCTTCTCTCTGCGATTCAGTGATGTCAGGGCCTGGATTATCTCCCTTCTGCAGATGAAGACACTGAAGCATAGAGAGATGAAACACCTTCCCCAAAGTCTCTTGACTAATACCTGGCAGAGCAGGGATTCAAAACCAGAGAGCTGGTCTGTTCATAAAATTCATCCTCTTCTACCACGCTACACTGATTCCTGACGTGCTGGGGAGGGGATGTGCCCACACTGGAAAGTTTAGACGCTGTTGCTCTAAAATCATAGCTCACTGAATCTAGCCGTCCTCTGTAGAATTTAGCCTGCCAACTTTTTCTTACTTTTTTTTCCCCCCAGGCTGATGTGCTAGCCTAGGTGAAAAGATGTCTCATTAAATTAAGCAGTCTTTATCCAATTCCAGTACAAACCCCTGATGCTTTCTCTAAACACCACGGGTGACATTTCTGCCCCAGGTCTGTTCTTTACTTCGTCAACCTCGTATCCCTAAGAGCTATGGAAGAATCACGATTGGAACGGGGATGGTCCGCCGTGTTCAGCACTAATTGAAATGTTGTTCGTGTCAGAAAAGGTCTGAACAGAAAATGTGTAATTTAATTTGTTGCGGCTTTTCAAAAAGTCACCACTCACGTCAGGGATCATTAGCGAGATGCCCTTCAGCTCCTTTCATTTAATTGGTGACTTATCTGCAATGTATTTGTGGTGGTGCTGGTTCACATGGGCCTCTCTTTTCACCCTGTTTATCAATCATCAGTCCTCGTCTAGACAGCTTTCCAAATTTCCCGATGTGACCTTTACCAGAGTTCTCACCTGCTTGTTTGAAAGCTGGAGCTGAAGCCTTTGCCTCTCTTATTTTTAATTATCTCTGCAGACTTCAAATTGCTATCCTGCTGGGTCACTGGCGTAGCCAGTCATCCCCAAGTCATTTAAGGTCTACATTGAGCAAAAAGATATCTATGGAATTATATACAAGTTTATCAGGACATCAAATAAAGCCTTCTCAAGGTTTCTATACCTGCTGGGAGAGGAAATATGGGTACATATTTTACTTTTTTCACTCTGTATATAGGAGATACTCAGAATCTTGAACCTGAAAATGTATGGGGGAATATCCTGTCATAAACACCTTAAATATTGGTAGCAGTACATTCTGATGTCACCGCTTCCAGCATATTCCACATTTCTTGCTTCTGACTTGCTGCATAAACACACACACATACATATCAGACCCCGTACACATGTATAACATACCATATACATGCCTGTGCCACGCACTCATACATACACACTGGTTACACACACGTAAAGCATAAACAGGCACATGTGCATACCATATATGCACCCCCCACATATACTTAACACATAGACACACACCACACACACATCCCAAACATACACAGCACATCATGCAGTCCTATCATGCGTACGACACACCCAGTATCTGTTTGCTTCTTTCATCTTTCTGGGTCCTTTACTTTTATCCTTAGAAGACGAAATAGGAAGTGTGAGTGGAGAGAAAAGGAAGGGGTTGAGTCCGAAGTCTGTTCAACCCGGGTATTGGCATCTTCCTGGCAATAACTTACCCACGTGGCCACATTTAGTTGTGAGAGCATTTGGGATTAACTCTTCTAACTGTGCACATCACCAATCTACACAAAAGCCAGGCTTGGTTACCAAAAAAGGGGGGAAGCCCGATTTGGGTCACGGCGCTGACAGCCTGGCACATCTATATCTCCTTCGTTACTTGACTTGGCTGCTCTGTTTCCGTCTGTCTGATTCACTCCTTCTTTACGGGGAAAAGAAACATCAAGTACTGCTTGATTTTTTTCTCCCCTTCACTTCTTTCTTTCCTGTTTGAAAAATCCCCCCTTATTTCCTCCATTCCTACCTCCGAGAAAGATGTTCTTGTCTTTTCCCACAGGCTCACTAAGAACACGGTAGCTCTTTGTATGTCAATTACACATCAACAGAGCTGTCAAAAAGAAGGAAACAAATAAATAAAACTCAGTGGTTTGCTAATCCCTTGCTATCCATTTTCCAGTCAGTACTTTGCTGAAATGGTTCTAACCAAGGCAAACATTGCTGTACCATCACCGTCAACCTTCTTGAATATGTCATGGTTGACCGTTTCCTACCTCACCAAATGCTCCTTCCTTAGTTGGTTAAGCACAGGTTTTACACCCCCCGATCCTCTGCCTAGTTCTACAACCATTCTGAGTCTCTACTTTGTTGATTTGTCTTTCTCTGCAATCCTGTGACTCTGGAGAGTTTGACAGATGCCCAAATCTGTTCCTCATCTCTTCTTGTCCTGTTCGTTATCCCAAGGCGATCACAGGCTCTCTCAGAGAAAACGGTGAGCCTCTGGTCTCAGGTTCTGGGTGAAGAACTTCCACGCCTAACAAGAAACGGTTTTGGAGAAATCCTTGTGGACAAACTCTCCTCCTCCTTGGAGGAGAGCCGATGTGTCTCTCCTGGACAGTGGCGAAAAACAGACGCCCCTTCCAAGACGCTCCTCAATGGGAACAAGTTAAGGTGTAAAATCTCATGGTCCCCCACATGGTCTTTTCTGTCCCTGCTTCTAACCATCCTATCCAGAGGAAACACACATTCTGTTCTCATACAGATGCTAAGCCTAACTGTAGGCCTTTAGAAGGTCTGAAATTTTAAGTTAGTTGTTTCATATCAGTAGGCAGAATGTTAGGAAATCCAAGGGCAGCAACAGATCTACCTTTGTGAGTGATCAAATTGATGCACTGATCTTGAGGTCTTGACACCTTTAGTTCTCTCTTGGTTCTTAACTCGGAAAGAGAGGTACATTCTAACCCCTCCTTCAGTTTCAAAAAGTTTCCGTAGCTGCATCAGTACAGTCACTTCCCATCTCTGCCCTTAAGTAGGGTGATGTGTCCTCGTCTAATTATGCCTCCTCAGCAGGACAGACGCAGCCTAATCCTCTTTCACATAACATAATTCTGCCTCATTATCCATCGCAGAGGTTACGAGTACAGCTCCTCACAAAGCAGAGGATAACCACACGATTCCGGGAATTATGGTCCAGCCAAGTGGACATGCGTGGGAGGGACACAATTGGATCCAAGACAGTCAGTGGTATATTCAGATTGAAACAAGCATTGCGAAGCTGGAGGCAGACAAAACAAGCTCACAGCGGGAGTGGCTCGCTAAGAACAAAGATTAACTGAGTTCTAAAATGAGCTGGACAAAAACAATTCATCAAGTCTGCTGTTTTCAAGGTGGACAAGGGTATGAAAAATGCATTTTAAACCTTCTATTACCATAAAATCTCATATAGGGACTTTTATTTATAGGGAAATAAGAGAGAAACAAAACCCTGCATGTAAAGTAGGCGGCCTGTCACCCCAAAGCTAGAGCCTTTTGGAGGCATTTTCCAGAAAGGTAATCTGAGTTACCCTGCAACCCGTCAGATATAGATTTAAAGGCACGGTCTACCGCTAAACAGGGGCACGGTCCTGAGCAAATGGCAGGCCTTGTACCTTTATCTCGTTTCTAACACAGAAGCAGTGACACCTGCTTTACAGGGGGTCAGTCAATGTGTTATCAATTATTCACTACTTTCTCCCTGTTGGAAAAGCTTGGAGCTAGATAAGAATACAAATTGGCCCCTAGAACAGGCCTCGGCTATTGAGCAGATCTAATGGCATGATTTGGCATCAAAGGTAAACTGCAGAGGTATAGGAGACATTCGAGGGCCTAGACCTCAGGTCCACCCTGGAGGGGCGTGGACTACGAGATGGAGCAAACCAGGCCGCTCAGGTTCCTGTAGCTGTCTATAGGAAGTGATTACAAGACATTGATGACCTACCGGAGATTTTCAGTCAACCCTGCTGATAGCCCTAGCGCCGTCACCTACTGTGGGGCCTAGAGAAAGCTACCTATCCTCTCTGTACTTCAAGTACAACATGCCTTTAAGTGGTCTAATGAAGCCAATCTCACTGAGTGGTTGATACGATCAAGTATTATCAGCTGTACAGTATGTTTACCTCAAGGCTTGACGCGAAATAAAGGCTCAGGATGACAGCCGAGGGGTCTTCTTGCTGTGGTCAGACGCCATCGATTCTTCTCCAGCGCTTTACCACAACAGAATAAAGCCCTGCTCCGTCCTGTGCCAGCGAGCGCCGTGCATGAGTTGGCATGCATGGCTGAGCCCATATTGCAGCCACTCTGTCAATCCTCATCGAGTATCTTCCCTTCTTTTGTAACCCTCCGTTTTAACAAACGTGATGTCCTTTTCCAGGCCCCGGTTTCTGCTGAGAACATGTCGGAAGGGCGGGCGTGAGACGACATCTCTCCATTCCCATTGTGAGGAGCACTCTGACTGTACTTCTTCAAGACAGATTGGTAAGAGGTTTGTCCTTTTTCGGTAGCTCGTGGTACTTTCCATATGCTTTGCTACTCTTTGTAGTAAGTACTAATGCTGATGAAAGTCAAGGACTACAGCCTTCAGCCTTGGGTAAGACTCACACTTGAACCTGAAGTCAATGGCAATCCCCACAAAGGGGATCACAAACACCCGAATGCTAGCCAAGGAAGGAATTGAAGTTGTCAGTAACATCATTCTGCCTGGATCAACAAACAGCACCCACAGAAGCAGCGGTCAAGAAATCAAGCTACAGTTGGCATTGAGCAGAGCAGAGCCGACCCAAGACACTATTTTTTCAAATATTTTTGTCTCATATTTTCTCTCCTTTCCTTTTTTGATTATGCATGGGTTTGACATTTCCCTTTGTATTTTACATTGATCCAATGTATTTAGTATCAGTTTATTTTCTCTATATTCTTCATTTTGAAAAATGTCTATTGACTTGCCTTTAAGCAACTGATCTTTTATTTTGCCAATTCCATTCCACTGTTAAACTCATCCAATCTACCTTTCACTTTATGTATTTTACCTTCCCCCCAGAAGTTTTATTTGGTTTTTCATGCTCTCTATTTTCTGCTGAGATAACCAATATGCTTACTCCTTCTTTCTGTCATGTCTATAGATCTTTAAACACATTAATAATAGTGTTTTAAGACTCTTATCTGTTAGTTCCAATATTTGGATTATCCATGGGTGTACTAGTGATGGTTTTTGCCTTATCTTGAAATTATCTATCCAGAGAATGTTTACCTAGCCCTCGCTTTCACTCAGTAAGTGAGCAAAAAGAGTTGCTGAGTATTCCAAATCTATGTCAAAGTGCCTAGGAAGCAAAAGGCTTATCTGTCACACATAGGAAGCTTTCAGCCTCTCATTTAGATTCTATTTACTCTTCTTTTACATTTAACTTTAACAAACATTTTTATCTGGTTTCCTAGACATTGACAGGTTTGGGAGGAGAGGCATAACCTCTAGGAGCAAATCCTATCAAAAGGAGAAGTACTATAAAGTTATAAAAATGAAAGTCTTCCAAAAGCATGGCCCTTGTAAGTCTTACAAAACATCGATTTCTTACATCCTGTCATGCAAGGACAAATTTCTCTGGATTCCTCTTAAACCAAGAAAGCATATTCCCATACTAGATGTCATGATGATAATTTTGTGTAGAGATTTACAGCCTTGGAAATTCTCTGGGGGACAGTTCTACTCTGTCCTTAAAGGTCACTATGATAGTCTGTTGTTTTTATAACTTTTTAGTCTTGTCTCTCTCATCCTCCCTCTGACCCCAGTATCTAGAACAATGGACCAAGAAATACTTAATAAATATTTATAAAAATAATATAAATGAATGAATCTGCCCCAGCTCTTTAAAGCAGGGGTCATCTATAAACCTTAGAACTTCATTTGCAAACAAGTCCCTATAGCCCCCTCACCACTAACTGGTCCTACCAGTGCCTGAGAACCTCTCTTCTCCCCAATGAGAAAGGTCTTCTAGATCAGTGGTTCTCAACCACCTAATGCCGTGACTCTTTAATACAGTTCCTCATGTTATGGTGACCCCCCCAACCATAAAAGTATTTTTTGCTGCTACTTCATAACTGTAATTTTGCTACTCTTATGAATCAATGTAAATATCTGATATGCAGGATGTATTTTCATTGTTACAAATTGAACAAGATTAAAGTACAGTGATTAATCACAAAAACAATATGTAATCATGGATTGTGAAATATTTATTTCTAATGACAAGTAAATGACATTTTGTCTTGAAGCATGGTGTAGCATGAGTAACAGTCTTCATGCCGGGTACTCTTAGGAGGGCATATAAGCCTGTGGGCAGACTCGCCGGGAGACGGATAGAAGAGCAGTGTCTCAGTTCCTAAGACCAGGCATAAGGTGAGGAAGCTTGGACTTGATGGTGGTTAGCTGCCATCTAATTGATTGCAACTTAGGAGAGCCCCACGCTGCAGAATACAACTGCTCCACGGGGTTTGCAATGACTGTGATGATCACCTGGAAGCAGGTCACCAGGTCTACTGAGGTGCCTCTGGGTGGTTTTGAACCCCCAGCCTTCCAAGCCAGTCATTGAACACTTAAGCATCTGTGCCACTCAGGGAAGCCCGGACCAGTGGCAGGTAAAGGAAAGAACAGATGCCAAGACCACTGTTGTGGAAGAAATAACAAGGTTGGAGGCTGATTAACTTGGCCAAGGGAGGCACAAGGATGGAGCCCCATGAGCTCAACATTCAAGATAATGTTCTTCTCTCCACTAATAAGAAATCTGCTCTACGTAAACAACAAGCTGCTTGATTTAATAAAGAACCATAAGTCCATAAACTGAGATAGCAGAAGGTTTTTTAAATTTAATTTTTCATGTACATAATAATCATGAAAAACATTCATTCCTTTAAAAGACCAGAAAGACCCATTTGATAACAACAAGCACATCAATTAAACATTTTAAAGTAATTAAGCTATGTGCAGTTTGAATGAATCCATTTAAAACCAGCAGTTGAGTGCATTTAGTCTTTTTAACGCTTTGATGACTTGACTGAATTTTTCACTTTACGGTTAATGTGTGTATTCATTTGCCACTCTGTTGTCCCATATCAGCATCAATTTTTCAGCGTAAGCACAGCTCAGTAGGTCAGAGTCCAGCTGGGACTAAAATCCAGTCTCACGGGGCTAAAACCAAGGTGTCAGCAGAACTGTCTCCCTTATGGGAGAATTGGGTCCCTAGGTAATGCAAAGTGCACTTGACTGCTAACCAAAAGGTAGACATTGGAACCCATCTGACAGTACCATGGAGGTGAGGCCTGGAAATGTGATTCTGTGGAGATTTGATTGCAGTAAAGGAGAGCCTCTGACACACAGTTGTTCCCTGTGACACCTGATGCAGCCAGGACTCAGCAGCAAGCTGTTTCTTTGACTTGTCCCATTGCTGACAGCCACCCATCGTCATTGATTCTTGGTCCCATCATCTACCTTGAAAGTCAACTACATCACATCTCTCGAAGCCTTCTTCCATCAACGACTCTTTCCCTCTGACCATGACGGGAAAAGATTCTCTCCTGTGATTACTCTGAGCCCACCCAGAGCATCCGAGATACTCTCTTCAGTTTAATATCCTTGATTCAGTCACACCCCCAAAGTCCCTTTGTTCGTGTTAGGTAATGTATTCACAGATTACCCGTGATGGGGTTTGGGCACCTTTGGGCAGCCGTGATTCTGCCTACCACATGTGGTCTGACACGCTCAATGTTTGTATCTTTAAAACTTCCATTTAAATGTTGCTGTTGCCCAGTCTGATGTTTGATGGTTCGAGTCTCCTTAAGAGCCAGTCACACGCTTGTCAGGCAGAAGCAAATAAAGAACCTCACTTGAAAATGTTTAAATCAAACTTGTAGAAAGGAATTTTTGACTTAATTTTTTTTAATTTGGAGAAAAATATACCCAACAACACACTCACACACTCCTCAGTTTCTACATGCACAATGGATAAGGTTGCGTATGTTCTCCACCGTTCTTGCTGCTTCTACCCATATTGCTTCATGGCTGGTGACTTCGCCTCACTGTTCCCTTCCCTCCTAAGGGCTATGTTTTAATATTACTGTTGACCTTTGATCTCATGTAGGCAATGCGTTTCTAAACAACAATCCACGGTACTCATGTTGAATATGATTTACTATTGGTAGTAAACTAATTAGTTAAAAGACTACTTTAGGAAATAATTTCAGTTCATGGATTGAACATTTCCTAGAAGTGATAGATCCAGGGTTTCCTCCCATCTCAACGGGTCCAGTAACTCTGGATTCTGTAAGAATTTTAAATTCTTTTCCACATTTTAAACACTGTTGATCAAGATTCATTTGGAGAGGTATTTTATATCATTTATGTATAACACCCTTTATCCTAGGACCTTCAAGAACTCTTAAAAGATAAGGATACGTTTTCCTATGAAACCCAGGATAGGTAAGCCTAGAGACAACTGGATTAGCAGTTGCAGAAGGACATGGTAGGGGAAGTGGGTGGGGAATGGGGAGCTAACAGTGAGTTACAAGGAAGAAGATCTGTCCTGGAAATGAGAGTGGTGATAGGTACACAGCTCTTATGAATATGCTGGAACTGGTGAAATATATGATATGTGAATTGCATGTTAGTCAAAATGTCACAAATAAACAAACTAATTAATATATCTATAAGGATATGCATGTAGAAATTATTGAAATGGTATCTCTTTTGTTGTGTGTATTTTCATCCCCAAAAGAAAGCATGAATTAATTTTTTAAAAACAGGTAAGGCCAAGACTAGCAGCCTCCTTGTTTTCCTACTTTTCATATCAAGCCTCTTGCAACTGGAGAGTTAGGAATTCAGACTGGTGGATGGGTTCACCATCCTCATTTATGACTGAGACTTTACGCACACTATCTAATCTCTCGGTGACGCAGCCTCCTCCGCCGCTGTCGTGAAATGGATGCTCAGCTAAGACTCCGTGGGCACTTGCTGAGTGCCAACATACGTCTAGGGTCTGGCCAGCACAAACTTACAAGATGTCATGATGTTGAAGCAGCATTAACTTTTGCCCAGGCCCCCTGGGTTTCCTCATAGTCTAGCAAATAAAAAGGGTAAAGCCGGGCAGAGCAGGGGACCTTCCACGACCTGCCACAGTATGGATACCTACACTGTACAGGTTGTAAGATTTTTTTTTTAAATATGACTCCTGCATTCAACAGTAAAAGAAACAGAAGGAAAATCCTTTGTGGAGCCTATACACTGAACGAGCCAACATGTAATGAACAAGATCGATAAGTTAAATATATCTGCGCTTGCTGCAGTATGGCCTAGCTCACTATATAGACTATTGAAAAGAAAACGAACTCACTGCCGTCCAAATGATTCTGACTCATGGTGAACCTGTAGGAGAGGGAAGGCCTGCCCCTTTGGGTTTCTGAGACTGTAATTCTTTAAGGGAGAAGAAAGCCTCACTGCAGGCAAAGTAAAAAATAAAATAAAAATCAGTCAGGTCAGAAAGCATTAAGTCCAAAGGAAGGGGGCCGAGAATGTCAAGCTTAGGTAGAGCGGCCAGGGAAGGGTCATTGAGGAAAAGACACAGGAGAGAAGACCTGACGAAGGTAAGGTAGCAAGTCGAGAGGGAACCTGGGAAGAAGCAGGAAAACAGAGGCAGGGGACAAACTGGACCAGGCCTAGTTTAATGGGGTAAATCATGTCCCCGGAAATCATGTGTTGAAATCCTAACCCCGGTGCCTGTGAGTGTGGGCTTGCTTGGAAACACTCTCAGACGCTGGTGTGCATTTCCATGAGGCTATAGTGGCACAGAGAGTGAAGCGTTCGCATAGGAACTGAAAGTGGTTCGAATCGCCACCGAGGGGCCTCACCAGGATGGCCTGACATGGTGTTTCGGAAAGACAGCAGCTGTTTCAAGACAGATATTTCACCGTTCTGTGATACAGCCCGGGCGGCCAACCGTCGCACGCTATGATGGTGCTCACCCTAGTTCTTGGTCTCCTTTTTCGGACCAGCAGTCACTTTTTTGCAATCAGATTGGCAGGTCTTACATCCACCCCAGAGGGGCTCCGGGTCTAGGGGAGGTGGGCAATCCCTTGTGATGCTGACCTGTAGTGCCCAAACGGTTGTCAAACTTCCAGCTGAATAGGGGGGATACGAAGTACCTAAGTCCTATCCCACCAATTCAGTACAGCTGGGTACCATATCCTAGCCGAGTCGATCCATCAACTAACCCTTACACCTGCCCTGGGTTTAGGGGAGCCTCTGGAGCCTTCCCAGCAGCTCTCCCTACCCGACCCCAGGGACCAGTATGCCTTGTGCTCATAGGCAAATCAATCTGTGTCTACACCCAAACATCCGTGTCCCCAAGTAGCAAGCAGCCTTGCTGCAGCGGCAAGATTCAGATATCTCCCAAACCTATAACCCCCGGTGTCTGCAATTCCGATATTAAATGACTGAAGGGGCCACTCAAGAAATGGCACAGCGGAGAAGAGACAGAAGACGAACTTCTCTTGATAACTCAGGTAGCCAACCATTTCAGATTAAAATGAAAAAGCGGGTGGCAAGATCAGATAACGCAGGGTGAGCTATTTGTATTTGACATGTTTTTATTTGATCTCTCTAAACATAATAATATATTTCATTAATTTCCTCTTTTGTCGGATATGGGTGAGCCCTGGAAGACTCAAATAATTAAGATGTGCAGACAGTAGTCAAGATAGTGTAACTCCCGTTAAATATGCCGGCTACTGACAGAGTTTTCAGAAAGATATTTTGATACAGAAACTTTGGTGTCTGCTCGGTTACAAATGCTTGTTAAGGGCACATTGCTATCAGATAAAAGCCCGAAACACTGCCAGAGCAAGAAGGGAGTGTTGCCGCTACAAAGTGAAAGTCATGGTGTAAGCAGCAGTGAGCTTCTGTTTATGGTGATCGAAAAATTTAACCACAATTACCGATGCTTATGCCATATGATGAACATAATTTATATTGCTTATTTGTACAGGTGAAAGCCTTTGAACCGACAGACATTGTGATAGATGTACAGACCAAAAAACCCAAACTCTCTGCCATCGAGTCAATGCCGACTCATACCAACACTGCAGGCCACACTGGAACTGCCCCTGTGGGCATCCACCCCATCTCTCTCCCTCTGAGCCCCTTGTGATTTCGAACTGCTAATCTTAAAGTTAGCAGCCCGATGCATAGCCACTGCAACACCTTATATATACACAAGAGGGTACCCCCCAAACCGAGGAAAAAGCTCTGCTAGGCAGAGCTTTCGTGGTACAAATTTTTCCTGCTAGGAGAGCATCAAGCACCTCGCTCTGAGTTAGTGCACCTAGTGGCACCGCCTGGGAAGGTTCTCTCTGGTCACAGTGAATTTTTTAATTTTTTTTTTTTTGTAAAAGTAGTTTTGCTTGAAGTTCATTTTTTGTGATGGCCGTTTTGAAGAGAACAGCATGCAGCTATGAAATTTTGTTTCCTGCTTGGAGGAGTGGGGTGGGAAACGCCGCAGAAACTGTTGTGATATTGAACATAGCTTACAAGGGCAGTGGTATGGGAAAAACTCAAGAGTACGAGTGATTTTCTTGTTTCAAAAAAGGTGAAATGTCTACTGGTGACAAACTCTGGACATGTGTCAACTTCCCAAATGGACAAAAATGTTGACTCATAGTGCATTTGGAGTTTGTTCCATCAGGTCAGACTGTTAATCAAGGTTTCTATTTAGAGGTTCTGAAAAGATAGTGTAACAGTGTGTGACAAAAAAGGTCTGATTTGTGGCAGACGGGGGACTGGTTTTGCCACCATGGCAATGCACCTGCTCACACAGGCATCTTGGTGTGTCAGTTTTGGGCAAAAATACCAGGCCTCCTGTGCCCCACACACCTTATTCATCTGACCTCGCTCCATGTGACTTCTTTTTGTTTCTGCGAATGAAGAGGGACATGAAAGAACAGGGATTTGAGGATGTAGAAGAGGTGAAGAAAAAACGAGGGATGTGCTGTTCAGCCATCCAATCCGATGAATTTAAAAAATGTTTCCAAGAATGGAGTCGCAGATTTGACAAATGTATTAAGTGTAATGGAGAGTACTCTGAAAGTGATAAGATTGTTTTGTACAAAAATTTAAATATATAGCTTTGAAAAAAAATCCTGTTTGGGGGTACGACCTCATATATTAGCTTAAGAAAAAATTCAAGGAAATCAACCATTTTCTTCCTTTGTGTTGAAAAGAAGTGATTACTGTGTATGTCATTTGCTTTTAAGTGTGTATGACACCATAAAAAACATAATGCTTTCAGACACACGATTTCAGGGGCAGCTTATCTAACTCTGTGCTTGCTGGGTACCCTGTCTCCATCAGGGACTGTAAGTTTGGACAGAGACTTTGGTTCTGGAAGAAGGTACTGTGGGTTGGAAGAGAGACAGACACCAGTCGAAGCTAGAAGCAGAATCTTTGATGTGATGGGAAAAATGGGCAATTGTTCAGTACAGATTAGTAAGTCGGCACAAGTAAGCCTGTGCTTACCTGGTTTATTGGGTAATCAAACATTCCACTCACCAGAACTGTTCAAACTATTTCTGAAGCAACAGTTCTGGCGGAGGCTGGTCCCCAGCCAGCAGCATCCGTGGCTGCCTTAATCTGCAGATCAGTCTCCACGGGTCTTTGGGTCTGGAGCTTATTGAAAAACCTCAATTTCCTCTCAGAAGGGAGAACTGATTAGAAGTCTGTGTGCTCTCCGACTCTGAATCATAGGTGCCTAAACGAGGGATGGCAAGCAGGCTTTCATCCTAAAGGGCATCTCTCACTGATAATGACCTCACCACTGCACCCAGCAGGGCAGCGACAAATTGGCACCCAAAAGTAATAACTACTTGGACCTGGACGGGGCAGCTTGTCTTCTTTGCCTCCATTTTCTCAGTGCCTGGAACACTGCCTGGCTCACAGAAGGCACTTGAGAAGAGCCTGTTGCGTGAGTGTGTGATAACGAACTAATGCGTTCGTGTAGCCCCTCCGGCGCGTGCCTCTGCGTGCAGGGCTATGGAAAGCACACAAAACGACGCCTCTCTTAGGGTAAGTCCCTTCAGTGCTGAGTCTCTCTTCCCCTCTCTGCAGAAGGAATACAGTAACTAACGTCCATCCCGACTGGGGACGAGAGCGTCTTCCTGAGACGCAGATGCAGTGCCAGGGCCGGCTCCTTCCATCGGCCATTCTCCCTTCAGCTTTGCAGACGGAGCCTGCCTTTTCTTCAGCCTTTCTCAGAGCCAGGCACGACTCTGTGGGGTGGGGAGGGGACAGTGCGAGACCCTCCTGCCTCGGGGAGAAGCCAGTCTGAGGGAGAAAGCCACAACACAGAAGACCCGCAAGGTAGCTTGCGAAGGACAGACTTCATCGGTGACAAAACAGTTAATGCCGGCGCAGAATTACAGGGTGAACTTTACAATCACATCATAAAAGGAGAACATGGAAAATCTAAGTGTTACACAGTGACATTTAGATACAAAAGAAGAGACTTCCAGAGGTGTCTCCTTGACAACCAGAGGCAGAGTGGAGGGAGCGTAACCTTCTGGAGCCTGCTTCTGTCAAAACAAACTAGCACTTCATTACATCTGCTCTAGGTGAGGAGCTGTGCCGTGCTCCGCAGAAATCATATTTATTCATTAGAATAGATTTCCTGCCCTGTTTCGATGATTCAGAAACAAAAGTCCCAGGACATTAGGGAATCGTGTTCAAACTTTGCAGGGCAGCCTTCCAGGCCCTCCGCGAGCTCACCCCGTCTCTCTTCCGGGCTCAGAGCCCTCTGGAGACTGCTTCCACTTCCAACAAAATTCCAAGGAAGCAGAATGTGAACGAGACCTGCATGCGCGGCCTCAGGATACCTCCCCAAAGGCATCGGCCTCCACACTGTCCCGGTCCCTCTCGGCCGCTGTAACTTGTGAGGTGCCACCAATCGACGCTGACTCCCAGCGGCCCCGTGTACATAAGGTTGTCACGGTGGGGCCCATTATGACAGCCCCGGGGTCAGCCATCTCCTTGCAGATCTTCCTCTTTCTCCCCACCCCTCGCCTTTTCCAAGTACGAGGAGTTCTGGGTGTTTTTTTTTCAGAGACTGATCACTCTTTATACCATGTCCAAAGGACATGAGCCGAAGTCTCTGCTGCCTCACTCACAAAGAACATTCTGGCTGTACTTCCTCCATGACAGATTTGTTTGTCACCGTCACTAACTTAGTATTCCTTAAACACACTGCGCACGGTTCCGCGGCCAGGCTTTTGCATCTGCTGGGCCCTCCCTCACCCTCCAACACGCTTCACTTCCATACCCACAGCGATTGCCCTTACTTCTTTCTGCTTCTGCTTCTCATAGAAGGCCCTGGCCATGCTCTTTGAGTTAGCAGCTCCCGCTGCAGGAAGCATTTGCTTCGGCTCAGTTCATCTACACCAACAGAGGGGTTTGCTTCTTTCGCCAGCTGCCGACTCCCTGTCATGCTGTCAGGGCTGGCCCCCTGTGTTTCCGAGACTGCCTGTTAACCGAATAGAAAGTCCAGCCTTCTCCCAGGGAGCTGCTGGTGAATCCAGTCCTCAACAGGAAAGGTGTGCGGGTAGCCCCCACTTCTCAACAGCTCACTCTACACAAGTTAGCTTTTCTGAAAAGCCTGTGTTGGTAGCTGTTGTTTGCTAAGCAAAAGAAATCTGAAGAGGATGTTCACTTTGAGCAGGGGGGCGGGACGGGGGTGAAAGTAGCAGTTCCATGGCTCTTTTGAAGGGTGTTGACAAAGAGAGCGCGTGCACCCCGCAGAGAACACAGGGATCCAGCTCCTAGCCCAGCTCCTTGCCCCAAGCTGTACTGAGTACACAGCATCCCATCCGGCTGCCATTGCTTTGAAAGACATGCATTGCCTGCTAATGTTAGGCTGTGTTCTGTGTTGTTTGGTATATGATTCTGTAGGTTATTGTTTGGATCTGGAGACACCCCAACAATTTTCCTCTATAAATTAATGAGAGTTGTGTCTGCATTTGACACCATTTCAACTTAGAAAACCTTTCATAGGAGCATTCTGGTTTCAAATAGTGAGCAGACGTGGGTAGACTTTCGAGATCTGTCTGAATGCCGGCTCCAATAATCCATCCTTCATGACCTTGAATCAGAGTTGATGGCCGTTGTATGACACAGCATTATTTCCTGTGCCACAGAAAATAAGAGGGGCTTCAAAAAGTGTGTGGCAAAGAGGAATTAAAAGATAATGGAATTGTTTTCCAACAAACTTTATGAAACCGAACTCAAGTTGCCGATTGTCCCTCAATGGTAAAATCCATCTTGGTTTCAGAGATGGGAATGTGTGGAAAGGTACCTCCAACATTCAGTGAAATGTGGACGGTGTGTGGTCTTAGACAAGCCATGAAGCCTGTTTGAGCCTCAGACTCTCCATTTGTTAAATGAAAACCACTCTGTTTCAGTTACTCGGCAAACAGTTAATAGCTGTTTATGTGTGGAGAATTTTTTTAAAAGAACAGGAACTGGCTCTGGTTGGCTTAAGCAAAAAAGGATTTCCTGGAAGGATCTTCGGAGCTCAGAGAAAGGACAAGAGGCTGAAGAAGCAGGCTTAGCCATGGCAGGACCTGGACGAGCACCAGAGGCCCCGCAAACAGGACTCACGGCAACAGTTGCCCCCCGGGGGGAACTTGGTCTGAGGCAGTGATGCTGGTACTCAATACATCCGCTTGTGCTAGGACTTAGTAATTCAGTAGCCTGAAATGGATGGAGCCTGCCCCCTGGTGAGGGGGTCTGGGGTAGCATATGCCCTCTATAAAAACATTTTTTTAAGTCATCGTGTTGATTACAACCCATATCAACTCCTAGAACAGAGTAGGACTGTCCGCTTGGGATTCCCAAAGCTGTAGGTCTTTGTGGGAGCAGAAACGCCTCATCTTTCTCCAATGGAGTGGCTGGTGGGCTCAAACTGCTGACTTTTGGGTTAGCTGCCCAATTCATAACCCACTGAAACCAAAAGTGCAAAACTCACAAAGACCCTATTAGACAGAGTAGACCTGCCTCGGTAGGGTTTCCAAGGCTGTGGATCTTCATGGAGGCAGACTGCACTTCCTTCCCCTGCAGAGGGCTGGTGGGCTCCACTTGCTGACTGCCTGTTTAACTGTGCCACCCAGGCTCCCTTAGGGTCCTGTAGCAGGAACCAAACACCTGGCTCGACCATTCCACCAAGACTACACACAGCAAACCCCAAACCGAGCCCACAGCCATCAATCAGACTCCCGTTGATACCGGTACTGTAGGACAAAGGAGAATGGTGCCCTAGGGCTTTCAGGAGGATGATCAGTCTTTATAGAAGCAGACAGCCTCCTCATTCCCCCTCCAAGCACGCGTGGGGATTTGAACCGCCATCGCTGCTGTAAACAGTCCAACGCTGACGCCACGGCGCCATCAGGGCTGCTTACACACAGGAGAAAGGTAATTCCCTGAAGTGATTTGGGACACTATTAAGAAAAAGGAATGCTAGTAAGGAAGTGAAATGGGGTGGGGGGGATAAATTCCATTCCAAGTTCCATATAGACCAGGTAGGATGTCTCCCAAAATACATGATCTTTAGTCTCCTAAGAGTGATGATCCACTGAGAAACACGAATGTTACCAAAAAAAAGAAGACCTGAGGATATATTCAATGAAGCATTTTTTTCTTTCCCTTCCTTCCTTACCACCACCCCTCCAAAAAGAGATTCACATGAAAAAGACCAACTGAAAGCTCCTATAAAGCAACATTACTGGATAATCATAATAAGAATCAAAAGCATTTTAAACAACAGGTTTTTAAAGCACTCGAGTATTTGATCCTTTTGTAAAGGAAAATGAAGCATCTGGTGTCTAGGGCGATAGGGAAGGCGGACGATGAATACGGGGCGGGAGCTGGCTGACTCCTGCTGCATAAATATTCCCTGTGGAAGCATCCCGATCGCTCGCATCCAGCCACCTTCCACCAAGGCGAATCCGAGCCGCACTCACACCATGTCAGCCTGCACACAGCATGAGCATTTGGACCGATCCCACTTGGGATCTATAACCATCAATACACACATAGCAATTGCAATGTTTCAATAGATTAGAAAAGGTAATTAAACAGAGAGTGATCACATTCAAGCCAATGGGCGAGCAAGGGGCTGATTGCCTGGCATTTGCTTCGGGAATTCCTCTTTCTCTGTCTTCTTGGCTTGCCTGTCAGATCAGACACGCTAATGGCAGAAGGGCTTAATGTCTCTGTAACTGTGGTTGGGAGGAGAAAGTATCAAGGAGGAGCAGGTGCCAAGAGGCCAGGTTTAAGAGAATCTGGGAGAGAGTTGGCCATCTTGTCATGACTTCTGCGTCAGCCAGGAGATCATGACAGGAAGGTTCCCCACAATCAAGGTGGCCAAGGGGTAGAGCCTTTGGAGGAGGGAAGCTGGGGAACAGGGTCATTGTGAGGATGATATGAGTAATAAGAACTACCTATGTATCACGTGCTTCTTTTGTGCCAGGGTAGACCCCTTATAGGCCTGCATTATCAGGTTTCCTATTGGCATTCACCCTCTAATGCAGAAATAAACTGAAGAAGAGGTTATGTGACGCCTCCAATGTAACTCAGATGGTAACACGAAGCATGAAACACTAAGGGTCTCTCATGATATGAAACGTGTCATGCCCAGATAACTCGAGTTTGTACACACACACACACACACACGTACACAGAGAGAGAGATGGATGCACACATACCTTTGAATCTTTAAAAGAACTCATAGAAAGATCTTGCTTGTAAAGCTGGCTGTATAGATTTTAAAAGAATTCAGCACGCTGGCTGCGTTTTCCAAGCTTTGACCAAACTCTGGCTGCATGGCCCTTGAGAATCTACTTTATGTAGCTGAGAAGGGATGGTTGCTAACTTTGGGCTTTCATAAAGAAATATTGCCATCTGGTGGACATGTGGCCACACTTTTTTGTGTCAAACGCTATTAAACTATATACGTCTTGAAAACAAGGGACAGTGAACTGGAGCTGTTCTCTCATGTCAGCCTCCGTTGCAGGACCCTCGCGCTTATTACGCAGTGACGTGGGTTTACTGTTTCTGCAAGGGCACAGCAGGCGTCAGAATGACATTCACTACTGCCTCCCACCTCCACACATATCAAGCTCACCTCTTGTGTTTCCCTTTCTTGGTCAATATCGCCTCTCTCAACCTGGTTGTTTAATCAAGAAACTTGACAGTCATCCATGACACACCCCTCTTCCTCACTCCTGCTATAATTTCTCATCGCATCCTTCGTAATCCTGATTCCAAAATCCACCTCAAAACGATCGACTCCTTTCTCATCTTTTTAGCCGCAACGCTGGCCCAAACCACTAGTCCTGGCTTTGATAGATATAGTAGCGCCCTACCTGATGCTTCTGCTCCATCTGTGGGCCCTGCCTATCTTGCTAAACTCATTTCACTGTCACCCGTCTACTGTGGCTTTGGATACCAGCCACACTAGCCTTCCCTGTGTTCATGCGACACCCCACGCCTTTCCCTGCAATGGGGTCTTCACGCATGCTGGTAAGGCTGCTAAGGCCGTTGCTTCCCTGTACTTGAATTGCCCCCACTCGTAGTTTCAGGTACAAGTTGAAAGGACTTGACTCTCACTGTAAACTCGGTCTCCATTGTTCTTTTGTCACGACATCTTTTTTTCTCCCGAAGCATGTCACTTCTTGTAACTATGCGTATGCTTGTGTGCGCTTCTTCCTCCAAGTTTCCCATTGTCAATACACGTTAAGATAGTCATTTCCCTGATGGAAAAGCCCATTTCTGTTTGCTCTACCTTGGCTTTACATTCCGAGTGCCTAGCACATGGCCCGATGCAGAGAAACTGTTCAGTAATACTTGAAGATGACTGAACACATGAATAAATGATTAAATGATTCATAGTCACTGTTCAATAATTGCATTTTACTCTTGGGAAATGTTGTTCATACCCTTGATTTGATTCGATGCTTGTGCACACGTGTGCATGCACACATACACTCTCGCCCACCCTATCATGCAGAATAAGCTGAAGAATTTCAGGCTGACGAATTTCATAGCACCTGCCTAAGAGCAGAAGCCTGATGGGTTGAGAGAGGTGGTAAACACATGGGTAAAAGAACAGATGGGAAATAAAAAAGGCAGAAAGGCTTCTATTGTCAGAGAGGCAACTGGATTTTCTATTACAATTAAAGCAAAGCGTTTTATAAAAAGGACTAGAATGATCTGGATCAGACAGCTGTCAGTGAGAATTCACAGAAGTGCTCCGGTGAGAGGCATTTTTCATAGGGGTTAAGCACAGAAAATTTAAGAACTTACGAGAAAAAATTCTGAGAAGCCGGTGTTTATGACACCATACTTTAACACTCGTGGGACAATTGGGCTTATAATATCCTTGCACCCTACATTTACGTTCTGTAAACTGAGCTAACAAGCCAACCAACTGGATAATGGGGAGACTCGTTAACCACGTGTGCTATTCAAACCCGTTTGCTGACGGTGAAGAGGACTGGGACACTTAGGATGAAGATCAACGATTGTACAGAGCCTCGCCTTTGGTGCGTATTACGTCTCAACATAGAGAAAACAAGACTCTCACAACTGGACCAACAGGCACCATCTGATACACGGGGGAAGATGGAAGTCCTCGAGGGTTTCTTTAGGCTGGGCTTCACAAACAACATCAAGGCATCCGTGGCACACTGCACTGGCCAGTCGGCGCAGAGGTCTCTTTAAAGTGTTAGAAAGCAAAGTTGTTACCTTGAAGACAAAGACATGCCAGGGTCATTCCATGATATATTCAATCACCTCATGATCATGAAACAGAAACCTGGAGAGTGAACAAGGGAAACTGAGGAAGAATTGCTGCCTTTGAATTATGATGTTGGAGAAGAATTTTGAATATACCATGAATGAACTAGTGTATCTTGGAAGAAATGGAGCCAGAAGCTCCTTAGAGGGGCATGGTGAGACTTACCTCACACAATTTGGATGTGTTTACAGAATGGACTCGTCCATCAGAAAGGACATCAAGCATCCAACAAATAGAGGAAGAACCTCAGCAAGATGAGTTGACGCAGTGGCTATGGGAATGACTGTGAAAATCCCTCATGACCATACGACTGGGAAGTGTTTCCTTCCATTGTATATAGGGTCACTATGAGTAGAAGCTAGACCTGGCACGAAAGTTAGTATTACTAGGCACAATTCATCGTAATGGTCACTACTAATTTGATTGCAGGAGAAGCGCAGGTCAAGAGAATCCATGGATGGCACACATGGCGGTGAGGCTTCTGGGAAACAGGAGGGTAGAGAAAGAGGAACACTTGCCTCAGGAGGGCAAACAAAAGACCTGGCACCGAGAAGGATGGCACAATGTATTTCAAACGTAAACCAAGTAACTCAAGTCCCTACCTATGTGATTGTCAGAAACCCAACAACTTTGTCTCTGAACTATTCTGACGATCTCTGGGAAGCATGTAGGAGTCCTATCAAATAAACGCATCTTTGTTGCCAGCGGCCCTGGCTCCCGCCTGAAAGATGAGCCCCACTGCTCTGTCGATCCCTCCTTGTCATCCCATAGCTGCCTCTGCGGCCTGGTCTCTTGTCCAGGTGTTGCTGTGCCTCAAACATGGGCCCAAACCGCCCGTGTGTTTCCTAAATCACAAGTCTGGGGCTAGACTGTATTAGTGAACCCACATCACAAGAGTAACCTAAGAGAATTAGGATAGGGTGCGGGAAGTCTGCTTAAAACACAATTTTAGATAAGACTACTGTTAGAACCGATGGACCACTCCTCACCTGTGGTCCGTGTCTTCCTCGCCCTCAGAGTGTGGGGCTCGTTCACGGTAGCTCAGTCCTACTCAAATCAAAGTCTTCTCTCATGTGCTCTCTTCTCAGAATCTAGGTCCCTCACCCAACGCCAAGTCTATGAGTCGCCAGTATCACCTTTCAAGGACCAGACAACAAAAAATCAGTTTATTCCAGAATGCTCTCCCTCCCCAATAATAATAGCTTTTAAGTGTTGTTATCTTTTTATTTCAATGACATCATTTTCACTAGTCTTGTACAAAGCCTTGCATCGTGTGCCATGTGCAACAAAAAGACCCGCTGAGGTGTCTCACGAGCAAGAGCACGGGTTCTCTCTCTGAAATGATATGAACCCATTTCTTACAGCGGTGCTTTCCCAACTTAGGGTCTCACCCTCTTAGTGGGTCAGGAGACCAACTGAATGGGTGTGGCCAGCGTTGGTGTAACAACTAAGAGTTCATAGATAAACTAAGGAATATTCAATATGCGTATGACCAAGTTCCAGGTTAAAGAGCAACTGTTTGGAAAACTGCTCCCCCACCCCCACCCCTACCCCCACCGGACGCTGAACCAGCTGTGAGCAGCTGTTAAAGCGGGAACACATTTGACCTCCCCGACTCAGAAATGTACGAAGGGAATTTCAGTCTTCTTCCCACATTCCCGCACCCCCAGAAGAAAGAACACTTCCATCCAGTTTTCAGAGAGGGATCACTCCTACCCACACGCCCCCCTCCACGTTAGACCCTTTCATAGTTCTGCCCCAGAGGGAACACGTGCTAATGTGAGTGGATGGAGCGTGATTCCCTTCTTCATGGCTACCTGGCTCCTGATCCTGCATGCTCTTCCTCCTCGTGTGCCCTTATGGAAATCCAACAGGAATGCGGCTGCCTCTTTGAGGCAACTCTAGCTAGACTGGTCCGCCTTGTCCAGTTTTCTGGCTTACAATCGAGTCTGTGAGTCAGGCCACCCTTTCTCCTCTGCCCAGCTAGCTGAGCCAGTGGATCAGAACCTGCTCCACAGGCCTCGCACTTTGAGACTCAGTCTCCACTTGACGGAGTGGGCAACCTTGCATCGACTTCCAGACCCACATTTCTTGTCCCAGCACTGTGAAAGAGCAATCCTTACTATTCCATCAATTAAATCTGTTTTTGTTGTGTTTTGTTTTGGGCTTTTGTCTCTGCTTCCTAATTGGTTATTGATTCTCAGGTATGTAGCTCCCTCGGCAGCGAGTCTTGCAGGGTTTGCACATCAAAGTCTCGCGTCAACCTGCTAACAAAGAATATAGATGACTTTGATCATAAATAAATCAAGTCTGTTTCATAAATACTTTATATCCTGACTGACTCATTTTCTGTAAGACCTTAGGAAAAAATATTTAATCTCTCTTACTCTTGCATTTATAACATAAAGTGTAAAAACTGAGATCTCACCCATAAAATGGAGCTAATGACTCCTATGTGAAAGAATGGTTGTACGGGTAGATGAATTTATGGGTGCGTAGCCATTTGAACAGGGCCTTACACAGAATAAGTGCTTAATAAACATTAGTGGCACGTTTTCTGATTATCTTCTCCCACCTTTTAAAAACCACTCTGTTATGAATTATCATACATATATTCAATGACTACACATTTACTCCAAAATATGCTGTAGTCATGTATGTCAAAGCAAGGATAGCATGATGATAAATAGAAGTTAAGGAAAAATATATTCAAATAAATAGAAACCAAAATAAGGCATGGTCCACGGACGGAGGGAATGAGTGCTGATTGCAGAGCCTTAGAAACCTGAAAGCCTATGATCTCTCTGAATTCAAGAAATATAGATTCACAGAGATGTGACTATCATAAAATCAGAACTCAGTACTAACTACATCCAGACCGGAATCATTTTAATCTAGCAATAAAGCAGCTTTGTACCTCAGTAAGTATTGCTCTACCATGATTAAACTGAATTTAGAATCCCACTACCCATCATTCAACAAAGTTTAGAATCCCACTAACATAGCCTTAAATGAAAGGTCAAAAAGGTGCCCCAACGACACATAATGTGGAAAAGGAAAAAACAGCACGCAAAAGGTGGGAAGTGGATACACACGCGGCAAACTGACTTAGCAAGTCGAGAAAAACTAAAGTCCCAGAGTCTGATAATAAGTAGAGACAACAGCAGTGAAAAACAAGGTGGCTCGTGCCGTGACTCCAGAGTGGGCGAGACCACGCATTCCTGGAAGTAGGCCTGCGTGGAGAAGTTGGACTAAAGATGGGTTGAATGTATAAAGTGCAGTTAGATGTCCAGACCCCGCAGCAGCCACCGTCCTCACTCACGCTGAAGGTGGGAAATGTATTCCAATTACAATATAAATTCCACGAGAACGGAGTTCTTCATCTGTGTTGATGACTGGGCTGTCCCCGAACACCCAAAGTCACCCTTGGCATGAAGCTCAAAGGGAATGCTCAGCAAAAGCTTGTTGAATGAACGGATTATCTGGAATTTGGGGGATATAGATCTGAATCCTGAAAACCAAAAGATAGAGTAAAAACCTACAATTAAAAACACCACGATGAGAAGAAATCCAAGCTCCTGGAATGTTGACCCCAAACCCAGTGCCATCAAGTCAATCCCAACACATGGCGCCCCTGTGTCAGATTTCAGAGGCTATACATCTTTACAGGAGCAGATAGTGTCCTCGTTCTCTCTCTGAGTGGCTGCTGGTTTGAACCACCAACCTGGTGTTTAGCAATCCAACACTTCCCCAAGTCAGGCTTAAACCCTTCTCTGACATCTGATTCTTCTCTTCTTCACAAGAGAAGAAATGTAAAGAAATAAAGTCCTACAGGCAAAAAAGGCCAAACTTGTGCTGTATCACCCTGTGCTCTCCATTCTGTAAGCTCTGCCCACACGCATAGAGGTTCCAATCAGAACCAGCCAAGGACCCGCAGATGCTGAAGGAAAGCAGAGCATGTGAAAAATGCAGACAAAAACAAGCAAGACATAAATTAAAAAGAAAACCAAAGGAACCAATAGAGACGATGTAAAAAACTGGGTAAACACCTCCAAGAAAGTCTAAAATATTGAATGTATTTAATGAAAACATTGATAAGTAATCGAAACTGGATGTGTATGGAGGGGCACTTCGAGAATAAGAGTTTTGTTTTTTTTTTCTAAAATGCCAAGGAGACATAAACAGCTGTTGATAAAAATAGACACCATTAAATTTGCATCTCTTAGAGGAAAGATGGATATACAACTGATGCACTTTGGAGAAAATTATGGTCATTTAACTTGAAAAATTCATTAGCATTTTTCACGCAGAAGAAGCATATAACATGAAAATGCACTTACATAACAACTGTCTGCATCCTACAAGGACATGCGCAGTTAGAAAGAGCCTCATCAGAACTGCAATGCGCGTCTCGTTACAGAAAGGAACTAGGAATGGGGAAGAAAAGGACAGAGGAGGGAATGAAAACCCCATCAGTCAGTCAAACTCCTAGACCAACCATGAGGTTGTCATGAACTGAGAAACACAATGAAACCTTCTCAACGCGAGCCAAAAGAGCACCATTCACAATTCTCTTGGTTGCAAATGACCGACGCACAACTCTCACTAGCTTAACCAAACAAACTTGTTAGTCAAGCAACAGCTATCAGCTCTGCTATCCCAAGGCTCAAGATTTAATCACCATTTTACATCGACCATAAATATGTGTCAGGAAGTCAGGAACAGTTCAACTGAGCAATTTATTTCTAAGGCACATACTATCAGCTGGAAAGCCAGAGGTTCCCTTCCAAGTTGACGTCTTCATTCACACAGTTGACATCTTCATGCTCCTTGCACTAGCTCTCCACCCCCTTCCCCCCTTACACTCAAGTGTGATTTCACTCCTCAGCAAAGTAATGTCGCAATCCTGTAGTTCTTTAGTCCCATAATTTCTTCAGTGCTCCAGACTGCTTACATGTTTTGGGGAGTCCTGGTGGTACTTTTGGGTAGCCATGGGTCTACAGGTCAAACCCAGCAGCCGCCCGGAGGGGAAAAGAAGGCCATCTGTTCCTGTAGTGATGTACAGGTCCAGCAGCCCGCAGAGGGTCACAGTGAGTCGAAATGGACTTGATGGCAGTGGGCTTGGCTTTGAAGGGGTATTGGGTTTTTTTTTTTTGTAACATGTGTTCACCGAGGCTAAAGAAATATCCATGACCATTCTACCATTGTTCTAGGTCATCGTTTAGTCTTTAAGTGGAGCTACAGGTTACCTAGAGCACTAAAGAGAACTAAATTGAGCAAACCCAGGTATCTTGTTCTGAAACCAGAAGGCTTGTGGAACAAGGTCAGTGCACTGGAAAAGTGGACTGTCCTAGGTCATTGTGGGCGGGGACTAACAGCAGGGTCTCCTTAGAAAGACTCCTCTCTTTTCCGCTTTAGCTGTTAGGAAAACCGCTTTCTTGTTATGAAAACTGGGTTTGAGTTTTTGTTTTAATTTTTGTTTGTTTGCTTTGGCAGGGGAAAGCAATCAATTAGCGGCGCCCTGAAGGAAGATTAACAAAGCCTCTGTTAAGGGGATTGAGAAAGAAACTAGATCTGTGACCCCTAAACATTTAGAATGTGTACCTCATCAGTAAAGACTTCGACATGCACTCCCCCATATGTCTCCTTCTCGAGAAACCATATACCTGAAACATATCTCTGTATGACCAGTACAGAGACAAAACTCAATCAATAAATATAGCTATTATTCCTACTATTTTCATCCTTCGTACAAGAAGACTCTCTTGAGGACACCTGGGCTCCAGTCAGGGAGATCAGTAGGGAGATGTTTGCAATTATCAAGTGAAAATTTTAAGAAAATTGCTCATTATTAGGATACTGTTAATTAGCTCAGGAGCTGTTGGTAAAGGTAGAAGGCTAACCTTTCTCTTTCAGGAAGGAGGATTAGCATTGTGATGTGACAGGAATACTAAACACTGGTCTTAGTGTTACCAGGCTCAGAAAAGAGGTCAGGGCGGTAACTCCATTGTGAGACATAGTTCATATTTGTTCAGGGCTTTGAGCCAATAAGATTAAGAGGCAGGGTCAAAGCCAGACTCCTCTGACTGCTGGGTTCCGGAATTCCAAGTAGATTCCAAAAATGTGACCTACCCCTCACACATAAGCCAGACACTTTGGCCGACATACAGACAAATAGCATAGCATGAGTAAATCCCCATGTCACGCCCCAGGCATCTTACACCAGGACGGAACAGACCTGGCCCTGGAGCATGCTGGTTTCAGACTAGGAGCTTCTGCTTTCAATGTGTCCAGTGCTTAGAACTGCAGGTCTTTTATGATCTGTACCTAGTCCAGCCTTCTCTCATTCTCGGGCACATTGACGTGTTAAGCAGCATGATAGGTGCAAGGGAGAGAGCCGTCAACAGAACATGTAGGAACTGCATTCCTAGAGTTGACATCCTGGTGGGAGGGTGGGGAGACAAGGCGTTACAAATAAGCAAACCAGTGTGAAAACTAACATCAGATAACAATAAGCAGAAATAAAATATAGCCTAGTTTAGGGTGTCTTAGAGAACTTCAGCTTCCAATCAATATGAAGCAAAGAGAATGGCTTTACCCTCTCACCTGGGGCTGGGGAATAGTACATTTTTTTGAAGGAGTGGTTAATTCATCAGTTTACTTTTGATGGCTTCAGGTGGAGGGTAAAACTAGCCCCTTGACTTCATAATGACTGAAAGCAGGCATTCATATCCCTGTATATGAAGCAACAGTTCATCCCTCCATAAACCCCTATATATAAAATAGTTCACACAAAGCGGCAACAAAAGACAGTCATCGCTCAAAGTTAGGAATAAAGGGAGAATCCCTACAATTCTCTGGTTTATTGTCCTGAGTGGGTTTCCAGGCTACAGTAGAGCGGGGGAAACCTAGTAGACTTGAGTTGAAGAGATGAAGCTAAAAGTTCAAAGAAAACAGCGTAACTAGAATTTGCACCACAGAGTACCCAGTACCAGAGAAAGGGGACCCCAGAGACCTTGACTGTGATCAGGAGTATGAGCAGTGATGAGCACATACAGGTGAAGCAATCATCTGAAGCCAGGGAAGGAGCCATCTGCAAAGCTTAGTGGAAACAGTATTCGGTGCACACCTAGGCGAAGAGGAGTGTCTATCCCACCAGCCACATTAGAAAAGTCTCATGATTTAGGGGTCCTTGGGTAGAATGAACATCAAGTCTGAGTGCAACGGGGGGAGTGCTAGCCCTGCAACCATAACTGCTTCAACCCCACCAAATGAATCTTAAAAGCAAGACATGAAAGAACAAATGTTTTCAACTTACTACAAAACAAAGGTTAGCTATATTACATAACAAAGCTCAAGAGTATTTATTTATAGGAATACAAAAATATCCAGCGCCCAACAAGGTAAAATGTCAGGTACTCAATAAAATATTGAAGGACGTGAAAAGAAGCAGAAAATATGACCTGTAATTAGGAGATAAATAAATCACTTGAAACTAACCCACATGTACACATGTGTTAGAATTAGCAGGCGGGGGCATTAAAGCAGCTAGCATAACTGTCTCCTCTCTGGTCAAAAAGTCAAATTAAACTGGACGAGATGAAAAATTCACTAAAATACCAAAAACCAGCCCCACTGCTGTCAAGTTGATTCTGACTCGTAGTGACTGTATTTAAAGTTCCTGAAGCTATGCATAGTTAGGGGATTAGATTGCCTCATATTTCTCCCTCAGGTCAGCCAGTGGGCTTAAACCACCAACCTCACAGTCAGCAGTCCAATACCTCCCCAACAGGGTCATAGGATCAATGGAAATTGCACATTACAGATTAAAAATTAGTAAACTTTAAGACAGCAATGGAAACTATCTAAATTAAATACACAGAGAAAAAACATCATTTAAAATCATCAAGGCCTCAGTGAGCTGTGTGTCCACCTCAAGCTGTCCAGCACATGGATAAGTGAGCCGCAAATGGAATATGGCTGACCAGAGACCCGATGAGTGATGGGATGTCATGAAGGACATTATGCAGTGAAAAAGGCAAAAGGTCATTAAAAAGACAGGAGGGAAAGAAAGGGCCAAAATCCGTTCCAGAAGAGCCTTTGAGAGTTGTTCTTGAGCATGGGACAGCGAAAGAGAACCGAAGAAAGGATACAAAGAGCTCAACAGAAGCAGAGCTCAACAGAAGCGTTCAAAGGGTAGTTCAAGAAGAAAAGTAAGGGATCACAATGGAATATGCAGGGATGATGAGTCGGAAAATGAAAAGGGAAGAACACACTGCGCGTCTCAAGATGAAAGAATCGAAGCTTCGAGTTACAGTATCGAAAGATTGTATGAGCACACTGCATGTCAGTAGGAACAGGCCCATGAAGAGTACATGAAATGGAAGGTCCCTGATTGTAGGTGCAGCTTTCCGAAAGCAGAGAATACCAGAGGGATGGCTGTCTGTATTTTCTTGACTATGCAGAGACATTGAACTGTGTGGATCATTATAAATGATGGATAACATTGCAAAGAGTGGGAATTCCAAAATGCCTCATCGTGCTTATGTAGAAGCTGGACATAGACCAAGAGGCAGTTAGTTATCTGAACAGATCGAGGGGGCACTGTGGGGTTTAAAATCAGGGCAAGAGGGTGTCAGAGTTGTAGCCTTTCGCCATACTTCTTCAATCTGTACGCCAAGCAAATGATCTGAGAAGCTGAAATAGAGGAAGAAGAACACAGCACCAGGACGGGAGGAAGACTCCTTCACAAACTGCGATTCTCAGATGGCACACCCCTGCACTCTGTGAGCGAAGCATTTCCTGATGAAGATCGAAGCCTCCAGCCCTCGCTGTGGTTATGCCTCCGTATAAGGAGCCCAGGGGCTCTCACAACTGGACTAATGGGCAGCATTGTGATCAACAGAGAAGAGACGAAAGCTGTCAAGGATTTCATTTCACTTGAATCCACAATCAGCACCCAAAGAAGCGGTCAAGAGATCAAATGAAGAACTGCTCTGGGCAAGTCTGCTGCAAAACGACTCTTTAAATAAAGTGCTAAAAAGCCAAGCTGTCACCTGTAGGAGCCCGAAAAATGAACAACTCTGTCTTGCAAGAAGTACAGTCAGAATTCTCCTTGGGAGGGAGAATGCTAAGACTTCAGACTACATACCTTGAACATGCTATCAGATGGCACCAATCCCGGGAAAAAGGCATCATGCTTAGTGAAGAAACAAGGGAGCAAGAAACGAGGAAGCCTGTCGAGGAGCTGGCATGGGGCCTTGGCTGCTGCAATGCCCTCAGCTAGAGCAATGAGAGTGAGGATGGTGCGGACCGAGCCCTGCTTCACGCCACTGTCCCGGGACTCAGGACTCTCTACACTGTATCTAACACCAGCAGCAAACAATGAGAATGGAGGCGGACATTTGGAGAGGAAATAGTGGCTAACATTGTCTTAAATGTGATAAAAACCAAAACTCATAGATCCGAGAAATGTATCAAACTCTGAGTACAAGAAATGTGAAGAAAACACAGCCAAGGCATGTAAAATTAGGTTGTGTAAAAGCAGTGATAAAGATAAAAAAAATTCTAGAAGGAACTAGAGCATATATATATGCTAAATATATATGATAATAAATATATACATGATAAATAAGAATTGTGACAGATTTATCATATATTTATATGATAAATATATATGTGATAAATAAGGATGGTGACAGATTTATCATATATTTATATAATAAATATATATGATAAATAAGAAGGGTGACAGATTTATTATATATTTATATGATAAATATATATGATAAATAAGGATGGTGACAGATTTCACATCAAATAAATAAAAATCAAGCGAGATGTCAGAAGAATGGCATCTTTAAAATGATGTGGGGGGCGGGGGAACCAAACTGTTACAAAAATTGACAAATTATTTTTAAAAAAAGACTTCCTCACCAAGAATCCCACATTATAATAAAATGGAAGAAAATCTCTCAGATGGAAAGAAGATTAAAGCAGACATAAATATGTATGTACACACAGGAACACAGAAATGGTAACTAAATTATGCCTTTAGACAATTACACCTTTAAAAAGCTGCTTGACCAAAAACAAAAAAAGAATTGTGGTAAAATATGTAAGTGCTTAGTATTTGGAGTCTCCTCCCTTCGTCTCCTGCATATCCCCCCCATCTTGACTCTTCTTTTCTACCACTGGAACCTGGAACCTAGAACCTCGCAGGTCATCCAATCTAGTCTCTGCTTCCTGCTGCTGCCTTGGCAGGAGCATGGAGCCGCTGAAGACAGGACAAGAGATGGAGGTGTTGCAGTAGCCAGATTACATGCTACATTTGGCTCTCATAATGTCTGCCATGTGCTGGAAGGTAGGTTTGGTGAATAGAAATAAATGGAATGAAATTGCCTCCCCCGCACTTAAAAAAAAAAAGAAACCCTTTGTATTATAGAGAATGGGCTACAATGTACCTGCCCTTTCACCCCTACTAGCTGCACCTGCATTCCACAGCCCTTTATTCTCTTAGCTCTTCGCTGCTCTCAACAAAATGGAGTGAACGCTACTTTTTGAGGAAATGAAGGTTTGCCTTATAGAACATGTAACTATATTAATACTAAAAGCTAATGCGTATCGAGAGGTTACTATAGAGTTTCCTTTATTATAAAAGTTATCTTATTTAATCCTTCCCACAACCCTCTAATTTAAATTGTGATTATTACCCTTCTCCGCAGAACAGAAAACTGAGCATCAATTATCTTGCCTGCCCAAGCGGACACAGCTAGTTACTATTTGAGCCAGAATTTGAACCCAGAGACTCCACCAACAAGAGCGTGAGGGCAGCAGAAGCCGGGGATGTTTAAAATAAAGAAAAGAAAATCTGTTAAACTAAAATAATGGCAAAATGAAATAATAAGAATAACAGCTTCCATTTCTTGAAGGATAAGCAGGTCCTGGGTACCTTGCTCGCAAGCTTGTTGACACACACATGACTAATCCTTGTAATGGTTTCTTGAGGTATCGCAACAGTCCCATTTCACAGGTGAGGAAATGGAAACTTGGAGCGATTCAGTAGCGTGTGCCCAGGTAGATCCGGCACTCAAACCAGGTTTAGTCGGCCACGATACCAGTGTTCTGCCTTCGATCCCATGTGTCTATTAAATGGTGGGCCTTGAATATAGAGTGTTGGGCAAGTGACCAAGCCTCTTAAGTTCTCTATTTCTCTTAAGTTCTCCTGAAAATACGAAAGGTGGACCCGATGATCGCTTAAGAGTCTCTAGGACTCTTAAATCTTAGGTCATCCATCTCCAGTGAGAACTTGACTGGGAAGAAGCAGACAGCTTGTCTCTGACTTCGTGGAAGCCTCCTTTTTCAGTGAGCAGTGCAGAAACCGGACGTCAAGGGAGAGCCCCACTTGGTCCTGCCGTGTGTTCTCACGCAGCCCTGGTGCCACGGGGGGTTAGGCATGGGGTTGCTAACTGGAAAGTGGGGGTTCCACCCCTCCAGCTGCTCCACAGGGCACAGAGACTGAAGCTGAGACCCAGACCTGAAACTGCCTGCACCCAGAAAGATTTTTGCAATCTTGAAAACTCTCTACAGGGTCACCATAGAGTGGGTTTGGGGGTTATACTTCCTGAGCCCTCACAACGGGCTAGGCATCTCATGAGGGAAAGTCAACGTATCTCCGTGAGAGGTCAGGTCCTTACACATGCTTGGGTTTATTTTAAACAAAACATGGGTCCACATGCCCCTGCAATCAGGGGGTGCTCTCTGTGTAATACACGTGTCTTCATTTGCCCGGGACATCTTCTAAATAAATGCATAAATAAATGAATAGATCCAATCAAAACCGTGGCCGTGAAGCGATAACTTGCACCAGCGCAATTCCACACAGGGCAGAAGTTCTGACTGTGTTTGGGGGATTCCCGAGGGATGAACTTGATAACTTTTTATCTAATGCCACAGGACATTCATGAGGGCTCTCAATGTTTTAAGAAAATGCATTGGTGATGGAAGGGCCAGAACAGTCGGACCAAGGAATTTTGTTTCCCATGCCAGCAAAGCATGCGCCTGCCCTTTCTTTGAGGTTACCAAGGGCTGCACTAGGAGAATTTTGGAGGGGGAGCTTGCTCCTACAATCTACAGCCCTAAGCTTGCCCCTCTAGAACTCTTTCTGTTCCTCCAATTCAAAGAACATTTCAAGGAACGTCATGTGGGTCACTGTTTTAACGCGGTGTAAATCAAGCAGCACAGGATTCTTCAGGGAAGGATTAGGAAGATGGAAACATTGCTTCCAGAAGTGTATAGACCTAGAGGGAGGACGCGCTGAGAAAGCGTTGCTTCACAATTTGATATCTTTGCCTTGTAAAAGCAGCTCTGATTTTACAGCAATACTTTTGGACTTACCCCCATAAAGTGAACTAAATTTTAAGTTCTTTCATGCATAGGAACCAGGGATTCTTAATGCTTTGTAACCAATGCTCATGTTGAAGAATATTTTAAATCTACTCACCTCTTTTCTACTAAGCCACCGAGGTTCACCGTTCAAAACCACCAGCAGCTCCATAAGAGAAAGATAGGGCTTTCTACTCGCATAAACAGTACAGTCTTGGATACTCCCAGTACAGTCTTGGATACTCCGACCCTGTCCTGTAGGGCGGCTATGAGTCATCGTCTACTCAATGGCAGTGAGAGGGCATCTACTACCCAGACACATACGTGTGTTTCTCCCTTGCTGACAGTGGTACCCCGCTTTGCAGATACCACACAAACAAAGGCAACTAATATCAGTATCAGCAATGCCGGGCGCCTTTCCAGGACGGAACCAGAAGAGCTGGATGTGAGCCCTGACAAGGGATGTACTCAAATGCTAAGTAATTAAGTGGTTCAAAAGAAACATTCTCCTCATCAGCCATTCATCCTAAAGCCTCCCTGAATATAGACCTCTGCAGGGTCAGAAAGGGAAGCAGGCCAGCGAGTGATGATTAGATTATTGCTCTATCTATAGTTCAGGCGACTGGATTTTGACTCATACGCTGTCAACTGCGAGGGCTTGTGAGCTAAACTGTGATGGGAATGGAAAGTATTTACTCCGAGAGAGATGCTGGCAACAGACCTCTGAATGTTGGTGAGAATGGAAAGCGCCAGGCCTGCCGCCTCTGGGACGTAACATTTACACTGCCTGGTTCCCCGGATCTCAAAGGTGTGTTGTCATAGTATCCGAGAATCTCAGGAAAAGTGATTATAATGCTGCTTTCGGTATTCCAGTATCACACAATATGGTGTAGCACGGAAATCTCAGTGTTATTATTGATAGGATTCTGTTATCTCGGGATTTTAAAAAAAAGTATATATATATATATATATATATATATATATATATATATACATATGCTGTTTCTATCTCGAGACTATCCTGAGAATTACATACCACATTAGCATTTTGAACCTAGCCTGGGTAATTTCATTTAGACAGTATTCTGACTACGCCTCTCTTGCTTAACCCCAGGTGTTTCACTGTTGTTGTCTATTTCCAGGTTACTAGGGAAATCTTACCATAGTATCTTTTCCTATATTTGTTGTTCATCTGTGGTCCCAGTACCAGTTTGGGCACAGAGAGACTTCCAGACGTCTCTGATGGGTTGTGGGGGCAGGGAATCACTAAGGAATATAGCAAAGGGTGACAGAGGAAGAGAGGCAAGAGGAAATTAGGGAGGAGACATTTTGCCCCATCTAATTTCAGCCTTTCCCTTGCAGCCTGTTCCCCTTTCTCCCTCAGCTCCCCTAGTTTTCTTCCTCCAGCAGGTCGTCTGTGTCTATACATTAAGACCTCACCTCTCCTCCCTGTGCGGGATACCGTATTCTAGCCAACACCTCCTCTGAGGTTCTACCTTGCGAAGACCTAAGCCAGAGAGAGGAAACTCAGCCCTCCAATCAGAGACCTCCCTCCACTGCAGCCGAATCTGAGAGCAAAACGCAGAGCATGAGACCCAATGGAATAGTGGGGGGAGGGGGATTGGTTGGGGGAGGGATGGGAAGCCAGAGGTGGAGAAGGAAGAACCTACAGGCATTAACTACCCAAATACTGGTTTTGCCATTTTGCCCTATTATTAGAATCACTACTCAGAATTTGAAGTTACCTGAAGATAAGTTATGTCTTTTTCAATAGAAAATTCAGACATATTGATATCTGAAGATCTGGTAAAATCGAGGCTGCCATTTGTCATATTGAAAGGGTTCGCTATTCCAATTTTCTCCATAGCAGGCGTCCTCACACTTCTTCTCTAACGGCCGGCCAGGGAATGTTTTCAGCCTTGCAGGCCACCTAGTGTCTGCTGTAGCTTGTCGGCTCCGCTCTGCTGCTGGAGAGGGAAGGCAGGCCTAGACCATCGGTGCGCGGCAGTGTGTGGTGGCGCAATAAAACTTTACTAACTGAAAAAAAAAAGGTGAAGGTAAGTTGCAGAGACGTGTTGAAACATGTTTTGTTTGGAATAAACCCGGGCATGTAGGAACCGGAACCTTAGTAGTAATACTGTGTTACTTGCTCTCATAAGTCCCCACAGGGGCACTTCTACGCTGTCCCATTCTGCTAGGGTCAGAATGGGCCCCATAGCAGTGAGTATAGGTCCCCAGCAGTCTGGTCTTTGATTGGTAGTTTGCCCCTATGCTGTCTCCACAATGTGTTGTTGGGTTTTTTTCTGTTTCTTTTTTTATACTGTGACCAAAAGGCACATGATTGATGAAAAAGCTATGTCCTCACTTGTTTAAAAAAAAAAAAAAAAGCAAGCAAACAAAAAATTCACACAGTGGAAAAAAGTGTTACCATACCTGTAATCTCCACATCCTGAAGACCTACTAGATTCATATAGAGATTTGTGTATACATAAATGTGTTTTTTATCCATAAACAGGAATGGCATTCAGGGCATCTTTTCATGTGAACACATTTACAGGTCTGTCTTTTCCCCCCAGACTTTGGGTGAAGGTACCTCGATCTAATTAACCAGTCTCTTCTGAAGGACATTTTGGAAAGCTCCCCTGACCAGTCTTCATTTCTCTTCCTGTTGACTAACTTGTCAAACTCCCACATCAATGGGAAAGGCACAGACTCCTGAGGCCATATATTTTGACCTGTGAACAACCATGTCTGGGGACAGCAGCTCTCCAAGGGGCGTAGCTCTGGATAAACCGGAAAATTACTAAGCAACTGACTTGAGTTAGTGCCTCTGTCTTGAGCTACGCACACCCTGGCCTCTGAAGGCTTTCACCCATTTGAGGATAGAGCTTTGTCGAAATGTCTTCTGATCTATGGACACAGTTTGGTCATAGCTCCTGCCTGTGGGGATACATGTTTCAACAGATTCTTGGGGATTTCCAAGACAGTGAGTGCATCTCCTGACCTAACTTCTATATGGGAATATGGCAGCTTCTGACTGAGCAGAAAAACCAGTTTGTGAAGCACTTACCCAGATAACACATTCAGAAGGAGGGCAGCTCTCCATAATGTCTTGGGCAGGTTCAGACACGGCTGTGCGCCAGGGGAAAGATGGAATCCTTCGGGAACAAAGCTGATACCCTATGAAAACCTTCTGACCTCTGTGGAGACATGATCACCCACAAACTAACTGAAGCATGTTCTCTCTCGTTCTCTCTCTCTCCCCATGTTTCTTCCCCCATCTTTTTTTTTTGACCGATCCTACATTTAGGGTAGTGGTGTCCAAGACTGAATAGCAGGTCACAGAAGTAGAGATTTACATATGAATTGGAATTGATTTTAACATTTAGGAATTTATAAACAAGGGCCCTATTTTATTGCTTCTCTATTGTATCCCAAGAATGATGTAGCCAGATCCAAGCAGGGTGTGCTCCTCAAAAAAACTATGTGGAAAAGGTGACCAGGAAGAGAAATGGAACTGGGAAAAGGAAGGTGGGCGAGCCAGGGTGCCGCATCAAGCTGAGCAGACAGTGTAGACCCACCTCAGAATTGACTCACCAAGGGGCACTTCTCGGTCACTGGTGAAGGCAAGGCTTTGAGATGGGAGTCACCTCTACTTGACCTGTACATAAACAAATTGATTCCTGCCACTGAACGGGGTGCTCCGACTGGGTGGGGGAGGAGTGAAAGGAAGGGGCAGTGGTCACCAAACTAGAAAAAGGTCTGAGGAGAAATGGAGGTGCGCTGACAGAGCCTGATATATAGTTATATATTTACTTTACTGAGAACTAGCATGAAAATACTGTTAGGAGACCATGTAACCCACGATTCCTTGAGTTTCATGGTTAACAGCAAAGTTAATATACTTAAGAAATAACAAAAGTGAGTCTACCAAAAATATAATGAAAAACCATATAAAGCCCAAAGCCCACATCCATCCAGTTGATTACAATTCATCGTGACCCTATAGGACAGGGTGGAACTGCTCCTGTGGGTGTCCATCGGTCTCCTTTGGAGTAGCTGGTGGATTCAAACTGCTAACCTTGTGGTTAGCAACTCCACGTGCAACCCACTAAGGGATGTGAATACATGAAGTTTGTGAAACACCAGCCCAGTAGAAAGAACACGAGATCCGGGGCTGTGGATAGAAGCACAAAGTCAGGGGCCAAGCTCCTTGGCTCTAGAGGCTGCTTATGAACAGCCTGCCTTAACCTCCCTCTGTCCCCTCTCTAGGGTTCCCAGGCGGATTAGAGGAATTGATATCTGGAAAGCACTTAGAACAACATCTGCCGTGTAGCAAGTGCTGTTAAGTGCCAGTGCTTATTATTTGCGCTTCACTATTTATTAACTAGATCAATACTTATCAAACTATCCTTGGTATTTAAATTCAATCTGCTGCAGAATGATACTTTTGTACAATATGATAACACACAATGAATAATGACTTGGGTGCAGGGGAGGGGCGCACACAAAATGCAAGCCAACATTTTTATTAGACTCCACAGACTTAAAATTACTCTCACATGGTTATAAAAGTTTCTATGTGCTTATTTTTCCTTTCTATACTTATCTCATCACAGATTAGTAACACTGTTTATAGACTCTCGTTGTCCTGTAGACCACACTGACTAAACTGGTAGGAATTAATTCTGTAGTCTGAGCCCAAAGATACAAAATCCAATATGTGACCCCCCCCTGGAGGACCCCTGTTGGCATGAGGTGGTTTGTATATTTCGTATGATTTGTATCCTTTGATCTGTCCGGACCTGTGAGAATCAAGATTCAAGCATTTATTACGACTGTGCAGAGCAGGAAAGAGGAGTGCCCTGGCAAGCTCTGGACTGTGGAACTGGTGTACTGGTGACATCTGATTGCCTCTCCCACCAGGAGGGAGAGAAAGAATCCCCACCAGCTCAATCCACGGCTGATCCCATGAAGTCCAGGTCAAGCATACCTCAACCCACAAGATTAGTGGTGAAAAGATTATTCACCAATTCTGACACCGGATCTTGACTCGCTCTCCTTCTCTGCTGGGTTCAGCAGTTTGTTGTAACGGCCACGTCGCACTCACAGTCCATACTCGCAGCCCGAGGGTTTTTAGAGAAGCGACAAGTTAGGATTAAGGATACATCTCTTTGATTAAGACAACATCTTAGCTATGCCCCAAAGCAGACAGGTCTTTTTCTGACCTTCAGCCTCTTAACCTGTCACCCCACTGCTCGCCCTCAGCCTTATTTAGGAAAATGTTGTCCATCAAGCTTTTGGGCTCTGACAGTAAGTGTCCAGGGGCACCCCACTATGCCTGCGAATGGCTCCGTCTTTCTCAAACTGCCCTTTTCCTACGGTAGCGGTAGCGTTACCACTGTCGATCTCTGCCTCTTAAGTCTAGGAGGCTCTCAGAGTGGGAATAATCCTAGATCCAAAGGATGTGCTGGCTCCCACGGCTTTTTCGTGCCAGCACGCCCATCCCTGTCCCTCTTTGGGATGGTTAAGTCTTGCCGGATGGGATGACAAAATCGACCAACCCTTTCAATATGGTCCCACACCCCCTAAGGGCGACATCCATTAGCAAAGGTCTAATCCCCTTGGTGGTTCACAGGACCCTTACTTGCATCCTCTCACCTAATCCTGACTTGGGAGTCAGAAAAAAACTGTAAAGATCCATGGTAAGTCACTGCACAGCACCTGCGCCCCAGCAACCAACACCATCCACAGGTTCCTAGGGCAAGGTACCCAGCCACAAGCCTCCTCTATCTGCAATGCGCTTTTCTGTACCCCTGCACAGTTGATTTTCAGGAAGGGTGAGTGAGGTCAGAAGGTTAGTGTGAAGATGCATTCGCTGTAGTCTTTAGCTTCAAGCTTCCTTAGGGCCCCTCTTTAGTTGGTGAACTTCAACACACACGTTTATTAATGCTTTCGGGGGGGGGGGCATTTCTTCCCACACTGGCTCTACGGTGGGCGGCCTTGCTTGGCCTCACCTTCCCTTTTATGTACATCACGAAATACAGGAAATCAGGGGCTTAGCGATACAGATACGTGAGAAGCTGCTGGGTGGTGAGACTTCTGCTCATCCATCTTTTGTTAGTTTTTATAGGAGCCTGGGTGGTGAAGTGGGTGCCCAGCGGAATAGGGCTTTCTGCTCCCATAAAGAGTTAGTCTGGGAAAACCACATGGCCCGTCTAGCCTGGCCCGAATGGGTCTGAACAGACTCCATGGCACCGAGAAGCACTTTTAGAGTGAGTCCAGGGCTGATTCATCTTTGTCTTGTCCATGTTGGCCGAGCACTGGCCGAATGCTGAATGAATGAAGTCTCTAGAAGCTGATGTGACTCTCCCAAACTACTACACCCACAATCCATCAGGCACAGAACTAAGGAATCCAGGTAATTACCTAGGTGCGAACTCAGCCAGGTAGTGGGAGCTTAGAAACTTTCCAGGGGTGGCCCCAGGGAAGAGTTGGAGGGGAAGTTCAAGACGAGTGGATGTGACCTCGCTACTTTCTGGGAAACAAAACCTCTCCGTGGCCCCAGGGCTCTTTAAACTTCACAGTTAGTTTTCTTAATAAATTCCTGGAGCCCAGCCTAACTGTGTGTAGGGGGTTGGCCGCGGGCGTCTTCCGCAGCCCAGGGGACCTTTGGCACACCGCCTGGGGAGGCGATTGCTTGCAAAGGGGAGTTGAGAGCAGGGGTCAAGTCGCCCTGGGACCACATGCAACTCCGGGGCTTCCGTGAGAATCTGGGGAGCAGGGGGTGAGTAGAGGGCTCAGACGTTCGCTGAACCTAACTGTCCCCCAACGTCCCCCTTCTGCGCGCGGGGAAGTGGCGTGGGCTCCAGGGCCGCCGAAATGGGGAAAAGGCAGGGCGCCTGGGAGGGAGGCCGGCGTCTGGGCGGCCAGCAGCTGGCCGGGCGCCGCCGCCGCCGCCCCGCCCGTCGGGCGTGCGCCCCGCCTCCGCGGAGCGGGGCGGAGCCGCGGAGCCGCCGGAGGAGGAGAGGTCGGAGCCGTCTCCAGGAGCCCTTAGAGACCGAGTCCCCGGCGGCGACGGCGGGACAGCGCGCGGGCCGGCCAGGGTGCACCAAGCGGCGGGCGCGGCGGTGAGTGGTCCCCCGCGGGGACCAGCGCGCCGCGCGGGGCGTCGGCCCGCGAGTTCAGGGGCCGCCCCCGAGTTCCCGGGCTGGGAAGCGAGATGGAGGGAGGGAACGAAGGAAGGAAGAAGGAAGGAAAGAAGGAGGGAAGAGTGTCCCGGAGGGCGGGGACTGGTCTGGGCACTGGGCGCCCGAGCAAGGGTGGGGGAGGGCGGGCGAGAGACAGGAACCGGGAAACCCAACTGGCGAGTGAGAGCCCCCGGGGCGGGCGCGGGGGCCCCGACGGGCGGCGGTCCGAGGGCGCGGGAAGCCCGGGGCCCTCCGGAGCCGGGACGGGGCCGTGGATCCCGGGATGGAGGCGGCGGCGGCGGCGGGAGCGCCTGGCTCCCGGCTCGGCTCGCCGCCCTGCTCCCGGGCCGGCGGTTCTGCCCCGCGCGCGCGGTTGGGGAGGCCCCCCAGTGTCCCCGGCCCTTTGCTGGCCTTGGTGGCGCTTTGGGGACGGCCCGCCGAGGTGTGGAGTCCTGTCTGGGGTCGAGGGGGGACGCCCCACCCCGCCGTTCTACTTTCTGGGGCTCTTTCTGGGGACGAGCCGGCGGGGCTCCAAGGGGTCCAGCCCGGGAGATAGCAGGTCCCAGGGAGGCGAACCCATGCCGCGCATCATACATGGAATACATTGTATTGATTTGCATAGAGTAAGGGAGCCCCGGGCTCCGACTTCCGTGATACATATACGATGTATCTATATACGATGTATCTATATACAATGTATCTATCTTGCGTGACACAGATCTCTAGCTAACCGGATACTGGCTGTGTGAATTGGGGGTGTTTTCTGTTTTTAATGAGAGTGTTTCACTTGAAGCGAATTTTAATTGATGCGCTCTCATAAAACCGAGATCTCCCAACACTTGCTCTCTGCCATGCGTCTGTACCTTGTAAACCATTCATAACTTTGGAAGAGGAAGTCGTGACTCTTCAACCGAGCTCGCTCGTGGAGTGAAACTTTGAACACCTCGAAATCTAAGTGAGGGGAAGTAACTGAGGAGGCCTGGCATCTTGTGGTCATCCCCGCGCGGGTGTGGTTGTATACAAACAAGAGGACAGGGATGGAAAATGGCCAAAAGCCAGAGAGAAGCGAAGTACCCTCCCCTCCCCCGCATGTCACGGCACGTTTAATGGCTGCTCCGTGGAAGCAAACCGGGAAAATATTAGATCCTGTGGAGTTGGACGAACTTCACATGATTAGCCTCCCATCACTTATTTCCTCTCCCCCCACTCGCCTGCCTTCGCGGACACGGTTTATATTTCCTGGGGCAGTTGTGGCCTCTCCTGCCTAGATTGTCTATAATGAATCTCTTGGATGTTGTCAGAAGCACGGTCTGTGTCTGTGTCTTGTAGTTTAAAAACACGGTTTGGCTTTGCTCTTAAAGTGTAGTCACCAGACTGCACCATTGCTGGTGCTTCTCAGCTCTCTGTAGTAAATTATCGCAGGATCGAGGACCTCGCCCAGGAGAACCGGGAAGGCAGGCACTGCGCGGAGCCCTGGCTTGGATTTGACTATTGCCTCAACAGCCCTTCAAGCCCGTGAAAATTGAGTAAGGAGATGTCTTTGTTGTTTTGCTTTTGGCCAAAATGTACATATTAACCAGTCTCTATTTAATAAACAAAAACATATTTTACGCACAGATGTATTTTTAAAATCAAATATGTAAGAGCCTTTTCTCATGAAAGGACTTTAGAGTCTAATATTTAGTTCCATTGCCTTCTTAACAGTTAACCACCAACAGACAGTATTAGTTTAGGTCCAAAAAATGCTGAACTGTCTGTGCACTATAAAATTTTTTTGCAATGGAGTAGTATTGTTTTCTGTGTTTAGCTCAGGTAATTCAATGAGTACTAAACGCTGATTGAATTTTTTAGAAATGAAGGACATATGAATCTGTATTTCACAACAGGCTGACGAGAATAGTATTATAAAGATAATATTTTTTTCTGTGGATAGCTCCCGTCTTATTGAGAGATTTGCTCTCTAATAATTAGACTTGTGATGTTGGGCTCGGGTTAGAAATTCGGGGTGGTTTGTCAAGAGCGTAAGGTTTTCCAGTTTTTTTTAAAAAAAAAAACAACTAAGAAAATGGTTTGTTGATATCCGATTTATTTTATGTTAGGTTTGTAAGCTGTAAACGTTCTTCCGAGAGAAAAATCTCCCAAATTTAGAATTAAGGACATTTTATTATCTTGAAAACCTCAGAGATAAGAAAGCGTCCAGATTTAGAATTGTGTCCTTGACAGGGGTGGATTTGTTTTTATGTTTTATATATTTCAGTTTAAGCTTAACCCATAGAGTACATGTATGGAAGTCAGGTTGACTTTTCTGAGATCCAACTGGGCAGAGGGCAATTTGAGGGTGGGTTGGGGTGTGGCCTTTGGTGTCTGATATTCCCTCTTGGCAATATGATGTTCCCCAGATGTGAATATTGGTTATTTAATCTTATTCCGTCTTATCTTTAAGGTGGAACTAATAGTAGCCCCTACATCATAGAGCTTTTATGAAAGGGTATGAAGCAACCTTGGGAAACATGAATGTATCTAACATATAGCAAATGATCACAATTATGAGGTATTTAACTTATTGTCTTGCACAAGCAGCAAGCTGTTGTATGAATTATAAGATTGCTGTTTGAACTTTCTGGAAATTACTAGATGTAGAATTTCAATTTCTCAACATAGTACCTGATTTGTGTGTGGGTGCGTATATGTGTGGGGTGTGTGTGTGCTTTTGTGTGCGTGCGTGTGCGTGCGCATGATGTTTTGACCACAGCAGCGTGAATAATTGTGACTAATGGGTTCCTGGTTTTAATATGTTTTTAATGCTGAAGTTTCCTTCATATATTTAGTTAGTAAAAAATATTTGATTATTATTTTTAATTCTAAAGAGAATTTATATTTCAAATAATAATGCCCATCAGCCCTGAATGGAAAAATTGACCAGGAACAGAATATGTGTCTTTAACCAAGTATGATTTTTAATAATAGCATAGAAAAATATGACCTTAGGGGCATCCAGTTATTTACATTTTTATATACCTATGGCTAATGCCAACAGAGAAGCCATGACAAAATGTTTAGAACTGATTGCTATGGTTTATTTTTGCATTTATATGAGAATGGCTGTTCACTTAATTTGGAGGATCTACTCATCACATCATTGAATCATTTTCAAAGTAATTTGAAAAAGCTTCCCATTTAAAACCCTTTAAGCTATTGTTTTTTCTTAATGCACAGCAGGTGCACAGAATTGGACTGATCTTAATCTTAGCGCATGCTGCGGATGACTTCTCATTTTACTAATTGTTCCCCAGGGATTCGGAGATGGCAGTTTATAATATTTTTAAATAATTCTAAAGGATATAGTCTTACTATGCATGATTCCTTGTCTATGACATTAGATGCTGAAATAGCGGACGGCTGGAATTGAATGAACTATTGATTATTTTCACTCCTAGAGTATTATAGCTAGACTCCTGGCTCAGACTTAATCTCTCTGTTCCTCAGTGAGGTGTTGTGGAGGATAAGTGAGTTAATCTATGTAAAGCATTTAGAACATTGCCTGGCACATATTCCGTGTTCAATAAATATTAGCATTAAAGTACCACTTATTGAAATTGTTTTTTTATTTGCTAAATGTTATATTTGAGCAGATTATTTTTGAAAGAGGAAAACAACGATGTGCAATTTTAATATCACCTAAAATATAAAACAACAGCAACATTGACAACAACAAAAACACCCTAGTAACTTAGAAAGTGCTAATGAAGTAAGAGAACATAATTAAGTAACTGTCGTTACATCTCTTAGATGTGAAACAGATTGTGGACTTATTAATTTGTTCAGCACATTTATTCTTTTAGATCTCAATCCCATTTTCCTTTTGTATTAGAGACTTTAAAAGAATCAGTAGCCCATGAAGTCTGTGTTATGATCGGGCGACAGGGTTGAAAAGGTAGTATATGCAGCTCAGTGCATTATCACAATTACAACTAGATTGGAAAAAAATTTTAATAGGGAAAAAGGCTGGAGGAAATATTTCTGTAGATAAATGGATCATGAGGATTGTCTTCTTTTTCCTCCTATTTTCCCAGTGAACTTGAATATATAATCAAAAGTCGTGATTTTAGTGTAAAAGGTCCCCAGTAAATATTCTAGTGTACTGACTTACAAAAAGTAGGATTTTGATTTTTGGGGAAAAAAATACCAGTTAAAAGTCTTTAAGTTAAATGAGAAAACCTTCATATTGAGAATGGCACCCTGACTAAAGAGGGACTAGGAAGAAAGGTATTTTGTGGTCTGCTTCAGGAATTAGCCTGAAAACTCAAGAGACGACAGGGGTCTGCAGGTGATCATGGGGCTGGTGCGGGGCCAGGCCTGTTTCAATCTGTTGTGCGTAGGGTCGCCATGAAGAAGAGACCAACTAGATGGTAGCAAAGAACAACAAGAGGAGACCTTTATGATTTTTCTTCACAAAGGAGATTTGAAAAATTGAAGAATGGCTCATTATAATCTGCATATAGACCATGTCCACCAAGCTTGACATTATGGGGGTTGTCACTGCCCAGCTCCAGACCCTTTATGAACACGCATGCATTCGGACCCCACCTTCAGTGTATAAACACCTCACAGACACTAAGGAGTAGTAAATAGGCTCACTTGGTTTCAGGAAAGCTTGTTGTTAGATGCTGTTAAATCAACGCTCATGCGTGCACTCTTTATGTGCAACACAATGAAACACTGCTCTGTCCTGCACCATTCTCCCAATTGTTAGGTTTCAGCCCGTTGTGGCAGCCAGTGCCAATCCATCTAGTTGGCACTTTCTGCTTGTTGACCCTCAGCTTTGCTGACCATGATATCCTTTTCTAGGGACTGGACTCTCTCAATAACACACCAAAATTCTAGAGATAAAGTCTCACCATCCTTGCTTCCAAGGAGCATTCTGGCAGTATGTCCAAGACTGATTTGTTGATAAGATAATGAATGCATTTTAACTACATCTGCCGTGATTGACTTCACTATTTGTGTGCTATCAAGGCCATGCACATCCCTGAACTATGGTCAGGGGGGATTCACCGGAGGCTTCATCCATGTGGGGACCCTTCAAGTGGATTTGGGGCTTGCACTGTCATTCATAGTCTTCTGCCAACTGGTGGTTACAATTTAAGCTCTGATGCCATTTTAAATTTGTCGAGCTGTGGTGGCTTGTGTGTCGCTGTGATGCTGGAAGCTGTGTCACTGGTATTTCCAATGCCAGCAGGGTCACCCACAGTGAACAGGTTTCAACATTGCTTCCAGTCTAAGAACAGACAATGAAGAAGGATTCGGTTGCCCATTTTGTAGGAAGTAGCTGCTGAAAACCTTATATATTGCTTTGAAACATTGTCAGACACTGAAAGCCTAATGAATGGAAGCAAAGCATTGTTGGAAATAGTGCCGGAGATTGAGTCCCTCGGGTCAAAGGGTACTCATAAGATTGAGGAGGAGCTACTTTCTTGGAGTGGAATCGATCATGGTGGCATGATGAGGACAAATCTTGTGGGCGTGGAGGCTTGGAATCTTCATATGCTGATGAGGCAAGACTCGAGTAAGGAGAAATGGCTGCAGAAAGCTACAAATGATGGAACTCAGTGAACAAATCCAGGAAAATTTCAAGTTGTCAACAACTAAGTGGAATTCATAAAGATAAGTAGCCTAGGTATTAGTGAGTTGCAATGTACTGATATTGGTCATTTTGAATCAGAAATGCATATGGTTTACTATGGCAGGAATGATACAATCAAGAGGAATGGCATTGTATTCATTGTCAAAATGGACATTTCAAAATCAATCTTGAAGTACAATGCTATCTGTGATCTGATTGTATCTATCTGCCTTCAAGGAAATCCAATCAGTACAACTTTTCAAATTTATGCAAAAGCAAGTGATGAAGAAATTGAAGCATTCTTCCAACGACTTCCGTTGGAAGTTCATCAAACATGGCAACCAAGATTCATACATAATTATTGGTTATTGGAATGCAAAAGTTACAAACAAATCGGAAGGAATAGGAGTTGGAAAATATTATCTTGGTGATAGAAATGAAGCTGGAAATCACAGAATTTTGAAGACCAACCACTAGTTCATAACAAATACTTTTATAACAACACAAAAGGTGACTACATATATGAACTTCTCCAGATGGAATACACAGAAATCAAATTGACTGTATCTGTCTGGAGAAACAGTGGAGAAGCTCAATGTCAGCAGCTAAAACCAGGCCAGGGAAAGGCTGTGGAGCAGACCATAAGTTGCTCATCTGTAAGTTTAGATTAAAGTTGAAGAAAATTAAAACAAGTCATCGAGAGCCAAAATACAATCTTGAGTTTAGCCCCACTTGAATTTTGAGAACATTTCACGACAAGATTTCATGCATTGAACACTAATAACAAATGGCCTAATGAACTGTAGGAGGACATCAAGAACATTATTCATAAAGCAAAAGGTCATTAAGAAGACAGGCAAGAAAGAAAAAAATCAAAGTGGATGTGAGGAGAGACTTTGAAACTTGTTCTTCAAAGTGGAGTAGCTAAAGCAAATGCAAGAAGCAAACAGAAAATTTCAAAGGGCATCTTAAGACAAAGTAAAATATTATAATTAAATAAACAGAGACCTAGAGTTAGAAAAGTTAAAAGGAGGAACTTGCTCAGTGTATCTTAAACTGAAAGAACTCAAGAAACATTTCAAGCCTCGAGTTGCAATATTGAAAGTTTCTCTGGGCAACATAGTGAATGACGCAGAGAACAAAAGATGATGAAAAGAGCAGTCATTGTCCCAAAGCAACTAGTTAACATACAACTATTTCAAGAAATGGCATATGACTGTGAGCAATAACACTGAAGGAAGAAATTGAAGCTGCACTGAAAGCACTAGCTAAAGATAGCTTTCAGGATTGATGGAATACCAATTGAAAGATTTCAGTAAGCTGACGAAGCACTGGAAGCACTCACTTGCCTGTGTGAGGAATTTTAGTAGAACACCTGTTGGCCAACTGACCGGAAGAGATACGCACTTGCACCCATTCCAAAGAAAGGTGGCCCAACAGAAAGCTCATATTTTAAAAGAATATTATTGATATGATATGGAAGTAAATTTTTGATGAAGATCATCCAACAAGGATTGACTGCAACAGTACATTAACAGGGAACAGCCACAAATTTAAGCCAAATTCCAAGGAGTACGTGGAACAAGGGATATGACTGACATCAGCTGCATCTTCGCTGAAAGCAGAGAATACCATAAAGATGCCTACTTGTGTTTTTACTGCGAAAGCATTACTGTGCGGATCATAACAAACTGGAGAACCTTGAGAAGAATGGGAATTGTGCGCATGAGGAACTTGTACACGGATCAACAGACAAGTGCATACCGCATGGTTTCAAATCAGGAAAGCTGTCTGACAGTGTTAAGTCCTCTCTCCACACTTGTTCATTCTGTAGGCTGAGCAAATCATCAGAGAAAGCTGGGTCATCTGAAGAAGAATTTGGCATCGTGATTGGAGGAAGGCACAACTTGTGATACGCAAATGACACAATCTTGCTTGCTGACAGGAGGAATTCAAACATTTGCTTATAAAGATCAAGGATTGTAGCCTTATTGGATTGCAAGTTATTGTAAAGAACAACAAATCCTCACAACTGGAGCATGATAAATGAGAAAAGGCTGAAGTTATCAATAATTTTTGTCTTACCTGAATCCCCAATCAATATTCATGAAAGCAGCAATCAGGAAATCAAAAGAAACTTCATTGGGTAAATCTGCAAGGATGTTACTTGGAAAACTAAGGTGCATCTGACCCATGCCATGGTATTTTTAGTTGCTTCAGATGCAAGTGAAAGTTGCACACTGAATAAGGAATAATGAAGAATTGATAAATTTGAATTGTGGTGCTGGAGAAGAATGTAAATATGTGCCATGGACAAACAGATCTGTCTTTAAAGTATGGGCATACTGTTCTTTAAAAGCAAGAGTGGTGAGACTTTGTCTTACATACTTTGGACATATTATCAGGTAAACCAGTCCCTGGAGAAGGGTATCATGTTTGGCAATGTGAGGAACTACAAAATAGAGCAAAGCCCTGGACTAGATGGAGTGACATAGTGGCTACAACAAAGGGCTCAGGTATTGGAACAAGTATTTTATTCATAACAAGTTTGTATGAGTGGGAACTGAGTCAATGGCATCCAGTAGCAGCAACCAGTCCCTCCTTTGGATTTGGATTTTATTAAGTACAACCCTCAAATCATACAGGCTAATGGGCTTCTTCCATGTGGGCTTAGTTGATGCCTCACTCAGATAAATGCTTTTTAGAAGACAAGCCTCTAAGACCCTATCCGCTATTCTTTCCGATAGCTGGGCACCATCTGATTTTTCCCCACGATACTTTGCTATAGCACTCATATCTTCAGTGATCTCTTCTTGAGGGTGAGCATCGAGGAGGGTCATGCATATCATGGGAACTAACTGATTTTAGATTTGGCGTAGAATGAAATGGCAAGCCTTGGATCCATTCATATATATACCAGGGGGTATCAAAACAAACAAACAATCGAACGAAGGAATTCTTATTTTAAAGCTATGTAGTTAAATTTTTGTACACAGCAACCTTATCACCTTCTAAGTGCTCTCCATTACACTTAATATATTTGTCAAATCTTCAATTCCATTCTTGGAAACATTTTTTCAAACTCATCTGTTTGGATGGCTGACAGCACCTCCCACATTTTTTCTTCACCTCTTCTACCATCATCAAATCGCTGTCCTCTCGTGTCCCTTTTTATTCATGGAAACAAATAGAAATTACAGGGAGTGGGTCAGGTGAGTACAGTGCACAGGGCAAGAGAGACCTTCTGGGTCTTTTGTTTTTTGTGGGTTTTTTTGCCAAAAACTTGCACACTGAACTAGCTGCACGAGCAGGTGCTTTGTTATGGTGGCAAAACCAGTTCCCCTGTCTGCCACAAATCAGGCCTTTTTTGTCACCCTGTTACGCAATCTTTTCAAAAACCTCTAAATAGAAGCTTGATTAACAGACTGACCTAGGGGAACAAACTCCATATGCACTATGAGTCGACATTTTTGGGTGTTCGGGAAGTTGACGGAAGTCCAGAATGAGATTTGTTACTAATTGACATTTCACCTTTTTTAAAATAAGAAAACCATCTCGTGTATTTGAGTTTTTCCCATAGTGCTGTTCTTGTAAGCTGTGTTCAACATCACAGTGGTTTCTGCAACATTTTTCCCTGTGCAGAAAACAGAATTTCTCAGCCATATGCTGCTCTCTTAAATTGGCCATCACAAAAAAAGAGGTTCCAACAAAACTGCTTTTATGAAAAAATTCACTGTGACCAGCGAGAACCTTCCCAGGCAACGCTACTGAGTGCACTAACTCAGAGGGAGTTGTAAGATACTCGCTCACCTAGTGGGAAACATGCACACTGAGAAAGCTCTACTCTGCCCAGCACAATTGCAGGTTTTTTGGTACCCCCTGGCATGTTTTATACATATCTCTGATTCCCCTCGGGAACATCATTCTCGTTTATGTTAAATATCATCCCCCTGGAGCATAAGGTAATTCTATTGATAGTGCATTTAACTTCTCATTATTTGGAATGGAAATGCTTTAGAGAAAAGGAAATTATATAAGAATAGACTGGCTACAAACTGCAATACATGAATTGTACAGATTAAACTCTGAAGTGTTTGGATACGGTGTACACAAAGAATGGGGCTTGCTAATAGGGCACCTTTTCCACCCCCAACAGTTTTATTGGCATATAATTCACATAGTGTACAATTAAATCATTCAGTCATATCACAAATAGTTGTACAATAATATCACAATAAAATTTAGAGCTTTTTATTCATTCTTCTACTCATCATTCTTAGCTCCCCATTTTCTCTCAACTTCCCCTGCCATACCCCTATGGAATGATGAATCTAGTTACTGCCTCTGTAGATTTACCTATCCTGGATTTTATATACAGAAAACAATTTTTTTTAACTTAAGAACAATAACAAACTAAAACAGATAAGCACCTCATTGAGAAGAAAGAAAATATTGAAAACCAGGAGAAATTTAAACAGCTCATAAGGGAAATTAAATGATAGGTGCTAAAGTTTTACCTAACTGTACCTGCAACAAATCCTCTTTCTAGTACATTCTACGTGATAGCAGGCTATTCCCATCTCTGGTCCACGGCTGGAGGAAATTTACCAGGGCCTTAATCCATGTGTATTTACCCTTTACTTTTTTAAAAACGGAGACAGCTTTAAAATATGTCTAAAGGGAGATCAAGTGATAAGATACTAAATTTTAACCTAATTGCATCTGCCACAATCAACTCTACAATGTTCTCTGTCTGATACAGGACCAAGTCACACCTCAGTTGTGAGTTGTTCCCCACCTTGCTCCATTCACATCATGAAGGTCCACCCACCTTGCTCCATCCACATCATGAAGGTCCACCCCACCTTGCTCCCTCCACATCATGAAGGTCCACCCACCTTGCTCCATCCACATCATGAAGGTCCACCTACCTTGCTCCATCCACATCATGAAGGTCCACCCACCTTGCTCCATCCACATCATGAAGGTTCACCCACCTTGCTCCATCCACATCATGAAGGTCCACCCACCTTGCTCCATCCACATCATGAAGGTCCACCCCACCTTGCTCCATCCACATCATGAAGGTCCACTCTGCTTTCAGGAGGCAACTTCCAGTTGCATTGTGAGTGCCTTCCAGCCAGAGGGGACTTCTCTTCCAGCACTGTGCCAGCCTTGTTCTCTTGCTACTTAGAAGGCTACTAGTGGCGAATCTGTAAAAAATAAATTGTTTATTCCTCCTTCTTGGTCTCTTCTTAGTCTGGAAGCTCTGCTGAAATCTCTTTACCCGGGTGACCCTGCTGGTATTTGAAATACCAGGGACATAGCTTCCACCATCACAGCAGTACTCCAACCACCGAAGTAGGAGACCCTGACACAGCTGGGGACATAAGAAATCATTGTAACACGGTAGTTGGGGCTTGTTTTGTATTTGTGAGGATGTCCTGATTAAGCTTCACAAGAGCTCAGTCAAGCATTCTGAGGTTCTGTAAAGGTCCGAACCTCGCTGCAGTGGCAGACCCTGATTGGATCCATGCGGTGAGCCCCTCTACATACTAGGCTTGCTCTGAGCCTCTCCCATATACAAGTATTCTCATCCTTGCCGCTGTTAGGGGACATCAGATTGCTTCCAACTCGCAGTGGCCCTGAGCACCGCAGAAGAGACCACTGCCTGGCCCTGCACCGTGCTTTCCCTTGTTCTGATGGTTGAGCCATTGCTACAGCCACTGTCAGTCCCTTTCGTTATGGAATGCCCCTGTTTTGGTGACCCTCGTCCACTTGGTTACTGTTGTTAAGCCTGATGTCCTTCTCGGGACTGGTCCCTCTTGATAGTATGTCCAAAGGACGGTCAAGATGCACAGCCTCCGCACCTGTGGAGCAGTCCTGCTCTATCCTGTGGTCTTCCTTGAGTCAGATTCAACTTGATGGGCGTGAGCTGTTTGGGTTTTAGGGTGTATCTTGCTCCGTGCTCACAAAGCCCAGTCAAGCAAGCTGAGGTGCTCGAAAGGTCCGAACCTTGCCAAAGTGGTAGAACCAGAGTTTGATGCAGAGTTTATCTGATTCAGAACCACAGCACAGGTTCCACTATGCCAGCGGTTCTCAACCTGTGGGCCGTGACCCCTGGGGGGGGGCATTGAATGACCCTTTCACAGGGGTCGTCCGATTCATAACAGTAGCAAAATGACAGGAAGTAGTAACGAAAATAATTTTATGGCTAGGGGGTCAGCACCGCATGAACTGTAGTAGAGTTGCGGATTTCGGAAGGTTGAGAACCACTGCTCTGGCCAGAGGTGAGAGTGAAGAGGGCTTTGTGTCAGAAATTACATTTAAAAGCTGTAAACCAAGCCTAGGAAACATGAAGAGAGAGCTCCTTTTAAGGGTGAGATGGTCCACGTGAGGAGAAATTTGTGGGCATCCTGTTGGGCTCAACCCTCTCAAGCCATGGAAGTTGAAGCTTCCACAGTTGCCCCCCAGACCCAATCCTCACTAACCTCTCTACAGGTGATGAAGCTGTACGCTATCCACCTCCCAAGTTTTCTCAGGAATGCAGGTCGTTTGTATCTACAGCAGAAAAGGAAGAGGATTCGATTCGAGCTGGACTATTCAGTTCCTTGCTGATTCACAAAGAAAAATTATTTAGTGTCACTTAAATGTTTGATTTATCGGGCCAGGCTTTAGTGAGCATCATACAAAGAGGACTTCCGATTTGGTTCATTCCAGTTTGACCCCCTGTTAAGAGTTTGCACGTCCACCCCAGAGGTACTGAACCAGAATCTACATTTTAAAAAGGTTTCTGTGGATCCGGGATAGAAGTCCTGCTAAAATATAGGTTCTGGTGTGGTATATCTGGGGTGCAAAGGCCAATTCTTAGCAGGGGATGGAGCCAGAATGAACCCGTTTGAGCTGTTAGTGTCTGGCTGCCATCCCCTGACCAGGTGGGTTTGGGCTTTGGTTTAACGAGGCTGCATTTCAGGATTACCGTACAAGGAAGCTGCAATTGCTCCAGCCTGGTCAGACTTTGGACACTCCAGTCCTGCTGCAGAATTAGTAGCTAAAAGAGCTTCTAGTTTGGCCTGCCTCGGAGAATCCTTGCTAAGAGTCGTGTGTGACTCTCAGATTTATCCATTGCAGCCAGGTGCCTCTGAGACCAGCGGGAGAAGAGGCCTTATATTTTGGGTGTTTTTCCTACAGACTCGGCTACTTTTGTCCTTGAAGTCAAATCTAATGTCCCATGTGAGCTGACATTCAAAACTGATTGGACATAATGAGGTTCTCAGAGGACCGAGAGGAAACCATCACAAATGGTTCATTCCACCAGAATCTCAGGAAAATTAGAAAAATAGTTGATTCCAGCAGTCAGTCACTTGGCTGGCATGGAAGATCCCCTCCTCTTGGGTTGTCATGATCACAAAAGGCTCAGGGGATGGGCTCTGAATCCGTGTTCACCACACTGGCACTTTATGGACAGAGTTGCCTTCATTCGCAGTGGGTGTGTGCAAACCCACATGGGTCCTTGGAGGGTGGACTCGGCTCTTCCCTGGATGTAATAATAATAATCGGGCTTTTATGTAGCTGCAGATGCTGCCAGCGAGCTGTCCCTGACCACAGGACAGTAAACCTTTAATAATCACTGAGATCCTTTGGTTTAGATCCCAAACTTGAAGTCACCTCACATTTTGTCTACTTTCCAAGGAGAAATTATTGTTCAGGAGCAGCAGCATATGGCTTCTCCTGAAGGGAAGATTCAAGTGGAACTCTGTTCGATCCCAACATAAGCCAGATCTAAAATCCCATGTGAGCTGAAACTCAAAACTCTTTGGCCTTATTGTAAGGTTCCCGGAGGACCAGGATAAAACCATCATCATGGTTGATTCAGCCAGCGTTCCGGGCAGATTGGAAAAACCGTTGAAGTCAGCAGATGTGGTGTGTGAACTGTACCCAGACTAAACTTTTAGAACTATGTGACCTATGTGTAGCCTGTACATTGGACCATGGGGACTTCCCATGGGTAGGCAAGGCCATGGTTGGTTGTTCAGAGAAGTCCGTCAGCCATGGGTTGCAGGTCTGGCCAAGAAGCAGAGAGTTGCCTAGCGACTTCTTGACAACCTGCATAGAACGATTGCGCAGGTTGTTTATTGCCCAAGGATGCCTGGCCGAGGAGGTAAGTAAGGGCTGACATCTGCTCAAGACGCTCTCTGTCTTGGGTTGCACTGCCTCTCCCAGACTAAAGGGACACTTCTTTCTGACTCCACGAAGCCAGCAAGGCTAGGTCCACTGGAAGGGCTGCCTGTTGTGCTGACTTACACAAAGGCCCTAACACCGTAGCCAGCCGCACTCTGCCTCTCCAAGTCCCTTCAGTCACCCTGGCAAAGCCAGAAGCCAGCAGGGCCTGGCACACAGTAAGTGCTCACTAAATGCCGGGGAATGAGGGACTAAAATGGTATTCTCTGCAGTATGCACCAGCGAGCCAGTTTCCGAGCCAGTGTTCTTTTTTAATGAAAAGTAAAACAGATGTTATCTGCTCAGAAGCACAGTTTGTTTTCAGTGGCGAGAGTTCACTTTGATGGGCATCTTCCTCTCAAATCGATCCTTTCCTGAGGGCCCCCTACGGAGCAGTTCTACTGTCCTCCAGAGCTGCCGTGAGTCGGAATTGAGGAATTGACTTGACGCAGTGGGTTTGGGAGTTCAGGGACATGTCATGACAAGCACTTGGGGCATTGTTGACATTCTGCTAGTTAAACCCCGATGACAATATTTGTTGGAATGACTCTGGGGTCCTTGTACCCCTAATGCAGTCCACCCGATGAAGGGCATGCATTGTTGACTCCCAGGCATGTGAGGAGAAATTCTTGTTATTTATTGACCAGCCTTGGGGACAGGGTGCAGACATTCATGCCTGCGAGAGCCTTTGGAATTACTTAGGTGCTTGTAGATAAGGATTTTTCTAGTTGGGGGTAAGAAGTGGAATAGGAGTAGGAAAACCTTGTGGCCCAGGCATTCCCAAATGAAGGAAATTTGTATCCGGTTTAGTGCCAGCTGGCCATTCTGGCGTATTTTAAGCTGATCCTTCAGAAAACCCACTATCAGAGTTCTGCTTCCTGGAAGCTCTCCTTAGAGGCAATTACACAGCAGGTAGGCTTGGCTGTGTTTAGTGGATTTAATTGCTAAGGAAAAAAAACCCTAAAAAACAACAACAAACACCCCGCCCCCCCCAAAAAAAAAACCCAACCCAACCAAAGCACAAAAACAACCCGCTGCCCTCGAGTAGATTCTAACTCGCAGTGATCCCAGGTCGGTCAGAGGAGAACTTTGTTCCATAGGAATTGCAGTGCTGGACAAGTCGGAATTAACTCAGTGGCAGTGGGTTTGTATTTTTGTTTTCTTTTTATGGTGAGGAGATCTGGTGGGTAAGTGGTTAAAGAGGCTGGCTGCCCCCCAGGAGCTTGTTGCTTTGAACCCACCTGCCATTCTGCAAGAGAAAGGTAATGGCAGTCTGCTTCTGGACAGACTTACAGGTTTGGAAAGCCCGAGGGTGCAGTGCCCCTCCATGTCACAGGTCTCCGATCTTCTGTTTTACGGGGAGATTGTTAGCTGCTGTCCAGTGGGTTCAGCTTGCGCCAGCAGCCCTGCGCCAGCAGCCCTGCGCCAGCAGCAAGAAGCACTAACCGCCCTGTGTCATCCTCACCGTCATTGCTACACTTGAGCCCGTGGTTGCAGCCCTGGTCTTCCTCCATCCTGTTGAGGAGTTTCCTCCTTTTTATTCACCTCCACCAAGTAAGCTGTCCTCTCCACGGTGTCGCCTCTCCTGATGACTGGTCCAAAGTAGATGAGGTGAAATGTCATGATCCTAGCATCCAACGAGCATTCTGGCTGTCAGCTGCCCTACAGCCTGGCTGTCCGTGTTCCAGGACAGAAGTGTATTCACCACCAACCCTGTAATTCAGAGGCTTCAGTACTTCTGCCATCTCCTTTATTCATTGCCCAGCTTTCACATGCAGATGAGGGGTGCCTCCATCCTCCAAGTGGCACCTTGATTTTTAACACGAGTGAGATCTGTTGCTACCGACTTGCCAAATGCAGTACTTCTTGGAGAGTATCTTCTGAAAAGAAAAAGAAAAGTGAGCAGGTGCAGAAACTGGAAAGCCTTTCCCCATTTCATCGGGTTAAATGCAGCCTTCTCCAGACAAACTCACATCCTCAAAGCCGAAATACCAGGACATGATTATGTAGAACCGAGGAACCGTGACAGGGTTTCTCTGAAGAACCAACTCGCCTGTATACTTTACAGTTGGATTTGATCTTCCAAAATCCAGGGAGTCCCAGCTTTTCAGGAATAGCCCTGTTGGATTAAGCAGAATCCTCCAGCACATGCTTCCCCCTCGTGCTTAGCATGTATATTTGATGAGCAGCATGCTTCAGCCGTTCCTGTCTCGGCCCAGGAAGTAAATAAAGGCTCCTGACAAGTGGCCTGGGAGGCAATCCTAGTGTGTCTCTCTTTGCTTCCCATTCACCTCCGGGTCTCTGACTTCTGCCTGGCTGCCATCACTCTCCTGGGGCTCGGCTGCCCACACCCAGCAGGTGAGAGAGACCAGGTCAGAGGCCAGTCTCTCCTTGCTTGTGTGCATTCCTCTTGAACTCTGGACCAGTGTTCCTCCGACTTACTGGTGCCTCACTTGAGAAATTGCCTCCCTACACGCTGGCTTCTTAAAGCCCGTCTCCTGAGCTGGACTCCTCCTTCAGAAATAAAAACCAGATCCACTCCTATCTTGTTGGATCTAAGGGTTCCCAAGATGGTCCACCTTTATGGACTCAGATGGCCTCATCTTCCTCTTCAGCGTGGCTGCTGCGGAGTTGGCAGTTCAGTGCAGCCGCAGCACCGTCAGTCCTCACTCCGTTTTCCTTCAAACTCGTCTTTCTCCGTTCTTCACACTCCTTCACACAGCCTTGCCGTTAAAATAATAATCATGTATATGGTCCCTCAAAAAATTCATGGCCAAGTAAAAAGGCGTTACCGTTGTAGGTTACCCTCACATTGGGTGTGATTCATGGTGGGTCCATGCACAACTGAATAGGCTGTTTGTGGAAGTCGATCACCCGGCATTTCTTCCTAGACTGGCTTAGTCACGAAGCTCCCCTGAAGCCTGCTGGGCATGTTAGCCTCCACGGACAGATGAGGCCCACATGCAGCACACTGGCCAGGAATTAAACCCAGGTCTACTACGTGGAAGGCAAGAATTCTACATCGGACCACCAGTGCCCTTGTATGAAAAGTAAACACTGAAGAATCTTGCTCTCATCCCCATTCATGTTTTTCCCTCTCTACAGGGAGCAATTTGTATTAATCTTGTTTTTGTTCTCCCTTTCATAAAAGACAGCATGCATCTTTTATGCCTTACTCTGTAAATGGCCTTTTAGTAGTTTGTCATGAATAGTCGTGGGAGATCTCTGTCTACCACCATAGAATCCCAAGGATTCACTTTTTTAAAACTAGTTTCCAGTGTGTGCATGTGCCAGTGTGGGGATTCTGGGTTATGACAACCAAAAAAGACGTAGCGTGCATCCTTTGGAACAGGAGTTCCTGCACTGGGAAAGCTCCTGGTCCTGGGGAAGACTAATGCTGACGTCCCTGGGACTCTCCCCCTCCGGGTCCAGTGGCAGGATACATTGACTCCCTCAGCTTTGCCCTTACTCTTAGTCCATCTGGATAGCAACCCGACTCCTTGACCCCATTTGTCATTTCTCTGTGGCACTCCCCACTCTTCCTTGAGACCTCATCGGAATTGCCCCTGATGTGCATAGTGCTCCCAATAGTTTACTTAGGCACGCTAGGATTTTATGCTGTTCAAAATAACTCCACACTCACTGCTATTGAGTGGATTCTGACTTAAAGCAACCCTGTAGGACAAGGTATAACTGTCCCATTCCCCGCCCCCCCACCCCCACCCACGGCCATGGATTTCTAAGACTAATTCTTTACAAGAGTAGACGCTCATGAAGCAGCTGGTGGTTTTGAACTGCTGACCCTGCGGTTAGCAACCCAATGGGAAACTGCTACACTACCAGAGGTCCCCTTAAATTTTATCAGCCTCTTCCCATTTCCCAAATTCTGAAACCACATGCATATTTTTAGGACTCTGAAGAAGTAGCACGCCCACTTCTTGGTACCAAATCCACCCTTAATTATGTAGGGCCACGGTGGTAGAGACACTGCAAGTGTGTGGCTTTAACAAGCAGAGGCTTATTCTCTCCCTTCCGGAGGTGAGAAGTCTGCAGTAGGCATGCCAGTGGTAGGGGAAGGCTGGCTCTCTCGGTGGCCTCTGGAGGAAGGGCCTCATCTCCTCACCTGTTCCCCGGTTCCTCGGAGATTGCCATGTGGTTGAGATCTGTCTTAGCCCATCTGTGTTCATGTGCCAGTTTCTTCAATATCTTTTCTATCCACAAAGATCTGGATTCAAGAGACACCAGACACTGGTCTTGCCTCATTCACATAACAAAGATAGCCCATTCCCAAATAGGATTACAACTTCAGGCCTCTCTCCCTCACTGCCATGGAGTCAATGCCAATTTACAGTGACCTTGTAGGACAAGAGAGCACTGAGAACAGCTGTCTATGGGAGTAGAAAGCCCCATCTTTCCCCCTCAAGGTGGCTGGTAGTTTTGAACTGTGGAGCTTGCCGATCGCAGCCCAATGCATAACCACTTCACCACCAGGGCTCCTAACTTTTATATGTTTCTCGGGACATAATTCAACCTAACAAGTCAAATTCCAGTAAGTGGGACTGTAAAATCCTGGAACGTGGCTTTACCATTCCTCTGGGGAAGGGGAAAACCATTGTGTCCGTCCCTCCGTAGCACATGGATGCGTCCTTGTCCCCACAGCCCCACCAGCAAAATGCGTTGCCAGCTCTTTTTACTTTTGCTAATGTGGTCCGTGAGAAATAGTGACCTACGGGAAATTTAATTTTGCTAATGATGAGAGAGGTCCGGGGTTGAGGCTGTTTTAATGTCTTTTCCTGGCCACTGTGGCCTAGAGCTTCTGTAGTGGACATTCCCTGCCCTTTCCTCCCTGTTCAAGCACGGAGCGTACATACATTTCTGCCAGAGTAGCCTTTGAAGGTGATGGCTCCTGGGGCCCCAGGGTAGAGTGGACTGCCGAATTATCTTTGTCCGTGCAGAATCTGCAGAAGTGGAAAGTGGGTTTTATGCCAGTTGCTAATGTCTGGATTATAAATAGTTTTCAGCTAATGGTATTGTTAAACTGGGCCTTCTCCAAAACGATCACGAAGATGATCCTTTCGTCTAGAATTTCTCTCTGTCAAAGAAAAACAAATGAGGGAGATTGAAAATATGTAGATTCCAGTGGAATTTTCTGCAAAATCTTGTAAGAAATCTAGACTTCCCATTTGCACATATCTCCTGAAAGGAAGTTGTTGCTTTTTAATTTTTTATTAGGATCGGGCTCCTGTGGTCCTTTTGACTCCACCATCAGAGAGCCGTCTACTCTCCAAGGTGAAGGCAAGATGAAGTAAAAGTTCTCCGTGAGGAGTCGGGTCAGAGTTCAGGGTTCTGCACAGAGGGTGGAGCTGGAGCCGCCTTCTTCCGTCAGGAGTCGTTTCCATTCACCTTTTGGGAAACGCTTTTGAAGTGAAATGAATTTTCATCTTGAAAATGAATTCCACTGAAAGAGGAGGGGGGGTCACGGTTTGGTGAAAAAAGTGGCTGTGGCTTTGTTAGTTTACTCTTAGACATTCGTATGAGGCAGTCTTGTAGCAAGTTGGCGTGCATCTCTGTTTTTAAAGGGGGGAGGACTTGGGGTGGTGGTGGAGGCAAAATGCAAGCCCTTTCTCAAGAGTTCCCGTGTTCTGGCAGTTAAGGCACTTGCTGATGAAGATCAAGGATAGCAGCCGTCAGTTAGGATTCAGACTCAAGAAAGATCCCAAACAGATCTTATCTTCCAGGCCCAGCAGTCTACTTCTTCCTAACTCTCGGATATGCGGGCTGGTTCTTTTGCGAAGGTGACTTTCGTGCTCCCCGGAAGGGAAGCTTTGTTTCCCTGTTAGCCTAGCAGTGCGGGCTTCCGCACAGGGCGCCGCTTGGCCTGGCTCTTCTAGCCACAGCTTTCGTAATGTCTATGAAATGACTTGTTTAAGGCTGTGCAAGTGTAAAGTGTTTGTAGCCCACTAATGGGATTGGAAAGATTGCTGATAATGTCAATAAGGTACGTGCCATCCATGTGGAGTGGGTTTGTACCTGGAGGTTGTATGGGGCTCATGTGGAGGTGGGTCAGTTTAGCTATACTTCTCGGTGTAAAAGGAGCCATCTCAGAAGAAAACAGAGTGGGGTCTCACCACTCTCAAGAAAGAAAGATCCAGGAGTGTGGAGTGTGTCTTTTGGATCCCAAGGTCCCTGCTCAGAACCTTCTTGTTCCAAAAACCAGAGAGCTGTGATATCAGAGATGGTCAGAGCAGCCATAGAACCACGGGCTGTGACAGAGCAGTGGGCTTCTAAACCCACTGCCCAGCGAGCAAGAAGACCCAAGGAGCTGAAGCTCAATGCCCTCAGGGCGAGGTTTGCTGGTATAATGGGTGCATAATTGGCAGAGTTACACTAGCCCAAGCAGGGCAGAATTCCAGGGGCTGCAGGGCTAGCAGGCCAAAAGCAGGCCACAAGACCAGCTGAGAGGAGGCTGTCTTTTCTCAAGACCTGCCAAGTCCTGCACTTTCCTGATCCATTACTTACCTGATAATCTCATAATTGCCCACTTGGGGAGTCACGGGACCAGAACCGGCCTTCGTGCTATTTTTACATTGCTCACCGGTTAACTCCGCAAGGGGGGGACTCTGTCTGGTGTTGGTGAAGAATACATAATGTGGCACGGACTGCCAGAAGAATGGGTGCAGCCGTGTGGAAGAAGTATAGCCAGAATACTTCGTAAAAAAGAAGATGGTGAGATTTCATCTCATGTCCTTTGGACACGCTATAAGGTGGAGCCAGTTCCTGGAAAAGAACACTATGCTCAGTAAAACAGAGGGTAAAACAAACAAACAGCATGACTCTTAATCAGATGAATAAGCGCTACAACAGTGACCTCAAACACAGGTAAGCCCCGGTCCCAGTAGTGGTTCCCTCTGCGGTACATAGGGTCACTATGAGTTGGATCTGTCTTGATAGCATCTAACACTAATAGGGCACTTGCTGGTGAAGACCAGGATAGCAGCCCTCAGTTTGGATCACGGGCTCAATTGTAAGAAAGACCCAAATCCTCACACCTGGACTAATAGATAACATCATGGTAAATAAAGAAAAGGTTGAAGTGGTCAAGGATTTTGCCTTGCTTGGATCCACGATCAGTGCTCACGGAAGCAGCAGTCAAGAGATCAAAAGACGTATTGCTTTATGTAAATCTGCTGAACCTCTTTAGAGTATTGAAGAGCAACAATATTACTTTGAGGATTAAGATGGCACCTGACTCAAGCCACACGTGTGTCAAAGTTGGACATTGATTAAGGAAGACCATAGAAGAATTGACTCATTTAAATTGAAATGTTGGGGTAAACAAGCGGCCATCCAGCTCAGAAACAACAAAGCCCACATGGAAGAAGCACATTAGCCGGTGTCAAAGGGATCAGGTATCAGGCATCATCAGAACAAAAATCTTACATAGTGAATGAGGTGGGGTGTGCGGAGTGGAGACCCATAGCCCATTTGTAGGCCACTGGACATCCCCTGGCAGAAGGGTATTGGGGAGGAGACGAGCCAGTCAAGGTGTGATGTAGCACCGATGAAAAATACAACTTTCCTCTAGTTCCTAAATACTTCCTCCTCCCCCCACTATCATGATCCCAATTCTACCTTACAAATCTGGCTAGTCCAGAGGATGTACACTGGTACAGATGGGAACTAGAAACACAGGGAATCCAGGGTGGATGATCCCTTCAGGACCAGTGGTGAGAGTGGCGATACTGGGAACATAGCGGGAGGGTGGGGTGGAAAGGGGAAACCGATGACAAGGATCTACATGTGACCTCCTCTCTGGGGAACAGACAACAGAAAAGTGGGTGAAGGGAGACGTCAGACAGGGCAAGATATGACAAAATAATAATTTATAAATTATCAAGGGTTCATGAGGGAGGGGGATGTGGGGAGGAAGGGGAAAAAATGAGGACCTGATGCCAGGGGCTTAAGTGGAGAGCAAATGCTTTGAGAATGATGAGGGCAATGAATATACAGATGTGCTTTACATAATGGATGCATGTATGGATTGTGATAAGAGTTGTATGAGCCCCTAATAAAACTATGAAAAAGATTGATATGTTGGAGACAAATATTGAAAAGTACCATGGATTGCTAAGAGAACAAACCACTGTGTCTTGGAAAAAGTATGGCCAGAGTGTGCCTTAGAGGCAGGGATGGGAACGCTTTGTCTTACATACTTTGGATAGGACCTCCTGTTTGGTAAAGCAGCAGGACAGGAAGGCCCTCCAGGAGGTGGGTTGATGCAGTGGCTGCAACAGTGGGGGCTCGAGCATGGGAGCAATCGTGAGAATGGGCAGTGTTTCATTCTGCTGTGCATAAGGAACTGACTCGGTGGCGCCTAACAACAATAAGAGTGGAATGTCATCTAGTTCCTCTGGGGACTTTTCCTCCTGAGGGCAGATACCTTCTGGACCCAGCTATGTCTGTGGAATCAACTGTATTAGGGGCCACAAATCAGACCCCGTCCTAGAAAGGCCATGTCAGTCATTTATTGGCTGGCAGGACACTGGTTCTTGTGAGTTCTCTGGCAGCACTTGTGGTAGTTCAGAGCTTAGGCATGAAGGCTGAGTAACCTGGCCAAGTTAGCTAACCTCTTAGTCTGTTTGCTCATTTGTAAAGTGGACGAGAAGACTTTTTATCATCAAATCCAAGCCCCTGAGTGGTGCAGATGGCTTGCACTTGATTACTAACCTAAAGATTTGTAGTTTGAGGCTCCTGGTGCTGCAGAAGAAAGGCCTGGTGATCTGGTTCTGTACAGATTGCCACCAAGAAACCTCTACCACAGTTCAAAGGCATCGAGTATCCTTTGGTTTTCCCTCCAGGATACACCCGCTGCAGACAGGTCGATTACAAGTCATAGCGACCCTCCCAGGGTTTCTGAGACTGGAAATCTTTAGAGCAGCGGAGAACCTCATTTTGCTCCTGAAGCGCGCGCGCGCGCGCGTTTGTGTGTGTGTGTGTGTGTGTGTGTGTGTCTGGTTAGTGTGAACCGATAGCCTTGGACTTAGCAGCCCAACCCACGGTGCCACCAGCGCACACCTCTCTCTAACCTTAGTGACATCTGTACATCTGTACAGTCTGTCTCCATCTCCAGCGATGGAGATGTGAGCACCTCGTGGCAGCGATGCGACTTTCTACTAAGCGTCATTCCAGTTTCAGGGATGCAAAACTATGAATATTTATTAGAATTGATGAAATATAAAGTGGTTTCAAAAATTTTGTGGGGAAATGCCATTATCTTTTAATTTCACTTTTCCTTTTTTTTTGGTCCATTTTCTCGTTGAGATTTGGGATTAGCAACAACGGTGACGCACTGGGCATGGTACTGCTAAGTGTTCGGGTGTTAACTACTGTTTAATTGTAGGTCCAGTGCTCACTAAGTACTATCACCTTTATCTTCAAATGCAGTCACTCACACTCTGAAGTGCAGTTGACAAGGACTAATTGAGAGAGTGCAGTCTGCTGGCAGTTAATTTGCCTGCGATCATGAGAGAGCCGTTTGGAGTCTCAGCTGTGTGTTACTGTGCTAGGAGCTTCCCCTACCCTCACTTTTTATAACTAGGTAGGTGATTCTGGTTCCATTTTCAGATGGTGGCGTAGTGGTTATGTGTTGGACTGCTAACCATGAAGTCAGCGGTTCAAAACCACGAGCCGCTCCTCAGGAGAAAGTCAGGGCTGGTCGTAGGGTCTCTCTGAGTCAAATTTGACGTGCTGGCAGTTTGGTTTTCTTTTCTGTTTTGTTTTCTACCTGAAGGTATCGCAGAATTCCCCTTTGAGGTCACAGTAGTAGTGCACGGTGGCGCTGGACTTAAGAGCGGGTGCTCGTTTTTGTGGTGCCTCGTGACCTTCCTCGAGTTCCCGGCTGAGAACAGCAGGAACAAAAAAGAGTGGGCTCAAAGATGTCCACCAAGTGTGTGGGCTGGTGGGGAGCCCTGCTGGGGGGGCAAGCGACCCACAGGAGGTGACACTACTCTGTGACAGTTCTCTCCGTACTCAGGTGTTTCCTGCCTATGAGCCATTCAGCTGATTGAGGACAAAGGTCCCAGCTAGGCATCCTTGGTCTGTATTTAATATAAACATATAAATGATTCTTAGGCATCCTCGATCTGCATTTAATAAACATATAAATGCTTCTTTCATTGTTGTAAGAATGTACACAACACATTTCACATGTCATTGTTTTTCACATGCATGGATTAGTGTCACCAATTAAACTGACTGTGGGGTGCAACCTGTACAGGAAATCCCTGAGTGAAAAGCACATGAGCAAGGTAAGTTCAGAAAGGGTTAAGTGCCCTGGAGACACCAAATCGGAGGCCTGAGACGGAAAGAGGAGGATCGGCACATAGGAGACAGCGTCGGCAAAGGTGGCCAGGGAAATCCACTCCACGGAAGTGGCATTTGGGCAAGTCCTGGAGGAATTAGAGAGATGGGCATTCTGAGTAGAGGCCTTGAGAGAGGGCAAGTGGGTGAGAGATGTTGTCATTTCATTAGGATGCAGCCTCTGAACCTCTGGGTCACCCCACCCTCCTGCCCCTTTACCTCTCCCCTGCTCTGCCTCCGCCCGCCCCTGCCCACCTCCAAAGTGCACCACACCAACTTCCTAACTAGCCACCCGAATTAGCCCCACCCCGCTGGGTGGCACCAGTGATGAGGCTCTGCTGCTAACCCAACGTTTGGTGATTCCAGTCCTCCCAGGAGTGCTGCAGAAGGAAGACCTGGTGAGCTGCTCCAGAAAAGCAGCCACTCAGACCCCGGCGAGCATCTTTTCAACAACAAGCAATAGTTCAGCTTAGAGAAGAAACAGTGCCTGCCTTGAATGTTACTGCTCTTTAAAAAACTACTTACAGCAACTCAGAAGACTGGATGGGCACCTTAAGGGGGCGGGTGCGGTGGGCTTGTGTTAGTGCGGCAGGAAGCCCTCATCCAAGGAGGACGAGGTGGTTGCACATCGGAAAGCAGGTGATCAGTGTCACTGGATTGTCACGTCGAAACTGTTGGGTTGATGTATGCTGTGCTGTGCGTATTCCCCACAACAACAACAACAAAGTGACTCAAATGAAAACAAACCCATCCAGCCCCGTGGAGCTCTGCCCTCTGACACGCTTCAGCTATCATGATGGCAACTGTCAATAAAAAAGAGGAAGAATCAATTCAACTGCCTCCTGCTTAGATGGTTGCTATGGTTTCCCACCTCACCTCTGCCCGCCATACTGCCACCAAGATGACTTTCCCCAAACAGATCTGAATGTGTCACTTCCTGGCCAAATACCATCTGGCTCCCAGAACACATGAAGTGGTGAAGAGTCCAAACTGCCCAAGTTCGAGGCCTGACTGCTCCTTGCCACTCACAGCTCCGGTTTCCCCGTCTCCAGTGAGGGCAGATGCAGCACCAGCCTCAGAGATAAAGTGAGTGACTGTGTATGAGACTGCAGAGCAGGGGCTGGCACCCGGAAGCCCTCTAGCAGAACCTGAGCACATCTTTCCCGCATCACATCTCCTGCCAGCTACTCTGCAGACCGTCTCTAGTCCTCCTTCCCATGTCAGCAAGGAGGTTAGACGGGGGTAGAGGCTCAGGAAATCTTCCAGAAGTTTAGCGATCATTTTACACCTCTTGAATGTGACACATAGCAGGGCTTATATTTATATGTCTTCTTATTTTCAACTAGTTCACTTTTATTGCATTTTACAGATATTTTGGCCCATGATGAGATGAAATAAAACAAGTTCGCTGCACTTGACTCACTCTGGCCAAGTTACCCAAGCTCACTGTATCATATCAACTCAAGGCCTCTCCTGGTTTCTTCCCAGAGTTCCCTCTGCCTAGAGTTTACTCCCCGTTTAAGAAGCATCTGTAGCACACACACAGCGCCTCGGTCATGCGATGCTGGTGTTGGTCCGCGGCTGGTGGTGTGGACCCACCCAGCAGACAAGCTTGGCCTTCTGCTTCCATAAAGATTGCAGCCCAGAAACCTGCAGGGGCAGATCTACTCTGTACTGGAGTTCACTCGGTGACACCGACGCACGGTGTAGTGAGTGAGGACAAAAATGATGGATACCGTACTGCTTCGACTTTGGGACCCTCCAGCAATCTCGTGGGTTTCTGCCTGCGTTTTGAAACCTAGCACAGCTCTATCCTTTCTTTCATCCATTAAGAAAACGTTGAATCAATAACATCCGTTTACTTGGTCGACGTTTTGGTGGTACAGGGAGTGGGCTGCTAACCTCCAGGTGGGAGTTTAAACCCACCACGAGTAAAAGGAGGACCTGCTCCTGTACAAGGTCGACAGCCACGGAATCCTTGGGGAACAGCGCTCCCGGGTCCTGTGGGCTCACTGTGAATTGACAATCACTTTGTGGCATTCGGTTTATTTATTTTGGTTTGGTTAACGAGGAGTCCCGATGATGAAGTTGTTAAGCACTTGGCTGCTAACTGAATGGTTGGCAGGACGAAGATGTGGCAGTGTGCTCCCACAGAACTTTGCCACCTTGGAAACGCCCTGGGCTGTGCTGCTCTGCCCTATCCAGTTGCTAGGCACTGGAATCAGTTAGGCCGCAGCAGGTTTATTTATTTATTTGTGTATCTTGTTCTTGACCTGAAAGATGAGCAAGCCAAGTGGGGAGGTGGACACGGAAACAAAAGAGTGACAGTGAGAACTGACTGTTAAATAGCAGCACGACTAGGAAGTTCAGAGAAGGGTGTGGTGTGCGCGGCTTTGCCTTGGCCGGGCAGAGGTTGCAGAGGTCAGCAGATCCATGATTTAGAGTACTGAACCCAAACCACACTCACTGCCCATGAGTCGATGCCAGCCCACGCTAGGACAGGTTAGAGCTACTCCCTCGGAGTTTCCAAGACTGTAACTGTTTATGGGAATAAGAAGCCTCGTCTTTCTCTTGAGCAGCAACTGGTGGTTGGGAACTGCCAACCTTGCTGGTCAGAGTCTAATGCACAACCATTACGCCAGCAGGGCTCCAGTGATGAAGGTAGTAGCAGTGCTAAGAATCCAGGCTTTTAAAAGGCAGAGTGGAGAAAGTTGAAGAAGCTCGACACCAGTCTCCACAGCCCTGGGCCCGAGGGTACGGACCAGGGGAACTGCTCAGAAAGAAGGCCCTGATTGAGTGGGAAGCAAATGTAGGACCACATTCAAAATCATAGAAAAGGCCGAACTTCCTAGTCAGAGTCTGGCGGGACCCCTGAGACGATGGCCCGTACCCCCTTTTGGATCTTGACTTCAGTTTCACGGCGCAGTGTGCAGCCAAACAGCAGACGTTCCTACCAGGGGAACTGTAACACCGGGGAGGCAGGCACACGTTTGGATTGCAGCCACTTGAGATCAACAGGGCAGCGGTTGCCCACAGAGAGTAGAAGGGTTGGGAAAGACAGAAGGGGCGGGAGGAAGTGCGAGGGAAGTGGTATTGCATTGCAGGGATTACAGTCAACGACATGAAACAAAATGTTGGGTCAAACCCACAGCCAGACCCGAGTTCTGCTACGCGCGCACTCGGCCACGTGACTTTGGGTGCGTCTTCTTCAGCTTCCGCTTCCTTGTCTGTCAGTTGAGAGCAATACCTCTGTACTTGGCAAGGCTCACTGGAGATCATCAACATGATGTGTGTCTTTAAAAACCCTCAAAGCTCCCTGCCGTGCACTCGATCCCCACTCACGGCCACGCTGTCGGACAGAGCAGGACTGCCCCTCGGAGTCGCTCAGGCCGCAACCCTTGAAGGGAGTGGAACGCTTTATCTTCCTCCCCTGGAGTGGGAGGAAGTGGGTTTGCACGGCTGCAAACCACCAGGGCTCCCCACGATGTGCTTAGAGCATACATCTAAAACCTTGCAGGTGCTGGCTGAGATTACACTCTCCATCCGCCGTTTGCTTTCTCAAAGGGTTCACTGGAAAATGGCATTAAAATGGGATTTTCTTCCCCTCATGAGTTGATTGAAGACCCCTCTGAACATATTTAAACTTCCCCTTTTCTGGGTTTCCACAGGTACTATATTCAACCGGCATATTCGTTACTGCATTAAGTTACATACTTTCACCAGGGCTTCAAACAAGTGCGTTTCAGTTTGGCCACCTGTTGAAAACTTGGGATTCCACCCCAGATACATGGAATGAGAAACTTTCTACATTTTAACAAGAGCCTAGATAAGGATCACTTGGGGATCTATAAGAGTCACTTGGGGTCATTTTAGAATGTGATGCAAAGGTGGTCTTGCAGATTTTCCGTTGGGAGTGGAATCTGAATGAACCTGTTCAGAACGTTGAGTTTTCCCTGTGGCCCTGGGGTCTCACCTTTAAGGCGTGGTGTCCTTTGGGGCCAACGACTGTTGTTTGTTTGCTTTTTAAATCTGGCCAGTCACTGCCCAGCACATAGTGAGGCTCAGTAAATATTTAGAGGATTCATATTATATAAAAAATAATCTAACTGTGAGTCCCTTTGACTTTTCTAGAAGCTTTGTGTGTGGAGTCTAATCCAACATTAATGTCTGTTTTCCAGGTGAGGAAATGGAGGCTCCTTTTGGACAGTTCTCTTACCTACCCAAGGGCTTGAATCTGGCAAAGGGCCGCACCAAGATTAGACGCCCACAGCAACCCTGGTGTCCCTGTTGTGTGCCGCCTCCCTGTGGGCCACGCTCAGCCCAGAGCCGCTTATCACCCAGCCCCACCTGTCCTCGGGATGGCTGAGTAGGCAGGAAGAGAGCACCTCCACGCACACCCTGTCGCCCCACCTCTCGCTCATGCAGCCCCACAGGTGTTCATGGGCCATCACTCAGCCCTGGAGACCTGGCACGGGGCCGAGGGGTTCAGGCAGCCTGCCCCGGAGGCTGCGGACCGCGGAGAGTAGAGGGGAACGGGTGATTTGTCACTACGCTGGCATGGCAGAAGGATGGGCTCAGGTGTAGTCAGGGGATTGAAAAGTAATGTACGTGTCCGTCAGCAATACTGAAAACACAGTGTCAGCTCAGACTTTTCCTTTCCTCTCTTGATAAACATCTTGATACATTCCCTTTCCTAGCCTCTCACTGAAAGGGATTTTTCTGCTTAGGAGAATATTATGTGTTCTAATCGCTTTGTGTTGCAATCTTTATTATGTAGGTAGGGCAAAGGGAGGGATTCACACAAGGGACTCTGACCTCGAACTTCCTTAGCTTGAAAAAAAAGTTGATAGCTCAGTGCCTTCAGTCCTATATTTTAAACCTTTTTAAATAGGAAAAAAATTTAAACTTTCCATTTGGAACGAAAAAGAATTCTCAAAGGAAATTAGCAAGCTTCTAGTCGTGAAAGCAGCTCATCAAGGGCAGAAGTGACCAGAGCATGCAAGAACCTTAGAACCAGCTGACGGATTTTAAAAATTCCAGGCCATTCAGTCAGGCCCTCCGTCGTGGCGCCCAGACTTCAGTCTCCTGGGAAGCTCTCAGGCGGTCCGGGTGAGCAGCCAGTGGCAGTGAGCGTGGCGGGCAGGCCCCCGTGTGTGTTGACACCCCGTTTCTGCAGTGCAGTGACTAACCGACACTGAAGAAATTGTGGTCCGACTCCCCCGAGTCTTAGAAAGGCTGGCGCATCTTCATTTCATTTGAGGTCTGAGAGCAACATTCGTTCAGCCTCTTTCTTAAAACAGCCTGCGTCCCATACTTGTGTTGTTTAATCCATCCTATGCAGGGTAGTGAGTTACACATTGGTCTGCGAACCATGAGGTTGGCAGTTCAAATATACCAGTCACTCAGTGGGAGACAGATGGAGCGTTCTACTCTTATAGAGAATTATAGTCGGAAACACCCCCCCCCCCACCCCGGGGAAGTTCTGTCCTTTTCGGCTCGCTTTGAGTGAAAATGGGCCCAATGGTCCTGAGTTGGGTTTTGGATTTCATTTTGTGGGGGAGGAAAAGCTCTTTCGATTTATGAACAAATTGGATCTTCCTGTTGGGAGCGAGGGGCTGGGGGGGGGGGGGGATGGTGGAGGTACTGGGGTGGTGCTCCGGAAGGGAGGAACAAGGTGACTGACTCTGTTCCTCTTGGAACACGTCCACTGGTACAAAGGCGGTCGCTGGTAAAGTCTTTCTCTGGCCTGCTTTCCGGAGAAGCTTGCGCATCTGGGACATAAAGGCTCAGATATGTAACCAATGGAACCCCTAGGACAAGTCCCTCCAACTCAGAAGGGCCCTCTGGGGAGGTGTGCTACCCCACAGGGCTTCCAGGATTGAGCAGAGCCATGGCCGCAGGCACACCCTTGCCCCCAGGCTTTTCATTAACAGGGAGCGTTTAACTGCTTTGTTTTGTTTTGTTTTGTTGTTGACTCATTCTTTTTCTGATGGGCATCTTTACTTTTGTTTTTTTGTTTTGTCCAGTAGCTTGTATTTTTATCAACGTTTTCCCACAGGGAAAAATGTAAGGGGTGGAGGCTTATGACATGCACGCTGGCAGAGACTCAGAAAACGCACATTCGCAGAAGTAACTTAAGAACTGGTTTCCCTGGGTATAAAAAGAGTGTTTCTGAGTAGTTTTGTTTGGGTTGAATTTCATGTAGATTTCTCCTTTCCCCCTTGAAGCATTCTGTGTGGGAACACTCTCAGTACAAAACCCAAACTCCCTGCAATGGCGGTGGTTCTGACTCACAGTGGCTCCTCCATAGTGTTTCCATGGGAGTAGATAGCCTCAACTCTCGCCAGCAGAGCTGTTGGGGATGGGGGCCTTGAACTGCTAACCTTGTGATTAGCAACCCAATGCCTAACCACCACCACCACCTGGACCCCGTAACACTTTCCATAAACACTTGTAAGTCAAACCTAATTTATATGCATAAATGAAATCTCAAGAGTGAAGCTGACTTCAGTCTTACAACTTTGATAATGAGGAGAAACTGTGCATGTGTGTGCGTGCGTGCGCACACCAAACATTACCACTCCATGAAGAAGACAATGTAATCCATTCGTTTAAGTTCAGTCACTTGTCCAAGGCTGCACGGCTCATGAGTAGCAGAGCCAGAATTTAAACACAGTGCACATTTGACTCTGCCGATACCCACCGCTCAGGACATTGAAAACATGTATCTAACTCCATAACATTAAATGTTACATAGTGTCTTCAAGGACTTGCTTTCTTTGGCTATCTGCAAAAAGATTGTCCTGGTAAGCATTTTATCTGTAGCCTTATAAAACCTGTGGCCGAATGGAGCCAGTGTGTGTCTCCATGAAGACCAAAAGTCCAGGAAAGAGAAAGTGAAACTGCTTCCTGGCAAGTACCATGTTTATAAAGGGCCCGGCAATCACTCATGCAAATTCATTTCTAACTGACTCATCATAGCTGCAAGGACTAGAATGGTCAGCTCCCAGTACATTTTTCTTTTTACCGTCTGTGACCCACCCTGGTTAAATATGGAGTAGTAATAGGTAGAAACAGTTTTTCCTTTAGCTGATTGTTACATTGAATGCAGGCCTTTTGGTTATTTCACCAGAAAAAAAAACAAAAATAAAAACGAGAAAAACTGCAGAGGAACTATAGAACAAACGTTGGAAAAGTGACAGAATTAAAGGTTAGGGTTCTCCAGAATTTCTACACAGGCCAGCCTTGGAGCTGGCCCTCTGATTGGAAGGGAGAGGTGATGGGGGACAGGTTTGGAAACTATGTTTGCTTAGCAAGCACAATTTTTTTACAACCTGTGTAGACCCTATATTATGTTTTTGATTTACATTTAATATATACTTTATAAAGTGAGAACAATGCAATGGGCATAATTAAAAAGGGAACCCGTTCAGTGGATAAGGATCCCTTGGGTGGGGCAAATGGCCAAGTGGTACTGACCACGCCCATGAAGAAGGAGCTCAGGGGAAGGTTTGGAGATTGCTTCCAACAAACCGCAGCCTCAGAAACCATGAAGTGCCAGTCTACAGCTCCACACCACGGGGGTTGGAATGAACGAGAAGCCCCTGGTTTGCCTTTTTATTTATCTATTTTATTTTAGGGAAGAAGGACTCGAACCCGATGGGCTCCCAATTCCAGCTCATTGCTGACTTACATATGCGACTTGGAACGCATTGTGTATCCTTTCTGGGCCTTGGTTTGTTCTTCTGGAAAATGGGGGTATGGTAGCATCTTCCCCCGGAGCTGTTGAAAGGAGTAAGTCCCAATTGTGTTTGGAACGATGGTGGCACATAGGACCGTCAGTGAGAAATCAATGAGTGCTTGCTCTTGTGGACATTGGAGGCAACTTGGAAGAACTGACATTGGCAATGGGGGGACTGTGTTGCACCCTCCCCACCCCCAGACTTCTGTGGATTCCTCCAGAAGGAATTCTATTCAGTATGACGTGGGGCTCGTGTTTTTGATTCTTCCAGAAACCAAGCCCATGGCCACTGAGTCAGTTCTGACTCAGAGCAACCCTGTAGAACAAAACAACTTCGCCATGGGCTTCCCAGCTTGTAAACCTTTATAGGAGCAGAAAGCCTCGTCCTTCTCCTTCGGAGTGGCTGGGCATTTGGAACTCTCGACCTCTTGGTTAGCAGTCCCCCTTGTAACATAGGACATGACCATGCTTCCTCCTTTGGATTCCTAGGGGACTCCAAATTTATATTTCTGCAGGATGGTGAAATGGGGAAACCACTGAACTCTAATTAAAAAGAAAAAAAGCTATTTTGTCTCTACCTCCAAAAAGTATTAACTGTGGACTTTACTGAAAATGTAGTCGCATGGAGACAAAACCTTGGAAGAGATCGGGAGCTTGCACAAGAGACAATTCTTCCAGGGGCTGTGGAGATGGGGGCTCTCATGCTTAAGCCTTACCAGGCCCTCTGAGAAACCAGTACTCCAAAACAGAATATAAACATGTCTATAAATTACATTCAGCAATAATACCATTTTCACTCTATGGTGAGATTACCTGCCAGTTCTAAAGAAGAAATATGCTTTTCTTTATTTTTGACCCTAAATTAAAAAAAAAAAAAGTGAGGGGCAGAGGAAACGAGGTACCGTGAGCAGTTGTTCCTGGCAAATATTGAGAGGGATTCTTGTGGCTATTTTGTACCTTCATCACGGAAGTCGCTAGGAGACTGATATTTAATTGCTATCCTTCCACCTCTTTTCTACAGAAAGTAATAAAGTCTCAGTGTCTTGCTGTCTTGATCCAATTTGGTAAAGGTCCAGGCACGGAAGGCTCAGGAAAACAGTGGGTAAACGGAGCGCCTCGTGGGCTGCACAGAAATGGGGCATCACAGCTGACCACTGTCATCAGGGTACCCAACCTTTTGGCAGATGAGGAAACTGAGGCACCCAAATTTGTTTGAGTCCACCCAGCTATTGGTGGTGGTGCTGGGATCCTGGCTCCAGCTTCCCGCCCCCACTACACCCTGGTGAAGGTGGTGCTTGAGGCCAATGCTGTGGAGTTCTACTTGCTGCCCAATGGAAATGCTCTGTCATCTACCCAGCATGGCGGCCCCGGCCCCACACTGCCGTGTGACCAGTGGGACTACAGAACTGGTTCCTTTCCTTGTGATTCATTTCTGTGAAAATCGCAACCGGCCTGTTATTAACCCTCATTTCAGGCAGCCCAGCTTTAAAAACCTGTGGGGGAGAAATAAAAAGCCTGTTGTCATTTCTTGCTTTGTTCCCTCCAGGCTGAGGGGGCCCTTTTTGTCTGCCACCAGGGTGCCATCGGCCCTGCACCAAAGCAGGAGACTCCCCCTGGGTCAGTCACCCTTTGTTTAGATGAAAGATAGCAGGGGGAGTGGGGGGGGGGAGAGGCTGGGTTAGATCTCTGTCAGAGGTCTTCTTGGCCTCTGGAGCATTAGTTACAGGCCTGGTTCACCATTCTTCTCGAGCGGGGCTCTTAACCCACCTGGGCCCCGGCTTCCTCCTCTGTCAGCTGAAGTCCACCCTGCTTGGTGATACCGGGAGGCTCAACTTAGGAAAAGCAGTGGAGGAAACCATTGTACACTTTGTCAGGCTGGTTTGTGGTGTGTGTGTTTTATAATCTCTGGTGTCTGGGAGAGGGTTGGGCTCGGTGACTGACCCAAAGGTTACCAGTTCAAATCCACCCAACAGCACTATGGAAGAGTGGCCAAGTGAGCACAGAGAATGGTCTGCTCTGTCTCACAGGGGCCTGCCCCAAGCAGAATCCACCTAATGGTGATGGGTTTTAATATTTTTAAAATTTGATCTCTGGAGCTTCTTTGGGCTTTTGTTCGCGTTATGGGTGGGGTTTTTCTTCTGTATGATGCTGCAGTCAGATAAGCTTAGTGGGTCCTGGTGGTCCTCCCAACCAGAAAACCAAACTCACTGTCATGGAGTCCCTTCTGACCCCTAGCAATCTTGAAGGGCAGGGTGGAATGGGGCCCTTTGGGTTCCAACAGTGTAACTCTTCACAGAAGTTGAAAGCCTCATCTTTCTGCCTTAGGGCAGCCAGTGGTTTCGAACTGCTGACCTTGCAGTTAGCAGCCCAGCATGTAAGTAACCCTCACGGCCCATATGAAACATGAGCTGGAAGACATGGTACCGACCCCAGATGACTGATTGGCTCAGTGGGTGTTAGTTTTTCCTGGTAACCTTGCTTGACTCAGCATTCCTTCGTCTCCCTCTGGACCGTGAACTTTTTCACCGGAGGAACCGAAGCAGCTGCCCTCGGCGGAGGACTGTGGGGGTGGGGGCTTTGACTTTCCTACAGTCGGCCTATGTAAAGCCCCATTTTGAATAGAGTATGTTCTAAACAAACAGAACCTCTCATTATTGCCTCCTTGATTATAGCCTCTCATCAGTGGTGCCAATCATATGTCCCAGTTAGGCATCCTCAGCTGGCCTGCCTGCTGCACGCTGGGGGAGGAGGGGGTTGCATTCGGTTCCCTTCAGGAGTTTGTCACCAAAATTTGAAGGAGTGTGAAATGTCCTTTTGTTACCAGTGAACAGGTCGTTTGGCAGGCCTGCTATAAGTGGGTACAACTTGCTCCAGGTAACAGGCAGAGGGGCCCCAAACTGATAGCTAGATGGGAACTTGGGAGAAATTTCCCTCCGAAGTGAATGAGAGGAGGACCCTGTGCCATCCTGGTGAAATAGTTTCATGTTGTGTTGTCTTGGATTTCTTTCACCGACACCCGCAAGTGTCTACGGCTGTGCTGAGGACCCCAGTTTCCTTCCCCAGAGTCCTCAGAGATGGCTACTGGCCATGAGCTGGGACCCAAAAGACACCTGTTGGGCTCTCCGTTCAGTCATCTGCTTCAGAATTGCACTCAAGCCAAGCTGTGAAGGAGCCCCATCTGACAAAAAGATACCCCTGTAAGAAAAATCACAGGGAAGAATGCTACTCTGGAACCAAACCCAATCAAATTCACTGCTATCGAGTCAATACTGACTCATAGCGACTCTATAGGACATGGTAGAACCGCCCCCTTGGAGTTTCTGAGACTAGAACTGTTTGCAGGAGTAGAAAGCCCCACCTTTCTCCTGCAGAGCTGCTGGTGGTTTTCGAACTGTGGGCCCTTCGGACCACAGCCCTGTGCTAACCACTATGCCACCCTCTCAGGGTTCCCGCTCTGGAGCAGTGAGGCTCAAAAGGTTGACGGTGTGAGTCGACCTTTTAACCACACTATGAAGTAGAGTTTTGTTTGGGCATACACAAGGTTGCCATGAATCTGAATCCATTCCAAATTTCCAACTCCTAGCCAGCCTGTAGGATAAGGTAGAAATATCCCATGGCGTTGCCAAGGCTGGTGGGGTTGAACCGCTGACCACTAAGCCACCAGTGCTTAGCCACTGAATTGTCAGAGCCCCTGAGGCAACCTGAAAACCACCCACTGCCACTGAGTGGATTGTGATTCACAGCCGCCCTTCAGGATAGAGAATGGCATATAGGGTCCTTGAGCCTGTGAATCTTTATGGGAACAGACTGCTTCATTGTTCTCCTGGAGTCAACAACGGGGCAATGGAAAGACGGCAGCAGCAAGCTTCAGGACCCCCTCCTAACAGATCCTCTTTGCACCTGCTCTCTCCTGAGGCCCTGCCCTCATCATTGCTCGTGACCTAGAACGACTTGGCTTTCTGGGCTTCCTTCCTGCTCTCTTTCTGCTGCTCTGGTTTCTAAGGAAGCAGAGTGTGACTGTCAGTTGCCACGGCAAGCCCCTCCTCCCTTAGTCTCTGTCCCTTCCTGCAGTCCAGGCTTCTCACCCATCAACGCCTCCCTTTTCCAGTTGTGTTTTTGATTCTCTACTGTCCCATTCAAGTAACATTTTTGAGGGACATTCTCGCCATGTGGGTGACGCTTCTCCCCCAGGACAGGGGGGAGAGAGACACCTTATTTCTGCTCCAACAAGCATCCAACTGAGGAATGGTGGGCAGAAGGAACCTAGTCCCATCGTGGAATCCCTGGAAATGACGAGCCAGGCTGCCTAGCCTAGGAGGGCGGCATGGACACTCGGGGAGCAGGGCACAACCACAGCTAACATCAGAAGGAAAGAGGGTCAAGACAGAACAGAGAAGCACCTGGCTGAAACCGGTTGTAGTCACTGGCTGGTTTTCTTGGAAGTAGATTTACTGGCCTTTCTTCCAAGTCTTTCTTAATCTGGAACTACCACTGAAACCTATTTAGCATCATAGGGACATGAAACTATCCTCCCAACCGACAGATTGTAGCATTTGGCTACCATCAAATACATAGAAGACATGAATTTTGCCACTGAACCACGTCCGACACCCTGAAAGTCATTTACTGTACTTTTAAGGCTCTAGGAGCCGGGGTGGCCTGGTGGTTACACGTTGAGCTGCTATTTGCAAGGTCAGCAGTTTGAAATCACCTGCCCCTCCTTGGGAGCCAGATGGGGCGTTCTACTCCTGTAAACAATTACAGTGTCGGAACCGCATAGGGGCAGTTCCACCCTATAGGTTTGCTATGAGTTGCCAGCGACTTGACGGCAGTGAGTTTGGTTTTCTGGTTTACTGTCCCTCATCTCAGACTCAGGCCCCTACCCACAGGCTTCTGCATACACTGCTCTCACTGGCTGAAAGGTATTCACTTTGTCCCCCAGTAAGGTCATTTCTCAAAAAGTGGCATTTGTAGCACCTGTTACTTTTAAGGTCATGTGCTAAAATTAGGGAGAGAAGCGTCAAACTGGGTCCTTGTAAACTCTGTCCCTTCATTGCCCCTGGAATCAGCGCTGGCCCAGGTCACCTCTCATCCATGTTTACAATGCCACAAATCTCACCGGCACCTACTGAGCTTGTCCAATTGTTCTCTGTAAGGCCCTCTAGATCCCGCCAACCTCAGTGCCAGCCTCCGGGGATGTCTCCACCTGGGTGCCCTGTGGATACTTTTCTATCGCTCATTCTTCTGGTTACCCAGGTGTAAGGCCGTGGAAGGATCTGCTGTCTCTTTCCCAGCCTCCAGTGAAAAGGCAGGGTTTGTAAATTTGTTCTCTCTCTCTGGAACTGAGTGCTCCGAGCCATTCAACAAACAGTTCCCTCCCTTCCTCCTCTCCTCGCCTCTCTTCCGTCCTTCCTTCCTTCCTTGTTGCTCATATTTGCTGATCCAAGAACTGTGCTGTGTGTTTTTTTCATTTAATCACAACAAATCTGTGAGGTTATATATGACCTCCTTCGGTAAACAGGGAAGCGAGGATCCTCTGAGAAAGGCAGTTTGTTCCAGCGCACACAGTTAAGTCTTAGAGTTAGGAGAAACCTGGGATCGACCTGGCACCTAAGTGGTGCTTTGCACAGACACTGTCCCTCTCTGCTCCACGTGATCTGAGGTCCCGCTGCAGCTTTAATGCTTCTGGACAGCGGTGTATTAATGCCACCCCCATCATAAAACCTGGTCAGTGGTTCCCTTTTAATCATTGGCCATCTGTTCTGCTCTATCAGCCGCCACTGGGAGGCCCTCACTTCAGGGGCTGGTGGACCGCACCTGAGATTTGGTACCAGAAGGGAGACCCGAATTAAATCTACGTTCTAGCTATGTGACCTTGAGCAGATGGTTAACCTTTCTGAGCGTCAATGCTGTTTCGTTCATTCATCGAATAATAAGTGAGCATTTGCTGGGGACTGCTGAAGAATATGCACACATACACATGGGCCTGCCTTCAAAGAAGCTTGAAGAACTTCCAGAGCAGTGTTTCTCAAAGCCGGCGGTACTGCCCCTGGATGAGAGCTGGATCAATCCAGAGGGGGCTGTGAAAGCAGATGCTTACGCGGTACTTAATCCTCGATTGTGGGGCATAGCACAAAAGTTCTTAATTGCCAGAGGGACGCTGAGTAATTTTTGTGTTTCCCTCTGGAAAAAGAGGCAGAAGGCCAACTAGCTTGGGAAGCTCTCTTCTGCATGGACCTTGTCTTCACCATTGTGTAATCCTGTCTCCCTGGGATTGTGGGGGATCAGCAGAGGTGGTGGGAGTTGAAGAGTGTGCCCACCTGTAAGGTGCTAGTCACCAGCAGCTGGCTGTCCTCTGCTCCTGCTGCAGGCACGCACCTTCTTTCCAGCTCTGCTTGCTTTTGCTCCTGCTCTTCCCTGCCTGTAGGTGTCCTTTTGTCACTTTGATGGCTCATTTCAAAAGGCACTGTTTTATTAAACCTTCCCAGGACCTTCCTGCTTCATAGATGATCCGTTCATTCACGCAGTGACTCAGGGATAGTTACGAAATACCTTCTAGAGCAGCCTTTCTCAATGTGTGCTCCACAGACCCTCTCGGGGAGCCCACACCGTGCATTTTCTTTCCATAATACTGATTGCTAAACCATTCCCTGGCCGCCTCCGCGTGTTGCTCATCTGTAGGGTGGCGCTGGAAGCGTGGCAACAAAACGTCCCCGTGGCCGTACTCCTCGCCACCACCCACTCATCGTACCACGGACACGCAAACAAAACACGCTCGCCTTCGGAGTCTTCTTTAAACATCGACTGTTGTGAGGGGCTGTCGAGTCGCCTCGCGCTCTCCCACGGACACAAAACACAGCACTGTCCGCTCCTGCCGTGTCGTCCGTGCAGTCGTTGTGCCGGGCCTGTGGATGCAGCCTCTGTGTCCGTGCATCTGTGGAAGGTCTTTCTCTTTTTCCCTGCCCCTCTCCTTCACCTAGTGTGCCATCCTTTCCAGAGACGGGTCCTCCTGGTAATGTGTCCAAAGTGCATGAGCCAACGCCTCCACCCTGTCCTCTAAAGAGCCTTCTGAAGGTTGCACTTCTTCCAGGACAGGTTTGTTTGCTCGTGTGGAAGGGTCCCAGATGCTTTCAGTATTCTTCACCGGCAACATAATTCAACTCTATCAGGTCTTCTTCGGCCCTCCTTGCTCAGTGTCCAGCTCTCATGCATATGAGGTGATAGAAAAGGCGGTGGCTTGGACGAGGCGCACTGGAGTCCTCCAAGTGACATTTTCATTCTTTAACATTTTAACGAAGCCTGATGCAGCAGATTTGCCCGGTGTAAGAGTTGTATGGTGTCTTAACTGTTGCTTCCATGACCGGTGGTCACGACCTTCTTGAGAACTTCTAACTTTTCTCTTTTTCATGATGGATGTTGGCCATTAGGATGGCTATAAGGGTTTTCGTTTTTTTTACATCGAGTTGTTATCTGTCTGAAGAGCGCAGTTTTTTATTTTTCATCAGTAAATGCTTCCACTTTTGGCCCGACGCAGTAAAACTTACTGATTTTAATTGGGCGCACATCTTGTCAGGATGATTCGCTATAGCAAGAAAGGAAGAATAAAGTTCTTCTGATAATGAGATACTTTAGTTGCCTTGAGGAAAAGCACTTATGTGATTGCTTGATTTGTAGGTTAAATTAGCTGATTTTTATATAATACCATTTTTGCTTGGGAAAAATGTCAAATTATGATTATTCAGACTTGAGTATTTGGCAGAAATTTTCTCACACAGCAGAGAAGTGAACTTGTCGCGTCCATAAAAAGATCATCGGTTTTGTTGCCAGTAGTAAAGGCCTATCTTTGAATCAATAATTAGAATTTTGAGAAATGTATATCAGCTACCATGAGCTTGGCCATTTCTTAATATTTAAAGACTTTTGAGGAGTGGTGATGGGAACAAATGAGACTTGTCAACTAGTGGAATCCCAAAGAAGAACTCAGCACACCAAGCTCATGCTGTCAAGTCGGTGCTGCCTCATCGGGACCCTGTGGGACAGGGAAGAACTGCTCCTGTGGGTTTCCGAGAGTCGGGGAGTAGAAAACTGCTGCTTTCTCCCACGGGGGCCGATGTTTTCAAACTGCTGATTCTTTGGATCCCAACCCAAGGTGGAACCACTATGCCACCGGTGAACCCATGTTTTTCAGGGACCACTGCGCGATATTACAGACACGACACACGGGGAAGGGCTTCTAGAAAGGTTTTCAGCTGGCCGTTAGGAAATAACCACTTGCTGAGTTTTGGTGTAATCTCGAGGAATATCCATAGTGAACTGGAAGGGTGATTAAAATGTTCCTTCCCTTTCTATCTAATGTGAGGCCACACTTTATGTATCACAACCAACACCTTGAATGTAGAAGCAGAAACGAGAATCGAGTTGTCTTCTAGTAAGCTTGACATAAAAGGGGTTTGCAAAATGTAAAATAGTTTTACTATTCTCATCGACCTTTCTTTTGTTAGAGAACATATAGTTTGTGGTTTTTATGAAATCTGAATTTGTGTTAACCTCTGAAGGAGTTTGGGGTTATTGTACTTTGGTGAATTAGTATTTTAAAATTTTTTCAGTTTCTAATAGTATATATCAATAAGTAAACAAAAGCACTTTAGATTCTCAAAGTTTAAGATTATAAAGAGGTCTTGGGGCCAAAAATATGTGATAACTGCTATATCAGAGATAGGCGGAAACAGTACTTGCCACTGGTTACATTAAGTTTAGACAAAGTCCTTCCAGTGAAATGTATCCAGGCTCAGACATGACATCACTGCAGTTTATGACATCATTGTGTTCGTTGGCACTTAAAAGTTAGGCATGAAGTCAAGCCAAATACGATTCAAATAACTATGAATTTCAGTAGGACTGAAACTCACTGCCATCGAGTTGATGCCCACTCACAGTGACCCTACAAGACAGGGTAGAACTGCCCTTATGGATTTCTAAGACTAACTCTTTATAGGAATCGAAAGGCCCTTTGTTCTCCTGAGGAGAAGCTGGTGGTTTCAAATTGCTGACTTTGGAATTAGCAGCGCAACCCTTAACCACTCAACCACCAGGGCTCTAGAATAGTTCATAATTCTTTGTAGCAAATGAGCCAGCCCAGGTGTGCATGTCAGGTGCATTGGAGACTTGAAGAAGGGAGTCTTACCATGAGCCAAGTGAACGGGCCTGCAGTCCCTGTAGCTCTCTGTCACTAACGGCTTGGCGCCTCGACTGGAAAGCCCGCACTTGTCAGAGGAGAACTGCGCTCCTTCAGTGGCTGGTTTTTTGCAAAGTAAATTGCTGGGCCTCTCTTCTAGGGCGCCTCTCAATACCAGCCTTTTGGTTTGTAGCCGAGTGCATCATCACCTCCTTGCACCCCTCCGGGACTCTGTGCGAGTCAGCGGGAGAGCTGGGCGCCGGGCGCCCTGGAGTGGCTGACCTGGTGTAGCCCCTGTGTGCAGCGTAGAACTGGGCTCCACGAGCACGCACTCCTTCAGTAGCATGTGTTTCAGAAAGAGATTGTCAGACCTTTCCCGCCAGAGACTGCTCTCGCCACTCTTACGTGATCCTCTTTCAGCTGGGGAGAGCATTCCAGGGCTTTGTTTTTTTTTCAGTTAAGAGTCATGTCGCAAACCAGTGTGACTTCATCCCCTCCTCTCTTAGCCAAGGTGGACTTGATCAAGAAGAGTAACAGACCCATAGGCAACCTGATGTACGCAGACATCTCAGCCCAGTTTGAAAGCCCACTTGGATCCTTTACAAGAATTTGTGAATGAAGGCACCCCCAGCAGGCGCCTTGGCAAGTAATACTCTCCATGTGGCTGGGAAGAGGGTCACAGAGAGGCTGAGAAGTGGCGAACTCTGAGTCATCAGAAACTGAGTAAGCAGGAAAGTGTAGACCCAGGATGTCAGTGGGCACAAGAGGAACAAAGAATGAAAGTCTGAGTCATTGTCTATAAGGGAGAGCACACAGCCCACTTCGGACTGGCAGGGAGACCAGAGAGCCTACGCCCCCAAACCTGCCTCCACGTCTCTCAGTTCTTGAACCGGCTTTTGCTTTGGCCGCCGTGAGGCCTGCTGTCAAAGTGACTGACTGCCCCCGCTCAAGGTGACGCCATGTGTGTCAGGGTACAATTGTGCTCTATGGGGTTGCCAGTGGTCGCCAGACCTTTCTTGGGAGGCCCCTCTAACTGTTTGGTTCGCCCATTAATTAGCACCACCAAAGTGCTCCATCGTTACAGTAAGTCAGTAATGGGCAAGGTCACCAAAGGTCTGCCCTTTCCTACATGAAACACCAGCGTGGCTGGGCAAGTCTCCCTGGAGGAGATGGAGTGAGCAGAGCCTGGCAACACTTGAGTGGATGGGGCATTCTGGACAGGGGTCAGAGTGGCCCCAAGGAAACAGAACCGTGAGGAGAGGAAGAGGATGGGCAGGAAGGTCAACGGAGCAGAGTGAAGAAGAGGTTGCATAGGCCACGTGGCCCCATGTTGTGTGGGAAAAGGGAAAACAGGGAGGCAGTCTAGTCTGATGGAGGAGATACAAAGGAGCCCCTTTGAGTTCTCGAGCAGCGAGGACAGAAAGTGGGAAACCTCGGGTACATGGTGGACAGAGAGGGTCTGAGGAGGGAGCGCTTGACTCGGGGCTGGCTTCAAGGCCACTGTAAGATCCTGGGGTCTCAGCAAAGGAACATGCCCTCTGCCCTGCTCACCGTAGCAAGTGCAGAGCCTGGCTTGCTTGCTGTCACCTCAGAAAGGTCTTGAGGCTAAGAGAATGACTTGCTTAGGAAATGCTATATTATAGAACACCACAGGTGCAGTATGTATATCCCTGCTGCCTAGAACTGGACCTGTCCTGTTTTTCCCCATCATTTTCCTGAGGCAACATCTGGAAAGTTGAGCTAGGAATCATTTGAATAAAATTGTTTATCATTTTCCCCAAAGTCCAGTTGACTGCTGCTGGGGACCCTTCTCCCTAATCCCTGCGCCTCCAGGTTTCTGCTCTGGATTGTTAGCTTTTCTGTTGTCAATACTAGAGTTGTTTTGTTTCGCTTTCACAGTGGGTTTAGTTTATAGCTTTGTGCTGCTTGATTGAACTGTCTGGCTGAATATGAGCTCAACAGGGAGAACATTTCACTCCAATGAAATATAAAGGTGGGCAAAGCGCCCCTTCCCCAGGGCCTGTATGGGAAGAGCAGGATAAGTTAGGTATGAGCAGAAAAATAGTCACAGAAATTATTCTGGAGAGACTGGGTTCTTATGTTTTCCAAGTTCACGTGAAATTCACGGTGGTGTGTGATACCAGGTCGGAGTGGGACAGCGGTTCACCCGGTGAGCGGAGTTAGGACGAGAACGACCCTGTTCACGTTCATGTTCACCGTAGCAAAGCGCCGCCCCGTCCAGGGTCGATGTCGCATCTCTCTCGCTCTCCAGACCGTGATGGTAATGGTAGTGCTTCCTTTGTAGAGTCGACACGAGAGTTGAGTGCTGCAGTGTCTAATTCTGCAACAAAGACAACGAGTACGAATGTATTTGTTGGGAGCCCGCTATGCATCACATAGTCTTGTGTCTGGACTCACAGTAGCACAAAATAAACGGAGTGGGGATGGGGCTCATGAGAATGCACCTGGAACTGTGCCTTGCGTATGGTAAAATAGTCAGTACAAGGTGCCCTTTGTCTTTATTGTTATTGAGGGTGCTGCTCCCAGGTTCATAAAGTCATGAGCAAGTCAGCGGTACCTGAGAGAAGAGCATGGGAAACAGACTTCAGACAAACATCGTCCTGAATGTGCCGGTCTCAGCCAGGAATGGTTGTCTCTGTAAGCAAAGGCTAGGTTGTGTGACCATGTATTGGGCTTTTCAGACACACACACACACACACACACACACACACACACACACACACAAGCACCAGCATTCACTGTCGTGCTGCCTTCAGGCCCAGAGGACAATGTATATGTTTAAACTGGAATATAAATGGATGCCTTTTATCAGTAGGCCATTCAGCTCCATCGCAGGCACACAGAAAGCATGCTTTGGAAAGCTGGTCACATGTCAAGTTGTGAGCGTGCATTCTGTAAGGATTCTGCACCATCAGTAGGGTTAGTGTAAGTGTGGACATAGACGAGCCAATTGTCCTTTTTGCTGTTGTTGTGCACTTAAGATAAGAGCTAACCTTATGAGTTCTGATTCACTTTTCATACCGGCCAACATTCATGTGCAGTGTTTGTGTCTTGGGGTGCGTATATATCTTCTCTTCGCTGGTCTGCTTTTGCCCCTGACCTTGTTTCATGCTGCCCTTTCTTTTCCGGTGCCCTCATCCCCTCCTTGTCATGGCAACAAAAGAATCTCTGCACTGGTAATTGGTTTAGCTTTCCTTCAAATACTGGACATTTGGATCGGTCCCAGTTTCGTGGTTAGGATCTTGTTTGCTGTAAACATTGTGCAGGGAGCTTAGTCAGCAACGTATTAAGCACTTTCTGGAGTGGAATTCTCTGCCAGAGTCTTCGAAGTGATGTCCAGTCATTAAATTAAGAGTCTAAGAAATGGTATTCAGGATATCCTGAGACAGCAGCTGAAGCTTTGGCTGACTTTCCTTCATTCATTCAATCAGCAGATATGTGTGGAGGACTGTTGTGGGCCAGGCAGTTGGCCAGGCACTGGTTGACAAGGTAAAAATGGTCCATGACTGCGACAGTGGTTTGCGGCTGGATCTTAGCAATTAAATTGTGTCCCTTCTCCTTCCACATGTTGGGTCCGAGCCCTCCGCCTGTGAAGGTGTCCTGCTTCGACACAGGGTCTTTGAAAGTGCTGCGAGCAAGCATGAAGTCATAATGAAGGGCGGTGGGGGCCCTGCCCTATTCGGAGTGGTGGCATATTAAAGAGACAGGCAGGAGGAAGGCCGCTGTGGTGCTGTAGTTGAAAGCCAAGGAATGCCTGAGAATACCAAGAACTAGGAAGAGAGGCACGGAATGGGATCTTCCTCGAGGCCTCTGAAGGAACTGATGCAGCTGACACCCTGATCTTAGATTCTCCGCTTCCAGAACGGTGAGGCAAACTGTTCCCCTTCTTATAAGCGGCTTAGTTGGTGGGGTTTGGGTAGGTAGCTCTACAAAAACCAGCAGGAGTTACAAACGAGGTCACCAAGTGCGATGGAAACCGAGATCACATTAGTGTTGCTGTCCGTGTGTGTCAGTGGACCCTCGGTTTGGGTGCAGTAAACGCCCGGATATGGTTCAGTGTAACTGCGTCAGAGTCACTGGGCACAGTGAGGAAGAGGGAGGGGTAGGCCAGTCAACATGGTAAAAGTTTTTGCTTTATCTAAATTTGACCTGTTAGGGCAAATGATGGCTAGACGTTGGAGCCGCGTGGCATAGGGAAAGCATAGGGCTGTGGAGTGAGGTGGTCCTGGGTTGGGATCCTAACTCCACCACCCTCGACTGATCGTTTTGGGGGACACACTTGACCCCTCTGGATGTCAGTGTGCTTTTCTCTAGCGTGGCAGGATATTTTCTGCCCCTTGAGTGGTTTTGGATCTCCACTACCTAATTCATTATGTGGCAAAAAGGAAGTGTTCCGCAGTTGGTTGTTGGGAGAATTTCAAAAAATCATAGAATACTGATTGGATAGCTAAAGGAATTGATCACTGTGAATTCAGAAGACTGAGGGTCTCTATACTACATATAAATACTTCTAGTGGGCGAGACCAGAACATATACACTGGTACAGATCAGAGCCCTGGACACAAGGAATCCAGGACAGATAAACTCCTTAGGAACAGTAATGGGAGTAGCGATATCATGAGGGTAAAAGGTTGCTGGGGGGTGAAAGGGGAAACCGATCACAATGATCGATGTATAACCTCCCCCCACCAACCAGGGTGATGAACAACAGAAACATGGGTGAAAGGAGACAGCAGACGGTATAAGATATGAAAATTAAAATTATTTATAATTTAGCAAGGGGTCATGAGAGTGAGGGAGAATGGGGGGAAAGAGGAGCTGATACCAAGGCCTCAAGTAGAAGGAAAATGTTTTGAAAAGGATAATGGCAACATATGTACACATGTGTTTGATACAATGGATGGATGGATTGTTATCACAGCTGTAAGAGCCCCAGTAAAATGATTAAAATAAAAATTTAAGATAAATACTTCTAGAGCAAGTTGTGTTAACCATATTCGTTTGAGGTTTGTTAAGCAGATTTCCTCAAGTTAGAGGAAACCGAATTAAGCCATCAGTGGCTCTTTTGCCATATCTCATGTACCGAGGCTGGGCTGTGCTCTGAGTAATGGAGGCCTGACAGTGGTGACCCACAACACAAGCTACATCCTCTGGTTCTATCTAAATAAGGTGACCAGGCTTTAACATCAGTAAAGCAGGCCCATTGATCAAACTCATACCTGGCGAAATAGCCACAAAGCAGCCAAAAACCGTATATCCTAGCTTGTGGTGCATTCTTTCCAAAAATCGGGACTTTTTAAACATGCTGCGGGACACGGGAAAAATTGTTCAAAATCGGGACTGTCCCTCCAGAAGTGGAACGTCTAGTCACCTTAATCGAAAGACCTCTGCTCTTTGCATCAGTTTTGTTGGCCTGTTTGTTTCCATTTTAGACTTGCTAGCTTGGGGTCACCTAAGGGCTGTCAGGGTCAGTGCTTCATGACCAGTTTCAAAGTTGTAAATCAAGGAGATCGCTAGAGGAGATGACTATCATTCAGGTCCTGTCTTTAAGGAGGAAGCAGAGACTACGTCTAGGATCCTCACAAACATTTCCCCTTCGTAGTCCTAGTAGGAAACCCTTGGGACCATCTGCTGTGTGGACATCCACAGTGTCTCACATTTCTATGCAAACAAACAACCTCCCACCCAGCTGCTCCATGGAAGAAACCAGCCCCAAACCAGACTCGCTGCAATCGAGTCAATGCCAACTCATAGCGACCCCCTGGAAGTTTCTGAGACTGTCACTGTTTAGGGCAGTAGAAAGCTCAGTCTTTCTCCTAAGGAGCTGCTGGTGGTTTTAAACTGCCAACCATGCGGATCACAGTCTAACTCGTAACCACTGTACCACCAGGGCTGCTCGATGGAAGAAAAAACCAGGTAATCTGCTCCCAACAAGAGGAGAGCCCAGGGAAACTGTGTGAGGCAATACTGCAGTGTCACATTGCGTCACTCTGAAGTCAGAAGCTACTTGAGGCCACCTAACAGCAGCCAACTGCAAGGTGGGTGGGGAGAGCAACGTTCAAGCTCAGTGGGCATGAGTCACTTACACCCGTAGCCATTAAGGCTATTGTGACTCATAGTGACTCTTTGGGAGCATTTTCTAGACTGTTCATCTTGGTGGGGAGTGGACATATGCCTCTTGCTCCCAGAGTGGCTGGTAGGTTTGAATGGCCTCCTTTGCAGCTGAGTGCCTAACCCACAGCACCACCAGGGCTCCACGTGAGTCCCTTTAGGGTTCATGTTTTGCACTAGGGAATTCAAGACCCTACCCTTCCTAGTTTGAGATTGTAATGATTCTATTGACTGAAAGATAGGAGCCCAAGTGGCACAGGTTACACATTGGGATTCAGACTGCAAGGTCAGCGGTTTGAAACTACCAGCCACTCTACAAAAGAAAGATGAAGGTTTCTACTCCCATAAAGACTTAGTTTTGGACCCCCATAGGGGCAGTGTTCCTCTTCCCATTGGGCTGCTCTGAGTCAGAATTAACATGGTGGTGGGGAGTTGGAGCTTTATTGGCTGAAGACAGAATGTCAGAAAGACATGTCACTGTGTCTTATTGACTACATAAAGGCATTTGGAATAAATTATGGGTAACTTTGTGATGAATGAGAATTCCAGAACACTTAACTGTGCTTATGCAAAACCTGTAGATCGGCTGAGAGGCTGTCATTTGAACAGAAAAAGGATGGTTTAAAGTCATGAAAGGTGTGTATCAGGGTTTTACCCTTGGATCATACTTATTCAGTCTGTATAGCTTACTGCTATAGAGTCAGTTCTGACTCATGGTGACCCTGTAGGATAGGGTAGAACCGCTCTTTCTGGTTTCTGAGATCGTAACTCTTTATGGGAGTACACAGCCCCATCTTTCTCCTATGGAGAACCCGGTGGTTTTAGAATTGCACATCTTAAAGATCACAGCCCAACACGGAATCAGTACGCCACCAGGACTCCCTATTCAGTCTGCTTACTGAGAGTATAATTCAAGAACTTGGAGTATATGAAAAAGAATGAGGCATCAGGATTGGAGGAAAAGACTAACAGTCTGTGACATGCAATTGATACAACTTTGCGTGCAGAAGCCAAAGAGGACTTGAAGCACTTGCTGATAAAGATCAAAGACTATACCCTTCAATGTGGGTTACACCTCCACGTAAAAGAAACGCCTCATAAAGTGGTCCAATAAACAACAACAAGGTAAATGGAGAAAAGGTTGAAGTTGTCAAGGAATTTCTTTTACTTGGATCCACAATCAATGCCCATGGAAGCCGTCAAAAAGTCAGAGCACTGGGCAAATTTGTTACAAAAAGCTTAAAAAGCCAAGATACCACTTTGAAGACTAAGGTGTACCTGGCCCCAGCCCTGGCATTTTTAATCACTTCATACGCATGCAAAAACAAGATAGGAATAAAAAAATATATAAGAGAAGAGATGCATGTAACTTACATAAAAGTAGTGAAGAATTTTGAAAGTGCCATCGACTACCAGTAGGACTAGCAAATCCCCCTGAGCCAAGTACAGCCAGAATGCTCCTTAGGTGGGAGAATGACAGGATTTTATCTCAAGTACTTGGGACATGTCGTCAGGAAGCAGCAGCCCCCACAGAAGGGCATCATGCTTGGCAAAGTCGGGGGTCCGTGGGGAAGAAGACCTCAAGGAGACAGATTCACACAGAAGCTCCCACGATGGACTCCACCCGCGCAAGGGCCATGCAGAGCACGCAGTACTGAGCACGGTTCCATTCTGTGTTGCCAGGAATAGAAATCGGTTCAATGGCACCTCCCAACAGCAGCCTTAGGTTTAAGCCAAGGAGAAATGTTTTTGTGCTGTCACGATTCCTTATTGCAATTCTCCCCCTCTTCATGTTTCAGCGACAAGGGGGGCGGGGAGTAAAAGTTAAAATAGAGAAATGATTTCTGGAATTCACACCTATGAAATGCTGCCACGCTGACCAAAACCCTGTTGGGACTGCCCAAAGGGCTGTTTACAAAATCAGACTGAGTGAAGCAGAAATCAGTAAACAGTATTTGAGGGGGCGGAGAGAGGGTAAAGCCAATGGTGGAGCTTCCTTGGCAGGGAACAAGGGTTTGGGGCCATTCAGTATGTTACCACGAAACGATTGATACTCTGCCCGTGTTTGGTGGTCAGAAAACAGAGGAAGAAAGGGAGGCGTTTGCGAAGCCTGGGCACATTGCGAACACGATGGTGAAACAACCCGTCCTTTCATCACACGCACACACGTGCATGTGCATGCGCACAGACGTAAGCATCCAGGTGTGCAACCTAGGAAAAGAAAAATAAACTGCGTGTGAGGGAGCATGCTTTTGGCTTGGATGACGAATGTTTAATAATGGCTATCTATCAATTCCTGCTACTGAATAAGCCATCCGAACAACATACATTCCTGAACAATTAACTAGGACTCTGCATCACCAACAGCCTAGCCCTTAAGCTTTAAAGTGGTCTAACGCTGGACTACTACTTGCATGTTATTTATTGCATTTTATTTACTGCCGAGGTAAGAAGGCTGAGTGATATCAATCCCAGATCTCTGTGTAGGTAGTCTCTACTGTTAGCATCTGACCGCAGCCTTAGACTGGACATTACTGGACTTATTTCTCAAGTGACTCGAGTGTAATAATACTCCCAGCTTGTTTGTCATGCGGGAATTAAGGTCAGAGGCTGACAGAAAAGCTTCAGAAAGACGATGCCCTAAGGAAAGGAGAACAAATGCACTAGACAAATCCCGGTGGATCGAGCTCTGTGAGGCCCGGGAAAGGTGGACTCAGAGCAAGATCCGGGTCTCTGCAGGGGCATTCACTATCCTGGGGGAAATGCCAAAGGGCTGGGAGAATGGCTGTGCCCTTGACACCAATGCTGAGCACTTGTTGTATCGTGATAAATGGGGTTCAGGAAGGAGCGGTGCTCTTCAGGAAAGCACCCATGTTGGTGGAACAGCCAGCAAGTCCAAATGTATTGGGCACACCTGGCAGGAGGGTTCTGTGCTTTCCTCTGGGCTTCATCTTGGGCATTTTCTCAATATTTGTAGTATTTTTACTATGGCCAGCTGGGTACCCACTCCCTGGAAATGAACAACCAAAGCAGTTGTACATTTCTGGGCATTGAAAACTGAGCCAGGCCCAGTCAGAATTAACTTAAAGATTAGACAGGCAGAATCTTTACAAGTTTAATTCTGTGAACTTTTTAAAAAGCTTACTTGAGGGTTCAGAAGCTGGCCTTTCGTGGTTCCATGGTAGAATTCTCGTCTTGCATACGGCATTGTCGTTAGCTCTCGTGGAATCGGTTCTGACCCATGGTGACCCCATGTGTTTAGCGTCAGCTTTCTCTATGTGGTTTCCTTGACTGTATTTTCACAAAAGCTGTTTGCTAGACATTTTCTTCTGTGGAGTTGCTGGCTGAGTTTGACCTGCCAACCTTTAGGTGGGCAGCTGAGGGCAAATGGCTTGCGCCAGCCCTGGAGTTGTTGATGTGGGAGAGCTGGATCTGTTTGACTCCTGGACACCGCACCCCATGTGCAGGCACCACTTATCTGTCAGTGGAGGCTCGCCTTGTTACTTCGGGGCTGAACTGGTGTCACTGGAGCTTCTGGTCTTAAGACAAGGAAGAAAGGCCTGACAATCTACTTCTGAAAATTAGCCAATGAAGGCTCTGTGGATCACAGGCCATCATGAGGATGTCTCAGGGCCCAATGGGGCCTTGTTCTGCTTTTGACTCCATGGCAGTTAAGAGCAACAACAGAGCCTTAAGAATGAGAAGCAAAAGACCCCAAAGGGGTGCCACACCTTCCCTAGAGATCAGTGAGTTACCAAGGGTTCATGGGGGAGGGGGAAACGAGGAGCTGAAACCAAGGGCTCATGTAGAAAGCAAATGATTTGAGAATGACGAGGGCAACAAATGTACAAATGTGCTCGACACAATGGATGGATGTGTGGATTGTGATTACAAGCATTGTGATAAGCATTGTACGAGCCCCCAATAAAATGATGAAAAATGAAAAACAGTGATGTGTTGAATGATTAGAGTCTGAATGAACCTTTAAGAAAGCATCTGACGCAATTGGAAGTCAGGTGGCTCGATGACAGTGCGTTTGGTTTGGTTTGGTAAGTGGTCAGTGTGGCGTGAAGCAGGGCAAGGGAGGCGCCAGTAAGGCCTCTGAGGAGTGGTGCCACTGGACACAGTGACCCACATGATTGACGTGTGACAGCAAGATGTGTAGACACCCGGCAGAAGGTGGAGTCAGTGCCACGGCCCAGAGGCAGGACGTTGCTTGGTATGTTTAAGGAGAAAAGGCTGCGCCGAGTGAGCCAGTTCACATGGTGCTGGTAGACCAGAGGCCTCCGTGCTTGTGCACTGATCAGGAGGGGGACGCCATCAGAAGGCGATAAGCAGGGAAGTAAAGCAATCTGATGAACAAACAGCTGGACTAGATGATGGGAGGGAGAGGAGGGCCACAGAGTAGAGCCCTGGGAGGGGAGTGGCTTGGAGCAGATCGAACTGGAGTAGAGGGCGAGACTGCATTGTACTCTGGATGCATTTTCAAGGTCGGTCTGGATGATTTGGTGATGGAGCTCCTGGGATTGTTGTAGACGGGTGACGGCTTTGACTTGAACAGGATGTAGTGTCTCTCACTGAAAGGTGCCCTGAGGAGGAAGAGCACAGCGGGGAAAGCATTCGGCGTGGGCTGATGAAAGTATCCTAGGAGGGATATCAGAAGTCAGTTGGATAAACAAGTTCAGAGGCTTGACTAGAGATGCCCATTTGAGTCATCAAATTTGGGTTAGAGAAAATAATCCTGCAAAGGAGATCAAGAAGCTGTATCCTGGTTTCTCAGGACAGGTAGGAAAGAGCATGGCAGAATCTGATTTGGGAGGGTCAGGTTTGATGGTTATCACATAAGGAGTGTGAATTTAAAACGATTAAGACGCACTGTCTGACATCAGCAGTTTCCATGGCTGCTCACCGAATTAGGGGAGACCTGTTCACCAGAACAAAAACTTGCTTTGGCAAATAGAAGACAAGTAAGAACCCAATTTGTGAATTACTTGTTCCATGACTCTTCCTTTAGGCCACTAATGACATTCCCAAAGTGGATAATTAGATATGAACTTGTACATCCCAGAGGGTTTTTTTTTCTCTTCCACTTACTGAAAATTTAGGGTAGGAAAAATAAAGAGCTAGTTCTTGTGGAGAGGAAAATGCACAGAAAAACAAAGTGTGGTTCTGTTCCGCTCTCTAAACCTTCACCTAAATCACAATAAAATGATCAAAATTGTATTGTGTTAAAATACAGCGAAACATTTGCCACTTTTAACAATTTTTAATCGCCGTTAATGCCCGTCACTATGTAGTCACCTATATTCATTCTAAGCATGTTGTCATCACCTCACACAGAAACTCAGGTCCACGTGCGCAATCGCATCTCATTTCCCCTCCACCCCCAACCCCAGTGCCCCTGGTAGCTGCTGACTCACTTTCGTCTCTGTGTATTTACGTCTCCGTGTTATTTAAGTGGGATTGTGTACTATTTGTTTTTTCTGTGCCTGCCTGATTCCACTCAACATAATGTTCTTAAGGCGCATCCACCTCACAACATGTAAGTGAATATTATTTCTGATAATTTTCCACTTATGGCTATATACCATATTTTGTTTATCCACTTATCTGGTGATGGACAAGCCCACCTTTTGGCCATGGTGAAGTATTCCACAGTGAATGTTGGTGTGGCCCTACCATATTTTGTTGGCTCTGATGAAAGCTGAGCTATCCAGATGAGGGAGGGGTGTTTCACAGCCCCCTTCCCCACACATCTGTGAGCGTATGGGACGTGGGGAAGCTGCTCCGAGGGCAGCTCTCAGTCCAAGGCATGGAGGAAAAAGCTGGTCCACACCAAAGGTCAGGCAGAATGGAAACAAAAGCTCCCGTGTCTGGCTTTCTCTGATCTGGGCTTCGGGCAGTGTCCTCTGCTACATCCTGCCCTCGTTGTGATGCCTGAAACGGTACAACGGACATAACCTGAATATTTCTGCGATGACTATTTCTGACAGAAAGCATCTCAGGGAAATGAGCAACATGATGAGTAAAGGGAGCCTCATGGATCGAATGATTCTTTTCAACATAGAGCAGAATCTCAGTTACCCAGATTACTCCAGTAAAACAGGAATTTTCCTAGGGAAACATAGTTGTCACATATATCAAACTGAAAAACCAAACCTGTGGTCCTCAAGTGGATCCAGGCTCAGAGCAGCTCTACAGGCGCTCCTGGGGAGAAAGGTGTTGCCATTGCTTCCACAGTGACTGGTAGCCCAGAAAACCCTTTGGGACAAGTCTGCTCTGTCCCGATAGATGCTCTCTCAGATAAGTGAATCTTATACAAGGGACACCCCCCCCCCAAAAAAAAAAAAACCAGGTTTTTTTTTTCTTTTTCAAAGCTATGTATGTAAACTTTTGTGCAAAACAACCTTCAAAATACTCTCCATTACCCTTAATACATTTGTCAAATGTGTGATTCCATTCTCGGAAACATTTTTGAAACATATGGCTGACAGCATCTCCCTCATTTTATTCTTCGCCTCTTCTGCATCATCAAATCGTCTTTTCATGTCCCTCTTCATTCGCAGAAACAAAAAGTAGTCAAATGGAGCGAGGCCAGGTGTGTGGGACAAGGGAGACCTGCTGTGTTTTGTTTTGTTTTTTTGCCAAAAATTGGTGCACTGAGATGGCTGTGTGAGCAGGTGCATTGTCGTGGTGGCAAAACCAGTCCCCCGTCTGCCACAAATCAGGCCTTTTTGGCTGCATAGTGTTACGTACTCTTTTCAGAACCTCTAAATAGAAAGCTGATTAACAGCCTGACCCGGTAGAACAAACTCCAAATGCACTACGGTCAACATTTTCATCCATTTGGGAAGCTAACAGAGGTCCAGAACGTGTTTGCCATCAGTTGACATTTCGCCTTTTTTGCACTGAGGAAACCAATCACTCGTACAACTTGAGTTTTTCCCATAGCACTGTTCTTATAAGCGGTGTTCAACATCACAACAGTTTCTGTGGCATTTCTCCTGATCAGGAATCAAAGTTTCTCAGCCACATGCTGTTCCCTTCAATCAGCCACCACAAAAAAACAAGGTTCAAGTGAAGCTTCTTTTATGAAAAAATTCACTGTGACCAGAGAGAACCTTACCAGGTGATGCCACTGGGTGCACAAACACAGAGCAAGTTGCTGCACACTCGCCTGGTGGGAAAACTGTGCTCCGAAAGCTCTGCCCCACCAAGCTTAATTCTGTTTGTTATGGTACCCCCTTGTATGTTACCAGAGAAATTCTTCTAAATTTACTCATACGTTTTTGTTTTCATTTTGAGGCTACAAGACAATTTGATCAACCCAATTGGTTCAGTCTTGAATTTCCCTGTTCGGGCATGGTTAGATTTTTGAAAGGAATTTTTCATTGGGAACCAACCAAAACATGTATTGTAGATCATTGTATAGTTTGAAAGCTAGATTCTGAGACCCATATCTTCATCCAGTCCTACATCAAGAGGGAAACAAAGGAGCATTGAGACTGGATAATGTTAGCTTCCTGTGGGGATGCCTTCTGACTTAGGACGTAACAGGGAGCCTTTGGCACTTATGACTTTGAAGTCTTTCTGCATCTTCTGACTAAAAGATGCCCTGGCTGTTGTAGTCATCTCCCCTGTGTTAAGGAAGAAGAGGCTCTGCTGCCTTTTATCAGGCATGCAGTATATAAACAGCTGTTCATGGATCCATCTGCTGTGACCTCTAGTCCTGTAGCAAAAGCTGGCGCCCAGGTTAGCTGGGCACTACATCTCACTTCTTCTACTTGTCTTTATCAGTGACCAGTGAGAACGATGTGATGAGGCAAGACACTAGTTAGCAAAGATGCGTATGAGAGTGTGTCCGTGGCTCTGTGTTCCTAAGTAGATAAGCTTATTTTGGAGAGACTTAAATATCAAAATTTAAAGTCAAAAGATATTTGGCCTGAAATTTTAGTCGACAACAACAAAAATTCAAATTTAGACCAGTGTTCTGGCTTATTGCTCTTTTCTGTAGTACTAAGTAAATGACTCGTTCCTTTCAGCGTGGCAGACAGATAGCAATCACCGAGCCCTCAGCTAGTGTTTTTGTTTTATAGTTAACACTCAGTATTAATTATGGAAAATGATAGAAAATTGCCAGAAAAGGCTCTAAGATAGGTCAGAGGTTCCATTGCTCAAAGAGTCCAGCAGCACTTCTTGGGGGTAGATCCTATACTGAACCCCAGCTTTCTCTGGTGATGAAGGGATTCTTGGGACTTCATTGCTGACACCCAACAGTCCCAAGCAAATGAGATCAGTTTAGTTCTCTAGTCAGAAGGCGAACAATGGACAGAAAGGAGTATTACCTTACCTGTAAACGGGAGGCACTCTATCTTCCTCATTGGGTTAAGGTAAGGATAAAGGGTCCTGGTGCACGGTAAACATTCATTCAATGGTGGTGGTTGCAGGTTTTGGTCCCCTGATTGCTGACACAGCGACTCCAACTCATGGTGACTCCAGGTGTGTCAGAAGAGAACAGGGTAGAACTGGTCGAGATTTAAAGGGCCAATGTTTTGTAAGTAGGTTGTTATTATTTTTTTCCCCAAGGTCCTTATGGGTGGACTTGAACTTTCAACCTTCCCTTTAGCAGCTGAGCACCCAGGGTCGCCTACTTGCTCACTATTCCACTGACTGTTATTTTTTCCTTGGGGTTGGGGACTGGCGTGCTCGGATGGAATTGTACCCATGGGGCAGTCTGTCTCCCCTTCGGCCAGCCATCTTTGCATCAGCCAGTGGCAGCTCTTTCTGATGGTAGATCTTTGTGACGTTAGCCATCCTCGTCCTGGGGCATTTCCCCTGAACTCGTAGTTCTCCGTGTGGATTTTGCCCCACTGCCATTTCCAGGGTAGTAAGGCTTCTCTCGGACCTGGGATTCTTTTTGCCCACTCGCGGAACTCTGCAGCCCTCGGCGCGTGCGTGTGTCCTCCCTTCCCCTCAGGCCTGTGCGGCCCCTGTTCCTCCTGCCTGGACCTCGCCTTCCTCCTCCTGTCTTCTAGTTAACTGGCACATCCTCACGCTTCATCTCAGACGCCACACCCTCCTGGAAGCCTTCTGTGAGCACCCTGCTAGCCTAGCCCTTCCTCCTCAGGATTCTAGCATCCCGGGTATTGCAGTGCTTAGGAGACAGGCCCCCGGAGCTGGCATCGCCTGGGGAATTGTCTGTCCGGCTCACAGTGTGCACCCGGGAGAGAGGGGCTGCGTGTGGTCTCTGCTGGACTCCTCACGTCTCCTACACAGTAGGGGCGGGGACGCATGAAAGGAATAGGATGGGAGCACCAACTACCAAGGAACAAGCTGCCTTCATCCACGGTTTGTTTTGGCTTTGATGTGGCCCGCATAGGACCCTGCCCTTCCAGTTCTCCTTGAGAACAAATGGTATCATAGATCTTTTGGAAAAGGACCATGTCTCTCCGTTTAGGGACCGCCATGAAGGTAAGAGGGCCTCAGTTTGCCATGTAAGGCGCTGCGTATGGTATGAAAGTATACACAGAATCCGCAAGCAAACTGCCAGTGAGAGATGGGGAAACAGAATAAGCTATACAGCACGGGGACATACAATTTAACGCTGTTTGTATACACATGGAACAAAAATATTTCTACTATGACCCACTTTAATAAAATGTGGGGAAAAAACCTTTCCTTCTGAAGATCTGTGACTCACAGATGATGCTGCAATAAATGGTAAAATTTGGATATTTTTATTTAGAAAATTGATCCAGAATTTTGTTTTTCTTTCTCCCTAGTTAACACTAAACACTTCCTGTGAATTTTGTGATATTAGGAAACAGATGTTCCATATTTTTCTCTTGAGGTTCTCGCAGATGCTGCACCAGAGCTTCTGTGCTTGTGTGCATGTGTATGTATGTGCATGAATGTACACAGCACTGTTATTTGCTAGAAATGAGTTCTATCAGAGTTTGCTTTGCTAACGAAAGTACACCTATGTCTACAAAACTATACAGATTTAGTGACGGAAGTATTTGTAGACCTTCTTTTCAAGGTGGTTTAGTATGCAGGTAATGTAGCTTTCTAGTCTAAATGTAGGATACACTTGCCCTGCCAATGCGTAGGACGCAAAAAAGAAAACCCCCCAAAAAACCCACACCATGAATGCCACCTTTATCCTCTAACTTTAACCAGACTAAAACATTCTTTTAACCCTGTATTGTGAATTGGGTGAAGGTTTACAACGCAGTCCATTGGGTTTGCATTCAGCAATTCATACACATTTTGTTTCAACTTGCCGTCCCTTCAATGTACCGTTATTTATCCCCCTCCCTCCCTGTGTTTTCTGTTTCCATTCCTTCTCTTTCTAACAAACTGAAATATTTTTGTTCTCGTCTGTTAGCTCTGACAAATTCTACCCTGTCTCTCTGGGCAGCACTGAAGAGGGCCCCGCTATATGCAGAGACAGTGCTAGACCCTGTGGGAGCTAGAAACACAAATAAGATCGAGACCCCCGGGAGCTTAACCACTCGTGGAAGAGGCGGTGCCTGTCCTGGAAAGCCTGTGGTGAACGGTGGTGGTCGTGATGTTGCCTGCCATCGAGCCAGCTCTGTCTCGTGGCGACCTTGTGTATAACAGAGCAAAATCTTGCCAGCTCCCTCTTCGTGGTCATGGGTATGCTTGGTCCATTGTTGTACCTCCTGCATCATGCCTTCCAAGGTAGGCGGCTCATTGGTGAGCACCACCTCAGACCATATGCTGATGTCCATTAACATTGCACCAATTGATTCACAGGGATAGATTGCCAGACCCTTCTTTCTAGTCTCTCTTTGTCTGGAAGCGCCACATGGAGTCTTGTCCACCATGGCTGACCCTTCTGTGATATCAGAAACACAGGTTATGTTCAAACAATGGAAAGGCATGTAAGGGGCACAGTAACACACGTGGGGAAGGTGCTCCAGTGTGAGACCAAAAGGGCGCCATGTTCCCCAGAAGGGAGTTCCGAAGGCAGGAAAAGGCAGGGCAGGACGGGAAGTGGAAACTGAGAACCCCAGGGAGGAAGAGGGGAAAGTGACATTTGGGGTATGGCAACCGGTGTCAGAAACAAATGGTATAGACGTTGTGGAGTGTCCGGGGAACTTCCATCCAATCAGCACGCACTGTCCAAGCACAGATGAGGTGAAAGAGCCGACGGAGAAGCTCCAAGTAGCAGAGCATTCAACTGGCTGCGAACCAGCAGCGGGACAAACTCGCAGATGGGGGAAGGTGGAAAGGTGCTAGAAATTTAAAGGGAGTAGTGGTTACATTGAGCTGAAGGGGGAGAGAATGCTTGGAACAAAAGTAAAAGCGAAACGTAGTTTTGTACTAAGTTATTGAAATTATTTTAACTCTGTAAAATAAAGTCAGTCCATTATGTAAGCCACGGTTTTGATGGAGTCTGTAAAGTAGTACGTTTATTCAGAATGTCTGGTACATTAGGTCCTGTTCTTTAGTGTTGCAGATGAAGGTATTCTAATAGGAAATGACAGGGAGCTGGTGCTTCATAACCTATTTTGTATAAAATGCATCACTTTGTTTTACCTCACAAGCTTCCTTTCACTGTGAGAAAGAGCCGGGAGGAGGAGGACACAGGGCCAGCTCGCGGGTGCAGTGACCCACTAGCACTGGCCCGGCCTCTCGGTGTCTCGTTTTCTCTGCTGGGCCATGGAAGCTCTCGGCCTTCAGGGCTCTGCCGGGGATCAAACAAAAGATGGGTGAGAGGAACTTTGAATAGTAATCACAGGCAAACATGTTGCCAAGTAGGATGTAGAACATTGTCTTCGTGCTTTATATTGTGCTGACTGAACTTGATGTCCTCCTCGCTTTGAGCAAGCAAGGTTGTGTCACCTGCAGACTGCGGGTTAATAAGCCTCCCTCCAATCCGGATGCTGAATTCTTCTTCATCTAATCAATCCAGGGATGATTTGCTCAGCATACAGAATGAAGAAGTATGGTGAGAGAATACAACCCAGGCGCACACCTTTTCTGATTTTGTACCATGCAGTATTCTCTTGTTCATTTACACAGCTGCCTCGTCATCCGTGTGCAAGTTCCATATGACCACAATGAAGTGTTCAGGAATTCCCGTTTTTTCAAATCTAAGTCTATCCATAGTTTGTTATGATCCACACAGTGGAATGCCTTACAGTGAAAAACGCACAAGTAAACATCTTTCTAATACTCTCTGCTTTGAGTCAAGATCCATCTGTCATCAGCAGTATCACTTATCCAACATCCCCCTCTGAATCCAGCCTGCACCTCTGGCAGCTCCATTGTCAGTGTTCTCCTGCCACCGGTACTGGATGATCTTCAGCAAAATTTTACCTGCCTGCAATTTCAATTGTATATATTCATTCATGTGCTGATGGGCGTTTGGGTCATTTCCAGCTTTGGGTTTTTGTGCACAGAGCTGCAAAAGACACTGATGTACAAGTCTCGGAGTCTGCGTTCACTCACGCCTTGTGTGTGCAGAAGTGGAATTGCCGGGACAGATGCTAGTTCTGGTTTTAGTTTCGTTTTATTTTATTATTTTTGGAGGAAACACAGCACCCTTTTCCAGAGTTGCTGTACCATTTTGCATTGCAGTGCATCGGAACACTTCGTTTCTACACGTCCTCACTAACACTTGTTATTTTCTGCTTTTAACCTTAACCATCCTCCTGAGAATATAATAGGAAACTCACTTTATTTTTGACTTGCATCTCTCTGATGGCCAATGACAGTGAGCATCTTTTCATGAGTTTGGTGGGCATTTCAATGTCCTCTGTGCTGTAATGTCTATTCAAGCTATTTTCCCATTTAATAATTGGCTTCTTTATCTTGTGTTATATAACATCAACTTTTTATTGTCATGAACTTTAAAGGAGTCATACAAATTCAGAAGAAAAAAATATCAAAGCTCTACTACGGCATGAACAAATAATATAAACTTATTGTTTTCCAAACTGATAAGCCATTAATAAGCAAACATGGTAAAATGTTCATCTTCACTCAATCATAAGCTTACAAATAAAAAGTAAGACAATTATATTTTAGACAGCAAATATAATTTTATGTATAAAATGTCAGTCTTGGAAATTGTTCATTATTTTGTTGTAATGACACTGAAAAGCTCTTTTAAAAAGCAAACTAGCAACAACAATAACACCTAGTAGTTTTAGCACACGGGATTTAATGATGCTAGGAAAACAAGTTTTTAAAAATGGGAAAGCTATGGAATTCAGATGTCTAATCTACTGATGTTTAGAATAGCGAAAACTGGAAATAACTTAAAGATACAAAATATGGGCAGTTATTTAACATATGGTAGCATTTCAACATGGAGGGCTTGCTGTGTCCTTTAAAGGGGTCATTATGAACACACATAGTATACACAAGTATTTAAAACTTACAATGAATTTAATAAAGAAACAACCGCCCTGTATGGAATCTTTCCTGTGCTAACATTGCCCCATATTGTCCTCACACTGACAAGGTGCACAAGGTATTATGAGTCCCATTTATGGTAAATTGTCAAAGGCCTTGCAGTTTGCTGGTTGCAAGCCAACATTCAAGCCTGGATCTGTCCAGCTTGAACGTGAATACCAGGTTTACTACCAAACAGCGAGTAAACTATGTCTGAGTGTCATTGAGACATCTCTGACACATAGCAATCCTATGTCCAACAGAACGAAACATTACCTGGCCCCGCAGCTTCCTCAAACAGTCTGAGCTCATTGTTGCAGCTGCTGTGCTAACCTGTCTCACCGAAGGTCCTTCTCCTCCTCACCCCCCTCTGTTTTACGAGGTTTGAGGCGCACACGACCACCTTGCCGCAGCCCAGGAGTGGAGCTACCGCTGCAACTTGCCCTGTTCTCATTTACCGCAGCCTCAGAGCTGCTGGCCGAGGAGAGAATTCACGGAAACGGCCCCTCCAATCCCTCCCACTGTCCCTCCTCTTTTCCTTTTAATAACAGCCCCTGGCCCCTTTGTCCGATAACTCCCATTTTTCTTTTTTCTTCCTCTGTTTCAAGTGACCTTCTTCCCCTCCCTCCACTTCTTTTCTCTTTGCTCTTCTTCCTCCCTTCTCAGCACTCGTGTTTTGTGGTCTCTATTAGGCATTTACAGAACCGCCTGAGAGAGCTAAATACCCCTACATGACCTGGAAGCCCTCCCAGCCTAAACAGCTGCACCGTGATGCCATGGAGGCAGCAGTCCACTGCAGCACACATGCACAAAGAAGGGAGGAAAGAAAGAGGCATTAACAACACCTGAAAAAGCACCTCTATCCAAAGGAAGAAGCTGAAAAATAGGTCCCAGAACTTTCAGAATTTGAATTCAGAAAAATTATGTTCAGGTACTTTCAACAGATGGAAGCAATGTTTGAGAGAACGAGTAGAAAAACCAGAAACCATACACCAAATAGAATTCCAGAAGATAAAAGATACTAGAATTAGACAACACAGCAAGTGAGCAGAATAGTGAAATTGAAGAAGTAGAAAATGAGTTTGTAAGCTTGAAGGCAATTTCCTCAACTACAACTGATGAGGGAAGTAATCAAAAGGAGCAAAGAAATCTGAAGAAAGGGTAAGAAAATGTGAGGCTCTCACGAGAGCAGTCTGTGTCTCATTCGGAGTCCAGTGCACAGAGACCCCCCCAAGAAAGCTGCATAAAATGTCATATAAGAAATCTAAACTTCCCTAACATTGTAAAGGAAGAGATAATCACTGTGCGAGAACCTCAAACAGGTTATAATTAAAACAACCACGAAAAACATTAGGGCATAGAGTCAAGGTCTTCAGCATCAAGGACAAGGAGAGAAATTTAAGATCAGCTAGGGAAAAAGCAGTCCCCAACAAAGGAAAGCCAATCAGAAAAAGCAGTCCCCAACAAAGGAAAGCCAATCAGAAAAAGCAGTCCCCAACAAAGGAAAGCCAATCAGAAGTGCAGAGTTCTGCAGAAGCCATACAGGCAAGAAGACAATAGAGTGACACACATAAAATCCTGAAAGAAAAGAATTTCTGGCCAAGAATCTTATATTCAGCAACACTATCCCTCCAATATGAGAGATGAATCAACTATGTCCAGAGAAGGAGAAATTAAAGGTATTTGTGAAAACGACCAACATTACAAAAGAACAAAAGGAGGAAACTCTTTCCACAGAGAGTCTAAAACACCAGATAAACCTGAGAAGACAAACCATAGAAGACAGCACTACCCGGGATCAGCTCTCTGGAAATAGTACTCAGAGCAACACAGAAATACAGGAAGCCTGAAGACTACAGCAAGCAAACAAAAACACAGCAGTATGACAGCAACAAATGCAAACATATCAATAATGGCACTACATGGATCAATAAAGTTCTACATAAATTAAAATGTACATAAAATGTACAAAACATGGCACTACTGGATTAAGTTCACCAGTCAAGAGACAGACAGTAGCAGACTGGATAACAAGACCCATCAGTACCTACAAGAAGCACACTCTAGACACAGTAATAAAAATAGACTATCAATGGATAGGGGGAAATTCCCAATTAATGACACCATCACCAACAAACCAGGAGTGGCTATACTATGAAAGAAAAAGGACATTATATAACGATTAAAGGTACACTAGAGAAGGTGATCTAGCCATAATAAACATGGACACCCAATGAAAGATTCTCAAAATACATTAATAAAACTCTTACAGAGTTGAAGAGAGGAACATTCAATTCAGCAATCAATAAGTTGGAGTCCCAATGTATCATTCTTGAGAAAAGGCAGAGCATCCGGAAAGAAATTTAATAAGGACATAGAATGAAATAACAATTAACCTCCTCCTCCTAGTCATACACAGAGCCCTGCACCATAATAACTTAATTTTCCAATGCGTATATATGAACCATCCTCTAGATTAGACTACGTGGGAGACCAGAAAATAAGCCTTAAGAAAATAAAAAAGTATTCAGATTCTGCATTCCATTTTCTCAGAGCACAACTTTATAAAAGTAGAAATTAACAAGAGAAAGAATGAGGGTAAAAATCAAATGCACGCACTCTCCCTACACCTATGTTCTAGAAAGGACAGTGACCTCCTGAGCTCATTTGATGAAGTAAACATAAACCGTGAAACCAAAATCAGACAAAAACACCACTAAGGAAACTAGAGACTAATATCTTTTATAAATGTGACAT